>NC_080676.1:6185000-7385000 GCF_030445035.2 Dasypus novemcinctus | reverse complement strand
CTGCATTTTATAGAATTTTATAGAAATGGAATCAAACAATATATCCTTCTTTTTTTGGTCTGGTATCTTTCAATCAGTATAATTCAAGATTTTGCATGTTTTTGCATGTATTAACAGTTCATTCATTTTTATTGCTGTGTCGTGTTCCATGTGTGATTATACCATGATTTGTTTATCCATTCACCTCTTTATGGACATGTGGGGTATTTCCAGTTTTTTACTATTACAAATAAAACTGCTGTGAACATTCACGTAAATGTCTTTGTTTGGAAATATACTTATTATCCAGTGTCTTGAAAAAAATGTTGTTTCACATGTTTGTTTTTGGTTTGGTTTTAGTTGTTTCCCACAAAAGGGTATATAAGAGGGAAGCGGACTTGGCCCAGTGGTTAGGGCGTCCGTCTACCACATGGGAGGTCCAAGGTTCAAACCCTGGGCCTCCTTGACCTGTGTGGAGCTGGCCCATGCGCAGTGCTAATGCGCACAAGGAGTGTCGTGCCACGCAGGGGTGTCCCCCGCATAGGGGAGCCCCACGTGCAAGGAGTGCGCCCCGTAAGGAGAGCCGCCCAGCGTGAAAGAAAGTGCAGCCTGCCCAGGAATGGCGCCGCACACACGGAGAGCTGACACAACAAAATGACGCAACAAAAAGAAACACAGATTCTCTGTGCCGCTGGTAAGGATCGAAGCGGTCACAGAAGAACACACAGCGAATGGACACAGAGCGCAGACAGACAGCTGCGGGGGAGGGGAGAGAAATCAACAAAAAACTAAATCTTAAAAAAAAAAGGGGTATATAAGATTTGTTACTCCATCTTGGTCAGAAGCGAAAGTTTAGAAGTATGTAGGTTTTCTTCTTTTTTTAATTTATTTCTCTCCTCTTCCCCTCCCCCGAGTTGTCTGCTCTCTGTGTCCATTCACTGTGTGTTCTTCTGTGACCACTTGTACTCTTGTCAGTGGCACCAGGAATCTGTGTCTCATTTTTTTGGTTGCGTCATCTTGCTGCATCAGCTCTCCATGTGTGCGGCGCCATTCCTGGGCAGGCTGCACTTTTTTTGCGCTGGGTGGCTCTCCTTAAGGGACACACTCTTGCATGTGGGGCTCCCCTACGGGGGACACCCCTGCGTGGCACGGCACTCCTTGCAAGCATCAGCACTGCACGTGGGCCAGCTCCACACGGTCAGGAGGCCCGGGGTTTGAACCTGTACCTCCCATGTGGTAGATGGATGCCCTATCCATTAGGCCAAATCCGCTTCCCTGTAGGTTTTCTTAGGTTATCTTTTTTATCATTTGTTTATAATTTTATTGCAGTCAGAGAACATGGTCTTTTGGTATTGATTTTTTGGAATTTGTTGAGACTTTCTTTGTGAATTCATATATGATAAATTTTTATACAATGTTCCAAATATGCTCTTAAAAAGTCTAATCTCTTTGTTATATGTGTTGTTTAAATCTGTTATATTTCTATCAGTTTTTTGTCTACTTGAATTTGTTAGTTTTTGGAAGATAGTGAAATCTGCCACCATGATTATGGATTTATAATTCTGTCAAATTTTATTTTATATATTTAAGACCTATTTTATAAGTATATGTAAATTCAATTTCTATACCTACCTAATGAATATCCCTCTTTCTTGCTACTAGTGCTAAACACCTTGAGTGTATTTTGCCTTTTAATTAATAATTGCTGGGTGTTTCACTTCCTTTTTTCATTTATTTCACTAAATTTTTTATTGTAAATTATAACACAAACAGTATAAATCATAAGCGTAGAACATAAAGCGAACCCCCAAGTAACAACCAAGAAATACTGTATTGCCAGCACTCCACAAGGCCTCCTCGACCCACCACGTGTTTCCCCTGGAGGCAACCATTATCATAATTTTTATATTAACCACTTCCTTGTTTTTATAAAAATAGTTTTGCCACGTTTATATGGGTACCTAATCAATATCATTTAATTTTTACTTTTGTATTTTACCTTATTTTTTAATTATTTTTTAAAGTTAATAGATCACACAAAACGTTACATTAAAAAACATAAGAGGTTCCCATGTACTCCAATCCCCACCCCCCAACCCCATCATTTTTTTAATTGTATTTTTTTGAAGATACATAGATCACAAAAAATGTTACATTAAAAAATATGAGGTTCCCTTATACCCCCCACACCCCAACACCCCACTCCTCCCATATCAACAACCTCTTTCATCATTGTGGCACATTCACTGCATTTGCTGAGTACGTTTTGGAGCACTGCTGCACCACATGGATAATAGTTTACATTGTAGTTTACACTCTCCCCCAGTCCATTCAGTGGGTTATGGCAGGATATATAATGTCCAGCATCTGTCCCTGCAGTATCATTCAGGACAACTCCAAGTCCCAAAAATGCCCCCACATCACATCTCTTCTTGCCTCTCCCTGCCCTCAGCAACTAACATGGCTACTTTCTCCACATCAATGCTACAATTTCTTCCATTACTAGTCACAATAGTTCTATAGTAGAGTATCAGTAAGTGCACTCTAATCCATACTCTATGCCTCCATCCTGTGGACCCTGGGATGGTGACGTCCACTCCTAATTTTTTTTTTCAATGAAAGATAAATGTCTCTTTTTTTTTTTTAAGGTTTATGTGTTTATTCCCCCCCCCCCCCCCCGCCATTGTCTGCTGTGTCCATTTGCTGTGCATTCTTCTGTGTCTGCTTGTCTTCTCTTTAGGTGGCACTGGGAACTGATCCTGGGACCTTCTGGAGTGGGAGAGAGGTGCTCAATCTCTTGCGCCACCTCAGCTCCCTGATCTGCTGCATCTCTCATTGTCTCTCCTCTGTGTCTCTTTTTGTTGTGTCGTCTTGCTGCACCAGCTCTCTGCTCAGGCCACGTGGGCCAGTACTCCACTCGGGACAGCTCACTGCACAGGACAGCACTCCACTCCATGTGGGCCAGTTCTCTACCCAGGCCAGCTCACCGCACAGGCCAGCTTGCCTCACCAGGAGGCCCCAGGAATCGAACTCTGGACCTCCCATATGGTAGACAGGAGCCCAATCGCTTGAGCCACATCCACTTCCCTATAGTTTAGTAATGCCTGTTTTTGTTGTTGTTATTGCTGTTGTTCTTTTAGGAGGTACTAGGGATTGCACCTGGGACCTTGTACATGGGAAGCAGGTACTGAACCACTGAGCTACACTTGCTCCCCAGTTTTGCCTGTTTTTGAATTTTATAAAAATTGAATCATGGTATATGTTTTAAAATTTTTGCTTATTAAAGTAGTTGTAGGTTTACAAACAAATCATGTGGAAAGTAAAGAGTCCTAATATTATTCCTGCCCCTTCACATACGCACAGTTTTCCTATTAACATTTTGCATTGGTATGGTACCTTTGTTACAACTGAACCAATATCATTGTATTAGTAACTATAATCCATAGTTTACATTGGAGTTCATTCTTTGTGTTGTACAGTTCTATTTTTTTCCTTAATTTTTATTCTGGTAATAACATATACAACATAAAATTTCCCATTTTGACCATTGTGAAATATACAATTCATTGGTGTTAATTACATTCACAATGTTGTGCTACTGTCACCACCATTTATTACCAAAACTTTCCATCCCCCCAAATAGAAACTGTACCCAATAACCATTAACTCCCCATTTTCTACCCCTACTTCCAGTAACCAATATTCCGATTTATAACTATCTATTTGCATATTCTAATTATTTCATGTGAGATTATACAATATTTGTGCTTTTGTGTTCAACTTATTTCACACAATATACTGTCTTGTTCATCCATGTTGTAGTATGCATCATCACTTCATTCCTTTTTACAGCCAAATAATATTCCCTTGTATATAAATATCATATTTTGTTCATCCTTTCCTCTATTGATGGGCTTCTGGGTTCCTCTTGGGATGCTGCTGAATGGATTAATGTGCAATTATCTTTTCAAGCCTCCGCTTTCAGTTCTTTTGGGTATATACCTGGAAGTGGAATTGCTGGGTCATATGGTGATTCTATGTCAAACTCTCACCTGCCACACTGTTTTCCACAGAGGCTGCACCGTTTTACATTCCTACCGATGTTATATAGGTGTCCCTATTTCTCTATATCCTTGTCACACTTTTGTGTGTGTGTGTGTAACAGTAACCATTCTAGTGGGTATCTAGTGGGAAATGGTATCTCATTATGATTTCTGCATTTCCCTAATAACAAATGATGTTGAGCATCTTTTCATGTGCCTATTGACCAGGAGTATATTTTCTTTAGAGAAATAGCTATTTAAGTCCTTTGCACATTTAAAAAAAATTTTTGTCTTTTCGTTGTTGAGTTGTAGGAGTTCTTTATATGTTCTGGGTATTAAACTCTTATCAGATATATGGTTTCCAAATAATTTTTCCCATTCTGTAGGGTTGTCTGTTCACTTTCTTGATAACTGTATTTTCAATATTCCTTCTTATAGTCAATATTATGTTTGTACTATTCATCCATGTGGTTGTGTGTAGGTCATTCATTTCCACTGCTATATAGTATTCCATTTATGAATGTTCTACTGAAATTGAAGATTGATGTTTGGGTTGTTTCCAGTTCTTGGCTATTACGAACAGTGCTAATGTGAACATTCTTGTACATGCATCCTTATATACTTGTACACAAATTTTCCAGAGTATATATCTGGAAATAAATTTGCTGGTTTGTAGGGGCAAACAATGCCCTATATAGCCGCGCAGACTGTGAAATGTACAATTTGAGGCAGTACCAGTTCTGTAGATGACATTGTGAATGGAACCTCTGGAGTTGTACAATGTGGTAACTTTGAAAATGTTGTAGCTTGAAAAAATGCCAAACTATTTTCCAAAAATGATTGTATCAATTTATACTCCCACCAACATTGTAGTAGAGTTCCCACTTTTCTACATCCTGACCAATTCTTGGTCAGACTTTTTTTTTTTTTGCCAGTATAGTGTACAGAGAGCTATTATTGTAGTTTCAATGTTTATTTCCCTGATTGCTAATGAAGTTAAATAAGAAAACCAGCAATGACGGCAGTTGGTGGGTCAAGAAACTGGTGGCTAGGGGTGATACCTGAGTGGGTAAGAGAAATGTGACCTCTCCAGCAGCTCTAGGAAAATCAGAGGGGACAAGCAGTGCATTTGCTTTATAAAGTCTGAAATGCAAAAGATGCACTTACTTAAGAATATAATTGACATATTTTGCTTTTAAAATGTGATTTAAGTGAACCAGCCATCTAGTAGAAAAGGGGTCCAGAATTTCTGAGCTATAGGAAGCTGTCCTTTCCTTCTGGCGGTGACACTCCTCCGTAGTCGCCAGTGTCCTGTTATGGCAGCTCAGATGTAGACCTGGGTTTGGAACTTGACTTGCATCTCCCAATGCAAATATTGCCATATCAGGGGGGTGGTGTGGACGCATTGGTCCCTGACAATCCCACACTAGAATATTTATCTCAAGGTATTTAAGTGTATCACTATAGCACTGTTACCATCAGGCTTAGAAGCACCAGCTCTTGGCAGTTTTGGGGTGGTCACTTTTTACTTGGATAAAAGATGCCTCCTCCCTCGGTTAGTCACTGTCCAGGAGTACTGAGAGCTGCTCCACCAACCCCCAGCAGCAGCAGCAGCAGCAGCACACTTCTGCTACGTACAGGTTAGTTCTGAATCAAATGGGCTACATCTATAAAAAGTGAAACACTAACCACTGAGGTTCTAATACTGATTTACTTGGCACAAATACCCAATTTCTTTCTGGATTTAAACAATAAAATCCAACTGAGAAAGTAGTTCTTGCCTTTATTTATGTCTGCTTTTTCCTAATACTATCCAGTCACTTAAAAAAAGAGTTAAATTTCACACACAAACATATGTATATATTTTCTGATTTAAATTACAAAATATACATTTATTTACATTTTACTATAAAGAAGTAAAGGTGATATGTGGTGCTCAGTTTCTAGGCTGTCCATCTGGAGTCAGCTCATACCTGTAAGACAAGTGGGTTTATTCCTGTATTAGTACTGAGAAAGCGTGTTTTCGCAGCAACAGAACTAGACTACCTGCTTCATCCTACCTGCCTGGGCCTCTGTAGGGCCAACGGAACCCATCTCTCTGTCAGGTGGCCAGCTAGGTTAAGGCTAGTGCTTACAGGGCTCCTTTAGGAAAGTGAGATCTACTGGCTTTAGGGTCTTAAGTAGATCTCCCTCCTTGACCTCCAAAGGAACTGAAATAGTACTGAAAAGGGAAGAACTTAGAAGAGATATGGGCAACTCTGAGGCGTCTTGAATCACCAGTGATAAAATGAAAGGGCACACTTACCATTGTGAAAAGCCCTTAATCAGATCTTCTTTTGATAAGTCAATCAGTACCTAAACAACCACAAATAATCAGTTCCCCTCCAAACATCTGCATTAAATGGGATACAGTGAGATAAACTAAATCTATCATAAAGGATCTCCTTGAGTTTTGAGCAATGGCTCATTTGATTTGGTTTTGAATATGGAGCCCCTACAGAGGAAAGTACTCTTGATAAAATGGAGAGTTGCTGCTTGAGTTACACTACAGGATTTTGAGATAATTTTCCCCCTTCTCAATATTGGTTTATGAATGTTATAGAGAGAACAATTTGCATCATTACTCATTAACTGATTAGTAATTTTAAGCAGGACACTATAGTTGCCTTATCTGTAAAGATGGGGATAATGCCACATACTTCATAGAAGTAGCTTTTAAAAAATGAATACAAGGTGTTTATTAAACTAAAAAGCTAAAACATTTTACAAATACCATTTTTTAAAAATTTGCTTCTCTTTGGCATTTCCCAGGGGATTTTATTTACTCTAATTCTACTTTAGGTTAAATCCCATCACCACAAAAACCTCCACATAGTGAGATCCAAGCTTCAATACAATACTTAATACCATAGTAGGTATGCAAATACTCATGGGATGAAGGAGTTTGGATAGATTCCCAAAGTTTGTTAAAATAGTTTATCATTAGTTTATGCTTTTATATTCTTTAACTAGTTCCAAGACTATCCCAAAGTCTCCCACTGAGAGTACACCCTCCTTGAAGCCAGGGCCTTCCCCAATCCCCCCGCACCTCCTAACAGCCAGAACTCTGCCAGGGTGTGTCCAGTGACCTCAGGTCCAAGAACAAGAGCTTCCTGTACTTACTTTTCCTAGCTCCTTTCTTCTGTGTGAGCCAAGTGGCCGACTGTTTTTCACTGCAACGTCTAATGACCTTTTCTTTACTTCTTCCATGGGAACAAAAAATTCAAATCTTTAAGAAACAAAAAAATCAGGAACTGAGACATATTTCAACGATTTTTGTTAAAAATCTAAAGTGTTGCTTTCATCTCCCTACTTTTTGAACAGAAGACACGGATTATTGAGAAGAGCCTCTAGAACAGCGCTGGTTCACAGCAGGTACTCAGGGCCTCATTGCAGATCACTGCTGGCCAGTGCTCTCAAACTCTGGAGGTTTTCAGAGACTGCCCGCCTGTGAAGTGCCTCGACTACTGTGCTTGGGGTGGCTTCTTACTTTTCTTTGACTCTACCCTGGCTGCCACTTCTCACTATATTAGTGCCTGCTCAAGCACTTTCTAAGCTGTTTTTTTCTGAGCAGCTGATTTACTGGAGTGGCATGGAAAATACTCACCACCTCTTGTGGAATAAAACAGATAATTCTTTGTGTACAAGCTTTGTCATGTACTTGCAAGAGGCCTCTCGACTCCTTACTTCTAGGTTTATTTTTAGGGCCAAAGTTGGCCAAAGTCTGCCCTCTGGACAATATAGGCACCACTGCACTAATATCCTAAAGGCATATCTGGCTGTTACAATTTTGACAGAGAATTACTAACGGGTTAGGTTTGTCACAGAAGTCAGATTCCAAAGCCTCTCCTTCTGTGTTCCCACATAGCAGTTTCAACATCCTTTTGTAATTGTGTCAAGAGCTTTCCTTGAGGGGAAGGTCTCTTGTGTGGCTTTTGATTATAGGATGGTGTCTGGCATAAAGAATTCAGTAAATGTTGAACGAACAAATTCTCTCTTCAACTCACAGCCTTCCTTGTAATTGATGAGCCCAAAGTGTAGCTCTTAAAGGAACACATTAGTTTCTAGACACGGCCCAAAGGGGATTCAGCAAGACTGTTTTAAAATGAATGGTTATGGACCAGGATAAGAGGGATCCCAAATTATTAGATGTACCTTTCTGGGCTGCTTAGAAATGTATTCTCTTGGGACCCTGAAGCAGGAGGAAGAATGATGAAATTCTGACTTTTGCACTTTGAGGATTATCATGGATCAAAGTAAAACCAAGAATAAGAATATTTGGGATAAGACTTCCCACCACTGATCCATCAAAGGCAAGAAATGTGATTAGAGACAATCTAATCTACCATTTCTTATCCCCAGGGACATGTGTGGACAAGAGGGTATCTGTTTCACCTGACACCTGTGTTTTGTTGTAGGAGGAAAGATGGGTCAAAGAGACCGGAGCTTTGGGGGAAATTTTAGGTCCTTAGGTTCAAAGAATGTTTATTTTTTCAACAGCTGAAATTAAAAGATTAAAAGGAAAACTATTTGACCAATTTCATGTCCTTTTATTGCCAAAGAGACTTCATTTACAGAGAAAGAATATGGAACATTCCATCATCAGGAATATTTTAGCCCCTATGGGCAGAAAAAGTGGGGAGCTATTTTGATAACCTGCCTTGGCAGTCCTTTTCTCTCCCTAAAGCAGCTTCACGAAGGCAGAGACCACACAGCCCTTTCAGCTCCCTGCTCCAGGCATCTGGCAGGCTGCCAGGCACACAACAAGCACCCAGCAAATCAAGCACCCAGCAAATCACGTGCACAGGTGAGGCCCGCTCGGCGGCCAGCTGCCTCACTTACGTCTCATCAAACAGGGGCTCCAGGGTCTTCCGCTTCACTGAGGTCTTCTTACGACACACCCACCTCCTTTCTGGTAACAAGTAGACACGGACGTAGGGGTCAGCTCCACTGCTGGTGCAGGGCGTCAGGTTTCTGATTTGGTTTCAAAGACATTAGGGGGAAAAGGCTGCTTGTTTTGAGACTCTGAAAATACTCATTTGGGAGAAGGCTATACTAGCCTTCAGCTTTAGATGGACTTGAGGATAAAATGAACTGTAATCTACATGACCAAAAGTGAAAGTCTGTAAAATGTCAAGAACACCACATCAGATTCATGGTTTTGAAAACGTGCATTCTTGTAAAGGTTGGGCAAAGCAGTACTTTCTATCCAAGGGCATTTGATGATTCCCACTTGGAAAAATGTACTGACAAGCCACCCCAGAAAATTGTGCCGTGGTCAAGTCTGGGCAAAGCCCTTGGCTCTTGAGCCCAAAAGTACCGATGAAGAATGACCACCAAAATGCCTATCTGAGGACTTTTGTCACTCACAATGTACAGGCCTTCAAATCTCATGTCTTCCCAATGTGTCACCTGCTGTTCCCAAAGAACCTTCCTTTGGACGGCCCCAGAATCTGTTTACCTGCAGCCATTGATGAGTACACTGAGGCAGTGCCGCAGACACACATAGCGCACTGTGAGCTGAATCTCGCCTAGCTGCCCCTGCCTCAGATCTCGGCCTCTGTAAAGAAAGGGCTTGTCAGTTCTATTCCATTACAAGTGCTGGTCCTCTCCCCCCTAGCCCCTGAGACAGAGACGCATGTGCTACTTAAGGAACATAAAGCTACGTGAGTTAATAAAATAATTCTCAGTAAGGTTCCTTTTAATAGGAAATCTGTTCCATCCAACATTCATTTATGTATGATTATCCACCTGGCTGAGGGCAGACTAGAAAATTCTAGTCTTTAAGAAAAAAAGTCCTTATTTTTAGGAGACTAGCAGGTGAAGGGTCATGATATCTTATAACTCACTTTGAAATGGTTCAGCAAAAAATGTGTGTTTATATACACATATAATTCCAGATATGTCAGTGTAAACAATTGTTGAATCTGAGTAGAAGGAATGTGAGTGTGAATTGTACTATTGTTTCACACTTGGTGTTTGAAATTTTTCATAATAAAAGGATAGACAAAATAAGGCCCTAGAAAATTACAAGCTAATCAGTAAAAAACATTTGTTCAACTTTGTAAAAACATCAGTTGTATAAAGTTTAAAATGGCTTAAGGCATATATATACTCTGTTAGAGAGATGGTATTGAGCCTGGTCAATACCAGGAATTTAGTGCTGGTCTTTCATTAACTGACACTAATCACTAAATTTATCTGATATTAATATCAGGATAAGAGTTTTGGCTATCCATTAATTGAATCAGTCTTTCGAGTATTACAATAACAATATATGAAAAGCAAACTGCATTCCACACACTCTCCACGCATAGCTGGCTGGATTCAGGAAGTATTCTGTGTTGTGTTGTAGTTAATGCATGGATTCCCTTTACTATGTGTGTGAGTGTGATTCACAGTAGGAAAAGCAGGACCCCTAGAGTGGAACCTGCCCTTACAGCATGATTCCTCCTAGAACCATGGGCAAGTTATTCAATCTTTATGACAGGAAGTTCTATGACAGCGTTGTTATGAAGGTGAATTAAACAACGAACCAATAATTTATACTTAATAAATGAGAGCCAGTAACTGCTGTTTCACATTTTAAGATTTTCATATTATCCCAGTATAACTCTTTAGAGTTCAGGAAATGCTGTTGCTGGAAGGGACCTTAGAGACCAACGACCAGCACCTGCCTTACAGACAGTACAGCTAGGGGTATAACTAGACTGTTTCTCTCTCGCCCTTTGTTATTTTTACCACATCATACTGCCTCCTCATAAAGATATTTAGTGAAAAAACAGAACTTGCACAGAATTACTAGCTTTTATCTACTTTTCCATTCAGAGGTATTTTTCATGTAAATGATTTTAGAAGCGATTAGGCAGAGAGGTGCATACTCAGTATTGAGGCTGATATCTGTCAGGTCAAAGCAGGAGGCAGCCAGGGAGTTGAGTGAGGTCATGCTGGGAGCCAGCCTCTGAGGTGGCCATGCAAACGGGGAGGCAGAGCATCTCCTGGGCCTAGGTGACCTGATGGGCCCTGGAGAGTGGGAGCCTGGGACAGTCAGGAACATGGTGGCTGCGCTCTTCTCCCCCGTGGGCTCACAGAGCCCTCTGGCAGTGTCCTTGCCTCTGGGCCCTGGGCCTGCCTCTTGGGGTCTGGGCTTAGTGGCAGCAGTAGTGGCACTGGTGGTTGTCACGGTGCTCTTGGGAGCCTCCTGGGTGTCAGAAGCAGAGTCTGGGGGACATGCCATATCTGTGGGGTCCTCTCCCTGGGGTGGGTCTTTGGGGCCCTGGTTGGCAGCCACCTTCTTGATGAGCAGAGGGCCTTTCTTTAGGGCTTCAGATCCCGTGTACGGGCTCCCCAGTTCTCGCTCCTCCATATGCAGAAACTACAAATAGAAGACGGGTGTTTAGGCACTGGCCCACCACTTCACTCTGCCTCCTCCTTCTGTTATTTTAATCTCTGGGAGATGATTCCTTCTCTTTTCTGGAACAGTTTTCTCAAAAATATTGCCTTCCAGACTGACCAATCCAATGCCTTTTCCCCCCAGACCTCGTCCTCCTTTACCTCTGTCTCCTGATCCCCACTTAACCAATGCCTTTTCCCCTCTTGCCTCGCTAGTGTGTGTTCACTAGGACTCGGTCCTGAGCCCCCTCTTCTCTGGCCTCTGGAGACCTGGTCCACTCTCCTTCCGCGTGGAGGACTCTTCAGAGCTAGATAACCTTGACATGTATCACCAGCTGCCTTCTGGTTATGGTTGTTTCCAGCCATCACACCTCATTCGCCATTGCTTCCTCTAAATTGTCTTTCCTATCCAGACACACCTCTGTTGCTCTCAGCACACAAGTTTCAAACCTCATCCATCGTATTACTCTTCCCCCTTGCTCCTCACATTATCCCTTCCTAGAGCCTTCAATTTCCAGCAATATGGCAGTCAAAATACTCTGGAAAGAAACCACCTTGTTTTAAATACCAGGTTAAATGAAGCAAACATCCTTCTAAGTGCATAGCCAAATTCACAAGAAAGTAAAGAAATCCCCAGGGAGGAGGAAGGGGGGAGATGAGGAGGGAGGAGGGAGAGAGGGGGGGAGGGGGAGAGGGTGGAGAGAGGGAAGGGGGTGGAGAGGGAAGGAGGGGGAAGGGAGGGAGGAGGGAGAGGGGCAGGAGGGGAGGGGAGAGGGAGGAGGTGAAAGGGAGGGAAGGAGGAGGGGGGGAGGAGGGGAGAGGAGAAAGGGAGAGGGAAGGAGGAGGGAGGGGGGAGAGAGAGAGAAACAAAGCCTTGGGTCCATGCAAGGCTAGGGTGGAAGTGAGACCCATGAAGGTAGGATCCCTGAAGGGGGCTGTATCTTCAGTGAAAAGCAGTTCAGATATAAAAATACTACCCACCAGCAAAGACGGATGACAAGATGTGTCTGTCTCAGCCTGTACTCTGGTTTGGGGTGGCAGATATAAAATCTTCCCTGAGAAGAGTGCATCTTATAGGCCTATCCTCATATGAATATAGATTCACATTTTTATTACCTGCAGGGTCCTGAAACCCAATGTTAAAGGAAATTAACATAAAAATGGGCCCAGGTCTGTAATACCCCAAGGGATACCTGGTTGAAGCAAGAGCAGAATCTCCTTGAAAGCAAATAACCACAATCCAGATCACAGAGAAACACTAAACAGGTGTTATAAAACCCAAATCGCAAAACACAGAAATAAGCCACCATGAACAAGTGCCAGCTAACACAGCAAACATAAAAATTTAACTCCCAAGATTGTCAGAGAATAGAATCAGCAGACATACATTATAAAATAAGTATTTTGAAATTATTAAAGATGGGATAGAAACATGAGAAGATAAAAAGACAAGATAGATTTGGAAAAGGAAAAATTAGAGATGAAAAGTAGTCACTAAAATGAAAAACCATCAACAGGTTAAACATATTAGGCCACAGGAAAGAATGAATGATGTGGAAGATAGATCTGAAGAAATTAGCCAGAAATAGCACCAAGAGTCAGACAGGAAACATCAAGGTGAGGTGAACACAACTGGAGGACAGGATGAGAAGGCCCCACATAAAGAAGTTCTAGAAGGAGAGATTGAAAGACTAGAAGAGAGGCAATATTTGAAGAGGTAATGACTGACAGTTTTCCAAAACAGATGAAAGACATGAATCCAGCTTCCACCTTCCTACAGCCAGGAGTTCCTGGGGACAGAACAGGCGCTCAGTTCACTTGCTCGGCACCCCGAGCTCCACTCGGGCCTCTCCTGGGCTTTGGGGGGAGATTTACCCGCAGCACCAGCCTCATGGAGAGGAGGCTGTCCGGGCCTGAGTGGTGCAGCTGAAAGCGCTGCTCCAGGGTGAGGTCAGCACAGGGGAGGAGCTGGCAGAGCGGGAACTCGAGCACTCCCAGCGCATAGTCCTGGTTGTCATCAAGCACCTGCAGAGTGGGCCAATCGCAGAACAAGAAGAGAAATAAAGCTGCTGCCACCATCCCACTGTCTGCACCCCGTTCGAGTCTGGGCTCTCTCACTAGGTATGTACTGTGCTGCTGTTGGCCCCTGGTCCTGTTTTCGGACCTGGGAGCAAATCAGGCCAGACCTGGCCCTTCCCTAGGTCTGGGGAGGAGAGTGCCAGGCCATTATGATCTGTCTGAGACGAGGGTATTAGATGTCCAGGGCCATGGGGCTTTAGGATGAAGGGACTCCCAGCAGGACTCCAGCCCAAGGGGGAAGGCACGAGGAGGGCCTCGGAAGCTCCCAGCTGCACCACTTAAGTCAGGAGATGTTGGACAAGTGACTGACTGAGCCTCTCCTACCCAGCTTCCTTGAGGAGCAAATGAAATACTTTTCTTGATGAAGTACATCACCAGTGTCCTGGATAGATTCCAACACAGGCCACTCGGGGTGTTACGTAACAGCTGGAAAGGCCCTTTTGCAGGGAGAGAACCAAAAGACTTAGGAGCTTGTTTTTCTGCAGACTCCCAGCCAATGACCTTGGGCCCTAATGTCCTGGAGGTGTGGGCTTGTAGGACCTCAGTCTCCCCTCCTGCACACAGGGCTGACCTTAGATACTGCCAGGAAAATCTGGTCAAGGCGCACGTCAAGCGCCCCACTTCCCCAGGCCCAGAGGCCACTGAGCCCTTATCCAAGAACCCAGCCTCAAGCAAACCTTCAGGTGCAGCTGTTCAGCTGCCACACTGTGTACAAAGAAGGAGAACACCTGGCTCCACACGGGGTCCTTGCTGTGGGGACAGGTCTGGGGACAGAGGAGGGAGAGATCACGGAAGGGTCAGATTAGGCCGAGTTGGATGCTGGCACCTCTGCTCTCGCCCCGGCCCTGCTGGGAACCTTCTCCACATCTGCTTAAGGATCAGACCCAACACGCTGCTGCCAGTGGGAGGCCCCAGAACCCGGCAGCCAGATCAGGGCAAAGGGTGCTTTGCCAGGCCGCTCCAGAAGGCCCAAATCATCCTGGCACTACAGTTCACTTCCAGGCGTGGGGAAGGCCAATGGATGCTGCTGCTGGACTGAGGACCTCATGGCAAGTGAGAAGGCCAAGGCTTTAGAGGCAGGCCTGGGCTTGGGCCCTACTCCTGCAGTCTAGGGTACGACCTTCAGCAGGTCGCTTACCTGACTGATGCCAGCTTCTTGAGCTGTAGACTTCTAGCGGTTAGTACGAGGACTAAGTCCTCTAAAGGGCCCAGGGTGTGTCCTGGCACCTTCGAGGCATTCGGGGCTCACTAACTGCCTTCCCTGTCCCCCTCCCTGAGAAGGGTTGGGGCCCCACCTCCGTAGCCCACGTCCCCCCAGTCTTACCTTGCTCGAGTGTGTCGTCGTGCCTACTGACAGCTTGACGTAGGAAGAAGGGTCTCTGCAGACCTTATTCTACAAGAGGGGAAACCCCACAGCAGTGGAGGTGGCTCTGTCACACGCACACACAACCCAGGCGCTCTGGTGGGACCTGGGCCAGCTGACCGTTTCCCTTTGCAAGGAGGCCACCCTGATGTGCCCCAGCCCGTTGGGCTGCCATTGCCTTGCGGGCACCAGGACAGGGCTGGCCCCAGGGGCAGAGGCCATTAAACACCGGAGGCCAGAGCTGGCCTGATGGGCACAGGCTCTCGTTCCCCGGGGCCCACACGGGGAGGGCTCAAGCTCCAGCTCCTCGTCTCAGCTGAGTGATGCGGGCACTTAGCCTTCTGGTCCTGTTTGTAAGATGGCAGTAACCAGCTCCTGACAGTCATGACACTCAGGGCTAACGGGTGTGGGCTGGGGTGAGCTGCCAAGCCTGGTGCCAGCACAGTCGCCAGCGAACAGCAGCTCGTCACGCCCCGGCTGTGTGTGCACCGACTGTGGCCCGGGAAAATGGGATCACGGTTTGTCCAGGGAGAGGGAGCCATGACTTGCCTTGGCTGCAGTTTTCAGCCGCACACTCGCTTACCTTGGCAAACCTGGGAAGTTTTTTGGCTCGGTATTCACCATTCACGTAGTCAAAGGGGCTCCTCTGCGGCAGAAGAGTAATGGGATAAATGGGCGTTGGAGGGTGAAGGGCCTGGCAGGGCGTGGGGCCCGCCCGCCCCGCTCACCGGCAGGTTGCAGGCGCTCTCCAGGAAGACCACGAGGAGGGCAGTGGAGAGGCCGCCGGGGTCCTGCGGGTGGACACAGACCGTCGCGGGGGCCCCCAGCAGCAGGGGACACGCTGGCTTGGAGAGGCCCCCTGTGGCAGAAGCAGCCAGGCAGCCCTTGCTCTCCAGGCTGGCCATAAGGTGGCACAGGCTACACCACGACAGATTCATTTTAGACCCAAAAATGGGTTTCCACCGTGATCTGGCCTGCCAGGCGCTACCGCAGAGCTGGAAGGGCCCGTCTTCCCGAAGGTGGGGAGGCTCACGCGCGCCGCTAAGCGAGGGGCTGGGCGGCATGGTCTTCAGACACCGGGGCCAGCCCTGCCCCTCGGGGGCCCGGCCCCCCCACACGCACCTCGGCCGCGGCTTCCTGCTCAGCCATCAGTGAGAGCCACTCCAGCCGCAGGTGCAGCCGCCCGCTGGTTGTGTCATTCAGGACGAACCACTGCAGGAAAGGGGCGGGGAGGGACAGGGAAGCTCGGGAAAGGGGCAGGAAGACGCTGTGGCCCTTCCTGGGGCAGCTCAGTCCTGGGGCCCCGCAGCGCCCCAATGGGCTCCAGGGAGACGGGCCAGCCCACATGGGGTGGGCTGCAGGCGCAGAGGACCCGGATGTGGCCAGACACGCGCTGCACGTGGGGGCAGAAAACCCCCGCTCAGGCCCAGCCCGCCGTCCCCTTAACGTGACTGTCCCTGCTGGTCTGGGGCGCCCTCTGTGCCTGGCCCACGCGTGCGGCCCAGCTGGGAAGGGCCCCATGTCCTGGGACTGGCCGGGCTGAAGCAGCCTGCTGAGCTGTCCACGGGAGGTCCCCGGGGGTCCCAGGCCCCAACTCTACCTCGTCCACCAGTCTGTTGGTCATGACGTCCCCAAGGCAGATCTGCAAGCTGTAACACAGGGATGGGGGCTCAGCGGGGGACGGGAAGCAGGGCTGTGGAGGCCCACCCCGGAGTCTCTTCAGATGTCCAGGGGCAAGGCAGAGGATCTTGTTCAGCGAAGCCCCAAGGAACGGAAAGACCCTCTAACGGCAGGGCCACCCAGGAGCCTCCGGTCCCCAGAGGGCCCCAGTGACTGAGTTTCTAGCCAGGGTACGACTGGCGTTTCGGGTGAGATGGTTCTCATGGGGCAGGATCCCATGCACTGCAGGAGTTTAGCTTCCCAGCCCTGCGCCTTCTAAGGGCCACTTGCACCCCTCCCCGATGATGACGATAACCCAGAATGCCCCCTCATTTCCAGAGAGCCGTGCCCTGCCCCGGCCATTTCAGTCCTCACACAGCCCTGCGTGGCTGGGAGCCGCCCCAGAGCGAGCCAGCCAGGAGACCGTGGGGCTGCACCTGCCGTCCACACTAGCCCTGCTGCCCGCACCGCTCCAGATGGGTGCGTGCGTCATCAGGAGGGCGGAAAGCAGACCCCACGGAGTACAAGCCCCCAGGGCCAAGTCAGGGCTGGGCTCCCAGGAGACCTCTGGGAAGAAGGTGTGTGGCGCGAATGTGGAAAGGTGGGCTGGCTGACACACGGACCGTGTGGCCAGAGAGGGCGTGTCCCTGAGCCCCCAGGCCCGCCCGCGCCCCCAGGAGTTAGGCTGCCCCCGGCCCAGCTCTGCCCTCCTCCTCACCTGCCCAGGAAGTCATCCGTGTCAGGGTCCTCGTCATACAGGTCCACCTCCAGGTCTTGCCCGGGGACTTCATACACTATCAACTGCAGAGGAAGAGGTGTCTTGACCTACAGGCCACATGGCTAGCGAAGCAGGCCGAATGGCGGCCCTCGGGCAGCCCGTGGGCAGGTCCGTGCCCCTGTCAGGGCTTCCCCTCCCTGCAGGGCAGGGGACATGAGACACCCCCTGTGCCGGCCGCGGGAGGGCAGGTGCTCCAGGCCCGGGGCTGCTGCTGGCTCTGCGAGAGGCCGGCAGCGACCACAGCACCTTCCCGTCGGGTGCCCCAGCTCCCGGGGCCGCAGGCACCAGGAAGGCTTCTTTCGTCACTGCTGCTTTGGCTGCCGTACCCAGAGTACAGCGGAGCGTGCAGGTGGGGTGCTGTGGGGGTACAGGGTGGCCGTCTGGGGGGGGCTGTAAAGCCTCAGCAGCCCGTCGTCGTCCCCCCGCCCACCTCACGGGGGTCTGGGCGGGCTGAAGGAGCAGGCCCCGGCGTTTGGCTCCGGCAGGAGAGGCGCAGAGCACGGGCAGAGCCGCGCCTGAGCTCCTCCCGCTACTTTGATTTGAAAACCCCCAACAAAGACGACCCTGGTGGGCAGAGAAGCAGGAACTCGCCTCCCGGCGGCTCCGTGGCCGGGAGGGCGGATGACACTGACCTCCCCCGGAGGGCAAGTTCTCTAACTCCTCCAGCCCAGCGCCACCCCCAGGGACACAGGAGCCCCGAGGGCCGGGCCCCCCACCTGTGCTCGGCAGGACCCGGGGCGAAGCCCGGAGGCAGCGGGGGGACCCTCACCTCGAACACCTCGTTCCAGGTGGGGTTCAGGTCCCTGTAGACGGTCCTGCTCCGCACGCGCTGCAGGCCGAGGCTCACCTTGGCGTAGGGGTCCGACTTGCCCGCGATGCCCAGGAAGTTGTCCTTCTGCGCCAGCGCCTCTGCCTCCAGCAGGTGCACTCTGACTACGCCCTGGAAAACGCCCCTCGCGGCTCGCAACTGCCACCGGGGCTGTCCCCGCCCCAGGCCATCCGCCATCACCCCTGCCCCACCTCGTCCCCGACACGGGCTGGATGGGGAGGCAGGGGCAGCCAGGACCTGGCCACACAGCAGGTGACGGCGGGGCCAGGCTCCAGGGCTGTCAGTCTGCTCCCAGCCCTGCCGGGCTCCCTCCCCTGCATCCGGTCCCTGTCCCTGCCCGCCCCACACCCCCACCCCAGACTCGCCACCTGGCTGGTTCTTCCACGGCAGCCACTTCTTCCTGCCAGGCCAGCAGCCACGCCACCCGAGGAGGCTTCCTCCAAGCCCACTCCTGTCACCTCCATGTGGGCCAAGTCCCCACGTCACCTCCCTGATCCCCGGGGGCACACGCCCCTGTGGCACTGCCGCTGCGGCCAGTGGGTCTGTGTGCTCACACAGCCCCCAGCACACCCCGTTCCCCCATGCATGCAGATGGTTGTTAAAAAAATAAATGAAATGTAACTTCATATAGAACAGAACATGGAGATTAGGAAAAAGTAGGCATTCTGCCTAATTTATTTTTTTTTAAAGCCAGTAAATACACATTTACCCTTTGACCCAGCAATCTCACTTCTAGGAATCTATTCCAGAGATATAGTAGCAAAAAATATAAAAAGAGTTCAATAGTGCTATGCATTACGTTCTTATTTATAACAGTAAAAGACCAGACACAAGCCAACTGTCCATCAAAAGGGAACTGGCTAAACTACAGGGCATTCACAAAGTAGAGTCTATGCAGCTGTAAAGAGGGCAGGTTCTACGTATCTACTCTACGACGAGTGACCTCCACGTCGTATTAAGTGAAAAAAGCAAGGTGGGGAAAACCGTGTATTTTATGTTACCATCTATCAAAGAAAAGGGGACTGTGAATATAAACAAATAGGTATACACATAACAAATATTGGTATCTGCCTATGTTAAAAAACAAATAATTGGGAAGCAGATGTGGCTCAACTGATAAGAGCATCTGCCTACCATATAGGAGGTCCAGGGTTCGAGCCCAGGGCCTTCTGGCCCGTGCGGTGAGCTGGCCCATGTCCAGGGCTGCCATGTGCAAGGAGTGCCCTGTCACACAGGGGTGTCCCTGCGTAGAGGAGCCCCACGCACAAGGAACGCGCCCTGCAAAGGGAGCCACCCCACACAAAAAAAGCACAGCCCACCCAGGAGTGGCGCCATGCACAGAGAGATGACACAGCAAGATGATGCAATAAAAAGAAACACAGATTCCCGGTGCTGCCAAGAATGTAAGCAGACACAGAAGAACACAGTGAATGGACGCAAGAGAGCAGGCACTGGTGGGGCGGGGGAGGGAAGGGAAAGGGGGAGAGAAATAAAATAAATCTTAAAAGAAAAAAAAGGAAAATGACAATTGCCAAAAGATGGAAGCAACACAGGTGTCCAACAAACGACCAACTGTGGTATACATCCATGATGGAATATCACTCAGCTGTAAGAAGAAATGAAGTTGTGAAACATACGACAACATGGATGACCCTGGAGGACATTACATTGAGTGTGATAGCCAGGCACAAAAGGACAAATACTGTAAGATTATGCTAATATGAACTAAACATATTATGTAAACTCAGGGAATTAATAATTAGAATATAGATCACCAAAAAATACAGAATGAGGGTAGAGAATGAAGAGCAGATGGTTAATTTGTACAGAACGGGTAAAAAGGTTGTTTGTAAATCTTTGGAAATGAATGGAACTGGTGAGAGCACATCATGGTGTTTGTGACAAGTAGCGCTCTTACACGGGTATGACAGTGGTTGAAAGGGAAAGCCTAAGGCCATTTATATTACTAGAAGGAAAGCTAAAAAAAAGAACAAGGAACTGTATTACATAGTGAAACCTCATGTAAAATACAAATTTGGGTGCTACTGCATATATAAGACTTTTTACAAAATATAAATACAAATAAAGAGAAGGAAACAGAATAGCAGCTGTATATGGCAGGGGAAACAGATTGAGAGGTGATGAGTTTTGTTTGTTTGGATGATTTTGTTTTTGTTTTATTACTGGAATAATGAAAATGCTCTAAAAATAAGTGAAGTGATAATGCACAACTATGTGATGACACTGAATACCACTGATTACATACTTTGGATGGATTTTGATTTATGCTTTATTAATATGAATCAATAAAATTGATTTGTTTAAAAAAAAGAGTTAAGTGATTAGAGGATTGTGATAAGACTGCGGGGAAGGGAGCTCCGTGATTCTTTCAGTCCCTCCACCAAAACATCTATTACAGAGGCAGGAACTG
Source organism: Dasypus novemcinctus (assembly GCF_030445035.2). Classification (NCBI taxonomy): domain Eukaryota; kingdom Metazoa; phylum Chordata; class Mammalia; order Cingulata; family Dasypodidae; genus Dasypus; species Dasypus novemcinctus. Next base: position 7,364,408 of record NC_080676.1, on the reverse strand, counting down.
TCTGAAACAACTACTTTGAAACTGCAGAGGCCAGGAGAAGACCGCACGGCGTTCAGGGAAGAGCGGGAGAAGACGCTGGTCAGCTACAGTTAGCAACAGTAAACGGCCCTGAGGTGGCTGCTGGCGCCCTCCCTGTTCACTCGGCAGCCACCATGCCTTCATTCCGGATAGCTTCCTAGTGACAGGAAGGGGCATAAAAGTCCTCTTCCCCAAGGCCAGGGGTAGGCATAGCCCAGTGGCTTCTGAGTGGCGACACGGACACGGGATAGCTTGGGGGCTGGACCCGAAGGCGGCCTTGTTCCAGCCTGCCTGCACAAAGGCCGCGGCAGGAGTCCCAGGGCGCTGCGCTCCCTAACGGCTGCGGGAGCGGGAGCTCAAGGACCGCGCCTGCCGGGCACGCCGAGCAAGCTCAGCTCCAGAGCCCGGCGCTGGCTGATCTCCCGGGACAATCTGGAGGCAGTCTGCTCCCCCGTCCTGGGGCCTGCACGGGCTGGGAAAGATAACTGGGGAAATTCCTTTCTGTCATGCCCCTCTCCCAGAATTTGTCCTTCAGGCAAAAGCAGCTTGAGAAAACAAACGGAGAGTAAGAGACTACAGAGGGCGGCAATTTGGAATAAAGGCTTCAGCTTCAAATGCCTGCGAAAGGGAGGTCTGTCTCCTGGGAAACAACAGGAGATAAGCAAACTCCTGTGAAGAGTGGAACTCCAAATCACCAAGAAGCGAAAGCCAGGACCAGAAGCGCCGGGCAGCGCTCAGCGCACTGCGTGCCCTCGGGCAGGCCTCCCAACGGCAGGGCGGAAGCCGGGAAGGCCTGCTTATCACCAGCTGGCTGCAGAATCAAGAAACGGACATTTCAGGGAAAATCTCCCAGAGTTAACATTTTAAATATTAAAATGTACAAGAGTACAAGACAAAGAAACAGGAAGTGATAGCCTATCCATACGAAGAGGATAAAATCTAGAAATTACCAACAAAGACGACAAGAATGTGGGCATACCAAACAAATCCTTTAGAAACTGCTAAAGAAAACTACAGAGGAAGTACTAAAGGACACAAGCAAAACAATCCATGAGCAATATGAAACTCTTAAAAAAGTAATGGAAATTATAAAGAGGAGCCAAACAGAACTACCATAGATGAAGACCAAAGTAAACGAAATAAAAAAATCCCAAGGAACATTTCAACCACAGATTGGAGCTGGCAAAAGAAAGAATGAGCAAACTCAAAGACAAAACTATTGAAATGAGGCAGGCTAAGGAACAGACAGAAAGAATTATTTTTTTTTTTAAAGTTGGTTCTTTGAAAAGAACCTTTAGCTAGACTGACAAAGAAAAAAAGAGAGAATACAAATAACAAAACTCAGAAATGAAAAGGGAGACATTACTACCAACCTGCTGAAATAAAAAGGACTATAAGAGGATACTATGAGCAACTGTATGCCAACAAATTAGACAACATAAATGAAATATACAAATTCTCAGAAACACACAAACAACCTACAACTGACTCTAGAAGAAACAGAAGATCTCAACAAACCAATTGCTAATAGATGGACTGAGTCATCAAAAACCTCCCAACGAAGAAAGGTCGAGGACCAGATGCTTCGCAGGGGAATTCTACCAAATCTTCCAAGAAGACTTAACTCCAATTCTGCTCAAATTCTTAAAAAAAAACAAAAAACAAAACTGAAGAAGAGGGAACACTCCCTAATTCATTCTATGAGGCTAACATTATCCTTGTACCAAAGCCAGATTAAGACAGCACAAAAAAAGAAAACTACAGACCAATGCCTCTTGTGAATACAGATGTACAAATCCTCAATAAAATGCCAGCAAACTGAACCCAAGAGTATATTAAAAGAATTATACACCATGATCAAGTGAGATTTATCCTGGTATGCAAGGGTGGTTCATCATAAGAAAATCAATGTAATACAGCACCTTAGCAGAATGAGGGAATAAAATACACGAACATCTCAAATGATACAGAAAAGGCATTTGACAAAATCCAGCACCCCTTCTTGGTAGAAACACTTAGAACACTAGAAATAGAAGGAAACTTCCTCAGCATGATAAAGAGCATATATAAAAAACCACAGCTAACATCGTATTTAATGTGAAATACTGAAAGCTCTCCCTCTAAAATCAGGAACTAAGACAAGGATGCCCGCTGTTACTACAGTTATTCAACACTGTCCTGGAAGTTCTTGTCAAAGCAATTTGGCAAGAAATAGAATTAAGACACTTCTAAAGTAGAGAGGAAGAAGTAAAACTTTCCCTATTTCCAGATGACATAAAAAATCCTTCAAAATCCACTACAAAGCTCCCACAGCTAATAAATGAGGTTCAGCAACATGGTGGAGCACGAGATCAACACCCCAAAATCAGTACGTTTCTATATACACAAGCAATGAACAATTGGAAGAAGAAATCAAGGGAAAAATTACATTTCCAATAGTAACTAAAAGAATCAAATATCTAGGAATATGTTTAACCAAGGATGCAAAGGACCCATATACAGAAAACCACAAAACTTTGCTAAAAGCAATAAAAGAGGATCTAAATAAATGGAAAGGCATTTCATATTCATGGATTGGAAGACTAAATATTGTTAAGATGTCAGTCCTATCCAAAGCAATTTATAGATTCAACATAATCCCCATCAAAGTTCCAACAATCTTCTCGAATTTATATGGAAGGAAGAGTAAGGCGCTCTGAATAGCCAAAGCCATCTTGAAAAACAAGTTGGAGGACTCACACTACCCAATCTTAACACTTAGTAAAGCCACAGTAATCAAAACAGCATGATACTGGCACAAGGACAGTGGAATCAAATAGACAGCTCAAATTGGGAGGCAGTTGGACGGGCAGGGACACTGGGAAATCAATGCTTACATTTATGACCAACTGATTTTTGACAACAGGTAAAGACCACTCAAATGGGAAAGAACTATCTCTTTAATGAATGGTACTGGGAAAACTGGATCTCCATTTGAAAAAAAAGGAGGACTTCTACCTCACTCCTTATATAAAAATCAACTCAAACTGGATCAAAAACCTAAGCCAGAACTATAAACTCCTAGAAGAAAATGTAGAGAAGCATCTTCAGGACCTTGTGTTAGGCAATGATTTCTTAGACTTTACAAGACTTTATACACAAAGCACAGGCAAAAGAACAAAAATAGATAAATTGGACCTCATCAAAATTAAAAACTTTTGCACCTCAAAGGATTTAAGTAAAAAGATAACTTACACAATGGGAGAAAATATTTGGAAACCACATATCTGATAAAGGTTTAATATCCAGAATACATAAATAATTCCTTCAACTTAACAAAAAGACAAAACAACCCAATTTAAAAATGGGCAAAAGACTTGAATAGTCATCTCTCCAAAGGAGACATACAAATGGCCAGACAGGACATGAAAAGATGCTCAACATCACTAGCCATCAGGAAAATGCAAATCAATACCACAATGAAATACTATTTCACACCCATTAGAATGGCTGCACACATACACAAAAATTACTAGTGTTGGAGAGGATGCAGAGAAATAGAAACACTCATTCATTGCTGGTGGCAGTATAAAATGCTATAGCCACTATGGAAGACAGTTTAGAGGGTCCTCAGAAAGCTAAATATAGAATTACCATACAACCTGGTAATCCCCATACTAGGAATATAGCCAAAATAATTGAAAGCAAAAGCCAAACAGATTTTTGTACCTCGATGTTCATAGTGAAATCATTCACAATTGCTAAGAGATGGAAGCAACCCAAGTGTCCATCAACCAATGAATGGATAAAGAAAATGTAAGTATATGCACATAATTGAATATTATTCAGCCATAAAAAAGGAATGCTGTCCTAATACATTTGACAACGTGGATGAACCTTGAGGACAATATTGAGTAAACTAAGCCAGACACCAAAGGACAAATATTGTATGATATCACTGATGTGAAAAAATTAGAATTAGCAAAGTCACAGAGTCAGAATCTAGACTATAGCTTACCAGGGGACAGGGTGAGACTAGGGCATGGAAAGTTAAGGCTTGAAATGTTTTGGTCATGGATGGTGGTGACGGTAGCACTCATTGTGGAAGTAATTAGCCATCTATCTGAACACGGTTAAAAGTGGGTATGTTAGGTTGTATACATGGCAACAGATTTAAATTTTTCTAAAAACTCCACGGAACTACTTTACACAAAGAACAAACCCTAAATTAAGCCATAGACTAACACTACAGTAAGAAAAAGGTGCTTTCATCATTTGTAACAAATGTTCCATCAATGCAAGGTGTTGATAATAGCATGGTCTGTGGGAATCCTGTATTTTATGCTTGGTTAGTCTGTAAACCCACAACTTCTCTAACAATAAGAAGGGGGGGTGGGCAAAGAGGCATAAGTGACATACCCACCAACCACCACCACGTGTCAGCCCTATTTTAACACTGCCTGCATGTCTGGTATTAAGAAATTACAATTATTTAATGATAATGACATCATACTTCTGTTTTTATATTGAGAAGAAAAGCTCTTCATATTTTAGAGATAGGTATTGACAAAAAGAGAAGAAGCAAAAAAGAAGCGAAGGTTGTGAGGGAGCCAGCGCTGTCCAAATCGGGGTGTGGCAGAAGCACAGGGGCTCGGGTGTGTCAGGGGTGGGGGTGCCTCGCGCGTGGAGGGTAGGCACAGGAGGGGGGCGCAGAGGGACGGCGCTGGGTGGCGACCCGAGTGCGGGCTGAGCGCTGGGGAGCCGGCTCTGGGGCCCCCTAATTGAGATGCTGGCGGGGCCATGGGCGGGCGTTACCCCAAACCTCTGTCTCCATGGGAAGCACGAGGTCCTTCCTCGTCCCAAAGACCCGCCGTGGCAAAGATGCCGAAAGGGCGCCCAGACCCCGCGCCCCGGCGAGGCCAGCAACCTGCCCCACGGCCCCGGACCTCGGCGGGGACAGGCGTGCCCCCCAGCCGGAGTGGGGTGAAGGGACACGTCCCTGGAGGGAGGCGGTTGGACGGGCAGGAGACTGGGAGCCTGGGGGGGCGGCGCTGCAGGAAGCCGCCAGGGGGCCGCCGAGGACCTCAGGAGCACGGGGCAGGCGGGCCCGCAGCGGGGCCGGGGCCTCCCGCCCGCCAGGCTGCGCCGTCGCGGGCCTGCCTGTGCGGGCGCGGGCCACGCAGGAGCGGGGCTGACGAGACGCGCGCCCCGCTCCGGGCGGCGCTGCTGGTGGAGCCCGCGAGCCCTCCTCCGAGCCTCCCGCCAGGCCCGAGGGCTCAGGCCCAGCGGCGGGGCCCCTGGGCCGGGCCCAGGGCTGGGGAGCGGGCGCCGCGCAGCCTGGCTCGCCGAGGGCTCTTCCCAGGACACCCCAGGGGTCTCCCCACCACCAAGCCGACGGGCTGGGAGAGCGCAGGGCCCCAGGAGGGCGGGGCGGCTGCGGGGCTCCACAGGGGACGGGCTCACGGGCCCCCGGGCCTCCCCGGCGCCCCGCCCGGCCTATCGGTGCCCCGGCGTCCCTGGCGGCGCGGGCACCCGCCCTGGCACTGGCTTCGGGCCGCCGCCGGTACTCACGCAGGGCAGGGGGAAGCGCAGGCCGCTCACGTCCAGCCCCCTCTTCACGGGCAGCGTCACGCGGTTGGGCAGCACCAGGTGGCTGGCGATGAGGTCCTCCAGCAGGCCGTCCGACACCTCGCTGCGGACGCACGCGCCGTCAGCGCCCCGCGACCCACGCGCCCCGCCCCGGGCGCGGCCAGGAGCAGGCAAGGGCGCCCCGCGGGAGCCTGCGGCCCGGGGGTGGGTGTGGATGGGAATGTGTGTGGGGTGTGGGTGTGGGGGGTGTATGGTGGGGTGTGTGTGGGGGTATGTGGGAGTGTGTGTGGGAGTGTGGGGGTGGGGGGTGGGGGTGTGGGTGGGTAGGTGGATGTGGGGGGGTGTATGGTGGGGTGTGTGGAAGTGTGTGTGGGGGGTGTGTGTGGGGGGGTGGATGTGGGGTGTGTGTGTGTGGGGTGGATGTGGGGTGTGTGGAAGTGTGTGTGTGGGGTGTGTGTGGGGGGGTGGATGTGGGGTGTGGGTGTGGGGGGGTGGATGTGGGGTGTGTGGAAGTGTGTGTGGGGGGTGTGTGTGGGGGGGTGGATGTGGGGTGTGTGTGTGTGGGGTGGATGTGGGGTGTGGGTGTCGGGGGGTGGATGTGGGGTGGATGTGGGGTGTGGGTGTCGGGGGGTGGATGTGGGGTGTATGCGCGGTGGGTGTGCGTTTTCGCAGGAGGCCCCGCTGCCCCGCTCCGCGCGCGCTCGTGCAGCCCGGCACGGCCTGTGCTAGCCTCCCGGCTCCGCCGCTCCCTGGCTCTGAGACCTCGGGGAGCACTAACGGCTCCGAGCCTCAGTTTCCCAGCCTCCGAGGTGGGCATAAGGGTGCCCGCCCTCTAGGGCTGCCGTGAGGCCACCGTTCCGGTGGTGACGCGCCCGGGGGGCGGGCTGGGGGCCCTTCCGCGCCTGCCTGCGCCCCTGGGGCGGGAGGCGGGTGCACAGCGCAGGCCTGCGGGGGCTCCCTCAGTCTCCTAATGAGGTGTGCCCGGCTGGATGCTCGGCGGCCAGTGGGAGTGTCCCCATCCAGCAGGCCGGGCCGCCGCCAGAGCCTGCCTGTCTCCCCACTTCTCACCTGCTGGGACTGAGGAGGGGGGTGAGCGAGGAGGGAGGAGCCTGTGCCCCTCCCCGCGTGGAGTCACCCAGGCCCCCCTTCTGGGAGGAGGGCCTCCAGGTGACTCCCCTCGCCCAAGGCCACGCAGTTGCTAAGCAACAGAGCGGGGGACTCACCCGGCTGGCCCGCCCCTCCCTAGCCCTCACCTGGCCAGAGCTCCCGCCACCCCCTCGCCCACCCCTCGTAAGCACTCCCCCCCCAGGACAGGACTGCAAGTGGCCCCGGCCGCCCCTGAGCACAGCGCTTCTCGCGGGGGTGTGGGCCCGGGCCTGGGGCCTGCCGCAGAGGCCGCCCCCCACGCCGGCCGCCCCCCCCAGCGCCCCCCAGCGCCCCCCAGCCGCTCAGAGCCCCCCACGCCCACGGCCCTTACTTGATTCCTGGCGCGTCCAGCAGGTTGGTCAGGCCCGTCCAGTTGATCTGCAGGTGCTGCAGGGCCAGAGGGAGCGCGTTAGGCCGGGGGCGCCGGGCCTCCCCGCCTGTCGGGCGCCGCCCTCGCTGGGTGCTCCACAGCCAGGGCCCCTCCGAGTCCTGTTCAGGCCTCGGCTCAGGAGGGGCCCCGGGCTGCAGGACCACCGCAGGGGCCCGGCCCACGGCCGCAGTCTGGCCCGGAGCCGGCGCGGGAGCGTCTCGGCTGCATCCCAGGACACCCGTGGGCCGCGGCCGGCTGCCTCTCGGTGCGCTGGCCCGCGGGGCCCTGACGCGACGTGTAACGTGCCCAGGGCTGGGCGCTGGGCAGTGCCCGTGCTCGTGTGTGCAACCCCAGCGTCTGCACAGCGTCACGGGGAATCACCGGCTTTTGAAGGAAGAAGAGGGTCACGGCGCCCACGAAAGGTTTGTCCACCAGGAGGGGCTCCAGGACGACCCGCAGGGTGCCCTGCAACTGGACACGAGTGGAAGGCCGTGAGGGAACAGCCGCCCGCGCCTTCGCCTGCCCTGCGCTGTCGAGGCCCTCTGCCACCTCGCGTGCCCTGGCCACCCCCAAAAGTCACGACCGCCTGTCCCAGGCCGCCCGCGTCACAGCCACAGCCACTGTCCACGGCCGGCGCCCCGCCAGGCCCGCAGCCCTGCCCGGCATCAGGCTGGCCCGGCTGCAGGGACCCAAAAGCAATTCCAGCTCCAGCTGCTTCCTTCCTGGCATGAGCCACCCTGCTCCTCAGTCCAGCAGGGGCCCTGCACCCTCCGTGGAGAGAGCACCTCCCTTCCCGTGGCAGCCAGAGCATCCGGAGAGGAGCTTTACAAGAGGAGGCCCGCGAGGGGCCGCGGGGGCAGAGAGTGAGGACCCCCGCGCCACCACACCCAGCTCTGCAGCCTCGGACCTGGCGCTCACGGGTCATCGCCAGCCCCCGGGCTGGGGGCCGTCGCCCCCGTTTGGCAGCCTGCTCCAGCAGGAGCCCTGGTACCCCTTCCCTGACCCCACACGGGGGGCTGGGACAGAGGGGGCCGTGCCAGGTGCCACCCACCTGGATCCCGTTCACCCCGGCGTGAATCTTCTGCAGCTCCACGCTGATCTCACAGTCCCCGACGTAGCTGGAAGCGGGGAGAGGGGCGGTGGGAGGAGGGGCAGGCCGGCCGGGGGTCAGGAAGCGTGCGCCCCACGTCTCCGTCTCCGAGCCCGGGCCACCAAGCCTGAGCCCCGCCCCAAGCCTGAGCCCCGCCCCCAAGCCTGAGCCCCGCTCCCCCAAGGTCGTCCCGCACACGACCCCCCCTCCGTCCACCAGGGCAGGGCTTCTGGGTCCCACCTCACCCCTCAGCGCCCCGAAGATGAGGAGGGGCTCCTGAGGGACCGCCCACCTCCCCTCCGCGCCAGCGGCGCCCTGCCCCGGCTCTGCCCGGGGGGGCTTCCACGGGGACACGGAGGCAGCCCCGCTGCTCGAATCGAGCCCCTCGGCCAGAGCCCCAGCTGGGTGCTGGGTGGCAGGCGTGGGCGGAGGCGACGCAGCCTCGGGCCGCAGAGCGGGCACCTGAGTCCGGCTGGGGGCTCCTGCCAGGCAATGGGCACGGGGAGCCCAGAGGGGGTGCCCATGGGGGTAAAGATGGGAGACCCCGCCCAAGTCCTGAAGGACAGGACTAAGGGGACCGAGACAGCAGCAGGGCGCGGGCCGAGGCGGAGACGCCTCGAGCCACAGGCTGCCAGGTGCCCCTGCAAAGAGAGGGTGGGCGACACCCAGGCGCTGCCTGCGCTGACCTGGAGGCCGGGTGGGCCAGGCGGCCTCAGCGTGCCCCTTATTCATGTGCGGGTGTCTTGGCAGGGCCTCCGCAGCGGGGAGTGCCCCGAGAGCCTGCCCCCTATTCCAGCACCCTGGTAACCGGCCCCCAGATGGGGAGGTGTGCCCTCAGAGCCAGCCCCTGAGCTCGGGGCAGGAAGCAGGAGACACTGGACAGGAATGGCAACTTCCTGGACCCTCATGAGGTGATCCTCTCCGTCTTTCAGAGAGCAATTCAAATCTCACCTCCTCCGGGAAGACGTCCTGGATTGGATTTCCCTTCTCCCCACCCGAAGCCTATTTCTAGCCTCCTTCGAAAGAGGTGTGCTTACCCAACCCACCGAACTCGTCCCCCATGCATCCGAATCCTCTAGTTTCCCTGAGTGCTAGAGCCCAGTTCTGCTGCCGCTCGCAGCCTGTGCTCAGGAGTCCCCCGGCCTGGCCACCAGTCCCCACGTCTTGCCACACCTGCTCCCTCTGGCCACCTCTGCCCCGAGGCAGCTGCACTGCCCCTCCAGCTCTGCCCCCTGAGCAGGTGCGCCCAGTGCCAAGGCTGATGGGGAGCCCGAGCGGAGGGGCCAGCCAGCGGGGGCTCCTGGGCCCCGCCCGCTCCCTCCACCCTCCCGACACGCCCCTCTGCTCCAGCAGGGTGGAAGCCGGGGCAGGGGCGGCACTGTGGGGGGTTGTTACCCCCCAGTGGGAACGAACACCCGCTCCCCTGCCTCCCCGCCGGCATTTGCTGAGTGGCCCCGGCCGCCCAGGCAGGAGGGCTCACCTTAGCTGCAGGTCCAGGACCACCTTCCTTCGGTTGCACTTGTCCACGTGAGCCTGGACGCCGTTGACCCTGGGGCACTGGGAGAGACGCCAGGGGGGCCGGGTTAGCAGGGTCCCTGCTGGAGGGCGCGGCCGGCAGCCGCCACCAGCGCTGCACGCTCCCGGGATGAGGCCCGGGTGCAGGAGCCCCCCGCAGCCCCCGTCCGCCCTGCGCATCCTGACACAGGTACCTACTGAGCTCCGACCCTGTGCCAGGAGCTGGCCTGGGAGACGGCCAGGAGCTGGCCTGGGCCGCCGTCTGGACTCACAGCTGAAGGTGGAGAAGAGGCCGACTGGGGGAGGGGGGTCTGCAGTGCGGTGCAGCCCGAGCTGCCACACGGGGACCTGGCACCTCTCAGCCCAGCGCGGGGGCAGGCAGCGAGGCATCCCAGAGGAAGCAGCATTTACGCCGAGGCCCGGCAGGTGGGTAGGAATTAGCCCCACCGAGGGGGGGAGGGCAGGGTCCCTGGCCGAGGGCGCTGGCCCGGGGAGCGCAAGGGCCCCCACCCCAGGGCCGCACTCCAGGCTCTGGGGCCGAGGGCCGGGCTCAGAGCTGCTGCTTCTTCCCGGATCGGCTTCTCCTCTCCGCCCAGACCCCGCTTCCCCTCGGTCAGGTGCCATTACTAGTTGTCAATAAAAGGCAAAAAAAATCAATTCCATTTGAGCTCGAGTCCACGACATGCGTGCCGAAATGGCGAGGGGTGAAGCTCGCTGACGCCTGCGGTTTACTTTGAAATGCATAAAATAGGAAGACAGCGACAGGGAGAGGTGCACAGGGAAGTAAAAGAGCAAATACGTAGCAAAAAGGAAAAAGGCGACCACACAAGAGCAAAGGTTAAATTCTCTTTCCATTCTCTCCGTAGAAAGGGCTATTTACACGTGCAGTGTCACATGAAAGGTGATTACAGGGGACACGGCTAAAAACGTAGGAGAAAAAGGTACCGCGGAGGTATTGGGCAGTTAATAGAAATAGTCGGAGCTCTCCCATAGCTTCTGGTATGTGTGCCGGCAGCGCTGTACCATGTGTAGCTTGCGGTTTATTTTCTTGCTCTAAAACATGGACTCATTTTGACCCCACTTTGCATTGGAGGTCTGCAGACCCTCTGGCCTTTAGAGAGGCCGCAGCACTGTGGGGGTGCCAGGCCCCCAACCCCGGCTCTGCCCTGGCCTCAGGGTTTTGCCATGAAAGGCCTAGAAGGCCTGAGGAAGGGCCTCAGAGCAGGGGCGTCCGAGCCCCCGGCCCAGCGCCGGCCCTGGCCCCTCCTCCGCGCCCCTGTGCTGGGAAAGGCCCGCCGAGGCCTCCCCCTGGAGGAGGGACAGCCCGTGGGGCTCTGCTCCACCCGGCCGCGGCCCACGGGCGGCGGGGGGCCCGGGCGGCACTATGCCCCCACCGGCCCCCTCGGCCAGGTGCCCTGTGGGGCACAAGTCACGCAGCCGTCCCCAGCCGCCTCAAGACAACCCTCCCTAGAGGGTTCCCTCACTGTACAGACGAGCAAACGGGGACTCAGAAAGGCTGGGGCGCTGGCCCAGGGCCACCACGGCCCCGAGCGGAGCCGGGCACAGGCTGGCGCCGGGCATGAAGGAAGAAGGGCGTGGGCCAGCCCGGGGCCGCGTGAGGAGCTCTGGGTGACCCCACGGTGGAGGCGGGGACGGGACAGCCCGGAGCAGGAAGGGCTTAGAACGCCAGCACCAGCAGTCAGGAGCTTCTCCAGCCGGCAGCTTCCCCCTGCAGCTTCTCCCGCCCTGGTAAAAAATCCTTCCTTGGACTCAGCCCCCTCCCACCCCACATCTAATGGGCATCACTGTCAGAGGAGCAGCCGGGCTGAGCAGGCTCCTCCGTAAACACGGCAGTCCGCGGCTTCCTGGAATGTCCTCTTTCCCAACTAAAGCGAATTCTGATGTCATCTCCTCTGGGAAGCCTTCCCTGCCTACCAGAGCCCCCCACCCCTCCACTACTGGGCTCGTGCATTCCTCCACCATTGTGCACGCATGGCATGTCCCCCACCTCCCACAGCAAGCCTTCCCTAGCTCACAGCACCTGCTTGGGAAGCCGTCAGTGGGTGAGCTAAGGAGCGAACAGATGAGCCAGCAGCTGCTGGCACAAGCCAGCCTGGAAGAAGCCGTGGGCACGGGCACGCCCCGCCACCCCCCTCGGGCTCTCTCCATCCACGGCGGTCTGCTCTGCCCAGCTGACACCAGCGTTGGGGCTTGCACAAGGAGCTGTACCTCTATATCTGCCTGGCTCCCACCCCAGGGCCCATGTGTTCGAATTTTTGCTTAAGGAAAATGAAATTATTTCCCACCTCTCCCTGCTGTTGCCTTCCCTGGAACATGGAAAGATGGCAGTGCTGGGAGTGGGGTTGGGGGTGGGTGAGAGGGCTGCACCCAGGCCGAGCGGCTGGGAAATTGGGGGGGGGTTGTGTCCCCCGTGAGGTCAAGGGACCATCCTGCATGGGGGGGCGGAGGTCACGAGGCGAGGGGGGACAGAAAACACAGCAGTCCAGCCGCCCTTGCTGAGCCGGCACTGACCTTCTGGCCGAAGTAGAGCTTGGTGAAGGAAAAGGACCTCAGGTGGGCGCTCTTCTCCCGGATCTTGGGCTCGAGTTTCTCCCGGAGCTTGTTCTCCATGATCATGCTCAGGTAGGGCCAGATCTGGGAGATGATCTGGGAGGACAGGAAGGGGCCCTCAGTGCCTGGGCTGTGCCGCCGCCTCCCCCAGCCCCAGGCAGCCGGGGACAGAGTCAGGTGCCCACCTGCCCGCCCATCTACCCACCTCCCCGTCCGTCTAACAGCCACGACAGTGGTCCCCGCACACGCAGGACCCCGGGCTTTGGTGCCACTTTGCAGACGACCACGAAATACTCATTCCCTAAACTTAACGTTGTGAAGCCCTTTAATTCTGTGCTGAAACAAAAATCATCTCGTTCTATATTCTGGCATCAACAAGAAGTGCCAGAGGTCTAAGGGGGGAAAAAATCACAGAAGAGAAATTTCTTTTTGTTTCCTGTGAGTTCATTTCTTTTCCCCCAGCACTCAGAAAAGGCTGCCTTTGGGCAAATTCTGCAGCAGCACATGTCACAGTGCTGGCCTGAGAGCCAAGCCCAGAAGAGGAGGCAGGGACGGGGGGCCTGGTGGCCAGTGACGGGCCATCGGGGAGAGCTGTGGAGGAAGAGCCAGCCGCCCGGTGGGTTCTGTACGAGGCAAAGGCTTCTCCTCTCTCCTGCGGCCTTGGGCCTCAGTTCCAAGATGCACCTTCTGTCCGCCTCCTCCCCATTCCAAAGCCTGAAGGCTGAAATTTTGAGGCTTCCTTGCCTCCACCGTGAAAATAGACCATCTCTTCCGGGGACTTCTCAGGACACCAGTCCCTATGATTCTCCTTTCTAGGGAATCTGGCTTGTCATTTGCCAGCTTCTGGCTTGTCACCTGCCCAGTGCCCCCAGAGTGCAGACCCCGTGCTAGGGTCTCAGGGCCTTCGTAGGTGGTTTGTCTACACAGCTCTCTCCTGGTCCAGGCCAGGGCTGAGGACGGGAGCCTCCTTCCCACAGTCACTGCATCTCCAACAACTTGTGTCGTTAGTTAGTGAAAGATGTAGCCCACCCCTGAGCCCATGAGCTAAACATACATGGGGGCGGGGGACACTCTATTTTGTGGGCCCCACCAGGTCTGCCCCAGAGGCCTTGGGCTCTGCATTAACCCACAGAAATGTGGTCACTCCTTTTAAGACATCAACCTGCTTCCTCCAAAGTTTACTGACAGGCTGGAAATAGTTTTTATCTTCTCTACAAGGACATTTCTCATAACTTAATACCAACCACTGTCAGGAAGTCCCGTCTTAGAACTGAGGCACTCCACCGGGGGCTAAGCCTCCCCCTCCAACAGAAGCAAGGCTTGCATTAGAAACAGCCCTGCCCGCCCCTGGGGCAGGCTGCCAGCGAGGGTGTGTGAGCGTTCAGCTTGTCATGGTGGGTTGTATCAGTGGGCGGAGACCCACACAATGAACCGGAAGGGGTTGGACCTCCATCCTGGGGAGTCCTGCTGTGTTCTCAGATAGAGGGGGGCATGTCTCCAGAGCATGGGTGGTGCCTAATAGGGGGGGGACAGGCCGGTATGTCAAGCCCTCAATGCTGCTGCAGGCAACTATGAATCTTGGTCTTCAAGGAGTGACGGCGGGTGGTCACTGTAGGTCCTGAGGGGAGGGGGAGGGAAGACTAGACTAGATGGAGCAGGGGGCGTTTTGGGGGTGACGGAAGGGTTCTGCATGATCTTGCAATGATGGATACTGGCCATGTGAATTTCATTAAAATGTATAAAAGTGTATGGCCCAAAATACAAACTGTAATGTAAACCACTGACCATGTTAGTAGCTATGTTTCGATATTTATACATCAATTGTAACATATGTACAATCCACATGTAAAATACTATTAATAGGGGAAAGGGGGAAAGAGGGAGCAAGTTGGGTATATGCGAATCCCCTATATGACTTTCCTATAACCTAAAGCTTCTTTGAAGACAAAATGAAAAAAAATAAGACACTGGGGGAAAAAACAGAAGAAAATGTCACTGTACATAGAAGATAACATGTTACAGTGATGAAAGACAATGTCAAAAAATTTTTTAATTTTATATTTTTAAATTATTTTTTATTATTCCAGATTTTTTAAATTTGTATTTTATTTTTTTTAATATCATTATGATTTCATTTTCTTATTAATTGTATGTAGTTATTTTCTTAGTTTCATTTTTGAAGAAGTTTTGGGTAACAGAAGGTTACAACTATGGCAGGGGAGGAGATCACTGGCGTGGGGTGTCAGTGATAGGGGATACATGGGAGGAAGTTCACCTGAGGCAAACCTATAAGGCATGTAAATGTGTTTTCAAGTGTTCATGGGGCATTGTCATGGTGGGCAGAGATTCACACAATAATTGAAAGAATATCAAATTCCCATCCTCAGGAGCTCTGCCACATTCTCTAATGGATAGCAAGAATCCCCCACGTACAGAGGCAATGACTAGTGAAGGAGGATGGACCACTGATGGTCCCTCATACTGATAAATGTACTTACGAAACCTTTACTTTTGAAATTATAGGGTGCCCAAGAGTTACCTCCTGAAAGCCTCCTTGTTACTCAAATGAGGCCTCTCTCTAAGCTGAACTCAGCATATAAATGCATTACCTTCCCCCCAGCATGGGACATGACTCCCGGGGATGAGCCTCCCTGGAATCTAGGGATAACTACCAAGCACCAATTAGCAACGCAACTGGAAAAAGACCTTGACCAAAAGGGGGAAAGTAGAGACAAATGAATTGATATGGCTAAGAGACTTCAAAGTGAGTGGGGAGGTCATTCCAGGGGTTATGCTTATGCACATTTCAGCAAGATCTCATTGACTGCCAAAGTAAATATTGCCTCAAACAGCAGAGACATCCAGACACTATAGGCACGGCAGACAGCTTAGGAGTTCGGTGCCCAGCCAGTGGGCCCTATTTGGGAATTTATACTTCCCAGTATGACAGAGTTACACTCTGTTGTGGTTTCCCTACACATGGCTCTTCTGCTGCATCTATTTGAACCTATAGTTAGTACTAGAGGTGATAGGTGTATGTCCAAGAAACAAATTTTTGGGCTGTCCCTGTGCCAGGTGGGCCCTGAATCTCAACAGTTGCAACACCTACTCTCAGTTCATTAGACTCACCCAGAACAACTAACAAGGAGATGATGATGGACAGCGACCATCCCAAGGAACAGAGAGAGTCTGCAACTGCAACAAGATAGTCCCATCCATCTGCCCCATGGGATCTAAGTTCCCTCTCCATTAGAGGTGGAGTGGGTATCACCAGTCCAGAATCCTCAGGAATGGGGAAAGAATGATCAACTAGAGTAGATTTACTAGTAGTGTTCTAATATTGACTTATAGTGATTCTAGCAATGCAAGAACTTGTATCATTGATGTGGGGGTAGTGGCCACTGGAGGTTCTGAGGAGAGGGAGAAGGAAAAATGGGGACATTTTTGGGAATTGTCCTGAATGACACTGCAATGACAGATACAAACTATTATATATCTTGTCATAACTAACAAAATTGTGCGGGATAGAGTGTAAACTACATTGTAAACTATAATCCACGCTTAGTGGCAATGCTCCAAAATATGTTGTCAATTGTAACGAATTTTCCACACTAATGAAGGTTGTTGTTAATGCAGAAAAATGTGGGAGGGTTTGGAAGCAGAGCATATGGGAATCCCCTGTATTTTTTATGTAACATTTATGTAATCCAAGTAACTTTAAAAAAATTTTTTAAGTATGTTAAAAAAAAATGCCCTGAGTCAGGAGACCTGCAGTGGGGCTACAGAGGAGCCTTCCCACTTCCTGATGTGTTTGAGCAGATCAGGTGGAGGCCCAACTCGGGCTCCTCAGCTGTAAAATCGGGACTCATGCTGGGGAATGACAAGACAGGGAGTCACCGGCCTGGCCTTCTGGGGAATGCGGGAGCAGTGCCCATGGGGAGTCTGCCCTAGATGACCTGACAACAATCATAATGATGACAACATTGAACATCCCCAGCTCAGGATGTGTCAGCCATTGTAGTGCGTCAATTACCCCATTAATCCTCACAGGATCGCCCAAGGCAGGGACCATAATTATTCTCATTTTACTGCTGTGGAAACCAGCTCAGAGAAGTTAGGCAACCTGCCCAAGGTCACACAGCAGTGCTGGGGAATCTGGGCACCAGGCAAACCCCAGCAACTATTACCTAATCAGTGCCTTGCTCTCCAAGTGGGGGGACTGCCTTGTTCTCTATACTTCTCAATGTTTTCTCACTGTTCTGCGGTGGCGGTGGATTAATTTTAAAGTCTTATTTGAAAAAGAAAAAGCAAATCCGCCCTTGACTGACAAAGACATGGGTGAAGGCCCCGGGGACTCAGCGCGGCTGAGCGCGGAGCCTCGAGGACGGGAGGGATCCCGGCTCCCGGGCCGCCCCGG
Organism: Dasypus novemcinctus; assembly: GCF_030445035.2. NCBI lineage: Eukaryota > Metazoa > Chordata > Mammalia > Cingulata > Dasypodidae > Dasypus > Dasypus novemcinctus. Next base: position 7,347,713 of record NC_080676.1, on the reverse strand, counting down.
CCTTACCTTATTCGCCCACTCGACGCGCTCCACGTCCGGGAAGTGGATCTAGGGAAGAGAAGCCCCGCGGGGCGGTCAGGTACGGCGCGCCCCGGCAGGGCGCACGCGCGCTCCCGCCGCCCCCGCTCCGCCGCCCTGGCCCCGCGCCCCGGCGGCACGCGCGCTCCCGCCGCCTCCGCTCCGCCGCCCCGGCCCTGCGCCCCGGCGGCACGCGCGCTCCCGCCGCCTCCGCTCCGCCGCCCCGGCCCTGCGCCCCGGCGGCACGCGCGCTCCCGCCGCCTCCGCTCCGCCGCCCTGGCCCTGCGCGCCCCGGCGCACGCGCGCTCCCGCCGCCCCCGCTCCGCCGCCCTGGCCCTGCGCCCCGGCGGCACGCGCGCTCCCGCCGCCCCCGCTCCGCCGCCCCGGCCCTGCGCCCCGGCGGCACGCGCGCTCCCGCCGCCCCCGCTCCGCCGCCCTGGCCCTGCGCCCCGGCGGCACGCGCGCTCCCGCCGCCCCCGCTCCGCCGCCCCGGCCCTGCGCCCCGGCGGCACGCGCGCTCCCGCCGCCCCCGCTCCGCCGCCCTGGCCCTGCGCCCCGGCGGCACGCGCGCTCCCGCCGCCTCCGCTCCGCCGCCCTGGCCCTGCGCCCCGGCGGCGCCCTGCGCGGGGAAGAAGCGCCCCCGCGCGGGAAGCGCGCCCTCCCGCCGACCCCGGGCGGGTGAACGGCGCCGGGCGCGCACCAGGGCGGGGGGGGGGGCAGCTCGGGGCGGGAAGGCGGCAGGCGGCGGGCGGGGCCTGCTGCGGGGGAGCGGGCCTGGAGGCGCCTCGCCCCTGCGCCCTCGGCGGGGGAGCCGGAGACCCCTCCGGGCATTTGCAGGCCGGCCCGTCTTCCCTCTGGCCGCGGGGAACTCCGCCACCCGTGCCTCCTCCCGGGGTCACGCCAGAGCTGGCCCTGGGCAAACTCCATCCTCTTCATTTTAACCACACGAGTAACGCGCAGTCGTCTGTTAAAAAATACATACAGCGAAGCAACAGGGGTCACAGCAGCACGGCGCCGGCTGAATACAGACTGGCCAGTGGAAAGGAGTCGAGGACTCAGAAACAGCCCACACGTCTACGTGGAGTGATTTCTTTTTGTTTGTTCGGGTTTGTTTTTTGTTTTGGTTTGGTTTTTGTTCACAAACCCCAGTCAAGTGATTTCTCTGACAAGGCTGTCAGGCCCTCCCAGAGGGGCTATAAAAGTTCTACTCGACCAACGGCACTGGGAGAACCAGAGAGCCACAGCCAAAGAAAGAAAGAGAACCCTACCCAACACCTCATACAAAACTTAACTCAAAGTGGATCAAGGACCTAATGTAAAAGCAAGAACCATGAAACTCCAAGGAAAAAAATGTGGGAAAACATCTTCAAATCTTGTGGTAGGTGGTAGTTTCTTAAACCTTTCAGTCAAAGCACAAACAACAAAAGAAAATATAGATAAATGGTACCTCCTCAAAATTAAACCCTTTTGCACCTCAAAGGACTTTGTCAAAAGGCAGCAGACTCAATGAGAGAAAATACTTAGAAATCACACATCCAATAAAGGTTTCATATCTATGATACATAAAGAGAGGGTACAACTCAACAATGAAAAGACAAACTACCCCATTAAAAAAATGAGCAAAAGACTTGAATAGACAATTGTCCAAAGAAGAAATACAAATGGTGAAAAAGAACACATAAAAAATGTTCAGTATCACTAGTGAGTAGGGAAATGCAAATCAAAACCACAGCGAGATACCTCACACCGATTAGAATGGCCACTATTGAAAAGTCAGAAAATACAAGAGGATGTGGAGACATGGGACATAGACATATCACTGCTGGTGGGGATGTAGACTGGCACAGCCGCTGTGGAGGACTGGCAGCCCCTGAGGAAGGTGAATACGGACTTGCCAGGTGACCCGACAGTACCACTACTAGGTACATCCCAGAAGAGCTGAGAGCAAAGACATGAACAGACGTCTGCACACCAATGTTCATAGTGGCATTATTCACAATTGCCAAAAGATGGAAACAACCCAGGTGTCCATCAACTGACAAATGGATAAACAAACTGTGGTATGTATCCACGATGGAATACTACGCAGCTGTAAGAAGAAATGAAGTCATGAAACATACGACAACATGGATGAACCTGGAGGACATTATGTTGAGTGAAGGAGCCAGACACAAAAGGACAAATACTGCATGACTGTGCTATTATGAACTAAATATATTGTGGAAATGCATGGAGTTAATAATTAGAAAATAGGTCACCAGAAAATAGAATAAGGGTAGAGAATGGAAAGCTGAGGGTTCATCTGTGTAGAATTGGTGGAAAGGTTGTTTGTCAATCTTTGGAAATGAATAGAAATGGTAAAAGCACATCACGGTGTTTGTAACTAACAGAACTATTACATGGGTATGACAGTGGTTGAGGGGGAAAGCCTAAGGTCTCATGTTATTACTAGAAGGAAAGCGAAAACCTGTAAGATGGGACTGTATAACAGTGAAACCCCATGGAAATACGAATATGGCTGATATTACATATATAAGACTTTCTACAAAATAGAAATAAACTAGAAAGACGGAAACAGAATAGCAGCTATGTACACAAGGGAAGCACAGAGAGATTGAGAGGTGATGAGATTTTCTTGTGTTTTTATTACTGGAAATATGAAAAGGTTCTAATAATGATTGACATGATGAATGCACATCACAAGTGATGGGATTATACCAAATACCATTGATTGTATATTTTGGATGGATTTATGCTTTATTAATATGTATCATAAAAATGGATTAGTTTAAAAAAGTGCAGCTAAGCAAAAGGAAAACAAAAATGGATCAGAGAACGCCACCACCTAGTGATAACCGCCGTTAACGGGACGGCCCAGTGCTTCCAGTCTAATCCCGAAACCAATCTGTGCAGTTCACAGCAATCGAGGTCCTCCTGGGTTTTGCAGCCTCTCTTTTTTCACTTAACACCTTGCTGTGACTGTGCTGACTCCAACGGGAATCGCTGCCAACTTGAAAAGCCAAAAGGGACGTTTGCACTCCCAGGAATGAGGGGGTGGGCGTTGCCCTGGGGCCCCCTCCCCTTTCTCCTCCCAACTTGGACACCAGCAGCGCAGAGCTTCCTCCAGGCCACAGCCCCCAGCCGTCCCCGCCGGGGACTCTCACACCCCCAGCAGAAGGGCTTCTGGGACCCAAGAGTGTCCAGGGGTGCCTGGCACCCCCCTCCAAAAAAAGGGGGGCAAAAAAGTGGCAGTGACGGCCATGAGTGTCACCAGGCCCCGAGTCCCCTGAGAAGGCTCAAGAGCAGGTTCACGATTTGGGTGGGGGAAGGGCTGGGACCACCCAAGGTGGGGCAGGGGTCTGCCAGGGAGGAGAGCCATTCCCAAAGGAGGGGGGAAGTCATTGACTCTCTTAGGAGCAGTGTTTACAAGCCTCGCGAGGTCCGAGGAGCCGAATGCTTCTGAGACTCGTGGGCCATCGTGCCACCCCCAAGCCTCAGTTTCCCCAATTCTAAATCACGACTCCAGGGTCCTGGGAGGCATCTAATCCCCAAGGCTAAAGGAAAAGCACTGCCTGGCTCCCGGAAGGGGGTCTGGCCTAGCCCCCAGGAATGGAGGGCAAGGAAGTGGGAGGGGTCTCGGGGGAGGCGGGGACGGAGCTCCCTCCCCCCCCCCTCACTGCCCCTCTGGCTGGGTGCTAAGCAAGCTGGAGGGGAAACCCTTTCACTGCTGCCCATTGCTAAGGTAAAACCTCCCGCACACGGACCAGAGGGGCCCCAGATCACACCCTGGCCTCTACCCCCACCACTCCCCCAGGTGCCTGCCCGTCTGGCTACCTTGACCTTTTCTGCTCCCAGCAAAGGCCTGCACACACCACCCCTGGTGCCTGGGAGCCTTCCCTACTCTCCTGTGATTGCCTCCTCGGCACCATCTTAGACGCTTCTTCCAGGAAGCCTCTCCAGATCTCCCAAATGGGGGGGCAGGTGTCCCGATTAGTGTGGCTGGTTGCCCATTGCAGACTTAACGCCCCTTCTTAGAGCCGCTTGGTCGGATCGCCTCCCTGGACTGCAGGAGGCTGCCTCGCCCGGCACTGAGGTCTCAGTAAAGAGTTGTGGAATGAAGGAAGGTCTGAGTGACGCAGGACCTCGAGTGGCCCCCAGGCTGGTGAAGGGGGCGGGCAAGTCTCAGAGCAAAGCCAGGATCGGCGCCACGTGATGGGGGGGCACGCAGGAAGGGGGGCATCCGCGGAGGAGAGCTTGGCTATTGGGGGACCCTCGCCGCTGGTCCTCCCCTGCCCAAGCCCGCGGCCTGTACCCCTCACTCTCCTCCTACGCCAAGGCACTGCCCTCCCTACCCCGCCCGGGCACACCCCACGTGCAGCCCCCACCCTCAGCCTGCCCCCGCGGCTCCGAACCCCGGGGAGCTGAGGAGCTGTGGTCCACCGAACCCCGAAGGGGTGACCTGCTGGATGCAGCCCTGGCCGCGCCGGGGAGCAGGTCCGACGGAGATTCCCGGGCTGCCCCCCACCTCCTGAGTCAGTGTGCGGGTGCGCCCCAGCTCGTCCTCTGCCCGCTCGCGTCGTGGGGCTGGAGCGCGGCCAGGGCTGGCGGGAGGTGCCAGCGGCCGGCCCGCCCTGCGCCTTAGGGTGGCCCCCGCCCACCCCGAGGTGCTGCTCGCGGCTTCAGAGTCTCCCTGGCTGCTCGCCCCGGTATTTTGGTCTCCTCACTCGGGTTTCTCCGTAGAGCTGGACCCCCGAAGAGAGCAGCAATTCAGACCAAGAAAGAAGGAGACACCAAGGCCACCTGTTCGCCTCAGGAACCTCAAAGGTGCGCACCTTCTCTGCGGCTGCACCTACGTTTGGAGCCGGGGATGAAATCAGCGAGTCAGATGCTCAGGGAGCAGCTCTTCCTTCTCAGTGTGTTCTCCTTCCCGCGTGGACGGCCTCTTTGTCCACTGCGACTCATGCTCGTTGGCTCTTGTCCAAGAAACCTTTCCCTGGCCAAATTCTTCAGGGACTTTTTAAAATGTAGGATTTGATAGGGATACAATTGTATTTCTCTCCATAATTCCATAATATCACAAAGGCACAACATCGTATACACAAAAATAAAAAGTCCATCCTGCCCCCTCCTACTTAAAAAACTACCTCCCCCTGCATTTCTTATGTACTTGGGTGTGTTTGGCATTCAGTCCTATTGATCTGTTCTCTGGTACAACACTTTTATTACTATGGCTTTGCAGTAGGACCTAGGGTTTTTGTTTTCCTTTTTCAAATTGATTTCTTCCATCTGGATTATAGAATCAGCTTGTCAATCTTCCCAAATAAATCCTCTTGGGATTATTATTTTTTTAATGTATGCATTCATTTGTAGGAGAACTGACACCTCCACTACATTAAATTTTGCATTCATGAGCAGAATATGTTCCCTTATTTACTCGTGTTTTATTGTATTCATGTTTAGAGTCATAATTTTTAAACTTTTTTCTATAAAAGTTCTGTAAATTTGTTAGATCGCCTTGTCATTTTTGCAGCTATTGAAAATGGCATTTCAAAACAATAAAATAGAAACAAGTTTAAAAATAATAAATTAAATAAAAATTGCATTTCATTTTCTGGGAGATTCTGAGATTTCTTACTATTTCTAGCTAATTGTTCATTGACTCATAGTTTACGTATGTTTAAAATTGGCAAATAATAACAATGTTTGTATATTTGTGCCCCCTTCTTATCCCTATTGTTCTTGTTTTACCTCATTGGCCTTTGTTAAGCAATAGTGTTGATAGCAGCCTTCCCAATCCTGTTCCTGACCTTGAAGGAAAGTTCCCAACCTGATTTTTGTTGTGTGCATATATATATTTATACACACACACACACACATATTTTTTAAAGTACCAGGACCAGGGATTTAACCCTGAACCTCATATGTGGGAAGCCGGGGCTCAGCTACTAGCCACATCTGCTCCCGAGTTGGTTTTTGCATTTGTTTGCTTTGAGGCGGCACCAGGAACCAAACCTGGGACCTCCCATGTGGCAAGCAGGCGCTCAACCACTTGAGTCACGTCCACTCCCACAATATATTTTTTGAGGGATAGCCTCTATCAGATTGGGGAAGTTCTTTTTAATTCCTACTTTTCTAAGAGCTTTCATTATAAATGGAATTTGAACTATATTTGATACTTTCTCAAACCTATTGAGATAATGACATTATTTTCTCTTTGGTCCATTAATGTGGTCAACGCAAGTGACGTTCTTTCTAAAGCAGAGCCATCCCTCGCTCCTGGAATAAACCCCAGCTGAGCTTGATGTAATGCATTTAGTTAGCCTGATGATTCATTCAGGTTATATATACCTATGGTTTAAAATTATATCAATTGATAATTTTTGTTGTATGATTTATGTCAGGGTGATTTAATAAGATTTTGCAATAAATCATAGAGTGAGTTGGACAGCTCTTCCTATCCTTCTGTTTTGGAAACAAACTGTAAATATAGGAATTATCTGATTCATGAAGTTTAGTAGTTCTTACCTATAAAGCCATCTTGGGGAAGCGGACTTGGCCCAGTGGTTAGGGCGTCCGTCTACCACATGGGAGGACTGTGGTTCAAATCCCGAGCCTCCTTGACCCGTGTGGAGCTGGCCCGTGCGCAGCGCTGATGCGCGCAAGGAGTGCTGTACCACGCAGGGGTGTCCCCACGTAGGGGAGCCCCACATGCAAGGAGTGCGCCCTGTAAGGAGAGCCGCCCAGCATGAAAGAAAGTGCAGCCTGCCCAGGAATGGTGCCGCACACATGGAGAGCTGACACAGCAAGATGATGTAACAAAAAGAAACACAGATTCCCAGTGCGATGATAAGGATAGAATTGGTCACAGAAGAACACACAGCAAATGGACACAGAGAGCAGACAACAGGAGAGGGGGGGAAGGGGAGAGAAATGAATAAATAAATAAATAAATAAATAAATCTTAAAAAAATCTTGGCCTGAGGTTTTTTGAATGTCAAATTACCATTCTATTTCTTTATTAGTTAACGGTGTATTCAAGGTCTACTTACCTCTCATTGTGATAATTTTGGCATTTATATTTTTCTAGAAATAAATCAATTTTACCTAGGGTTTCACAATTATTGTTATATAGTTGTGTGTAATGTTTATCCTTTTAAATCTGTTATATCTATAGATATTTCTTCCTTCTTAATTTCATATTTTAGTTGTTTCCATCTTTTCTATTTTTTTCAAGATTCATTTTTTATTTATTTCTCTCCCCTCTCCTCCCCCCCCCATTGTCTGCTCCGTGTGTCCCCTTGCTGTGTGTTCTTCTCTTCCACTTGCATTATCTGGCGGCTCTGGGAAACTACATTTCTTTTTTGTTGCATCATCTTGCTGCGTCAGCTCACTGTGCGGCGCCACTCCTAGGCAGGCTGCGCTTTTTTCACATGGGGCTGCTTTCCTTGCGGGGCGCACACCTTGAGCATGGGGTAACCCTACGTGGGGGCGCCCCTGCATGGCACAGCACTCCTTGCGTGTGGCAGCACTGTGCATGGGCCAGCTCGCCACACGGGTCAGGAGGCCCTGGGTTTGAACCCTGGACCCTCCATATGGTAGGCGGATGCTCTATCAATTGAGCCACGTCTGCTTCCCCTTTTCTACTTTTTTGCATGATCAGTCTTGCCACAGGTTTTGCTTATTTTGTTGACCTTTTCAGGGGATTAGCTTTTATCATTATTATAATTTTCTTTCCTCTCTTTTCCTTTATTTTAAAATTCCTGTTAATTCTAATTGTTCTGTTTATTATTTCCTCTTTATTTCTTTGGTCTAAATTTGTTGCAATTTTTATGTCCTTAGGGACAAGTACTCATCTTATTTTCAGTTTTTCCCATTTTATGATAAATATATTCAAAGTTAAAGATTCCCCTCGTAAAGGAGCTTTATTTGCATTCTACAGTTTTTGGTAGTGTTTTCATTGTTATTTTGCTATTAATTCCATTATGACTTCCTTTTGAACAATGAGATTTTAATAGTTGCCACCAAATTCTCCCCAGCAACCTATGGAGATCCAGTTTGTTTTTTTTACAGAGAGAATATCTTTTGTTCCACACAGAGCAAGGGGAGGCAAGAACACATTACAGCATCATGATTTTGTATGGCTCTGGGCTGCACTTACCTCTAAAAGGTGAGCCCCCCACCCCACCCCACACCTGCTTTCTGTAGCCAGAGTAGAAAGTGCAGGCAGAGATTCAGAAACTCAGGGTTTGCGTCCTGACCTCTTTCAACCTCAGGTTTCTTGCTGATTGATAAAAAGTGAGACTGTTAATTCCTTCTCTGCCCAAATCCATAATTTAACGAGCTAATGGATATGAATCTACTTCTAAATGGGTTAGTGCTGCAGACACACTCAGATCTGCAGCAGGGCTCACCCCTGGGGAAACACACAACACTGTCCTGCCGGGGTTAATGGGATGTGACCACTTCCCCAAAGCAGGCCTGGAGAATTCAAAGACGGCCAGGCACAGGTCAGGCCACGGGGTCTCAGATCCCCGCTCCTCCCTCGGGGAAGTTTAGATCGCTCACTCGCCTCCCCCAGGGGCCCCCCTAAACTAAGACAGCTCTTGCTGCTCTGAGTACATGGGCCACAGCAAATGAACTGCTACTTCCATGAGAGTTTTGAGACATTGTCAAGGGGGTGGTGGGAAGGAGAGCCTGAGAGAAGATGCAGGTTGTAAAGCAAACTCAACTCTGAGACCAGCAGCTGCTCTGTGGGTGCTGATCCCGAGGTTCCTGTTTTACCAGGAAAACGTGCCCTCCCTCCTCCTTTCCCCTGCTCCTCTCCTGAGGGGGCTGAGCCTTGTTTCTCTGTCCTGGGGAGGTGGACATTTAGCTATGAAAACTGCTTTTAAATCTGCTCCCTTTTCTCCCTAAAAGTACGCTGCTAAAAGTGCTTTCGGGGAAAGAATTACCTGGCCATGCTGACCTTCTGCTTAGCACCGTTCACAGCCCACTGCTCCTAAGAAGCACGCCCCCCCCCCCCCAGCCTGCACACTGGTCTAAACCAGCTGGCCCAGCGGAACAGTGGCTGGGCAGACCAAACCCCAAAGTCGGGATGGACTGGGGGAGTGTGTAAACTACCACATAAGCTACAATCCCTGCGGGGCAGCAGTGCTCCAAAATGCACTCACCAAACGCAGTGAACGTGCCACACTGATGAAAGAGGTTGTTAATGTGGAAGGAGTGGGACGGGGGGTGTGGGGTATATGGGAGCCTCTTATATTTTTTAATGTAACATTTTGTGTGATCTATGTATCTTCTAAAAATAAATTAAAAATATATTTAAAAAACAAACACACCCCAAAGGCGGAGGTGTCCAGGACGCCGTCACCCTTTGCTAGGGGACAAAGGCCCCGAGCAGATGAGGACTGCCCTGAATAGAAAACTCCAGAGTTTTTTCAGGGTGATGAGTGATGGGGCGAGTTGCCAGAGAGGCCAGAGATCCAGTTAGGTTGGGTGCTGCCTAGAGATTTAAAAACTTATCCTCTTGTTTCTCCAAATTAATAATGTTCCAAAAAGGATAATACCCATAGCTGGTGAGGCCACAGAGAAGTAGGCAGGAGTCTTAACATGCTCATACGCTTGGGCGTAATCGTTTCACTTCTAGGAATCTATGTGAAGGAAATTGAGAAATGTGGACCAAGAGTTACACAGCACACATTCCCTGCGGCATTCGCTCAGCGGTGGGCCCTGGGCTCCGAGAGGGGTACGAGAGGAACAAGAGACACACCGGCCCTAAAAGAATGTTCAGTCTGGCGGAAAAGGCAGACATAAAGTAGGTAGGTGCAAAGCAGTATGGGAGGTGGCAGGCTAGAGACGAGCGCAGAGTTCTGAGGGAGTCTAAGGAGAAAAGTCCCAGAGGAGGGGCGTGAGCACGCCGCAGGGTGGGCCGAGGGGCGGCCTGCGCAGCCAGAGGGAGGATTCCAGACGCGGAAATGCCACGCGCCCCCAACTAACCCAACGAGCAGGGAAAGCCTGAGAGTAACCTAAAGGATCAAAGTAGAGAAGTGGTTCAGCCACTTCCAGAATATCACATTCCTTAAAATGTTTTTGTAATAGGATGTTAAAAGAGAAGAAGAATCGTTTCCATGTACCTTCCTATCTATACAGAGTGTATGTCCAAATAAAACGACTTAGCCCTGTGTGGAGGGATTGTAAAGGCTTATTCTAGATTTCCCTTTCAGGCCATTTCCAAATATTGGAAATGGGAATACTTGACTTTCATCATCAGAAAGAAAAAAAAATGCACATACCATGGGAAAAGGAAGGCAGCGAGTGACTCTGGGGTCTTGAGAATCCCCGGGGCCCAGGGAAGCTCCCCAGCTTTTTACCCTGAGCATTTGAAAGACTCGTGGCACGTGGGAGGGGTCTCCACCCCTCCCTCCTGCAGAGGCCGTGGCCTGAGGGACTCAAGCCTCTCTTGCCCCCTCGGCTTGAAATACACGTGGAAAGAGAACGTTGCCACGAGGAACAGCACAGAGAGCAGACAGCGAGGGCGAACAACTGGGGTGGTGGTGGTAAATAAATGTTTAAAAAGAGAGAGACTATTACTGTGTCCCTCTAGGGCAGAGAACACCTTAACTCCCTGTTCAGAATTTACAGGGAAGAAGGCAAAAGGAAATCACGTTCCTCACCCGTGACCACGCTGTGCCCCGAGCTCGAGTTCCCAAGCTAGGAGGAGGCGGACCTCCCACCGGCAAGGGGCGGTGGGGGGGCACCCAGGCCCCTGAGCCTGCTCCCCCCACAGCTGGGTCGTGGCCATCACAGCGCGTCAGGGGCCAGCCCCCTGCCTGCAGCTCCCCAGGGCCCCCGGGGCTGTGCGCTGCCAGGCTTGGGGCCAGGAGGAGCCAGAAGTGGTCAGCGCCCCAAAAGCTCCCCGCCGGCCGGAGGGGGGCCGCGACGGGGGACAGGGGCTGTGCTCACCCTTGCCCTGATTCTCACCCACCCAGGGACCTCCGGTAACCTTGTCCTCGGGCACTTGGCTTGGAGAAAGATTTAGCCGCCTTGTAAATCAAGCAGCTCCATCCAGTCCTGTGGGAGTCTGGTTATCCAGAATCTGCTCAGCCCATGGTGACCAAACCTGGGGAAAATTCTGGAACCAGGGCCCTCCAGCCCCTACCACAGCCAGCAAACCACAGTGCCTCTTCCTCCAAGAAGGCTTCCGGGACTACTTCCAGCCTGGGTTAGGTCTCCTCCCGTGTGCTTTCTCAGCCCCTTGGACTGGCCACCTCACAGGGCCGATTACACTGTCTCAGGAAAGGCTGCACTCACGGGTCTGAGTCCCCATCAGGCCGTGCAGGCGGGGACCCTGCATCATTCCCTCCCGCTGCACTGTGCCTGACACTGCCAGCCCCAATAAATGTTTGTTGATGAGCACACGGATGCCTAAGATCGCTGTGCTGGGCCGGGACTCTGTCGCTCGGATTGCACAATCCTGGCCTGCGACATGACTAGTCCCTGAAGCATCACCAAGGCACGGGGCAGGGACTCAAGGCACACAACTAAAACCTAAAACCTGCTGCCGCTTCCCGAAGGCAGGCCTGGCTCCAAGGCAATTGGAACCGCCTCGCAGGGTGACATATTTTAAGTGTCCCTGTCGGGAAGTGGATGTGCCTCAACTGATAGCGCGTCCGCCTACCAGATGGAGGTCCAGGGTTCAAACCCTGGGCCTCCTTGACCCGTGTGGAGCTGGCCCATGCGCAGTGCTGATGCGCGCAAGGAGTGCCCTGCCACGCAGGGGTGTCCCATGCATAGGGGAGCCCCACGCGCAAGGAGTGCGCCCCGTAAGGAGAGCCGCCCAGCATGAAAGAAAGTGCAGCCTGCCCAGGAATGGCGCCACACACACGGAGAGCTGACACAGCAAGATGACGCAACAAAAAGAAACACAGATTCCCAGTGCCCCCTGACAATGCAAGTGGACACAGCAGGACACACAGCGACTGGACACAGAGCAGACAACGGTGGGGGGGAGGGGAAAGAAATAAATAAAATTTTTTGAAAGCGTCCCTGTCGTGGACCATTTCTTACATGAACGAGGCAGCCAATCCTGTGTTCAGAGAAGGAGCAGCAGAGCCCATCCCTGCCACCCATTTCCACGTGGCCTGGGACACTTGCAAGACAAAGGAGATCCATGGGTCCTTCTTGCCTCGTGTCCCCTTTGAAAGCAGAATCCTTTCTTGGAGCTGTATCTTACGTGGAGGGAAATCCAGACAAGGAGTAGTGCTGGCTGAAGTTTGACTAGAAACCAGACATCAGGGCTGAAGCGGCTTTGAAAGACCATCCAACACGATCTCCGCGTACAGGTCGAAGCCCCCCGGGGCAGTTCCTGCGGTCACCGAGAGGCAGCAGCCCGGCGCAAGGTGCTGAGAAGGAGCGGAAGGCGGGCAGGGCAGGACCGCGCGGCAGGGGACGGGCTAAGGCGCCGGGGGGCAGGGTGGCATCTCTGCCCCAGCTCGGCCTGGCCTGGGTCTCCACCAGCACCACGTGCAATTTAGGAAAAGGTGCCCTTTGCAAGCACACAGTTTGGCAAGCAGCAGGGGGGCTGGATGGCCGCCCCCACTCACCGGGTGCTGCTGGCCAGGACACGACTTGCCCAGCAGTGCAGGGCAGGCCCTCACGGCTCCTCTGTCCCTCCACTACCGGTTTGCCATCTGCTAATTTGTAAAAATCTTTCTGGATCCCAAAGGAGGACACACGCCATCACCTTTCCTCAAAACAGGGAGGAAGGCCTGCTGTGAGGATAAATACTTGCATCGTTCACACTCCAAAACGTTGAGCAAGCGTTGGCACTACCCCACCACTCCCAGAGACCCGGCTCTCTGTCTTCCTCCGCCCTGTTTCCCTAGGAAGGCAGGGAGAGTAGGGGAAGGAGCACTCCCCCCAGGAAGCTCCGGCTTGTCCTGTCATCTCCAGGCTCGGAAGACTCCGTGAGGCTGGCCAAAGGCCCACGTCTGCAGCTAGCTGTGCGCTCTTCACAGGGGTGCCCACCGACACGCAGCCTCCCAGACCCGCTGCTGCTTCTGGATTCCCAGCCGCATGAGTGGGCGCCCAGCCCCACAAACCAGAAAGTACCCGAAGACCCCGGACGCCTCCCCCGGGGCCTGCTCTGAAGGCCACGGAGCTGCCAGGTCTCCCTGCTGCCCCACACGGCCCGGCCAAGCCACACGCTCTCCCTCCTGCGGGCCGTGCTCCCCGCTCTGCGCTCAGGGCTCCTCTGCGGGGACTGCCCCTGCCAGCACCGCCTCCACCCAAAGGCGGCCGCCCAGCCGGCCAGGAGAGCGGGGGATGCAGGCTGAGGCCCGCGGGGAGCCAGGGAGGGGTCCTTCACCCCAAGTCTTGGACCGCTGAATGGATCCTGTCCAGACGCCTCTCTCCGGCTTCCCTGGGGCCTCAAGTCCTCAGGCACCTGCCTCCTGCCCGAAAACGCCCTCTTCGTGGCAGAGTTGTCAGCACCTTCCTCTGTGTGTCCCCACGCACAGGCTTGTGGGGTGAAACACCCAGAAGGCGCCTTGTGTTCTGTCTCGCCTTCGGGCTGAGCTCTCTGGGGTAGGTCCGAGTTGTTCCTTGGTTCCCTGCAGGATCTGATGCTTGGTCCAGTTTCAGAAACGACTGCCTTTGCGTAGAGCTCAGTATCTAGGGGCCTCCCCAACCCAAGCAGGGGGCGAAAGGCAAGGCTGTGACTTGGCAAGGGCCGAGGCCACCACTGGTCACAGCTGAGGTCTGACAGGTGCCCTGGGCTCCCCGACAGGGAGCAAGGGGGGTGGTCAGGCCAGGCCTGCCTTCCTGGCCCCCGTTTTGCAGAACTGTAATTCTCCTCCAAGGCCCACAGAACCACCAGGATGGCCGAGGTCTGGGGGAGGCGGGCCCCAAACGCTGCCACCCTTGGAAAGCGTGCTCACCGTGCTTTTTCACCGTGCACTCTTACCAGTGAGTATCTTCGGCGCCCACAACCCCAAGGTGGGGTAAACCAATTTGCCAAGCATACTGTCAATCCACACCCAGCTATCAGCAGGTGGCCTGGCGGCCTCTGGACATCTCCCTCTGTGGGCCCGAGTTTGTCGGGAAGAAATCTGAGACGCCAAAGCCCCCGGCACCCAGAAGGGCAGGTGTGCCACAGACCAACCCCGGAAACCCCTGCCCCTCGCCAGCCTGTCCCAAAGTCTCCGTGCGCCCCGGAACTTGTGTAATGGGCCGGGACGTCTGAGAAACCGTCGCCCAGGCCATTCCGCCCCAGAGGCGGGTTCTGGCGCAGGCGTGTGTGCGCCGTCTGTCTGTCGGTCTGAGCAGCCCACCGGGCGAGGAGGAGAGGCGGGGAGCCCGCGAGCAGCGGGTGCGGCCTCAGCTGCGGGGAATCCCTCTGCGGGTCCCGTTACCGCTGTATTGGCGGGTGCACGTTTTGCACCCGCGTTCTTTCTTTGACTCAGAGGGCGGGTGGAAGAAACGCCTTCGGTTTTCCTTCGGGGGTAATTTAACAGAGCCCCAGACGCAGTGTGGCCCACCGTGGCCCTGAACTGAAAGCGGGGCGCCCCGCTCCCACGCCGCGGGCCCAGAGGTGGGGGGCCGGGAGGGCGCCGCGGCGAGCGCCCTGCGCGCCCTGCGCGGTGCGGGGCCCGGCGGGCCAGGCGCGGGGGCCCCCTCGGGCTGGCGCGCCCCAGCCCCCGGGCTGACCGCCGGATCCCCCCGAACCTCGAAAGGCGCCTGCCCCCACCGCGCCGCGCGCCCGCTCGCCCCGCTCACCCAGGCGGGCAGGTGCAGGCCGCGCAGCTCGCGGCTGATGAACTGGCGCTCGTTGTCCAGGAAGTGGAAGGCGGCCGCCAGGCGCCCCAGCTTCCCGCTGCGGTTTCGGCGCCACCACATCCACAGCGCGGCGCCGAGCAGCAGCCAGGTGATGCTGAGCCCCAGGTAGCCGGCCAGGTAGACGGGCGCCAGGTAGAGGAGCACGCACGTCGCGAAGGCGGCGAGCTCGGGCAGCAGCCGGCTGGGCGCGCGCCGCGCTCCCGGGGCGCCAGGCGCGCAGGGCTCCTCCGCGGGCATCGCCGCCGTCCGGCCCTTTCCAAGAACTTCACCCCAGCTGAGGCGCGCGGGTCCCGACGCCCCGGCACATGTGTCCTCCAAGCGCGGGGACCCTGCCTCCTCTCCACGCGCGGCGCTCAGGGCTCCCAGCCGCGCACTGGGGGCGCCAGGCCTGGGAAGGCGCAGGACCCGGCGGCGCAGCCCGGGCGCTCCTCTGCGGGTGGGGCCCGCAGCTCCGCCCCAGATCCCGCCCCAGAGGGGCGTCGGGCTGGGGGTGCGGTCGCCTGGGCCGAATCCGGCGTGGGCCAGGCACTGCCAGGGCGTTGCGTGACTCACCGTGAGCTGTGGGAAGCTGGCTCGTCAAGGATAAACATCTCCTCCACCCCGCCCGCAAATACAGCCGTCTAGCCGGGCATCCAAGGCTCGGCGCGACCGCCCCAGCCCCCCGGGGGGTCCGGCCTGCGTCTGCGCCCCCCAGATGGCCCTGGGGTCCTGCCACCCTGTCCCTCTCCTCTGGTATCTGTAAAGCTTGGGCCTCGTCCCCGTTCCGGCCGAGCTCAGCACACACGACGCCCTCCACCCCGCACCCCACCCTCTTGCGTGGTGTCACCCGGGTCCTCTCTTCCTGCTTCATCACACCCGGAGCTTCCGGAAGCCAGGCCGCCCTGCCCACCTCTGGCACAGCAGGTGCTGGTGAATGACGAGAAACGAAGACCAGACCGCGGGCTGCTCGGGGTCCGCGGAGAAGCCCACCGTTTCTGGTTTAGCCCTTTCTGAACGACCAGAACCGGTGGCGCTCTGCACGGCCGAGTTCAGACGGTCAGTCGTCTTGTGGGTGGCACGACAGTTTAGGCAGTCCAGGAGGACACATCATGACCAGAAAGTGATTTTTAAGAGTTCACAAATGTATTCGGTTCCCAGCTGCTAAAACAAATACCATACATGGGGCGGATTTAACAATGGGAGTTAGAGAGGTGGATGGAGCTCAGCGGTCTGAGCATTTGTTTCCCATGTTCAAACCCCAGGACTGCCCCCAACCCCCCCCCAAAAAAAAATCTAAACAAAACCTTAAACAATGGGGATTTATTGCCTCATGATTCTGAAGCTGGAGATCCAAAATCGAGGCAAGGCGATGCTTTCTCCCACAAGCCGGTGGCTCTCCTGGGTTGGCTGTGGCAACCCCTGGCCATGGCGCTTCTGTCCAGCACAACACGCACGCGGCATCTTCCCCTTTCTCTCCTGGGTCCCACCGACTCCCAGTTTCTAGTCGCTCCCATGGCTTCTCCTGGTCCAATTTCCTTTGCTTTGAAGGACCTCAGTCATGCTAGATACGGCCTCCGGCATTCAGGCTGGGCACACCTTAAATAACCACAGCTTCCAAGGGCCTCTTCGCACGTGTGCTTACACCCCCAAGAAGGCGCTGGGCACAAGTCAGTCCTCAAAAACGAGGGTGAGAGAAGGATTCTTATGAGTTTTCATTCCTGCAACAGTTTTCTTGACAGTAGAACAGGTGGGTGGCAAACAGAAAAATACCAGTATTTCCCTCTCTCCCTTCAGACCTCTCTCTCTCTCTCTCTCTCTCTCTCTCTCCATCCTTCTCGCCTGGGTGAAATTACTCGCTGCAACAAGTTTTAGCAGCTACAGGTGTGTTCCTGGGGGACAGACGACTCGGCCGTCTCACTATGGCTCTTGGCCTTCCACAGCTCAGCCAAAACTGAAGCTGAATTCCCAGTTTCACATCCTGCCGTGCTGGCATTTCTCGCAGGACCCTTGGCTTGGGTCAAATGAATGCAGGGAATGCTGGTCGCTCGAGCTTTTTGAGAAGTCATGTGTATGCAATCCTGTTAAAGGCTCTGAGAAGTCCTGCAGATTTTTTAAAAACTTAAAATTGTGTTTAACCTATTGTTTCCCAAATAATTTGCCCATAGACCCCTTTTCTCAAAACACCACTCTCTCGGTTGGCCCAGGTCACCTTAAGTCAAAGAAGTGAGAATGAAGGTCAGGGATGTGAGTCATCGCACGGAACTCAAGGCAGAGATGCAGCTTCCTCTCCAGATGGCGGACCAGCGCGCCTTGGCCCTGCTTCTCTCCCTGCCGACTTGCCTGGTCCGCATCTCTGGCGAAGGGAAGAACCCAGCACCTTCCTCACGGCTTCCAGGGGCACAGGGCACAGCTGTCATCCACCTGGAGAGACGAGCTCACCCTTACCTTGGCCCCAGTTTCAGATTCCTAGGAGGGGAAGCGGCGGCGGCTCAAGTGACCGGGCTCCCGTCTACCCTATGGGAGGCCCCGGGTTCAGTTCCCAGGGCCTGCCGGTGAAGGAGAGCCGGCCCACACGGCGAGCTGGCCTCTGCGGTGAGTTGACGCAGCACGATGATGCAACAAAAAAGAGACACAGAGGAAAGACAGTGAGAGACACAAGAAACCAGGGAGCGGAGGCGGCTCAAGCGATCGAGTGCCTCTCTCCCACCGGAGGTCCCAGGGTGGGTTCCCGGTGCCTCCTAAAGAGAAGACGAGAAGACAAGGAGACCCAGAAGAACGTGCAGCGAATGGACACCGAGAGCAGACAGTGGGTGCAGACAGCGAGTGCCAGCGGCGGGGGGCAGGGGGATAAATAAATAAAATAAATCTTTAAAAAAAAAAATTCCTAGGAGAGGGAAACCAAGTGTACCTACCATCCCCTCTGCCCTCACACACACCAAGGCCATGACTGAGTCCGTGCCCGGGGAGTGTGTTGGGCTTTGTCTGTGTTTGGGGGAATTGCCATAGAAAGGAACGCTGTGGAGCTGTGAGCGGGGGCCACGCATCGAGGTGCCCGGCACGAGACCTGCCAACACGCTGCAGGCGTGGCTGCTCGCCAGCCACACTGCCTCTTCTCTTCCTGGAACTCTCCAAGCTCCTTAATGCCACAAGACATCGTGGGTCCCCTTCCCAGCTGGTGTCTGTGCAACCAGGCCGGGCGGCGGGGAGGGTCCTTCCCGTCAGGCTGGACTGTATGTATGTTAAGAGCATAAACCCAACGCCACTTTTTTATCATTGTGATTAAACTTTATTGTACAAAAAAAAAAATTCCTTTGCCTGGCTTGTTCCTTCTGCTAAATCTGCCTCACATGACATCAGGCTGGTCTGATTGTAGTTGATTTTTTCTCTTTTCCCCTTCTCTAAACTTTCTTTATAATCATTAAATCACTCTCATAAAATAAAGCCCCTGTATTTACGTGTGTGTCCGTGCGTCTCTCTGTATGTATAGAATGTGATACGCCATGCAGAACCCCTATAGTACCCCACCGAGGAGGAACCTGAGCCTCACGTGTCGGAGCAGTTACTTCTCCTGGTCTGGACACTCTGCTTTAGTTGCTACCAGCAAAATGGTCTGATGCCCAGAAGAAGGACGTCCTCCAGAGTGCTTGCCTGGAGCACTTGAGAGCTCGTCAGGTTCCACGCCAGCTTCCGCAGGGTGCTAACTCATTCGCCCAAAATCCTTCTTGGCACCTACTGAGTGGCAGGTACTGATGTAGGCAAAGGGGGTTTGGGGGGCACAGAAGAGACAGGACCTGCTGCTCTTGTAGAGCTGACATTCTAGGGGGAGAAGACAGACAACAGAGAATCAGATAAAAGAACAAGACAAGAGCGGGCAGGGAAAAGTGACCTGAGGACACTTGCAGTAAGCGTGTGAAAGAGATTAGCAGGAGCAGGGTGGGGGCCTGTTTTAGCCAGGGTGGTCTGGAAAGGGGGGCGTTTGAGTTGAGACCTAAATAAAAAGAGGGCTAAGAGTGTGCATACATTTTCATCTTGTAAAAAGCATCTCTTGGGCAGTGGCTGTGGCTCAAGTGATTGGGCTTCCGCCTGCCACTTGGGAGGTTACAGGTCCGGTTCCCAGTGCCTCCTGGAGAAGGCAAGCTGGCACAATGGGATGACACAACAAAAGAGACACAAAGAGGCAAGACGATGAGAGACACAATAAACCAGAGACCTGAGGTGGCTCAAGCCATTGAGTGCCTCTCCCCACGTGGAGGTCCTGGGTTCTGTTTCCAGTGCCTTCTAAAGAGAAGACGAGCAGACACAGAGAGCACACAGCGAATGGACACAGCAGAGCACGAGCGCAAACAAGGGGTGGGGGATAAATAAATAAAATCTTTTAAAAAAACGTCTCTTCTTAGGAATAGCTTCCTCCACTAGGCTATGTAGGTATCATTACTTTTACATTTACATTTCTATATGGGTCTAGAGCAATTTTCTTAGTGTCTGTCCTCTCCATCAGACTGTGAATTCCTTGAGGGCAGTGGCCATCTCTGATCCATCTTTATGTCCTCAGGGCCCAGCACAGAGCTTGAAACGTAAGAGAGGGTGGGAAAAGCAGAGCCTCTAAGCGTTTGCCCAGGCTTAAACACAGGCACTTACTGATTCTGGGATTCTGGAAAAGGTACTTAGCTTCTCTGCTGTCCATTTTCCTCATCTGTAAAATGGAGATCACAGTAATACTTAAATCATCGGGTGGTTATGAGAACTAAGTAGGGCAAAGTGTGCGTAAAGCTGAATATCCAGTTGGGGAAGTTGAGCTTGATCTGTATACTTTGAAATTTCATAGCAAGAATGTATCCGTGTAGGGAAGCGGATTTGGCTTGACTGATGGGGCATCCGCCTACCACATGGGAGGTCCAGGGTTCAAGCCCAGGGCCTCCTGACCTGTGTGGTGAGCTGGCCATGCGCAGTGCTGATGCGCGCAAGGAGTGCCCTGCCACGCAGGGGTGTCCCCACCTAGGGGAGCCCCACGCGCAAGGAGAGTTGCCCCCCACAATAAAAGTGCAGCCTGCCCTGGGTTGGCGCTGCACACACGGAGAGCTGACGCAGCAAAATGATGCAACAAAGAGAGACAGATTCCTGGTAACACATAGTGAATGGGCACAGAGAGCAGACAACTGGCGGTGGGGGGAGAGAAATAAATAAAAATAAATCTTAAAAAAAAATGTGTCTGTGTATCGTGCGTATAATTAAAACGACGACAGCCATTTGCTCCCTGTCCGCGGGTCAAATGAGGGGTGCGAACCAGCGAATGGGTGAGGTCTTGTCCCACCAGGGGCTCCAGTTCTCAGAGTCAGGCTTGACCATTTTAGGGGATCACGCCCAGCGCTCAGCAGCCGTTGGGAGCACCGCGTGTGCCTGCTGTCCTGGAGGGGCTCACCCGTGAGCGAGCATACGCGTGCGTCTGAGCCAAGGACAGGCCAGTCCTCAATCACATCACCTGCTGAGAAGCCGCAGAGAGGGCTGCAGGGCCTTGGGAGGGCCTGTCTCTCCGGGGCCAGCCTAGCGCAGAGCAGCCAAGGCCACAGACAAGCGTGCTGGGCCCTGCTTGGGATCCCCGGGGAGGAGGCAGGTGCAGGGACTCCAGGAAGCCAAGCCGTTTGCCCTCCGGTGAGCACGCGATGAGAGCGCGTGTGGCCGGGGCAGGCGGCGGCCCTCCGATGCCCCTCACGAGCTGGCCGCCGCCTGCCCTCCGGGGTCTCCTCTGGGGGGCCTGGCCTGTGCCCTGGTCTCCAGTCCCTGCACACTTCTCACGCCCTCTCGCACATCCGGACGTGGGAAGGAGGCGGCTCGCCGGTGTGGACTGTTCTGGCCAAGGTGGAGCTCCCGGGCACAAGGCTCGGAAGCCCAGGCCCCAGCTGCCTTCTCCAGCCTGGGGGTGGCCAATGGCCGGGGCCCCCTGGGCTCCTAGGCCTCCCCCAGGCTCGTGCCCCTCTCCACCCTTGCAGAGCCCCGCCTTGCCCCCAGGTGAGGCTCCAGGGCCCTGAGAGAGGGCCGAAAGGCCGTGGGTGTGGGAGCCCCGCATCTGCCCCCCCTTCAGCGTTCTTCCCTCCTCTGCACCCGTTGGCTCAAACCTCTCCACCTGCAGTTCTCAGCTCCCACGGGCTCGTACTTTATTTATGAAAAGGAAATGAGAACAAGCGATCTCATTATTTTCCAGACTCAGGAAAGCATTTAAAATGTTTTATTTATTCAAGGGGACATCGCAGCATAGAGGCTCGGGAACTCAGTCCTTTCACAGAACAACCAGTGGACAGGCAGGAACTGCCTGAAACCACCTTTTGAAACTCCGGAGGCCAGAAGAGCCCTGCACAGCGTCCAGGGAAGAGTAAGAGGAAGAGGCGGATAAATCACAGTAAAAAACAGTGAGGCAGTGCGTCATCCCCACCTCCCACTGAGCTGCAGGCTGCTGTAGGGTGCAGCCCGATTTGTTTATTTATTCCCCTCCTCGTTCGCGCTCACTGTCAGCTCGTTGGGTGCTCGTCTTCTTTTTAGGAGGCACCAGGAACCAAACTCGGGACCTCCCATGTGGGAGGGAGGCACCTAATCACTTGAAACACCTCTGCTCCTGCTTGTTGTGTCTCTCATTGTGCTTCTTCATTGCGTCATCTGGTTGTGTCAGCTCGCTGCACCAGCCCATCGCTTCAGCTTGCTGTCTTGTTCTTCTTCTTTAGGAGGCACTGGGAACCAACACTGGGACCTTGCATGTGGTAGGCAGGTTCCCAAGTGCTTTAGCCACACCTGCTTCCCTGACCACAGCTTTCGATTAGCGACCTCAGATCACCAGGGCCAGGCTCTGAAGGCAGACATTTTTTCAACCCACTCCAACCAAAGCGAAAGCCTATGGTGGCCATTGTTTCAACCCGTACCGCCTGGGGCAGAGGAGACTTAACGATGTGGCCCCTCCTCAAGGCCACAGGGACAGTTAAGTGCCGGGCTGCCTGTGCCGGGCGGGCCGAGGAAGCCCGGCTTTGGGGCGCTATGGAGGAAGGGCTTGCATCCTTCCTGATCCCCACCCCAGGGTACTATGGAGCTGGTCTGTGCCCCTGGGTGGGTCCCTGGACTGTTTCAGCTGGGAAAGACCCACTTGGGAAAGTCCTCTCTGGCGTGCCCCTCCTCCCAGAACCTTCCCTCTGATCCAGGCAAACGCAGCTTGAGACAAACAAAAGGAGGGCAAGAAACTACAGAGGCAGGCAATCCGGGGTAAAGGCTTGCCGACTTCAAACACCCAGGAGAGGGAAGTCTCTCTCCAGGGAAACGGAGGGGGCAACCAAACTCCTGTAAACAAGGAAACTACAAAACAACTGACGAGCAAGACACAGGCCCAGAAAGACAGGGAGAACCCTGCACACGGCATTCACTCCCCTTGGGCAGACCTTCCTAGTAGGATGGCTAGAGACCACGAAAATCTCTGTCCTATCACCAGCTGGTTACAAAACCAAGAAACAGACATATCAAGGAATACATCCCAGAGTTAACACTTAAAACATTAAAATTGCAGTGTGCAACAAAAGTATACAAAACAAAGAAACAAAAATGATGGCCCATCCAAAGGAAGAGCAGAAAAGTTCAGAAAGCACCAACAAAGAAGACGAGAATGTGGGCATCCCACACAAAGCCTTTCAATAAATGATCTTAAAAATGCTCAAGGAGATGAAGGAAAACACAGAGAAAAACCGAAGATACCAGCAAAACAATTAAGGAGCAATGTGAGATCTTACAAAGGAAATAGAAATTTTTAAAAGGAACCAAATACAACTGCAGGAGTAGAAGACCACAATAACTGAAACGGAAAATTCCCAGGAGGGTTTCAAGAGGGGACTGGAGCCGGCAAGAGCATCGGGGAACTCAAAGGCAAGACACTTGAAAGGAGTCAGGCTGAGAAACAAAGAGAAGAGCATTATGAAAAGTGAAGGTAGCCAGAGACACCTCTGGGACACCAGGACGCATGCTAATACACACATTATGGGAATCCCAGACGGAGAAGAAAGGGAGAAGGAATAGTCAAAGAAATAATGACAGAGAACTTCCCAAACTTAGCAAAAGACATGAATATGCACACCCAAGAATCTCAGAGAAGACCAAACAGGATAAACATGAAGGAAAATACACCCCAACATATATTGATCACACTACTGCATGCAAAGGACAAGGAGAGAGATCAGAAAACTGCCAGATGGGAAACGGACTTTGGCCCAGTGGTTAGGGCGTCCGTCTACCACATGGGAGGTCCGCGGTTCAAACCCCAGGCCTCCTTGACCCGTGTGGAGCTGGCCCATGCGCAGCGCTGATGCGCGCAAGGAGTGCCGTGCCACGCAAGGGTGTCCCCCGCGTAGGGGAGCCCCACGCACAAGGAGTGCGCCCGTGAGGAGAGCCGCCCAGCGTGAAAAGAAAGAGCAGCCTGCCCAGGAATGGCGCCGCCCACACTTCCCGTGCCGCTGACGACAACAGAAGCGGACAAAGAAACAAGACGCAGCAAATAGACACCAAGAACAGACAACCAGGGGAGGGGGGGAAATTAAATAAATAAATAAATCTTTAAAAAAAAAAAAAAAAGAAAACTGCCAGAGAAAAGTAATGTGTTACGTGCAAGAGTGTCCCAGTAAGGTTGAGTGCTGGTTACTCATCAGAAACTAGGGAGGTAAAAGGCAGTGGGTTAAAACGCTTAATGTCCTGAAAGAAAACAGCCAACCAAGAATTTTATATCTGGCAAGACGTCCTTTAAAAAATGAGGGGGAGATTAAGACATTTCCAGATAAACAAAAGCTGGGGGGGGTTCATCACCATTAGACCTGCCCTACAAGCAGTGCTAAAGGGAGTTCTTCAGGCTGAAAGGAGAGGACACTAGACAGTGGTTCAAAGAGGCATAAAGAAACAAAGACCCGTGGTAAAGGTAACCCTTTGGGTAAGTATAAATGCCAGTATTATTGTAGTGTACTGCTTGTATGTAACTCCAATTCTTAGTTCCTATGGGTGCTAAAATGCAAATGCATAAAATGTCATGATAAATCTGTGTTTTTGGAAGTATAATGTACAAAGATGTAAGTAGTAAACGTACAAAAAAAAACCAGATGGTAGACAGAGAAGATAGAAATAGTATATGTGCATACTACTGAAATTAAGTTGGTCTTAAACCAAATATGATCATTATGTATTTAGGATGTTAAATTTTTAACTCAATGGTAACCACAAGGAAAACGTATGAAAAACATATCCAGATAGAAAAGAGAAAGCTTTCAATATGGTACAACACACACACACACAAACAAACAAACAAATAGGAAAGTAGGCATTAATGGAAGAATTGAGGGACAATAATGGTATAAGACGTGCAAAGGCTAACTAGCAAAATGGCAGAAGAAAGTCCTGCATCATCAGTAGTAGCTTTAAGTGTAAATGGATTAAACTCACCAGTCAAAAGATGGATAGAAAGGATAAAACCATGACACAGCTATATGCTGTCTGAAAGAGACTCACCTTAAATTCACAGATATAAGTAGTTTGAAAGTGAAAGTGAAAAAATGTAATGTGCAAGTAATGACCAAAAGAGAGCTGGGGTAGCAGTAGGGATATCACATAAAATGGACTTTAAGTCAAAAACAGCTGTGAGGGACAAAGGGACAAAGGTGGCAATTATATACTGATAAAGGGGACAAGTCAACAGGAAGATGTAACAATTATAAGTTTATATATGCACCTAACAGCAGAGCCCCAAAATATATGAAGCAAATGTTGATAGTTTTGAAGGGAGAAATAGATGGCTGTACATTAATAGTAGACTTTAATACACGTTCAATAGCGCATAGAACATCTAGTCAGAAGATCAATAAGGAAGTACAAGATTTGAATGATACTCTAAACCAACTATACCTAATAGATATATTTAGAATACCTAACAAAGGAGCACATATTCTTCTCAAGTGAACATGGATCATTCTCCAGGATAGACCACATGTTAAGTCACAAAACAAATCTCAATAAATTAACAGATATTGAAATCATACACTGTAGCATGATCAATCATATAATGTATTATGCAATATTAATAGTATATAGTATATATATAATATCCATATACAATGTATATTCTCTGACCACAAAAGAAAGAAGGTAGAAATCAATAACAGAGGGAGAAAGAGAGAATTCACATATATGTGGAAATTAAACAACACGCTCTTAAACAAACAATAGGCTAAAGAGGAAATCACAAGCAAAATTAGAAAATATCTTGAGACAAATGAAAATGAAAATACAACATACCAAAACTTATGGGATGCAGCAAAAACAGTGCTGGAAGGAAAATTTATGCTCCAAATGCTTACATTTAAAATGGAGAAAGATTTCAAATTAGAGACCTAATCACAATACTGTAAAAACTAGAAAAAGAAGTGCAAAATAAACCCAAAGTGAGCAGAAGGAAGCAAATAAGGAATAGAGTGATGATAAATGAAATAAGAAAAAAAAGAACAAATAGAGAGACTCAACAAAACTAAAAGTTGGTTCTTTGACAAGATCAATAAAATTAACAAACATTTAGTGCTAGACTGACAAATTAAAAAAGAAAGGATAAAATAACAAAAATCAGAAATGGAAAGGGTGATATTACTACCAACTCCACCGAAATTAAAAGGACTATAAAAGGATATTATAAACAATTATATGCCAATTCATTAGATAACCTAGATGAAATGGACAAGCTCTTAGAAACACACACACTACCTACATTTACTCAAGAAGAAATAGAGCTCAACAAACCAGTTACTAGTAAAGAGATTGAATCAGTAATCAAAAACTTCCTGACAGGACGGGCTCCTGGGGAATGTCTAAATGCTCATTCTGCCAGAGTGGGTGACACCATGGGGTGGAATCCCAAGTAGTGAGAGTGGGGGTGGACCCACATCCTGGGGAGGACTAATGCCATCAAATAGAGGGAACTGTATCCCTCGAGAGAAAGGGTGGCTCCCAGGGCATTGGGGCAGTTGAGCAAGTTAGGCCCTGAACACTATTTCATCTATCTCTGGAAGTGGCTCCTCAGGAAACGGAGGTTGGCTGTCACTGTGGGCACCAAGGTGGAAGGGAAAATGGACGTTAAATGTGTGGAACCAAAGTAAATGGGGGGCAAGAGAGGAGTTTCTTGAGAGTACACAAGGATGGATATAAAACATGTAATATTACACCATAACATATAGGAGAAGACAGACTGATAATGTAAACCATAATGTAAAACATAAGATAACTAAAAATGTAAAGAACTGTGTATCCTAAAGTATGCACCATAATGTAAGCACAGATGTTACCTTGTTAGAAAGCTAATATCTCAGACTCTGTACATCACCTTAAGTAAATATGATATGAATAGGGCGTAAGAGTATCACTGTGGAAGGGAAAAGGTTTTCTGGTGGATGTGTGGGAGTGCTGTATATTATATATATGCATTGCTGTGGTCTAGGACTCCTGTGAAGAAATGCTGAATAATTAGGGGGGGAAAAAAAAAAAAAAAGGATAGGATGTGGAATTTTTTCAAATCAACATTCTTTAGCTAAGTTCTTTATCTAACTTTATCCAAGTTCTTTATCTATCCTTTAAACCCATCGCTATATGCCATTCCCTAGTAAGGGACCATGACATTATATTGGGCTTCAAATTTCGGGGAGTTCTGGATCACAGAGTGTTTCAACAATGGCAATGGAGGGATACTGGTATGGGATACCAATGACAGGTGATATATGGCTGACAGGGAGCTGTACAGAACATATGTCCAGGGTGCATGGTAATGATTGGATATACTCATAGTGGCAACAATTAAAAACCACAGCAGGGGGGGTACTGGGTTCCTGGCCAGTGGTGCTCTGTCGTGGTCCCTAGGGGAGCAGCGACAGTCTCCCAGGTACAGCGGCGGGGACCGGGAGGGAGTGAGGGTTCAACAGTGAGCCCCTGATGCTAATGACTATGCTTGTGAGCTGATAAACCTAAAATAAGAACAAGGCCTAGAGCAACATTGTGCCTGGGAATTTCCTCCTGTCAGCCTTCATGTTACTCAAATGTGGCCAGTCTCGAAGCCAAACTCAGCATGTAAATGCAATGCCTTCCCTCCAGCGTGGGACATGACACCCGGGGATGAGCCTCCCTGGCAACGAGGGACCACTATCAACTACCAACTGATGATGTAACTGGAAAAGGACCTTATACGGAAGGTTCAATGCGGATCAGCAGAATATCCATGTCTACATAAAATAACATGACTTTAAAATGCTGTTTGACCTAAAGTAAGGGGGAAATGGAAAGGAGAAATGAGTTTATATGGCTACGAGTTTCTAAAAAAGAGTCTGGAGGCTGGCAGAAGGATTGCCCTCATGCACAACTGAGCAGAGTCAGAGAGACAGATAAAGCAGATACAACCCCCAGATACTGATTCCTTTGAAGGCTAAAGAGACCCATGAGAGTTAGGGTCATGGCTGATGGGGTTAACTACCAGGGGAGATGGCCCCTCTTTGGAAATGGTGTTTATGTGTGATGAATCTGGACTCAGATGGGATCTCCCTTCATAAGACTTTCATGCTAATGTGCTGGAGGTGCAGTTAATGTTGGGGTTTAAGATATATTTAGGGGATTTGAATCTCTGGACTGACAATGTGATAGCCAGGTCCTGAGCCTCAACAGACTCCAGCACCTACAATCTGATTTATTGGACTTAATATACTCAGCTAAGATGGAGTTGAAGAAGGACAATCACCACACCATGGAGCCTAGAGTGATTACAACTGAAAATGGGAGGATTGCATCCAGCATCCATGTGGAATCTGAGCCTCCTCTTGACATAGAGGTGCAATGGACACAACCAATCCAATGTCCACATAGAAGAGGTGGCATTGGATTGGGAAAAGTGGACATGGTGGACGATGGGTATGGGGAAAGGCAGGAAGAGATGAGAGGTTGAGGCGTCTTTGGGACATGGAGCTGCCCTGGATAGTGCCTCAGAGGTAATCACCGGACATTGTAAATCCTCACAGGGCCCACTGGATGGAATGGAGGAGAGTGGGGGCCATGATGTGGACCATTGTCTATGAGGTGCAGAGGTGCCCAAAGATGTACTTACCAAATCCAATGGATGTGTCATGATGATGGGAACGAGTGTTGTTGGGGGGGGAGAGGGGGGGGTGGGGGGGGTGGGGTTGAATGGGACCTCACATATATATATATTTTTAATGTAATATTATTACAAAGTCAATAAAAAAAAATGCTAAAAAAAAAAATGCTAAAAAAAAAAAAACAAAAAAAAACTTCCTGACAAAGAAAAGCCCAGGACCAGATGGATTCACAGGGGAATTCTGTCAAACATTCCAAGAAGACTTAATTCCAATTCTGTTCAAACTCTTTAAAAAAATTCAAGAGGAGGGAATACTCCCTAATTCATTCTAAAAGGCCAACATCACCCTCATACTACAAGAAAAAAAACTACAGGATAATAACTCCCATGGATAGAGAAGCAAAAATCCTCGACTGAAAACCAGCAGCAAATTGAATCCAATAGCATATTAAAAGAATAATATACCATGTTCAAGTGGGATTTATCCCTGGTATGCAAGGGTGGGTCAACATAAGAAAATCAATTAGTGTAATACACCACATTAACATAATTAAAGAAAAAAACCACACATGTTCATCTCAACTGATGAAGAAAAGTCATTTGACAAAATCCAGTACCCTACTTGGTAAAAACTCTTACAACACTAGGAATAGAAGGAAACTTCCTCAAAATGATGAAGGGCATGTATGAAAAGCCCATAGGTAACACCCAACTTAATGGTAAAAGACTTAAAGCTTTCCCTCTAAAATCAGGAACAAGACAAGGATGTCCACTCTCGCCACTGTTATTCAACATTGCACTAGAAGTTCTTGCCAGAAAAAATTAGGCAAGAAAAAGAAATAAAAATCATACAAATTGGAAAGGAAAAAGTAAAACTTTCCCTATTTGCAGATGACATGATCCTTTATCCAGAAAATTCTGAAAAATCCACAACAAAGCTCCTGGAGTTAATAAGTACAAGATCAACACCCAAACATCAGTAGTGTTTCTATATACAAGCAGTGAATAGTCAGAAGAAGAAATCAAGAAAAAGTCCATTCACAGGCAACAAAAAGAATCAAATATCTAGGAATCTGTCTGGCCAAGGATGCAAAGGTCTTGTACACAGAAAACTCCAAAGCACTGCTAAAAGAAGTGAAAGAAGACCTAAATAAATGGAAGGATAGTCCACGTTCATGGATTGGAAGATTGCTGGGCCCCACCTCATAGTTTCTGATTCTGTAGGTCTGTGGTGGGCTTGAGAATCTGTGTTCCTACAAGTTCCCAGGTGATGTGTTGCTGCTGGTTTGGGGACCACCATGCTTTGGAAACCACCAGCCCTAGGTGGCAACGTGCAATCTGCCCTTTTAATTAGCTCCATCTGTTATCAGGGATTTGGGGTCTCAGTGGTGGCAGTGGTAGAACTGTGGGGGTGTACGTAACTCTGATAATTGAACCAAGAAGAGCCTTCCTGGAATTTCTTCTCGGGAGCCTCACATTTCCTTGTATCTAGCTGGAATGTGAACTATCAAAGCAGATGGAACAATTAATCTCGGGAAGGCTTTTGAGGTCACCAGTGAAGGGCTTGGGTTTGGCTTTCAGCATAAAGCGTTGAGGAGTCGGGCTGGCCTCAGATGGCGAAGTCTAGTCCCAGGTGGTTCATCATACAGTTCCTGAGAAGATTCCAGGGCTGGGTCCTCTGTGAACCAACTGGCAAACTGGTCCCCTGAACTTGCCGGACTCCAGACCTGGTGTTCCCAAGATGCACATTTATTTGAGGAGCAGCAGCCCTCCGGGGCAGTTATTCCCTGCAGTGAAAGCAGGAGCCGACGGGGAGGGGAGTCTGACTTTTTGTATCCCTCCAGGGATACCCCCTACAAGCCAGGACCACAAGGCAGTGGTGCCACCTGGCGGAGGCAAGGGGAACTGCTCCGGCTTCCCAGGTGTCCCGGGAGCTGACCGGGAGACCCTCAAGTGCAGGTGACAGCAGTGGCTGCAAGGACAACGCTGGGAAAGCTAAATACAGCAACTGCGACGTGCGGAGAGCCTTGCGTGTGGACGCCGGACACTATTCTAAGCTCTTTCAATGTACGCATTCATTGAATTCTCTCAACAACCCTATCGATATGTACTAATATGATCCCCACTTTTTCAGACGAGGCAGCCAAGCCCGCAGAGTTTGAATAACTTGTCCAACGTTGAGACAACGCGTGAGAAAAGGTCCTCTGATCCCAGGGTGGGGTTGGCGGGTGCAGTCAGACGCCCCGAGGCCTGAGCGGAGCGTGCCTCTCGGGTTGTTTAACATCGCGGCAGCCCAGCGCCTCTCCTGAGAGAAGAGCCTGATTCCTCACTGGGACGCAGGGAGGATTAACTCAGTGAAACCCCCCGCGCACGGCGTGGCCGCTGTGGACACCGGGGGGCGCCCTTCCCACAAAATACCCCGTGAGTAGCAAACGCACCCCAACTCCACCCCAAGGTGTGCAGCCCACTGTTGCCGGTCTACGCGGCGTGAGCCCTCAACCAGGGGCATTTCCGCTCGTTGCCTAACGAGACGGAGGCGTGGTCGGTGACGCCATCTCCGGCCCGAACCTTTAAAGCGTGTCCTCCAGAGAAAACGCGCGTCGCTCCTGAAGGACTTGCTTGCGAGGTGAGTGTTACGAAGAAGAGGATTAACAGCGCTTGAGCTTCCGATGGAGGAAGCCTGGCCCCTCCTTGGACCCCGGAAGCGGCTGTGGCCAGAAAGCCTGGCGGGCGCCCCCCAGAGGTTCGAGTGCCTCACCAGCGCCCCCAGTGCAGGAAGAGGGGACTGCACCTCCCCTAGCTCGCGGGCATGCTGGCTTGGGGGCGGAGGGGCCTGCGGCAGCCTTGACAAGCCCATTGGGTGGGCTCTGCAGGGAGGGTGACTAGAGAAAATAGGGAGCTCATTGGCCCCAGAGGCCAAAGTGAAGGGACACGGGAGGATCTGTGGAAGCTCCAAGCCGAGAGGCACTGACCTGCACTGGAAAAGGCCGTGGCAGTCAGGCTGAGCTTGGCTTGGCTCTGCACCCTCTAAACCCTTGAACTTGGCAGAGGGGAGAGCACTGAGTGAGAGTCAGCAGGGAGTTTGGAGCAGCCTCGCCCCCAGCTCATAGGTCTGTACAGGGAGTTCTCCCCCAGTGCTGGGGTCAGCAAAGAGTCGGCATTCCAGCCCAGGATTTCTGATAGGGACAGGACACATTCGAGAATAGGTGGTGCTGGGACAACTGGTTAAAATCATTAACACAAAACTAAACCTTAACTCCACATGTCCAATGAATTGAAGTTTAAATTAATAAGAGTCCATAGCACAACACCTATTATGTGCCAGGTATTGTTCCAACACCTTTCCGTGAATTAGCTCATTAGCTCTTCTGGTGTAAGGTAAGTACAATTCCATTCCTTATGCTATGGATAGGAAGTCGGCTATAAAAAATAGTGTAAGTACAAATGTATTAGAAGAAAATGATCAGCTGTCAACTTACAAAACAAAAATACATATAATGTAAAAATAAATCATAAATAAAGAGGAATTACATTCTAGGGGGAAATTTTGCCATAAACATAACAAATACATGGTCAATAAACTTAATATATAAAGAGTCCATAAATAAAAAAGAAAAAGAAAATTTCCAAAAGAAAAATGAGGAGAGGGCATAAATAGGCAATTTATAAGAAATAAAAATTGAGGAATAAACATTAAAAAGTCTAATTTTACTGGATGCCAAAGAAATGAAAATAAAATAGAAATCGCATGCCATTTTTTCCATGTTTCCACTAAGGAAAGATTTTTAAAAAGATGAAAACATCCAGGGATGGTGATAGTGCAGGAAACATACTTTCTTTTTTAAGCAGATACTTTTTTTATCTCACACCCCCACCCCCACCCCCACTTTGCCCGCTGTGTAATCTTCTGTGTCTGTTTCTTTTTGTCTTTTCTTCTCATTTTTCTCCTCTAGGCTTCACCAGGATTCGATCCTGGGGACGTCTGATGTGGGAGAGAGGTTCCCTGTCTCTTGTGCCACCTCAGTTCCTGGGTTCTGTCGCATCTCGCCTTGACTCTCCCGTGCATCTCTCTTTTGTTGCGTCATCATCTTGCTGCAGCGTTCGCTGCCTGGGTCTGGCATGCCTTCACATGGAGGCCCCAGGCATGGAAACTGGGCCCTCCTGTGTGATAGAGGGAAGCCCAATCCCTTGAGCCACACCCGCTTCCCAAAGCATACATTTTTTACACTCTTCACACATCTTCTCTTTAATAGCTGAACAATGCTTCATTATATGGGTATAGCATTATTTATTTAATCATTCCCCAAGTATTCTTCCCTTGGATCATTGACAATTTTTTGTCTTATGAGTGCAAAGATGATCCTTGCTCATCATTCTTTGCATCTTTGACTATATCTTTAGGAGAAGGTCCCAGGAGTGAAATTTTTAGGGTAGAGGGCTTGTTCCCCACCCCTCTCCCGCCGGCCCCCTTGTCTGTTTACTCATTGTTGTTGTTTGTTTGCTTGTTTCTTTCTCTTTCTTTTTTTCCATTTGCTTACTTTATCTTCTGGAAGTGACAGGAATTGAACCCAGGACCTCCCATGTGGGAGGTGGGCACTCAACTGCTTAAGCCACATCCACTCCCTCTTCATTTGTTTTGGATCATTGTCTGCTTATTGTTTTTGCTCAATGTCTGTTCCTTGTCTGCTTGTTTGTTTGTCTTATCTCTTTAGTCATATTTTCCTTCAATTCTTTGAGTTGATTTAGATTTGAGTTATTATCATTGATTAGTTGTCTTAAATGCTGAATTTTGTCAGGATATTTGGTGTGTTCCTTGGGATGGGCCGTCTCTTCCTGTTTCTTAGTATGTATTGTAATTTGTTGCCGGTGTCTAGGCATCTGAATATTTTGGTGAATTTCCTCTGATGGCCAATTTCTCTGTCTTGCCTACTGGCATTGTTTCACAGCTCTTCTTTCATTTTCGGTTCAATTTAAGGTTTTCAAGCTTCTTGATACCTGATGCTAAATAGCTTTGCGTGAAGGTTGAATCTGCTTTGACTGGCAAGGGGAGCTGAGTAAGAGTAGAGCTCAGAGTAGCCCTGGGACGCAGGAGGGACTGGAGGAGGAGAGGAGGGGACGATACGCAGAGTACTGGGGTGTGCAAGCTTCCCAGCAGGAAGGGGCACCTGGGGGTAGGGTGAGGTAGGCAGGGGAGAGGCGGGAGGGCAGGAGAGGTGGCTGGAGGGTGGGGCTGGCGATGCGGTGAGGGTGAGCTTCCTTGCTGAATGCCCAGCCCAGGGACTGCCCAGCGTGGAAGCAGAGGGAGCGCTGCTGTCACTGCATTCTAGCTAGGTGCTTGGTTGTACTGCAGAAATGAATTTCAAGAGCAGGCCGGGTGAGTTAGGCCAGGAATTTATTCAGGTAGGGAGGAAAGAGAAATGGGAAAAATAGGAGCAGGGGTGCTAGGTGGAGAGGAAGGGGCTGAAAAGTGATAAGGAGGGCTGATTTATGGGCTACAATTTCCCATTATAAGTTATAAGTGCCCAGGTTTTACTTGCATGGTGATCCAAGCGGGGAGAAGCAGCTAGAGCTCAGGTCCAGAGGCAAGAGAGGGCAGGAGAGAGAACTCGCCCAGTGCCTGCTTTTAAACTGCTGATTATCCCACCCCTTTGCTAATGGAGGGGAGGAGTTCCAGCTGTTCACCTCTTTAATTGCTTATTTCCCCCTTCAATCTCCCAGGAGGGCCCAATGATAAGAGTCCTTAGGGGATTATTCGGGGCTACTCCTGGTTCCACAGGAAGTCTTCTTCTGAGTGGCAGGATCTTGGGGTTGCTGAGGTCCACGTGGACTCTCTGCCAGGTTCCAGATCCATCTGCTAATTCCCTGGCTTACTAGCCTGCTTCACTGCGGGACAGCTCAGCTGCTTGCTGGAAGGGTGTGCACGGGTGAGCCACCAAGCCTCTGCAAGACACAAATGAGTGGGCACACAAAGCATGACTGGTAGATACTAAGCGTTCAATAAATGGGGGTGGTAGGCGCTCCGAAAGCACGTATTCATTTGATTTGGGGATCTATGTTGAGCCATTATTCTGAAAACATGTATCTAATACCAAATTCACAACAGCCCAAAGGCCCTAAGAAATAGGCACTATTATTATTAATCAACCCAATGTGACAGATAAGAAAATCGGGACAGAGAGAGGCTGGCCACCCATCCTAAGTCACCAGCCGGCGGCAGGGCTGGGCTGGCCGAGGCCGTGCACGCTCTCAGCACCACCCTCCAAGCCCCTCAGCCATGCAAAGAGCAGAGCAAAGAGAGCGCAGGAAGTGGGCCTTCCCTTGGGGGGGTGCTATTAGCAGGAAAGGCAGGTGCAGCGCCTTGCACCCAGGGCTCCCCTGCAGCAGCCTCAGCCCCCAGGCGGCCTGCAGGAGCCGGGGGCCGGCTGTGGGACGCTCAGCTCCTGGCCTCGCTCAGGAGGCTGGGGTAAGGCAGCCTACGCACTGAGCTGCGGGGGGCTGGCTGAGGGCGCCCTGGGGGGCGGGCGGCGCCGAGGCGCGGGAGGAGGACCGAGTCCAGGGGCAGCACCTGCTGCCGAGCACCCCGGCCGCCCGTCGGGCTGCCGCTCCCCAGGCAGAAGGCGGGCTGTGGGCCATGCCCGGAAAGCTGTTGCTCCAACGAGGCTGGGATGAAAAGGGGGGCTCGGAGCTGCGGCTAGCCGAGGCCTCGGCACAGCGTGGGGGGGGGGAACCAGCAGAGCCCAGGCGTCAGGGTCAGCGCTGAGTGCGAGTCCAGCTCGGCCGCCTGCGGCCCTGCCCGGCCCTCGGCTTCCCTCTCCAAACAAGCATCCCCACTCACAGGGTCTGAGGAGGACGAGGTGCGGTCGTGTGTGCAGCCAGCGGAGCCTGGCGGACAGCAGGTGCTCAGGTTGCCGCAGCTGCCCCTTAGCACGCTGGCTCCAGCGCTCTGCTGCCGGGCGCTGCGGACTGGCCAGCTCGGGGTTCTCAAAGGGCACCCCTGGGCACCAACGTCTTTTTTATAAATTAGGTGGTTTTATTCATTCATTCATTCGTTCGTTCGTTTGTTTATCTGTCGATTTATTTACAAAGTAGAGGTGTAATTAATTAGCATGACATTTTCCCCCCTTTAAGAAAGAATTCATAGTCCCTTTACAAAGGGTTAACAGTGAATGCTGGCTATTTTTTTTTTTCTTCAGATACTTAGATTATACAAATGTCACGTAAAAAATATAGAGGATTCCCATATGCCCCGCTGCCCACACCGCCCACGTTTTCCCACATTAACCACATCCTTCATCATCATTCCCACTTCCTTGCAATGGATGGACACATTTTGGAGCATTGCCACTAAGCATGGATTAAAGTTGACGTTGTAGTTTACACTCTCTCTCACACAATTTTGTAGGTTATGGCAAGGTATGATGGCCTGTATCTGTCGTTGCAATGTCATTCAGGACAATTCCCAAGTCCCAGAAATGCGCCCACGTTATACCTGTTTTCCCCTCTCCCTGCGCTCAGCACCTCCAGTGGCCACTGCCTCCACATCAACTATAGAAGTTCTTCCATTGCTAGAATCACAGTAAGTCTATGGTAGAATGCCAGTAAGTCCACTCTAGGCCATTGTCCATCCCCCACTCCTGAGATTCTGGGATGGGAGCACCAACATTTTGTCCAGGAACGTTTCGGCATGCAAATTCTCCAGCCCACTCTAGACCATTGAATCAGAAAATCACGTAGTTTAACAGGCCCCCCAGGTGTTCGTAATGGTTGTGAAAGTTTGAAAACCACTAGCTAATTTATCGCTGTTAAAACTGTTCTTATAGAGAGCGGTGAAAAGTGTATCCTTACCATCAGGGGACCCCTGTCCCGGTTTCCCTGGACTGCCCTGGATTTAGTGTTGAACGTCCCAAGTCTCAGGACACCCCTCAGTCCTGGGCAAATCAGTCCCTCTGGTCACCCTACTTAAGAGTCAGAAACCTATTTCACCCTAGGAAGGGAATTACAGGATTGTAACAAAAGAAAGCAAAGCAGCAGAGGGTGCGAGAGTCCAAGGGACGGTTTAGTTCGTCAAGGGGCTAAAGTGGGGGAGGAGCGGGGTTGGTGGAGGGTCTGGCATCACGGGCGAAGACAGAAGAGAAGGTCACGGCGAGAATCTTAAACTCGGGCACCATCTGAAGTCTGCTGCTGGCCTTGGGGCTTCCAGAGCCCTTGGGGTTGGGATGGAGAAGGGTAGTTCCAGCTAATCTGATTTAGGATTTTTTTTTTTTATTTAAAAAATATTATTTATATCAATGTTACAAGTTACTCAATTAATAGCTACAATAACAATAAATCTGCTTTGGTCCTGGTTACACTCCCCTTCCCCCTATTTTTGCTCATTCCTCAATAGTGAGGGGTGGGGGACAATGTCTACTCCGAGTTAGGTTTCAAGGCAAGGAGGGGCCGCTGATAGCTGTAACAATTATTAATTTATTTAGAAGGGAAGCAGATTTGGCTCAACTGATAGAGCGTCTGCCTACCAATGGGAGGTCCAGGGTTCAAACCCAGGGCCTCCTTACCTGTGTGGAGCTGGCCCATGAGCAGTGCTGATGCGCACAAGGAGTGCCCTGCCACGCAGGGGTGTCCCCCGCATAGGGGAGCCCCACGCACAAGGAAAGCGCTCTGCAAGGAGAGCCGCCTAGCACGAAAGAAAGTGCAGCCTGTCCAAGAGTGGCACCGCATGGAGAGCTGATGTAGCAAGATGATGCAACAAAAAGACACACAGATTCCCGGTGCCACTGACAAGAATACAAGCAGACACAGAAGAACAAACAGTGAATGGACACAGAGAGCAGACACCGGGTGTGTGTGTGGGGGGAACAGGGAAGGGGAGAAAAATAAAAATAAAAAAAAACTTTAAAAAAGTATTTATTTAGTAAGCCTTAAGTATCAACTGTCTGCCACCGGGCCCTCCCCTTTGCCTAGGGATACAGAAATGGAAGGAGTGTAGCTAAATGAGGTATCGTTGTATATAGATTATGACCCAGATGAATCCATTGAGTCAAGTCAGGCTCTAAGGGAATCTGCTTTAAAGAAAATGTAAGAATCACCTACAGTCAGGTGTCCATTTAAACACTAAGGCTAGGAACCTGCCTTCCCTTAGGAAGTGCAGACATTAGCAACTCCAGGCTGCTGTGTATTGATTAATCAATTACCACTGAAAAGCCAAAGTGTTCAAAGGAGGGAAATAGGAAAGGATGTGATCCAAGTGACTGAGTGCCCACCTCCCGCGTGGGAGGTCCTGGGCTCAGTTCCTGGTGCCTCCTGAAAAAAACAAAAACAAGCAACAAGAAGAGCAGATGAGAAAACCAACTCAGGAAAGTGGATGTGGCTCAATGCTTGAGTACCGAGTTCCTACATACGAGGTCCCGGGTTTATTCCCTGCACCTCAAAAAAAAAAAAAGGACAAGAATAAAATCCAACCCAGCTAGTGGTCCCTGCCCTGACCGCACACTAGAACCCCCTGCGGGGCTTTAAAAAGTTTTAATGCTTTTAAGGCCAGTTGCCCCAGAATCTCGAGAACTGTGGGCTGGGCAGTGAGGTTTTTTTTCCTACGCTCCCAGAATGATTCTAACACAGAGCCAGAGTGGAGAATCACTGCTCCAGGTGATCCTGGATTCGACACGGCGGGACTCACGTCCACTGCTTTCTCTACGTTCCTCGCATCTCTCTTCTGCCTCAGTTTCCCAGCGGGCCTCCCGCCCCAGTAGGGGTTGCCAAGCGGTCTTTGGGCTATCACGGCACCCTGAATTTCCTCTCCCACTTTGCAACACTTGGACCAGGGTGTTGGGGACTGGAGAGGCAGGTGGTGGTAACACAGTGGGAGAGGAGGTGGGGGGAACTGGGAAGAGCAGTGTGGGTGCAACCACCTACCTTGGGGTGCTGTGGGCGAGTCCAGCGATGTGTCAACCAAGTGAATAATTTGTCAGAGCTTCTTACGACTTGTGGGGTAGATGGATTTTTGCTCCTTTCATTTCCTCTTCCCACTCTCAGTGACTGAAATTACAAAAAGTGCCTGTAGCCAGAAAAGGGGCTGGGCTCGTTTTGCGTGTGATTTCAGGGGTTGGGGTCAGCCGGGTGCCTAGGTTAATAACCCCTGCCCTGGGGTCTCTGAGTTGCAGTCCTGGAGGGACTTTCAGTAAATAGATGCAGCAAGGAGAGGGGAAGGATCCGGGCAAATTTGCCGGAGATCCTTGCTGCCTTGCAGATAAGAACCAACCAACCTGCTATTTATTCCATGCAGTAGGCATTTTTACTTTTACCCATGTACATCTAAATCATTGGTTCTCAAACATTAGCAAGCGCTAGAATCTTCTGGAAGGCCTGGGGCCCAAAAATCCTTTTTTATTTTTCAAGATTGATTTTTTATCTCCCCCCCACTCCCTCATTGTTTGCATTTGCTGTGTCTGTTCATCTTCTTTGTTCCTTTAGGAGGGACTGGAAACAGAACATGGGACCTCCAGTGTGAGAGGGAGGTGCCTAATCACTTAAGCCATCTCCATTCCCTGCTCCACAGTGTCCCTCATTATGTTTTACCTTGTGTCTCTTGTCGTGTCATCTTGCTGCATCAGCTTGCTGTGCCTGCCTGATGTACCAGCTCCCTTTTTTAAAAATTATTTTAAAAAATGTATTTCTCTCCCCTTCCCCTTCCCTGCCCCAGTTGTATGTTCTCTGTGTCCATTTGCTGTGTGTTCTTCTGTGTCCGCTTCTGTTCTTGTCAGCATTTTGTTTTGTTGCATCATCTTGCTGCATCAGCTCTCCATGTGTGTGGCGCTATTCCTGGGCAGGCTGCACTTTCTTTCATGCTGGGCAGCTCTCCTTACGGGGTGCACTCCTTGTACGTGGGGTTCCCCTATGTGGGGGACACCCCTGCATGGCAGGGCACTCCTTGCGCGCATCAGCACTGCGTGTGGCCAGCTCTACATGGTCAAGGAGGCCCGGGGTTTGAACCGCGGACCTCCCATGTGGTAGGTGGATGCTCTGTTGAGCCAGTTCTGCTTCCCTTGCTCTCTTCTTTAGGAGGCACCAGGAACCTCTGCCCCCTGCTTTGTTGTGTCTCTCATTATGTTTTTCTTTCTTTGTTGTGTCTCTCATTATGTTTTTCTCTTATTGCATCATCTTGTGTCAGCTTGCCGTGCCTGCCTGTCATACCACCTTGCTGTCTTCTTTAGGAGGAAGCGGAACTTAACCACAGACCTCCCGTGTGGCAGGTGGGAGCCCAATCACTTGAGCCACATCTCTTTCCTGCCTTTCTAAGTTGATCTGGGGGCCAAAATTTGAGAACCCCTTATGCAATGATTCTTACCTCTGTTCTCCAGTCCAGGTGTGGGTCCTGTGACTGAAGAGAAAGCTGGATTTGAGTCAGAGTTAATGGTTTACCATATAATTACCAGGATGTACAGTCTCCTGAAAACATCAATCAGTTCTTTGCGTGGTATGAGCTCAACCTTCTTTTTCACATTTAAAATTTCACATTAGCATGATAATGAACTATTAGGCACAACGTGGGAGCCCCGGCAGCTACCCAATGCAACGTGAAAGTCCTGGGGAACTTTCCAGCTTGCAGAGAAAGTCATTATCCCACCCCTTACAGGTGCTTGATGACCACGGCCATCCTTGAAGAGTTCCCCACTTGGATTGTTGGATTGCTCTTGTTCTTTACATTTAAGAGAGCTGTTCGCATTTTAAGAAAACTGCTAGCGTTTGAGAAGCAAATACCGGGAGCCCATTTGCCTGTGTGTAAAAACTTCCCCTGAATAAAGGGAGCGTGGCTGACCGCTGGAGGATATCTCTGAGCTCACCGGCTGGCCAGGGAGACTGCTGCGGCCCTAAGAGGCACAGCCGCCAATGCTTTGTCAGGTTGAAGGCAGATAGTGCTTCCTCTGGCTGGAGTTGGTGGCCCTGAGGCACAAAGCGTCCAGGGCTGGATTTCATTTTGATGCCAAGTTTGATGTTCTAGGGCAGTGCTTCTCAATCTTCAGTGCAGACATGCATGGCCTAGGGGTCTTGTTAAAATGCGGATTCTGATTCTATGAGTCTAGGGTAGAGCCTGAGAACCTGCATTTCCGAAAAGCTCGTGGGTATCTTATCTCCTGGGGATTTTAATCCATAGCTTCTTCAGAGCTGTGTGCAGGTTTAGGAGGAGTTTATTTAAAACAGTCCCTGTTGTGGGCCTAGGAACCCGAGCACACTTTAGAAAGTGAAACTCGGAAACCTCAAAAGTGATGGAAGCTATGGGCTCAATATGTGAATTTCTGTCTAGTCAGTGAACAACCTCCTCGTCGGCTGGGTGTAATAAGGTTTATGAGCACCCAGGCTGGCAGCCACCCTCTCAGATCCCCCAGGCTCGGCGACTGCTTTTTATTTCTTTTTTTTTTTTTTTTTAACATTTGTTTTTGAAATAACTGCTAATGTACGCAGGGACTCCTCTTGATGCCGAGATCACAGGGCTTAATTTCTTCCATTAGGCCGTGAGCCCCTGGAGGGTGGTGATAGAGGTTTAAATTCTCTGTAGCCTTGGGGTGTGGCTCAGAGCTCAAAAAATACAAGCAGAGTGGAGATATAATTTGACTTCCATTTTACCAAAATTTCTCGGGTTGCTGCAGGGGTACAAGAGCAAAACAAGGACCAGTCAGGAGCCAGCTGCTGGAACGCAGGCGTGACGCAGGAGGCCTGTGCTAGGACGTCAGCAGGAGGAAGGGAGGGAAAGGGGAGATTCTGGGCCTATTTTGCAGATGGAGACAATAGGATTTACTGACAGCAAATTAAGGGCAGCTCCAAGGGTTCTGGCCTGAGCAAATGGAAGGATGGAGTTGTCATCAGCTAAGATGGGAAAGGCTAAGTGTGAAGCCAGGATGGAAGGGAAAAGATCAGGAATCCAATTTTGAATGTATTAACTTTTTTGAGACACTCTACTGAGACCTCCAAGTGGTGATGCCAAGAAGGCAGTTGGATACAGAGGCCAGGTTTGGGAGAGAAATATTTGGGAGTCATCAGCACATAAAGGGCATTTATGCCTTGAGATTGGTTGAGACTATCAAGAGAGTGAGTTTAGGTAAAGAGGAGACCTGAAGACTGAGCTCTGGGTGCTAATGGGTGGAAGTGGAGGGACCAATAAAGGAGGAGGAAAAAAACAAGACACACCGGCATCCTAAAAACCAAGTGATAGTGAACCACTACCAAGCTCTGGCCGGTAATGCAACTAGAAAAAGAGCTTGAATAAAAGGGGGGAAATGGTAAAGATAAATGAGTTTATATGGCTAAGAGACTTCAAAGTGAGTCATCAGAGGGGTTGTGCTTACGCACAGCTCAGCAGGATCTCAGAGACAGTCAAAGTAGATACAACCCCACGCAGCGGTGCTCCGGAGACACCCAGGCCCTACGGTCATGGCAGATGGCTCTGGAGTTCAGTGCCCTGCCAGTGGGCCCTACTTTGGAATTCGTGCTCCTGAGTGTGATGGAGTTGGATACAGATGTGACCTCTCTATGCATGCCTCTTCTGTCACTTTTATTGAACCTGTGGGTGGCGCTGGGTTGGTTTATGCCCAGGAGACGTGAATCTCTGGACTGTCCATGGGCCAGCTGGGCCCTGAGCCTCAGCAGAGTTGCAACACCTACTCTGTTTTGTTGGACTTACCCAGCAGCATACAGGAAGGTGAGGATGGTCAACAACCACACCAGGGAACCAAGAGTGCCTACAACTCCAAGCAGGAGAATCACATCCATCAACCATGTGGGATCTAAGCCCCCTCCCAATATAGAGGTGGAGCAGACATCACCATCCCAGGGTCCACAGGATGGAGGAATAAAATATGGATTTGAGTGGACTCACTGGTATTCTAGTATAGAATTATTGACTCTAGCAATGGAAGAAATTGTATCATTGATGTGGAGACAGTGGCCATGGGAATTGCTGAAGGTAGGGAGAGGGAAAAAGAGGTGTGATATGGGGGCATTTTGGGGACGTGGAGTTGTCCTGAATGATAAACTACAATGTAATCTATAATCCATGCTGCATAGCAGTGCTCCACAATGTATTCACCAAATGCAATGAATGCGCCACGCTAATGAAAGAAGTCGTTGTTGTGGGAGGACTGGGGGAGTGTGGGGAGTGGGGTATATGGGAACCTCTTATATTTTTTAATATAACATTGTGTGTGATCTATGATTTAAAAAAAAAAGATTTAAAAATCTGTAAAAAATAAAAACCAATTGAAGAAAGCCGAACGAGGACGAGTAAGGGATCACCTGTGTCACGCTGCAGGAAGGCCAAGTTATGATGAAGATTGAGAAACCACCATCGAATTTAGCCAGACGTTGGCGATCTTGAGAAGATGTTGGTGGCGTGATGGGGAAAAGCCTGCTTGGAACAGTTTAGAGAGAAAGGAACGAGAAAGAGTCACAACAGTGAGTATAGGTTACTCTTATTAAAGACAGTTTACTGCAAAAGACAGCAGAGAAGTTGAGTAGTATCTAGCAAGGGAAGTAGATAAGGGAAGGTTATTTTTTGTTTTCGCTGGTTTAAGATGGAAAGGATCCAGTTAAGAGGGAAAAGCTGCTGATGTGAGAGAGAGAGAAGTGCCAGAGTGATGGCCTGGATGTGCTCCAGCGCCCGAGGCTTTAGCCAGGAGCACGCCTGGTTCACCCATTGCAGGCAAGTGGCAGATGCTCGTGGGTGGGGAGAGGTGGTGGGAGGAGTCTGGAGATTCACTTTCTCAGGGAAAGAGGAAGCATCCACCGAGGAGAGGAGAAATAGTCATTTGGGGGTATGAGTACATGGGACAGGGAAGCACTGGTATGACTGCTGGGTGGCCTGGGGGTCCAACAGAGGTTGGCAGGCATGCCTTTTATTTTACCTATTTATTTTTAAATCTCTCCTCTTCCCCCCCCACCCCCAGTTGTCTGCTCTCTATGTCCATTCGCTGTGTGTTCCTCTGTGTCCACTTGTATTCTTGTCAGTGGCATGGGGAATCTGTGTCTCTTTTTCAGCGTCATCTTGCTGTGTCAGCTCTCCGTGTGTGTGCAGCGCCACTCCTGGGTGGGCTGCACTTTTTTCGCACAGGGCGGGCTCTCCTTACGGGGCGCACTCCTTGTGCATGGGGCTCCCCTGCATGTCATGGCTCTTCTTGCGCGCATCAGCACTGAGCATGGGCCAGCTCACCACATGGGTCAGGAGGCCCTGGGTTTGAACCCTGGACCTCCCATGTGGTAGGCGGACGCTCTATCAGTTGAGCCACGTCCACTTCCCGGCAGGCATGACTTTTAAGCAGTGCGCATCAGTGTGTCTGTGGTTGGTTCAGCTGCATGGGCTCCGGCTTGTGGGAGGCCAGGTTACTTAACGAGGATCATGACTGGGCCAAACGAGGATGACGAGGCAGCGGGCGACGGTGGAGGCAGGGGAGCAATTGCAACGACTGAGCTGGAATGTAAGCTGTGGAAGGGAGGAAGAGAGGACATCAGCGGTTGAGAGAAAGCGAAAAGATGGTGCGAAAAGACTGGCGATCCCAGCAGAGGTGAAGGGTTTCTGGAGGGGTGACTCCAGAGGAAGTGTGAGAGGTTCTGTTGGATGGTGGAGAGCACACAAATCCAGTTAACAGAGGACTGAGTTTTTGATGATAAATCAGTGTCTTTACCTTGGCTACAGGGTCTCCTCCTTTAAGTTTGTAAGAACTAAGGTCATACTCTGCAGGACCCTGACAACTTACCACGTTCTCAGTAAAACTTCAGGAGTATTTAAGAGGAAATGAGACATACAAGTGGTCCTCTTCTTTTCTTTATTAATGAGTCAAGATACACAAAGACCTAATAAAAAGTTACATAAAAGGCTCGCGCATCATCGAGATCTTAAAGCATCACCCTCGTTTCATGACAACGGCCACCTGTTAATACTGTGTAACAGAAACTGGGCGCCCACAGGCGCGCAATAATTCAAGTATCTTTCCTTCGAAGTAAACCCGCCATGGAATTCTGAACCTAACGGTGGGGCCCTGTCGGTGGCTCCAGATTTATGGTAGCACGTCTACAGGGCCCTTAGGTTAGACCTGCCACAGGTCAGCGGTCACGTCTCCTGGCTAAGTGAGCTCAGTCCCTTCAGGCCAACAGGCACCCTTCATGGCAAGCACCACGAGAAGGTGGTGGGCAAAGGCCTAAGAGAAACCATCCAAGAGTTCCCCTGTGTGGCCAAGTGCAGGGGGCGCGGCCACAGCCCCAGGGCGTGGGGGGTGGCAGTTCGGGTCACCTGCCGGGGAGTGGATCAGCACAGTGGGAGGAAATCGGGAAGCATGTAACGGCAGCAGCACGGGGTGGAGGGCTTTCGGGAAGGGTGTGCCCTAGGGGAAGTGAAGGTAGCACTATGTGGGGGTCTGGAAAATCAGTGGAAACGCCAGGATGTCACTAAAGACACAAGCCCCTGGTGGGGTCCTCCGTCAGGAGCAGCATGCAAACCAGTTTTCCAGACGGGCCTTGTCGGGCGCCTGTGGAGAAGACCCCACTCTGGGGGCGCCCCAGGGGAACCCTGCTCTGGAAGCTCCCTCCACACAAGGCTCCAGCTCTAAAACCAGCAGGACCGCCTCTAAGAAGCGCTAGTTACCCACCTCATCTGCGGGGAGACGAGGCTGTGCTCACCACCTGCTCGCCGGCGGAGGCCGCCCCTTGGCCAGCGCCTCCCTCGGGCGACGTGGAGTTAAGCTGTGGCCTGAGCATGGGCTAGGTCCCCCAGAGAACGGGAGAGGGGCCAGGAGTGGGTGGGACGCGATGCCTCAGCCGGGGAATCAGGAACTGCCCAAACCCCTCAGCAGTGACATTAATAGCTAAGGGCGCTGTTCTAGGTCAACTGGTCT
This sequence comes from Dasypus novemcinctus, assembly GCF_030445035.2. Taxonomy (NCBI): domain Eukaryota; kingdom Metazoa; phylum Chordata; class Mammalia; order Cingulata; family Dasypodidae; genus Dasypus; species Dasypus novemcinctus. The sequence continues at coordinate 7,302,881 of NC_080676.1, read as the reverse complement.
ACCTCCAACAAGCCTCCGCCACTCGGTGCCTTGGAGCTGCAGGCTTCACACCGGTAGGGGACCACGCAGCTGGCGGCTCGGGCCCCGCCGAGGTCTTCTGGCCGTGTATATCACGCTCACAGAGGTCTCCGTCTGCACTGCCTCCCCCTGCCCTTCCTCACCTCCCCACTCGGCAGGGGCCCCCACACGGCACGCGTGCGTGCTGCGGACGCAGCTTGGAGGAGCACAGGGGTTTGGAGAGACCCTTGTCCTTTAGTGTTTAAGTGATCGTTACCGTTACAGTACCTCGGGAAGCTATCGAGAGTCTCACCTGGAATGTTCCTTGTTATCCTTCCTTTTAGGGTCAAGAAAAAAGGGACATTTAGACAAATGTCGAGTTCGATTTCCAACTAACAAAAATCCTACAGTTCACTCTGCAGCAGAAGCGTTCTTCGGCTGGTGCCCAGGTGCTGGTGATTTCGCCACGACAGGGACGTGGCGCGCGTTCAAGCCCGGGGGAGGATCCAGATGTCTCGCCCTCCTGCCGGCTGCTCTCTCCCCCCAGGCTTCGTTCTCCAGAGAGGTGACAGGGCCCTGCTGGGGACGCTCGGGCCGGTGCAGTGGCCTGGTTTGTGACAGCGGGAGAGGCAGGCCCCCGGCTGTGCCGCCTCGGCTCCTGACCTCTCAGGGGGATGTGCACCCTGCCCCGCCTGCTGGCACCCCAGCCCTGGCTGAAGACACCCACCGCAGCATCTGCGAGGGAGGTGGGCACGGCCTGGGGGCTGGGGGGCTGCCCCTCGCAGACACAGGCGTGTGGAGCCCGTCACCAGCCCTCCCTTCCTTTCTCCTTCGTCACATGCCACAGTCACGATCCCCAAGCTCGGCCAGTCCGCGTCATTAGGGCTCCTGACAGCCTGCAGGCCGACTGACCAAAGGGGCATGGCTTCAGGCTTTTTGTGGGGCTGTTTGCGGGTTTTTGAATCGGTTTTGGTTAAGATTCCGCGTGAACTCGAGTTTTCTGGGTGGCACCCGCATCGGCTCACTTGGCCGCGGACGCCTGGGTCAGTGTTGGCACAGCAGAGAGGCACCTGACGGCCTGGGTGATGTGGGAAAGCAGAGAGGGGGCAGATCAGAGAAACCCAGGGCCTTGCCCGGGCTGGGAAGGACCCAGAGCCAAGCCCGCTGCCGGGAAGACAAAGGAAGCCCCTGCAAAGCCCAGCAGCTGGCACACTTCCAGGGCGACGGAGACCCCCCCTAGACCTGCCATGCCTGGGCCAGCCTCTGCCCTCGCGGAGTACAACTCTCTTCCCGCTCTCTGCATCCTCGATCACGGCAAAGCCCTCTGTTCTCCCCGTCCCCACCCAGGGTATGGGCGGTGGCTGGCGTCTGTTTCCCCTTGGGTCCCACCCACGGCCTGTGGTCTCTAGCCACAGCTCCCATCCCTTCTGTGCTCGAAGCCACGACGCCGTCACGCGGAGCTGAATTTTGGCACTGTTGGGAGAACCCAGTTTTAAAAAACAAAACAAAAATCATTCCAGATCAGAGGGGCCTGCCGGCGAGGGAGCCTCCCCGGGCAGTGGGCACGGACCCCTGGGGTAAAATAACCACTGAAATAATTTAAAAATCTACCAAAGACACCAGAGCTCGGACACGGCTGACGGGGGCACAGGGAGAAAGCTTGTTCATGGCTTGTTTTGGGTTCTGTCTGTGGACAGACCCTTCCACTTCAAACCAACGGGCCCACAGGAAAGTTACAGGAAACAATGGGCCCACCGAGAGGGGGGCAGCCGGGACGCATCAGCGCAGGCGCAGCTGGGGGCTGCTCCCGCGCAGGTGCTGCTCCCGCGTCCTTTTGGCAAAGCCGGGCCCTCCCTCCTCCTTGCCTCCCCTTCCTGGGCCAAGTCCTCGGCCACGGGTCGTGGTTAGAAGTGGTTTCAGTGCAGTTAGGCAGTGGAGGGGTCCAAGGGCCGGCCAGTCCACGGTCGCCGTGCCCAGGCCCCCAGGCCCGTCACAAGAGCACGCACTGCAGTTTGTGGGTGCCAGTGGCCCGGTCTCCCCGCCATTTGGTTTTCTTCTTCTTCTTCTGGCTTTTTTCAGGAATCTGTTGCCTTTTCGAAACAAAGAAGGGCAGAAAGACAAAATGAGGATGAGCCTTGCTTCTCCAATGCCCCTTTCCTGCCTTGCCCCCCTGGATGTGTGGCAGAGGAAGCCGGTTCTGGCATGGGGGCGGTGGGTGGAGGTGGTGGAGGGGAATGCTGGGAGTGGGCCTGGCCTTACACTGAGGCTACGTTAATTTAAATCATAAGGTAGGTCATGGTTTATGCTTCGTATAGCATTGGCTTCTATTTCTGGGTCTCAGATTTTAAATCAAATGACAGGTCAGCTGAGTACAAAAGCTTTTTACATGCTTTCGGTTAACTTTTCCCATGACTCAAACCTGCTCTTGGAACCAGGGGTCCACATTTCAGACATCATCACCCCCTGGTGGTAGCATATACTAATTGCAGGCAAAATGCCAAAGAGAAAATCCTTTGAAGATTTTGAAAATCCTTTCAAGAGTACAGAAAAGCACTGAGTGAAGGCTGCAGCTCGCAGTCCAGACTGGGGAGGTTACTGAGTGTGCATGGATAGAGGGATAGAGCGAGGGCTGTGAGGTGGCAGGGAAGGGCACTGGTCAAAGCCTGGGTCTGATTTCACAGGTGCCGTAGCCCTTAGCGTTCACTAGCGTAATGGCAGTGCACTAAACGAATGGTGTGTGAGAGCCACTGCTTAGGCTATTCTGCATGATGAACATTTTGATGAAAATGGGAAAGGTGGGTGGCAGGGAGACCAGCCAGGAGGCTGTGCCAGTCACCTAAGCACCTGGTGATCAAGGTCTGGACTCTGACTATGCAAAGGAATGTATACCAGACGATTCAGCAAAGTTTCTGATAAACCTTGGAGACTGACAGGGTTTGGGGTCTGGAAAAGAAAAACATCTGCAACATCTCTGAAATTCAGGCCCAGGCAGCAGAATGTTGGCTGTTCAGGGGAAATGGCAAAGGGCGATCTGATGGCAGGGCGGGGAAGGGGAGGTGGACCTACTTTTTACCAGTCTTGGTGAACAGCTTTGGGAGAACACTGAGGGCAGGGTGGAGGGGCTGCCTCTGGGGAGCCTGAGTTGCAGCTGAGGAGAGGCCAGAGATGACAGCTCAGGAAGGCATTTCCATTTACCTGGGTGTGGTGGTGGGAGAGTGAAGGTGGGTGAGGAAGGCAGGGAAAGCGATGGGAGGAGGGAGAAGAAAGCTCAAAACAGGCCCAGGGTTCTTCAGCTCAGCAAGGAGCTGCGTCACGTCGGCCCTCCAGCGGCTGCCAGCGCCGGGCGCCGCACTCACCTAATCACTCTAACGAGGTCGTGGAAGGCTTTGTCGACATTGAGAGGCGGGTCCTTGGCACTGGTCTCTATGTAGGGAATCTGAAAGGCAAAGCTCAGTTTGGTGGGAGATGGCTTGGAGAGCCACGCAGCCCTTTAAAAATGCAGACTCTCATTTTTAAAGGCCCCCCCCAGAACCCCTGCTGCCCCCTCGTAGCCCTAAGCCCTTTTGCTGGCCTCTCACTCGCCATTGCAAAGTTTCACTAATAGCTTTTCCAATTCCTCCTTGTTTTCTAATCACGGGGATATTTAATAGCTCCCTAAAAATAGAATAAAACTCTTCTTTTTATATATTTGAAGACCGCAGACTGTTTCATTTGTCAAACAAAGATACTCTCTGAATCTATTCATTTTTTTTCTGAGGTCTATTTCTTCACTTTGCGGTGACTTCTGCCCCTCTTTCTGGGTCCTTCCGGAGGGGAGTCGAGTGGGAAAAGTGGGGGTGACACTGGGCCATGGCAGGACTCTGACCCCTGGTGACCCCCGTCCAGTGGCGCCCACCCCCACCCCAATAAACCTGCCTCCTCCGAGCCTGCCCCAGCCCAGCTCGTCCGGTCCGCGGAGCTGAGCCTTGGTTCCGGAAGATTGTGCCTTCACGTGGATGCTGAGGAGCCCCACCCGGCGGAAGGGCAGCAGGCAGGGAGGGGGGTGGGTACGGGCAGCTTGTTATCCCAGGGGCAGCGTTCTCAGCCATGGTGCAGGAGGCAAACGAAAGCCATCACCTTCCTTCCCATCAGTTACCATCGGGAGAGCAGACCTGCGCTTAGCCCTTTGGCCTCAGGCTTCAAGTCTTCCTACCTTTGAAATATTCACTCAACAGATACTTGCCCCGATACCAGTGAGAAGAACCCGCCCTCCATCGTGGGCTGTGGCCTCCAGCTCTCACCACTCCTGGCCCCCTTTGGTCCTTGGCCAGCCCTCCGGGGTCAGGGAGCCACCTCCACTTCACAGCAGGAAGGCTGAGGTCTGAGTGGCCACACGGACCAGTGGAGAATCGCCCTCCTCTGCCCCACCTGACCTCCCCAGCTCCACAGGTGGGGTCCCTGGGCTCTGCTTCGGAGCCTCCTCCAGGCTGGACAGCGTGTCTGGGTGGCCCCGCTAAGTGCCTGGACGCAGTGCGCGGTGAGACCCCAGCAAGGCCAGGACACTGCGCTCCCTGGGCACACCCGGAAGGGGGAGAGCACCTGCAGCTGGGCTGGGACCCGCCTGGAGCCCCTCCGCGTCCTCTAACCTGCCAGCCCAGCAGGTTCGCAGCTCCAGGGGCCTCTGGCCACTGCTGCCTGCGTCCCACCCCATTTCTCAGGCAGACACGATTGCATTTTTCCCCCTCCAGACACCTCCCACCTCCTCCCCCCGCCTCCACCACTGGAGAAACACTGCCGTGTATTCTCTGGGTGAGCAGAATTCCAGGATTTCTGGAGCAACGGCCCTTAAACTAAGAGTTACCCTACAATCAACAGTAGTACCAGCTAACTCTGCTAAAGGGCTGGGCAATGCCATCTGCTGGCAAGGACAACCTGTCTTGGTCAACTGAGGAACTTGCCCGGGGAGCTATAAAACGGGGAAATCATCAATAATCATCAATAGCAGCGCAGAGTCATCTGGTCAAGCGTTTACTGAGGCAGCAGCATTTGCTGCAGGACAAAGAGGGAGATTAGATGCCTGGGTCTGGGGGGCAGGGTGGGAGCCCCTCGGAAGGCGTGTGAAAGCCCGTGCGGGCCCTGCTCAGATCTGAGCGCGGGTCACCGTGTGGCCCCTGGGTCCCTTCTGCTCAGGACGAGGCGCTCTCCACCTGCCCGGGCACTCAGGGGAGCCCCGCACCCAGCCCTGCTTCCGGGGACCTCAGAGCAGCACCTGTCTTCCCTTCCCCCTGAAGCCCTTTCTCACCCAGCTCCCGAGACACCCACTCTGTCCTCACCCCTGCGCCTCAGTCCCCACTGCCGATTCCTCTTCATCTCCCTGAACTCAGCCCTGAGGGTCCCTGGAAGCGGCCTCTCCCTCGCTCCCTGCCTGGGTGTCCTGCTCCAAACCCTGCCGCAGGCTGGTGCCCTCCACCCGCCAAAGTCCAATGGCGCCCGGTTCCCCACTAGGGAGCCAGGGCCAAACTGCCCGGGCCGCTCGGGGACTGCCACCCTGGCTTGGCAGCTGCTCGCGCCCCACACCCTGGGGTCACCCTCCAGTCCCCTCTATCTCATCCCACACCCAGAGATCCAGAATCTCGTCGCCTCCCACCACCTCCAGGGCCAGCTCGGCCTCCCCCAGGCTCTGGCAGCAGCCTACCCCCCCCTCCCCCCCCCACTCCAGTGCGCGCCCCCCCCCACTGCTCCCACCCGAGGCCCCTGAGCAGTTCAGCCGCAAGTCACACCGCAGCACTCCTCCCCTCAAAACCTCCAGTGACCCCCGCCCCACAGCGACAGTCCTCCCCTCCACTGCTTGCTGCCTGCCCCTCCTGCCGCCCCACCCCTAATGCCCCCCGCCCCCTCTACCCTTCCTGCCCCTCTCACCCCCTCCACCCCCTCCACTCCAGCCAGACCAGCTCCTTGCTGCCCCCCCCACTCCCACCTTGGGACCTCTCTTCCGTCTGCTGGAGCCGCTTCCTCCAGAAAGCTGCGGGGCTGACCCCTCGCCCCTGGAGGTGCTCCGCGGAGCTTCCACTCCACTCCCACCCCCTTCCCAGGCGGCCTTCCCCGGGCTGCACCCCTTGGGTTGGTGCCTGCCTCCCCAGCACGCCGGCACGCGAGGGCCTCTGCTTGCAGCTGATCCTGGAGCCTTGAGCTCCCGGGGGAATGAGCCAACGACCCAGGAGACAGAGATGGGACCCGCGGGGAGCCCGTGCCTGCTCACAGCCCGCCCCGCCAGCGTCATCTAGGGGCAGAGCGCACCGCAGCCGACAGGGAAACCCCACCAAGGCGCCTGCCTCGCAGCGCCGCACAGGGGCTCCCTGGACAGCGGCAGAGCAGGTGACTCCTCCGCCAGGAGCCGGCAGGCCCGGGGCCAGGCCTCCCGCGTCGCAGCCTCAGCGCCCGCTGTCTCGCTTCACCAAGTACCCCCAAACCGCACAAGCCCCACCAGGCCTCTCTCGGTTCCAGGCACTACCCAGGTGGCCCAGGTCCCAGCGCCGCCGACCAGGGCGGCAGGAACGGCTGCTGGTCTCGCCCCGGCCCCCGTGCCCACCACATGCGCCCACAACCTACATTGTGTTTGCTTGCCATCTCTTTTCCTTGCTCCCTGGTGATTTTCCTCAAGTGCATCAGATCCACCTTATTGGCCACGAGAAGCATGGGGAACGACTCCCTGGGAAACAAAGGGACAGCAGCTCTGTGAGGTCCGCGGCACCCCCCCACGTGGCCAAGGCAGCGCGGCCACGCCGCCAGTGTCAGGGCCCACCCGGCCTCCCCTCTCCGCCCGGGGCTGCAGCGGCCACTCCTTCCACTTCCCAGAGAGGGGCACGGGGCCAGGGCCTGGGCGGGGGGCGGGGGGGTGCTTGCGGTCGTGCTTGGAAGCCTTACGCTGTTCCAAAGCCAGGGAGGGGCTCTCCTGGGACCCAGCTCCAGGCAGGCCAGCACGGCAGGGGACGACGGGCTCCATGGCACAGCCCGGTCAGTGGGGACGCCAAGGCGGAGGGTGGGGGCATCCCAGTCTTGGCTCCCCCCGTCTGTCGGTCACTCTACTATACTCCCCATGCGGGGCTGCTGCGGCCATCAGCAACGATTCGTGACGCACACCTGGGGCAGGGTTGGCACACAGTTGGCACTTGATAAATGGCAGCTGCAAAATTAGGGCGCCTCCCGGAAGTGGAAGTGCGGGATCAAGAGGCATGCCCACCTTCGGGGGACTTAGTGATTTCTGTGGGCAGGTTGCTGTCTAAAAGTGAATCATTGGTTTCACAGCATCTTAGGCAGCAGTGGGTATTTTCATTAAAAACTATAACTTGGTACTTTACTATTCTTACCTTTAGTTCTCTGATTAGTAAGAAGGTTGACTATTTTCCCACATCAGAGCCATTTGTGTTTTCTTTTCTGAGATTCATATATTCAGGGGCTTAACCTACATTTATTTATTGGAGCTGTGTGTGTGTGCACGTGTGCACATGTGTACAGGCAGCTCTTTACCTAGTAAAGTTAACACTTTGCCTTTAGAATCTGTGATAAATTGATTTTTCTTTATTTACTGGCTCGCTCTTTTCCTATTAGCTTGCCCTTTTATTATTATTATTTTTTTACATTGCCTCTTTGAGATCCCGTTGACTGCCTTCTTAACTGACAAGACCAGTTGGGCTTAAAACAGACTCCCAATTACTTAATTACTCCACATAATGCAAAGAAGAAGGAAAAAAAGAACCTTTAATTAGGGACTTGTAAATCTCACAGTCAAATGAGATTTAGCCAATTGCAATGCACACTGGAGAGAAAATGAACTTTTTCTTTGAAGATAATATAATTTGGTTAAATTGGAGCTGAAAAAGCAGGTGTTACTGGTGATTTTTTGATGGCGAGGCCAGTTTATGAGCTCGTCCCTCGAGGCCCGGGAAGCAGTTCTTTCCCGTACAGAGAACTAGAAAAGGCGCTGGAGTGGCCGCAGCGCTGCCCGGACGCCTCCGCCTGTGCTTGCAAATCGCAGGGTGGAGGAGACCGGCCCGGGGTTCCCGGGAAGGGTGGCCCGCCCTCACCTGTCCTTGACGCGCAGGATGAGCTGGTGGAAGCGGTCCACGTGCTCGAAGCTGGCCTTGTCGGTGACGGAGTAGACGATGAGGAAGCCGTCGCCCGTGCGCATGTACTGCTCCCGCATGGCGCTGAACTCCTCCTGCCCGGCCGTGTCCAGAACTGGGGCGGGAAGGGGCGCTCAGGAGGCGGGCACTGCCCCTGGGGCCCCTGGCGCCACCGCGCCTCCCCGGAGGCTTCGGTGCGGCTGCCGAGGGGCTGCGCGGGCCTCCCGGGGCGCGGGTCCTGCGCCCTCCGCGGCCACCAGGGCCTCGTGGGAGGCCGCACTGGCTTCTCTGTGGACCCACCACAGCCTTGCCCCGGGTTTTAGGTTCAGCGGGCCTAAAGCCTCTCATCTCCAGAAAGGCCTCGTTCACCCGCCTCCGGGGTGTCCCCTCTGCGCCTCGGGGCTTCCTCCACAGAATGGAGACGGCGACCCCCCCCCCCCCCCACGGCAGGGCCGAGGCCGGGGCACCTCGCAGCCGGGGGCTCCGTCCTCCAGGCGCGCCCTCTCCCCGGCCCCTCCCCACCCCTGCGGGCTGCCTGCGGCTCACCCCGAAGGGCGCCTCCCTGGGCAGCCCGCGGCTGCCTGAGCGCCCCGCGGGGCCCTTCCTGGCCCGCCTCCTCCACGGGCTCCCCGAGGCTGGGCCCTCTGAGGGGCCAATGTGTGCCCGGGGCCTGGCACAAAGGACTAGGACCTGCAGCCGAGGAGCGAGGACCAGGGCGGCCTCAGGTTCCCCGGGGAGGGCAGGAACGCTGCACCGTCACTGGGGACAGCCGAGCCTGGGGTCCTGAAAAACACCCCGCTCAGAACTGCAAACATTAAGACATGAAAACGGCCTGGATCTGGCTGGAGAGGATGGGAAGGCCTGAGCTGAGCAGCAGACGGTAATAAGGTGTGATTAATATAGTCACAGAATTTGAGGGTAGCACTATCAAAAACAAAAGCTAGAGATCTAGAATATTTTAAAATGTGGTCATTCAGAATTTTTTTTTCTTCAAAAAAAAATTTCAATAGGGTTTCTGAAAAGCAAAACAGACCTTTCTAGAAGGGAAAAATAGGTATTTTCAAACATGGGAGACCTTAGAAATTATATTACCCATGATTATGTAAAGAATTTTTGAGGATGTATTCCAGCAAAGTGAAAAATAAATCCATGAAAGAGGAAGATGATTATATACAGTAAATAAGCAAAGAAAATAGCAAAACCAAGAGTTATCACATAAGTTGAAGAGAATTAATAACACTTTAGAACTAAAATCTATGGTGATCCATATTGGGGGGCGAGTGAGAAAAAGTAAATCACTACTAAAGTTCTTGCCTCATTTGGGGTGAGGTAAAGGTACAGATTACATGCAGCTGCTGAAAGGAAAATATAAGCATATCCACGAATACGTATATGTGAAAATATCATAACCACTACAAGAACAGACATAAAACTCAAAGCTTCTTAATCAACAGAGGAAAGAAAAACAGAACAAAATGAATGGAGCCAATCCAATAAAAGACAAAACTAGATTAAAAAGATACAAGAAAGTATATAAAAAGTAGACATGAAATAAGATGGCAGGAATCTAACTATATAGTTAATCACAATAAATGGAAAAGGATAAATTCACCTATGAAAGCAGATACTAATACAAAATCCCTTTGTCTCCTACTTACAAAAGACATAGGAGAACAAAATGACACAGAAAGGATGAAAAATGAAATGATAAAAAATAAACCAGCCACATGCTAACCAAAAGGAAAGAACTGCATCCACAAAACAGAATTTGAGGCCAAAGCATTAAACAGGACAAAGATGGTATTTATAATGGGAAAGGTGCAAATATCAAGAAGTACCAAGGGCATAATAAACATCTAAGAACGCTGCTTAAAAAAATATAGAAGGAAGTAAAAGGTATACAGATTGGGAAGGAAGAAATAAAACAGTCTTTGTTCACGAATGATATGTTTGTCTATGTAGAAAATCCCAAAGAACTGACAAACAAAAAACACAAACCAAAAAGCCACTAACTAAAAAACTCAAAACTCTTGGAACTAATAAGCAATTATAGGAAGGTTGTAGCGTAAAAGGTTAATATACAAAAGTCAAATGCATTCCTGTATGCTAGCAATGAACATTTGGAATTTGAGATTAAAAACACAACACCATTTACACAGTACCAAAAAAAAAAAAAAAAGATAGAGAAAATACTTAGGTATAAATCTAACAAAATATGTGCAAGATCTATATGAGGAAAACTACAAAACTCTGTTGAAACAAAGCCAAGAAGATCTAAACAAAGGGAGCGATATTCCATGTTCATGGATAGGACTACTCAATTTTGTTATGATGTCAGTTCTTCCCAAATTGATCCGTAAGTCAAATGCAATCCCAATCAAAATCCCAGCAAGTTTTGTGGATATTGACAACATAATTCTAAAGTTTACAAGGAAAATCAAAAGACTAGAATAGCCACCACAATACAATACTGAAGAACAAAGTTGGAGGACTGATATTATCCAACTTCAAGACTATGAGCTGCAGTGATCAAGACTGTGTGGTATAGGGAAGCAGACTTGGCTCAACGGATAGAGCATCCGCCTACCACATGGGAGGTCTGCGGTTCAAACCCAGGGCCTCCTTGACCCGTGTGGAGCTGGCCCATGCGCAGTCCTGATGCACACAAGGAGTGCCCTGCCACGCAGGGGTGTCCTCCACATAGGGGAGCCCCACGTGCAAGGAGTGCACCCCGAAAGGAGAGCCGCCCAGCGCAAAAGAAACTCCAACCAGCCCAGGAGTGGTGCCGCACACACGGAGAGCTGACGCAGCAAGATGATGCAACAACTAAAAAATGAGACACATATTCCTGGTGCCACTGACAAGGATACAAGCGGACACAGAGAACAGACAACTAAGGCGGGGCAGAGGGGGGAAGGGGAGAGAAATTAAAAAAAAAAATCTTAAAAAAAAAAAGACTGTGTAGTATATATATACCACCTCAGACGTAAGGACACAACCAGGTTAAAAGTGAAAGGTTGGAAAAAGGTTTTCCATGCAAATAGTAACCAAAAAAAAGAGCTGTAGTAGACCAGATAAATGTAAAATAAGAACATTATAGTAGATGAACAATAATTACTTAGTGCAACTAGCAAACAATACTTCATTTTTCTTTAACCTTTTCTTATGCATACTCGTTAATTAAAATAATCCTTTTGGCTCAGTATTGATTTAGCATGCCTGCTGTTGAAAAAGATTGAGTTTTTCTGCCTCTCAAAATTTTTAGTTGGCATATTGTTATCTGCTGTAATTCATTCCAATAAGATGTGAAAAATTCCCAAATAAGGATTTGACTATCCAGAAAAATATGGCCTAAATGAAAATTAAATAACTAAACCAATAATTTATTCATTCTTAGAGATTATTATGTTCAATAGCTAGAGCTGTAATATAAGTACTAGAATTAGGTTATAATTAATTTCTATTATATTGGAATTATTATTTACATTTATAAATGTTTGTTGCTATACTGCCTATTTCTTATAATTGATTATATTAAATCTAACCTAGCCTTGCACTCTTTTAAAATTTATAATTCTTTCAATCTATTTTTCTGTTTATTTTACAATTTTATGATAAAGTTCTTTTTGACAGTTTAAAAAAAAGCCATTGATTCTATTCTTTGGATAGATCATATGGTATGTGAATATACCTTAATAAAACTGCTTAATAAATAAATAATTGTGCAAGAATAGGCAGAAATAGCAGCTATGTACAGCAAGGGAAACAGAGAGATTGAGAGGGAATGAATTTCCTTGTTTGTTTTTTTGTTTATTATTATTACTGAAATGATGAAAATGCTTTAATAATGATTGAAATGATGAATGCACAACTATGTGATTTTACCAAATACCACTGATTATATACTTTGGATAAATTGTATGCTTTATTAATATGTATCAATAAAATTGATTTGTTTAAAAAAAATAGGGTGGGTTTGGGGAAAAATACACCAAATGTAAAATATGGACTATAGTTAGCAGTAAGATTTTGATAATGCTTCTGTATAGTTTGTAACAAATGTCTCACAACAATGCAAGGTGTTGGTGGAGGGGTGATGTATGGGACCCTTGTATGATGATATGCATGTTTATTTTTTAAGTTCACAACTTTTACTATACACTTATCATTTATGTATGTATGTTCATGTATGAATGACATACTCCAATAAAAATATTTTTTAAAAAAGATATATATATATAAAATATATATATATATATATATATAAAGGAATAGAAATAGTACAAAGGAACAGACTAGAGAGCCCAGAAATAGGCCCACCCAACTCTAGTCAACTGATATTTTTTTTCTTTAAAGTTTCTTTTTTTTAATTTATTTTTTAATTCTTTCTTAAAAAAATATATACATAGATCACAAAAAATGTTACATTAAAAAATATAAGAGGTTCCCATTTACCCTCCCCCCCCTCCTCCCACATCAACAACCTCTTTGATCACTGTGGCACATTCACTGCATTTGGTGAACACATTTTGGAGCACTGCTGCCGCGCAGGGATTACAGTTTACATTGTAGTTTACACTCCCCCCCAGTCCAGGCAGTGGGTGATCTTTAACAAAGGAGCAGAAGCAATCAATGGAGAAAGGACAGTCTTTTCAAAATGGTGCTAGAGGAACTGGACATCCACATGCAAAAAAATGAATTTAGATAGAGACCTTACACTTTTCACAAAAATTAACTCAAAATGAATCACAGATCTAAATGTAAAACAAAGTTTCACTGTTCAGGGTGATGGAAAAGTTTTGGGTAATGGATGGTAATGATAGTAGCACAACATGGCGAATATAATTAACATTACTGAATTGTATACTTGAAAATGCCTAAAATGATTAATTTTAGGTTGTATGTTTTAATAATAAAAATTTTTAGAAAACCATAGGACTGTACAACACAAAGAGTGAACCCTAATGCAAACTATGAACTATAGCTAAGATATAATTATAATAATACTGTTTCAATGGTATCATGTTAAAGTAAAATGTTAATAATTGGGAAAGCTATTATTATGGGAAGTCTGTACTTTCTGCATGGAAACCTACATCTGCTCTAATTAAAAACAAAACAACACACCAAGCTAAAAAACCTTCTAAAAGATAACGTAGTTGAGAAAATCCAGGTGATCTTGGGTTCGACAATGACTTTTTAGATGCAATACCGAAAGCACAATTAATGAAAAAAATTGATAAATTGTAATTCGTTAAAATTAAAACTGTCTGCTCTGTGAAAGATAATGTTAAGAGAATCAAAAGACAAGCCACAGACTGGGAGAAAATATTTTGCAAAACACATACCTGATAAAGGCCTTGCATCCAAAATATGCAAAGAATCCTTAAAACTCCACAGTTAAGAAAACAAACAGCACAATTAAAAAATGGGCAAAAGATCTGAAGAGCACCTCACCAAAGAAGATCTATAGATGGCAAATAAACTCATGAAAACATGTCCAGCATCCTATATCAATTGTTAGGGAAATACACATTAAAATAATGAGGCACCACTACACACCTACTGCTGAGGTTAAAACCCAGGACACCAGCAGCACCAAATGCTGCCAGGCTGTGGAACATCAGGAACTCTGTTACTGCTGGGGGAATGCAAAACAGCACAGCTACTTTGGAAGGCAACTGGGCAGGTTCTTGCAAAGCTAAAAGCAGGCTTACGGTATCATTCAGCAGTCACACTCCTGGGCGTTTACCCAAATGAGCTGAAAACGGATGTTCACACAAAAACCTGCACATGACTGTTTACAGGAGCTTAACTTATAACTGCCAAAAATTGGAAGCAACCAAGAAGTCTTTCAATAGATGAATGTTTAAACGAACTGTGGTATGTCCATACAACAGAACGTTATTCAGTGATAAAAAGGAATGAGCTATCAAGCTGTGAAAAGACATGGAGGAACCTTAAATGCATATTTCTAAGTGAAAGAAGCCAGCCTGAAAAGGTTACCTATTGTGTGAGTCCAGCTAAATAAACAGTCTTGGAAAAGGCAAAACTATGGAGACAGTAAAAGGATCAGTGGTTGCCAGTGTTTGGGGGGGGGGTGAAGGGTGGAGAAAAGGTATATGGGAACTCTACTTTCTGTGCAATTTTTCTGTTCAGCTAAAACTGCTCTGAAAAATAAACTATTATAAACATTTATGTGTATATATATATATTAATCCATAACTCATTAAAAAAAAAATAGAAACTGACAAATCCTGTAATCACTGTAGGAGCCCTGAACAGGCCTCTCTTAAAAATGGACCAAAAAGGTACACTTTGGACTTAAAAAGAAGCCAAAAAAAAAAAAAAAAAAAAAGTAACAATCTGCCATTAAATAATATAATTTAAAAACCTGGATCATTTAGGGAGGCAGGTGCAAAGCCTCAAATCAGAAAGGACGCGTTTCTCCCTGACATTCTTGAGCGTTTGTGGTCACAATATATAAAAAGATGTGTTTTCTTCATTGGGTCAAACCAGCAGAAAGTTTACATCACACGATGGAGAGAGAATGCAAACGTCTGTGCCACAAAAGACTTAGAATCAGGGAATCACGGTGAGAAATTACAGAAGAGGCCAGAGTTCCCACAGCAAGTTATGGGAGGAAGGAGATGAAATCCAGATCTCGAAAGCACCCAGTAAGTGAGCAAACACTCCCTTGGCAGGGAGATCAAAGTTAAAAAAAAAAAACAAAAAACACTAAAAAATTGACCTGAGTCAGGGCTGACTTTATACCCAATCGGGGGTATTTTCAAACATCAAGGGAACAGTCACAAACATTGGTCATATATTAAGCCAGAGATAAGAATTTCAACAAATAATGCAATAAAATCTGAAATTAACAGAAATAAGAGTGTTAAAACAATCTATTTGGAATTTTTGAAACTACCACTCTGAAACTCTCTAGTTAAAGAGAAGAGCAAAACAAATCACAAACAATTTAGAATGACAATGAACTGTAATAAAAACCTCTGGTTTGGGGCCAAAGTGTTACTCAGAGGAAAATTATAGCTTTAAATGCATTTCAGAAAAAAAAAAAAGGACTAAAAATAAATTAACTACACATTTAAATTAAGAGGCTAGAAAAGGAAAAATAAACCCAAAGACAGAAATCATCAAAAAAAAGTAGAAATTAAGAAAATGGGCGAAGGGAGAGAATAGTCAACATCTAAAAATCAAAAGCTGATGCTTTGAAAGGACCAACTTGGAAAAAAAAACAATTTTTAGCAATTTCTTACCAGAGGGAAAAAAGAAAAGACAAGCATTTGGAATGAGAAAAAGCCTATGACTATGGATACAAATATATAATTAAGTATGAGTGAAAATGCTGTACTTTTTTATACCAATACATTTTCAAGTTTCAATGGAATGGATGGCTTAAGAAAATATAAATGACCAAAACCGGTTCAAGAAAATATATAAAACCTGAATAGACCAGTAATTGGAGATGAAATTGAAGAGGCAAAATCCATGCCACAAAAGGCCAAAAACTATTCCCGGGATCTATAAATTGCTCCAGAGCCTGGAAAACATCAGAGTCTAGCATGATTCTGATAGCACGGTTAGACAGGGAGAGCATGTGGGCGCAGGGGATACAAGCTACCTTCAGGTGGGGCCCGAGGATGGGTGCTCAGTCATCCATCCAGCAACTACTTCCTGAGCACCTACTTTGTGCCAGTCACTCTGCCTGGTATCTTGGGTGACGGGAAAATAATGCATCTCTCTATCAAGATGCTGAGAGAGCAGCTGGGACACCTCAAGATCTACAGCAATTCGGGGGGAGGGAGTGATGTCGAGAGGGTGAGGGAAGTGGGGTCCCTCCAGCATGGGGGGCACACGGGAAGGTTTCAGGGAAGAGGATACATCTGATCCCGACCTTGGAGGAAGAGGAGGAACTGGACCTAAAGCGCGAGGCCTAGCTAAGGGCCTTCGGGGCGGAGAGATGGTGTGAGCAAGGGCCTGGGGCTGGAGAGAAAGGAGCCAAGGGGAGGCGAGGCTGCGGGCGAAGGCCCCTGACGGGACAGCCAAGGAGCAGGCGGCGGGGCGCCCAGAGGCCGGCGACCCTGCAGGCCAGGCTAAAAAGGTTGGGTGCTGTGGGCCCTGGGGAGCCACTGCAGGTCAGGGGAGGGGAGCAGCATGGTCGGGGAAGGTGGGCTTGGCAGCCAGCGGGGGCGCCCCTGAAGGGGTGGGAAGGCCCCTGAGCCGAGGGAGCCAGGCCTGGGGCCTGGCAGGTGCTGGGGTGGAGGGTACAGGGTGGGGGATGCGTGGGGGCGAGGGGAGAAAGGAGGGTTGTGCGGCCTCGGAGACAGCCTGAGGGTTGGGGGGCGGTTCCGCCAGCAGGAGGCAGGGGCTGGTCCCGACCCACCTCCTGCCACACCGCCCTGGCTGTGCGCGGCCACAGGCCCCTCACCTGGCAATTCTGCCCCCAAGACTTCCCGCAGGAAGCTGAAAACAGCGGCGGCCGGACAAGGATTAGGGCTAGGCCAGCCTTCCCCAGCCTAGGACAAAGAGTGACCGTCGCGGTGGGAGGAGACAGCGCGGGCAGGGGAGGAGCGGGGAGAAGTGGAAACCAGATTCTGGGTGCAGAGAGGGTCAGAGGGCTGGATGCGCCTCCTCTCCCCTGACCCGGGAGCTGGCGGGCGGCTGTGTGCCGGGTCGCTGGGGGGGCCCCGGGGCTGCGCCGAGGTCCACGCTGGCAGGGCGGGGACCCCCAGCAGGCGAGCAGCCAGCACGAGGGGCGCCGGCCAGGCCCTGACGCCCGAGGCCCCTCCTCTGCACTGCCGGGGCACCCAGGGGTGGGCTCCGGAGCTCTGGTCGTGGCCCTCAGGGTGCATCCAGGCTCTCTGGCCGAGAGCAGTCCTGCGCCCTGCGCGCCCGGCACTGCGTGGGGGGCTTAGGGCACACGCGTTCCCTCGTCCTCTTCTCAGCCTTGGAGGGTGGAGCAGTGCACCTTGGGTGCCCCCCAGGCCCAGGGCCACCCCGAACCTTGGGATGTGGAGGCAGGGTCCCCGCAGGTGTAATCAGCTGAGGACAGAGGGGAGAACATTCTGGATTAGGGTGAGCCCACATCCAGCACCAGGAGTAGGAGAGGGCACCCCAGACCCAAGGGAAGACCCCCTGGAGACAGAGGCCCTGGCTGCTGAAGCTGCCACAAGCCAAGGGCTGCCGGGGGCCGGGGGAAGCCTAGGAGGGTGGGAGCCAGCCCTGCTGGCACCGGGATCCCAGCTTCTGGACCTAGGGCTGTGCGAGAATAGACGCCTTTTGTTTTAAGCCCCCCGTTGTGCTAATTTGTCACGGGAGCCCTGGGAGAGGCGTGCAGATGGCCTCCTGTCCCCCAGCACAGACGAGGCAGCGCAAGTCCCAGGGGTGGAGGGCTCCGGGGGGCCGCAGGCTGGCTGGTGGGCTTCAACCCGGGGCCGAGGGGCCCACCCAGCCCCCCGGCTCTCCTTCCTCTCCCTGACGCCCAGCCGCCCCGGGCGCAGCCGGAGCCCACCCCCCTTCCCTGACCCCTGCCTTCCAACACTCAGCCCCTCCTGCTTCCAGAGAAGTCACAGCAAACCGGCTTTTAAATTTTTATAGCACCCTTTGGGCTAAAGTAAGGGTTCTGGCACGCAGAACAACAGAGACAGGGATTTCTAGAGAGAATGGACCTTGGGGACCACACCTGGCGCGGCCCTGTTTCTAACCGGCAAGCGGGCGAGGGCAGGGGCTGATCCCATCACCCGGCAGCAGGGGGGCGCTGACCCTGTCACCCGGCAGCGGGGGGTGCCTGGGCCTGTTGAGGATGGGTTCCAATAGACAGCACGGCCCGGGGCACCGGCAGTGGGGAGGGCCTTTCCTCTTTTCACTTGTGCTCTTTCCGGGCAGGGGTGTGTGTGGAGCGGGGCTGCGCCGGGCAGAAGGGGGGCTGCGTGGCCCGGGCACGGTTCCTGGAGAAGGGCTGCTTTCTCCCACGCCGCCAAGGCCCGCACGCAGGCACGCAGTGCACTGCGTGCAAGGCACGCAGGAGAGCCAGGGCCCGGCCTCTCGGGGGCAGAGGAGCCCGACCCAGCGGGCAGCGCTCGGCCGCGGAGGAGGTGTCCCCCCGCAGGGCCTCCTCGAGCTGGCGTAGGGTGGACCCCGGGGAGAAGCCGGCCGCCCCCGGGGCGGGGGTCCACATGCCTCCCGAGGCCGCCCCACTGCAGCTGGGGATAGGATGGGCGGGCCCTGGCCCCCCGCCCAGACTCGTATACAGATTTCATGCGTCTCTCTGGGGCGATGGTCCACGGCTCTGTGAGTCTCCGTGGAGATGGGGCCCCCTCTCCCCCAGATACTGCTCCCGGCGAGGGAAGAGAAGAGGGGCAAGGGCGGGGGGGGGGTCTTGGCCACATCACGCGAGAGGGCAGCCTCGGAGGGGCCGGTGGTGGAGAGCGAAGGAAGGCAGAGAGGCCGCCGACAAGGCCGCATGTACCTCGCAGCCAGGCCGGGGACCCGAGGCAGGGCGGGACCACGGCCTGGCCAGGTGCACCCCGCTAGGAAGCAGTGGGCACAGGACTGGAGCCCAAGCCCTGCTGTGCGCACGGCGCCGTGTCTTTAGAGCGGGCAGCGCGGGCCTGTGGGGAGCAGCAGGCAGAAAAGGAGGGGTGAGGCCAGGGACTGAGGGCCAGGCCTCCCGGCTGCGCTTCCCGCACCTGCTGCACCTGGCTGCACCAGCTCTTCACCTGCTTCCCACCTGCACGGAGCAGCGGGGAGAAACCACACGGCCACACTGCCGTGAGAGCACCTGGCGATCGTACACGCACCTCTGTCCAGCCCCCTCCGCTCCCCAGGCAACGGGTGACTGGCGGGCACCAGCCTGGCTCCTCAGGCCGGCGGACAGCGGAGGACCTGAAAGTGAAAGCAGTCGGGAGGGAGATGCCCCGTGCTTCCACCCCATGTAAACCCGAGAGGAGAAACAGTGCAGCTGCTGGGGACACCAGCCTGGCCGCTCCTCTAGCGGTTAAACAGATTTACCCCATGACTTAGCAATTCCGCTCCTAGACAGAGACCCCAGAGAAGAGAAGGTGGATTCCACCCAAAACCTTGCCCCTGGATGTTGCCCGCAGCATTACTTCTAAGAGCCCAAACTGGAAACAGCCCCAATGCCCATCAGCTGATGAATGGATAAGCAAAAGGTGGCACAGCCGCGCAGTGGAACTCAGCCGTAGAAAGGAGGGACGTGCTAGTAGGTGCCTCAGCGCGGGTGGCCTTAATATCACTGCTGAGTGAAAGCAAGTGGACACAAAAGGCCACACACGGTACGATCCCCTCCATACCCCATTCCCCCCAGAGACTCCCTCTACAAATCCTGTTGCTTCCTCCTCCAAAATACACC
This sequence comes from Dasypus novemcinctus, assembly GCF_030445035.2. Lineage (NCBI taxonomy): Eukaryota > Metazoa > Chordata > Mammalia > Cingulata > Dasypodidae > Dasypus > Dasypus novemcinctus. The sequence continues at coordinate 7,283,390 of NC_080676.1, read as the reverse complement.
CTGAATCTAGCCGCCTCCTCCTGCAGGGCCCTCGTCCTCCTCTGGAGCCTGCCCTGGTTCCTTCTCCACGCTATCCCCAGACCGAGCCTTTTAAAACTGTCCTCCTCTGCCCGAAACCCGCCGGTGCCTTCTTAACCTGCTCAGAGGAAAACTGGGGGGCTCCGACACGGGCCTGCAGGCCCCAGGAGGTCGGCACGCCCCCTAGCTCCCGCGCTAACTTCTCCCAGCTTCCCCCTCCCTTGCTCCGCTTTGCTCCAACGACCTGGCCTCCTCCTTTCCCCCAAACAGGGCAGGCTGGTAGGGACCTCGGGGCCTTGACGTGCCGCTTTCTCTGCCTGAGAGACTCTTCCCCCAGATACAGGCACAGCTTTCTCCTTCAGGTCTCTGCTCAACATCACGGTCCTGGTGTGGGTCTTCCGTGGGCCCCAGAAAACTGCGTTTTACATTCCTGTGCATGTAAACCTACTATAGGCAGGACCTTCTGGTTAGGTTCAGTTAAGGGGCCTTTTGATTAGATTACTTCAGTTAAGGGTCTTTTTTGTAAGATTTATTTATTTTTCCCTCCCCCTGCCCTGCTGTTTTTGCTGTCTATGTCCATTTGCTGTGTGAACCTCTGTATCTATTTCTCTTTTTGTCTTCTCTTCTCATCTTTGTCTTCTAGGATTCACCGGGATTCGATCCTGGGGACCTCTGATGTGGAGAAAGGTTCCCTGTCACCTGAGCCACCTCAGTTCCTGGTTTCTGCTGTGCTTCACCTTGACTCTCCCTTTGGCTCTCTTTTGTTGTATCATCATCTTGCTGCGTGACTCACTTGTGCGGGCACTGGCTCACCATGCGGGCACTCAGCACTTGGCTCACTGCACGGGCACTGGCTCCCCACGTGGGCACTGGCTCACCGCGCGGGCACTTGGCTCACTTGCACAGGCACTGGGCTTGCTGCTCGGGCACTCACACAGGCACTTGGCTCACTTGTGCAGGCACTGGCTCCCCACGTGGGCACTGGCTCACCACGCGGGCACTTGGCTCACTTGCACAGGCACTGGGCTCACTGCTCGGGCACTCACACAGGCACTTGGCTCACTTGTGCAGGCACTGGCTCCCCACGTGGGCACTGGCTCATCGTGTGGGCACTTGGCTTACCACACGGGCACTGGCTCACTGTGTGGGCACTCGGCTCACTGCACGGGCACTGGCTCACCACGTAGGCACTGGCTCACCGTGTGGGCACTGGGCTTACTGCATGGGCACTGGGCTCACTGCTCGGGCACGCTTTCTCTTCTTTTTCACCAGGAGGCCTCAGGGATTGAACCCGGGTCCTCCGTATGGTAGGCAGAGGCCCTATCACGTGAGCCACATCCGCTTCCCAGTTAAGAGCCTTTGATTAGATTGCGGGACCCAGGGTGAGTCTTAATCCTCTTACTGGAGATATGAGGAGAAAGAGAGCTGCTGCTGTTTTGGCCCTGCCACGTGAGAATGGACTCCAGGATCGTCTACAGCAGCAGAAGGGCAGAGAAACCCCAAGAGGCCGAGAGAGGCCGGAGGCTGGGCTCAGCGGCACAGCCCCAAGTGAAGAGGGACGCCACGTGCCTGAGTGCCAGGGTGCCCACAGCTGAGCTCGGGGAGGAGGCGAGCCGAGGGGAAGGCAGGGCCGCGGCAGGGACTGGCCTCCATTTTGCAGACGGCGGGACTCCAGGGTCGCCGACAGCCTGTGCGGACATTTTCGTGGCTCAGAACGGTAAACTTTTTACCATCATCAGTCTCTAGTGGAAAAGCCAACCCATTTCTGGCATTTTGCTCCCAGCAGCTTTAGCAAACTAAATCAATCGCTTATCGGGAAGGCTTGCCTGCCAGCCCACGTGAGACAGTCATCCCTTTCTCAGGCTCCCCTACACTTGCCTTATTGGTTCCCAGCGTCTTATCACCAGCTGATACATTACAAGTTGTTTGTGGTCTGTCCCCAGTATAACTTAAGCTTCATCAGAGCAGGGGTTTTGCTTTGCCAGCTGCTGCATCCTGAGTCCGCGTGGCAGGTGGGCAGCAGCATCTGCTGAATGAGTGGGTGGACCTACGCAGGCACGAGACGCCCAGGGTCCAGTGCACACGGCACTGCAAGGGGTGGCGGTGGCTCTGAGTGAGGGGCTGCAGCTCCACTCGTGGGCCTTCCCACACCCAGGCCGGGCAGGGGCCTCTCATCTGGACGTGTGATGGGGCTTCTTAAAAGAAGGCACCAGCCCTGATAAACGTCAGCTTGGACCACACTGGAGCAGTCGGAGCAGCAGCAGCCCCGCTGGGCTCCCCTGGGCCAGGCCCCTCCCGCATCCAGCAAGCTGTAAGCCAGCCCCTGCGTGGGCCGGGCCGAACCGGGGAGCCAGGGGCAAGACAGGCCTCCCCCAGCGCCCCGTGGTTTGCGTTTGTGTTTATATTTGAATGCCGCGGGCACATCCTGTGTGGGACACGGATCCCACTCCCCAGGGCAGAGGCCTCTGGCCCAGAGGCTGGCTGTGCCCAAGGGACAGAGGAGCCCCCCGCCACCTGGGACTGGGGGAGAGGAGCTGGGGCTGGGGGCCGCACCCACGGGGGCAGCCAGGCGAGGGCTCTTTCCCCCTGGCCAGGCCGGCGCGCTGAGCCCAAATGAGAACATGAAGCTCTGAAATCAGGACAAAACCCAGACCGAGCTTCAGGAACCCGTGCCGTCAGGACAACTCCTAGCCTTCGCATTCCCACCTCCGCCCGCTGCGCCTGAGCCTTGCTGAACCCATGCTGGCACCCAGGCGGTGGGGCCTTCAACGCCCCGGGCGGCTAACTGGGCTAAGGTGAGCACAGAGTAGCATGAAGCCCCCAGGCTCTGGGGTCAGAAAGAATGGGCCTCTAATCAGCTGTGCGGCCCCGGGCAAGTTACTTCACCTCTCTGAATCTCAGTTCCCTCACCTACAGGGGCCGAACCAATGTGAAGGGCTTGTGAACTGGGGCTGGAGCAGGAGGTCTGGGGTTCCCAGGGAAGGACCTTCAGGGGCACAGGGCAATAGCAAGTCCCAACGGAACAGAATTTCCGCTGTTTTATCAAATAGTACACCAGTAGTGGTGTGAACTGGCTGAAAAGCTACCACGTTCACCTGCGGAATGGAGATACTAATCCCATTTGAGCAGAACTGTTACAAGAATAAAAGGAAACCTTCTCTAAGGAGCCCTTAGCGCAGGGTCTGGCCTGGAAAAAGAGTGCCGCCAGTGGTTACGCTGTTGTCACCACCAGCGCAGAAGCAGCAGCGGTGAGGGGGGCCGGGAGGCGGCTCGGGCCTCAAGCGAGGAAGGACCGACGGTGCCCGAGCCCCCGGGGCCAGTGAGCTTCCCGGTACTGCAGCATCACGCAGAGATGGCCCGAGCCCCCGGGGCCAGTGAGCTTCCCGGTACTGCAGCATCAGGTACTGCAGCATCACGCAGAGATGGCCCGAGCCCCCGGGGCCAGTGAGCTTCCCAGTACTGCAGCATCACGCAGAGATGGCCGGGGGGCGGGCCAGGAGCCAGGGGCAGGCGAGCGCCTGCAGGGCTGGAGGCCATCACCGCAGGCCAGCGGCCGTGACCCTTCATGAAAAGGAGGAGGGTGATTCCTGCCACATCACTGCTGGCAAGGAAGGGTAGGACACTGGACGCACAGGCCAGCTGCTGCCCGCAGCCATGCTCTGTGGGGTCACGGGGACGCACCCACTTGGAGCTGGCCTGGGGCTTCACAGAAGCCCCGCAGGTAAAGCCGCTGGCTCAGAACAAAAGCAACGTTCCCCTCTCACTGCCCTCCCCCTCCCCCTCCCCGGAAAGAACGCAGAGTCAAGGGTTTGGGGGGGTGGGAGGCCAGGTCCAGGCCCCTCTGAGAAGACAACAGCACTTGTGTCTGAGGCTTGGGCAGAAGCCAGGGTGGAAATGTCCCGGCTTCTGGGATGCGGGAGAGGAGCCAGGGTTCTTGTTCTCTGCCAGGACCGAGCCCTTGCACGGAAGCCGGGGCGGAGGGGCTGCAGCCTTGCCCAGCAGACTCGCGCTGGGACAGGGGAGCCGGGAACCCAGGGCCCTCCGCGGTTCTCTGCTGCTGGAGGGAAGGTGCAAGGTTCCGGAGGCCGCCGGACACAGGGCAGGGTGCGAGCTGAGCGATGGGATGGCCCCGGGACGTGTGCCTGCGTCAAGAGGGGGCAGAGGACCAGGCGACCTCCCCCCCTGAGGCCTGAGGCCTGAAGCCTGGCCGAAGCCGAGCCTGGCGGGCAGGGGACCCTTGCTGTGACTTTGCCTCTGGCTGGGTCTCTCCCTAGCGAGCCTTTTCTCCACCTGCAGGTCGGAGACCAGAAGAGAGGGCTGGAGAGCCGGCAGCTGGAGGAGCTGCTCCCCAGCGGAGTGGGGCCTGGAGAGAGAGAGGGTCCACCCCCAGAGCGGGGCCCCTGGCGATGGAGAGCAAGAGGAGGACCGCAGGCCTTCGTGGGAAAGAACTTCATCGCCAGGACAGCAGTGGCTGCCGCAAGAGTGCTGGGAAGGGTGACGTGAGCCTAAGTGCCAAGCGCTCAGTACCAGGCCTACCACATTATCCTGTCACCGTGCTGCCATCGCCGTCGTCGTCACCCTTTCTGAATTTGGAAGAAAAGAAAGCCCAGGTTTCAGAGCCCCTGGAGTCCAGCGGGGCGCAGGGTGACCTAAGGTATCCCCAAGCCGACACCTCCGCCAGGAGGTAGGGCCTCCAGGGGAGCACGGCTTCCGGGCTCTGGGTGCCCCGGAAGGTCCTGTCTGCCCCGGGGCTGCAAATCACCCCTGGAAAGACCGGCTCTAGGAGGGTTCAGAGGTACGCTCAAGCCTAAATGCAGCCACCCCTTCATTAAAGTCCCCCAATACAGCCTGCCCTTTTTAATTTGCTGTGGTCATTAATCACGAGCCGTCATGGTTCAAGCCTCCGTTAGAGCTAAGGAGAGAAGCGTGCTCCTCTGGAGGAAGATCTGGCTGGGTGGTGCCCTAAGTCAGGCCTGACACTGGTGGGGGCAGAGATGCCGGCACCCAGGACGAGCCCCGGCTCTGCCAATCCCAGCTTATAAAAGAAGAGTGGCAGTATGTTCCCCTCCTCAATTCAGCCCATGCTACAATGTTAACACCGAATCCCCCTAAAAACCACCCTTGAGGAAAAGCAGAAACTAATAGGATATCAAATGTACTTTTTAAAAAAAGCGAAGTTTATGTGTCTGTAGAAAGAGCTACTATTTATTGAGCACCAACTATGTTCCAGGTATGGTGTTATACCCTTACATGCTTTATGCAGTGTTTTGCAGAATGTTGTCTGTGGTCTCTAGCCCAGAATGATGTGCAAAAAAACAGTCCTTCTGGGAAACCCTGGAGAAAACATACCCTACCGATGTATTTCTAGTGTTTGTATATTGAAGGTTCTTACAAGTCCTGCAATTGGAACCTGTTTACATTTATTTAAGTCCACATATCCCTAAGTATGGCATATATTTCAATTGGTAGTATTATGAGATGATTTAAAATGTGTGTACATGTAAGTTTTTAATTTTGATCATTATATGTATTTATTTATTTTGAGATTTATTTATTTATTCCCCCCACCACCAACCCCTGTTGTCTGCGCTCCATGTCCATTCACTATATGTTCTCCTATGTCTGCTTGTCTTCTCATTAGGCAGCTCTGGGAACCGATCCTGGGACCTTCCGCAGTGGGAGAGAGGCAATCACTCTCTTGTGTCACCTCAGCTTCCTTTTCTGCTACATCTTCTTCTTTTCTCTCCTATGTGTCTCTTGATGCATCATCTTGCTGTGTCGGCCAGCACTCCTGCACGGGGCAGAACTCCTGTGTGTGGGTCACTCCCACGCTGGGTGGCATTCCACGTGGGGCAGCACTCCCGCGTGGGCTGGCACTCCCGCGTGGGCCAGCTCACCACACGGGCCAGCTTGCCTTCACCAGGAGGCCCTGGGTATTGAACCCTGGACCTCCTATATGGTAAACGGGAGCCCAACTGCTTGAGCCACATCCGTTTCCCATGTATTTACTTTAAAGTGAGTTGGTATTCTATTTCTAATTCTTAAACCCATAACTATCTCAATTTCCTATTAACTGAATTTGGCAATATATTAGGCTTCATTGCTGAAGAAGTTCTGGACCACAGAGAGGTTCAACTGTGGCAGGGAGGAACACTGGTGTGGGGTGTTATTGATGGTTGGGAGGGAGTTCTCCAGAGCATGTATATAGGGTACATAAAAATGTTTGGATATGTGTTGGGTATTTTCATAGTAGTTACAGTTACAAAAGACAACTGAGGGAGTGCTGAGTTCCTAGCCAGGGGAGTTCTATCACATTCCCCAATGGAACAGCAACAATCCCCCAAGTGCAATGGCAAAGACCAACAAAGAAGGGTGGTCTAACAATGAGCCCTTGATACTAATGACTATGCTTATGAGCCTGTGTGCCTGAAATATGAACTAGACCTACAGCTGCAGGGTGCCTAAGAGTTTCCTCCTGAGAGCCTCCAGGTTGCTCAAATGTGGCCACTCTCTAAGGCAAACTCAGCATGTAAATGCATTACTTTCCCCCCAGTGTGGGACATGACTCCTGGGGATGAGCCTCCCTGGCACCGAGGGATTGCTACCAAGCACCAGCTGGTAGAAAAAGACCTTGAATAAAAGGGTCAACTCAGACCAGCAGAATATCTCAGCCTACATGTAGGATCATGTGTTAAAAACTGCTTTTTGACCTTGAATAGAAGGGGGAAATGGCAAAGAAAAGTGAGTTTATAAAGCTAAAAGACTTTTAAAAAAAGCTGGGAGGTCATCAGAGGGGTCGCGCTTATGCATGCCTCAGCAGGACCCCAGAGACAGCCAAAGTAGATACAACCCCAGGTACTGGTTGTCCTGAGTACCTATGGAGACCCACAGATTCTATGGTCATGGCAAATGGCTCTGGAATTTAGTGCCATGTCAGTCGGCCCTATTTTGGAATTTGTGTTCGAGTATGATGGAGTTGGACTCAGAGGTGACCTTCCACATGTGCCTCTTCTTTAACTTTTACTGAACCTGTAGTTGGCGCTAGGGTTGGTGTATGCCTAGGAGACTTGAATCTCTAGACTGTCCATGTGGCAGCTGGTCCCCGAGCCTCAGTAGTTTTGCAACTCCTACCCTCTGGTTCACTGGACTTACCCAGGCTAGCTAACAGGGAGGTGAGGATGGTCAGCCACCACACCAGGGAACCGCCTACAGCTGCAAGCAGGAGAACTGCATCCATCATCCATGTGGAATCTAAGCCCCTTCTTGATATAGAGGTGGAGTGGACATCACCATCCCAGGGTCCACAGGATGGAGAAATAAAGTATTGATTAGAGTGAACTTACTGATATTCTACTATGGAACTACTGTGACTACTAATGGAAGAAACTGTGGTATTGAAGTGGAGAAAGTGGCCATGGTAGTTGCTGAGGGCAGGGAGAGGGAAGAAAAGATGTGTTGTGGGGGTGTTTTTGGGACTGGGACTTGTCCTGAATGATGCTGCAGGGGCAGATGCTGGACATTGTATATCCTGCCATAACCCACTGGGTGGACTGGGGCAGAGTGTGAACTGCAGTGTGGACTGTTGTCCGTGTGTGCGGCAGTGCTCCAGGCTGTGTTCGCCAAGTGCAGTGAGTGTGCTGCCGTGGGGGGGGGTTGTTGGTGTGGGAGGAGTGGGGTGAGGGGGGTGGGGGGTATATGGGAACCTCTTATATTTTTTGAATGTAACATTTAAAAAAAATAATAAGGGGGAAAAAAAACAACCCCGAAAAAGAAATAAATAAAGTGAGTTGGAAAATAATATAGCTAATGTATCAAATCTGGGAAATGCACATATATTGTTCAGGATTCATTTATTCATTCCACAAATGTTTACTGAGGACCTACTATGAACCAAGCAGTATTCTAGATGTTGGGGATATAACAGGAAATAAAATAAAATCCCTGCCCTTATGAATTTAAATTTTAGTGGGGAGAGTCAAAACTCAAACATACATACAACATGTTGAACAGTAAAATGTAAAGAAAAATAGAGTATGGCAGGGAGATAGACACTTTAAGGGGCGGGCTGGGTGCTAGTGTAGACGGCTTGGTCAGGGGAGATTTCTTAGCGGTGACATTTGAGCAAAGACCTAAACGGAGCGAGCCTATATTTCTGGAAGAAGGCCATTCCAGGGAGAGGACGCCAAGGACGCGCCCCCGAGGTGGGAATGCGCCTGCTACCTGGCGCGACTGCTCGAGGTCCCAGGACGACATCCAAGCCCTTAGAGGTTTGTGCGGAACTACTTCTGTATTTTAAAACTTGAGATATAATCCACACACCATGATATTTAGGTATACAATTCAAAGATTTAGTAAAGCCACAAACTTGGGTTTGTTTGTTTGAAGTGAGGATTTAATTCTGCTTCTAGCCAAGATGATATAACAAGGGACAGACCAACCTTTCTACATGAAATGAACAAAATATAAGAAACAATGGTTTTCAAGAAACTGGACATGAGGCAATGAAGAACGTGACCCCTGAGAGGTGAGATACAAAAGAGGTGAGTCCTATGAATGACCCGCTTACTGCCTTGAAAGTTTCCAGGCTGCAGAGCTGGGAGAGGGAGCCCTGGGATAAAGAGGGTCATTTTATAGCGATAAAAGGGTAAATTTATCAAGAGGATCTATCAGTCCTAAATATGTATGCACTTAAAATGAGAGCATCAATACACATGCAGGGCAAGCGGATGTGGCTCTACTGACAGGGCGTCCGTCTACCATATGCAGGGTCCAGGGTTCGATCCCCAGGGCCTCCTGACCCGTGTGGAGCTGGCCCATGCACAGTGCTGCTGCACACAAGGAGTGCCGTGCCTCGCAGAGGCGCACCAGTGTAGGGGAGCCCCACGCGCAAGGAGTGCACCCCATAAGGAGAGCCACCCACTGCAAAAGAAAGTGCAGCCTGCCCAGGAATGGCGCTGCACACACGGAGAGCTGACACAACAAGATGACACAACAAAAAGAAATACAGATTCCCAGTGCTGCCGGATAATGCAAGTGGACGCAGAAGAACACACAGCAAATGGACACAGAGAGGAGACAACGAGGGGGAAGGGGAGAGAAATAAATCTAAAAAAATATATACATGCAGCAAAAACTGATAGAACTGCAAGAAAAAAATAGACAAATCCACAATTATAGCCAGAAATTCAACACCCCTCTCTCAATAATTGACAGAAAAGTAGACAATCAGTAAGGACAAAGAAGACTTGGACAACACTATCAACCAACGTGATTTAACTGACATTGACGGAACACTCCACCCACCTACAGGAGAATACCCATTTGTTCACATGCACATGGAACATTTACCAGGCCTCAGTAAGTGTCAAAGAATTCAAATGATATACTGTATGTTCTCTGACCACATGGACTTACATTAGAAGCCAATAACAGGAAGATCTCTAGAAAATTCTAAAATATTTGAAATAACAATGGGTCAAAGAAGAAATAAAAAACAGAAATTAACCAGCCACATACCCAAAGCAAGGAGTATCTTCAACAGCAAGCAAAACTATTCCTTTCCTCTAACCCATAATATCTGTGTCCCTTCTCATACTGAAGCAATCAGAATGGACATCGTCCCAAATCTCTCAAGATTGAGGAATGAACAAAAAGATGGGGGGAGTGTAACCACTTGTGTTAACTGATAGCTTGTAACGCTGATATAAAAAAATTTTTAATTAAAAAAAGAAATTAGAAAGTATTTTCAAAAATGAAAACATGCCAAAACTTGTGGGATGTGAATAAAGTAGTAGGGGGAATTTATAGCACTAAATGACTATACTAGAAACAAAAATGTTTTAAAATAATGAAATCAACTTCCATTTTAAGAAATTATAAAAAGAAGAGCAAATTAAATCCAAAGTAAGCTGACAAAAGGAAATAATAGATTGGAAATCAATGGAATGAAATGGAGAAAATCTGTAAGCACAAAAGCTGGTTCTTTGATTAAAATCAATGATTTTGATAGACCTCTAGCCAGCTGATCAGGGGAAAAAACATCCATTCCTGATAAAAACTGTCAACAAATGAGGAGTAGAAGGAAATTTCCTCAACCTGATAAAGGGCAGCTAGCATCATACCTAATTGTGAAAAACTGAATGCTCTCCCGCTACGATCAAGAACAAGACAAGGATGTTTGCTCTCATTACTTTTATTTAACATTGTACCGGAGGTTTTAGTAACGTGAGGCAAGAAAAAGAAAGAAAAGTCACCCATATTGAAAGGGAAGAAGTAAAACTGTCTTTATTCACAGACAACCTGATCATCTAAGCAAAAATATAATGGAATCTACAAAAAAGCCACTAGAACAAACAAGTGAGTTTAGCAACATTGCAGGTTACAAGATGAATGTACAAAAATCTGTTGTAGAGTTTTAAGAGAAGTCCTCATGTGATCCTAATGTGAAATCAAGATTGAAAGCTTAGGACTCGGGAAGTGGACTTGGCCCAGTGGTTAGGGCGTCCGTCTACCACATGGGAGGTCCACAGTTCAAACCCCGGGCCTCCTTGACCCGTGTGGAGCTGGCCCATGCGCAGTGCTGATGCGCGCAAGGAGTGCGCCCCGTAAGGAGAGCCGCCCAGCGTGAAAGAAAGTGCAACCTGCCCAGGAATGGCGCCGCACACACGGAGAGCTGACACCACAAGATGACGCAACAAAAAGAAAGACAGATTCCTGCGCCGCTAACAACAACAGAAGCGGACAAAGAAGATGCAGCAAATAGACACAGAGAACAGACAACTGGGGGGGGGAGGAAGGAAGAGAGAAGGGGAGAGAAATAAATAAATAAATCTTAAAAAAAAAAAGAAAGAAAGAAAGCTGAGGACTCTGGGAAGATGGCGGCAGACTAATAGAGTTGATTGTTCTCACAAAAACAACAGAGAGAGAGCTGAAAGCTGTCCGAGGGACCTGCTTTGGGGGTCAGCAGACCAGGAGAGTGCTGCACAACTCCCAGGACGGCGAGGGACAGAGAGACAAAGAAGCCAAAATGACAAACTGTGGGTTGCTAAGCCCCTGAGTGGCAGGAAGGGCTCCCCTTCCCACCCCCAAGATAGTAAGCTGGGGTAAACCCTGGGGCTCACTGCAGTGGACTGAGAGGGGAACAGACATCTTCCTCCCAGTCAGCTGTTTCAAGGGAAAAGGGAGGGGAGGTTAGGGGTGATTTTCTTCAGTGAATTTGGCCAGTAGAGGCCCCTTTGAATCTTGGATCAGGAGAGTCAACACAGGAACCCCAGAGAAAGCCGAGACTGAAACACCTCCATGGAAGGGTGCGCTGACTAGCTCCATCTACTGGCAGGTCTGGAAACTGCATGGGCAAAACTGCTTGCCCTCTCTGTATCCAACCCTGGGAGAAACTCTCTGCCCCCCTAGTGAGTTTCTGGCCTGATTTTGAAAACTTAAACTGGGAAATTTTAAAGACTTAGTCGAACCAAATATCAAAGAAGAGCTGTGGGGAAAAAATAGGCAAAAGAGGGAAATTATCAGAGTAAATTCACCAGCATACTCAGATGTCTAGACATCAGCAAATAATTACAAGCCATACTAGGAAAAAGAAAGAGATGGCCCAGCCAAAAGAACAAACCAAGCATCGTGGAGATACAGGATTTAATACAATTAATCAACAATAATCATACAGCTCTTCTAAATCACTTCAAAGAATTTAAAGAAAATATGACTAAAGAAATAAAGGATATTCAGAAGACACTGGGAGAGCATAAAGGACAATCTGAAAGCCTGCAAGGAAAAGTAACAGACCTTATGGGAATGAAAGGCACAATGGATGAGATTAAAAATACATTAGAGGCACATAAGAGCAGATTTGAACTGAAGACAGAATTAGTGATTTTGAAGACAGAACATCTGAACTGGAAAAGACAGGAGAACAGAAAGAGAAGAGAATGGAAAAAATGGAAGAGAGTCTTAGGGGACTGAATGACAAAGTGAAACGCACAAACACTTGCATTACTGGTGTCCCAGAGGGAGAAGAGAATGAAAAGGGGCAGAAACAATATTTGAGGAAATAATGACTGAAAACTTCCCAACCCTTACGAAGGACATAAATATAAATATCCAAGAAGGACAAAGCACCCCAAACGGAATAAATCTGAATAGACCTACCCTGAGACAGCTTCTATTCAGAATAATAATTATCAGAGATAAAAAGAGGATTCTGAAAGCAGCAAGAGAAAAGCAAAGCATCACATACAAGAGAAACTTGATAAGATTAAGTGCCAATATCACATCAGAAACCATCATGGAGGAGAGAAGAAAGTGGTATGATGCATTTAAGGTACAGAAAGAGAAAATCCTTGACCCGTGTGGAGCTGGCCCATGTGCAGCGCTGATGTGCACAAGGAGTGCCCTGCCACGCAGGGGTGTCCCCCGCGTAGGGGAGCCCCATGCGCAAGGAGTACGCCCCGTAAGGAGAGCTGCCCAGCACGAAAGAAAGCGCAGCCTGCCCAAGAATGGCACTGCACACATGGAGAACTGACACAACAAGCTGACGCAACAAAAGGAGACACAGATTCCCACTGCCACTGATAAGGATAGAAGCGGTCACAGAGGAACACGCAGCAAATGGACACAGAGAGCAGACAACTGGGGGAGGGGAAGGGGAAGAGGAGAGAAATAAATAAATAAATAAATCTTAAAAAAAAAAATGAGTGTGAGTTTAAAGTCTGCACAGAGAAATAAAAACTGATAGAATATAGTACCACAAGACCGGATTTGCAAAAGATACTAAAGAGGATGCTGCAGCCTGAAAGAAAAAAACAAGGGTGAGAGATTTAGAGAAGAGTTTAGAAATGAAGATTATTGGGAAGTGTAAACAACAGAGAGCAGAAGGATAAAATGAATGAAGTACTGCCTTTTACAGTAAAAACACTGAATGTTAATGGATTGAACTCCCCAATTAAAAGACACAGACTGACAGAATGGATTAAAAAAAATATGAGCCGTCTATATATTTTCTACAAGAGACCCATCTCAGATGTAAGGACACAACCAGTTTAAATGTGAAAGGCTGGAAAAAGGTATTCCATGAGGAGGTGGAGTAGACCAGATAAATGTAAAATAACAAGATTATAGTATATACAATGGCCAAACTCTTCCTGTGATCAGTATACTGTAATTATTTTTCATACAGAATAAATACTTGCTTTTATTTGAGGAGGACTGGAGAAGAGAGATATTTTTGGATACTTCATTTTTCTTTAACCCTTTCTTATTCATAGTCTTTACTTATTATAATCTGTCAGGATCAATAATGATTAAGCATGACTACTGATCAATCATGATTTAGCATGATTGAACAAGATTTTGAGTTTTTCTGCCTTATAAAATTATGAGTTGGCAAATTGGTATCTGCTGTAATTCATTCTAATAAGATGTGAAGAATTCCAAAATAGGAATTTGGTTATCTAGAAAGAATTATAGCCCAAAGGGAAATTAGTTTTAAGCCAATAATTTATTTCATTCTTAGAGATTATTATGCCCAATAGAACTGTAATATAAAAATGAAAATTATATTATAATTAATTTCGATTATATTTCAATTATTACTTACATTTATAAATGTTGTTATACTAACCATTTTTTGTAATTGATTATATTAAAGCCAACCTGACTTTGCACTTGCTTTTAAAATTTGTCATTTCTTTCGATCTATTTTTCTATTTATTTTACAGTTTTATAGTAAAGAACTTTTTAATAGCTAAAAAAAAGCCACTGATTATATACTTCAGATAGATCATACGGTATGTGAATATATCTCAATAAAACTGCATAATAAACAAATAAATAATTGTGCAAGAATAGTCAGAAATAGCAGCTATGTACAGCAGGAGAAACAGAGATTGAGAGAGGTGAAGATTTTTTTTTTTAATTATTGTTATTATTGAAATCATGAAAATGCTTTAATAATGATTGAAGTGATGAACGTACAACTATGTGATTATACCAAATACCACTAATTGTAACCTTTGGATAAATTGTATGCTTTATTAATATGTATCAATAAAATTTGTTTGTTTAAAAAAATCTAATGTATTTCTATATACTAGCCACAAACAATTGACATTTAAAAAAATACATCGTTTACAATAGCATTGACCTAGATTTAGGGCTAAATCTCACAAAATACATAAAAGATCTGGGCTCTTAAAACTACAAAACAATTGCTGAGAGAAATTAATGGAGACCTAAATGAATTGAGAGAGAGACTGTGGCCGTGTTCATGGGATGCAAGGCACAGCATTACTAAAATGTCAATATTCCCTATATTGATTTATAGATTCAACACAAAACCGATCAAAATCCCAGCAGGCTTTTGTAGAAATTGATTAGCTAACTCTAAAATTTATACAGAAATGCAAAGGGCCTAGACTAGTCAAATAACTTTGAAAAAGAACAACACTGCAGATTTACTAATACCTAATTTTAAGACTTATTAAAAACCTGCAGTTATCAAGACATTATGGTAGTGGTGTCAAGAAAGGTAGATAGATTAATGGAACAGAATAGAAAGTTCAGAAATATAGATACAAATAGATAACCAATTTTCACCAAAGATACAAAGGCAATTCAGTGGGAAAAAGATAGTCTTTTCAACAAATAATGTTTGTATATCCATATATAAAAAATGAACTTTGCTCTATATTCCACCCCATATTCAAAAATTAGGCCAAGGTAGATCAGAAACCTAAGTATAAAACCTAAAACTATTATGCTTCTAAAAGTAAACAAAGGAGGAAACCTCCCTGCCCTTGGGTCAGGCAAAGATTTCTTAGGTATGACACTAAAAGCACAATCCATAAAAGAACAAATTGATGAATTGGACTTCAACGAAATTTAAAACTTCTGCTCTTTGAAAGTAGAAAAGAAAATGAAAAAACAAGCCACAGACTGGGAGAAGATACCTGCGCGTCACATGTCTAACAAAGGGCCGGTATGACAGTGGGATCTGAAGGGCCCCCCGCTGACCCTGTGATTAAAGGACCTCTGTTTGAGAGACTCAGGCTGGAGCCCTGGTTCTTTAACATCGCGTCACCTGGGGGCTGGTTGAAGCCGATTGCTAGGCCCCCACCCTCTGCATCAGTGGGGCCTGAGAATCTGCATTGCTACTAGGCTCCCTGGTGATCCTGAGGCTGCTTTGAGAAGGGCTACTCTAACGATTAATTTAGACTAAACTGGAAAGACAAAGTCAGATGAAAGACCCTCCCCCAAAGGAAAATAACCAAATAAGCTTATTAAATAATTTGCTCCCTCCCCCCCCCCGACTTTTTGTAGTCCCTAGAGACACCTGTAAGTGTCCATCAGAGCTGCTGATAAGCAAGAAACACCAATCGCGACATCACCGAGTTGGCAGGTTCTGGCCTGGCCCCTGTTGGACGCACGCTGGGGGTCCCCAAAGCTTCCGAGCCCTCTGAGGCCCCCCCTGCCCAGGACGCACCGTGGGAACCGCCCAGGGCCTCGCCTGGGAGCCCCCCGCGCGCCCCCGCGGCCCGCCCTGCGCACCCGGAGCGGGGGTCTCACCGTCCAGGATGGCCCCGGAGCCCCCCGCGCGCCCCCGCGCCCCGCCCCGCGCCCGGAGCAGGGGTCTCACCGTCCAGGATGGCCCCGGAGCCCCCCGCGCGCCCCGCGGCCCGCCCCGCGCCCTGAGCGGGGGTCTCACCGTCCAGGATGGCCCCAGAGCCCCCGCGGCCCGCCCCGCGCCCGGAGCGGGGGTCTCACCGTCCAGGATGGCCCCGGAGCGCCCCGCGCGCCCCCGCGCCCCGCCCCGCGCCCCGCCCCGCGCCCGGAGCGGGGGTCTCACTGTCCAGGATGGCCCCGGAGCCCCCGCGCACCCCCGCGCCCCGCCCCACGCCCGGAGCGGGGGTCTCACCGTCCAGGATGGCCCCGGAGCCCCCGTGCACCCCGCGGCCCGCCCCGCGCCCGGAGCGGGGGTCTCACCGTCCAGGATGGCCCACTGGCTGTCGATCTCCGTGTGCTTCAGGTAGGAGTCCTCGATGGTGGGGTCGTAGTCGGGCACGAAGATCTTCTGGAAGAACTGGATGGTGAGCGCGCTCTTGCCCACGCCGCCGTCGCCCACCACCACCAGCTTGTAGGTGGGCAGGTTGTCGCCGGGCACCGCGCTGCTGGCCATGCTGCTCCGGGGCACCTGCGGCGAGACGGTGAGCGGAGGCTGCTCTCCCCGCCTCCTCGCCCTTCTCTGGGGGCTGGCACTCCCGGTGACAGCGAGCTTTGAAAATGAAGGCGCGAGGGAGAAGAAAGGTGGCTCCCTCCCCCTCCCCCCGGAGAAGATCGCCTTAAAACCATTTCCTCAGCCCCCATTCGCCCAGCACCCACTGCGCGCCAGGCCCGGTCTCGGGGGCGCGCCGCAGGGCCCTCCAAACGCCGTGCCCGAGGCGCATTTCCACACCCGCGTCCGCAGGCGCCCCGTGTGTACGTTACCCGGAGGGTGTCGGTGTGACGGGGGCTCAGGGGCTCACCTTTCGGGCAACCCTCAGCGGCTGCAATGCTGTGCCGAGCAGGATTTGGGGTTGTGCCTGAGCTTGGAGAGGGGGCCACGGGATCTCGGCGTGCCTGCGGCCCCTTCCCAGAGTCCACGAGCGCGGCGCTGTCCCTCTGCCCCAAACACACAGTCGTGCTGGCACCCCAGGGCGTCTGGTTAGCCTCTGCTTTGCTCCGAGGCGGGCGCCGTGCAGGGAGGGGCGGGGAGGTTTGTTTGAATGATGCCGAGTCCCGCTACACCAGTGGTTGTCAACTAGGGGCGACTCCGTCCCCTCCCCCAGGGACGCTGGGCAGTGCCTGCAAACACTTTTGCCTGCTGCACCTCGGGGGGCGGGGGCGGTGCCCCTGGGAGTCATTTGGGAGAGGTCCGGGGTGCTGCTGAACAGCCTACAATGCACAGGACAAGC
Organism: Dasypus novemcinctus; assembly: GCF_030445035.2. Classification (NCBI taxonomy): domain Eukaryota; kingdom Metazoa; phylum Chordata; class Mammalia; order Cingulata; family Dasypodidae; genus Dasypus; species Dasypus novemcinctus. The sequence continues at coordinate 7,266,417 of NC_080676.1, read as the reverse complement.
CCGCCGCAAAGAATGACCCGGACCAAACTGCAGCAGTGCTGAGGTGGAGAACCCTGAGCTGAGCAGGAAACGGCTGGCTGAAGAATAACGGGCATTATGAGATAAGGACTAGCAGGTCAAGGTGAGAGCAGAGCTACGAGGAGGCCTCGGGGAGACACGACAAGCAGGAAGACACAACAAGCAGGGGATGAGGAAGGAGCCTCGGAGCAGCAGGAGGGCAACTAGGCTGTCACAGCGATGGGAGCCAGTTGTTTCTAGAAGGAGCAGTTGGCAGCGTGGAATGGTAAGCACTGGTGCTGGTGGTCACAAAAAGAACAACCTGGGCAAAGTGGATGTGGCTCGACTAGTTGGGCACCTGCCTACCACACAGGAGGACCCCGGTTCAGGTACCAGGGCCTCCTAAAGAAGACAAGCAGACGCCACACCTGCTGCAACGAGCAGACGCCTAAACGAGCAGATGCCACAAGCCAGCAGACACCGCAGCCCGCAGGAAGCAGACATGGCTCGGGCCGTTGGGCACCCACCTCCCGCGTGGGAGGTCCCGGGTTTGGTTCCAGGGGCCTCCTGGAGAAGGCACGCAGACAATGAGCAGACAGATGAGAGAACCATCTAGGGGAGGGGGGATGAATAAAAAAATAAATGAAGTAAATAAATAAGTCTTTAAAAAAAAAAAAAAAGAACAATTTGGGGCCCTGCGGGAGAGGTGCGATGCCACCTCCTGGAAGGGCTTTCCTGGGTAGCACAAAAACCAGCCCTGAACAGAAGGAGCCAAAGCTTGATCCAGCCTCTGTGTAGAAGAAAGAAAGACTGGTGCAAGCTGGGAGGGGAAGGGGCGCGGTGTATGTGTGACAGGGAAATGTAAGGGCTGGTGGAAGGTGGGAGCCAGTGTGGCCCGAGGACAAGGGCGGGTCCAGGGGGCTGTGGCTCCCTGGGTACATGACTCTGGAGACGCTGATGCCTCTGAGCCGTCGGTTCCTCATCTACCAGAAGAAAGGGCTGAGGTAAGTTCATTTTACAGTTATTTTCAGCTCTTGAGGAGTCTTTGACTCTAGGTTTCATCAGAAAGGGTGTTATACATAAGTGTGGGTCCTGTGGCTGCACGGATTTGCACGGGGATACGGGGGAGCATCACTGCAAATCCTCTGCAAAGTTCTTGAAGCCCGATGCTGACATCTAGGATCTCAGAGTGGGGCAGTAGGTGCTTTGATACACTGCAGGTACAAGTGTAAGTCTGCCCAAATGGACCTACCCACCTAAGAATTTACTCTGAGATCATCGGACCAGTGTATGAAGATGTTAAGAATGGGGGAAAATGGGGAAGCGGATGCAGCTCAAGAGATTGAGCTCCCGCCTATCACCTGGGAGGTCCTGGGTTTGGTTCCTGGTGCCTCCTGGAAAAGACAAGACAGCGAGCTGGTGCAGCGAACTGAAGCAACAAGAGACGCAAAGAGGAAACACAATGGGAGAGACAATAAAGTAGGAAGCGGAGGTGGCTCAAGTGATTGAGCACCTCTGTCCCACGTGGGAGGTCCCAGGTTTGGTTCCTGGTGCCTCCTAAAGAGAAGATGAGCAGACACAGAGAGCAGACAGCAAATGGGCACAGCGAGTGCAAACAACGAGGGGGGGGTGGTGGTGGTGGAATAAATAAAATAAATCTTTAAAAACAGAAAAAAATGGAAATAATCTGAATGCTGGGCAAAAATCAGTTTAAAAATAGCTTGCCATATGATGGGATACTCGGCAGTCCTTAAAAAGGATGGTCTTGACCCACATAGAAAAGGTTCATTTTATTGTTGAAAAAACAAGGTGCAAAACAGCAAGTAAGTATGATTCTACTTTCATGAAGTTACCCACCTCTAAATCTACATGCCAGGAGGGAATCTGTGCATAGGGAGAACTGGCAGTTACCTCTGAATCAGACTGCAGGACACGTTCTGTATCTTACAGCAAGCAGGTATACGCTCTGTACGCTGGCAACGTTTTAACAATATTCAAATGTTCCTAACAAAATGTTCAAGCCCCCTGAAAACTGGTGATTGCCTCTCATTTTTTAAAAAAACTACTCTACTCTCTACTCTCTCCTCTCCTCTCCTTTCCTCTACTCTACTCTACTCAGGCTGGGGACTGAACCCGGGACCTCCCAGGCAGGAAGCCGGTGCTCAGCTACTGAGCTACATGGGGCTCCCCTGGTTGCTTTTTCCCTTTGTTTGCTTGTGTTTCTTTTTGCTTTTAGGAGGCACTGGGGACCAAACCCAGGAGCTCCATGTGGGAAGCCGACGCTTGATTGCTTGAGCCACCTCTGCTCCCGCCTGCCTCTCCCTGAGGGGGCACCTCCGCTCCTGTGCTGCAGGGGGAGGGCCCCGGCGCCTGCCGCAGCCCCGGCACCTGCTCCCGCATCTGCCCGCAAAGGCGGGGAGAGCTGAGGCCCTTGACGGCCTGAGCGCTGCACAGCGCATACGAGCAGTGGCGGTGGCCCTCGGGGCCGAGGGGTGGAGGAGGACAGAGGAGGGGAGTGGAGGGCACAGCCCCCTCTCCCTGGCCAGGGGTCAGCCCTCACTATCCCTCGTGTAACCGCTGGCCTGGCCTGGGGTGGGCGATGAAGCTGCAGGGGGTGAAATGTGTTTGGCCGTGAAAGGCCGTTTTCAGAGCTTTTATTCTCTGCCGGCAGCTACGTGAATGAAACGTCCTCAGTGGACGGGAAGGCACATGGAGGAAAAATCCTTTCTCGTGACCGTCTCCTCCGAGTAAAAACAAGGTGAGACACACCCTGCTAAATACGACACAGGACAGGAAGCAGCCCTGGAGGCGGCGCTCGGGCCACCCGCAGCCGTCACTGGGGACTGGCTAAGGCGTGCCCCCCGCCTGCCGGCCCCTGGCTGAGTGGCCAGCGAGCCCCCGCCCTTTCAGTGCCCCGCACACAGGGACGAACCCCGAGGGGCCCCGGGAGCCAAGCCGGGGCTGCCTTCCAACGCTGACTCGGTGGAGCAGGTCAACCGCGCAGGTGATACAAGCATCAGGTCGGGGTCCCTCCGGTGGAAGAAGCTTCCGTGCCGTCCAGTGGATGGGCCAAGTCCAGGCTCCTTCCTCTCCAGGGACACCCGAGCTGCAGCCCCTCACGCTGCACCCCTGTGCGCACCGTGTCCCGCCCGGCGGGGACGCCCAGGAGTCACCCCCGTGGGAGGCACCAGCCCCCCCTCAAGGCTTAGAGCCCTCCGGCTCCTGGTGCAGAGGCCCCCGTCGGGCTGGAATCTTCCCAATAGTTCCTCCCGCACACGGGCTGCATCTCACCCAATCGGTGCCCACGAGGCCCGGCACGGCGCCCGCACACAGCAGGCACTCGCCGAATGAACCGGAGGCTCCGCGCCCACGTTTCTGACCCGCAGGCACGGCCCACTAGCCGCAGAGCCGGCCTCGGCCGTGCAGAGGGCTGGGGGCGACGCGCGGCTAGCAGCTGGGGCTCGGGCCAAGCTCAGAGACAGAAGCTGCCGGCATGAGCCCGGGAAGAGAGCAGGGGCCGCGAGGGCAGCACGAGTCCAGGGAGACCACCAGGCCAGAGGCCGTGGGCCACGTCTTCTTCCCCCCTCCACGCTGCCCACCCAGCACCTCCAAAGGTCCCGACTAAGTGACGTCTCCGTACGTGGGGGCGCGCCGCGCTCCTGCAGAACGCGCTGGTCGAGAACAGAGAGGGTTTTTAAAGTCACCACAGGCTGTGGTAAAATGACCACAGGATAAGAAGTTGGCTGTGGTTACAGAGCAACCTGCTTATGCCCAGAACACCTCCCCGGCTCAGCCCTCTCAGCTCAGAGGGCGGCTCAGTGCAGAAAGACAGTTCATCTTTTGGGGTCACGGGTAGGCCCCTTTGAGATGTTACGGGGGTATGACGTGGCCCTGGGGTTCTCCTTAACGGTGCCTCATAATTTTCTGTGCCAAATCCTCTCTTACTGACCAGGTGGGTGACCTTGGGCAAGTTACCTTTCGCAGCCTCAGTTTCTTATTTGTTAAATGGGGTCAGAAACATACTTTGCAGGGTCACTCTAAGGATGAAATAAAAATGTATGAAATATAGGGGACTGGATGTAGCTCTGTGGTTGAGTGCCTGCTTTCCATGTACGAGGTCTCAGGTTCCATGCCCGGTACCTCCAAAAAAAAAGAAAGAATAATCAACCCTTATTGAGGAGCGGATGTAGCTCAGTGGTTGAGCACCTGCTTCCCATGTATGAGGTCATGGGTTCAATCCCCAGTACCTCCTAAAAAAAAAGCATTAAAAAAAAATGGATGAAGTGTGCAGAGAAGGTGTTGGAATGCTTGTCCTCCCACCTTTTCTCTCTCTTCGGGGAGGAACGTGGACACAGGCGCTTGTTTTCTCTCTCCTCCTCTCACAAGCCCCAGCCTCCTCCCCCTGTCCCACTGGAAGCCCCGTGCCGCCCGCAGCTTCTGGGCAGATGAGGCAGGCCCGCGTGGGAAAGCCACTCACCACGCACAAGGCTGCTTCCACGGGGCACGGCTCCCGGCTCCGCGCAGCCGCCACCCACTGCTGGACCAGCACGACCCGGCGGGGACTCAGCTGCGCGCAGCTCCCGCGCCACCACCGCCCAGAGCCGCGCGCCCGGGCTGCAGGCACCCAGGCCCCGCGCTCCTGCAGACTCCTTCCCGCAAGGCAGCCCTGCCTCCTCAGCCAGCCGTCTCGACAGCACGTGCAGGACATCCTCGGGCATCTCGAAGCGGAGAAATGCCCTTGTCCTGCGCTCTTTCCTCCCCCGTGCTCAGCACCCCCTGGCGCGGCTTGGAGTCGCTTCCTGAATGCCAGATTCGCCCCCACCCCCAAACGGCAGGTCTGTGAGGACGAGCGCCCCCTCCGGGGTCAGGGACCACCCATTGACCACGTGCTTACGAGTGCCCCCAAGTACCCTCTCTTGTGCCATTAACTGACAGCGCCGAATTATACTGGGAATGCGGCTTAAAGGGGAAATATCGGTGGTGTATGCGTTCCTAGAATAAAAATGAACAAAAAACCAAACATGCGACTGCACATACAGCAGTGAACCCTAATTAAACTATGGACTGTAGCTAAAATTATAACAATCTCCCATCAGTTGTAGCAAAGGCACCACACTAGTGCAAAACGTTAAAAACGGGGACAGGTATCTGGGAACTCTATTTTCTGCAAAACTACAACTTCTCTAAAAATATAAATATAAAGGGAATTTTGATTGATTACATAGTTTTTATTAATAAAAAGGAGAAGGATAACAGGTCTCGGGCAGGGGAAACAGCAGCAGCAGAGGGGTGAGCGCCATCCTTCTGGAAGCGGCAGGCCGACACCCTGGAAGGTGGGGGACTGAGTGGACCCACCACCCCAGAATAGCCCCCTCACCCCGCAATTTTCAAAGCCTGCCTGGCGGGGACCAGACCTCCCGGGAACGGTCTCGTGAGAAGGCGCGCAGCGTGGGGCGGGAGTGCCCGGGACGGCCTGGCCTCTGCAGCGGGGCAGCCGAGCTCCACCGGGGTTTCTGATACAGACGCCCTGCTGGCCTGGGATGAGTTTTTGAACCCCGAGGAACCATCTATCAAAGAGAGCCACTCAGACGGGTTAAGATGCCCCTAAAACCAGCCGGCCGGCCCCTCGGCAAGGGCATGCTTGCACTGATAGGCAGAGCAGCTGGGCCCGCGGTCCCCCTCCGGGCTGGCAGGCCCCGCCGGCTTGGGCTTCCCTGCCCCAGCCCCGACTCCCCTCCTCAGAGCCCCCACCCCACAGAGGGCAGCCAGCGGACCTGACGCAGCGACAGCCGTGAAGGCCTGGGACAGCGCTGGCCCCAGCAGAGCCCAGTGGTGACGATCCCGCACCAAACCTGCCCCTTTCTCTCCAGGGTCCCGGATTCTACTGCCTCCACAGAGCCGGTTTCCCAAAGAACGGGCTGAAAACGCACCACGTCCACCGCGCTCAGAGAGCTGCACACGTGAAAGCCGCGGCTTTGGCTGCACACTGGCAAGGGCGCCCCGGCTCTGCGTGCCCCCCGCCCGCTCACCCAGCGCCACAGTCCTGGCCAGAACCCACGGCGCCCGGGGGGGCTGGACGGCAGTAACAGCCCCCGTGGGCACCTGTGACGCCGAAACTCGTGCTTGGCTCCGCCTCGCCACACTGCCTCGAATTCTTCTGGCGGTTAGTTTTGCATCATCGCGGGCTTTTCTTGAACTGTCATCTCGATTCACCAGCCCACTGGCTTCTTGTCCTCCGTGTGGCTCTTCCCAGGCCCCGAACAGAGAAGCACAGGGTCCCCACGGCAGGGGGCTTGCGCCAACCCCGAGCCTCTCCAAAGATGCTGCCAACCTTATTCAAAGTTGTTTTCACTGTTTTTTGCTTCTCCATTTCCACCCCCACCCCATCGATCTGCAAGTTTTCTGAGAAAATAAGGCTGAAAGGGGAGCGCCTGGAAAAATGAGTGGACCTTCACGACCGAGAGCTGAACCCGCCCCTGGAAAGCTAATCTCATCTCTTATGTCTGGGTGTGTCCAGCTCCGGGGCTGGGGACTCGTGCAGGGAGGGTAACCCAACCCCTGCGGAGGAAATGGCTCTGCATTCCAGGAGCTGCCCTTTCCTTTTGCACAATTCCCAGAAACGGGCAGCTTCCCCGGGGCTGCTGACCTGCGGGCTGTGCGCTGGCCTCCCTCGGGCTGCCCGCTCCCCGCCCCAGACTCTGCTCCAGCCCCGTCCCACACCAGCGCAAGCCGCGGCGCTCACTGCCCGCTCAGCTGCTCTAGGAAGCCACGCGCGTCCAGCTCGCTCCGCTGTTGACTTACCCACCCACCCAAGCATGCATGTTATTTCTTGCTGTAACGGCCTTTAAACGTCATCGGGTCTAGACGGTAAGTTTGTGGCCTGGGTGCTGCCCTGCCCGTGGACCACGGCAGCCCCACTCGTCGATCAGGGTCTTCTTTCCTCATCAGTCTTAGAGTCATTTTCAGTGCAGCGTCTGTGGCAGTCAGAAACCAGCTGATGATCCCAGAGAGGAAACTTGCTTCCCATTCTAGACTTGACCCCCCGCACCCCCACTTCTGGTTCCCTCCCAAACACCCCAGCTGGTGGCCATCCTGCTCCAGGGGAAGGGCTCCGGACCTTGCAGAGCACTCTCTTACCTGCCAAGCCTTCTGTTGACACACCAGCCCCTGCTTTTCTACCCCATCCAATCCAAACTCCTCTCCAGGATCCCACCTGACCTGCTGGCAGCAGGGCAGAGATGAGCAGATGGGGTCCAGGGCCCACGCCTGAAGCCAGCTAGTGCCCTTAGGCTCACTCGTGACCCCCAATACCACCTGCTTGCTTCCACCGCAGCTGTTACCAGTTGGGGCTGTCCCACCGTGGCAGTGCCTCCCAGTTCAGCCTGGAGCTTCGCCAGCTATGACCCGGCCCGGAGCCCCAGGTGAGCGTGCAGAAACCACCTGCTGTCGTAAAGACAACCGCGAGGTTAAAAAAACCACAGGAGCACTTGATTAGCGTAAGCAATGTGCCAGATGCTGCTGGGAGATTTTGCCAAATTCACCTGTCCAGCTCTCACAGGTGTGTGAGGTAAGGACTTTGGTTATTCCCATTTTACAGCTGCAGAAACTGCGGCGCGGAAAGGTAGGAACTTCTCCGAGGTCACACTCAGCTGGAAGGGGACAGAGCCAGGGTCTGAAACCGTGCAGCCTGGCTGCAGAGCCGTGGACGTTCCAGCACCCTGTGTGGGACCCTCTCCGCCGTGTCCCTGCCCTGTCCCAGGCTCCTTGTGGTTCTAACAACAAGCTGCTCCCTACCGGCTCGGGGCAGGCCCTGACCGAGGAGCCTGAGCCATGCAATCAGACACCTGCAAGCTAAGGCAAGCTGCCTTCTGTACCGTGGAAGTCGGACAGTGGGGCACCTGCCTCGTGGCATCTGTGTAGGGCTACACTTATGGGCATGGCTCATTAGCCAGGGTCTTCTAGGAAGACAGAACTGACCACAGAGAGCTGTCAGTGTTACGACGGTTTATAAAACTGTCTCACGCGACCGTGGGGTGCAGGAGCCCAGACTCCGTAAGGCAGGCTGCGAGCTGGGAGCTCCGACGAAGGTCCTCAGTGACTTCCCCAGGAGGAGCCAGCTGGCTGAAGCAGAGATGGGAATTCTCTTCTAACTGCTGATGGCCTCATGTCTCCTTTTTTTTAAATTTTTATGTCTTTATTTTTTTAATGTTACATTCAAAAAATATGAGGTCCCCATATACCCCCCTCCCTCCTCACCCCACTCCTCCTCCCATAACCACAACCTCCTCCATCATCATGAGACATTCATTGCACTTGTTGAATACATCTCTGAGCACCGCTGCACCTCATGGTCAATGGTCCACACCATAGCCCACACTCTCCCACAGTCCACCCAGTGGGCCATGGGAGGACATACAATGTCCAGTAACTGTCCCTGCAGCACCACCCAGGACAACTCCAAGTCCCGAAAACACCCCCACATCTCATTTCTTCCTCCCACTCCCTACCCCCAGCAGCCACCATGGCCACTTTCTCCACACCAAGGCCATGTTTTCTTCAATTACTAATCACAATAGTTCATGAATAGAATATCAGTAAGTACTCTAATCCATACTCTATTCCTCCATCCTGTGGACCTTAGAATGGTTGTGTCCACTCCACATCTACGTCAAGAGGGGCTTAGATTCCACACGGATGCTGGATCCTTTTCAAGTCCCAGCTGTGGCACCTCCCACTGCTGCAGGCAGTCTCCCAGCTGACTAGAGGTGCCATCAGCCACAGATGCAGTCCATCTGCTGATGACTTAAGTCTATGAAATGTCCTCACAGTACCAATTAGGCCGGTGCTTGCTTGACCAGACGCCGGGCACCAGAACCTGGCCAAGGTGACACGGGAGCCTAACCGCTACAGTGCTCCGGTGCCTGGCTCGATGAATTTCAAGATGCTGCCATCCTCAGCATCCTTCTTCGCAATCTCTCTCAAGTCCCCCTCCTTGAGAAAGGAAGCCTTCCTGCCTCTCCCAAGCTCTTTTCTTTAAAAAAGATTTACTCATTTATTTCTCCCCACCCCTTCATTGTTTGCACTTGCTGTGTGCTGTGTCTTTAGGAGGCACCAGGAACTAAACCCAGGACCTCCGATGTGGGACGGAGGCGTCTAATCGTTTGAGCTACACCTGTTCCCTTATATGTCGTGTCTCTCATATTTTTTCTTCTTGTGTCTACTGTTGCATCATCTTGCCATACCTGCCCTTCATGTCAGCTAGTTGTCTTGCTTATTTTTGTCTAGGAGGCAGCGGGGACCTCTGCCCACTGCTTTGTTGTCTCTCTCATTATGTTTTTCTACTTGTGTCTCTTGTGTCATCTGCCACATCTGCCCATCATGCCAACTCACTGTCTTCTTTAGGAGGCACTGGGAACCAAACCATGGACTTCCCACGTGCTAGGCGGGAGCTCAATCACCTGAGCCACATCTGCTTCCCTCCCAAGCTCCTTTTTTTCATTTTCACAATCAAACACTCCCCCCAAGGAGGCATGTGGATGCTGTAAGCAACATGATGTGGCTGCAGTGTTGAACGAGTATGTGGGATGGGGGTGGGAGGTGGGGGAGGGGCTTGATGGGGTTTGGCTCCCCAAAAACTAGGTATCGTCATCTTTGCATCCCTAGCACCAAGCAGTGGTTCCTTAAGAAGCATTGAATGGTGAAGGACGCGCACCCACGGCTGCAGGCTGGGCAGGGCGAGAACGGGAGGTGCCCTGCCTGCAGGCGGAGGCCCCCACCCTCCCCAGGGCCCACAAAAGGAGCACAGTGCAGGCTGGGGGCTGCGCAGTCGCCCCGGGGCTTGGCGACTCTGGGTGACCGCATTAAGGTTAACCAGTAAGAAAGGCCAGAGGAGACGGGATAAAGCGCCCAGAGCACACTCTGGGGCTCCAGAAGTTCCGAGGAGAGGAGGGGATGGGAGGGTGGGGGAGGCACCCTGCAGGAGGCAGGGGGGCGGTGGAGGGGGGCCCAGGTGGGAGCCAGCCCAGCCGCGGGCAGGCAGGCACGCGGGGGCAGGAGTTCTCCCCGCACGTTGCCGACGGGGAGACGGCGGCTTTCGCCGTCGGCCCAAGAGCACGGGTCAGCCGAGGGCGAAGGCGGACTCGGCCCCAGACCCCACAAGCTGCAAGCCGCACACTCTCCCTCCCTCACCGCCGGACAGTCCGGCAGGCGCGCGGCTCTAACGGGCCTCGGGGGGTTCACGGGCCACGCCACCCCTGAGAAGGGGCTGGCGCACGGCGTCCCCGCTCGCGGGAGTGACCGCCGCCGCCAGCTGAGGCCCCCGGCCTCGGGGCCCCACCGGCCCCGCCACCCTCCACGGGTGGGCTCCCAACCCAGGGGCGCGGGGCTGCCACCCGGCTCGCAGCTTCCTTGCGCAGCAGCTGGGGCAGAGGAGGAAGTGGCTGTATTTTTAAATGCTTGTCCTCAGTCCCTGGGGGCCTATTAATATTTTCCCAGGGCGGGGGCGGCCTCACCCGCAGCCACAGAGCACGTCCCCCCTGTGCCTGCGAAGCGCGGTCCCGGCCACCCTGCAGGGAGGGGTGGGGGCAGCCAGCCCCTGATGCTCTGGGTGCCCCCACCGAGGGCCGCAGACCCCCACGGCCTGGCTGGCAGGGCTCCCCTCGGGCTGCTCAGGCTCGCCCTCCATAAACCGGGCTGGAACCTGCGCCCTCACCCCCCTTCTGCCCTGGCACGCTCGTCCTCTTCCTTCCCAGCACCCAAACCACACTCTGACGTGGCCACCTCCGTGGCTGGGGCCCGGCCTCGGGGCGCCCTGCCCCAGCGCTGCCCAGCCCCGCTCGGGGCGCCCCCTCGGCTAGCCCCCAGCCCCCCAGTGCTTCCCGGCCCTGCTCCGGGGCGCCCCCTCGGCTAGCCCCCAGCCCCCAGTGCTGCCCGGCCCTGCTCCGGGGCCCCCCCCTCGGCTAGCCCCCAGCCCCCAGTGCTGCCCGGCCCTGCTCCGGGGCCCCCCCCTCGGCTAGCCCCCAGCCCCCTGCGCTGCCCGGACCTGCTCTGGGGCCCCCTCCTCGGTTAGCCCCCAGCCCCCTGCGCTGCCCGGCCCTGCTCGGGGCCCCCCCTCGGCTAGCCCCCAGCCCCCTGCGCTGCCCGGCCCTGCTCCAGGGCCCCCTCCTCGGCTAGCCCCCAGCCCCCAGTGCTGCCCGGCCCTGCTCCAGGGCCCCCTCCTCGGTTAGCCCCCAGCCCCCAGTGCTGCCCGGCCCTGCTCCGGGGCCCCCTCCTCGGCTAGCCCCCAGCCCCCAGCGCCGCCCGGCCCTGCCCCGGGGCCCCCTCCTCGGCTAGCCCTGAGCACCCTGCGCCCCCTGGAGAACCCGTGGGTCCTGGTGGCACTCCCCGCTACCAGGCCTTCCAGGCCCATCTCCAGGGGCTCCCAGTCCCCGTGCGCCCCTTCGTGGCCCCTGCCGTGCTGGGCCCTAGGACAACGGCCTCGGGGACAGTCCCCATCACGGCTGAGGCGGGCTGAGTGCCCGCTCGCCAGGCCCTTCCCCCGGGGGGCTGGCAGCCTGCGGAGGAGCCGTGAGGAGGTGGCGGGCTGGCGTGAGCCCCTCCTCGGGCTGGAGGTGTGCAGCGGGTAGCCCCACACACGTCTGAGAAGGAGGATTTGAGAAGCGTCTGCAGCCACCAGGAGGTCCTGGGGCAGCGGGCGGCAGTCCCAGCCCAGCAGAGAGATGCCTGGAAGGAGAGGTCAGGGAGCCAGGCCCTGGCGCTGGGAGGGCCGTGCCGTGGGCAGGGGCCGGGCAGGAGCCCCTCGCTGTCCCCACTCCTCCCACCGAGGAGCCTGGCCCCCCTTCTTTAAAATCCAGGTGCCAGGAGTGGCTTTCCACCACTTTCCCCACGCGGGAGCTGGACGCGGGGAGGTGCTGAGGGCTGGACGCCACCGTGTCTCCAGATTCCCTGAGAGTTTGGCACCGCTTTCTGCACAGAAACTTCCAGGGCTGTCTTTATCTCTAAAATGCAGAGTTGACTCTGGGGCCTGCTGAGAGCCCAGCCTTGGGTGGAGGGAAGAGCAGAAGTGGGGGGCGGGGCACCACGGGACCCAGTGGAGTGGGGTGGGGTCAGGAGGGAGGCACCACGTGAGCAGTCCCCCGGGGGCCCCTGAGCCTGCTCTGCTGCCCGGGCACTGTCCTCCTCCTCCTCCCAGCAGCTCAAACCATCCCTTCACCTCGCATCTGAGGCCCAGGGCTGGTCCTCTGCGGTGCAGCCCAGAACTGCCCATCTCATGGACCCCATGGGCTCACACCAGCCCTCCTCAGTAAGTGGCCCAGAAGGCAGGGATGGCAGTGGGCAGGGAGGCACCAGACAGAGAGGGAGGGCGAGGTGCCAGGGACAAGCATCTCTGTGCATCAGCAGTCACCCGCCTGTGAGGTGGATGCTTCCTGCCAGGGTTGACTATTGCCAACTCCAGCCCTCCAAGTCCTGGCTGGTCCACCACTCCATTTCTTTACCCCATTGTAGCAGCACGTGGGACTCAGGAAACAGCCATCCTAAACTCACCTCCCAGCAAAGGCCAAGCTGATGAGAGAGAGAAGAGGGCAGAAACAGGGCGACAGGGAGCGGTGAGGCTTGTGGCACACAGAAGACAACTGCTGTAACATGAAAATATCTGCAACAGGGTTGCCAGGTTTTCTAATTTCTTCAGAAAGCCAGAAATCGAACTTGTATGAGAAAATTCCCGATTTTTAAAAAAACATTGGCAATCAATTAAAAAGTTGTACACATTGCATGAGCAAAACAACTCACACATCCCCTTCCCCTTATGTGGCTCCGAACTGAAGGGCACCAGCTGGAGTGTGACCAGTCCGAGGCAGACAACCCTTCAGGCGGCCTTGGCCTTGGCCGGCCCGGCTTGGGCCAGAACGAGACGTGAGATTACCTGAGGTAGAGGCGACACCCAGGAGCGGCAAGGGCAGGGGATTACATAGCCTGACCGGGAGACTTTCCAGCCAGCAGTCTTTACGGGGATGGCGCCAGGACCCAGGGAAGTGGAGGGTAGGAGAGCATCTTCACCTTTGATTTGTTTCCATCATTTATATTAGAAATGTTAAACGCCAGTAACGAAAAATGTGGAAACGTTTATGTCGGACCAGAAATGAGAAGCAGGGTCTGGGCCCTCCCCTGAGGTGAGGGCATCTAATCTCATTTTTCAAGAGTAACCAGGCTGCAGAGAGGCAGCCTGGAGCAGAACACAAGGGAAACTTCCTGAGCACGAGGCAGGCATACCAAATGAGCAGCCGGGGCGCGTGTGGGATTTTCCTCTGCAAGGGCCTGAGGGTGGGGGTGGGGGGCCTGGCTCGGAGCACCTCACCACGCTGGGGGGACCTCTCAGGGACCCTTCCAAACCCAGACGTTAGAGCCACCCAGCCGGAGAGGCAAAGGGCCGCTCCTCACGTCCCCGCCCCCCCTGCATCTCTTCTGCCCTCTAAGCAGCTGACCCGGCCAGGCGGCCCCGCCTTGGGTGGGGAAGGGGAGGTAAGGACAGGGCTGGCCGGCCTGCTCCCTTCCCAAGTCGGTGCTGGCCAGGGGGGCTGGCCTCCCACGCCCCTGCTGTCCACATACAGCAGTTTCCTAAAAAGTCATGAATCAAAGTATTTGCCCTTCTGCCAGGTGTGTCGCCCCTCTGTGCCTCGGTTTCCTCCCCTGCAATAACAGTATCCACCCAGCTCATGGATGTGCGAGGACAGACTGTGCTTCTTACATGCAAAATGCTTACAACAGTGCCTGACAGAGCAAGCCCCATAAAATGTTTGCTATTGTCACTGTTATTCTGTGAGAACTCTCACCCATGGCCCCCTCCCCCAAATAGGGCAGAAGGGTGCCTGGAGCCTGCACACAGCTGTTTTTCAGGTTACCCCAACGCAGTGGGGGGTGAGGGGCTGGGCTGTCCTGGGCATCGTCTCCTGCCCCAAAGGCTCTGAGAACAGCCTGCTCTGCAGGGAGCCCCCCAGCACTCAGCTACTGCTGGGCCCAGCCCAGGACTCAGCAAGGAAGTGCATTTCATTTCTGATTACTGGAGGAAGGACGACAACCACAATCCATGCCTGGCTCGTTTCAGGGGAACAGAGAAAAGGGGGAGCCTGTCTGATGGGGGAGAGCCTTGCATGGAGAAGGCAGGGCTGAGCCCTTGTTGAGAGGATGGAAACGAGTCCGACAGCTGGCTCTGCCACGTACTCTGTGACCTTGGACAAATTTTAAACCTCTCTGTGCAAAACTACTGTCAGTGGTGGTTAACAATAACTAGCTGGAGGTGGGATCAGGCTGTGTCCTGTGGCCACAGTTGATAAAGATAAGCCTCTTGGAAAGCAGATGTGGCTCAACTGATAGAGCATCCGCCTACCATATGGAGGGTCCAGGGTTCAAACCCAGGGCCTCCTGACCTGTGTGATGAGCTGGCCCACGCACAGAGCTGCCACGCGCAAGGAGTGCCCTGCTGTGTAGGGAGCCCCATGCGCAAGGAGTGCGCCCCGTAAGGAGAGCCGCCCTGTGGGAAAGCACAGCCTGCCTAGGAGTGGCGCACACAGGGAGCTGATGCAGCAAGATGACGCAACAAAGAGATCCCTAGTGCCGCCAGATAATGCAAGCAGATGCAGAATACACAGTGAATGGACAGAGAGAGCAGACAACAGGGGCGAAAGGAGAGAAATATATAAAAAATAAATCTTAAAAAAAAAAAAGATAAGCCTCTCTATTAAGCCCTAACATTTCACACACTTTATACGTCCCTGACCCCCACCACACCCCAAACTAGGTGAGGTTACGGTTATGTTCCCCCAAAGCACCCACCGTCTGTCTGGCCAGCACCCTGCGTGCTGGCAACTGATTGCGTAATTGTTTATGATGGAATGTCTGTCCTCCCACTGGACCATCAGCTCCGTGAGGACAGCGCCTGGGGCAGCGTGAGCTTGTTTATGAATTCCAAAAAGAGAGAGCATGCTTGTAAACTGGTTTTTCCTTCTGGGTGTGATACCCTTAGATTGTACTGGTTGAGCTAAAATGCCTTTGATTAAATTATGTTAAGATTAGGGCTTTGAGTTGACCCCGTTAGCAGAGTGTAACTCGGTTTGAGTCCCTGCCCTCTTAGTGGGCGACAGAAGCCTACACTCAGCCAAGGAGACACACACAAGTAGGTACACAGGAGAAAGCAGAAAAAGACCCGGCAGAGGTGGGAACTTAGTTTTCACGCTGGAGCCTCAGAGAGAGATGAGCCATCAGTGTACAGCTGACCTCGTGGAGAGACCAGAGCAGCTGAGCCTGGAAAGAAATGGGCCGGGAGAGAGAGAGAAGCTGTACGCCAGCCCACACTGAGACGGGAAGAAGCAGGGACCACGGAGCCTTAGGAGGAAGAGGAAGGCTGGACCCTGGCCGAGGTCGCGGGCTATCCTGCTTCAACACGTGGGAGGAAGTAACCCTGAGTTGGGCTCTTTGTGGCCTTGTAACTGTGAGCTTCTACCCCCAATAAATACCCTTTACAAGAGCCAGCACATGTCCGGTACTTGCGCCAGCACCCCTCTGGCCAGCTAACGCAGGGCCCGTCTGTTTTATCCTCCCCTGGATCTCCAGGGCCCAGCACACGCCTGACACAGAGAAGGTGCTCCTTAAGTATCTCGAACCCTCCCCGCTACTCTGCAAAATGTTCCAACGGAAAGGGGAAAAATGTGGCCCCTGCAGCTTGCTCTGGTCATTGGGAGAGACAGGCTGGCTTAAGCGTTTGATCTGGCCAGAAATAACCCCAGAGCTCCTGCGGGGTCTTTCTGCAGGTGAAGACGCAGGCCTGGGGTGCCCAGCTTCTGTGTAGACGAGGCCGTTAACGGCCCTGCAGACGGGAGGGTAAGCCGACGCCTAGTCCAGGACAGAGGTCACTGCCCTGGAAGGAGAAGGAATGGAAATGTGGGGATTTTGAGAGTCCCAGGAAATCGGGAGGTCACTGGAAAGAGCGGTAAACTAGGCTTGATGAGAGACAGCCAGGGAGAACGTGGCAGGAGGCCGGGCCGGCGTGAACCCCAGGTTTAGATGCTGCCTGCTCTCGCGCGGCCTTGGTGGAAGCAGCTGCAGATGGGCCGGGCCGTGGTGGGCTGGTGGGCTGGGGCTGGGGAGGGAGGAAGCCCCCAGGCCAGGCTGCAGCCCTGGAGGCCTGTGGGTGCGTCCGCGCTCCAGGCCGCAGAAAGGCTGCGGGCGGAGAGGCTTTCACGCAATATTTGGGTCATTTTAAAAGAAAAATAGAAAAGGTACCCTCAGGGAACGTCTACACGGGGCCTCTGCCCATGTCGGGGGAGGGCCTTAGCCAGCGTCACTGGAAGAGCGGAGGGGTGACAGGGGAAGGTTGGGGCATCTGCATTGCAGCAGCAATGACCCCCTTTACAGGTAAGGAAAAAGGGGCGCATGGGGGGGGGGCTCGCCCAAGGCCACCCAGACAACAGGAGAAGAAACTGGAGGAGGGTCCCTGTGGCCCCCGGCCTGTGTCCCTTCCCACTCTGTGGGGTCATCTGAGGAGGAAAGGGAGGGCCGAGAGTTCCCTAAAGCCCCTCTGGCCGCCCAGCCGGGTGGTCCCAGACCCTCAAAAACCAGGCTGCCAGAGACCCCGCTCCTGCACCCGGCTTTCCTCTTCGTCCACGCCGCCCCTAAAGAGAAAATCCCTGTTGCATGTTCTTAGGATGGTTGTGCTGAACTGCCAAGGGACCCGTTCCCACTCCGTCCCTCCAGCCGCCCGGGTTGGAGCCCAGAAGTAAAACAGAGGCTTGCTTTATTTGGATTTCCTCCTTAAACATCTCAAACATGCAGGAAACACCCACCCAGTCCCAGATAAGCGGACTCGGGCCGCTGACCGCTGCCGGTGGGTGGGCTCGGGGTCACTGCGTGGGGGTGGATGGGAAGGCTGATGCCACTGACCGGGGTGTCCTGGGCGAGCCCCCAGGGAACTGACCCCTCCTGGGCCTGCCTGCCCACATGGGGAAAGAGCCGCTTGTCAGAGGGCGCCGCCTTCCCAGCTCTGCAGCCCCAGGCGTCCACCTGAAGGACGTGGGGGGGCTGCGAGGACTCTCCTCTTTCAAGTTACTTATTAATATCTGCCCCCGAGGCTCTGGGACAGCTCCGCCCTTCTTCCCTCCTCTTCGGCTACAATAAAGGAGGCATTGAAAGAAGAGCCCCACAGAGGCTATTTCTGAGCGCTCTCCAAAGGGAAAAGGCAGTGTGCCTCTCTTCCCCAGGCCCTCCATTCCTAGAGGAATTCCAAGGGGGAAACTGGTGCATTATCGAAAGGGGGCTGGGGGCGGTGTCTTGAAATTCTAAAGGATAAAATGAAAAAAGATCCTACACTGAATTAATTTTGCTTTTGAAATAAATCCATAATGCTTTCAGGAGACAAGACCCAGTCCCATGCCTCCTCTCGACCCCCCCAAAAAGGGCCAGCTCTTAAAAGGGTAGGTGGTTCTCCCAACTCCAAAACGCCTCTGGCAATGCCCCCCACAACTCTACACGCCTACGAGATACTCTGATTTGTGATCTGGGTACTTGGTATACGAGGTACCACTGCCACATGCTAAGTGTAGTAGGTTATTTCTAAACCCAAATCTTTTTTTTTAAGTGGGCCTGTGACCTTGACACACGTGTATTTCTATAAAACCAAGCAGGAATTGGTTTTGCACGTGTGTCTTCGCCGGCCCAGTTCCATCTCCGCTGTGAGCCAAGCCCCGGCAAAGCAGGCCTGTGCTCAGGACTCTGCTCCCAACCCTGGCTGGCCTTTGCAGCACCCATCAGAGCGAGGGGGCTCAGGGACAGAAAACATTCCAACTCATTCTCGCTCCTTAATGAAAAGGGGACCTGGGGAGCCCCGAGGCCCTCACCTTCTACTTTGACTAGGTCAGATCTCGGCCCCTCACTGTGATTTACTGACAGTGGAATATGCCTGGGGAAGGGAGGCCTTTCCAGAACTGTCCGACTCTTTTCTCCACAGCTTTAAAGAGTGGAACCCAGCTAACAGTTTTCACTCTGGCCGAGCTGTGTGCGAGCAGGATCACACCCGGCTCCAGCTTGAGCCTTCCGGTGGGTGGAAAGGAGAAAGCTAGAAACGGTCTCCTGTTGTCATGGAGAACTTCTCCCCTCCGCAGCTGGAAAGCTGGCTCTGCCTGCTTGGCAGAACGGAGGGCCCGGGCGAGGCACCTGGGACATTTTATTTATATGAAAGCTGAGAAAATACAAAGCTGGAACGGGAGAAATTTAAAATTAGAAAAGCACCGCACTGTACGTCAGCCTTCTTTGTGTCAAAGTAGCACTATGCGTTAGAATATAAAATGCCATCCTTAAGGACTTGAAGATTGTTTAAGACAAACCGTTTAACAAATCTTCGCTTCCCAATGATAAAAAGAAAGCCATGTTTTTTTGTTTCTTCCAAACATACACACCTGCCATTGAAATGAAAGTTCCATCGGGGCAGCTGTGCTTAAACTCAACTCTGCAGCCTGGACTGACCCCACACTGTCCAGGCAGGTGTTGGAGGGATGAACTGCTCTGGATAAGGTTAAACCTGAAAAATACGTTCTCCTCCTCCTCCCAGGGCTCTCTCCCCGGTGGGGTGATCGTCAGCTGCAGGGTCTTGTATCACACCCGGATGGAGACCCAGGGGCATCTTCACTGTCAGAGAGAAGCAGTACAGCTGAGAACCCCGGAGCGAGGCTCCCGGAGCGAGGCTCCCGGAGCTCGCGCACACCGGCCGGGCGCAATCCAAAGGACACGTTCCCCGTCCCGCTCCACCGCCAAATCCATCAAGTGCGGTTCCCCAAACGGGCACATCTGTTCACTGCGGGTAGTGGGCACGTGGTATTTGTGAGATCATCCTTTGTCTCTTTTTCACTTTTCAAAATTAACATATATATCTCAAGTGCTCAAATGATCGGGGGTTCATCGCTGACCACGAGATTAATTGGAGTCGGGGAAAGCCGCCTCCACCCCGCCTGCCCCGCCCGGCAGCCACTCCTGCCGCCTCCTCATGCGCGCTGCTCCCTCCGCTCTGCCCAGGAGGCCTGTGCCCACTGCAGCACGATCCTGTGGACACGGCCGCGAGCACCAGCGGAGAAGGCGGGGAGGCGGCGTGGGGGAAGGACGGGAGCCAGAATCTGGGCTGCCTCGCTCGGGCTGTGACCGTGGGTGACCTCGTTCACCCTCCCAAGCAGCAGTTTCCACACCTGTACGAGGCTAACGGCACCTAACAAAAGGTGTCCTGAGGCTTGTGGTGGGGAACATCAAGCGCACGGCACAGGGCCAGCTCCCAGGTCTTTGTGGAAGGACAGGAGGGAGGGAGGGAGCAAGCGACAGAGATCCAGGGAGGCTGTGAGGCCGTGCCATTTGAGGAGCAATTTCCTAGAGAAAAGCCTTATCTTCAAACGTTCGTGGGGGGACAGAACCAGTGGGACAAGTGAAGAGGAGAAAGAAAAGAACTTTGCAAGGGCAAGAGAGGCCCCAAATGAAGTGGGCTGACATAAAGGACAGAAAGATCCCTGTCTCTGGGAGGTCCATCTGAAGCCAGAGAGCCACCCAACAGGCTGTCACGGCAGGAGGGGCTCCCCTGTTGACAGCTGTCCAGCCTTTTTTACTCCATGGGTCCCGTTCCCATTTGGGTCATATTTGTCTACTACAGTACTGTTATCGGTTTACTCTTTACCTTAAAATCATCACTGCTTTTTAATTTAAAATCTTTCTTCAGCATTGATCTGAGCGAAAATGAAAACACAGGTTTGATACGATACCTACATTTTTTGTAATACATAGAAACAAACAGGAAACGATGAGAATGAAAGATGCTAAAATCATCTCCCTGGCCACTGTGAGAAGCGTGCTTGAACAGGAGTGAATCTAGACTACATCACTCGAGGGCCCCCGCCCGGGTCTACCACCCTGGTAGCTGAAGGCTGCTTGGATCTGATAAGGCCCCGTCACTCCTCAGGCCCTTTCTGGTCTTGTCGGTGCGTTTCATCTAGTCCCCATGACAATGCTGTGGGCTGGGCAGAGTCGTCGTAGATGAGCCTGGGCTCCTGCAGCACGGGGCTTACCCAAAGGGAGCCCAGGGCAGGCTGGCAGCGGGCCAGAGCCAGCGCTCCGAGCTCCTGCCTCTTCGTTCCACCCTCCTCGGCCGTCACCACGCCCCGTGGACAGTCCATTCCTGCCGCTCTCCAGAATCTCATCAGCAATGCAACCCCCGTGTAAATGTTGTATCCGCCTAGCGGCTTGATGCCAGGCTCTCTAGGCAGAGAACACGTCCCTCTGAGACCCAAACTGTCACCTCCGCAATCGTGATGGCCCACGTTGTCATCTGGCCATCAGCAGGCCCCACCTAGTGAGGCCACCAAGAATGTTCCCGGACAATGCTCAGTGCACACTGCTGCTGCGTGACCCCTGCAGGGAGGAATGCCTTGGGTCACGCTGACCAGCGAAAGGCCCTGCTCAGCCAGGGGCAGGGCAGGCCAAAGAGGGCTGGGGTTGGAGTTCCTGGACTGGGTGGGACCAAGCTCATCACACAGCGGGAATTCTACCTGGAAGATGAGAGACCCGCGCTGCAGCATGCACGGGAGGTGCTAGGGAGCATGACGTGGCTTTCCCTTCTGCCTCCACTGTCGTCTCTGCAGACAGACGCGTGATTTCCCCAGGACAGACCTGCTGGCTGACAGCAGAGACTAGAGCTCACAGGCTGAGAAATGACAACTGCCCCACTTTTTCACTCTTGGCACCCACCGCTGCCAAGATGCAGGTGGGCGCCCTCCCCTGGTGGCTGGGAGGGCAGGGCCACAGAGCCAGTGACTGAAGTCAGGTGGCTTAACCCAGGGGTTCACAACCTGGACCCCAGGGCTTGTTTTCAGAGATCCACAAATCCCCGAATCGTATGTCCAACTTTGTACATCTAAGCAGTTTTTCCCCTGTGCTTCTCATTTTGCATATTAAAGAGAATGTGAATCAAGAAGGTAAAAACCACTGGTCTGGGCTCCAGCCCCTCGGCCTTCTTGGCTGCCTCCCTGATGCGAGGACTTGCTGGAAGTGGCACGCATATCCCATCCCCGTGTACAAAGACATCGCAAGAGGTGAAGGCATCTTTGGGAGAGCTCAGCTCTGCCAACCCACTGTTATTCTTGGAACTTCCAGCCAAAAGCAACCCCACTGCTTCAATACCGCAGGGCCCAGTGGGATCATCGAAGATTACCAGGGTTCTTGGGGCCTTAAAGCTGACCCACAGAATTCTTCTCCAAGTCTGAATTCTCTGCTCAGACCTGGGAGGACTTGCCAGATCTCCCAGGTAACAGGGAGCCCACATGGCTCCTTCATTTTCCCCATCCTCAAAGGTACCTGCCGTGGGTCTGGCAGGTACGGAACACAACACACACCCTTTGGACACTTGAGACCGTTCCGGCTTTGCACAAGAATATGCTTCTGCCTGACTCACACAACTGTGCATTGTACAAACTACACATTGCTTGTGTGCCTGCACGTTTTCAACCACTTGGGGAGGAGGCACACTCTGTTTGGGGGCATTTCTTTGGTAGAACAGATCACAAGGATTATACAAGATAGAAGAGTGAGCAGAAGCCACATCTGCCCGAGAACTCTCTGGATTCCGCAGGCTGGTCGACGTAGGATACTGACGGATATGAGCACCAGTCACCCCAGGATCGATTCACCAAGGCCCAGGAGTCCGTCCTGGTTCCAGGTGACCACTGGAGCTCAAGAACCACCCCCCAGGGGTAACTGACGGGTCACTTCATGAGCATCTCAGGCCAGCTGAGAGCGTGAATCACCTGTGGTGGGAAATGATCATGAACTAATAAAGTCCCACTTATCATGAAAACGCCTTGTGTAGGTGAAAGCGTGAGAGGAGGAAAATACAAACTGCCCTGGGCAGAAGCCAAGCCGGGCACCCTGGGAAATCGTCCCCTGCCTGGCCAGGGCTGGGCAGAGGTGCTCAACAGCTCCACCACCCCTCCTCCACTCTAGGAGCTGCCGAGACCAGGCGGGAGGGGGCCGCTTCCAACCCAGCACCCTGCTACCCCCACCTCCCCTCCACCCCGCCCCACCGCTCCCTCCCCGGGAGACACAGGCAGACCCTGCAGCCCAGAGAACCCCAGGGCCTTAAAAATCTCCTGCCTCCCGCCGCGCAACAGAGAGAGCACAAGCCACACCATAAACCAGGCGGAGAAACCAACTGGCAGCTGGGGCGGGGAGGGCAGCCCCGAGGGTGAAAACCAAAGACAAAACCATCCTCAGCCCCAGGCAGCAGCGACCGGCAGTTTACAGGAAATTGGGAGGCTTACAGAATGTGAGCCAGCTCAAGTTTCTTCCCTGAGAAGAGCAGCAGGGGAGACTGAAGAACTGTCTCCGACTGCTTTGTTCTCTGTGACCCCCCCGACACGTGTCTGTTATTCAGACCGACCGCTCGCTGCCCCCACGCGCCCACCAGGGACAGTCAGCAGAGTGAAGATAAAACACAGGCCCTTCAAGCAGCCTTCAACCCCAGGACGGCCAGGGCCTCCCGGGGGGGCCAGCCGGCGTAGGGCCAAAAGGGGGTCTTTTGATTGGACCCCGGTCAAGCTGTTTACCTGTCTTAGTCCCAGTTCCCCCATCGGAACGTGGGGCTAATAGACAGCCCCCCACGGGTCTCGTCAATCGCGTGCAAATCCACATCGGGTGCCTGGGCCTTGCCCTGCTGTTGTTAGGGTGGCACTTTGGAGCTTTTTACAGCAGACCCCCCTCTGGCTGCTGCTGACAGGAAGGTCCCGCGTTCAGGGCAAACCTCTGGAGGCCCTGTCCGTCACCTCCTCTGGTTCCCATCAGGATGTGAGGTCCCAGGACAGAGCGAGAGTCCCAAGGAGCAAGAGCCACGAAGGTTCCATGCCAGCAGGCGCCTTAGCAAAGCCAGGGCTCGCAGACCCAGGCGCCGGTGACGTGGCCCTCGCCCACCTCTCCAGGCCGGCACCCACCTCAGCTCCAGAGTCTGCTTGGGTGTCCAGGAACCCTATCCTGACTCCCACGCCGCGTGGGGGCTCCCCAACGCTCCCCTGTCCCAGCCCTGTCCACTCTGGGTGGACGCTCGGTTTGCCCCCTGCCTTCCCCAGAGGGGAGGTGGGGGACAAGAAGCGGCACGACCCCACGCTGGGGCCCCCCCGGCCGCGTCCCGGGCAATGAATGAGCTGGGGCCCTGGTTGTGACCGCAGCTTCGGAGCCCCAAGCCCCCAAGTGAGGGGCGGTCGGTGCAGCGCGCTGCTGCTTCTCATGCACACGGAATCCGACGATTGCCCCGGCCGACCCCTGACCCGGATCAGGCCATTTGAAAAATGGGGAAGGAGGTCCCCGTCCGCCCCGCCGCCCCTCTGCCCGCAGGGTCCGCGCCAGGGCAGCAGGGACAGGTAAGGAACCCCAAGATCCCTGCCAAGGAGGGATCTCCGCGCAGGGCGCAGCCCCTCGCCGCCGCGAGCCCCTTCCCGCCGGCTCACCGTTACGCTGGAGTCGGCGCGGGGCCGAAGGCCACGCAGCGCAGGTCCCGGGGCGCCCCCCGCCCCCCCCAGCGCGGCCACGGGGGCGACCACGCCCCACGCCCCGGAACAAAGCGCCGTGGGCGGGGGGCGCCGCGGCCCGCGCCCTCCCCTGGGGGCTGCCCAGGCCACTCACCGCGCTGCAGCCCCGGCTCGGCTCCGGCCCGCGCCGCCTCCTGCGGGCGAGCGCGCCACGGGGGGCAGCGCCGGCGCGCGGGGCCGCGGCCGCCCACGACGAGGCGGGACCCACGGCCGGCGGCCGCCCCGCCCCCGCCCGCGCCGCCTTAAAGGGCCCGCGCCGCCCGCGCCCAGCGCGCCTTCATTGCGCCAGCGCCTGCTAAAAATAGAGCGGCCGCCGCGCGCGGGGGAGGTCGGCCCGGGAGGCGCGCGCCCGCGGGCCCCGCGAGCACCCTCGCTCCCCGGAAGGTGCGGCCCGAGGAAGCTCGGCCCGCTGCCCCGCGATCCCCCGAGGGGGAGCAGGGAGCGCGGCCCGGCTGCGCACGGAGGCCGGGGACGGCCCCGCCGCCACCCCCGCGGGCCGCGCACTTGGCCGGGCCCGGGCTGGTTTAAGGTGGACGGCGAGCGGCGGTTCTCCCGGGCCTCCTTAAGAGCCCCCGGCCGCCACTGCTGGTCCGCTCCAGCCGCGGGTCTCTGAGCCTACCCGGCGGGCCAGTCCTAGGCAGTCCCCAGCGGCGCTCCTCGGGATCCCGAGTCGTCTTTCTTCCTAGACCCTGTCCCCAGCGTCGCTCCTCCAGCCCCTCTCGGTGCACCGTTCCGTTGGTGGGCCCAGAGTTCCTCGAGGGAGGCAGCAGGGCCAGGCGACCCTCGGGTTTCATTTCATTTCGTTGTTTCAGCCCCACCAGCTCCTCTCCAAGGGCGTTGTTTCTCAAAATTTTTTATTATTCTTGAGCCATCATTCACCCTTTCAAAGTGTATAGTTCGTTGGTTTTTAATAAATTCACACAAGTGTGCATCTATCAGCACTATCTAATTCCGCCTCCTACCTGTTAGCAGTCATTGCTCATTCCCTCCTCCTCCAACTCGGCTTCTGTTTTAGACATTTCATATAAAAGGGATCAGACAATCTGTTACCGTTTGTGACAGCCTTTTTTCACTTAGCGTAGTGTTTTCCGGGTTCATCCATGTGGTAGCATGTATCAATATTTCATTCCTTTTTATGGCCAAAGAATATGCACTGTTTTCCATTCATCCGCTGATGGCCATTTGAGCTGTTTCCACTTTTTGCTTAGTATGAGTAATGCTGCTGTGAACATCTGTGGGCAAGTTTTTGCGTAGGCATACGTTTTTAAATTTCTCGTGTGCGTGCCCTAGGAGTGGAATTGCTCTGTCATATGGTAACTCTCCGTTGAACTTTCTGAGGATCTGTCCAACTATTTTCCAAATCAGCTGCATCATTTTACATCCCCACAAGCCGTGTGTGAGGGTTCTGACTTCGCCACCTCCTTGACAACACTCATTGCCTGTCTTTTTTATTATAGCCATTCTAGCGGGGCTGAAGTGTCAAATTATGGTTTTGATCGTTTAGCATCGTTTTTAAGAATGTTCTTTTTATGGGAGGACCTTGGTAATGACTTGGAACAAGCTTTACACTTCCAAGAAACCATCCCCTTTCCCGCTTTGAGATCTTCTCCCTCCGCCCCAGACCTAAAGGGACCTCACCACCCAGTCCTGCAGGCCATGCGGGGGCTCCCAAGCTGATGTAGGTTTCGACAGTCACCTATGTGGCCATTTGGGAAGGGCTATTTTGCCCACCCTGTACCCCCACTCCCACTTACTGCTCTGAAGTCCCTGTGGACCCCGAGTCTCTACAGGAGGGGAGAATGGAATGGATGTCATCAAGAGCATCTTGCCTTGGGGATAGGGAGTAAAAGAGCAGGTTGAGGGAAGCGGATGTGGCTCAGGCGACTGGGCTCCCGCCTACAACATGAGAAGTTACCGGTTTGGATCCTGGTGCCTCCTAAAGAAGACAGAGAGCTGGCACGACGAGCAGGCCCCGCAAGCTGACACAACAAGAGACACAAGAAGAAAAAACATAATGAGAGATCCAACCAAGTAGGGAGCAGAGATTCCCAGTGACTCCTAAAGAAGACAGCGAGCTGATTCAGTGGGTAGGCATGGCGAGCTGACACAACCAGTTGATGCAACAAGAGACACGGGGAGGAAAAACAGAATGAGAGACACAACAAAAGCAGGGAGCGGAGGCGGCTCAAGCGATTAGGCACCTCCTTCCCAGAAGTCCTGCGTTTGGCTCCTGGTACCTCCTAAAAAAACAAGGGAGATAGACAGACATAACGAGTAAAACACAACAAGGGGTGGGAGAAATAAATAAAATAAATCTTTAAATATTAAAAAAAAAAAAGAGCCACTTGGGAGAGAGCTTGAAGGACAGAGGTTGCCTGGCAGGATCTTGCCCTCGGGGCAGGTGGGCAGGGGTCTGGGGGTCCTGGTTGCCTGTCAGTCCCTCACAGGGAGCCCCCTCTGCTAAGGTCATCCTCTCCTGGGCCCCATGTGGGCCCTTGGCTTGAACTGAGACAACTTCTACCCAAGAGTCAGAGAGGTCTTTATATCTGCTTTCATATACAAGTCTTTAAGAATAGATGTTTTCTCAGAAATGGACCTGAAACAGCCGGGCAGCATACACGGTACCTGGAATGGTCAGACTGAACCCAGCAGGTTGTGCCTGGGGTCCTATAACAGGGCTCTTGTCCCCCTCCGGCTGCCTCCTCTGCTTTTTGGACCCTGAAATGAAAGAAAATAAGGTTGTGGCTCAGTTACTGACGACTAGGAGCCTTAGAGAACAGGGTCAAGGAGAAGAAAGGTGAGGCCTGGGTTTGATAGTTCATTCTTTCAATAAACCCTGCCAGAGCACCTACTGTGCGCCAGGCGCTGTGGCAAAGACTATCTCTGAGCAAACTCTGAGTGCTGACCGGAGGAGAAGCGCTATGGGAGAGAGCAGCAGGCAGGCTGTGGGAGCCCAGAGGCAGGGCACTGACCCGAAGCTGGGCGGGAGACTCAGGGCAGACTCTGGGGGAGGCGATGACTGAGCCGCGTCTTGAATGATGCACAGCAATTACCAGGCCTGGAAAGGAGAAAGAAAACTCTATATGCTGCAGCGTGACCGAGCTGATCGCAGGGCTGCCCAGGTGTGTTTAGGGTATGAAAGGAGGGGAGAGTCCTGGCCAAGAACCCGGTCAGGCCTCCAGCCCAAGGCTCAGTCCCTGAGGCCCTAGGCCAGGAGCCAGCCAGGTCACTGTGGCACAACCTGCCTCCACAGCTCCCTGCCCCAGCTGACCCCTGGGCGTCAAAGCAGCGCCGAGTTCCGAACGCTCCCAGCAGGCCAGGCGCCCGCTGTGAGGGCCGGGTCTGCCCACCTCACAACAGCCCTGCAAAGAAGGTGGTACCAGCCTCGTTTCGGACAGGAGGACACCGCAAGCCCTGTGATCTTTTATTTTTTCCCCTCCGTGGGCCAGTCAGTTGTGTGTACGTGGCCGTGGGCCGAGGGGAAAGGGGAAGAGCCGGCGAGGAGGCCAGCGCTCTGTGCAGTCTCTCCAGGCCAGTGGCTGGAATGAGGCTTTAAGCTGACCCTGGAGCACCAGCCACGGCACAAGAGCCTCCCGCCACTGCCGGGCCCGTCCATCCCGTGTTCGTCAGCCACAGGGGGGCCAAAGCCAATACTGAAACCCGTGGGGTGTTCTAAAGGGTATTTATTTGGGGTAGAAGCTTACAGTTACCGGGCCATAGGCGTTCGTTACTTCGCTCACCGAAGTCTTTTATCATACGTTGGAGAGATTGGAGAGACGTCTGCCAGGTCCAGCCTTCCTCTTCCGGCTCCGTGGTCCCAGCTTCTTCCAATACCAGCTGGAGGCTGGCTTAAATCTCGTCTGTCTCCCGGGGCTCACTTCTCTCTGGGCTCAGCTGCTCTGCTCTCTCCGCAGGGCCAGCTGTGGACCCTCAGGCAAGCGGCTGGTCTCTCTTCCGGGTCCTCTGTCATGTCTAACGAACCTTCTCTCTTTCCCCATCTATCTGCTTCTCTGTGTTTTTACTTCCCTGGGTCCAGCGTTAAAACTCTAGCTTCCTCCTGCTGAAGGCCCAATCAAAGCCCTCATCATAATTTAATCAAGTAAAAGTGAAACCCCTGAAGTTAATACAATCTAATACACCCAGAGGAACCGACCAGTTTATAAACGTCATCAATACCTATTTTCAGAATTCATAAATAATATAAAACTGCGGCAACCCCCTCGGCTGACCTTTCTTCCGTGCCAAGTACAAGCCCTTTCTCCCCACTGACTGCACACGGTATAGTGCCGAGACCCGGATACTCTGCTCTTAGGTTTTCACAGGCCTTAGGGATCCAGGTGCAGTCACCTCTCGTCTTTAGCACTCCTTGGGCCCTTTCGCCCACCTTCCTCAGCCACATCAGGATGCTTGGCCTCACAAAGCTTGCTTCTCCAGTGCTCACGTTCGTCCTTCACATGGGCTCCCACTTGCTGTCTGAAGAGCAGCTTCCAGCCTATCTCCTCTGGGCTCTCAGTCAAACTTCTCCAAGAAGTTTTCTATATTCAACCAATACATTTGTTTCTGATACTATGCTTTTTCCTCCATTTAAACTAAAGTCCAATAGCTTTTAAAAATGTGGGGCAGTCTCCCATAGGAAGAAATAGGTTTTACTTTACAGAGCACAAACACACATACACACACTATGACAGCACACACAAGTGAAATAGGAGTTTCGTGAAACAATGCTTTTACTATGTGTGATGCACTCCGATCTATTTTATTCTTTCATTTACGAATATTAGCAAGATCTACTAAATTGATTTCATGGCCCACTGATGGGTTGTGACCTGCAGTTTGAACCATCGTTTGATACCCAGAGCTTCAGGGTAGTGACTTTACAGCAGAAATTTGCCAAGAAAGAAAAGTCAACTCTAAGATTTAGAAACACATGATAGAGACAGTAGTTTGAAAAGAGTTTTGAATTTCAAAAGCCTAAAAAAATGTCTGCTTCTAGCGGGACATAGTAGATCATGTCAGGTCTATGTTCCTGCTGCAGCAAAGTGGAAGGCTTTTCGCTGTTCCCTGACCCCCTGGGGGACATTTGCCAATTTGAGTCACTGGCTAATGATCAAGCTTTGACCAAAAAGAGGGCCTCTACTGGAGAAGAGAAACCAGCAAAGCTTTTACTGGCCACATGATAACACAACGATAAACTAGAACATAGGGACCTGTGTTAGTCAGCCAAAGGGGTGCTGATGCAAAATATCAGAAATCTGCTGGGTGTTAAAAGGGCATTTATTGGGAGTAGGAACTTACAGATACCAGGCCATAAAGCATAAGTTACTTCGCTCACCAAAGTCTACTTGGAGCAAGATGGCTGCCGACGCCTGCGAGGGTTCAGGCTTCCTGGGCTCCTACATTCCTGGGGCTTGCTTTTCTCTGGGTTCAAGGTACCTTTCTTCCTGGGGCTTGCTTCTCTTTCCTCTGCGTGCTGACTTCCCAGGGCTCCAGTTTAAATCTTCAGTATCAATTCCAACATCAGAACCCCTCAACTCTGTCCTTTGCCATGCCTTTTATCTGCGAGTCCCCACCCACCATAATCATAACTCAATCATGCCCAGGTACAGATCAGATTACAACCACAATCCAATATTTCTTTTTGGAATTCATCAATTATATCAAACTGCTACAGGGCCTTAAAATGACAACCAGCTTTCTCCACAGGACATTTACTAAATTCAGGGCCTGGGAATGCATCTAAAAAGAGTGAAATCTTCCACAATTTTTGCAGCGCTTAGAAAACAAAGGCCCACAAAGGAGGAAGAGCCTGACTCAAACACAAAGCCATTTCCTCCCTTGTGACACTGGCCGGCTTTTGAAGCAGTGTGGAACTGTCTGAGCAGTTGGGAACCTCCGAAGGGCACAGCTAAATATCCAGAGTCTTTCATGGCTGAGGACACAGAGACCTGAGAGGCTGTCAGTCAAACGCCTATGAGAGCCATGTGCTAGGAAGAGGAGTAGAGTAGAACTAGGCTGAATCTTTCAAAACCTGAAACCCAGGCCCACCCTGCTCAACTCTTCCTTGGAATGAGGCAAGCAATTCCTAACCCACATTTGCTCAACTGAGGAAAGAGGCAATCCTCTCTGTGGCAAACGACATCATCTGGAGTCTCCATGTCTGCTATGATAAAAATAACTAGACCCATAGAGACATGAAAATATAATTGATAAGCAAGAGAAAAAAATAGATAGTAGAAGCAGATACACAGATCATTCAGATGTTGGATATCCTTGTTGGCAAGGACTTAAACAATAACTACTTGTAGAGGAATTGGAACTCATACATTTCTGATGGAAGAGTAAAATGGTATCATAGTCAGCATTCATATAGTGAACAGAAGAGACAGAAATCACACAGTAATTTGGACAGGAAAATTTTAATATACAGAATTATTAAATATAAGAGGAGATTGCATGTTAAGGGAGAAAGAGAACTCTAAAAGAATATAGCTATAGCAGATAGAGCAGTCCCTGCCTCTAGAACTGATAGAGCATCCAAGGAAAGAAAAATGTGCATGAGTTCCCGACCCTCAATTTCTGCCACCAGGTTGAGGTCCACATCTTGTTGGTGAGGGTGCATTTGTGACCTTCTAGATGTTTACTGAAGTTCTGTGCAGACAGAATTCACTGAAGAGCTTTCCTTTTGGATGCTGAAGGAAGCCATCCATGGAAAGATGCTGCACTGTAGAAGTTGCTAGAAAACTGCCCACAAGGCTGGGAAGCTGCCCTCTGGGGTGGAGGAAGCTTCCCATGGTATTGTGCTGTGTGGTTCTGGCAGCCAAATGCTGCAGGACCCATGTGTTGCAGGAACCTGCCAAGGGAGCTCTTCAGAACCGGGAAGAGAAGTCAGTTATCTCTACTGACAAAGCTTAACATTGTGCCAGCTGGCAAAGGAAAAATGTTTGCATGGTCAATCTCCAATATTGCAGAGTGGGCAATTAAGGGTAGATTTGGAGCTGAGAGGGAATAATTGATAACTGGTATAATCAGCTTTGAAAAACTCTTTAGTACTATCTACTAAAGCTAAACATATCCACATCTTCTGGCTTTCTACTCCTATGTATACACCCAAGAAAAATTAGTAAACCCACCCACCGAAAGACATGTACAAGAATGTGCATAGTAACTTTATTCATAATAGTCCCAAACTGGAAACAATGCAAATGTTTATTAGCTGGGGAATGAATAAAGTAATAGAAGACTGCCCAACAATAAATAAGAATTAAGTACTCATATATGAACAATACCAATGAATCTCCATGGACATTATGTGAAGTGATAAAAGCCAGATGCAAAAGAGAACATATTGTATGATTTCACTTATGTGAAGTTCAAGAAAAGGCAAAACTGATGGTGATAGCAGTCAGAACAGTGGTTATCTCTTGGGGGTGTGGGGGATAGTGACTGGGAAGGACGTGCTGGAAATGTTATATGTCTTGAATGGGCGGTGCTTACATGGATGTATACAAATGTAAAAATTCATCCAGCTATGTAGATATTATTAGCACACTTTTCACATTTTATTGTATGTTTGCTATACCTTAAAAATTCAAAAAATTCCCTTCTATGATTACTATATTGAGTAAAATCGAGGAAAAGTAGAAAAAAATTGATGAAAGGAAAGAGAATTTCACCAGATAAGCAGAATCTACAAAAAAATAATAAAATGGACATTCTGGAATTTTAAAAAGTATAATAACTGAAATGAGGAACTCATTGGTTAAGTTTAAAAGCAGACTGAACATAACTGAGCACAATTTAGTATACAATAATAATAACACATTGAAATTAAAGCACAGAGAAAAAATAAAAACAGAGATAGCAGCATGAAAGATATCTGCACATACCCAAATGTCTAACATTGGAGTCCCAGAAGGAGAGGTGAGAGAGAATGGGTCTGAAGCACTATTCAAAGAGATAATGGGATGCAGATGTGGCTCAAGCGATTGGGCTCCCGTCTACCATATGGGAGATCCAGGGTTCAATTCCCGGGGCCTCCTGGTGGAAGGCGAGTTGGCCCCCATGGTGAGCTGACCTGAGCAGAGAGCAGGCCCACATAGAGTGCTATCCCATGTGGCGAGCTGGCCCATGCAGGAGTGCTGGCCCACGCAGCAAGCTAAGATGACACAACAAAAAGAGACACAGAGGAGAGACAATAAGAAATGCAGCAGACCAGGTAGCTGAGGTGGCACAAGAGATTGAGCACCTCTCTCCTACTCTGGAAAGTCCCAGGATCAGTTCCTGGTGCCACCTAAAAAGAAGACAAGTAGATACACAGAACGCATAGCAAATGGACACAGAGAGCAGACAACAAGGGGTTGGGAATTAATAAATAAATAAAGAGCTAATGGCAGAGAATTTTCCAAAACTGATGAAAGACAGAACTTGATAGGTTCAAAGATCTTGGTGAACTCCAAAAAGGAAAAGCACTAAGAAAACTACTCAGGCACCTCATAGCTAAACTGCTAAAATTAAAAGAAAAAAAAACGTTTAAAAATGGTTTAGTTCCCTGGGCTGTTCAAGAAAGTACCATGAAATGAGTCATGTTAAACAATGGGAATTTATTAGCTCTTGGTTGTGAGTCAGGAAAACATCCAGATGAAGGCAACATGAAGGCAATGCTTTCGCCCTGAAGGCTGTGGCACTCTGGGGTGGCTGCTGGTGGTCCTTGGTCGTTAGTTTGTCACGTGGCAAGGCACGTGGTGGTGTCTTCTGTCCTCTCCCTTCTCTTCTGGGTTCCACTGACTTCAGCTTCTTGCTGCTCCCTCTGTGGTTTTCTCTCTCTGTCTGATTTTCACCCTGCTTATAAAGGACTCCAGTAACAGAACTAAGACACATCCGGATCGGGAAACGGATGCGGCTCAAACAGTTGGGCTCCCGTCTACCACACAGGAGGTCCAGGGTTCGATGCCCAGGGCTTCTTGGTGAGGGCAAGCTGGCCCACACAGAGTGCCAGCCCATGGGGTAATGCCGGCCCACGCAGGAGTGCCGGCCAACGTGGAGAGCGGGCGCAGCAAGACGATGCAACAAGAGACACAGAGGAGAGAGCGGAAGAAGATGTAGCAGAGCAAGGAGCTGAGGTGCCACTAGAGAGCGATCGCCTCTCTCCCACTCTGGAAGGTCCCAGGATCAGTTCCCGGAGCCACATAATGAGAATGCAAGCAGACACAGAAGAACACACAGTGAATGGACACAGAGAGCAGACAATGGGGGAGGGGGGATAAATCTTAAAAAAAAAGACACATTCTGATTGAGCTGGACCACACCTTAACTGAAGTAACTGCCTCAAAAGGTCCTATTTACAGTGGGCTCGAGCCTACAGAAATGGATTAAATTTAAGAACATGTTTTTCTGGGGTACAGCTTCAAAGCAACACCAGCAGGCAAAGAATAAAAGGACACAAAACTTCAAAATTGAAACAACAAACAAAAAGAACACCTTCAAAATTGACAGCTCAAAAAAATTATGGCAACTAGAAAACAATGGAGTGATTTCTTTAAAGTGCTGAAAGAATTGCCACATTGAAATTCTATAGCCAGTGAAAATGTCCTTCAAAAATGAAGGTAAAATAAAGAAATCTTTAGATAACCAAAAATTGAGGAAATTCATTCCCAACAGGCCTGCACTAAAAGGAATACAGAAACTTTTCAGCCAGAAGGAAATGACCAAGCCAGAAGCAAGCATATGAAGAAGAAATGAACACTTGAAAGGTTTACCTCAATAAAATGTTAAACAAAAATCTATAGGGTGAAGAAATGATAGACGCTCCAGGTAGGTTTGAGGGATCCAAGTACAGAGAGAGTTGTGTGTCGGAGTCTTGGTCGGTGACCCGAGGTATCGGGAATGAAAGACAAAGAAAGATTGGGTTCAGGGGATCTGAGAGCACTGATTTCTCAAGCTCATCAGACAACTTTATTGAGTCGAGGGGCTAGTATATATACCCCTAACATACGTGACATTCAGCACACAATCAAGTTACCTATTACCATTACCTCATGCTATATTAACTAGTGATTGATGAAAACCCAACAAACTTTACTGGAACTATTATTATGAAAATCAGTAACTATACTCATAAATCCTGTTACCCAGGTTGTTCTGTTCTAGGTATTGTTCTGCCTGCAGGTGTGCTGACCCAGCCAAGATTGTGCTCTGCACCGATAATCATAAGGGACAGCTTGACTCAGTGGTCAAGGAAGTAACTTGCTTCCATGGAAACAACATGCCTTTGTTTCCCACAGTTGTGTCTCCCTAACAGGGTTTTGGAAAGTAGTGAGTCTCTCAGAGACCCTGAGCCACAGGTGATAGGGCAGGTGAGAACAGAGAGATGCAGGAGGACCTCAGCAAATCAGGTGAGGCCGTCTTATGGGTTCCAGTGGGCATCAGAGTAGCTGCTCCAAGAGCCACTGAACCCTGCATTTTGCATGAGGAGGAAGCAGTGGTAATCTGCATAGACTAATAACCTGATACCATCAGGTGTGTAGGTGCCCTTAAATGTCAGAGGACACGGGCGATTAGGTAACTCCAACAAAAAGATGTAGGGTAAAGGGGAAGTGGAGAGGAACAGTAAGTACCTGAGGAAATCCTGACTATACTGGTGTGGAATTGAACTGGCCAAGACCTAATTTCTGCCACCATGTGCAATGAGAAGATCAACAGAAATTAATCTGAGTAGCGTTGTTTATGAAGGGGGAGCTGGAAGCATTCCTATTGTCCATCCCTGAGGGAGTGGGGAGGGCAAATGTGGGGAATGCTTGCCATGGAATACAGGCAGAACTTGCAGACTAGATGTTCATAAAGCAACGTGTGTGGGTCTTGAAAACACGGGGATGAATAAAAAAGGAAGAGAATAAGGAATGATGCATATTACACAATAACCCCTATGGAAATTAAAAATACATGCTGGGGTGGGGAGCAGAGGTAGCTCAAGCAGTTGAGTTCCCACCTCGCACATGGAAGGTCTGGGGTTTGGTTCTAGCACCAGCTTCCTATGAGGTCCTGGGTTCAACACCCATGCCCTGGTATCTCAAAAAAAAAAATACATGCAGGGAGTAGATATAGCTCAAAGGCGGTGTGCCTGCCTCCCATGTACAAGGTCCTAGGTTCAATTCCCGGTACCTTCTTTTTTATTTTTTAAAGATTTATTTTATTTCTTTTATTTCTTCCCACCCCCTTGTTGTTTTTCACCTGCTGTGTCTGTTCATTTTCTTTGTTTCTTTAGAAGGTACCAGGAGCCAAACTAGGGACCTCTGATGTGGGAGGGAGGGGTCTAATCGCTTGAGCCATATCTGCCCTCTGCTTTGTTGTGTCTCTCATTATGTTTTTCTTCTTGTGTCTCTTGTTTTGTCAGCTTGTCAGGCCTGCCCATCCTGCCAGCTTGCTGTCATTACTTTAGGAGGCACTGGGATCCGAACCAGTGACCTCCCATGTGGTAGGCAGGAGCCCAGTTGCCTGAGCCACATCCAATTCCTGCTGGCACCTTCTGAAAAATATTAAGAAATATAAAAGGTGCCACTTAATAAATAAAATATTTAAAAAGTACATACACACACAACAAAATATATATTTTGCAAGACCATAGACAGACAAATAGTTACATATTAAATACATTAGCATGTTTATGTATTGTGTGGTGGGGAGTGGAAGTGGGAAAAGGATAGTCTTGGCTTGGTTTTTGGGTTCCCTAGAACCTTTGTCTTAGGTAAAGTTGAGATACTAACATTTTATTGGAGGAGAATGCAATCCCAGGGCAGCAAAAGTGAAAGGAAGAGGGAAGTGAGGCAGGGAAGATGGGAAAGCAAATAAAAGATTGTACACCAGATACTGGTGTTCCCGAGGGCTGCAGAGACACTCAGGTCCTACGGTCATGGCAGATGGCTCTGGAGTTCAGTGCCCTGCCAGTGGGCCTTACTTTGGAATTTGTGCTCCTGAGTGTGATGGAGTTGAACTCAGATGTGACCTCTCTATGCAAACCTCTTCTGTCACTTTTACTTAACCTGTGGTTGGTACTGGGGTTGGTATATGCTCAGGAGACTTGAATCCCTGGACTGTCCATGTGCCAGCTGGGCCCTGAGCCTCAGCAGAGTTGCAATACCTACTCTCCAGTTCATTGGACTTACCCAGGTCACCTAACAGGGAGGTGAGGATGGTCAACCACTATACCAAGGAACCAAAAGAGTCTACAGCTGCAAGCAGGAGAATTCCATCCATCAGCCATGTGGGATCTAAGCCCCCTCTCAATTTAGAGGCAGAGTGGACATCGCCATCCCAGGGTCTTCAGAATGGAAGAATAAAATATGGATTAGAATGTACTTACTGGTTCTACTATAGAACTATTGTGATTCTAACAATGGAAGAAATTGTATCATCGATTGGAGACAGTGGCCTTGGGAGTTGCTGAGGGGAGAGGGAAGAAGAGATGTGATGTGGGGGCATTCTCGGGACTTGGAGTTGTCCTGAAAGATATTACAGGGGCAGATGCTGACATTATATATCCTGCCATAACCCACTGAATGGACTGGGGGAGAGTGTAAACTACAATGTAAACTATAATCCATGGGGTGCAGCAGTGCTCCAAAATGTGTTCACCAAATGCAATCAATGTGCCGCAATGATGAAAGAGGTTGTTGATGTGGGAGGAGTGGGGGAGTGGGGAGTGGGGTATATGGGGTATATTTTTAATGTAACATTTTGTGTGATCTATGTATCTTTAAATAAAAGACAATGAAAATTTTCATTAAAAAACAACTAATACATAAAGGTATAGCATAATACACAAGGCTGGAAGTCAAAAAAAAAAAAGGTGGTGCATTACCAGGCTGGCCCAGCTTCATAAGAAATCATGTCCTTTTGGTCTGTTGTGCAGGATGTCTTGGAATATTCCATGAGGGGAAGGAGGGGTGAGGAATTTAGCTCCTTCCTGTCCCTATCTCTCACAGGTCAAAGTTCACCTAGGATGTACTCCCTACACTTCCAGGGTATATTACTCAGCTTCTCCAGGCAGCTGCGGAGGGAGCTGGATCCTGAAGTGTGGTTCTTCTTCTGTTTTAGGAAGAGGAAAAGGGAAGGCCAGAGGTTCACGGGTCTGATCCTGCGAGACTGGTTGCCAGAGCTGCAGCAGCTCCTGCTGCTGCCAGTGCAGTGGAGGCCCGGCCAGGACTTGGCTCTCGTCTTGGCGAAAGCTGGTGGTGGTAAGGAAAGGAGGTGTCGGGGGGTGGCAGCTCTCCATCGGCCAAGGGGCTGAGGACCTGCTGAGCAGCTGGGTCCAAGAGAAAGCGTTTTCAGATTTCAGAGATGATTCTGCCCTAGGTCACAGTGATCAGGGACAGACTTTCAGTCCAGCGTGCTTGTTTCCTTAGAGCGGCAGGCTGAGTCTGCAGCTTGGCTTGGAGGGCCCAGCAATTCGCTTCCTTGCCCACATCCTACCCATGCCTGGGTCTTGGTTTCTCACCCTGTAACTCTTCTCAGGAATAAGCCTTATCTGGGATGATGCAGCTTCTCCCTCCGTGCTGGGAAGTGGAGCTGCAAAAAGGAATATGACCCAAGCCCAGCTGTAAAAGTCGATGCAAATTTTAATTACGAAAAAGAAAAATAAAATAATAAAAAGCCAAAGGAAAAAACAGCAACAAAATTTTAATTATGATCACTATGTTTGGAGCATTAATAAACTGGTCATTTTTCTTGACAACTAAATAACCTAAGGGGGGTAGAGGAAGAGCCCCCGAGCCTCCGTTAGAGTCTTAAGGACTGTTCCGGAAGCTGCACATCCAGTTCAGGGCAGGCCCCAGGCTTGTGCTTCTGAAACGCAGGTATTGTGTATGCATGAGCTTCGGGCTACTGTGCCACAGGGGTGGTTTACCTCCCTAGCATGCTGATTTTACTCATAGACTTGGAAGAATAAAGTTTTGGAATTTCATTCTCATCAGTAGTTTCGTCACATGCAGATACAAACAAAATCAAGAGCCTTCTGCTTTTCGCTCATGTTTTTATATGAAATCCCAGAGAGCTGACATTCAGTGAGTGATAATGAAAATCTAGTACTTTGAAATGACCAGAGAACTTGATGATACTGGTTCTGTAGACGTGATCAATGAAAAGGTGCAGACTATTGCTGATGTCATGGGCCCAGACAACTAGTGCTGGAGCCTATGGTGGGGTGGGGGTGGGGGCAGCTTCCTTGGCAGCTCAAGCACATACCAGGGAATGGGTTGGCTTGAACAGTGGGAATTCATTGGCTCATGGCTTTGAAGCTGGGATAAAGTCCAAATCAAGGCATCATCAAGGTGATACTTTTCCCCAAAGACTGACGTTCTGAAGCTGGCTGCCAGTGGTCCTGGGTTCCTCTGTCATACGACAATGCCCACGGCAGCCTTTGCTGGCCTCGCCCTTCTCTTGGGGGTTCTGCCAGCCTTCAGCTTCTTGCTTCCATGGCTTTTTCTCTACCTCTGTCTGAATTTCCTTTTGCTTATAAAGGGCTCCAGTAATAGGATTAAGACCTGCTCCCAATGAGGTGGCTGAACCTTAACTAAGTAGCCTCATCTAAAGGTCCTACTTACAATGGGTTCACGGTGCGGGAATGGATTAAGTTAAAGAACGTGTTTTTCTGGGGTATATTTAGCTCCAGACCATCACAGGGGCTAAGTCTTTGGACAGCAAATTTGATTTATTACTTCGGAGACCTTGGGGAATTGTGTGATGAGGAATATGAGTCTTTTTAGTTTCCTAAGTAACTTACATTTGATAAGAATGGTGTCACTAAAGATGAAAAAATATTTTTAAAGCACTGGACCTCTTTCTTCATTGGAAAAAAAATCCTTTGATAAACATTTTCTGGAACTGAGAAGAAGCTGAGCTTGGGTGAGAGCCATTCTCTGCCATAGGAATAGTGTGTCTTGCCTGCTCAATGGGAGACCAGCTCAACAACACTCTGCAAACTGTAGCCTGAAACCAGCATCCTGAGCATCTTGTTACTCAACCCCAATTTGTAAAATGGTTGCAGAAAAAAGACAGTTATTTGGAGGCATATGTTTTCACGAGTCTTGGTGCTTGAAATACCGTAATGCCAAGTCAGGGAAAGAAAAATTGACCGGATGCTGAATCTGAGATGCAGGGTTTGCTCATTTCAGTCTAGCCCAATTTTCTGAAATCGAATAGCATCACTTCTGTTGAAAAACAGGACAGCTACAAAACAATTTTTTAAATTCCTTCTGGTCAGAAATGTAAAACATTATTTTTACATTAAAGCAAATAATGATATGGTATATAATATTCAAAAATGCACATAAATGTTTGAAGTGAATATTAGAGAAGTTTAGAGGTCCCAGATGGCCATTCAGCATTAATCCCTCCAATCTCTAAGGAAGCTATTCAGAAAGCTTCAGGGAAGGATGGAGGAGCGTGCTCCTTGGTATTAAGGTCTCTGTGGCTTGACAGATCAGTTCTGTCTCAAAAGCTTCTTTCCTCAGCCTAAACAGATGACCAAGGAGTTCTCTTCTAATGGGAGGTTAGAAGGGAACTAGGGCCTCCTGTCTAATCTCCTGGAAGAGTCTGAACAGTGGAGGGAGCAAAGCTTATTACCTCTTGGGAGGTGTCAAGGCCCATAAAGTGGAAAGCAGACGTGCCTCAAGCAAATGGCCTCCCGCCTCCCGTATGGGAGGCCGGGCTGCTGCAGAGAGCTAATGGCCCACACCAAAAAAAAAAAGACCCGTGAAGCATCTGAGATTTCACCCACTTGCAAGCCAGCCTGCCAGTTTCGTGGGTACTGGAAGAATACATGAAACTCCTGGGTCAGAGATAAAGGACAGTTTATTACTCACAGCAATAGCACAATGCAGTGTATCAGCAGTTTTGCAGTTGTCCTGAGATCCAGTTCTCATAAGGTAATGCAAAAGGGCCAGGTGACACCTGCATACACAGAGGGCTGTGTTACAGGAGAATTATGAGCTTACTTTCATCCTGACAGTAAGTACACCTTCTCTGGGGGAACACGCTGTCTCTGTCTTCCAAGGCTACAAGTAAACCTGCCCTTTGCTTTAGGAGAGACTGTCTGTATGTTTCAAGGCTGCTCACTAGATAAACATCCGTGAAAAGAGAGGCTGGAACAAATTTGTCAGTGCCTCTCTGCTTGCACCATATGCAGAAACATGAGAGAGCTGTGGAAACTTGCCTGCCAACAGGAAGAACCCATGATCAAATGATGCAGGATGTCTCCTCACAATCTCCTCTAACCTCTCACTAAGCCTGAATGGTGGACAGCAAAGGGCTCACGAGTGCTAGGCATGGTGGAACCTGAGGCTCTGTGATAAAAGCTTTGCTGGGAAGTGGCTGGGATGAGCTGCCCTACCGAGGCTCACTCATCCTCACAGATGAGGGTTTTGATGGCAACCCCCGTGGAATTCTACTACATAAAGAAAATACATCACAGTGTAATAAAGGCCAGGAAGCTCAGGGAATCAAACTGCTTCCATTTTGTGGCTTGCCCTCTTGGGTTTTCAAAATCACACTGGAAATTAACAAAACACAACTAGAACTAATAAGTAAGTTTAGCTAAGTCAGTATACAAAAATCAGATGTATTTCTGTGTGAGCAAGAAATAATTGGAAAATGAAGTAAAAAACAAAAGCAGTTTCATTAATAATAGCCCTAATAAACACGAAATACAAATGACTCACGAGAAAGATGTATCATATTCATAGATTGTCAGACTCAATATTTTTAATATGTCATTTCTCCCTGAGATAG
Organism: Dasypus novemcinctus; assembly: GCF_030445035.2. Lineage (NCBI taxonomy): Eukaryota > Metazoa > Chordata > Mammalia > Cingulata > Dasypodidae > Dasypus > Dasypus novemcinctus. The sequence goes on along the minus strand of NC_080676.1, from coordinate 7,226,047 downwards.
TTTTTAGACTCAATGCAATACTAAGAAAAATTCCACAGGAATTTTTGAAAAAAAAAATAACAGGATGACTAAAATTTATATGGAAAATTTAAGGGCCCAGAATAACCAAAGCAATTTAGAAAAAGAAAAATGAAATTGGAGACTTTAGACAACCTGATTTTAAGATTTAGTATAAAACTATAGTAATCAAGACAGCAATGTACAGGCATAAGGATAAGCAAATAAATCAGTGGAATAGATTAGAGAGTCCCAAAAGAGACTACATTTATATGACCAATTGACTTTTGACAAAGGCATGAAAGCAATCCAATGGGATGTAGGAAAGTCTTTTCAGCAAATGGTGGTGGCACAACCAAAAATTCATATTAAAAAAAAAAAAGGCAATGATCCTTAACCCCTACCTCACAGCTTGCTCAAAAATTAATTAGAATTGGAAAGCGGACTTGGCCCAGCAGTTAGGGCATCCGTCTACCACATGGGAGGTCTGCAGTTCAAATCCCAGGCCTCCTTGACCCGTGTGGAGCTGGCCCATGCACAGTGCTGATGGCTCAAGGAGTGCCCTGCCATGCAGGGGTGTCCCCCACATAGGGGAGCCCCATGCGCAAGGAGTGCACCCTGTAAGGAGAGCCGCATAGTACGAAGGAAAGTGCAGCCTGCCCAGGAATGGCGCCGCACACACGGAGAGCTGACACAAGATAACGCAACAAAAAGAAACACAGATTCCAGTACCGCTGACAACAGAAGCGGACAAAGAAGAACACGCAGCAAATAGACACAGAGAACAGACAACTGGGGTAGGGAGTGGGGGAAGGGGAGAGAAATAAATAAATAAATAAATCTTTAAAAAATTAATTAGAATTAAACTGTGGTATGTCCATGCCACAGAATAATATTCAGCAATAAAAATCGAGGTCAGAATAGTGGTTGTTAGGAGTTGGGGGCTGGGCAGGGAGTGAGTGGCTATAGTTATAAAAGGGCAACATGAGAGATCCTTTTTTCTGGTATCTTAACTGGGGATACCCATGCCTCAACCATGATTAAGTTGTCTAGAACAACCACACAACCAAAAATGAGTGCAATTAAAACTGGGGAAATCTAAGTAAGATAGGTGGGTCATATCAATGCCAATATCCTGGCTGTGATATTATACTACAGTATCGCAAAAGGCTTCCGTGGGAAACTGGGCAAGTGTAAAAAAGGACTTTTCTGGATTATTTCTTGCAACTGCATATGAATCTACAATTATCTCAATAAAAATCGCAATTAGAAAATGAATTTGATGGGAAACGGACTTTGGCCCAGTGGTTAGGGCGTCCGTCTACCATATGGGAGGTCCGCGGTTCAAACCCCGGGCCTCCTTGACCCGTGTGGAGCTGGCCATGCGCAGTGCTGATGCACGCAAGGAGTGCCGTGCCACGCAAGGGTGTCCCCCGCGTGGGGGAGCCCCCATGCGCAAGGAGTGCGCCCATGAGGAAAGCAGCCCAGCGTGAAAAGAAAGAGCAGCCTGCCCAGGAATGGCGCCGCCCACACTTCCTGTGCCGCTGAGGACAACAGAAGCGGACAAAGAAACAAAAGCAGACAAAGAAACAAGACGCAGCAAATAGACACCAAGAACAGACAACCAGGGGAGGGGGGGAGGAATTAAATAAATAAATAAATCTTTAAAAAAAAAAAAAAAAAAGAAAATGAATTTGAGATGGATCATAGGTCTAAATGTAAAGATAACTTTTAAATGTTGGCCTATAACTGTTTTATAACTTCTGGAAGAAAATAAGGGGACTATCTTCATGATCTGGGGGGAGGCAAAGATTTCTTAGAAAGGTCAAAGAAAGCAAAAACACAAAATTTAAAAATCGATATATTACACTTCATCAAAATTAAAAAACTTCTGGTCATTAAATTCATCCTGATGACATCACGTTGGCAGATGAGGGCAGGATGTGGAGTTCTTACAGGCAGTGCTTAACTGCTTGGGCCCAGAAATAATGCTTATCACTTCCACCCCAACTGAGGCTTCATTTGGATGCAGGAGGAGGCTAGACAAGTGATCTTTGTCTGGAAAGCTGCTTCTTGGCGGTGGCTGGGGAAGGGGGAAAGGGGTTTGCTGTTGGGTATATGGGAGTCCCCTATATTCTATATGTGACTTTGCTGTGACCTAAAACTGTTTTGAAGACATAATAAAAAAAAAAGGATGTAGACACTGAGGAATAAATGGAAGAGATTGCCTTGCCACTGTACATACAGGGCAACACCTATTACAGTGATGAAAGGCAATCTGTCAAAAAAAATTTTATGATATTTTTCATTTTTAAATACCCCAATTTATTTTTTACTTTATTTTAGTTTTTCTAAATTATTATGCATTCTACTTCTAATTTTTAAACCTATCATTACTATTTCATTTTCCTAGTAATTGAATTTGGCAATATATTAAACTTCATTTTTGAAGAAATTTTGGATCACAGAGGGATTCGACTATGGCCGGGGAGGAGCACTGATGTGGGGTGTCATTGATGGGGGATGTATGGGTGGGAGGGAGTTCTCCAGGGCTTGCATATAGGGTACATAGATATGTTTGGATGTTTGCTGGGTATTGACATAGTGGGTAGAGTTTCACACAACTATGGGAGTGTTGAGTTCCCAGTCCAGGGAACTCTGTTGCACTCCCCAATGGAGAAGCAACAATCCCCAAAGTGCAAGGGCAAAGACCAGAGAAGAAGGATGGTCCAATGATGGGCCTTTGATACTGATGACTATGCTTAGGAGCCTGTATGTTTGAAATTTCAACTAGGCCTAGAGCTGCAGGGTGCCTAAGAGTTACCTCCTGAGAGCCTCCATGCTGCTCAAATGTGGCCACTCTCTAAGCCAAACTCAGCAAATAAATGCATTACCTCCTCCCAGCATGGGACATGACTCCTGGGGTTAGGCCTCTCTGGTGCTGAGGGATTACTACCAACCCCCAGCTGGTGATGCAACTAGAAAAAGACTTTGAATAAAAGGGGAAAATGGTAAAGACAAATGAATTTATATGGCTAAGAGACTTCAAAATGAGTCGGGAGGTCATCAGAGAGGTCATGCTTACACATGTCTCAGCAGGATCTGAGAGACAGTCAAAGGATATACAACCCAGGTGCTGGTTGTCCTGAGGGCTACAGAGACACCCGGGTCCTACAGTCATGACAGATGACTCTGGAGTTCAGTGCCTTGCCAATGGGTCCTACTTTGGAATTTGTGCTCCTGAGTGTGATGCAGTTGGACTCAGATGTGACTTCTTTACACATGCCTCTTCTGTCACTTTTACTATAGTTGGTGCTGAGGTTGGTGTATGCTCAGGAGACTTGAATCTCTGGACAGTCCATGTGCCAGCTGGGCCCCGAGCCTCAGCAGAGTTGCAACACCTACTCTCCAGTTTGTTGGAATTAACCCACGTCAGCTAACAGGGAGGTAAGGATGGTCAACCACCACATCAGGGAACCAAGAGAGTCTACAACTGCAAGTGGGAGAATTCCATCCATCAGCCATGTGGGATCTAAGTCCCCTTTCAGTTTAGAGGTCGAGTCAACATCACCATCCCAGGGGCCTCAGAATGGAGGAATAAAATATGGATTAGAGTGGACTTATTGGTATTCTGCTATAGAATTATTGTGACTCTAGTATTGAAAGAAATTGTATCATAGATATGGAGACAGTGACCACGGGAGTTGCTGAAGGCAGGGAGAGGGAAGAAGAGATATGGTATGGGGGCATTTTAAGGACTTGGAGTTGTCCTGAATGATATTGCAGGGTCAGATGCAGGACATTACATATCCTACCATAGCCCACTGAATGGACTGGGGGAGAGCATAAACTGCAATGTGAACTCTTCTAATACACGCTGTGCAGCTGTGCTCCAAAATGTACTCATCAAATGCAATGAATGTGCCACACTGATGAAAGAGGATGTTGATGTGGGGAGTGTGGGGGGTGTGGGGAGTGGGGTATATGGGAACCTCTTGTATTTTTTAATGTAACATTTTGTGTGATCTATGTACCTTTTTAAAAAAAGATAATGAAAAAAAAGATGGGGGGAGTATGATACCTTAGAGAAAAAGCAATCAGAATAGCGGCAACCACCACCACAAGAACAATGCTGACTTTAATGTTTTGAGGCCTACAGGTCAGTAGACTAAGAAAGATGCTGTCTCTCCACAACATTCCTGAGAAGTAGATATTATATCCCCATTTTAAAGATGAGGAAACTGAGGCTCAGGAAGTTGAGGTGACTTTCCCACATTGACTCAGATAGTTAAGTAGAATACCCAGGAGCTCACCCAATCTGTCTGACTCCAAAGTTCAAGTATGTTCTACCACTTTCAGCAGACTTCCTCAGAGAAAGTCACAGTAGGGACGTGCTGTTATTTGTGGAAAAAAGAAAATGTTATGTCAGGAAGCAGAGTGGTATCAGGTTAGAAAAAGAAGTGTATATATAAATTATCACCCAGGGTGAAAAACTGGAAGTTGAGGAAAGACATAGACTGCTTTGGTTGGAGATTTGCTCTTCAAATATGTTCATTCATATTTTACACAATCACACCAGCGCTGAAATATTTTAAGTAAAAAAAAAGTGCTCCTGGTATCCAATTTGATATCAGAAGGGTTTTCCTTGAATAAACTACCATCTTGTGGCAATGAACATGACTTGCAGGAGAAAGAAACGTTTTGTTTTAATCTTTCAGAATAAAACATTGATGTAATCTTTTTTTAATTTTTGAAATTTCTCTCCCCTTCCCCGCCTGTCCCCCCCAGTTATCTGCTCTCTTTGTCCATTCGCTGTGTGTTCTTCTGTGTCTGCTTGTATTCTTGTCAGCAGCACCCGGAATCTGTGTCTCATTTTTTTTAATTTTTTTTTTTTTTTCAAATTCTACTCAATTTATTCATTTTTTTAAAAAATATTACATTAAAAAAATATGAGGTCCCCATTCGCCCCCACCGCCCCCACCCCACCACTCCCCCCCCAATAACACTCTCCCCCATCATCATGTCACATCCATTGCGTCTGGTGAGTACATCTCCGGGCATTGCTGCACCCCATGTCCCGTGTTCCACACCATAGCCCACACTTTCCCACATTCCATCCAGTGGGCCATGGGAGGACATACAACATCCAGCAATTGTCCCTGGGGCACCACCCAGGACATCTCCAAGTCCCGAGAATGCCTCCACATCTCATCTCTTCCTCCCCTTCCCCGCACCCAGCAGCCACCATGGCCACTTTTTCCACATCAATGCCACATTTTCTCGATTATTAACCACAATAATTCATGAATAGAATATCATTAAGTCCACTCTGATCGTCACTGTATTCCTCCATCCTGTGGACCTTGGCTTGGTTGTGTCCATTGCACATCTATGTCAAGAGGGGGCTTAGATTCCACATGGATGCTGGATGCCATCTCCTGCTTTCAATTGTAGGCACTCTAGGCTCCATGGTGTGGTGGTTGACATTCTTCAACTCCATGTTAGCTGAGTGGAGTAAGTCCAATAAATCAGAGTGTAGGAGCTGAAGTCTGTTGAGGTCAGGGCCTGGCTATCATTTTGTCAGTCCAGAGATTCAAATCCCCTAGATATATCTTAAGCCCCAGCATCAACTACAATTCCAGTAAAGTAGCATGAAAGGCTTCTGAAAAGAGATCCCATCTGAGTCCAGCTCCATCACGCAGAAACACCAGCTCCAAAGAAGGGCCAACTGACATGGCAGTGAACCCCATCTGCCATGACCATAGAACCTGTGGGTCTCCCCAGCCCTCAAAAGGACCAATACCTGGGGTTGTATCCACTCCATCTGTCTCTGTGACTCTGCTCAGGTGTGCATAAGGGCAATCCTGCTGACAACCTCCAGACTCTTTTTTAGAGACTCATAGCCACATAAACTCATTTGTCCTTTCCATTTCTCCCTTACTTTAGGTCAAACAGCATTTTTAACTCCTGTTATTATATGTAGACAGGAATATTCTGCTGGTCCACGTTGAACCTTTAATTCAAGGTCATTTTCTAGTTGCATCATCAGCTGGTACTTGGTAGTGATCCCTCGGTGTCAGGGAGGCTCATCCCCGGGTGTGTGTCTCATTTTTTTGTTGCGTCATCTTGCTGTGTTAGCTCTCCGTGTGTGCGGCGCCACTCCTGGGCAAGCTGCACTTTTTTTGTGCAGAGTGGCTCTCCTTGTGGGGTGCACTCATTGCGTGTGGGGCTCCCCTACGCGGGGGACACCCCTGCGTGGCAGGGCACTCCTTGCGCGCATCAGCACTGCGCATGGGCCAGCTCCACACAGGTCAAGGAGGCCCTGGGTTTGAACCGCGGACCTCCCATGTGGTAGGTGGACCCCGTATCCATTGGGTCAAATCCGCTTCCAGTAGTAGTCTTTAAAGTTAGACGTTTTTGCATTAAAACAAAACAAACAAGAAAGTACTGCCCTTAAGGTGGGGCTAATTAAAGCAGGTGTCTTTGAATAAGACATCTGACTTTTGGACAGATGACCCAACTAAAAAAATACATGAAAAATGGAAACTTTATTAAATCATGATTTTAAAAAAAGCTAAGGTAACCCAAGGTGATCCATTTAAAGAAAAACTGATGAGGCTTCATATTATCCATACTGGGCATTTTTGAGATAAGTTGTTGCCATTAATACATGGGACAACAGGTATAAAATGGGGGTGTCCCAGGCAAACTGGAGATTCATAGTTTCTGTGATTCTGTGATTCAGCCTGATAATATGTGAATACATTTCATAGCAGAGAATACATGGTAAGAAATTTAACCGTTTCAGGCAGAATAAAAAAGATCGTTCAGTTTGCTGACAGAAGGAGGTTAGCATCTGATTTGAATAAATAAAAGTGCATTTTATTTGGGGAACTAAATTCTAAGTTCCCCAAATAAGTTGGGGAACTTAATTCTCTTAAGTTCTAAGAGAGATTCCAAACAATTCAGGAGCTTGAGTAACCACCATTTGTGGCAGTGAACATGACTAGCCTCAAGGGGCCCCAGCTTGTAAAGCAAGGAGTGACTCAGACACTGCGCAGCATGCGCATGGGACGGGGTCAATTCATTCTGCAAGAAAAGAGCAGGTGGCCTCAGAGCTGAGGCAGAAAAGGGCACATGCTAGGCAGGATGACGGCAAGGAATGGTGCTCAGTCTTCAGTCTTCTCATCATTCTGTAACTCACAGAATAGGTAGTGCATGGCCAAGTACCTAAAAGAGATGTTAAACTTCAAGATATAAGATGCATTTTCTTTTACGACAATTAGTTGATCTGGGAAGCAGATGTGGCTCAAGCAATTTAGCTCCTGCCTACCACACGGGAGGTCCCTGGTTCGGTTTCCAATGCCTCCTAAAAGAAGATTGCAACCTGGCACGATAGGCAGATATGGCAAGCTGATGCAACAAGAGACACAAGAAGAAAAACATAATGAGATACACAACAAAGCTGAAGATGGAGATGACTCAAGCGATTAGGTGCCTCTGTCCCTCATCGGAGGTCCCAGGTGCAGTTCCTGGTGCCTGCTAAAGAAACAAGGAAGATGAATAGACAACAAATGCAAACAACGAGGTGGGGTGGGGAGAAATACATAAATAAAATAAATTTTAAAATCTTAAAAAAAAATTAGTTGCTCTCTGAGATAAAAAGCAGTCATGAAGAGTTTTTTGGGTAAGCATTTAATTTTTCATTCAAAATAAATGAGATATTTTAACAATAGTGAGAACAGAGCAGCTTTTCAAAAGAATCTTATGCAATGGAGAGAACATTAAAAAAATTTTTTTTTGTTAAAGTGACTATAGATTGACAGGAAGCTGAAAAGAAAAGTCCCGTGTATCCTTGATCGGGCCTCCCACAATGGTTGCTTCTCACATAACTACAGTACAATATCAAAACCAGAAAACTGACATTGTTACAGTGTGTATGTATAGTTCTATGTCAATTTGTCATATGTGTATGTTCATGTTGTCATCACCATAATCAAATTACAGCACTATGCCATAACCGCAGAGAGCTTCCTCCTGCCACATTTTTATAGTCACACCAGCCCCTTCCCTCACCACTCCTAATGCCTGATTAATTTGTTTGGAGAGGGCAAGTTTTAAAATGGACGTTCAGAATCAATGACGTCATGATATCACTTTGTTGCCAGAAACGTTCTAAAAATTCTTACAGCAGTGCACTTGAGAAACTTAGAAAAATGTAATGTGTATATATAGGGTACAAGGAATGACAGATATAAATACTCCTGTTCTCACACCCAGTTTAAAAAATGAAACATTACCTATGTGTTCTTTCCCAATCATTCCTCACTTCTTCCTCACTGGGACTTTAATGTTTTTACTTATCATTCCCTTGCTCTTTTTTTTTTTTTTAAGATTTATTTATTTTTCTCCCCTTCCGTGCTCCCCCACCCCCAGCTGTCTGTTCTCTGTGTCCATTCGCTGTGTGTTCTTCTGTGTCCACGTCTATTCTTGTCAGCGGCACCAGGAATCTGGGTGCGGCACCACTCTTGGGCAGGCTGCACTTTCTTTCGCGCTGGGCGGCTCTCCTTACAGGGCGCACTCCTTGCACGTGAGGCTCCCCTATGCGGGGGACACCCCTGCATGGCAGGGCACTCCTTGCACACATCAGCACCGCACATGGGCCAGCTCCACACGGGTCAAGGAGGCCCAGGGTTTGAACCACGGACCTCCCATGCGGTAGGTGGATACCCTATCCATTGAGCCAAGTCCGCTCCCCTTCCTTGCTTTTTGTAAGTATGTAGCCATTATATCACAAATTAAGTTTTGGATGCTTTTGAATTTTATGTAAGTGGTATCATTCTGTGTGTATTCGTCTGTGACTTCTGTTTTTACTCAAAATTATGTTTTTGAGGGTCACACATGTTGATGGTTAACTCATTTTCACTGATGTATAGTATTCCATTGTATGAATAAACTTGGGAATTCTGCTGTAGCCCACGTATTGAATGATGGGGAAGGCTGACAACTTTGAGTGGGGATGTGACAGTTTGAAGCTTTTGTTGACTCCAGAAAATTCTGTTCTTAATGCTAATCCATCCCTGTGCATGTAAACCTATGGTAGGTGGGACGTTTTGATTAAATTACTTCAGTTAAGGGACTTTGGTTAGATTGCAATGGCCCAGCGTGGGTCTTAATCCTCTTACTGGAGTCCTTTATACACGGAGGAATAAAAAACCACAGATGCCAAAAACAGCTGCCGAGACAGAGAGGCTCTGTCCAAATTTCCTCTTGCTGTAAGGACACCAGTCATACTGGACTAAGAGCCAGTATGAAGTCATACTCCAGTGTGACCAGTGTGACCGCATTGTTTTTTCCATAGGAAATCAAACTACTTTACTTTTACTCAGCACGTCCTCAAAACTGCAATGCCTAACATTGTTAAAATGGATTGATGCACAAGGAATAGGCTGAAGGTACAAAAAGAACTGTTTTAACAATTTGACCTCATCTTAATTTTACTAATTCCATCTGTAATAACCCTATTTCCACATAATGTCACATCCAGAATTACTGGGAATCAGGACTTCAACATATCTTTTTTGTGTTCATAATTCAATCCATAACACTAGTACAAGCAGCTTTGCTACTTCATCCTTAAGATTCACCAGATCTCTTAGATCCAGAAGTATCTACAGTTGGGGAAAAATTCTGGGGGGAGTCTTTAGCACAGTCTAATATAGATGCCTTAGTGCAGTCTTTTAGGGTTCTGGAGCAAGGATATCGGAGAACAATAACCATTCCAAAAAAGCAGCTTGTATCATGTTCCTAGGCCCTGGTAGAACCTGAGCATGAAACATTAAGTGAATATGTGACCAGAACTTCCAGTGAAGAGACAGATACTCTCAGAGCCAAGTGTCAGGCAAGCCCAGCAGCCGTCATTTGTAAGGTGGAATAAAGCACAAGCAGAACCAGAACACAAAGGCAAATTGCATGAACTTAGCTCAACTCCTGAGTAGATTGACTCAATCCCCCCTCCACTGGGAAGAGGAGAAACTTACCTTTTTCCAGGCATAATGCTGTTAGTCTCTACTGTCCTACACAAGGTGGCTGGCTCTCAACCAGAAGGTACAAGACACACAAAGAAGCAATAAAAGATACCAGACAAAAGAGCCTTCAGAACAGGGAAAATCATCAGGAATAAAGAAGGACAGTACATAATGATAAAGGGGATCACTGTAATTTATCATCCTAAGGCTTCTCAACTAGTGAGTAGCACAAATTCAAAACCTTCACTGTGTGTATGGTTATATGTTCGCAGAGGGGGAAGGTGAGAATTAATTTTTTTTCCACCTAAGGCCCTCTTGACTACAGAATTTTCATTTGTTCTTCTTTGCTGGAAGGTGGAATATATTTTCTGGCCCACTCTTTCACTGAGGAGCACCTTCCATACCTCCTCACCTAGGTCCAACGTCTTGTCTTCCATTCCTCCGTTCAGAATATGTCTCAAAGCTCAAGGTTTCTTCCCAGGGTTGCCCTAACTTGTAAGTGTGTTTACCAGTGTGTTTTTAAGTTATTGTTTTATTTGGATTGTTTTGGGGACAGTGGGTGGGAGGAGTTTTAGTTGGTTTTTAATCTGTTTGTTAAAAATATTAAAATTCAACATGATCTGATGAGTTTGTAAGGACAAGTGTCTTAACACCAAGGAGAATGGAAATCCATTAGTCAATTTTCAGTAAAACCATAGCATAATTGACAGAAGGGATAAAAATGAGTATTATAACATAGGAAGTAGGGTCAACAATCTATTTCTTCTATTTAAAACTATGTACCTGTGGTAGATTGAACTATGTACCCCCAAGTTAGACATGCATGTTCTTAAACGTAATCTGCATTCCTGTGGGTATGACCGAAATTGAAAATAGGGTTTCCTGAAGATATGATTTTAGTTAAGTTGTGGCCCAACTGAAAGAGGTTGGGTCTTAATCCAGATAACTGTAGTCCTTAAAAAGCAAAAGAAATTTAGACATAGTCAGAGAAAGCCACAGGGAGAGGCCCAAAACCAGAAGTCAACAGAGCCCTGAAGAGAAAGGCGAATACATCACCGTCAGGAAAGCCAAGGGACCCAAAGATTGCCAGCCAGCCAAGAGGCTGCCGCACCAGGAGGAAGCAAGCCCTCCAGCCCCTAAACCACGAGCCAATGAAATCCTGTTGTTTAAGCGACGTATTGTGTGGTATTTGTCACAGCAGACTGAAAAACTACGAGAGCACCTTTTTGGAATATAATTTGTCTATGAAAGCTGTTAAAACCAAATACTGAGGAAACAGATGTGGCCCAAGTGATTGGGCTCCCGTCTACTATATAGGCGGTCCAGGGTTTGATTCCCGGGGCCTCTTGGTGAAAGGCAAGTGGCCTTCATGGTGAGCTGGCCTAAGTGGAGAGATGGCCCACTCAGGAGTGCTGGCCCACATGGTGTGCTGGCCCACGCAGGAGTGCTGGCAGAGCAAGATGATGCAACAAAAAGAGACACACAGAGGAGAGACAGTAACAGACACAGCAGACTAGGGAGCTGAGGTGGTGCAAGAGACTGAGCGCCTCTCTCCCACTCTGGAAGGCCCAAGGTGCCTCCTGAGGAGAATACAAGCAGACACAGAAGAACACACAGAGGGCAGACAGCAAGTGCAAAACAACCGCAGGGAATAAATAAAATAAAAAATAAATCTTTAAAAAAAAACCCTGAAACCACCAAATACCGGCATGAATCAACCTAGAACCAGACATTTGAATCTCTATAACGCAAAGGGTTAAAAGAATGATTTTCAAAAGTAATGAAGCATATTTAATCAATTCAATATTTTTAATGAGAGAAAAAGTTTAACGCCTTTGATAAATAAAAGTAAATAAAATGTTTTACTATTATTTAGTTCATCTTTAGCTCATCCTTATAAAATTTCTACTAATTTGGCATATTTTATAATTAATACACATGTAATTTATAAATAAATAAATATACACATATTGGCGGTGCCTTCTCAAAAGGCATTTTTTTCTGATAGATTGAGCAATCCAAAAAGTTAGGAGACTTCTGTGCTAGACAGCAACAGTACTCCCTGAATGGAGGTCATTTGGTATGTGCTTCTGCATTGAGCTCTAGTCATAATTTCCAGTTTCTCACTCTTCAAAACACAGCTTTCTGGCTTCTTTACCCCATTATGTCTCTGAACTCCCTCACCATGATCACACACGGCCTTCGAATCAAAAAGCCCAGAGAATGGTTTCAGCCCTCTTTCTCTGTAATCTTCCTGCAGCACACACCACGGTCCCTCTCAGCCTCCGTCTGTGCTGCAGCTGGACTTCCACCGCCTCTCTGGATGAGCCTTCCTGGTGGTCTAAGCAGGTGCTCCTCCTTCCTGACTAGTAAGGCGTGGCCTTCCTCAAGATCTGCCCTCTACTACAGCACTTCACTGTATCGGAATGGTCTAGACACAGGTCTGTCCCCTTTGCCAGCCTGTGCCCTCCCTAAACACAAGGATTTGTCTTGTAATTTCCATTTCCCAAACAGGCCAGCCTTTGGCTTGTTGCATAGTTACGTCTCATAGGGTGTTGATGAGTAAAGGGGATACAGCAGAGAATGTAACCAAAAGCAAGAAAGCACAAAATTGGGGAGAGAGGCTTGGAGGCATTTCAGGCTATCGTGCTTTCATCCAGCTCTATTGGAAAGTCACATAGTGGGCGTTGGGATGTTGCAAGGAATAAATAAGGGTAGAGGGGTATATTAGTCGGTCAAAGGGTGCTGATGCAAAGTACAGAAATCTGTTAGCTTTTATAAAGGGTATTTATTTAGGGTAAAAGCTTACAGTTACAAGGCCCTAAAGAGTCCAACTCCAAGTGCCATAAGCGGTGCTTTCTCACCAAAGTCAGCCGCCATGTGTTGAATCAAGATGGCGGGCAATCTCTGCGTGGTCTCTCCTTCCTTCTTCCTCTTAAGTCTCCAAGGGCCCAGCTTCTCCCAATATCAGCTGTAGGCTGGAATAGGGCTCATTTCTTTCTGGACCTTCTCAGCCGCTCAGCTGCTCTGTTCACAGCTCTCGCTGTTTGAGCCTTTTCCTTTCTGTCATATGGCAGGACTGCAGTGACCAAGTTCTCTTTTTTTTGTGTCTTCTCTGATTGTCCATTTATATAGACCCACCAAGGCGGCGGGGATTTAACCTGAGTCTGCCTTACTGACATTGTGAAATCAAAAGTCCTAAATTGATTTTATCAAGTAAACGTATAACCTTTGAATTTAATACAAAGGATGTCATACCCAGAGGAATAGACCAGTTTACAAACATAATCCTTCTCTATGTTGGGGTTCATAATCTTGAATTGCCACAAGGGGGCTCAGAAGTCCAGGTAAGAGTTCCCTCTTAGTTCTTAACTGAAAATTGGGCCGCACATGTACAGGAAAAGGCTAGCTGAGCTTATCAGGCAGAGGCTTCTACAGGGTTAAGAGAAACAGAGACTCTGGAATTCTAGCAGTTGAGGAGATGTTGGACGTGTGGCCACGTCAGAGTGAGAGACCTAGTTAAAACCTCATTAACACCATGTGCAATGAGGTGACAGAATGGCCGAGACTAGGATTAAAGACCATGCCCTAGAGTACAGTAGGGCCAAGGCCTATTGTAAACCCTCCCTCACAAACCCGAAAACCAAATCCTGGTTTTATTTTTTAGCACAGATTTAAATATAGAGAAAAATCGAGAAGATAGTACAGAGAGTTCCCATGTATTCCCTCCCCATGCATAGCTTCCCCAATTATTAACATCTTTTGTTTTTTTTTTTAATTATCAACATCTTAAATTAGTATGATACATTTGTTACCATTAATGGACTGATACTGTTATATTGCTATTAACTAAAGTCCATAGTCTGTTCATATCTTCTTAGTTTTAACCTACTGTCCTTTCTCTGTTTCAGGAGCTCATTCAGGATACCCCATGACATTCAGTTGTCACGTATTCTTTGACTTTTCTTGGCTGGGACAGCTGCTCAGACTTTCTTCACTTCACAGGAATTTGAGAGTTTTGAGGAATGCTGGTGCGGCATGCTGCAGAAGGCCCTTCTGTTGGGACTTGTCTGATGTTTTCCTCATGATTAGACTGGAGGCACAGGTTTTCAGGAGGATGTTCCCAGAGGTAAAGTGCCATTTTCCTCACGTCATGCCAAGGACACATACTGTGACCACGACTGCTCAGGTTGCTGAAGTAGTATCTGCCAGGTCGCCCCGCTGTCAGGTTTCCCTCCTGCTCCTTCCTTCCCATTCTGTGCTCTGTGAAGAAATTCACCTGAGGAGCCCACAGGGAAGGAGTGGGGTGTTAAGCTCTTCTCTCCTTTAGGGTAGAGTATCTACTTAAACTATTTGGAATTCTTCTGCACAGATTTGTCTCTTCTCCCCCATTTATTAATTTATTCAATCATTTATTTATATCATTAGGGACACATGGATATTAATTTTATACATTGGTCATAATCCAGTCATTTATTTTTTTGCTCAGATTGTTTTGGCCATTGGGCACTCTTTAATTTGACTCCTGTGTCCCTTTGACACATCCCCGAGATGTAGGGTTTCTGTTGTTGTTGTTTTACTATTTCCTTACTGGTACTACCAGATACTGGAGGCTCATGCTGTATATTTCCTGCCCCAGTTTTAGAACAGCCATTTCTCAAAGATTCTTGGTTCCTTTATTAAAGAGTGGTATTAGAAACCAAGATCTGGGTGCTGTGTGTGCTCGTTGCTATTGGGGAGTCATTTCTTTTAGCTCCTCCTATCCAACAGAGTAAAGAAATATATGTGTGTATACTAACCCATGTATTTTAAAAATCTGTATATATTTTTATACATAACCATCTGTATCTCTATTACGTAAATCTAAATTCTTGTTGGTGTCTCCAACTCTAATCCATTACCACATATATCATTCTAGCCTCTTCCTCTTGCTTCTCAGTAGATTCCCACTCAAACAATGAAAAACCTGGCTCCCAGGATTTTGGTTCCATTTAATTAATTAAGTATTAAATTCCAGTGTACATATATGGTAGTATCAGAATTGTTAACCTATCCCTCCAAGGAGGAAAAAAAACTTTACCAACTAGGTCACTGTGCTTATATGCAGGCTTTACTTTTTTCCAAAGTTCCAGAGTTACTTAGGTCATCATCTTTTCCTCCCACCTCCACTAGTGAGGTTGTTTCATACATTTGTAATACAGTTGGATTCTTTTTCACAGTCTGAATTCCTTCCTGCATGCATTAAGGCTCACTCACTGCACAGCAAAGTTCTATGGGTTTTGAAAAAAGCATAATGTTGTAATCCACCGTTACGGTATCACACAGAATAGTTTCAAAGCCCTAAAAGCCCTGTGCTTCACCTATTCATCCTTCGCCTCACCCCCCCAAACGCCTAGAAACCACTGATCTTTTTAATGTTTCTAGTTTTGCCTTTGCCATAATGTCATATAATTTGAATCTGACAGTATGTAGCCTTGTCAGATGACTTCTTTCAACTTAGTAACATGCATTTAAGGTTCTTCTGTGTCTTTCCATGGCTTGATAGGTCATTTCTTTTTGTTTTTTTTAAAGATTTATTTATTTATTTATTTCTCTCCCCTTCCCCCCCACCCCGGTTGTCTGTTCTCTGCGTCTATTTGCTGCGTCTTGTTTGTCCACTTCTGTTGTTGTCAGCGGCACGGGAATCTGTGTTTCTTTTTGCTGTGTCATCTTGTTGTGTCATTTCTCCATGTGGGCGGCACCATTCTTAGGCAGGCTGCACTTTCTTTTGCGCTGGGCGGCTCTCCTTATGGGGCACACTTCTTGCGCGTGGGGCTCCCTTACGCAGGGGACACCCCTCCGTGGCAGGGCACTCCTTGCACGCATCAGCACTGCATGTGGGCCAGCTCCACACGGGTCAAGGAGGCCCGGGGTTTGAACCGCGGATCCCCCATGTGGTAGACGGACGCCCTAACCACTGGGCCAAGTCTGCTTCCCTCTTATTATTAATAAATAATATTTCATTGTATGGATGCACAAAGTAATCATATCCATTTACCTGTTGAGGGACATTTTAGTTAATTCCAAGTTTGGCAATTATGAATAAAGCTTCTATAAACATCATGTGCAGGTTTCAGCATAAGTCTACAAATCAATTGGGTAAATTCCTAGGTGCATGATTTCTGGATCATATGCTCAGCTTTATAAGAAACTATCAACCTGTCTACTAAAGTGGCTGCATTGTTCTACATTCCCAGTGAATGAGAGTTCTTTTGCCCCACATCCTTGTCAGCATTTGGTATTGTCAGTTTGTTTGTTTTTTACTTTTAGCCCCCATTCTAATAGGTGTGTAGTAGTATCTCATTTTAATTTGCAATTTTGTAATGAAAAATGATTTTGAACATCTTTTCATATGTTTGTTTGCCATCTCAATATCTTCTTTGGTGAGGTGTCTGTACAAATATCTTGCTCATTTTATAATTGGGTTATTTGTTTTCTTATTGTTGAGCTTTATTAGTTTTGTTTGTTTTTTTTTTTTGTATATTTTGGATACAAGTCCTTTATCTGATGTGTTTTTTAAGTATTTTCTCCCATTCTGTTGTTTGTCTTTATATTTTATTAAATTTATTTGTTTCAGAGCACAAGTTTATTTCTTTGAACAAACACTTATCTATTCAATCAATAGTATGAAAAAATAAAAGATTTTATTTTACCTTCATTTATTCTTTCTCTGATACTCTTCCTTTCTTTATGCGGATCCAAGTTTCTGTACTATAACATTTTCCTTTCTCCCTAAAAAAAATTCTTCTAATATTTCTTGAATGGAAAGTCTACTGCTAATGAATTTCCTCAGATTTTGTTTGAGAACGTTTTTATTTCTCTACTTTTGAAGGATACTTTTGTTGGATCTATGTGAAGAAAATTTTTAAAAACTCTACTAAGAGATGGAATACAAAACCTGAATAAACAGGAAAACATGCCTATTCTTGGAGAGGCAGAATAAATGCTGTAAAAATATGAACTATACTTAGAATAATCTATACAGTCAATGAATTATTACAAAATTCCATATTTCCTAGTGATTAACCAAACTCTTAAAGCTTATATGGAAAAATTTGGTACTGGTGCATAAGTAAATGAACAGATTAATGGAAAAAAATTGAGAGTTCACAAACAGATCAAATAAATGTTTAAATTTAGTATATGAAGACAGTCACAGGTACAGCAAAACTGCCTCCTCATCAGGCCCGTGAAAGTCCGGTTTGAGTCCCCCAGATACAAGCTGATTCTTGACCACCACTGGGCCACTGAAGCACTGCGTCCCTCGGCCCTCTCTTAAGCCAGGTGAGGAGAGGGCGCAGTTGCCAGAGGAGGCGGTGTGTGTATATGGAGGCCTTCCAAATGACAGGGCCTTGGGGCCACCTTGCTGTTTCCAAAGATCTGCCCCAAGAAAGTATAAAGTCCATCCTACACAAGTTCTAGGTGAATAGCCAGTAACTGAACTGCCCACTAGAACAAATAACAACACTTTCAGAAGAAAACAACATAACTTAGAGTCTCTACTATATACCATTCATAATATCCAGTATATAATGAATAATTTCTGGACATGCCTTCATGACTCATAGTCAAGAAAAAGAGTAGTTAATAGAAACTGACCCTGAGATGGCCCAGGTGTTGAATTTGGTAGAAAATGACTTTAAAGCATCTATTATACATAGGAAAATATAGCCTAATTATGTAAACAGTTAGGGGATCTCAGTAGAGAAATGGAAGCTATGGAAAAGAACCAAATGGAAAATCTAGAACTGAAATATACAATAACTGAAAACAAAATCCCTGGAAAGGTCTGGAAGACTAAATATTGTTAAGATGTCAGTTCTACCCAACATGATTTACAGATTCAATGCAATCCCAACTGTGCCAACACCCTTCTTTGCAGAAGTGAAAAGCTACACTGGGAAGCAGATGTGGCTTAACTGATAGAGTATCTGTCTACTATATGGAGGGTCCAAGGTTTGATCCCCAGGGCCTCCTAACCCATGTGGTAAGCTGGCCCATGCACAGTTCTGCCGTGTGCAAGGAGTGCCCTGCCACACAGGGGCGCCCCCGCGTAGGGATGCCCCACGCACAAGGAGTGTGCCCCGCAAGGAGAGCTGCCCCATGTGAAAAAAGGGCAGCCCACCGGGAGTGGTGCTGCACACACGGAGAGCTGACGCAGCAAGATGACGCAACAAAAAAGAGACGCAGTTTCCCAGTGCCACCAGATAATGCAAGCAGACGCAGAAGAACACATGATGAATGGACACAGAGAGCAGACAATGGGGGTGGGAGGGGGAAGGGGACAGAAATAAATAAATCTTAAAAAAAAAAAAGCTAATCATCAAATTTCTACAGAAGGATAAGTGGTCCTAAGTAGCCAAAGCCATCTTGAAAGAGAAAAACAAAGTTGGAGAATTCACATTTCCTGATCTTTATTTTATTTTTTTAATTTTCTTTTTTTTTTAAGATTTATTTTTATTTATTTCTCTCCCCTTCCGCCCCGCCCCTGCTGCAGCCCCAGTTGTCTGTTCTCTGTGTTTATTCGCTGCATGTTCTTTTGTCCGCTTCTGTTGTTGTCAGCGGCACAGGAATCTGTCTCTTTTTGTTGCGTCATCTTGCTGTGTCAGCTCTCCGTTTGTGTGGCGCCATTCCTGGGCAGACTGAACTTTCTTTCACACTGGGCAGCTCTCTTTACAGGGCGCACTCCTTGCGCGTGGGGCTCCCCTATGCATGGGACACCCCTATGTGGCAGGGCACTCCTTGTGCACATCAGCACTGCACATGGGCCAGCTCCACATGGGTCAAGGAGGCCCGGGGTTTGAATCGCAGACCTCCCATGTGGTAGACGGACGCCCTATCCATTGGGCCAAGTCTGCTTCCCATGGTCTTTAAACTTATTAGAAAGTCACACTTAGCAAAACAGTATAGTACTGGCACAAGGACAGAAATATAGACCAATGTAATCAAATTGAGGGTTCAGATATTAGCCCTCACCTTATGGCCAACTGATTTTTGACACGGATATCAACTCCACTCAATTGGGGAAAAATAGTCTCATCAACAAATGGTGCTGTGAAAATTGGGTGTCCACTTGCAAAACAATGAAGGTGGACCCCTACCTCACATGATATACCATATGAGGTAAACTCAAAATGGATCAAAGAACTAAATATAAAAATTAGAACTATAAAACTCCTAGAAGAAAACGTAGGGAAGCATCTTCATGATCTTGTGTTAGGCGGTGGTTTCTTAGTCTTTATACCCAAAGCATAAGTAACAAAAGAAAAAATAGATAAATGGGACCTCTTCAAAATTTAAAAAACTTTTGTGCATCAAAGGTCTTTATCATGAATGTAAAAAGACAATCTACACAATGGGAGAAAATATTTGGAAACCACATATCCAATGAGGATTTAAATCCAGAATATATAAAGAAATCCTTCAACTCAACCATAAAAAGATAATCAGTCCAATTAAAAAATGGTCAAAAGACTTGAATAGACAGTTCTCTAAAGAAGATATAGATATGACCAAAAAGTACATGAAAAGATGGTCAACAGGGAAACGGACTTTGGCCCAGTGGTTAGGGCGTCCGTCTACCACATGGGAGGTCCGCGGTTCAAACCCCGGTCCTCCTTGAGCCGTGTGGAGCTGGCCATGCGCAGTGCTGATGCGCGCAAGGAGTGCCGTGCCACGCAAGGGTTGTCCCCCGCGTGGGGGAGCCCCACGCGCAAGGAGTGCGCCCGTGAGGAAAGCCGCCCAGCGTGAAAAGAAAGTGCAGCCTGCCCAGGAATGGCGCCGCCCACACTTCCCGTGCCGCTGACGACAACAGAAGCGACAAAGAAACAAGACGCAGCAAATAGACACCAAGAACAGACAACCAGGGGAGGGGGGGAAATTAAATAAATAAATAAATCTTTAAAAAAAAAAAAAAAAAAAAAAAGATGGTCAACATCATTAGCCATTAGGGAAATGCAAATCAAAACCACAATAAAATACCATCTCACAACCCCCCCTAGAATGGCTACTATTTTAAAAAATGGAAAATTACAAATGTTGGAAAGGACGCGGAGAAACAGAAGAACTTGTTTATTGTTCGTGGGAATGTAAAATGGTGAAGCTGCTATGAAAGACAGTTTGGAAGTTGCTCAGAAAGTTAAGTATAGAATTACCATATGGGGAAGCAGACGTGGCTCAAGCAATTGGGCTCCTGCCTACCACATGGGAAGTCCCAGTGCTTCCTAAAGTAGACAGTGAGCTGACACGATGGGCAGACACAGCAAGCTGACACAACAAGATGATATAACAAGAGACACAAAAAGCAGGGAGCATAGGTTCCCAGTACCTCCTAAAGAGAATGAGCAGGACGGCGAGCTGGTGTGATGGGCAGGCATGGCAAGTTGATGCAAAAATATGATGCAACAAGAGACACAAGAAGAAAAACATAATGAGAGACAACAAAGCAGGGAAGGGAGGTGGCTTAGGCGATTAGGTGCCTCCCTACCACATTGGAGGTCCTGGGTTCAGTTCCCAGTGCCTCTAAAGAAACAAAAGATGAACAAATACAGCAAGTGCAAACAATGAGGGAGTGGGAAGCAATAAATAAATAAAATAAATCTTAAAAAAAAAAATTACCTTATGACCCAGCAACCCCACTTCTAGATATATACCCAAAAGAATCAAAAGCGGGGACTCAAACAAATAACTGCACACCAGTGTTCATAGTGGTGCTTTTCATAGTTTCCAAAAGATGGAAGCAACCCAAGTATCCATCAAACAATGAATGGATAAACAAAATGTGGTATATACACAAAATGGGGTATTACTCAGTCGTTAAAAGGGATGAAGTTCTGATGCACACGACATCCTGGATGAACCCTGAAGGCACTATGTTGAGTGACATAAAAGCCAGACACCAAAGGGACAAATATTGTATGATCTCACTAATGTGAAATAATTAGCATAAGCAAACTCATTGAGCCAAAAACTAGATATAGGTTACCAAAGGCCACCGTGGGGGTAGGTAATGGGAGTTAATGCTTAAATTGTACAGAGTTTCTATTTGAGTTGATGGAAAAGTTTTAGTAATGGATGGTGATAAATATCCTTAATAGTACTCACTGAATTATATATTTGAAAATGGTTAAAAAGGGACATTTTTGGTTGTATATATGCTATTAGAATAAAAATTTATAAAACCATAGGACCATACAACACAAACGGTAAGCCCTAATGTAAACCATGGACTGTAGTTAATAGTACAATTATAAAATTTTTTTATCAGTTGTAACAAATGTACCACACCAATGCAGGATGTTAATAATAGGGTAGTATATGAGAACTGTGTATTTTATGCATATTTATGTAAACATACAATTTCTCTTAAAAAACCTAAATAGGCCTAAAAATAGATTCAGATGGCAGAAGAGTGAGTGAACAAATAAACAGAAATTATGCAATATTAAGAAAAAAAGAGAAAAAGATTAAAGAGAAATGAATAGAGTCTAAACAACATGTGAGACAATGTCAAATGATCTAACCTATGTGCACCGGAATCCAAAAAGTAGAGGACATATGAATGAAAAAGAAAAAATTCTTTTTAAAAATATGGCTGAAATTTCACCAAAATTGATGAAAAAATACTGATGTAGTGATCCAAATATCTCAACAAATGCCAGGCAGGATAAAGTTAAGAAAAGTCACACCAAGATGCATCATAATAAAACTTCTGAAAGCCAAAAATAAAGAGAAGAATTCTTGAATGGAGTCAGAGAAAAAAGGACATTTCCATATATATACGGAAACAAAGATTGAATTATAGTTGACTTCTCAGCAGAAACAATTGTGGTCAGACATTGGAACGACACATCTTTAATAAAGGGCTGAAAGAAAAAAAAAATCCTGTCAACCTAAAATTGTATATTTAGTGAGAATAACCTTCAAAAATGAAGGCAAATCTGCCCCATAGGATCTTAGCCCCCTCTCAATCAGAAACAAAGTGGGCATAACCATCCCCAAATCCTTAAGATTGAAGAGTGAAGAAACATAAGGCGGGAATGCAACTATGAACTAAAGCAGACTTGCTATTACTGTAGCAATGGAAGACCTTGTATCACTAGTATAAAGCAGTGACCACCAGAGGTTCTGAGGGGAGGGAGAGGCAAGAATGGATGTAACATGGGGCATTTTGGGGACACTGGAATTGTCCTGCATGACATTGCAATGACAGATACAGGCCATTATACATTTTGTCAAAACCTATAAAATTGTGTGGTACAGAGTGCAAACTACAATGTAAACTATTCTTCATGGTTAGTAGCAGTGCTTCACTAAGTGTTCAACTGTAATAAATGTACCTCACTAATGAAGATGTTGTTCATGGGAAAAAGTATGGGAGGGGGAGAGTGTGGGAGATATGGGAATCCCCTGTACTCGTGATGTAACATTCATGTAATCTAAAGCTTTTTAAAAAGAAGGTAAAATAAAGACTTCAAAATGAACAAAATCAGAGATGTCATCATCAAAACCAATATGAACAACGAAGATGCCAGCTGCAAACAACCAAAGGGAGGGGGGAGGAAATAAGTAAATAAATAAATCTTTAAAAAAATCACAACATGATGGGAAGTAGATGTGGCCCAAGCAATTGGCTGTCTGCCTCCCACATGGGAGCTCCCAGGTTCTGTTCCCAGTGCCTCCTGAAGAAGACAAACAGACAGATAGGAGCCATCTTGGGGGGGGGTGCGGGGAATAAAAAAAAGTCAGTAAGACCAAAAAAAAAACAATATGATGAGAAATGCTAATGTATATATTCTTCAGGTTGAAGATAAATACCAGACAGAAACTTGAATCTATAGAGAGAAATACAGAACAACATAAATAGTAAATAAGTGACAACATACTAAAAAAATATTGTGTTTCTTAGTATTATAGCTTTCCAAAAATACAAGTGAACTTTTAAAGCAAAATTATAACACTAAACGATGGCGCTGAACCACTGAGCTCCACCCACTCCCCTCAGGTGGCATTTATAAGGCATGTAGAAGTCAAGTTAGGACAATGGCACAAAAGAGAGAAAGGAGGTACATGGAATTATACTCTGGAAAGTGATAACATCTGTAAAGTGTTAAAAGAGAAGGAAGAAATGGGAAATGCCAGGTGTGAAGTGAAAAATGGAACGTGTAAAGAAGAAAATGTGAAGAGCTTAGAACACTTGGTCACGCTAGAGAGAAGGAAGCTATCAAAGACTGCTTGAGTCATGTTAAAATGAACTGGTCAGGAAACAACTGATTCCCGCTGGCTAAAGATGGCAGTTGAACTTTAATAAGGAAGATAACAGCAATGAAATACACTAACTATGTTTAAATCTATGAGTTCATAATGGTAACTTAAAAAATTATATTGGTCACCTTGGAGGATGCCAGGACATTAATTCATTATTCTGAAAACCAGTAGACATAGGCAAGGAATAAAGCTTGTATCTTGCCTGTCCTATTTGAACTACATCACTGAGTAACCAAATAGTAGATGAAGGGAAGTGTCTCTTTGTAGAAATATTACAGGTAATAAATGAAGAAAAATTACATAATTAGAATATCACAATTTGCAACCCTCTAATGAATCAATGAGTTTCAGGCACCAACAGCTGCTAAAATCACAAAAATAGAGACATTTGGACATTAATGTGCCCCCTAATAAAACACATAGTTTTGGGGAAAGAAAATCAAACCTGAGTCTGATGAAGCCTCTGCATCTAGTTGCAAATTTATAGGAAATACAGAATAAGATACTTAACTAGATGAGAATTCAAATCTGTAACAAAATCCAGACTGTAAGAAATTTACAAGCCTAACAACTAAGTTCCTCAACAAACAAACTCCAAGATAAAGGGGGAATCATAAAAGGGAGCCTACAGATCACAAAGAGGTACTCAAAAGTACCTTAAAAGAGGTACTATAAATCTTACAGAAATTTAAAAAGTTAATGAGATGATGTTGTGAGCAATTTTTGTCCTGATAGAATGAAAATAAGAAATAGAAAAATCCACAATGAAAGTTGGAGATTACAATACACCTTTCTCAGTAACTGATAAAGTGGACCACACACACACACACACACACATGCACGCACGCATGCACAGATTAAGAATACAGAAGACATGAACAATACAATTAACCGACCTGATCTAACTGGTTATTAGACCATTAATACTCAACAACCAGAAAATGTACATTTTTTTCAAGTGTACATGAAACATTTATTAAAATAGATCATCTGCTGACCATAAAGCATGTCCTAACAAATTGCAAAGGCTTTAATAATACACAGTAATTTCACTGACCACAGTGGAATGAAATTAGAAATCAAAACCCAGAAAGAGTTTAAAAGTCCCCAGATGTTTTGAAATTAAGCAACATGCTTCTACATAACTCACGTGTCAAAGAAGAAATCAAAATGGGAATTATACAATATTTTGGATGGAATAATAATGAAAATATGATACATCAAGAGTTGTGGAGTGCATATAAATAAGTGCTCAGAGGCACCTTCACTCTGATATATATATTAGAAAGAAGAAAGGTTGAAAAATCAATGATCTAAACTTCCAGCTCAAGAAGCTAGAAAGAGTAGAGCAAATTAAGCTTTAAGAAAGTAGAAGGGGGAAACGGACTTTGGCCCAGTGGTTAGGGCATCCGTCTACCACATGGGAGGTCCGCGGTTCAAACCCCGGGCCTCCTTGACCCGCGTGGAGCTGGCCATGCACAGCGCTGATGCGCGCAAGGAGTGCCGTGCCACGCAAGGGCGTCCCCCGCGTGGGGTAGCCCCACGCGCAAGGAGTGCGCCCGTGAGGAAAGCCGCCCAGCGTGAAAAGAAAGAGCAGCCAGCGCAGGAATGGCGCCGCCCACACTTCCCGTGCCGCTGATGACAACAGACGCAGCAAATAGACACAGAGAACAGACAACCAGGGGAGGGGGGGAAATTAAATAAATAAATAAATCTTAAAAAAAAAAAAAAAAGTAGAAGGGAAAATATATATATAAGAGCAGGTATCGGGAAACGGACTTTGGCCCAGTGGTTGGGGCGTCCGTCTACCACATGGGAGGTCCGCGGTTCAAACCCCGAGCCTCCTTGACCCGTGTGGAGCTGGCCATGCGCAGTGCTGATGCGCGCAAGGAGTGCCGTGCCAAGCAAGGGTGTCCCCCGCGTGGGGGAGCCCCACGCGCAAGGAGTGCGCCCGTGAGGAGAGCCGCCCAGCGTGAAAAGAAAGAGCAGCCTGCCCAGGAATGGCGCCGCCCACACTTCCCGTGCCGCTGACGACAACAGAAGCGGACAAAGAAACAAGACGCAGCAAATAGACACCAAGAACAGACAACCAGGGGAGGGGGGGAAATTAAATAAATAAATAAATCTTTAAAAAAAAAAAAAGAGCAGGTATCAATGAAATAAAAAGTAAGTGTGGAGGAGGGGAACTTGGCCCAGTGGTTAGGGCGTCCGTCTACCACATGGGAGGTCCGTGGTTCAAACCCCGGGCCTCCTTGACCCGTGTGGAGCTGGCCCATGCACAATGCTGATGTGGCAAGGAGTGCCCTGCCACGCAGGGGTGTCCCCCGCATAGGGGAGCCCCACGTGCATGGAGTGTGCCCCGTAAGGAGAGCCGCCTAGAGCGAAAGAAAGTGCAGCCTGCCCAGGAATGGTGCCGCACACACGGAGAGCTGACACAGCAAGATGACGCAACAAAGAGAGACACAGATTCCTGTGCCGCTGATAAGGATAGAAGCGGTCACAGAAGGACACACGGCGAATGGACACAGAGAACAGACAACTTGGGGGGGGGGGAGGCGAAGGAGAGAAAAATAAATAAAATGAATCTTAAAATAAAAAAAGTAAGTGTGGAATAGAGAAATCAATGAAGATAAAAGATTGTTATTTGAAAAGATTAATAAAAGTGACAAACCTGTAGGAGGACCAATCAAGGAGAAAAAATAGGAGAAAACAAATATTGCCACTATCAGGAGTGAAAAGGAGGATATTACTATAAATCCTACAGAAACTTGAAAGATAATAAGAAGATGTTATGAACAACTTTATGTCATTATATTTGACAACATGGAGGAAATGGACGAATTCCTTGAAATACACATCTTACCAAAACTGACACAAGAATAAATAGATAAAATAATAATAAAGCTATTAAAGCAATTGATTTCATGGCATGAAACTTTTTTACAAATAAAACTCCAGCCCCAGTCTGGCTTCACTGGTGAATTCTTTAAGACATTTAAGAGAGAAATAGTACTAACTCAAAACACTTCAAGAGAATAGAGAAATAAAGACCACTCGCTAGGGAAGCGGACTTGGCCCAGTGGTTAGGGCGTCCGTCTACCACATGGGAGGTCCGCGGTTCAAACCCCGGGCCTCCTTGACCCGTGTGGAGCTGGCCCATGTGCAGTGCTGATGCGCACAAGGAGTGCCCTGCCACGCAGGGGTGAGCCCCATGTGCAAGGAGTGCGCCCTGTAAGGAGAGCTGCCCAGAGTGAAAGAAAGTGCAGCCTGCCCAGGAATGGTGATGCACACACAGAGAACTGACGCAGCAAGATGACGCAACAAAAAGAAGCACAGATTCCCGTGCCGCTGACAACAGAAGTGGACAAAAAGAAGAACACGCAACAAACAGACACAGAGAACAGGGGGGAGAAGGGGAGAGAAATAAATAAATCTTTAAAAAAAAAAAAAAGACCACTTGCTAATTTTTGTATGAGGTTAGCCCAGCCTTGATACCCAAACCTGACATGGACATTACAGAAAGGAAAATTATAATAAGCCAATATCTCAAATGAACTCAAAAACAAAACCCAAAACAACATATTAGCAAATCAAATCCAACAATACAAGAAAGGATTATTTGTGGCGACATAATTGTAAATGTAGAGAATCCAAATTTATAGCTATTTAGATTTAAAAGTGAATTTAGCAAGGTCACTGGATACAAAGGTAAGTAAAAATCAGTTGTCTCTATATAACATTAATTAGAATACTTAAAAATTTTAAATGTCCACTTACAATAGCAACAAAGGTATGAAGTACCTAGGAATAAATCTAACAAAAGATAAACAAGACCACTATACTGAAAGTTGCAAACATTTCTGAGAGAAATTAAAGAAGACCTAAATAAGTGGAAAGATATCCTATGTTCATAGATCAGAAGAGTCACTATTATTAACATGTCTAATATTCCCCAAAATTGATCTATAGATTCAATATCATCCCAATCACAATCCCAGAAAATTTAAAAAATGGAAATTGATAAGCTGTTTCTAACATTTACTTGGAAATGCAGAGCCTAGAATAGCCAAGACAATCTTGAAGAAGAACAAAGCTAGAGGACTTTCCCTACCAAATATCAAAACTTATAAAGCTACAGTAATTAAGAGACCATAATATATGCACAGTTAGACAAATGAACCAATGGGACAAAAGTATAATTTGCATAGAGATTTCATTTATGTACAGTACAGAACATGAATCTTCAATCTACATCTAGCATACATACACACCTGCACATCCACCATCGATTTCAGCTATGGAACTTTTCTTTTGCTAGGAGACAATCTTCCATGAGTCTTACAGGTCTGCATGATTTGTGAGCATACACACTGACTGCTTTTGCTCTGGACTCTCTTTTCAAGGATGTTTGTATAGCAGGTAGCTTGTGAAAGTTAGAGATAGTGTGTCCTTCTGGAGAAAAGGGCAGGCAAGCTTATGGTGTTATAAAAGATCTGGGTTTGTAAACTAAGGATCCACTCCTGTAACCCAGCTTACTGCATGTGCAGGTTCAATGTAAATGCTGATATCCTGGCTACTGTCATTACTGTGAGTAATAAACTGACCTTCATCCCTGACCCAGAGGTCTCCTGCCTTCTGCTGGCATCCATCGACCTAGGCAGGCTAATGTATTAGCTACAAGTAGAGTAAAATCTCAGACCCTTCACAGTTCTTGATGTCTATCATCCCAGAAGTTTCTCTCAGGCCCTTTTCCCAATCAGTATCTTACCCTGACCACTGTTTCCAACATCATAAATAAATTTACTCTTACCTGCTTTTGAAGTTTGTGTAATTGCAATGCTATAGTATATACTATGTGTAGTCTTATGCGCCTGGCTTCACATAGTTTAACATAATGCTTAGCAGATTCATCTGTGCTGCAAGTACCAACAGACTGTTCTTTTTCCTTGATGTGTAATGTTCCCACAATCTATTTAACTATCCTCCTGTTAAGTGACATTTGGGAGTTGTTTTCACTTTAGGCTGTTGTGAACATACACACCAATTTCTCCTGGGTTAGTTAATTTTTTGAAAATTTAATTTTATTATTATTTTTTAAAGATACTTAGACTATACAAATGTCGTGTAAAAAATACAGAGGATTCCCATATGCTCTGCTCCACACACCGCTCATATTTTCCCACATTAACAACATTCTTCATTAGTGAGGTACATTCATTGCAACTGATTAACACATTTTGGAGCATTCTCAGTAACTGTAGACTAAAGTTTACATTGTAGTCCACACCCTTTCCCACACAATTCTGTAGGTTTATAATGGCCTATATCTGCTGTTGTAATGTCATTCAGGACAATTCCCAAGTCCCAAAAATGTCCCTCTATTAAACCTGCTTTTCCCTCTTCCTGCCCTTAGAACCTCCAGTGGCCACTGTCTCTACATCAATGATATAATTTCTTCCATTGCTAGAATCACAATAAGTCTACAGTAGAATACTAGTAAATCTACTTTAGTCCATAGTTCATTCCCCAATCCTGAGGATTCAGGAATGGCGATGGCTACTCTGCCTCTAACTGAGAGGGGGCTGTGATCCCATAGGGCCAATGGATGGGAATATCTTGCTTGTAGCTGTAGACTCTCTTGGTTCCTTGGTATGGTAGTTGTCCCTCATCACCTCCTTGTTAGTTGTCCTGTGTAAGACCAATGAGCTGGAGAGTAGGTGTTGCAACTCGGATGAGATTCAGGGCCCAGCTGGCACATGGACAACCTAAAGATTAAGTCTCTTGGACGTATACCTACCAACTCTAGTACTAATTAAAGGTTCAAATAAAGGACAGAAGAGCCATGTGTAGGGAAACCACAACTGAGCCCAACTCTGTCACTCTGGGAAGCACAAATTCCAAAGTAGGGCCCAGTGGCAAGGCACCAAACTCCTGAGCTACCCGCCCTGACTATAGTGTCTTGATGTCTCCAGAGGCCTCAGGAATCCTGCTTTTTGGGGTAGTATCCACTTTGGTAGTCAAAGAGATCCTGCTGAGATGTGCATAAGCATAACCCCTGGAATGACCTCTCTACTCACTTTAAAGTCTCTTAGCCATATAAACTCACTTGTTATTATCTTTTCCCCCTTTTGGTCAAGGTCATTTTCCAGTTGCATTGCTAGTTGATGCTTGGTAGTAATTCCTCAGTGCCAGGGAGGCTCATCCCCAGGAGTCATGTCCCACACTGGGGGAAAGTTTAGTTACATTTAAATTCATATTAATATCTCAATTCACTGCATTAACCATCTCATAAAGCACCTTCACAACTAGGGGACAATGTTACTCCACTATTGGGGAAAAGACTTCTTTGCTTTATCTTTGTTCTTCATGAGAATAAAGTACTTATTGATCACCTATATTGGTCCATCACTATTTTAGATGCTTGGGATAGTAATAGTGGTGGGGGTTGGTGGGAGAGGTGGGAAAAAAGAAACAATAAAGAATATACATAATAAATAAGTAAATTATGCAGTATTTTATAAAGTGGTAAGTGTTATGGAAAACAAAAGGAGCCAGGGAAGAAGAAGAGGGCAGGGTGAGGATGGGTTATGATTTTAAAGAGGTTGATTAAGGAGGTGAAATCTGGACAAATACTTAAAGAGTGTGAAGGAGCAGCCATTAAGATACTTAGTGGGGAGCGGCTGTGGCTCAAGTGGTTGAGTGCCTGCTTCCTACATGGGAGGCCCCAGGTTCAGTTCCCAGTGTCTTCTAAAACCAAAACAAAACAACAAGCAAATAAATGAAAAAAACAACTTAGGTGAGCTGATGTAGTTCAGTGGTTGAGCTCTGGCTTTCCGTAAAAGAGGTCCCAGGTTCAATCCCCTGGCCCTGGTACCTCTAATAATAATAATAATAAGAAGAAGAAGAAGAAGAAGAAGAAGATACCTGGTGAATGTGTACTTGGCAGAGGAATCTTGGCCAAGGCTCTAAGTGGGTGTATCTGGAATATCTGATGCATAGCAAGGTGGCCAGAGGGTTTGATACGAAGTGACCTGGGGAAGAATACTAAAACTTGAGGTCAGGGGCAATGGAGAGGAACAGGGTAAATCAAAGTACACTGTAAGGACTTTGACTTTTATTCTGAGGGCAGTGGGGAGCCAGTGGAGAGTACTGAGCAAAGGAGGGAGATGCTTTAAATAATATTTTAAAAGGATGACTCTCTTATTTTTTAAAGATTATCTTTGTTATAATTTATTGATATATAGTTCACAAACCTTATAATTCACACATTTTATGTGTACAATTCAATGTTCTTTAGTATTTTTTGCTCATTGCCTGTTTCTCTTTAGGAGGCTTTGGAACCAAACCCGGGACTTCCCATGAGGGACGCAGGCACTCAAGTGCTTGAGCCACTCCCTTTCCTCTAATTGCTTTTTTTGGAGAATAGACTATAAAGGAATAAGGTTAAAAGCATGGAAAATAGGAGACTGCTATATTCAAGAAAATTCTCCGTTGATTTTGTGTGCTATGTATTTTTCTAACAGTTTTGTTGAGTATAATTTAAACACCATAAAATTCGCCCTTTTTAAATATACATTTCCGTTATATTAAACAGTACATTAGGAGTTGTGCAACCATCACTGCAATCCAGTTTTGGAACATTTCCATCACCCCAAGAAGATCTTTTTTGCCAGTTTGCTATCAGTCCCTGCTCCCACCCCACCCCACCCCACGTAACCATTATGTGCCCTATATTTTAACTCTATCAGAATTCCCTCCTTTTCTTTAACACTCAGAGTTGTATCTTTTTATCTGGGGATTATCACACTGGAAATGTCAATTCTCCCACAGCCTGTTTTTCCAAATTGTTGTAGACTTCTCAGAGAAGGAAAAGCTTTTATCGTCATATTTATGATTAGAAAATGCTCTCAGCCTAGATCGCACCGAATCAAGGGTATGTCTTGAAATATAACCTCCCCCGGGACAGAAGTGAGAGACTAATTTCTAAAAAGCAAGAATAAGGTCTTCCCCAATTCCTTGCTTCAACTGCATTTCAAGAAACACTAAGATAACAACAACAAAACCTTTGTATAGATAAAGTTTAACTTAGTAAAAAATGCCCTCTGTGGTCATCAGGCACTTCAAAGAGTACCTTTGGTTGGGATGACACAACCTGGATGCCATGCAAAGCCCTAAAAGACTTTTTTGTACTCTGTGACGGTATTTTATTGACTTTGAAGTTTTGGGGTTTTCTTATTTTCTTTTTGACATTGTGGTAGTGCTTGCCAGCTTTCAAAATATGTAACTAGCTGTTGACTTGTTTTCTCATCTAAATAAATAATTTTTAACCTAATTTTGAATTCGTACGTTTGTATTCTTTGCCTTAAAAGAGAATCCCGTTAGACCCCTCAAAAACTCAAGCCAGCCCTGCCAAGCGCGCTTCGTGCCGGTGCGTACCGGAAGACGCCGGCGCTGTCAGGGAAGGAGGAACTGGGGACCGCAGGGATTCAACCACGCAGGGGTTACCTCGGACCGAGGCATTCAGTGTTTGTTTGGTGGGTTCGAAGCCTCCCGATACTGACAAAAGCTCTCGCCAATGAGAGCGTTCCCTTGGTCCAACCCTGCCCTCAAAGGGCGGGACTTCCTGCTGCCTTTCCGCCGGGCTACGAGTCCCGGTCGGAGCTTGGCCAGAGTGGGCGTGGCTTACGTGACGTAGGCCTTCGGGGCGGACTGGCGCGGTCCTGGGTTGCCATGACGACCGTGACTGCGTCGTCTCCAACACCGTCGGCAGCTCCCCGGGCACGTTGAGGACAGTGCCCGACAGGAGATCGTGGTGGCTCATTTTCCCGGTAACGCATAGGACTAGTAGGGATGACGGCTCTGTGGCTTTTAGTCCGCGCGGTTTCCTCGGCGGGGCTCTCGGCCTGACCCGCGGCTTAGCCCCGCGCGCTGGCGCCTCCTGGGCGGGCTCTGGGCGGTAGAGGGTCTTCTCAAATCCACCGAAAACTGCCCGCCAGCTCTGAGCGGACTGCAGGTTCCGCTTCCCCGTGGGGTGTTCATTTTGTAGCAGTGCGTGCATTTGCTGCCACTTCTAAGCACCTTTAAATGGGGGCGAAGGGCTCTGCCGAAGGATGCTCTTTACTTACGGGTCCGCGTGGCGGTTCGACCCAAGGCTGCGGCCTGGGGCCGGCCTGGAGCCCGCGGTAACAGGGCTTCTGTCTTTGCAGAGCTATGGGCAGCAAGAAGAAGGAAATTGCCCTGCAGGTAAGCCTCAGCAGAGGACGCTTGCTTCCGGCTCTTGGTTGGTGGTGGGGAGGCGAGGGAAGTGGCGTGGAGCCTCGAGTGCAATTTAACAGTGATATTCTGGTTGCCAGGATATATAACAGTGTTCTCAAACCTGAGGTTCTTAAAGGAAAACACTTATTTCAGACCCCTCGTGATGGCAATTAATGCACGTAAGTATATGCAAACAGAAAATGGGGTATAAGCTTTTCATGCTTAAGATGCTTATACAACCATAAAACCCAAGCATGCGTTAAAATAAATTAAAACTGAAGACTACTAACATAATTTGATGTGGCTATATTTTGTTGAAATGTAATTGCGACTTGCACTGTGTGCTCTAAGGAGATCCAGTTCTCCCACCACTGCTCTCGTCATACATTCATTTATCCAACAGATTTGTTTTGCGATATACTCTGTGCTTGGCATTCGTTATACTTCATTTTTACCTGGGGCAAGGGACTCTCTAAACCAGCCTTTGCACTTTACTCTTTGGTCCTGAAAATAGTAGTGGGAGATGCTGAAGTGAGGTTAAAACATATGCAGGCATGGGTCCTGGAATTGGGAGGGGTGCTTTGTCGTAAGCAGGTCATCTGGATAATCCAGAATATGGGCAAATTTTTAAATAAGCTTTAAAATGTCCCATAGTTACTACAATAGGATTGTTAAAAGCCCCAAGTCAACTTCTGGCTCAGTACCAGAGCTTTTAGATATCTGATTTCTCTTCTACTGTGGGATCTGAAATTTCATCTGAATTTTAAAATCCAAGTAATTTGAAAAAGAAAAGAAAGGGAAAGCTACATCAGTTGGCTAGAACATGTGGGAGTAAGGTGGAATGAGCTTCGGCCTGGAAGTGAGAAGACAGGATGTAGTTCTTTTGGATAAATCACAGAACTCCTCTGGGATACAGCTTGCCCATCTGTAGAACTAAGATGTTGGGTGAATTTTCCCTAAGGGTCTTCCAAGCCTTGATTTGTTAGGACTCTAGAGTTATGAAACTTTTCATATGTGCTATTCTGTTTGTAAGTAAATTCTAAGCACCTGGTCCTATCCCTCATTAGCTGTGTGAACATCTTCTTCAACCTCCCTGAGCTTTCATATCCTTTCTATAAATAAGAGGGATACTCATAACCTGTAGAGTTGTTATGATGAGATTCTTCCAGACACTTCTGGGCTGGTCGGAGTGCTACCTGTGGCATCTCTGAGATTAGTGCCCGATATAATTGTCTATCTTTTCATATGTTTGTGCCCTATCTTTTGGGGATAGGAACCTTTGTTAGCAGTATTGAT
The DNA here is from genome assembly GCF_030445035.2 of Dasypus novemcinctus. NCBI lineage: Eukaryota > Metazoa > Chordata > Mammalia > Cingulata > Dasypodidae > Dasypus > Dasypus novemcinctus. The sequence goes on along the minus strand of NC_080676.1, from coordinate 7,192,166 downwards.
ACCAAGCAAAGCAGGTTCTTTTCTGCCTGGTGCACTTTAAAGACCAATTTCTGAGACACCCAGTTTTCAAAGAGTTTTCTTGTCAATGCATAGCAAGGAGAACAGGCGACCTACTGGTCTAGACTCTGTCTTCTCCAACTGAGGTAACCCTGAGAGTTTTATAGGATCCAGATGTAGCAGTTCATGCTGAGGAGTGAGTGGGGCGGGGTTGGCTCAGGTTCCTTTATTAATAAACATCACGGGGCTATCTAGTGATCACACAGCTGTAGGGCTGTAAACAGCGCAGAGGATAGGGGGTCCACGGGCAAGGTCAGGTGAGGTGTTTACAATAAGGCTATGTAGTTTTACAGTCATTATCAGAGCTCAGGGCATCTGGATTCTAGCTCAGCAAGCTTCAGTAATTTTAGGCTTTTACTTTGTACTATTCTGCAGTATTCTAGAAAGTAAAAGGCATGAATACCTATATAATGACTCAGCGATCATATGCTAATTCTTAGCTCTGTTACAGTATTATTATTTCTTCCTATGGGCAGTACTCAAAGTAGGTGCTTGCATTTGCTGGGGAGGAGGAAGAGAGACAAGCACTGAGGCATCTGTGTAAGCGCTGCTTCTCGTCGAGGTTAAATCCTTGAGAGCAGTGTCCGAGGGGCTGCCAGCTCAGCACTCTGTCACCTCTCTGGTCAAGATTATATGTGGTTCCTTCTGTGACTGAGACATCAAGCACCAGCGCCTCGTCACAAGGTGCCCCACATTCCCCATTCATTCCCCACCACATGGAGAGCTCAGTGTGGTCCAGATATTTCCACGCTGCTCTGCCCCTGTCCTGCGGCTAGGAGCTGGATTCTTCAGCTGCCCAAAGGCCCCTGGGCCTGGAGCTAGCGTGGATCGCTAGAGGGCAGGGTGAGCCCAGAGTGCTGCTGACACTCACAGCGGATCCTCGGAAGGCCTGTTCTGGACTCTGTTGTTGGAGATTCGAACCCAAAGGGTATGGGGAATGAAAGAAAGAAAAAGGAGAGTGAAAGAAAAAGAAAAAAAGAGGAAGAACGAGAGAGCTGGGGATCAGGGGGTCTGCGAGTAGACTCATCAGACTTTATCGTTACAAGGGGCTCTCTATATACCCCAGTCTACGTGACAACAAGCAGCAACATGCAGTTAACTATTAGCATTACTCATAGTCTAAGGAATTAAAAAAATCTTATCTCAGGGTACAAAGTCTAAGTGTTCTATTTACTACAAAAGGTATGTGCTCATCTTTTCTTTCAGCCTTGAACAGCTTTATCCCGTGTGCAGGGAACGCTTAATTATTGCATTCCTTAGGTTGCAAGCATAGCCATTTAGACAGCACGTCTCTCCTGGTGAGGCCACTGTGCCTCAGTTTCCAACATTCCATCACTTGCCTGAGGACTGTAGTCACGGCTCTGGGATGACATCACTTCAATCCTCTAACCTTATCTGAGGCACCCAGATTTTTGTTTTGTTTTTCACTGGACACAAAAAAACCAGCAAGCATGATTTATTTAAAAAGAGGGTGTAGAACAGGGAATTTGCAGATGTTAATGTTTCCCACATTAATTGCAGATAGGCATCCTATCTTTTTGTTTTGGGGTTTTTTTTAGGAGGACCGGGGATTAAATCCAGGACTTTGTACATAGGAGGCAGGTGCTCAGCCACTGAGCTACATTGCATCCTATTCTGTCTTTTTAAAGGGACAGAGACCTTAACATACATGTCTTAAGAATGAGTGGTAATTGTCTTGGTCTTTTGTTTCGTTCTGTTCTGTTTGTTAAGGAGGTGCCAGGGATTGAAACTGGAACCTTGTACGTGGGAAACAGGTGCTCAGCCCCTGAGCTACATCCCTTCCCTTGTCAGGGCCTTTTAATTTATGTAATTTAAAAATACCTCCCCACAAGACACTTATTAATTCCAAAGGGAAAGAGAATAATAATACAGTTGAGAACCTGACACCACTATAATCAAGTGCTGGAAATGAACATCATCAGTAACGGGACAGATCACGGAAGCTGTGTGACACCTGGCAGGATGCAGTGAGAGGGACGTGGTGCCACCTCTATCACTGCTGCCCAAGGTGTGTAACTGGAACCCACTCAGAATGAACCGTCACACCACCCACACCGAGGGACATGCTGCAGAACAATGGAAGGAGACCAAAGAGACTTGGTAAATACATTTAGCACATGATTCTGATTAGATCCTTTTGCTTTTCTGGACATTATGGGGACAATTGGTGATGTTGGAGATTTGGACCCGAAGGGTATCGGGAATGAAAGAAAGAGAAAAGGGAGAAGGAAACAAAGAAAGAAAGAGCAAGAGAACTGGGATCAGGGGGTCTGCGAGTAATAACTCCTCAGACAACTTTATTTTTACAAGGGACTCTCTATATACCCCAGTCCACATGACAACAAGCAGCAACATGTAGCCTACATGGCAATAAGCAGGAACACGTAGCCTACGTGACAACAAGCAGCAACATGCGGTTAACTATCAGCATTACCCATAGGCTAAGGAATTCAAAAGAATCTTAAGGTACAAAGTCTAAATGTTCTATTCACTACAAAAGGTATGTGCTTATCTTTTCTTTCAACCTTTAACAGCTTCATCCCATCTGCTGGGAACTCTTACTTACCGCATTCCTTAGGTTGCAAGCATAGCCATGGAGACAACACGTCTCTCCTTGTGAGGCCACTGTGCCTCAGTTTCCAACATTGGTGACAATTGAATGGGGCCTGAGAGTTTGATGGTGGTATTGTATTGATGTTGATTTCCTGATTTTGAGGGTTTAATTGTCATTATGTAGGAGGATATATTCTGATGGGGTATCAGCTTGGCACTTTACTTTTTTTTTTCTTTTTGAAGTTCCACAGCTGGGGATTGAACCCGGGACCTCGTGTGTGGGAAGCTGGCACTCAACCACGGAGCCACATCAGCTCCCCTGAGTTCCTTTTTTCAGTTGTTTGCTTGCTATTTGCTTTTTTGTTTTTAGGAGGCATTAGGGACCGAACTCAGGACCTCCCATGTGGGAAGCAGGTGCCCAAACACTTAAGCCACATCTGTTCCCCTCTTTATTTTTAAATAATGAGAAAAAAATGTTCTTTTTTCCTGAACTTACAGGTTTTATGTAAGTTAGAAATTGTTTCAGGATAAAAACCATTATACAAAATTTATACTACTAATGGAGAGATAATATGCATTTCTTCTTTTACTTCATTTCTAATGTAATCTAGAGTACTATGTAGATAAGAGAAAAATATGAAGGCATGGCAATAAATTAAACTCTTAATCATTTCTGATGCTGATGTTGGGCTACATTTAACAAAAGATGCATAAAACTTATACACTGAACACTAAAAAACATTGCTGAGAAATTGAAAGTCTAGCTAGGTAGATGGAGAGAAAGATTCAATGTTGTTAAGATTTCAATTCTTCCCCAAATTGATTCATATAATCCCAATCCAAACCATGCAGGAGTTTTTGGAGAAATTGACAAGCTAATTCTAAAATGTACACGGAAATGCAAAGAATCTTGAATAGCCAAAACAATCTTAAAAAATAACAACAAATTTGGAAATTCTTATGCTGCTTGATTGCAAGACTTATTATAGAGCTATAGTAATCAAAACATTGGCTTATTGGCATAAGAGTAGATGAATAGCCAATGAAACAAAATAGAATCCCAAAATAAACCCGTACTTATGCAGCCAATTGGTTTTCAACAAAGGCACCAAAGCAATTCTATTGGAAAATAAATCTTTTCAATAAATTTTGCAGAAACAACTGTATGTTTTCATGGAAAAAAAATAACCTCAACCTTCCCTTACAACATACACAAAAATTAATTTGAGAGGGATCATAGACTTAAATATAAAAGCTTAAATTATAAAGCTTCTAGAAGAAAAAAGGAAAACATCTTTGTGATCTTAGGGGTAAGGAAATATTTCTTAGAAGAGACACATAAAACCAAATTTTGATAAATTTGACTTTATTCAGAATTAAAAACTGCTTACCAAAAGACTTGGTTAAGGAATGAATAGACAAAACACAGACTTAGAGAAACTATTTACTCTCTCTCTATAAATGTGTACATATATTTATTGAAGAACTTGTACCCAGAATTTATAAAGAACTCTAGGGAAACTGACTTGGCCCAGTGGTTAGGGCGTCCGTCTACCACATGGGAGGTCCGCGGTTCAAACCCCAGGCCTCCTTGACCCATGTGGAGCTGGCCCATGTGCAGTGCTGATGCGCGCAAGGAGTGCCCTGCTACCCACGCGCAAGGAGTGTACCTCTTAAGGAGAGCCGCCCAGGGCGAAAGAAAGTGCAGCCTGCCTGGGAATGGCGCCACCCACACGGAGAGCTGACACAACAAGATGACTCAACAAAAAGAGACACAGATTCCTGTGCTGCTGACAACAACAGAAGCGGACGAAGAAACAAGATGCTGCAAATAGATACAGAGAACAGACAACCGGAGTGGGTAGGCGGGGGGAGAGAAATAGATAAATAAATAAAATCTTTAAAAAAAAAAAAAAGAACTCTACAACCTAATTTTTAAAAAAGACAAACAATCCAGTGAAGAAAATGTGCAAAAGACTAATGGGGACTTCTCAAAGAAGATACATGAATGGCTAAGTACATTGAAAAGTGTTCAACACTATTAGTCCTCATGGAAATGAAAGCCACAGTGAGATACTGCTATATAACTATATATGGGCTAAAAATAAAAAGATTGACATCAAATTTTGGTGATGTGGAGCAACCAGAACTCTTATACTTTGGTGATGGAGCTTAAAATCAAACAACCACTTTAGGAAAAGCTCTTACCCTACATCCTAGCAATTCCACACCTCGGTATTTAATTGCTGAAGAGAAATGAAAACATGAACAATGAAAGACTTACCAAGAATGTTCATAAGCCTTTATGTATAATGAGAAATACCCCAAATATCTATCAGAAGAAGAGCAAACTGTGGTATAGTCTTACAACAAATGGAATTTACTCAGCAATAAAAATCAACTGCTGTTAGACACACCTACATGGGTGACTCCCAAAAATATGCTGTGTGAAAGAAGCCAGCACAAAATAGTATGCACGGTATTATTTCATTTATACGAAGTTTTAGAACAGGCAAAACCAGTCTATTGTGACAGAAAGCTGATTAGTGTTTACCTGGGATAAAGAGTAAGGGTGGAGATTGACTGGGAAGAGGCAAAGGGGAAGTTTCTGGGGTGATGGAAATGTCTGTTGTGATAGAGGTGTGGCTACATTGGTGTATGTATTTATCAAAACTGTAGCACTTTAGTTCTGTTTATCTCACTGTACATAAATTAGGTCACAATAATGCTTATTAAAAGGCAGGAAAGAAAACACAAATGAATACCTCTATGTACATACATATAGATAAATGTGAGAACTTAATGCTGAATGAAAACACAAATTGCGAAAGGATGCCTGCAATATGATGCTGTTTATGTACATTTTAAGAACATAAAACAATTTTATATATTGTTTCTGGACAAATAACATGTAAAATTATTTTTTAAAACGATGCTTGAGAATAGGCTACATCATTTCCAGAAAGTGGTTATTCATGAGGAGGGAGGCAAGAGGGGAGGGAAGGATAAACGAAGATTGGGGAGAGGAGACAGCTTGGGCTATACTTGTAACTATTTTTTTTTTTAATGTTACATTAAAAAAATATAAGAGGTCCCCATATACCCCCCACCCATCTCACCCCACTCCTCCCACACCAACAACCTCTTTCATCATCATGGCACATTCACTGCATTTGGTGAATACATTTTGGAGCACTGCTGCACCTCAGGGATTATCATTTACATTGTAGTTTACACTCTCCCCCAGTCTACCCAGTGGGCCATGGCAGGACATACAATGTCAGCGTCTGTCCCTGCAGTACCACCCAGGACAACTCCAAGTCCTGAAAATGGCCCACATCATATCTCTTCTTCCATCTCCCTGCCCTCAGCAGCTACCATGGCCACTTTCTCCACATCAACGCTACAATTTCTTCCATTACTAATCACAATAGTTCCATAGTAGAATATCAGTAAGTCTACTCTGATCCATACTCTATTCCTCCATCCTGTGGACCCTGAGATGGTTATGTCCACTCCACCTCTATATCGAGAGGGGGCTTAGATTCCACAAGGATGATGGATGCAATTCTCCTGCTTGTAGTTGTAGGCACTCTTGGTTCCCTGGTGTGGTGGTTGACCTTCTTCACCTCCCTGTTAGATGGCTGGTGTAAGTCCAATAAACCAGAGGGGAGGAGTTGCAAGTCTGCTGAGGCTCAGGGCCTGGCTGTCACATGGACAGTCCAGAGAGTCAAGTCTCCTGAGTATACACCAACCCCAGCACCAACCACAGGTTCAGTAAAAGTGACAAGAGGCATGTGTAGAAAGGTCACATTTGAGTCCAACTCCATCACACTCAGGAGCACAAACTCCAAAGTGTAACTATTTAATTGAGAGACAGATAGAGACATATACAGAGAGAGTGAGAGCGCTGAAGCAAATACATCAAATTGTTTCCCTATCAGTGCCCCAGTAATACAGCATTTGCTCTCTTTTGGTTTAGATCAATATCAGCACCCAAGAGCTTTGGGAGGAAATGCTCAGTTCCAAAGGACTAACTGGTAATTTAAAATAATTTTTTATATCTGTTCTTTTCAAAATTTTCAAATGACAGTATTGAACCATGAAGAGGACTGCGATGAACACCATTTTCCTATAACCCTGAACCTCATAGTCAGGTGATTTATTTGATGTGTCTGTGTATACACACACACACAACTGTCAGAAGGTTCAGTTTAGTAAACTAGCTAGTACTGTACTATTGGATAATAGGGCTCCCTTGTTTTAGACCTAAATGTTAGGTGCAGGGATTGTCTGTTAGTAACAGAAACCTCTTCTAATTACCTTAGGCACAAAAGGGGAATATACTGGAAGGAAAGCAGGCTCTCCTGGAACTCCAGGGTTGGATGGAGAGCCAGGCATCACAAGGAACTAGAACCGGGGATGCCCAGTTGAAGGAAACAGTCCAGCTACTGCCCACGTCCATCCTTGTGCCTATCCTTCTTGTATTAGTTATCTAGTGTTGTATAGCATCTTCTTCCAAATCTTCTTGTGTTAAAACAAGTAACATTATCGAATAGTTTCCTTGGGTTAAGAACCCAGGGGCAGATTAGCTGGGTGCCTCTGGCACAGGGTCTCACCGGCAATTAAGCTTCAGATGGGACCTCTGAGGGCTCAACTGTAAGGGAGAATTTGCTTCCTAGCTCGTTTACAGGGCTCTTGGCAGCTCAAGTCCTTGCTGGCTGTTGGCCAGAGGCATCGATTTCTTGCCATCAAGTGTCTCCAGAAGGCGACTCACAACAGAGTGAGGGTGGTGCAGGGAGAGGAGGTGCGGAGTCAGCCTGTTTGCAGCCAACGCTCAAAAGCCAGAGCCCATCACTTTTGCCAGATTCTCTACGTGAGAAGCAAGCCTCTAGGTCTGGCTGAGGCAGAGAGGGAGGGGATTACCTAAAGACAAGAATTCCAGGAGGCAGGACTCGCGAGACCCAACGCCTGCTCCCCTGCACACCCGCGCACGGTGCCCCGCTGCTTGGCTTTTGTCCGCGCTGTTCCCAACACCTGGAAACTGTGGCGCACGCCTCACAACCTTAGACGGCTCTCTCCTTCCCAGGCCCCGCTCATGAAATCTTTCCTGAACCTCTGGGTGCTCACTTCCCCGTGGGTGTTCCTGGGGCACTGGGGTGGGACCTTGTTTCAAACACCCCGACCCACACCCAGCTTGGTGTGGCCCCTGTCGGGGGGAGTGCTGCGGTGGCTTCCCACCCACCCCCCTGGACTCGAAAGACAGAGGCATTGTGTTTCATCGGCCAGCTGTAGACGACTCGCCCAGGCCTGGGCCGAGTGGGCGCTAAATAACTGCTGGTGGCAGCGATCCAGTTGTGTGGGCACGTGTGTGTTGCCACACTCTACTATTTGAGGAATGATTACAAAGCCTCTTTTTTTAAAGAAAAGATTTCTTTATTTCCCACCCTCCACTCCCTCTGTAACCTTGTGAAGGGTGCCTCCACCACTCTCCTCACAGAGCCAGGGCGTACAAGAGGAGGTGGGAGCTGGTACAAACTGTACAAATCCTGCATAGAGAGTTTTAGGTAATCCCAATTTTTTTTTTCTTTTTTTAACTGGGGCTTGAACCTGCCCTTCTCTGCGGGCCTATGTATAAGGCCCTCCAAGTCTTCAGGGCTTTTCTCCTAGCTTAACCCAAATGCCCTTCTCTTCCATGACGATGGTATGTTGAAATCCCCAAGTCCCCTCAATTGTGGAACTCTTGGCCTCAGAAGAGCCCAGAACCTTCTCCGCCCTGGATGTGGAGGTGGCCCAGATCCCCCTCTCCTGCCCCACCTCTCCTTCTGGGTGGCTGATAATCTCTGGGACCACGTGCCTTAGATTCTCTGGCTGGTAGCCAACCCCAGTGTGCCTAAAAGTGAGCTTGCTTTCGTCTCTCCCTCAAACTCTCCATCCCACCCCACTACTTCTTTTGCTCTTCCAGGCTCAAAAGTGGAGAGCTTTTCATACCGGCATTATTTCCAGCCCCTTCTGTCTACTTCCTCGGCACGGTCTCACGGATCTCTTCCTTCCGTCCTTCCCCACCCCCCCATGTCTGTGCTTGGCTTCCTCATTCCTCCCACACTGACCTTGTTTCTCTCTGCAAAACTGTGCTGTTTGACTGAACCAGCCAATACCCCTGAATCAGTGCATCCTGCTTCTTCACTGAGGCAGTTAAAGCACGTGGGTTAGGGCATCAGCCAGACCTGAGTTCAAGGCTTGGTCTACTGCTTCCGAGTTTTTTCCTACCTAGGACTAGTTAACTTCTTTGAATCTCAGTCTCTCCATCTGTGTAGGGGGATAACGATACTCATTTCACTGGGTTGGGTTTTGTTTTTTGTTTTTTTTTTTTTGAGAGGAAAGCACAGCGCACATGCTCTCTTGCAGTTCAACAAATTAGTTCTCTCTCCTTTCTAAAATGTACAGTAACTTGCCCAGTGACTTGGGCTGGAACTCCTCGAGTCCCCGTTCCAGACTCCTCCAGTGATGTCTGCCAGCGCCTCTCGTCACATGACATGGCAGGCCTGGGCTCGGGAGCGGCCCACCTGTGCCTGGCCGCCCACGCTGCCCACCGCGGCCTCTCTGTCCCTCCAAGCCTGGCGCTCCCTACAGCGCCCAGCGCAAGTCTTCTTTCCACTGGGAACCTCTCCTTCCCCGAGTAATACAGTGCTAACTCCATTCTGCCAGATTCCATGTTAATTTAGGAGCTGACCCTACAGGGATCACTTGGTGTCAGCTCAGCTTGCTGAGCTTGGCTGAAGTACAATCAGAAGAAAAGCCTCTCTCACATCCAGCCCTAACATACTCAATAGATCGAGACTAAGGAAGGAAAAGCTACCCCGGTTTCCATCTAGCTATCTGTCAAGTTCACTTTCTAGGAGAAAAATGTTGATTTTCTAAAGTAAATAAAACTCTACTCAAAGCAATTCATTAGGGGAAAATATTAAAGCTTTTTGTCATCAGCCTATTGTATGCTGACAGGCCACCTGCAGTGACTCCTTCCTTTGGAGTATACAATTTCAGTCCCATTCAAAAATTCATTGAGGGCCTGCTCTGTGCTAGGCCCGACCCTGACCCTATCCTGACAATCCCTTAAGGTAAAAGATCCAGGTTACGAAGATGATTTCCTGCCACACTCAATCCATTCAGTTTAGCAGGCAGGACACTGAGTTCCTAAGAAGGAGGAGGAGCTGCTTCCCTGCTTGTCCCAAGCTGAGGGAATCATAATCCCTTTGACCATTAAAGACCCTCGTAAGCAGATATCCACCGAGGGGGGTCAGAATGTGCAAGCGTACACTTGGCCCGGTGTGGCGGGTGCTGGCGCCCACGGAACGCTCCCACCTGTGGTTCCCTGCAGTGGTGGATGTGCACCAGGGCTGGTGTGGGCCCTGCAAGCCCGTGGTGAGCCTCTTCCAGAAGATGAGGGCGGAGGTCGGCCTGGACCTGCTGCACTTCGCGCTGGTAAGATTCCCTCAGCAAAACAGCGAGGTGCGTTCATCCAAATCACCGAAAAGGCATCGATTGTGGATTTGGGGGGTTGATATTTGTCACGACACTTTATAATGACCCTAGATGTGAAGCTTTCTGCCCTCGCTGCCCCGTTCCTGCCTCTCTGAGGGTCACTGGTGGCTCAGGTTATCTCCTCTTCTCTGGCTGGACCTGGGGAATGAACACAAGGCACTCAAATACATGTGCTCTGTCTTGACTCTGTGAACACTGACTGAAGCGTGCAGCGTTTCAAGGTTTCTATCCTCTGCTGCACAAAGGGGGACTTTCACTAAATATTTACCTGAATTAATCTGTGGAAGCGGGGATAAATTCCAGAGAAGTGTGCAAGAGATACTGTTGATATGATGAATGGGTCTGAGGCTCATAGACCTTTTAGAGACAGGAGAAAATATGACTTACACGAATCTCTCAGGAAGTTTGACTTCGAGGACTTTGCAGTTCTTCACTTGGGAGTTTTTTTTTAATTGAAGTTTATTATTCGTACATGAACACCCATAAAAAATAAGGGTATAATATAAGTTGTGAACTTACACAGCAAACATGCATGTCATCATACAGGGCTCCATACATCACCCCACCACCACCTTGCATTGTTTGAAATACTTGATACAGATCGTGAAAGAGCATCAGCAAAACAGTACTACTGCTGTAGCCACTATCTTACATTTGGTGTGTCCCCCACCACCTGATTAAGGACACTGTATTACTAGTGATATAGTCTGTGAGAGAACGTTCTCATGTGTGTTCTGTGAACCACAGCTCATCTTCCACACAGCATTCACTGTGTGTACAGTTGGTGAGTCCATCTGAAGCTTGTATAGAGCATCACTTCTATGGAGAGTGTTGAGGAAATGCTCGGGAGGCGACTCCGTCACGCCTGTGGACTGGGGGTCTGTCAGACCACGAGGCGTGGGACGAGCACCTCTCTCCTCTAACGTTGCCAAGCCCGCAGCTGCAGGGTGCTGAGCAGCAAGGCTCCCTTGTCCTGAAGGAGAAGTGGGTTGGAAACAGAGGAAACTCTAGTTTCCTCCTCATTTTATCCTCTAAAGTGGTGCACTGGGGACAGTTTCCGGCCGTCTGGTGACAGGGCAGTTGTTAGGATTCCGAGAGAAAATCAGGAGGACCAGCGGGGGAGCAAGCCTGCCCCGGGCCTTCTCACGCCCGCAGCCCCAGGCGCGCTGCCAACCGCTTGTCTTTTCAGGCAGAGGCAGACTCTCTCGACGTGCTCGAAAAATACCGAGGGAAGTGCGAGCCAACCTTTCTGTTTTACGCGGTAAGTACGTTTCAGAAGCAGAACCGTCTGAGGGCTGCGCAGAGACGCCGCTCACTGTGAGGCCTCAGGGCCCCCACCCAAGCAAGGGTGCTGTGTCTTCCCGACGTTCCCCGGACAGCTGGTTATTTCAGCTCTCTGGAGACCTCCCTAAGTTGCCGTCATGCAAGCGCCCGGCCCGGACGGTGGCAGGCGGGCGCTAGGGCACTGCCCGGCCCAGCTCGCTGAGGGCCGCTCTGGTTCAGGCCTCTCGCTGAAAGTGCTGTATGCCAGGAAGGGATGCACGTCGCTCAAAGGCTTCTTCTCCTCGGCTCCACCAACACTCCTGGCTGAGGTTTCACCTCAGAGCGCAGGGTTTCGAGATTTCTATCCTCTGCTCCACAGAACAAGCATGAATACTCCTTCTGGGATCTTTACTCACTTAATTTAATCATAAAACGTGGAGGTATGCCAGACTTGAGCGAAGTCAGAAAGTCAGAATGAGAGGGACTGTTGAGGAAAGCCACGTGATTCAGTGCTGTGAAAAATAGTTTGACCGTCTCTGAGTGTGACATGCACACTCTGGCTGCAGGCCCTCGGGGTCCACTGCCTCACCCCTGGCTTCCAACGCTGGCGTCCCTGCGGTCCCTAAGGCCACTGGTATGCTGCTTCTGCCTGGGTTCTCGCCCCCTCATTGTCGGCAGGGAAACTGGAGTCTGCTCACCCAGGTCCTCTGATAGCCCGGCCAGGGTTTTCTTTGGAAAACTGTGGCCTCCTGCCCTCAGCACTGCACAGACTACCAGCTGGAAGCTTATGTAAGGCTGGACTTTATTAAGGAGACACGTTGTGTGATGAACGTGCCCTGGGCCAAACTGATGTCAGAGTTCCGTTGCAGAAACGGGTGAACGGCCACGGTGGTTTGAGCGCCTGGGTGCTCTAATAACTGTAGTGTAAGTCATAATCACCGTTGGGTGCATGGGTCAAGTTGACAGAGTCCATCCCAGTCTCACTGAGGGATGGATGGAGGAAGGACCCACTCTACCTGAACTCCTCCTTCTCTAGATTCCTTCCTTTGGGAGTATTACACGTAGAGACTTCTGGGAAAGTTAGAGCGGGAGACTCAGGCACACCCCCGGTCTTTCCTGACCAAGCCAGCTGGAGTTGGGATTCTTGCCCAGACTTCCCAGCATCCTGCACAACCCCTTATTGAAGCAGTTATCCTACTGTAATTGTGTCTCGACATGACCACCACTCTCCGCATTCGCCAGCGCCTGTGCCTTTTTTCATGTTTCTATCTTTCCTCTGACTTGGCTCTTGACACACCTTCAGTCCTGAATAAAAATCTGTATAGTGACCAAGCTGTGGCTAAGCTGCACTCTCAGTGTGCACCGTCCCTCCCTTACCTGCCTTCCTGTTGCCCTGGAGGAAGTTTGGAAAGGAGGGCGTGGGGGAGAAGATAGGGATGAGGAAAGAGACATGGTCTGAGAAGTGGCAGGCCTAGGACGTCTTGCCATGGGAGGCTCTGGGAGGTGGGAGCAGAGGCCACGGTGGAGGCCACAGGCAGCCAACGGCATCTCTTTATATCTGGCCTGGGTCAGTGAACCCTGACCTTGGACACAGTCTTAAACAAAACTCATGGACACTCTTGCTGTAGTTTGAAAAATATTAATATATGCAAAAAGGATTTCACGAAGCTTGACCAGTATTTCTGTGATGTATTCTAGGGAGGAGAACTGGTGGCGGTGGTTAGAGGAGCAAATGCACCTCTGCTGCAGAAAACCATCCTAGATCAGCTGGAGGCCGAGAAGAAGGTGCTGACTGAAGGCAAAGACCGAAAAGTGGTAACTGGAGGCCACTTCTAAACGCAGCAATCTCAGTGTTCTCCTCTGGCAAGGCCCGGAGTCCCCCCCGTCCCACTAATTTTTCTGGGACTGTCAGTGGAAAGTATCATCAAAATCCCATGCTGGCGGGAAGCGGACTTGGCCCAGTGGCTAGGGCGTCCGTCCACAACATGGGGGGTCCACGGTTCAAACCCCGGGCCTCCTTGACCCGTGTGGAGCTGGCCCATGCGCAGTGCTGATGCGCCTAAGGAGTGCCCTGCCATTCAGGGGTGTCCCCGCGTAGGGGAGCCCCACGCGCAAGGAGTGCGCCCCGTAAGGAGAGCCGCCCAGCGCAAAAGTGCAGCCTGCCCAGGAATGGCGCCGCACACACGGAGAGCTGACACAGCAAGATGAAGCAACAAAAAGAGACACTGATTCCCGTGCCGCTGACAACAACAGAAGCGGATGAAGAAGACACAGCAAATAGACACAGAGAACAGACAACTGGGGTGGGGGGAGGGGAGAGAAAAAAAAAATCCCACACTGGGGTTCATGCTGCTTGGGGCTGAGGGGAGAGTGCAGGACCCACTTTGATACATGTACATTTTGAAGCCTTTTAAAAAGTCTTCCTCTTCATTCAGACTCCTTTAACTTCTATCCATTTGACTTTCATCCCCCACTTCAACTTTTTTTTTTTAATGTCTATTCAGGTCTTTTGCCCATTTTTTTTTTTTTTTAAGATTGATTTATACCCCCCCCCCCCAATTGTCTGCTCTCTGTGTCCACTCACTGTGTGTTCTTCTGTGTCTGCCTGCATTCTCATTAGGCAGCTTTGGGAACTGATCCTGGGACTTCCGGAGTGGGAGAGAGGCAATCATTCTCTTGCGCCACCTCAGCTCCTGGTCTGCTGCGTCTCTTATTGTCTCTCCTCTGTGTCTCTTTTTGTTGCGTGATCTTGCTGCACCAGCTCTCTATGTGGGCCAGCACTCCTGAGCGGGGCAGCACTCTGCGTGGGCCAGCTCACCTTCACCAGGAGGCATCAAACCCTGGACCTCCTATATGGTAGATGGGAAATTGCTTGAGCCACATCTGCTTCCCTTCAGCTCTTTTTTTTTTTTTTTCATTTTAGCAGTTTTTAATGGAAGTTGTACATAAGATTCTTTTATTCCTGCATCTTCTCAATTGTTTCTTCCTTGTATTTGCCCTTTTCCTTTCCTACTTGGCGAGATTTGGCTTTACGTTCAAGGATCTTTTTGCGGTCTTTATCCAGTTTTAGCCTAGTGATAACTACCTTGCTGGGGTGAATGCCCACATGGACAGTGGTGCCATTAGCCTTCTCCCGCTGCACCCGTTCGATGTAGATGACGTATTTCTTCCTGTAAACCTGGACTACTTTGCCAATTTGCTGACCTTTGTAGTGTCCTCGCACAACCTGAACTTCATCATCTTTTCGGATAGGCATGGATCGAACATTATATTTCTGTCTCAGCTCCTTGGAAAGAGGGGAAGACATAATCTTCCTCCGAATGTGGGAAGGTGCATTGAAATGCCTTTTACGGTTCTTGCTCCGATCAGAGGTCACAAAGGGATTGAACTTCATTTTGGCCGCTGCCGCCTCAGCGATGGCCGCAAAAGGCCCCTTCAGCTCTTAATACGGGTTTCTGGACCCCTGACAATGGACTCAGAAATAAAAATAAAGTTTTAGATTCCATTGGTGGCTGGGAGAATTCAGAGACCTGGGCTCCCCTCAGCCTCCGGGTAAGATATCCCCACGTGACCCACCCTCACCTCACATTCTAAAGGTTTGATTTATAATCCCAGAGGGTTTCTTAAGTTTAGAAATTAAACTCTGTGATTTAGCATGAGAAATAGGATCCACATAGCTTCTGGCTTTGATAAATTATTTTCATGGTGACACAGATTGCAAATTTTTTCACAATTGGCTGCCGTCAAAAAGCTGCGCACCTTGAAGGGAGGTGTTTCCTGGCTCTTTGTGCATCTGCCAAATGGGGCTTGACATTGGTTCACGTTTTCATATTCAATTCCAAATAGCAAAGCTCTAGTTCTATAGAATGGGTTAGAATGAAATCTTAATTTTTGCCAAGAAAACTGGCAGTTTTGTCTCAAGAAAAGAAAATTGCAAATGTTTACATTTTCATGTCCCTTTTCTAGAGGAAAATTACCCATTTCTTTACCACTTCCCTGCCATTTGTAGATAGCTGCTTCATATTTATTTGCATTTCAATCCTTCCTCTTCTTGCCAAATCTCTATATCTTTACTTTTTCTAGCTTCTACTTGACACATATGAAAACAGGCAGAATCTATAACTTACAAGCATGAACTTGTCTTCTAACTCCCTATCCCCCACTACCCAACTACTAAAATTGGATCTTTGTGAAGAGTCTTTCCAAGACTCTGATAACCTTGACCCTTTTTCTAATCCATGTTTGGACTTTTACTTTTTTTGGTTTCTGCAGGTTTTTGAAGCTCTTTGTTAATTTTTAGTAGCTAACTATTTTCTGTTCATGACCAATTTGTACTAGATTCAAGATGAAGCTCTTTCTCATGAAGATAAATGTTTCTCCTACATAAAGGGCAGTGAAGACGAGGAAGTGGGTAAGTGCAGAACCAACGAGCAAGACGAAACACCAAAGCAGACTCAGATTGCTGTGTGTTGTAATATATGAATAAACAGCCAACATCGAGCAGCCTGAACTCTGGGAGGATCAGACATAAAATGTTTGGTCTCCAGTCGCCTAACTTCATACAGATTTTGTCAAATCCCTTCTTTCCTTTAACCATATCTCAGGTGCATTTCACAGCTTTCTGATCATGTTCAAATATAACAAGCATGACTTTAAAGACAAGTGCCAGGCTCTGGAAAGGGTCCATGTGATCAAATGGAGGGTTCTAACATGAACCATTAAAGGAACGATGGTGGTATTTCCCTGGTGTGTATTTGAGCCAAAGAACTCTGGGTCCACGCCGCCACTACCACCATTCTGGAGCTTCAGAGAGTCGGCTATACTGAGAACCTCCCCCCCGCCCCAACCTATCCCCTTTCCGGAATTCTCCAAGTGTCAGCTCACACTCTTGGACATCACAGCTCCTGAACTATTAACACGAGAACCTCTTCCCCCGATAAGGGGAAATCTACACTTCAGGATTTCAGTATCAGTGTAAAGAAAAGCCAGAAATTAGAC
Source organism: Dasypus novemcinctus (assembly GCF_030445035.2). Taxonomy (NCBI): domain Eukaryota; kingdom Metazoa; phylum Chordata; class Mammalia; order Cingulata; family Dasypodidae; genus Dasypus; species Dasypus novemcinctus. The sequence goes on along the minus strand of NC_080676.1, from coordinate 7,175,732 downwards.
TTTTGCTGGGAAGGGAGTTGATGGTTCCTGGGACATGAGAGGAAAGCAAGATTACGGTCAGGAACTGAGCTGGTAAAAGAAGGAAGATGGTATTTTTTATTGCAAGAAAGAGATAGGCTGGTTTGTTTGTGTGTGGATAGAAAGGACTTTGAGTTGGATTCTGAACAAGGAAGCAAGAAACCTTCAGGTGTGAAGAAAAATCAGCCATTTGACTTCCGCATGGAACATTGGTTGTCTGCTTTTAGGACTATCTTCTGTTTCTCCAGCATTCTGCTTCAGTCTTCTCTCTCCCGCTTAGACAACAAAACAGGACCCCGCCCTGGCCTTTAGCCTTGTCTTTCCGTCTCCTTCCTCTCCTTCCCAGCCAAGCTCTTGGAGCCTTGCTCACACTCCCAGGCCACCCTCAGGTGTCACAGCCTGGCTGCTGGAGCCCTTCCTCTCTGAAATCGTGCTCGCCAGTGACCCCAGGGCCATTGGTGCCAGACCTAAAGGGCAGTTTCATCCATCTCTTGGGGGACTTTCTGCAGAGTTGGGTTGTGTGACCAGTGTCTTTCCTCCTCTGTTTTCTGAGATGTCCTTCATTACCTTTCTTGTTTTCCTCCTGCCTCCATCCATCCTTCAATTTCTCCTTCATTCGCTTCTTTTCTTTTGCTCCCCTTTCAGGCTGGAGATCTCCAGGTCCCTGTTCTGTCCTTTTCTCTTCTTACTCTGCACCTCAAGGTAAGCTCATGAATCAGTCGATTTATAATGGAATATATTGTGTTTTAAAGTCTAGTGTTCATAGCACATTAGAAATATTAATCATAGAAAAAGTAACGGATTTGTTGCTTAAAATGATTTATACCTTAGCAGTACACATGCTTTTGAGATTTTCAGAGGAAGCCCTCCTTAACTGCATTGTAACCCAACTGAGTTTGCAATGAGATTTCAGCAAAAAAGTAGGCTCAGAGTGTAGGTAACTCACCAAGGCCAAATCTGTCTGAGCAGGAGTGAAAGAGAAAAGGGCTCGTGGCCTACATGCAGGCCTCCCTCCAGCTTCTACGGCTGTGACCACCAGGCACTCCTCCAGCAGTGCCACAGCTGATGGGTCTGTGTGGACACTGAGCCCAGGACGGCCCATCAGGGATTGACCAGTGAGCTATGACTGGTGTCTTTTATTTTTTAATTTTTAATTAAAGTTAATAGATCACAAGGAATATTACATTAAAAAACATAAAACAAAAAACAAAAAGAGGTTCCCATACAATCCACTCGCCACCCCCCACCACATCATTTTTGTAAATTTTATTTTTTTTCAAGATATATACATCACGAAAAAAAGTTACATTAAAAAATATAAGAGGTTCCTGTATACCCCCCACCCCGCCACCCCACTCCTCCCATACCAACAACCTTCCTCATCATTGCGGCACACTCATTGCACTCGGTGAACACATTTTGGGGGCACTGCTGCACTACACAGATAATAGTTTGCCCTGTAGTTCACGCTCTCCCCCAGGACATTCAGTGGGTTATGGCAGGATATATAAAGTCCAGCATCTGACCCTGCAATATCATTAAGGACAACTCAAAATCCCCAAAATGCCCCCACATCACTTCTCTTCTACCCTCTCCCTGCCTTCAGCAACTACTGTGGCCACTTTCTCCACCTCAATGCTAAAATCTATTACTCGTCACAATAGTTTTATAGTAGAATATCAGTAAGTCCACTCCAGTCCATATTTTATTCCTCCATTCTGTGGACCCTGGGATGGTGATATCCACTCCACCTCTAGATCAAGAGGGGGCTTAGATTCCACACGGATGATGGATGCAATTCCTCTGCTTACAGTTGTAGGCACTCTTGATTCCCTGGTGTGGTGGTTGACCATCTTCACTTCCCTGTTAGCTGATTTGGGTAAGATCAACGAACCAGAGAGTAGGAGTCACCACTCTGCTGAGGCCCAGGGCCCAGCTGGCACATGGGCCGTCCAGAGATTCAAGTCTCCTGAGTGTGGACCATCCCTAGTGCCAACCACAGGTTCAGTAAAAGTGACAGAAGAGGCATGTGTAGAAAAGTCACATCTGAGTACAGCTCGGTCACATTCAGGAGCACAAATTCCAAAGTAGGGCCCTCTGGCATGGCACAGAGCTCCAGAGCCATCTGCCATGACCATATACCCTGTGGATCTCCATGGCCTTCAGGAGATCTGGTGTCTTGAACAAGCCGGGCCAGTCTGATCTGCTCTTGTGAGAACTGAAACTAGATAGGACTGAAGGTACAGGGTGGGCTGGAGCTGAAAAGCCACGAGAGGCCGTGCAGACTCGGGGCCTGGGGCAGTGGCCAGGGAAGTCAGAAAACAGGAGAGGCAAAGGAGACAGTGAGCAAGAGGAGGACACAGCGGGCAGCAGCAAGAGACCAAGCCGCCAGGGGAGGGGCAGAAGGGCGAGCTCCCCTTCTGCCACCCCCACCCAGGCCTATTCGTTGTGTTGTTTCTGGGGTTCTGTTCCAGAGTAGAATTTCAGCAGCCCCCTCGCCCTGCCTCCCTCTGCCTGGAGTTTCAAAGAGCCTGTGCAGCCAGGTGGAGATTGGGGTCTGCATACACTCGAGCCAAGGTTTGGGGGCACAGCCGCGAGGCCAGTCGAAGGAGCCCAGGGCGCCTGAGCCTGTAGCTGGCACTCGGTGTCGTGCAGCCTTGGGCCGGGGCTGCAGCTGTGCTTGTGGGTGGCTCCTGAGACCCTCTGAGAGGAGTGCTGCGAGCCCAGCATCTGACAGCACCAACCTTTGCTGTATTTCAGTTTCCTCAGAAAAGGCTTGTACCTTGGCAATCATTAAGCCAGATGCGGTGGTTCATGGAAAAACGGAGATTATGATGAAGGTAAGAGAGTCGACCTGCCCTCCATGACTGTCTTCATGTTTTCTCTGATGGAAATGGGGGTGGCGGGAGGGACTAGGTTCATGCAGCAGTGTGTTATGGGAAAAGAAGGCTTCTAAGAGTTTTAACTACAATTCCCTTTAAATGAAATTGTTAAATCTAACTAGAACAAATACCTTGGGGATGAGTTGTCTCCACAACTTTTAATGTTGCCTATCTTTCTCTTTTACCTTTCAACTAAGATAAATGTGAACTTGGACTTGATGTACCCTTTCAGTATATGTATTTTACAGATCCAGGAAGCTGGGTTTGAAATTTTAGCAAGTGAAGAGAGAACCATGTCAGAGACAGAAATGCGACTTTTCTACCAACACAGAGCTGGAGAGGTCAGCTTGTCTGTTTCCAGAGCTTTTTATGTGCTCCCATTTCTTTCTTTCTCTAACATTATGCTTCTATACTGATATTAATTTGGGAAAAAATAGACTATTATGAACTACAAGAATATGGAAAAGTGCACTATGAATCTGCTCTCAGAATAATGATTATAGGCTGTATTAGGTAAAGTTCTTTGGTTGTAAGGAAAAGATTCCTATTCTAACTTAAGTAACAAAATAATGACTTTATTGGAATGATACTCTATAACTCACAGAACTGAAGAAAGGCAATTGAAGGAAAAGTTTAATAAGGTCTTGGGGAGAAGAGGAAACAAGACAGCTCTAGGGAACTCAGAATCAAAATGTCATGGGTACTCCCTTTATTTATTTATTTTTAAAGATTTGTTTTTTATTTATTTCTCTCCCCTTACCCCCTCTCCCCCTTCTCTGCTCTCTCTGTCCTTTCGCTGTGTGTTCTTCTGTGACCATATCTTCCTTATCAGCGGCACGGGAATCTGTGTTTCTTTTTGGTGCATCATCTTGCTGTGTCAGCTCTCCATGTGTGCGGTGCCATTCCTGGGCAGGCTGCACTTTCTTTCGTGCTGGGCGGCTCTCCTTACGGGGCGCACTCCTTGCGCGTGGGGCTCCCCTACACGGGGGACACCCCTGCATGGCAGGGCACTCCTTGCGCGCATCAGCACTGCGCATGGGCCAGCTCCACGTGGGTCAAGGAGGCCCGGGGTTTGAACTGTGGACCTCCCTTGTGGTAGGCAGACGCCCCATCCACTGGGCCAAGTCCGCTTCCCGGGTACTCCCTTGAGACACACCCACCCCTGTCCCATCTGCTTCTGCAGTGACTCCCCTGCTTGGGAGGGAGAGTCTGGTTGTCGTAGCCCAGGTCCTAGTCCCAGGTCTGGGGATATGTGTATGCTAGGGGGAGGGGAGGCATCACGGGTGTCAGGCGAGCGAGGACCAGCTGTCACCAAAGGAAGACCAGGGTACTCTTACTCGAAGAAAGGGGGAGGGCTGCCAGGCCTCACACACACACACACACACACGCACGTGCTCAGCTGCTTTCTACCCCTTGGTTATCCAGCACCCACGCAGCAGGACTTCCTTATATACCAGGGGCTCTTCACCTTTTCTGCTCCATGGACCCCTTTGCCAGGCAGGTGAAAACCATGGACCCCTGACCAAGTCCACACCACACTGTGTAGTATTTAATAAATAGATCACACCCGCACCAACGCGTCCCCACAAGAATACTGTTTTTTTGAATTTCAAGTTCATGGACCCCTTGTCAAGAACCCCTGATAAGGTCTCTTAAATGCCCCTGCCTAACATATTATCTCATGTTCACCTCCAGTGAATCAATAGGAAGTGTCGTCTCTCTGCCTTTCCTTTCCTTTCCTTTCCATGTGGGTTTTCTCTAGTGTCTATCCTGGTCCTCACTGCCGCTCCTCTCCGGGGTCCTCCCCGGCCGGGCGAGGCGCCCAGGGAGGGAAGCGCTGTGGGTGTGTCAGCGAGCACGAGGCTGGTAGAGGCTCTTCTCTGACTCCCCCCCCTTCCTAGGCTGGGGTGGGCCGGCTGGCTTCTGCAGGCTGCAGGACCCCCTGCCTGTTTTCCTTCCGAGCCCAGGCAGCCTTTGAGACGCTGGTGACTCACATGTGCAGTGGACCGAGTCACCTCCTGATCCTCGCCAGGACCGAGGACTCCGAGGATGTGATCAGCACCTGGCAAACTCTCATGGGGCCCTGCGACCCCGCCGTGGCCAGGAGGGAGCAGCCCGACAGGTGCCCTCACTAACTGCTTCTTCTATCCGTTCCAAACTCCGCACCCAGTGAAGCCGGCTCAGCCCCAGAGCCTGTCTGATGGCTGGGAGGCCCCCTGCTCTGTTTTGTATTTGGGGAGACCCTGACACCCTCCCCCTGTGATCGCTTCACCAGCCCTCTGCCGAGCAGCTCCGTGCTGCCTCCTCCCTCCTCCAACCCTTCAAAGGCTGAGGACTGAATCCCTCTTCAGCAAGAGGGACCCACAGTGGGGCCCCAGGACCTCCTGTCACAGACTCAATCCAGGAAAACGCAGACTTCGGGGCCCCACTAGGCCCGCCAGGATGAGACTCTGGGGCAGGACCTCGTAATCTGCACTGCAGACTCAGTCCCCTCCCGCTCTCCCCCCTACTCGGACAGACCTGAGTCTGAGCTCCTTAGCCTGCGGCTCCCGACGCCAAATCCACTGTACTCTGGCCTGTGAAGTTGAGGGACCCAGCCAACAGGAGAGACCCAGGAGTCAGCAAGAGGCCCAGCGAGTACAGTTGTACCCTGGGGTTGTGGGGCAGCCTGTGCTACCAGACAGCCCAGCATTCAGGCCTTAGGTCACCCTGTGCTTGGGCCGGTCCCTTTGCTGAGTCCCAGTTCTCTCATCCTCACCGAGGGCCCTGAGCACCTATCACGAGTCCAGTGGTGTGGCTAAGGAGGCCTCCAGAAGCCCTCTTCTTCCTCTTCTTCTGTTACCTCAGGTCCTGCTTTAATTTCTCTGTGCCTCAAAAAATGTGCAAAATAAATGGGTACCATAACAGGAGCTGCTTCAGATGCTGTTGTGAGGATTAAATGAGTAATCCTCTACGAAGCACTTAGGACAGGGCTGACTCAGAAGGACCTAGAAATATTAACCGTAGCTCACCGGTTGCTGCGAGGCCTAACTATGCAGATACCTGTCAGGGTGCCAGCCCCTGGTCGCGACCGTGGCAGCCAAACGCCAGCGCCTGCGACCAGACCGCTGGCCGTGCATCTGTGAAGGGGGGTGTGACGGCATCTCCCGCCGAGGGCTGCGGCTCAAATGAACCGACATCGCGCCGGCGGAGCACCCAGCACCGCCACCCCTGAATCATCAGCCTTGCTCTTGTTCTTGGTATTTCCACCCCAGGGAAAGCAATTTAACAGGAACACCGAGTGCTGACTGGTAGTTGGTGATTATGTACCAGACAGCAAAATGCTGCTTTTCAAATGAAACGCTTGTTTTGCATTTTGTTAACGTTCCCAGTCTCCGAGCTCAGTATGGCACAGAACTGCCCTTTAACGCCGTCCACGGGAGCCAGGACAGAGAAGACGCCAGAAGGGAGCTGGCGCTGTTCTTCCCCAGCTTTAGGTTTCCAGAAGGCGGTACCAAAGCCCCTCAGGGTAAGTCACCTTCATTACCCCGCAGTGATAAGGAGTTTGTGACTGTGCTTCAGTGTGTGTGGGCCTGATACTCTGAGAACTGTCTTCAATCTAGAAAACGGGCCATTCTGTAACTTTCCTATCAGTCCTGAGCTCTGTGTTTTATGGAGTAACAGTACTGCTTTTTAAATTCCTCATTAATTTTTTGCTGCATTCTTCAGCATGGATCTTATGTGGGGGTCATATTTTTTGTTGCGAAGATACTTTCTATTTTCCTATGGAAACTACTGGGAAAATCTAAAGGACTTCCTGGAACCCGATGTCAGAGCCAGCCGTGAGGAGATGTTCCTCACTTCCTGTGCTCTGCAAGCCCTCAGCAGGGTCAGAGAAGCAGGAGGCAGAGGGCCTCGAGACCTCCCCTTCCACGCAGGACGCTCACGGCCTGCCTCGGGGGCAAGATGCCGGGTCCTCACTGCTTCCCGATTCCGGCCAGCACTGCCAAGCTGAAGGCGGGTGGCTTGCCCAGTGGACACACGCACATGGAAGTGCCAGGCCCCGTCCACACTGCTGCTGCCGCTCAGTCACAGCTCCCTACGTGAGCCTGACGGGAGCGCAAGGGCGTGCATATCTCGGGAAAACCAGAGGGTGTGAGAGTCTGCTTCTTGAGGGAAGGCTGCACGCAGATCTGAAATGCTAATAACCACATGTGTCTTATGCACAGAGGTTTTAACTGGCATATTTGCTTAAATATATCTCATGGGTTCCTCAAGACCTGCAGCCCAGCCAGGAGAGAAAAGGTGTGGTCACAGGGGCGGAAGCTCACCTGTCCTGGCCCCACATTTAGTCCTTGCCACTAACTACCCAGGGAGCAAAGAACAAGCTGGCAGTGCAATGGAAGTTAGGGAGTCGGGAAATCCTGGGCAGTGTGGCTCTAAAGCGGTTTGAAGAGACCTGCACTGACACGTTGTAAGTGCAGGGGAGTCTTCCGTCGTCCCCTGGCCGGCAGGAGCTCATTCCCATGAGGGAGGTGCTGCTGGGGCCAGCTTTTCCCTGAGGACCTGCTCTTAGAGTCCATGATGCATTTCCTTATGTGTCCAGGTTGGTGACATCTTCTACCTTTTGGGGGATCATGAGAAGCAAACAGGAGTGACTCCAGGCCAAGTTTGGGGAAGGAAGAGGGTGAACCAGCTGGGAAATAGTCCCTGGAGCTACTGGCAGAAGTGTTGGGAGACCATACACCTGACGCTTTGGCCAGACTCATCACACGGGGCCTCCGGGGCAAGGCGCACAGGGAGCCGCTCCCGAGGGTCTGAGCCAGGCCTGTTGGGCAGTGGCAGCCTCGCTGGGGCGCTGACGTCCTGTCAGCGTGCTTTAACGTCGCTGTGCCGCCTCAGCCTTGGGGAGCAGTGGGACGTGCAGCTGCCCCTGCTCTCCCCCCGCTGAGGAGGAGGCCTGGGGACTCTAGAGCTAGGCCCTCTTAGGTCGGCCTGGCTCCCTTCCTCACCAGCTGAAAGCCTTGGGAAGGCCCTCTTCTCTGGGTCTCCTCTGCAAAACGGAGATACCAGCTCGTTCCGACACCCTCATCGTAGGGCTGCTGTGGGGACGGAAGGAGACGCGGCCGGGAGGCTTCTCCCTGGGCCTGGCACTTGTTAAGCTTCAACCAACGTTCCTCTCCTCAGCCTTGTTTAAGTCCTGCCCCTCCCACAGAGCCCCACCCCCGACGCCACTGTCAGGTCGCCTGTCCTCTCCGTGCGCAGGGCCCCGACGGGCAGCAGTCCTCAGAACGCTGTGCTCCGCAGGCGGCGAGGCCGAGGGCGCGGCGGGCCGGCGGGCAGCGTCGCCTCCCTGAGGACGCCGCGGGACGGCTGAGCGGCTCGTGCTGCGCCCGGGAGCGGGCGGCGGCTGCGGCGCCGTGTCCCAGCTCGGCCGCGGGCGGCACAGAGGCCTCGAGGGCCGGACCTCACTCTCTGAGCACCAGACTTTCTTGGTTTAATTATCTTTCCTGAGCAGGGAAAACAGGTTGAACATTTTTTGCTGTCTCTCGAAAACCCTGCCTCATTAAACAGGTTGAACATTTTTTGCTGTCTCTGGAGTCTGACAAAGCCAATGAGTGTCAGTTACTGCGCTCTGGTGTTACACAGGACGGTGTTCCTCCCGTAATAAATCTACTTTCTAGACTAAAGTGTTTTAGAGCTTACCTTGGTGACTGTGACTCGAGGAGAGTGAAGGAAGGCTGACGCGGCACTTTCAGGCAGGCGGAAACAGGCGTCAGGCGCCTCCCACCTTGCAGGTCGCAGGGCAGTCGTAGGTGGCGCAGTGGCCCGTCTGTGGCTCCCCCCAATCAGGTCGTGCTCAGAAAGCAATGGAGAACCCGGCTTGTTGCTTGTCTTGACTGCCCGGCCGCCCCCCATTTTTTTGGCTTCTGATTCTGCATAAAGCCAAATTTGAAAAGGTGAAGGCTCCCGAGGGGGGCCAGGGTGTCTTCAGTTTCACGAAGTTGCCTGGCTCAGCTATGTCTCGCCACAGGGCCGAGCGACACAGGCAGTTTCCATAAAAGCCTGTGTCTCCTCCTCCCCTGCGGAGACGCGCGTGCCGGCCACTCGCTCTTACCCGTCTGCGCTCGGCTTTACGTGGGACTTCACCAAGTCCAGGCACGCTCTTCCTCTCTGAGTGAGGCGGCGGCTGCGTCCCTCCAACCACGACAGCTGCGAGGGCAGTGGCGATGTCCTCAGTGCGGCCTTCTCACAGGACTGTGCTCCGACACCGGCAGCCGCTCTCGGAAGACGCTCTTCTCGGCTGCGGTCGTGTTAGCCTACAGCAGGAGGCACTCGGTGCCAGGCCCGGGCTGGAACGGGGGTAGAGGGTCATCAGTCTGCACGGAGGTGGGGACCAACGACTGACACCCTGGGCGTCAGCCCTGGCTCCTCCACCGGTGAAGGCTAGTGTTCCCACGGCCTTTGGTCCCTTCTGGGCAGCAAAGTGCCTGCCCTCGTGCCCACCTGAAGGAGCTACTTCTGGAGAGGGGTGCACCCGGCTGCCAGCTATCTGGTCTCCCTGGTAGCCGTGAAGTCCATTACTCCCATTACTGGAGAGATGGAGGGATCAGGGCTTCGGAAGGCAGGGCAGGGGGGAAGGTAAGTGGGGGACTGAGGTTGTTGGGGGAGATATGTGTTTGTGGGTCTATGATGGATCTGTATGTCTGCCCAGGATGTAGCTAGAAACGGCAGGGCTGGGGAGGGGGTCCGGCAAGTATTGAGAGGGCCAGATGGAGGGCTGGTGACGCCCCTCCCTCCACATTACTGGAGGCCTGGGGATCTGTGCTCACCTCCTTTCTCAGCATCCAGGAGGCTCAGGGCGCAAGGACCACGGGCCTCCTCAGTGTGCTACAGGGGCAGCCACACCTCAGAGGATGAAACTCCTTGGCAGAGGCCCTGCGCCTGGCACCCCACAGCAGACGCGAACCAGGGCTGGGCCAGTTTGGTTGGAGGGCCTCAGCCCTGGGCATGAGCGCGTCGGGGGTGGCTTCTTCCTAAGGACTGGCTCTGCCCTCACTCAGCGAGAGGGCTGCCTGCCAGGCAGAGCCAACGCCGAGAGCCAGGGCTGCAAGACGGGAGAGGAAAGCAGTCTACTCCACGGCCAGGTTCTCGACATCCCCCATGCTAGGAAGAGACACGTGCCTCTGCTCAGCACCAGCCCTACCCAGGCGACGAGGTACAGGGGCCTCTCCACGGACCATCCACCAGGACCCGGGATGGGTTCCTCTCCCCCCGTCTCAGGTCTCACGTCCGAGTTTCTCCTGGGACAGCTGTGTGGCCTCCCTGCTGCTCTTTTGGCCTCGTCTTGGGTGCCCTCAGAGCTTCTCTCCCCCTCTGCGTTCCCTCCCCTGCCAGCCACCTCAGTGCCCGACCCCACGCTCGGGGACATGTGTCCTCGGCTTTCTCTCTGCATTTCCAGTGAGGCAGGGAGAAGGGTTAAAGAAGGCAGTGCACAGTAAGCAGTGACGCGCGTCCACGTGTCCTTATAGAGTGACAGCGGGTGCAGGGCAATGGATCGTGTGCCAGACTCTGGACCCAAGTCCCAGGGTGGTGGCAGTGGAGGTACGGCCTACCTGAGCGGGAAGAGGAGATCACCGAGGGGTGGGCTCTGAGTAGGAGAGTCTGTTCAGGGGCTGTTAGGAGGCGGCCAGGAAGAGAGGGAGCCGGATGGCTGCGGATGCCCCTGGAAGCCACAGCCACGCTAGGGCACCAGCCCCCGGTCTGAAGTGCAAAGCCACTCCCCATCCCCTTCCTCACCCGGAACCACAGCTCCAAAGGCCAGCATTCAGCATCTTCTGATGTTTCCTAATGTTCTAGACATTTGGAAAACAGACTCTTTTTTAGAAATTGCCATGATTTTTCTTGGCTTTTATTAGCATGTGTTAAAATCATATTATCCAAACACTACCAAAAGAACATGTATTGTTCTGAATAAAGTGCTTAAGGAAAAAAAAAATGCAACTTATTAAATTGGACATTCTTTTCTAGTTCATAAATTTGGGTTACAATCAGGGCACAAAAGGAGAAACAGAATGCAGTGTGAAAAAGAGCGAGAAACTTAGTTAAGAACTTGGGTGTAGACACAAGACATGTCCCATTCTTCCCACTTCCTTGCTGAGTGAACACTGCACCTGCGTAAAGCAGCAAATAGCTTTGTTTTAATAAATACATTTTCCTTCATTTAAATCAGAAAAGTTAATTATAGTAAAGCACTTTTTTTTTTGACCCTCTGTTTATACCCACAGGCAAGATTTATCCAGTTTTAGTGTAAAAGTGTTATTTCACTGGGCCTTCAGTTTTCTGATGCTATGAGCTCAAGATTGTCTCAGCAATTCATTATTGGTCTCTTTATATTTACCTGGTACCTTTAAAGCTAATTCTAAGTGTCTTATATTATATATGCTATCTAGGATACTTTCCCAGTTCTAGAAACTAAAGGTGGACCTAACTACGGCTTTATTTCCAATAAACCAGGTTTTCTTTTAACTGGTTTTCCCACATTAGCACTCATGTCTGCATAAAATCCATATCCCTGTTTTGATAGTTTTAAATTGGTGATGTTCTGACAAAATAACAACTTGGAAATTTCCATGTTTGAATCTTGGGTGATCATGTTGAGAACTTGCATTAAACTTGCATTAAACATATCTGAAAAACATTCCTTTGCAAATAAACCTATTGAAACCCTTCCAAGGCAGGGGCGGGTTGACCGGGCAGCTGAGGCGTGAGCAGCCCCATTAAGAGTGGCAGGTGGGCTAGGGCCTGTCAGAGGCACACACCCCCAAGCTTCTGGGCCACTGACCTTGCTTCCTGGCCAAGGTGCCTTTGATCTTCATTTAGCAAAGGGAAAAGGAAAGCAGGTTCTGCCTTTAGAACGACTTCTGTTGAGCGCTGCCTTAGAGCTGACTCAGACATTGATGCAGGTGCCACGCTAAGGGCTGCAGAAGGGCAGGGCAGTGCTCGCTGTAAAAAGAAGTCGCCTTTGAGCATTCTGGAGAGATTTCCTTTCCTTTTTCTCAACTTCAGTGCTTCTAGCTTCATTCAGGAGAAGATCTTAGCTGCATCTTTTCCTAAAATTTTCAGATCCTTTTATAAACACATACTGAGTAGCAGTCCTGAGCGACCAGTATGGAATTTGCTGGGCGTAGCTAAGAGAAAGACAGCTTTCTAAACTATTCTGTTCCTCACGTCTTTCCAGAGAACATTCTTTAAGTTTCACAGTGATAAATGCTTTTTCAGGAAGCACAAGGTGATCTGACTTTATTTCCAGGAAGTGATGGATGACCTACTTTAGTGTGAGCAAAGGTTCCAAGACTGGCTGTTAATCCTGCCAGATACTGACACACCAATGACTGGATTTGGGGCAGTGGGAGGGCTCTAGGGCCCCAGTTCCTGTCAAAGGTGGCCCATCACAACCAGGTCTTGCACTATCAGTAGTTATATTTCCCTTTGATGTTTCAAAACACCTACAGTGACTCTGTTGCTTCACTCCACTCTACCCTGTCCATCTGACTTGCTTGGAAGCCTGAGAACTTATTGAATTAGACTTTTTAAAAAAAGGCTCTGTACCTGCTAATATTGATGGCAGTAAGATGCTAACGTAATATTCTGCACAGCACCATGTATAGTGCCTGTATTCAGGCCAACTATAGCCAACGTTTTCTTTTTCTTCTTTTTTTTTTTTTTATATATAAAGAAAATCTATGTAAGTTGAGGTTCAGAAATGCATATATTTTTTTACTTACAAATATTTATCTGACCAAAATTCAACATAACCTTTATGGAACACTTAACAATTGTTTTGTTTTTAAAATAACATTTCATTCAAACTGTATATAATTCAGTAAAGTTTTTTATACAGCAAGCAATGCTTAAACCCTGGAAAATCTGTAGAAAAGAGATTTTCACACAAAATAAGAAAAGAAAAATCCGAGGTATCCCTCACACACTGACATTCATCCTGACCTGTGTGCACGCACGCACGGACACCCATGCTGGTGTGTGCACACACACACATTCACTCACACTCACAAAGTGGCTGCAGCATAGGCAAAAAATCGTAGGTCCAAAGAAAAGTGATGATTGATTGTTCTAATAAAGAGTCCAGGTAGCTCAGGAAAAATAAAAACAAAACAAAACAAAACAAAAACACAATTGTCTTCTGAGGAAATTACTACCTCAAAAAAATGTTCTCAAGATGAATTTGAGATCTAAGCCTACTCAATTGCTTTTGCAAAACAGCTCCCTGCAGTCCAAGGTGACTTGTGCAAATAGAAGGAATCAAATGAGGCTAGTTCCTGTACTTCCTTAAATAAGGATGCGGGGTGCTCGCAGGTGCCCGGGCCTCCCATCATGCCAGGTACTGCTGCAGCGCCTTCTTTGCCCTGAAATCACAAAGGTCCCATCAGTCGTCATCTCAGGATTTTAACTGGGGCAAAAAACTCCCCTGTGGCTCAATGAGGGTAGCTGGGGAGGTCTAAAGAGGTGGGTCCCCGAGGGAATCGGGGTGAGCCGACTGGCACCCACCTGAAGGGGCAGAGACCTGCAATTAGCAGACATGCCACCCGCTCTCCTATACTCTCCTCCCCACGGTTCTCTTAGAGGGGCTGCTCTTGCTCTTAGACATGCTGTGGCTCAATGACAGCCTGCGTCCCCCGTGGACGTCTTATAGCTCTCCTTTGTCACTGGGGTGTGTTTGTGATGGATCTGGGACCCTTTACTTTCTTCTAGGTTTTATCTGGGAAGGGTTCTGGGAAGCAAAGAGGAAAACTGACGCAGGCAGGACGAGGCATTCAAGAGCTGATTAGATGGTGCATGGTGAGAGCCAAGTCAAAATTGGAAAATTGGAACAATTCCATCTTGTTCTTCCCACCATGCCTAACACCAGCGCCATATGGATGTGGGTTATTATGGAGATGGCAGAAGAAGGAGCCAGGTGAAAGGGAAAGCTGGAACACGGACAGCGACTTAACCTATCCTGGTCCTCTGAGCTGGGCCTGTGGAGGTCTCCTCTACTACCCCCATCAGGAGCTTGGCCAAGTTTCCAGAGAGACTGCAATTATGGGAGCAGAGGGTCAGGTTTTAGCAATGGTCTCCCCCTCTAAGCTGTGGAAAGGAAAGGCTAAAATTTTCAGTTACTGTTAGCTGATAAAAGTAATACCAGGTAGATTGAACATGAGAAAAGCTGGAACTGGAGTGCAATTTCTACTCTGCACTGATGGATATAATCTACAGTTTTTAAAGTGCAACATCAAGGGTTATTCCTCCAATTACATAAGTCTCTATAAGGATGATAGTTGCCAATAGTCTAATCTATCAGGACAGAAAGCTCAAGAAAGGTTGTCCCCAACTCAGGGGCAAGCTGAATTCTACAAGAGGTCATTTTCCTCAGAAACAAGTTTATAAATGATGCCACGGGACACCCCTCTTAATGACTACCCATCTCACCCCCCAAATCCATCAGAGGCTGAGGAAAGCAGTCCTGACGGAGATGATGATTTTAAGCAGAACTGTTCTCATTTCTAAACAAATATGGGAGATAAACTAGCACTTGGCCTGACTTTCAGGGATAGGTCCACAGTGCCCATCATTTAAGCCAGGAGTTCTGACTAGAGGTCCACTCATGAGGCTGGCCTTGACTTGACTTCTGGGTAATACGCATCTGACCAGCAGTCGTGGGCTGCAGTTATTCAGGCCTCTGTCTTCTTTAATCCATCGGAAGGTAAGATTCAGGGAGCAGTGGTCTAGCCTGTTCTGTATGCTCCAGAGTCTGGCACAGCCATGCACTGAAGAGCAGTTACTAAGTGCCCTTTCCTTTAAGTAGTGAAGACAGACCAGTGAGCTGTCAGCTATGACTCAGTGTGACATGCTTTATGATAGACAAAAGTGTAAGGTGCTGTGGGAGCATACAAGGGGTCCCTGGCAAAGCCTGGGGGGTAAGGTGGAAACTGGGGAAAGCAGGTCTCTGAGCTTTGAAGGATGAATGGCCACTGCCCAGGCAATATTTTCCCTTGCTTTCAGGATGCCTTATGCTCCTGGTTCTCGGCCTAACCTCAGCTTTGCTGGCTGTACCTCATCTTTCCCTAATATTGGTGGACCCCAGAGCTAGGTCTTCTCTTTTTACTCTCCTGTGTCACTTCATCCAGCCCCATGGCTTTAAATACCATCCACATTTAGATCC
This sequence comes from Dasypus novemcinctus, assembly GCF_030445035.2. Classification (NCBI taxonomy): domain Eukaryota; kingdom Metazoa; phylum Chordata; class Mammalia; order Cingulata; family Dasypodidae; genus Dasypus; species Dasypus novemcinctus. Next base: position 7,160,630 of record NC_080676.1, on the reverse strand, counting down.
CTAGCCCCACTCTTAGGCATCTGAATCTTGGTATGCCCAAAGAAGAACCCTTGATTTCCACTTCCCCTACACAGTTCTGCATTCTTCACTATCTCAGTAAATGGCAACACCCTCTACCAATCACGCAGGCTAAAACCCGAGGTGTTTTCCTCTCTTTAACATTCCCTATATAATCTATAAGCAAGTCCTTGTTGGCTCTATTTTCAAATTAACCCCGAATCCAACCTCTACCCAATACTTCTACCACTACTACCTCATTCAAGCCACCATCATCTAATCTCTAATACTGCAAGAGCCTTTAACTAGTAGGGAAGTGGATCTGGCCCAACCGACAGGGCGTCGACCTAACACATGGGGGGTCCAAGATTCAAACCCAGGGCCTCCTGACCCGTGTGATGAGCTGGCCCACAAGCAGTGCTGATGCACGCAAGAGTGCCATGCCATACAGGGGTGTTGCCCGTGTAGGGGAGCCCCACACGCAAGGAGTGCACCCCGTAAGGAGAGCCGCCCCGTGTGAAAAAAAGTGCAGCCTGCCCAGGAGTGGCACCACACATATGGAGAGCTGATGCAGCAAGATGACGCAACAAAATGAGACAGAGATTCTGGGTGCCACTGACCAGAATAGAAGTGGACACAGAACACACAGCGAATGGACACAGAAAGCAGACAACTGGGGGGATGGGAGGGGCGGTGCAGGGGAGATAAATTAAACATAAAAAAGCCTTTTACTAGTCTCCCTATCTCCTTTCTGGCTCACAGCTGCCAGGGTAAGCTTTTAAAAAATTAAAATCATTGAAGTGATTTCAAAATACAGTTTTTAAAAATATATAAGGGGAAAATTCAAGTCAGATAACATCTTCTTTGGTCAAAACCCTCCAATAACTTTGCATTAAATTCAGAATAAAATCCAAAATCCTTACAATGGTTTATGACTCTTTCTGACCTGGTTTTCTGCTACTAACCCAATTCACTCTCCACTTATTTTTCTCCGGCCCCACTGGTTTTCTTAGATTCCGTGAATATGCCAAGCTCAATTCCTGCCGCAGGACCTTTCAACTGTCTCCTTTGCCTGGAATGTTCTTCTTCTAAGATCTGCCTGGCACGTTCTGTCATTTCATTCTGGTTTCTGATCCAATGCCACATCCTCAGAGAGGCCTTCACTGACTAACCTATCTCAAACCTTTCTTTATTCTGTAGTCCTCACTCTGCTCTGTCTTCTTAGTACTTATTACCTGATACCATATTCCATATTAATTTGCTTAAAAGTTTGTCATATGTATTAGAACATAAATTTTACTTGACATTGAATCTCCATGCCTAAAACAGTGCCTGGGACAGGGTAGGTATTTTTAAAAAATCTGTTGAATGAATGAACAGATGTATGGATAGGGACCTGGAGGAGAGGGCACGGGGATGACAACTGGATACACAGAACGTGTAAACGCAAGAAGGTGGGGGACACCAGAGATGAGGAAAGCAGAACCAGCCGTGAAGGGCTTCTGTGCCATGCTTAAGAGCCTGGAGAGTGGAAGAGCCGATATTTCCTATTGTTACTGATATGCACAGAAGTGAGCTGAAAAGTGAAAGTTGTGCTATAAGGGAGTACACTAGGAAGATCATTTCTAGCTGGTCTGAGGCTCGAGGGTTCTCTGATGATAACCCCTGCCTCGCTTAGGACAGGTGGGCTCTTTGAGGGCAGGGGCTCTTTGGCAGCCATTGCTGTGTCCCCAGCAGCCAGGCCAGGCGGGCACATGGCAGATGCTCAGTTAAGTTTTTGAGTTAATGAATGTTCTCATTATTGGCCTTTCTGTGTTTCCCAAGGACACATGCATTTCTACTCTAATGGCAGAGGGAATCTAAGGGAGTTGCCTCTGGATCCTACCCTGTTATCCTCTGAGACTGTTCAGGCCCAGGTAAATTTAGAGTAAGAATAAGAGTCTTTCCTAATCTGCTGATTATTAGTTTATATCTCACGCAAATGTCATACAGTTGGTTCACATAATATTAAAAAGGGAATCCAAGAACCTAAAAAGATTTAAAAAGTTGGCCGTGTGACTCACTAGGCAAATTCTTTCATCAAAGAATCCAATGTACCCTCAAAGCAAGGCTGTTTTACACTGATACTCACCTCTCACAAAGGTTTGCATCTGGTGACTGACTCAGTTTGTGTAGAATATCTACGATACCCATGTCTCGTAATTTATCTTGACGTTCTTGTGAACCTAAAAGATTAAAGTTAGCAGGTTACAGGGAATATGACTCAACAACTGCACTCCTCCATGTATAATCAGCAATCAAAGCCTTACCAGTGTCCTTTATTCCCCACCTTGGCCCCACTCTCCTCCAGTAAAGTGGACACACTCATAATTGGACTCTCTGTTGGCCTTCTAACTGGTCTCCCCGCCTTTTGACCTTCTTTCCAGCACTCCATCCTTGGTTCTTCTGCCAGGTCTATTTCTCCATGGAAGGAGGTCAGACTCTTCAGCTCTCCTACGATCAGTAGTTCTAACGGGCTCAGTGCTTATAACATGATCCCGGTAGAGTCAGGTTCATCTGTGGGACAGTGTGCTGGTCACCTCTTTACCAGACAGCCCATCGCTAACTGCGGTGCCCACTGTCATCAAGAAGTATCATCAAGAAATAGAAAAGCGATTGACTGCACACTTTGGATGGATTGTATGGTTATGTGAATATATCTCAATAAAACTGAGAGAGGGAGGGAGGGGGCAACAAACTTCAAGCTTGAGCCCTCAGTGTGGCCCCTCCCGTTCGGCACACCATGCTCTCACAGGCTCACAGGCTAAGTGATAAAGCAGTGCTGCTTAAGGCTGTGAGAAACTTTGGGGGTTTAGAGGAGACAGAACTGGAGTATTTCCCTGCAGGACAGGAGCCATGCTGATCACAGTAGAAATTCAGTTCCTAATTCAGAATTGGCTGAGGAATTTTACCTTTAGTTCTAGTTAGTGCTAGGCAGTTAGTCATCACTTGGTTAGAACTGTAGAAGGAAGGCTCTCTTACCCCTGAATCACTGCACATGGGTAGAGGATTGGCTGTGGTACTGGGAGTGCTCAAGTGGTTTATGCAATGGGGCTAGTGTAAAGCTGGAGGACCAGAAAACTCAAGAGGTGTGTGGCAAAGGTAAGGTCCTGAAGTCTGGGGGTCCAGACAAAGCCAGAGGTGCTTTGGTACAGTAACACCAATTCCTCCACTCAATCTTTTGTGTAAAATCCTTGTATAAATTGGGATACACCCACAGGTAGTCCAAGTAGGTCTCAGAGTCAGGGGCAGGCCCTTAGCTATGGTTTTGTAGTGACGACGAGATTCAGTGGTACAGGCTAGAGCCCACTCTAGTTTAGGTCTGCTTGGCTCTCAGTTAAGTCTTGATTTGGGGTAAGAGTATGTACCATACCATTGGGATCCAGCTTCATTACTTATTTCTGAACATACCCATGACCCTGGCCAAGCTAGGCTCTTCTGCTCTAAACAGGCCTGACTCCCCCCCTCTATTCCCTTCCACCTCCTGTGCACTTCCTGCTGATTCTCAGTCTGCAGCAGTTCCTATTTCATGCTGCTTTGTTCTATCTTCCAACTAGACCAGGACTCCTTGAGTCCCTCTAGTAAGAGGGTCTCGCAACAGAAAGGCAGCAGTGCCCCTGGTGCCCACACAGTACTTGGAATTTAGATCTCTGGGCTGATCCGGTCTCTCCTCCTTCTACTTTCTTCTGGACACAGTTGCCAAGTAGAGCAATCCTCCTGCAGTCTTTCCTCCCCACTGAAGAGCCTACAGTGACTCGTGCACTGGACCCCTTTCTACATCCTGTGAGCCAGAATCTCTGCAGGTGAGGCCCAGAAATCTGCACTTTTAAAAAGCTCACCAGGTTTTGCAGCAGTCCAGCATTAAGACTCACTGGTCTCTGGTATCTCTTCACTGCCTGGGGTGTACACTGGAATCACCTAGGGAGCTTTAAAAATACTTAACACCTGTAAAAATCCCCAGGTGATTCTAGTGTGCAGTCAAGGTAGAGAATCTCTGATTTGTAAGGCCTCCGTACAGATGGGCAGCACCTGCTTCTTCAGTTGTACTGCCTATTTCTCATTACTCACCAAAGCACCCTCTCTCTCCAAAAAGTGTCCTCTCACCCATGCTCACCTTTCATCTTCTTCAATGCATCTCACTATCCTTCTCAGCTTTCTCAATGAAAGGGACTGTCACTTACTTCTTAGGGTCTCCTCCACCGCCAGTCATCTGGTGAGTGTGGACTCCTAGGTGGAGACGTGACCCTGGCTTGCCCCACTGATTCTCATACCAGGGAGTCTCTATGGGGTACCTAGGCCCAAGCAGCCTAAGGAGCATGCAGTGCTTCCACCCAGGATCTCAGGGGTACTGCTGCCTTCCCGGCATGAGACCCTCCTTCCAGATTTTCTTCAGAACAAATTTCACTGATTTCTTACCTTCCTCTTCATTCCATATGAGGTTTGTTATACAAAACACAGCAGCGAGCTGCAGTTTGACATGTGAATGACCCTATTTGATGCAGAAAAGGGAAAAAAATCATAATGGAAGTAATCTCATTTTAGCTCATGTTTTAATAACATACAGGCAATCCCAATAGCCTCAAAATTTGAACCAGGGGCCTCAAACTCCAATGTCTTGAGGATCAAGCAGCTAATACTAGTGATTAAAAGACTTGGCCTAAAGACAAAAGGGAATAGCAGGGATCGCTGACAAACTGAGGAGTGCTTGACTTGCCAAAAGGCATTCAAATTCATAATTTAAACCATTCTGTGCTGACCAAACAAATTACCTCTGGCGCCACAGGTGCAGTTGGCAATTTATGATTCAACCCCTGCATATAGTAATACTGGGATATGAAAACTCTATACTGTGCTTTATTTACATGAGGAAATTTTCAGGTCACTGGCAGCCAATAATTATCACATAAGTTGGGTGGACATGCATTTGGTATTTATCTTTTTAGCTACTTAGTATCTTATCCAAATTGCCCAATATTTCCTCTGGGGAGGAAAGTGAAGATATGGTCAGGGAGCTCTCTAACAACTGGACTTTCATACCAAACAATTTATAAATGGCTTACCCACCCATACCACTTGCTCAGAACAAGAATAATTATACAATACATCATATTCTAGAATAAATTACTTTTTCCATAGGAATAGTCCAAATATCTTCTTTGACCAAGTCTCTATTGTATTTATCAAATGTCTCTACTATGGTTAAGGAGCTCCTACTCTTCTGAAACATAATTCTTGTTTATTTTCCTTATGTACTGAGAGTTCAACCATTCCTGTTTAAGATGGATCATTTACAAAAGTGTTTTCTTTTCAATAATAAAATGATCTTTATATATGATTTTCCTATTGGTCAATTAAAAAGAAAACTTACCAGTGTGTTTGAATGAATTTATGCACATCTGAGGGAATGACAGTGAGCATGATGTGCTCAATAGTTTCTTGAGGCTAAGACAGACTTATCTGCTTAGGTAGAGCTATACTTTAAATAAGCAGAGACAAACAAATGGACCCAGCCTCCTCCATTAGGATTCTATGGTTAGTGATTCTTCTACCTGACAGACTTAAGAGATGTTCAGTTTGGGTTCCATAAAGATAAAACAAAACTTATCATCTGCTCCCAACCTCAGCAAGTCAATAAGTATTTGTTGAATGAACCTGCATAGAGTACAATAAATAAATATCTACTATGTATAAGTTCATTCATCATTCATTTATTCAATACATTTTTTTTTAGGAGACAAACTACTGTAGAAGGGTGGGAATTTAAATTAGATGGGATGCATAGAAAAGATCTCTCTGAAGGAAATAACATTTAAGCAGAGACTTAAAAAGAACATAAGAAGGTGTCAACTGTGTAAAGAGAAGAGGGAAAAGCTCCTAAAAGGCCTCAGGCAAGAAAGAGTTGTGTGGCTCATCACACTAAGGAAAAGCAGACAAATTAGTTCACAGAAATAGGAATGGCCAAGTTGTAGGCCCTTGCAAAGACCCTGGGGTTCGTTCTGAGTTGGCAGAAATCCCCCAAATGATTTAAGTAGCTGAGGGACAAGTATGACCTATATTTTTAAAAGATCACTTGGGCCGAAGAGGTTTGAGTCAAAGTGCAACAGTCATCTAGGAGGCTATTAATGTAGATCAGGTAAGAGATGCTGTGGGGTGGACCAGAGTGAAGACAGTGGAGAGGGACAGAAGCATAGGGCTGACAGGCTTCGTGATAAATTGGATAAAGTAGAAGAACTGGAGAAATAAAGATGGACTCCCAAGTATAAGCAACAGGGTAGATGACGGAGTCATTATAATGAGATGGGAAAAACCAAAAGAGGAGAAACTTAGGTTTCAGGGACATAGTTAAGAATTCGTTTTTGAACATTAACTTTGAGAGATGCCATCACACAGTCACGTGGAGATGTCAAGTAGACAGGAAGATATACAAGTGTAGAGTTCAGAGGAGAGGTCTAGGCTAGAGGTATATGTTGGGAAGTCACCAGCATAGAGATGATATTAAAAGCCGTGGGTGTGAATATTTTCCTAAACCAGTGGTTCTCACACCTGGTTGTAAATAAGAGTTACCTGGGTAACTTTTGAAAATCTGATGTCCAGATACACCCCAAACCAATTAAATCAGAATCTCGGAGGGGAGGGGGACAAGGCAATGATATATTTTTCAAGAACCTTAGGAGATTCCAATGTGCAAGGTTGTGAACCACCAATCTCAGGAGAGCATGTGGGATGAAAATAGAAGATGGTCTAGGGTTAAGCAGACAGGTATGGCATCATGGAAGGCCAAGAGAAAAAAATGTTTCAAGGATAAAGAAATGGTCAATTGTGTTGAAGACTGTTACAACTGGAGAAGGATGAGGAGGTGAAACCACCCTTTTGATTGGGCATCACAGGGGTCATTAGTGACCTTAACCAGAACAGTTCGAGTTGACTGATAGGGATGGAAGCCAGATGAAGGTTAAAGAGTGAATTTAGTGGTGAGAAAGGAGAAAGAATATGCAGGAATTTTGGCTTTGAACAGCAACAGAGAAATTAGTTATATATTGATGGGTAGAAGGAATTAAGAGAAACTTTTTGAAGATTAGCAAGACTATGTAGATCTGGTATGGGGAAGGTAAGGGCATTCCAGGTTGAAGCAGTAATGTTTTCGCTCAGCAAGTATTTACCTAATATGTATTAAGGGCCAGGCACCGTACAGGTGCTGGATACATGAGTGTGTGCAAAACTGACAGGTCTTTGCCCTCACGGATCTTACAATCTGCTACAGGAGACAGTCAAAAGGCACACAAACAAATATATATCACTAATTGAGCTGAATGCTCTGAAGGAAGGAAAGAGAATATAGTAACAAAGATTAACCTAGACTGAAAGTGATCAAGTAAGAGCCCAGTGAGTAACTGCCAGTTCAGCTGAGAACTGAAGGGTGGGAAGACACACCACAGGAGTCCGGAGAAAAGTGTTATAGGCAGAGGAGCCAGCACATGTGGAGGTCCCGAGGCAAGAAAAAGTGTGGCCTTTGCAAAGCACTGGAAGAGGCCAGTGCAGTGGACAGGAATGTACTAGACAGGAATAAGATAAATTGGGGGCACAGATGGGTCAGGTAACAGGACTTTACAGGTCATAATCAAGGGAGGTATAGGTTTTATTCAAGGTGAAATGGGAAGCCATTGATGGGTTTTACTTCTGATTCTCTTTAAAGCACAAAGTGAGGCTATCACTAAGAGGGATAGGTAAGGAAAGAGACGAGGTCTGAAGGTCTCACTAGGAGAATATAAGAACCTACACTTGTGAAAACAGGGGGCACCAGCTTACTAGAGAATCACAGGACACCAGTGCTGAGTGCCCATTTGGGTTTTGTAAATGTAAATATAACATGAAACCAGCCGACCTGATTCCATGCCTTTCTCTTCAGTGGTTGGCTCTGAATTGGCCGGCCAAGAGAAAAGAGATTGGGAGGATTGGGTTCATCCATGGTTACGGTCTTGCTAGGAGACATAGAAAGAATGAAAAAGAAGGGAGGGAGGTTTGAAATCAAGACTTTGGGAATTGGGTTGTTTCTGGGAATGACAAGGTCCAGGATACAGCCACCACAGCAGGTGGCTGAGGTCTCTGGAAGTAGATGCAGACTGAGCTTGGAGGTGACCAGGTCTAGGAACTGAGGTGTCAGAGGGTTGGAGGGTTCACCCACATGGAACTGAAGCCTTGAAGAGGTAGATGGGGATTGGGCAGCACTGACAGGAAGCTGAGAGCCCAAGTTTTCACTGGTAAGAGGGACTCGATCAACAGGTGACATGGGTAGGGGTGGTATGGTGGGTGGTAATAGTGCCAAATGGCTTAAGTGTCAAGGAATAGGTGTTTCTACCTTTTTTTTTCTCCCTTCAGGATATAAAAGAATCTCTCCTAGAACAGTCTTTTTTTTCCCCTTCAAATCTCTGAACAATTTGTTTTGGACTAACAATGCTACAGTCCCTGCCTTCGTATTCCACAGTCAGTGTAGAGCAATGAAAACGGACAAGGGCCTACCATATAATACTTGATTTTCTGCAGTATGTCATCATTGGTCATAATAAGTTCTTTTGCTGTCGTCCCATCTGCTATGTTGGTCAGGATGCACAGTGTCTGGAAAAGAACAAAGGGCCAGCGGTCAGGAGGGCTCTCAAGTCCCCAGGTTCAAAGTGATCAAGTTCTCTCAAAAGCTTGGGCAATTTCTCACCTGAAGGTGCACAGATTCCTATAACCTCCACTCTGAATGCCCTGATTTCCTACCTCCTGATTTCAATTGCCAGCACCTGTAGCCACACCTAAGGAAAGTCTATCTTAGGCAAAAGAGAACTCTAACATTTTGGTGGTTTCTTTCCGGGCATAAAAATAAACTGGGCAAAGGTAGTTATGCCTTGTAAGTCAAATGATCATATAAATAAAAGGGAAACACTTTTTTTTTTTTTTTTACTTAAAAATTTCATTTCCAAGAGAAGCCCCCATTATTAACCCACAAAGCTTTTCCAAAGATGTGTTCTCTTTGGAGTCAACTTCATAGGTTTTTAAACTCCATTTTCTCACCCAAGGCCTTCACCTGTTACTTGCTCCCATGCTTATAATCATCTAGATGTAGGCCTGTCCCTTGTCTACAAACTACATCAGCCATGAGTAATTAGGCTCTCTCTACTTTGAAAAGAACAGAAAAGGAAGCAAAATGTATAAAGGAGCCTCATGTGGAGTTTAAAAAGAGCCTATGTCAGCAGGTAGAACAGTACATCTTGGTGACTACAGTTTCTTAGAGGAAATGGTTGTTCTTGTTAATTGTTATATTCTTACAGCCAGACCAACAGGAGACAAGGCTCAAGGTAAAGGTCAAAGGAATGCTGTAGGAAAACCAAGTCAGTGCCAGTCTTAGTCATTCAGCAAACATTTACTGAGTACCTCTAGGTGCAGGCACTCTGCAGGGCATAAGGATTAGGAAGGAACAAGACTCACTCTCTCACTCTCAAGTTCATCATCATTCAAAGAAAAGGATGAGAAGTGGAGACAGAAGTGGAGATAGATTCAAAGAACTTTCTCCAACTCTAACCTATTTTTTTTTTTTTTTTGGTGCAAGAATTCATGTTGCAAGATAGAGCTAATTGAGGAGATGATTTTCTTACTGTGGTCCAAATCCTCAAATATCTTGGTGTGTGGTCTGGATTATTATACTGTAGAAACTAGATTATTCAGAAATTAAGTTTTGAGGTCTCAATCAGAGAAGGCAGCTTCTGAGACCCAGGAGACATGGAGAGATACAATTTACAATCTAAGGCCCGAGTGTGCACTGGGGGACTATTTATTTCTGAGCACTTGAACCAGGATGAGGGGAACTTTATATGCCCCACAAGTGAGAAAGAAGTGATCTGGTATATGAGTACTTGGTGAGCATGTCAGAAATTTTTTGGGGGAGGCACAATACCCTCAGATTTCTCAGGATTGAGGTGATAACAAGGAGGATAAACAGAGGTTTGGAATAAGTTCTTCCCCTCTTTATTATTAAAAATATTAAATTTTTAAAAATGTTGAATGAATAGTACAATGAACACCCATCCATATATCCAACATCTAGATTCAACATCCATTAATATTATACCATATTTGCTTTAAAGAGTGTGGGTATGTGCATGTATATATGTGTATGTCTCTATTTTTGTATATTGTTTCTTTACTTTTCTGAAATACTTCAAAAGAAAGTTTCAGCTATCATGATATTTTAAACACTTTAGAACATATTGTCCAAGAATAATAGCATTCATTTGCAACATATCACCAATACCATTATTATATCTTAAAAAAAAAAAGATATATATATATATATATATATTATATATATTTGATCTGTACTCCTTTTGGTTACGAAAGACCCTCTGAAGGAACAGCCACTGAGCATGACAGGTGGAATGAATAGGAGCAGTTAGTTTTCGAAAGATCCCTGTTTTAAAGGAGTCCAAGTTCAGGAGGACATCAGACCCATGAGATTGATGGCTGCTCCAACCATATTTTAGCCCCACTTGAGCCTATAGGATAAGGTCATTGAATCCCATCTTCCCCCTTCCTACTTTTCATTTTGACATTCTTGACATTTAAATTTGGCAGCATCAGGCTCACTAATGTAGACAAAATGAAAACTATGTGTAGGAACACCATGTTCCTTTTAGTCCTCCTCCTCCTTCATGTGATTACAGACAGACTCAGAAAGGCAAACTTTAAAAAAACCCCACACTCTCAGGGCAAGCCAGCAAGATAACATTCATCAGTGTCGTGATTCTATCCTCACCAGTTAGGTTCTACTGAAACAAAATAAAAAAGCTGAGGGTGAAGCCAAGCAATGGGAACGGAAATACAGTCAGTTGGGAGGAAGAAGGAAGCACATGGAAGCATTACATACTTTCTTTCTAGTTCTCAATTTCTCCCCCAGGAAGACTAGGTCCTGAGTTGGCTAGAGCAGTTGGAGAGGAAATAATAGAAGTGACCTTAACCATGTATGAGAATTTGAAAGGCGGCATAATCGAGGTATTCTTGGGAAAAGGAAGGAAGTGGTCAATACACTTAGACTCACCTAAAAAAGAACTACTATCTCCTAACACAGAACAAAGGGGGATTTTCAGCAAACATTCCTCAGAATAAAGTAGGTCAGCAAGACAGGCCACTAACTCCCCTTCAGTGCCTTCAGAAACAGGGAAGAGACAGAGGCCTTAACTAGAAGGAAAACTGGGAAACCAAGATCATTAGGTTCTCCAGAACTTGAAGAAAGGCATTATTCATAGACGGGGCCATTTTGGCATGATGGAGGTCTGACAGAGGAAAAGTGACATGTCTCTTTTCTAGGAAGCATTCAGCTCAGTTTTGTATACCATTCCCTCCCTTTCCATGCTCTTACTCTCCATTTAAGAGAGCAGCTGTTCATAGGTGTTCTTCATCAACTTTGTTTTGAAAATCTCAGAGACAGACAGTTCTCAAGATATTTCTCCTCATATTGCCATGAAGTAGGGGCATGTACTGTGGCCAACTAAGGAGCCAAGACAGGGAGATTACATGGACTTTAAGGTTCAAGTCAATGCTGTTAAAAGAATCAGCTCTCCTATCTTATATGTCTACATATAAATAAATAGACAAATCAAGAGGAGAAGACAAGAAAAATGGTGTAGCACAAAATTCCAAAGAGAAATGCTGAAGTAACTCCTAGAGTTAGCAGTGGTTATGAACTGAGATTTAAAGACATGGATTAATTTTGCTTTTTGAATTAACTGTGCTTTGATGAACTTTTCTAAATTAGGGAAAATGGTTCTAATGAAATTTGAAGAAAAAGAGGGAGCACTGGACTGAGATTCAGGCACAATGTGCTCAAATTCTGGCTTGCTTCATAAACGCTGTTGGACCTTAGGCAAATCTTACATTTCTGGGCTTAAGATCTCTTCCAATTTAAAGTTTTATGAACTGTTTTCTATACTCTGTTAAATTCAATGTAGTCTCAAACCATGTCAAAGCATTAGATATGAGAAGTACTGAGGCAATGAGTCAAAGCTGAAACACACTCAAATTTGATAAAAATTATAAACTTTCAGATTCAAGAAGATCTGCAAACCCAACCAAGCACAAGAAACATGAAGAAAGCTATTTCAAGACACATCATTTGTAAATGGATAAAAACCAATGATGAAAAAAAACTGAAAAAAAACCCCACAAAAACCAAAACAACAAAAACCAAAAAACAAAACAGAAACCCAAAAAACCTAGAAGCCCAGAGAGAAAACAAGACATTACATAGTAAAGAACAAAGATGTAAATATCAGCAGACATGTTGTTGGAAAGGACTCAAGCCAGAAAAAAATGGTGCAACATCATTAAAGTACTGAGCAAAACCAAAAACCAAAAACCAAAGAAAATCAAACAAATCTAGAATTCTATACCCAGTGAAAATATCTTTTAAAAACAAAGGTGGAATAAAGACTTTTTCAGACATGTAAAAGATGAAAGAATTCATGACTAGCATTATCTGCACTATAAGAAACGTTAAAGGAAGCCCTTTAGACTGAAAAAAATGATACCAGATAGAAACATGAATCTACACAAAGGAATATGGAACAATGGAAATGCTAAATATATAGATACACAAAACTCTTTAAAAAAAAATAACACAAAAAAACTCATACACAGTTCAAGAGAAGACAGAAAAGAAGGAAAAAGAGAACAAAACATTTGCGACATATAGGAAATAATAGAGATGGAATATTGATAATCACAACTAATAATCACATTAAATATAAATGGTTTCAACACATCAATTAAAAGGAAGAGATTGTTTGACTGTATTTAAAAAGTCAAACTCAATTATATGCTGCCTAAGAAAGTTACTATAAATATAAAGACACAAATAGGTTAAAAGCAAAAGGATGAAAAAAGATATACTATGCTAACACTACTCTAAAGAATGCTGAAGTGGCTATGTTAATATCAGACAAAATAGATCCAGGAGAAAAGAATATTACTGAGTGTGGTAATTTGAAGCTATATATACCCTAGAAAAGCATGTTCTTAAATTTAATCCTTTCCTATGGGTGTGAACTCATTTTAGGTAGGACTTTTGGATGAGGTTGCTTCAGTTAAGTTGTGGCCCACTTCAATCAGGATGGGTCTTAATCCTCTTACTGGAGTCCTTTAAAAGCAGAATGAAATTCAGACAGAAAAATTAACAGGGAGAAGTCAGAGGCTGAAATTCAAAAGAACCTGGAAGAGAACTGAGAGAAGGAGAGGTCACCACGTGACTTGCCTTTTGACAGAGGAACTAAGGACCAAGGATCACGGGCAGCCAGTCCCAGAACACCACAGTCTGGGGAAAATGCATTGCCTTGATGGCGCCTTGATGTAGACATTTTTCCACCTCAAAACCATGAGCTAATAAATTCCCATTGTTTAACCTGACCCATCTCATGGTATTTGCTTAAACAGCCACGGAAACTAAAACACCTGGACAAAGAGGCCATTTCATAATGATAAAGGGACTGATTAACAAAGAGAATAGCATATACATTTATGTACTCAATAGCTTCAAAATATATTTAGCAAAACCTGCTAGAACAGAAAGGAGAAACAGACAATTATATTTGGAAAATCCAGCACCCCTTTCCCTATAATTGACAAAACAAGTAGACAGAAAATCAGTAAGGGTACAGAAGACTTGAACAACACTATCAGCCAAGTTGACTTAAATACAAAGCATATTCTTGATCACAATGAAATTAAGTTAGAAATCATGACAGAAAAGTTCTCTGGAAAATTCCCAAATGAAAACAATACCTATCAAAACCTGAGGGCTACAACTAAAGCACTACCTAGAGAGAGATTTATAGCATTCAACAGCTATTATTAGAAAAGAAGATAGGTCTCACATCAATGTCCTTAGCTAACACCTTGAGAAACTGTTGAAACAAAACAAAAAAATACAAACCCAAAGAGATAAGCAGAAGTCAAGATGTAGCAACAATAAAAGTAGCAATCAATGAAATAGAGCAGGAATTGGCATACTATGGCTTGTGGGTCAAATCCAGCCTGCTGCTGGATTTATTTTGAAAATAGTATTATTGGAAGAGAGCTATGTTCATTAATTTAAATATTATCAAGAATCACTTTCAGGCTACAATAGAGAATGTATAGCCTGCAAAACTTAAAAATATCTATCTTACCCTTTATAGAAGAAGTCTGGCAACCCCTGAAATAAAGAAGAGAAAACATAATAGGGGACAATAAATGAAGCAAAAAGCTGCTTCTTTTAAGAAGATCAAAAGAATTGATAAACTTCTAGCTAGATATACCAGAAAAAAAATTTTTTTTTTATCAATATAAAGCAGAAGAGAGAGGACATCAAGGACACTACAAACTTTAAAATGATGGTAAGAGAATATTATGAATACTTTTATGTCAATAAATTTGAAAATTGAGAGGAAATAGGCAACTTCTTTGAAAGACATAATACCAAAACCAAGAAGAAATAATGTGAACAGTCCTATTTTTAGGAAAGAGACTCAATTTGTAGTTGAGACACATTTTCACAAAAGAAATACCAGGTCCAGATGGCTTCACTGCTATATTCTACCAAATATTTAAGAAAGAAATAATATCAGTTCTTCACAAATTTGTACAGAATATTTAAGAGGGAAACACTTCCACCTCATTTCCTGAAGCCAGAATTACTCCAATACCAAAATACCTTGCAAAGACATTACAAGGAAACTATAGACCAGTATCCCTCAGGAACTTGGATGTAAACATTCTTTACAAAATTTTAGTAAATTGAATCCAACAAAATATGTAAAGGGTAACTCATGATGACTAAGTGAGGTTTATCTCAAGTACATAAGGATTGGATTAACATCTGAAAATCAATGTAATTCACCATTATTAACAGACAAAAAGAAAAAAAGACCATTTCATTAAATGCAGAGAAAAAAACTGAAAAAAAATCCAACACCCATTCATGATAAAAACTCTGAACAAACCAGGAATAGAAGAGAATTTCTTTTACCTAATAAAGGGCATCTATGGCTTACAGCATTCTTAATGGAGAGACTAAATGCTTTCCCACTAATATGAGGAACAAGGCAGATATGTTCACCCTTACCACTTCTATTCATTGTACTGCAAGTTCTAGACACAGCAATAAGACAAGAAAAAGAATACAATGGTGAAAAACTGGAAAATAAGAAGTAAAACCATGTTCACAGTCAACATGATCACCTATAAAAAAAAAATTCTAAGTAAGCCACAAAAAAAAGCCTTGAAAGTGAATTTAGTAAGATTGCAAGATACAAGGCCAATATATAAAAACTGTAACCCTGTACAGTAGCAATGAATAACTGGAAATCTAAAATTTTAAAATACCATTTATAAAAGAGCATCAAAACATGACTTAGGGGTAAATTTGACAAAAGAAGTGCAAGTCCTGTATGCTGAAAACTACAAAACAAAACAGCGCTTAAAGAAGACTTGATCGGGAAAATATATTATATTATGGGTCAGAAGACTGCATATGTTAAGATATCACTTCTTCCCACATTATTCTATAAAGTCAATGCAATCATCCCAATCAAAATCCCAGTAGACTTTATTATTATTTTTATTTAGAAATCGACAACACAATTATTATACAAAATAAAGAGTAAAATAAAAAGCAAAATTCACTCTTTCAGTGTACAGATCTATTTGACAAATGAATAGTCCTGTAACCACAACCAAAATCAGCATACAGAGCAGCTCTATCACCTCCTCCCCCATGAAAATTTTCCAGTGCTATTCCTTTATAATCAAATCCTCCTCTCACCCTCAAGTCCTAGAAACCTGTGATCTATTTTGTCTCTATCGTTTTGTCTTTTCCAGAGTGTGGTATAAATGGAATCAGAGTATATTGCCTTTGAGTCTGGCTTCTTCATGTAGCATATTGTATATGAGATTCATACACATTGTATACACCAATACTTAAGATTCTTTTAATCGGATCAAACCATAATTTGTTTATTCAGCCCTGTCTGAGAGACATTTGGTTTATTTCTAATGTTTACTGATTATAAATAAAGCTGTTATAAACATTCACATACAGGTCTTATGTGAATATAGTTTTTAATTTTATATGAGTAAATATTATGGGGTAAGAATGCTGAGTTGTTTGGTGACTGTATGTTTAACCTTACAAGAAAATGCCAAATGGCATTCAAAAATGAATAATTCTGCATTCCTACCAGTTGAACTGCATCCTCACTAGAACTTTTGTCATCAGTTTTTAAAAATTTTAGACATTCTAAGAGATGTGGTATTTTATTGTAGTTTTAATTTGCATTTCCCTAATGACTAATGATGTGGAGCAACTTTTCATATACTTACATGCCATCCACATATCTTCTTTGAAGAAGTGTCTGTTTATATTTTTGCTCAGTTTTTTATTTGGTTGTTTACTTAAGCCTGAGTTTTGAGCATTCTTTATTCTCAACACAAGCCTTTTGTCAGATATCTAATTTGCAGATATTTTCTTCCAATGACTGGCTTGTCATTTCATTCTCTTAACAGTGTCTTTCACAGAGCAAAAGTTTTAAATTTTTATGAAGTCCAATTTGCCATTTTTTTTCTTTTCTGAAAAATACTTTGTGTCATATCTAAGAATGCTGCCTAACTTAAGAGCTGAATATTTTCTGCATTTTTTCCTAAAAACTTTATATTTTTACCTTTTACATTATATTTATGATCTGCTTTGAATGAATATTTGTCTAAGGTGTGAGGAATGGTTCAAGGTTAATTATTTTTTGCAACTGTCACAGCACCATTTGTTTAAAAGACCATCCTTCCTCCACTGAATTGCCTTTGCATCTTTGTCAATAATCACTTGTATGGGTTTATTTCTGGACCCTCTATTCTGTTTCACTGATCTATATGTGTCTATCCTTTTGCTAATGGCCAACTGTCATGATTATTGTGTGACTTTATAAATCTTAAAACCAAGTAGTTGTGAGTCTTCCAACTTTGTTCTTTATTTTTTTTCCAAAATCGTTTTGGTTACTCTAGTTCCTTTGCCCTCCCATACAGATTTTAGAATCTATATCTAACAAAGATTGAGACTGGTATTTACAAAAAAAAATCATGATGGGATTTTGACTGGAATTGTGTTGACTCTAAAAAATCAATTTGGGGAGAAGTGACATCTTAACATGATACACCCCTCCATTTATTTATGTCTTAGATTTCTTTATTAGTGTTTTGTAGTTTCCAGCTTATAGATACTGTATATATTTGAGATTTATACATTATTTCATTTTTTTCCTGAGCTACTACAAATGGTACTGTGGTTTAAAATTTCAACTTCCAATTATGCACTGCTAGTATACAATTTATTTTTCTATCTTGTGACCATGCTAAACTCATTCATTAATTCTAAGAGCTTTTTAAATGATTCTATAGCATTTTTGCATAGACATTCATGCTATCTGGGAACAGAGTTTTATTTCTTCCTGTCCAATCCACATGCCTCATTATATTTGGTAGGCACTCCAGTATGATACTGAGTAGGAGACTTAGCAAGGGACATCCTTGTTTTGTTTCTAATCCAAGGGCAGCAGTGGATATGTTCGCTTTGTTGCTTGCGGCGATGGTTTCATGGGTGTATACTGTGTCAAAATGTATGGCTTAAATATATGCAGATTACTGTATATCAATTATATCCCAATTGAAAAAAAAAAAGGTAATGAAAGAATTTACCAGATGCTTCTTGAGAAGAACTAAACTCCAGCTAACGACCAGTTTAAGGGTCCCTGCAGTTGCCTACCTCCGGACTGTCTCTAAATTTGTGTAAGAGAATCATCATTTGTGTCCTGCCAAAGCACATTATTGGTGCTGGTCGTTTCTTTTGCCCTCATTCAAATCTTGTCTCACCTTTCTGCCTTTCTTCATTTTTAAAGTTAGTGGAATCTTATCCAGGTGAATTTTGTTTTATAGACAAAATTAATTTTTATCCTCTCTCGTAGAAGTTTCTTTTGAATAATCTATCCTCTTAAATGTTCTGTTCCAGTCATGATTCTCATTCAACCTAATTTCAGTGATGTTTATGAGATTATCTGTTAAATTTTTATTCATTAAAACAGCTGTTTATTACTTAATTTTAAGAGAAATCATTTAAAACATCCATCTTGACATTGCTTCGTCAAATCTTCCATTTTTATTGCTCCCCAAGTCAATCACAACTCCTACATCCTACACTAGTACTACCCGGATTGCTCCTCTGAAGCCCACCAAATTATTCTAATTAAGGAACACTGAGGGTAAGGAGCATGGGCCCTGCAGTTAGGATGTCTAGGCCCAACTCTCAATTGGTAAGTTTCTTTCATATATATAGAAAAACATACACACCCTAATTTATAGCTCAATGAATGTCAAAATTAACAAACCTATGTACCCAACATCCAGGTTAGGAAATTGAATATTACCAGCACTAGACCCTGGGTTAAAATTTTGAGTTTACAGGCGACCTTTCTTTTTATGGCAAAATAAATGTTACATTTTAAAATCCTGTGAAAAACCCCAAAACACACAGAAAAGTACTTCCCAAAACTATTTTCTGATAAATGCGTAGCCTTTGTACTCTTACGCATACTCTAAACTTGCCTTACTAAAACTCAGTGGCGGAGAGTGGGTATAGTAGCTCAGTGGCTGAGTGCCTGCTTCCCATATACGAGGTCCTGGATTCAATCCCCAGTACCTCCTAAGAAAACAAACCAGAACGAAACAACAAAAAAATTCAATGGAAAGCAGGGATGTAGTGTGGGGAAAAAGAACAGAAGATACGTGAGAGTAAAGAAACAAAAATGTGCCCAGGATAAGGGATTATTTTATGAGGGAGTTACAGGATTTTGAGTACAAAGCATAGGGGTCAAGAAGGCTAGAAATAGTGAACCCTATAAAAAGGATTCACTCCAGGATGATCAAAGGTGGCTGCCCCTATGACAAGGGTGGTATGTACTGCATGTGACAAAGAGGGTGTAACTATAGACTCTGGGTCATTTTCCTCTTCTCCTGGAGAAGTGGGAGGAGGAATTCTTCAGCAGAGTTTAAGGGTACAGAGGAACTAGTTTCCTTCCCTTCTTTGCAGATTTTGACCTTTCAGTCGACTCCTAAGTAGGACCTTTCTTTGTACTCACATTCAGAGACATTCCCCATCAAAAAGGAACACATACCTGCTCTTTGACCTCTATGTTATGCTCCCCTTCCAGAGTAAGGGTGACAGCTTGCATAATTTGCTTTCCATGAGTACTCATTATTTTATCTATATGCTGTAAAACAATGGGAAATCCACAATTATCATCTAGGGCACAATGAAAAAGACAACAGGAAAGAAGAGAAGGTTTCTGAAAGTTAAATAATACTATACAGAATCGTTTCATGCAGAACACTATACATAGCATATAGACCGAGAACTAGATGCTAACAGACAGACAGTGTTTACTCTATTTTGAAGCTGCCTTCAATATATACTTTTTTTTTTTTTTGAGGTACCAGGGCTGGGGAAAGAACCCAGGATCTTGCATGTGGGAAGCTGGTACTCAACCACTGAGCCACATGGGTTTCTTTGAGTTGGTTTTCTCATTTGTTTTGCTTATTCCCTTCCCTGCCCCACCCCAGGAACCGAACCCAGGACTTCCCATGTGGGAGGCAGGCACTTAATCGCTTGAGACACATCTGCTACATCAATGTTACACTTTTGATGAACTGAAGATAAAGAAAACACAGACTTGGCCTTACAGAATATAGACCTGCAATCACTGTGAGTCCTCAGAGTCCAAAGATATTAGTGTAAGAAGGAGCATGAACAATGAATGGGGCGAATAAAGTCAGAGACACAGCAAACATGGTATAGCTTTTCTAATACTCTCCTGGGGCGCAAATGAATAAAGACTCAAAAAACTAGTGAGGCACAAAGAAGGGGACCATCCATGAACCTGAAGTCACTGGCACTGTTGCCCAGGGAGCACTGGAGAACAATGTTGAGAGGGACCTCACCAGCAAGGCTCAGCCTCTCCGACTCTGACATATGCCCGCCATTCTCTACACTGACATCTTCAGAGGTCAATCCTGTAAATGAAATGTCTATGGAATGGCACTGAGAATTCTTTAAAGGGAAAAAAGCTGAGGCTTCAGAGATTAGTGACAAGAAAACCCATCCTGGTTAGGAAATGAACTAAGAGTAAAGTAACAAACCAAGGCAGGAGAAGTCCAGCACTAACGGAGGAGAAAGGGCAGGCAGAGCAGGAGTGGAGAGCCAGGGGCTGTACGGGGAAACAGCCCCCAGAACACCCATGAAGGCGGCAGGTAGACATCAACGTCTCACTTCTCTGGGAAGGGCAGGATCAATGTTCCCACCCCCATGGGCACAGGCACGGAGAGCAGCAGCAATGTTCTGCAATGCATATGCAGGGCTAGCTAACCTGGAAACCTGGGCGATGTACTTACAGGACGAGTAGAAAGGAGATTTCTAAGAAGTCCCAGTGTCTTCATCAGCACATTCAAATCTGAATCTGATAATAATCGGAACAGCTGTTCAGTACTCAAGCTTCGTAAAATATCTGCTTTTATTTTTTGTTCAGCCTGAAAGGCCATGTTCTGAAAGGATTAAGAATCATATACACGTTTACTTTATTACATTATATTTTAAGAACTCTGATAATTTTGAAAGTAGAAACAATCTACAGAAAATCCTTAAGTACAAGTTACAATGTTTTAATGATTCTTGTTAATAAATTACCTATAATTCTGTCTGTAAAGAGGAAGATAACTTTCCCTCTTAGACATACTCCTACATAAGGAATGTGACTACTTTCTGACATGGACATTTGAATGTGTTGGAATTTCTCAAGTAAATACAAAATCCAGTTATTATCTTCAAAAATACTGTTTGGTTATCAAGTTGTCTCCTGTGTGTTTTAGTACAAAATAACTATTAACAACTATACTGTGCCATGCATTTTGAGAATGATTTGAAAGTACTCACTATGGATGAAAATAAGAGTGGGTTTTGTTTATATTACCATATTAAAACACCTGCTATGTTCACAATAATATGCTAGGTGTCGGTGTGGTACGCCATATCACATAGAACTGCTTCATAAACTAGGAAGTGTGTCCGAGTTACCAACAGCCTCAGGTGGCCACTAGCTATTTTGTTCCTTTTTTCCTTTTTGGATGACTTATGGATTAGCCCAACTTAACATCGAGCTTTAATAACATTTCTGAAGAAAAACCATTTTTATTCCAAATAACAACATATAAATCAATTTTTGGTACAAAAATCTGTTGTAAACTAGAGCCTTAGTGTAATATGTGGTTCTTGACCTCTCAAAACTTAAGGAGCTAGGATGTAAGAGAGATCAAATTACCTAATGATGCAAACAGGATGGCAGATCAAAAAAAGCATGGACTGGGTATCAAGAGAGCCGGGCTAAGGATGACTCTAAGCTTTTGCATTTTGTGGACAGAGAACACAGCAGCTGGTGATTACAGAAGCTGATGAGAATAAGACAGTGTGGATTTGAGGCGTTCACATGAGCTCCACTGTTCACTTTAAAGCTGTTTATGTCAGGGTGCCCTCAAGCGAAGTCCCACAGGTCATTTAAGCAACGGACCTGGGGAACTGGGAACAGCAGTATCTGGCTATGGATATTTGACATATACTCTTCCACTAGCGAGAGCTGAAACCACAAAAGTGGATGAAGTCCATGAAAAGTGGGGTATGAAGGAAACTGAGAACTGAAGCTCGGGGGTAGGGTGGGGAATGTCTCTCCTAGGAAGTTGAGGGGGAGGCTAGGTAGAAAGTGAGGTGAAAAAATCAAGTCCCAGGAAAGAATTTCAAGAAAGAGAAGGGCTAAAAGCTGGTACAAAGTTAAGGAGAAAAGTAACTATGAAATTATCGGATTCTGCACTTTCTTAGATGATAATTATTTCTATCCCGGAGTGTGTGAAAAGACAGCAGATACAGCATGGAACCCAGAGAAGAGGATGGGCTTTGGGATAGGATCAGAATCTGTCACTTAGCAGCTGTAAGGCCCTGAACAATGCCTTTAATCCTCCCTGAGTCCCTGCGTCCCCATTTTAAGGTGGACTTATACCAGATAACTTAAAGTCAGCATTAGAAATAACAAATACAAAACAGCTATCTTGGTATCTGGCACACAGTAAATATTTACTAAATTGTAGTTACGATAATCATGGTAACAAAAATTCATGTAGGATAACTATTTTCAACTTCAGTAAATTTTAATAAATCTTAAGGAAAAATGGCTGTCCTAACTCAGAGTTATACAGCTTTAGAATACAGATTATTATACTTTTTTTACTAGAAATTGTTAAGAAATCACCAAGCATTTATGAACTAATTCTGTTACCCTGGGCAGGCTGCTTAGTGGTTCTGTGCCTTAGTTTACTTACGTATAAAATATAAGAATTTTCCCTAGCTTATTTCATAATGCTGTTAAAAAGTTCAAAAAGAAACACAAAAGTGCTCTGTAAAGTAGATAGCCCTATAAAAAATCACAATATGTTCATGATGAGGAAAGTCTGTTTTCCCAAACTTAATTTGCAAGACATGCACACCTTTCTCACAACTATATAGGAGAACTGTGGTACACAGGGGCCCAGCAATATGCTTATAGTATGCCAAAAGTAAGCACTGAGTCTCCTAGGTCTTAGGTCATTAGGAAACAGGACCAAAGAGAGCATGATTTAAAAAAAAAATTCCAGACATCTCAGATAACACATTCCTTAGTTCTAACTTTGATAACAGCTATATTCTTTTTGTAAATAACAACATATATGGAAAGGTGAAATGTACCATTAAAGCCCAAATCCCATTCACTCGTAAAGCAGGATTTTCACTCTGGGTTAATCCACAAAGTAGTTCTACGGCTCCTGATTCTAAAATTGGCTGTGATTGAAAGGAAAAAACAAAGAACAAAACCACAAATTTAAAGTCAGATTTGTGAACTAAATCTGTAGAGACCCTGGTACACTCCCCATGATTTCTCCCCCACTCACCCTGTTTCAAGCTCCTTTCACAAAGCAGGGAGTACAGTGGTCATAAAAATGACCTTGAAAAACACAAGGACAATTTTTTTCTCACAAATCCCAAAAACAAACTAATGGTTTTTTCCACCTCCTTATTCTTTGTAGTCCTGGAAGACTCAGGACATAACATGCCCAGGAAACATCCTAATGACAAGTACATTTCACACATACCCTCATGATCTCATTAGCTAGCTTCCCAATCTCTTCCTCACCATCTTCACCATCTTCTGAGCCTCCACCACTCCCTGCTTTGTGCAGACACGTATTTTGTGTATTGTTTACAAGCTCTGGTAGGAAGCAATGTGGCTGGCAGAGGAAAGATATGTAATAGAACAGATATCCAAACCATCCTCTTTCCAAGTTGTCACCTTGTTATCATTTCCCAAACATGTTGCAGAATCCAACTTTTAGAACATCTTTCAGGACTATTTTACCAAATATGCAAGCTAAAAAATCTTGTACTTCTACAGTTATGCCACGTTTCTTACCTGAAATGGTTAATTATACCTGGCTAAAATGGTTTTGGCATTTCCAAAAAAGTAAACCATAGAGGACCAAATTTATTCACCAAGGGAGGTTTAAAGGGCATTCCTCAAGTAGATTCTAGAAATGTCTTAAGGAACTCATACATATATATCTAGAAAAAGGCAGTGCCTTTCAAGGCGACACTTTCGAAGGGGACTACACATTCCTCCACTTGTACAAATTGTGATTTTTAAAAACTTTTTTGTTTGAGATAATTTTAAACTCATAGAACACAAGGAACTCCTATAGGCCCTTTTCCTAGATTTACCAATTTTTAACATTTTGCCATATTTGTTGTTTCTTGCCCTATACATCCACACTCACATCATTTATCTTTTCTGACCCATTTGAAATTAGACTGCATATTATCATGCTCCTTTACCCTAAATACTTGCATGTGTATTTTCTAAGAACAAAGGTATTCATTTAGATAACCATAATACGGTTACCAAATTCAGAAAATATTAAAACAATACTTTAATTTATCATCCATATTCCAATTTTGTCTACTGGTCGAATAAATGTTCTTATAGCCTTTCTTCATCCTGCTCAGGATCCAGTTTAGTTTTTAATATAAAAACCAACTGTATTACTGTACAGCTGCCCCTAATGTGAATTCCTATGCTTGAGCTTTCACTCTATTTCCTAAGCAAGCCCTAGACATTCTGAAGGTAGATCCGAAGCAGTTTGTGAGTTACCCATAAGGGCTGCTCAGGATGATGAATGTTGTTTTGTTGACTGCAACCAGATCATCATCACACCAAGAGCCCACTGCCAGGGCAGAGGAGAACAGACGGAGGCTCGGGCATTCTATCTCACCCTCCTCTTCCTGCAGGGTAACTACCAGTTTCTTCCTATTTGTTCCAAGACTTTCACTTGTTGAATAATTGGTCTCTGAACCTCCACTTGGTTATTACTGCTTTCCTAATTACCAGTCAGAAGCCTGCAGGGATTACAATGAAGAAAATAAATTCATAAAAACAGGCACAATTAAGGAGAGTATCTAAATCTTAGTTCATAATTGGGGAGATCAGATATTATAACAAAATAAAACTAACTCTAAGGTTTTTTTCTCTCCTTTAAATAGTTTATTTTAGTTTACCCTATTCTAAAAATGATACATAATTTCTATAATACCAAAAAGAAGAAAAATCATATCCCCACATTCAATCCTTCCACCTACCAATCTTTCTTTATTTTAAATTTATTTCTCTCCCCTTCCCCGCACTCCCAGTCGTCTGCCCTCTGTGTCCATTCGCTATGTGTTCTTCTGTGTTCGCTTGTATTCTTGTCAGCGGCACCTAGAATCTGTTGTCTTGTTGTTTTTTTTTTAAAGATTTATTTATTTACTTTTAATTCCTCCCCCTCCACCGGTTGTCCGTTCTCTGTGTCTATTTGCTGCGTCATGTTTCTTTGTCCGCTTCTGTTGTCGTCGGCGGCACGGGAAGTGTGGGCGGCGCCATTCCTGGGCAGGCTGTACTTTCTTTCACGCTGGGCGGCTCTCCTTACGGGGTGCACTCCTTGTGCGTGGGGCTCCCCTACACGGGGGCCACCCCTGCGTGGCAGGGCACTCCTTGCGCCCATCAGCACTGCGCATGGGCCAGCTCCACACGGGCCAAGGAGGCCCGGGGTTTGAACCGCGGACCTCCCATGTGGTAGACGGACGCCCTAACCACTGGGCCAAGTCCGTTTCCCTGTTGTCTTGTTTTGTTGCATCATCCTGCTGTGTCAGCTCTCCGTGTGTGCGGTGCCATTCCTTGGCAGGCTGTGCTTTCTTTCTGCTGGGCGGCTCTCCTTACGGGGCACATTCCTTGCACGTGGGGAACACCCGTGTGGCACAGCACTCGTTGCGCGCATCAGCACTGCGCATGGGCCAGCTGCACACGGGAGGCCCTGGGCTTGAACCTTGGACCTCCCATGTGGTAGGTGGATGCCCTATCTGTTGGGCCAGATCCACTTCCTGCCATTAACTTTCTATTGCTAGCAGAGTGATAGTCCTTAAAATGACTTATACTTTACAAAATTGAGTCTTAATTTATTCTTTAGGAAATATAGTTTGATAATAGCCTATTACTTTTGCAATTTGTTCTTACATTTGCAGTTTCAGGCAGTTCAGATTGAATATAAGCTAATTATTTTTTAAATATACTCAATATGCTAAAAGGAATAAAGGGAATAATAGGAAATGATTCCTATATTTAAAATATGAATGATTTATTTTACTAAAAACAAAACAAAGAATTCAGAATTTGTTTTTAAACCTAAACCACAAATTTCAATGTCAACGACTATGAAAATTAGTTGACAAAGCTACACAGCTGGACCACGCAAAGTCTAGGAAGAGAAAATCAATACAAACCTCTTTACTTGGAGAAAATTCAAGAAGCAGATTACACAGCATAGAAGAAGCTACTACCAGGATTTCATCTGGTGCATTTTGTAAAACCTGTGGAATTTAAAAAGGGATACCATTAATGGTTTATAACCATGGAGGTAAGAATAAGTGAGAAGAAAACTAATTTATCTTTCTACCTGATCTCTCATATTGGAAAGATTAGGAAAGATCTGCGTGATATCATGCCAAGCTCGACCTAGTGCCTTAATTATGATTGTTCAGGTATCTCATTATTTATCTTGCTGGAGAAGCTGCAGCCCCACTTCCACACTCAGGGAAAAGGAAACAGACTCAAATCCGGTAGGTGTTGTAGATGAAAAGTTTGAAGACCACAGTATTGCCTCCGGGCAAGTTAGTTCTTTCTACTCCATCACATCGGGCCACTCATAAAATCAAAGAATAATCACCCTTAGAGCCTGAGACTTTCTGATAAGTCTCTAGAAGAGCTTGTTCAAACGCGCAGGGCAGGTAGGGCCTGGTACTTGGGTTTGAATCATACCCCTGGTCTCAACCCTGACTCTCCCACTGACTGGATATGTGAACTTGGGCACATTTCTTAATCTCTCTGGGCCTTTGTTATTTCTATCTGAAAACTGAGGAAAATACCTCCCTGACAGGACTATTTAGGGATTAAAAGTGATATGATGAATAATAAGGGAAGCAGCATTGCTTAGACTCAAATATGAGCTCAGCCACTAAATAGTTACATGGATTCTAAGGCTATAAAATGGGGATATAATAGCACCTACTCTATAGGCTTATTGTGAGAATTACTGAATAAGTTTATACATGAAAAGACTTTAGAACAGCAGCTGGCACACAGTATTATAATTATTGTCATAACTGTAGTTATCAGGCACAGTATCAGTGGACTTACACTGATCTCAGAAAGCAACACAGCATGATGTGTCAGCTATTAACTATTATCAGAACCTGCTTTTCCCAGATTTAACAGAAGTCTTCATAAACACAGCCACTTATCTGCAATAACCACTCAACTAAATGATCTGCATTTGGGATTAGATCAGGCTCAGGTTTATGATCCCAAATGGAGTCTTAGGAGCTCTAGTTATATAAATTGGAAATAGATACCACCAAAAAAATTTGCAGAGTTAAATATGTTATCTGCTTTCCTCAGACAAATCAATTTTGAAGTTTCCAAGTTAAGAATAAGGAACAGTTGTATACAAAGTGCAAGCAGCTCTTCTAAGACTTTGTGTTTTAAGTATTTCACCTGTGTCAGCTAATGATAATAACTACATCTTATACTATACTTGCTCATCTCTGTGTCTGCCACAACCCCTCTATGACTCATCTGCCCTTTTTTTTTTTTTGCCTTACCATACCTTTCTTATATCTCTGCAAGTACACCCCTACCCATCTTTTAAGGCTATCGCATTCCAGAAGCTTCCACAGAGCCCTTACAGTCAGAAGTTTTTCTGTTTTCTTCTGAGCTCCCACTGCCATTGTTTGTGATCACTCCTAGGACCCTTACTGCTTTCAGCACTACACAAATCCTTTGTTTAGCCATGTCTCTCATTCCTTCCATTAACAGATTTAACTTCTTTGAGAGCATAATCTATGTAATCTGTGGTATAAATTTAATTAATTCTGGCCTGCAGCAACCCAAGGCATTGCACACAATGAATGCATAACAAATGCTTGTTGACTGAATATGAGAAATAATCATTTTCCAATATTATACCACTTAGACTCATTGATTGAAATAAGTGAGTGCCTACCAAAGCTATAAAACTTTTCAAAAAATTGCTTTGGTTGACATATTATTTTATAAAGATTAATTTGTTTTTATCTAGTTTTATTTTCAAATTAGTCCACACTTAAACTAAAACAGATGAGAATCTATGAACTTTTAAAAAGCAGTCACTCAGTTCAGCGAAGATAGAACATGTGAAATTCAGAAGTCAACACTGACTCTGACTAATCTGAATTTCATCAAATACCTGGTCTTCTGTGGTCTGCTAACCAACAGTCAAAAACATGGAAAAATGAAAGGGGAAAAATCAACACGTATGCAATCAGCCTCTGACTTATGAGGAACTTACAAGTATCCTAAGTGACGATGATTACTTCCAAGCTTTAAATCCTGTACTTTAAATGTGCAACAAAGTGGTTGTTGATCCTAAGTATACATGGATGCACCCAAGTGTACCCTTCTAGATGGCTCACCAAACCTTTTCCTAAGATAGAATTAATTAGAAACTATGTTGCTCCATCTCTGATTTGTGGATAAAGGGGTGAGGAGCTGAGCAGAGAAAATGACTCCTGATGAAAAGGGAGTTACTTCAAGAAACAGGAGAGCACTTAAAAAAACCTTGAATGGAAAAAAATCAACAAATCAAGATCAATCTGCTACACTATGTGCTTAAGCAGAAGAGAGAGTAGCAACAGGAAAAGAAAATATCACTTAACTGAAAGAGAGCCTTGAAAAATCCAGGAATGCTAAATCTGGACTCCAGGGTTTTGGATAAGGAATCATGGACTTGAAATGGACGTTGTTGGTGGGAGTTGGAATATTCCCTAAGCCAAGTGTTTTCCCAGTATGGAAAGGTACTGATAATGTAGTTGGAGAATAAGGAGGTAGAGAAATCACTTTTCTGAGATTTAAGGTCCATAATGGAGTTCAGGAAACAAAAGGATAGCAGGGAATTGGAAGATTAAGAAGAACTGGTATATGCCCAAAGGGTAAATAGGGTAAAACTCCAGGATGTCTCTCCAGTGTGTGGAGATGGGTCAAGCTGGAGGCCATGGACTTCATAGGCAAGCCCACTGGAAAGGGGAAGATTAAAGACCATACTACTGTTCTAAGCCTCACACAACCATGACTTGACATTCTTTTTGGCGAGAAACCTTGATGCCACCCTGACAGCTCCTTAATAGTCAATCACGTACCTAATCTTGCCATTCCTTCCACTGAGTATCTCCATGGGTCGCAGTTTCTTCTGTAACCCACCGCTACCACCATACTCCAGGAATTTAAACACCTGAACCAGGTACTCTGCTATGAGAGGACCTTCCCATGAGCTGACTCAATCTCAGCATGTCAGTTCCCTGCAGCCTAGCACTGGTCCAACTTTTCCACCTGGTCCTGACCTGCCCAGCACTACCCCACCCCTCTACTACAGTCATAAAGTATGATTATCCTGTTTCCTACACACACCATACAAATGTTTCTGCTGTTTCCTTCCCTGGAACACCTTCTTGCCGTCCTTTTGCCTTCAAAGCCTCCTTCATATTCTTCCTGCCCAAAGCTTCCGCTGTCTTTTTCTGCCAAAATGAACACTCCTACTCTAACCTGAAGATTTAAGCTGAGGGCAGGAGCTCTGTAGGACAATTTTTTGGTAGCCGTACTGAGCCTTGAGGTTTTGCTTGGCACATAGTAGGTACTCAAAAACAAAATACCACACACACACACAAACCCAAAAACCTAAATTAACAAAACATCCTGTTGGCCAAATGAAAGGTATATGACCACTTAAAAAAACAAAAAGATGGACTGGCGATCAAGCTAACCTGTGATTCTGTGTGACATATCAGGTGATACTATTATTCGCAACAACCAGATCCATGCTCTAAGTCTCAATTCTGATTAATTTTTTGTGTGTGGAGGTGTGGGGGATCCTCAAGAGAAGACCAAGGAAGAGATTTCAGACCAAAAAAAAAAAAAAAAAATTATTTTGGAGTAGAAGCAAGAAGTAATCAAAATGAAAGATGGTTGTTTCAGAAATTGTCCAGGGGGGAAACGGATGTGGCTCGATGGTTGAGCACCTGCTTTGCCTGAGGTTCCTGGGTTCAATCCCTGGCAACTCCTCAAAAAAATTGTCCAGGAATTTCCAAAGAAGTAAAAAACAAACAAACAGGGAAACGGACTTTGGCCCAGTGGTTAGGGCGTCCGTCTACCACATGGGAGGTCCGCGGTTCAAACCCCGGGCCTCCTTGACCCGTGTGGAGCTGGCCATGCGCAGTGCTGATGCGCGCAAGGAGTGCCGTGCCACGCAAGGGTGTCCCCCGCGTGGGGGAGCCCCACGCGCAAGGAGTGCGCCCGTGAGGAAAGCCGCCCAGCGTGAAAAGAAAGTGCAGCCTGCCCAGGAATGGCGCCGCCCACACTTCCTGTGCCGCTAACGACAACAGAAGCGGACAAAGAAACAAAAGCAGACAAAGAAACAAGATGCAGCAAATAGACACCAAGAACAGACAACCAGGGGAGGGGGTGAAATTAAATAAATAAATAAATCTTTTAAAAAACAAACAAACAAACAAACAAACAGGTCATATGTGTAAATGACTGATTTATTCCTTTCTAAAAAAATTATTTACTTTTTTTTTTTTTTTTTTTTTTGAGGTACCAGGGCCAGGGATTGAAGCTGGGACCTTGCATGTGGGAAGCCAGCACTCAGCCACTGAGCCACATCGGCCTCACTGAGCTGGTTTTCTCATTTGCTTTGCTTGTTTGTTTTGCTTTTTTTCAGGAGGCACTGGGAACTGAACCCGGAACCTCCCGTGTGAAAGGCAGGCACTCAACAACTTGAGCCATTCCTGCTCTGATTTATTCCTTTTTATAACTAAAAATTATAAGGACAACTCTGGACATAAGTTGAACATGCGATACTAGCCACACAAGGATGATCAGAAGAGTAACTAAAGCTTCATTAATGAAAGGAGACCAGGCATGTATTTCCCCTTCACACATACGATGGTGAACTTCGGAAATACATTCCGCAGATTTGTAGATGATCAGAACATCAGACTTTAGGAGGGAAAATGTTCAAAACGATTCAGGCAAAAGCTGGACAGGGAGTATTCCCGGCTATCCAACTCCCTAAGGCTCTACGGTATGGATGTCACTTGCTGGCCCTAGCTTACCTTCATTAAAGGTTTCCATACTGCATGATCCTGGAAACTGGTTCGAAGCTGCTGCACAGATCTGGATAAACTGTGCAAACATCTACAAAGAATAATCAAAATTAGTTTCCCAAGAAGCCGAACCTTTAACTTTTCAAAAACAAACTTCCTGGCACATCACAATAACTAATACACACACCAACTATATCTATGGACATCATTATTTCACTGTTTCAAAATGCTTCATGGGCTTCTGAGGCTAGGTTCTCCGTTAAATAATGTTACACATTGAATGAATTCACGTAAGCACGTTTTCAAGAAAACGTTTGGAGTCTGAGCTTACTTGACGAAGGTCCAGAAAGGAAAAAGGCTAAACACACACAAAGGACTTTTATTCAGACCATTTAAAGCTCCTACCTGACGGCAGCTAACCGCACCTTGACACTAGACTCAGACAAGCCAGTCACAATTCGGTCCATCATATTTTCAGTCTCAATGATCTGGAGAAAAAGGTTAATGCTGCATAAATAACAACAAGAAGACGACAGACTTCACAGCTCGTCAATACAAGTATGTTCACATCCATTAAAAGTATAATGCTGTTTTGACAAAAGTTTTACCTCTGCAACAATGATCTTGCGGTGGGGGCAGGCAGCTCATCAGAAAGGTAGATCTACCCCACTAAGGACCTGTCAGGCTGAATGACAGGTGCAAGGGGCAGGTTATGTTTTTCGTTTTGTTTTTAAACAAACATTTAATTACACTTAAAACAGTAATTAGATGGCCTAACTATTGCACAGGGGTTACATAAACAGTCTTGAAAAAAAAGTAAAACTGAGTATCTGTGCCGGAGAGATTTAAAATTTTCAGTCCACACTTTGCTCTCATGAAATGAAATTTATGGGTTTCTGCAAGAGCCATAATGTAGCTACTTTCTTACCAACTGAATGGAAATTAAACATTTAAAAATTAACCCTTGCATAGCACCAAGTCTTTGTTCAAGTAATCATTATAATCTTGAAGCTTTTTTAAAACTGAAAAACAAGATTTCCTGCAATTTTCCTTCATTAACGAATCTATAGATACAAAATAATGTGTGGAAGAGATCAAGTTTCCTATGGAAAACAGCTTCATATATTAGTGTAAAATGATAATGCAATCAAAACACCAACATTAGCAAGAACAGTGAATATTTATTAAGCACTTCTATGTGCTAGGCATTGTGCTAAGTGTTTGACATATCTCATTTAACCCTCATGGTTTTTAGGGATTATTATGATTATTCCCATTCAACATACTAGGAAACTGAAGATTCCAGACAATACAGAGCTTGTCTGGAATCAAAGAACTGAGACTAGAACTCAGGCATCTGATTTGAGAGTCTAGGTGCTGAGCCACACTTGTAATGGGGCCCTTCTTAGAGAAGTTGTCCTGTGCTGTTGGGTAGTTCACATTATGGACAAGAAGCATTACTTCCACCTGGGAGAACACCTGGCCCAATGACTCTTAATTCTGGCTGCAAAGAAGAAAGATCTGAGGGAACTTTTTAAAAATCCTCATGTCTAGGCCACACCACAGACCAATCAAATCAGATTTTCTGGGAGAGACGCAGGCACCTGTATTTTTTAAAAGCTCCTCTCGTGTGTCCAGGGTGCATCCGATGTTGAGGATCACTGACCTAGACTAAAAGTTGGAAGATTCAGAATTCTGATCTCAGAACAGGAAGTGGTGGGAAATCTCAGGATGTTCAAAACAAAGAGGAAAATAGCAGAAAGTACAGTTGAAGTTAACAGTGACTGGGAAGAAGAATATTACCTATTAAAAATATCGAGCCACACTTTAGCTAGCATTCAGGAATGGTACATTGTTTTGCATATTATCTACTCCCCACCCCAGAGAAAGTCCTCTCTCACCCTTATTTTTTATCCACACCTACTTCTGGCCTCACTCTGCCATTGCTAGCCCCTAGACTCCTTTCTCTTCTGTCCACCCATTCTTTTTGACCACCATTATTTTCCCCCCTGACTTAGATGCTCTGCTCAGACACTCCACTTAATAGACAGATTCCCTTTTCTCACTACTTTTCCACCATTCATCATCGTTCCTGCTCCAGATCCCAAAGTGCTGATGTTACAGCAGAAAAATCACCACATCTGGTTGACTGGTCTCTCAATGTATGTTATCCCACCCCAGGGGGACCCTCACTGCTTCTCCATCAGCCTATACTCACCTCCAGGATTCCCATATTCCTAATGCTGCCTACTTCAAATTCCTCCTACTTCCTTTATACCACGAGTTCTTAACCTTTTTGTTCCGTGGACCCCTTACTAATTCCACACTATACTGTGTGTTATTTAATAACTTTATCACACCTGCACCACAATGTCCCCACAAGGATTTTTTGAGTTTCAATTCAAGCGCATGGACCCCTTGTAAAGAACTCCTGCTTTATACCCTTGCCTCCCTGTGCCCACCTCATCTTTAAGTTGGCTCAACTTCCCTCTTCTTATTAAAATGTCGTCATACTTTCACTTTTCTTCTTTTTCTTCACTCCTGTTACAATGAAATTATGTATTTTGAGCTCAAGTCCCTCCACCTTGATCCAAAAACTACCTCCCCACACTTATTTCTTGCATCATTACTCTCTCCCTGCCCATTGGATCCTTCCTCTCAGCCTGCTTCCCCTCCCATTCTAACTCCTACTTAACGGACAGTTGACAAATGAGTTCACACCCACAGGACTGGGCTTAGGACTTAGAACACGTCTTTGTAAGGGGCATGATTCGATCTATTACACACTAATAATTATTTGTATTTATAATTGTTATCTATATATCTCTTTAATAAAAATTCCAGGTAAAAAAATAAAGACATAAGTGCCCAAACCTTATTCTCTTCAAGCCAGTCTCTTTGGGCCTTCCCTTCCTTAAACGGACACGTGCCCATTTCTGGCTTCATGACTGACAGTGTTGTGACTTCCTAACCAGCTTGGTGTGGATAGTTCCCTAATCTGTAGTTCTGTCCCAGAGCTCTTTCCTGAACCTCTTGCTCCAAATCTTCAACTGCCTGTATAAGCACAATCTGAATGTTTGGCAGAACTTCTACCTCATTATGTCTCATACTGAGTTTATCTACGCCCCCCTCCCCCCCCCCAAAAAACCCTGCTCTTTCTCTATATCTGTCTCTCTCTCTGCTAATGATGTTACCATTCTCCTAGCCACACAGGCACTAAATTTGTGTTAATTTTGACTCTGACTCTTCCTCCCTCAACATCCAGTCGAGTATGTTTGCACTATACCTTATATTCATTACATGACCATTCTCACTCCATTAAACTAGTCAGGACTTTATTATTATTTCCTTGGGAGTTATAGTAATATCTTTTCCAAATTCTCTAATCTTTTGTGCTATAGCAACTGCTAAACACCAGCTCTTGAAAAATACTTCAAAGTCTCCTGAAACAGACAGGGCTAAATCAGGACCTTCAGAATAGGAAAGAAAAAAAACCAGGGCAAAAGTCTGAGGCATTGGAAGGCTAGATACTGATGCCTGAAAGCAAATGGTGGCTTGGGAATGATGTTTAATTGGGACTGGGGAGTGATAACCTGGGAGTAACCGCCTGTCTGTATTGGGTGGTTACATTATCAGAGAATGTGGTGGTGGAGGGGGGGAGGGATATGTTTATTTTCTAAGAAGGAACGAGAAATACTAATAGTACTTGGGCATGAGCAAGACTTAAGCGAGGCTTCTAGATAATGTCTACTGGCCACATTCAACCAAAGCTGCATATCTACCAAAGGACTTGATAGGTGTAGCAATAATGTAGGAATTTGATAAACTATGTCTTGGTATAGTCATAGGTCACAAAATCCCTGAGCACCATGAAAAATCCTAATTTTATACTAGAGATGGGCTAGAAAACTTTCCAAGTTTAATAGGGGCTGAAGGCCAGATTATGGATCCATCCCAAATTTAGTAGGGCTAGTAATTAGAACATGGAGAGAGAGAGAGAGTAGGGTGGTGATCAGCCAACTTAGCAGGTGAAGCAGCAGAATGTAATGTTATGGAATGGGTTTGCTGTATAATCTTGAACAACTCACTTTACCTCCCTGAGTCCTCAGTAAAATGAGGGGATATATCAATGACAAGTTTACCTCTACTCTTTTGCAATCAGCAGGTAAACAAAAATCATGTCAGTATGCGCAAAGCTCATATTGATAGTTGCTCAGAAGCAACATGGAAGCCAGGTAGGTTAGAAAAGACTGGAGATAATGTGAGTCTAGTTGAGGTATCAAAATCAGGGAGATTCAGCAGATGCCCACTGAGGCTTAGGCATGCTTTTAAAACCTGAAGATACAATGGGGAGAGAGAGAGAGAGCCCCTGATCCCACCAAACTTACAAAGCTGAATAAGCAAGTACAATGAGGTGTGTAATGAGTGCTATGGCACTTGACTCATGGCAGTATACAGTAAGAGCATCTGACCAATGACAGGGGCAAGGGTCCTCAAGGCAGAGTGAAGTAAGTTTATGCAAAGGGAAAACATCAAGAATGGGCATTCCATCTGTTGGGAAATGGCCATCAATGACTTTCCCAGAGAATACTCAAAGATGAGCCCAGAGAGTAGAACTACATCAGTGATCAATAATCATTGTGACATCAGGACAGAGCTTCATGCTTTCTTCTAGGTTCTTTGGGGCATGTGGTGCCTGATATTTTGGGGATGGAGTCAGGCTATAAATTACTAGGGCTATCTGGAGATATATCCCTTCAGGTATAGGTGGACCCTTCTTAGACCATGGTCTGGCAAAACTCCTAAGGCAGAAGGCCTGGATTTATAACTGAAGGGACTTCAGTCACCCTGCTAAAGTTCCAAAAAGCATACTACTTGATTGTCTGGCCCACCTTCTCCATCAATATATCAGTCTGGGGGTAGGAGGGTAAAAATAATGTAAAATTAGAATGTGAACTGAGGATTCCAATCCAAAAGGGCATCCTGAGAGGCCATGTGAATGAGGAACATGACCCAACCGAGGTTTTACAGCTTTGAGGATACTGAGATCATTTGTGCAGAGGTAAAGAAGGCATTATAATGAGGACACTGACCAAAATGAGGATGAAAGTGTGGTAAGACAGAAAATGGTTTGGAATCAAATCCAGAGGAAGATTTTTCAGATCAGCAAGGAAGATCTACTTGAACAGGATCTGAGGCCCAGGCCCCTGTCACTGGACGGGAGACCACTATGGCCTGTGGGGAAGAGGGGCAGTCAGCCTAGAGGGTTATGGGGAAAATGAAGAACCCAGATAATCCTACAGCAGAGGTTCATGGTACACATGGGAATGTCAAGATGAAGATGGCCCCAGGTTATAAGGGAACACTGCTGGACCCATAACATAGTGTGACCAGGTCATGAACCATCCATCTTTTCCTCAGAGCATCTGAAGAAGAAAAGCCAGATACATGCTCTTAAAAAAAAAAAAAAAAGTGATCCAATATTCTTCCAGCCAGACCCCAGGATGACAAAGTCTTCAGGTGCTAGAAAATCATAAGCTTGGGCTTACGATAGGACCCCCTCAATGGTGCTCAACCCAACTATGTATAAAGCAAATGATGTGGCACCTGACACCAGACAAATTCTTAGTGATGCCACCCAACTTCTCAGACAATATAGAGAGTAGTGGGTTCACAAGGTCCAATGTCAGTGCAGTCAAGAGACTGACCTTGAGGGTCTCAGGAGGAAAGAGAGGGGTTATGAAGTAACAAGGTAGACACTAGAGTAAGAGCACATGTACAACCATGAACTGAATAGAACAGAACCAGTAGGGACTGGGAAGAGATCTAATTCTATAGATGGAAAAACCAAACTTTTCCTAGGTTTAGGAAGTGGCCATAATAATTTTGCCACAGAAAATTAGCTAAAGGACATAATGGCACGTACACTGTGGAAATGCTTCACCACCTAATGTTTACAATTTCTGAGCACATCCTTATACTATGTCCCCTTTATTAAAATAAATAGTAACCAAAAACCAAGAACCAAGAACCCATGAACCACGAACCACCACCAACAAAAAAAAGAGGCATGGTCTTCCATGAATCAAGCAATGGCAGCAGGGGGAAGCCAATTCTCTCACTGCACCGTCTGCATGGTATTAATGGCAAAACACATAGCTATCTGAAAGAACTGAATATATTTATGGCCATGAATTTTTGAGTAGAGCAATGTTAAAATCAGAAGGGTGAATGGTCTCACTCAACTTCCATTGATCAACAAATGAGGTTTATGAAGTTCAGAAGATTAAGTCACTGGCCCAGGTTCTCTAGGCAAATCGGAGCAGAGCTGGGGTTCCCTCAGGTTATCTTTTCTCTCACTGTAAGGAAGAGATTTTGCTTAGCCTTAATAACTAAACTGAGATCTGACTTTGAAACTGGGAAAGAAGAGCTTTAAAGTTATTAGTGCTGTGGGAACCACATACTATATACCTACATCCTAAGCTAAAAAGATTAGTATACTAGGTAAGAAAGGTCATCATTGATAAACTGAACTGACAAGGAAAAAAAAAAAAAGATATAATTCACAGGGCCTCAGAGAGAGAAAATGACAAATCAATGGACTCAGCTTTGGTTGAGGGGTTACAAATACCAAAAGTCAAAGAGGATGTAAGTCAGTGAGGAAGAGACAAGCGAAAACAAAACAAACAAAAAAACAAACACAAAATGAGGCTGAAACCACAAGAGTGTGTTCTGATGACTTTTTAATTCAATCCCCTTATGATCTGACCTCCATTCTAGAATCAGGATCTAACTTCAGCAGTTAATAACCAAATGGAACTAACATTCTACGGTCCTCAAGACATTAGCCCCACCTATTCTAAATGAGAACTGCAGGTTTCCTCAGTCACATCATTTTCTGTGTAATATCTTTGCTCCTGTTCCTGATGTAGGACATTTTCTTCTAGCAAACTGTTTAAAAATAAAGGGCAATTTTTACCAAAGGCTCTTTTTTCTAAAAGATATACAGCTTCTCTTATAACAGATTACTGATCAATGTATTATATTCTAGAGTTTCAGTAAACAGTTTACAAATTATTTCTTCCCCCCTCTTTCATCACTCCCACATTCATACCAAATTTATCTAATTCCATGACCTTGGGTCAAGAAAACAATGTTTGGGATGCTGAAAGTGAGGAGAAAACATGCTTCCTTCTCTCAGCCAGAGAACCAAATGAAAAACATCCTAAGATTTGGTTGATAGGCAGGGTCTCCCTTGAGTCATATTATCTTGAAGGCACTGAACTAAATCAACATCTGGCTTCTCTGTTGGGCCTGACTTTGCCTGGGAGCAGGGATTATGGGGTGGAGGACAATGAGAAGGGGCTCTTATGGTAGGCCCATTCTTAAACTTCCATATTTCATTCTTGCTTCTAAGCCCCCAGAAGACCGATAATGCCTATAGCAGGATTTTGTCATTTCTACACCAGCACCTTTTAATTTTCTTAATACCTGGGAAACTTCCACTTATTGTTAATATTAGAAGAAACACTTGAAGTTAAACTTTTTACTCTTTGGAAAAAAGAAAGTGGGAGAAGTTCTCTCTTGGTGTGACTTCTTCCTCTAAGTCCAAAAATATAGTCACTGTGCCAGATATACTTACATGTCTAAAACTAGATCAATACTTCCTCTATCAAAAAATACTTATCTGGGAAACGGACTTTGGCCCAGTGGTTAGGGCGTCCGTCTACCACATGGGAGGCCCGCAGTTCAAGCCCTGGGCCTCCTTGACCCGTGTGGAGCTGGCCCATGCGCAGTGCTGATGCGCGCAAGGAGTGCCCTGCCACACAGGGGTGTCCCTCGCGTAGGGAAACCCCACGCGCAAGGAGTGCACCCATAAGGACAGCCGCCCAGCGCGAAGGAGGGAGCAGCCTGCCGAGGAATGGCGCCGCCCACACTTCCCATGTCGCTGATGACAACAGAAGCGGACAAAGAAACAAGACGCAGCAAAAAGACAGAAAACAGACAACCGGGGGAGGGGAGGGGAATTAAATAAATAAAAAAAATAAAAAATAAAAAAAAAACTTATCTATGTTTAAGAGCGCAATTTTCAAAGTTCAATCCTTAGCTTAATAGCAGAATAGAATGTAAACAGCCACTGAAACATACTAGTTCACTTACCCCACATAAATAAAACCATTAAAATGGTTTTATAAATATTCAAAACACCAAACTAGAGACTTCTTCTCCATCTACTCCTTTTCACCCCAGGAATGTAAATGATGCAGAAATTGTGCACTACAAAGGCCCCGCTCAGCCACTATTCCTCCATATACAGATCTACACAGCTAACAGTCTTCACCTCCCTACAGAATGACTGGCTGAATTTTAAGGTCCTGATATAACAATTTACTCAATAAATATGGTGGAGACCCTACTATATGCCAAGTACTACTTTTATGGAACTTATATTTAGTGACCAACATTATAGTTTCACAAAAAAGTAACAGTTAAAATACGGGAAGCGGACTTGGCCCAGTGGATAGGGCGTCCGCAGTTCAAACCCCGGGCCTCCTTGACCTGGCCCATGTGCAGTGCTGATGTGCGCAAGGAGTGCCCTGCCACGCAGGGGTGTCTCCCACGTAGAGGAGCCCCATGCGCAAGGAGTGTGTCCCATAAGGAGAGCTGCCCAGCACAAAAGAAAGTTCAGCCTATCCAGGAATGGTGCCGCACACACAGAGAGCTGACACAACAAGATGATGCAACAAAAAGAAACACAGATTCTCGTGCCGCTGACAACAACAGAAGCAGACAAAGAAGAACACGCAGCAAACAGACACAGAGAACAGACAACTGTTAAAATAGATGATTTAAGGATTTTAAAATATTACCTCAAGTATAAATCTATTCCATAAGGAAGCTGTCTACAAAATTAAATGCTGAAATTTTTATCTCCATAAAATCCTTAAATCTGGATACTTCCTCTCTAGAACAATAATTTACAATGTAATCACATGTAGACATAGCCATTATAAAAACATTTTCAACTGATGGATTCTATGCAGAGGGAACAGATATATAGAGATCCTCCTTCTCAACTCCTGAAACAACTGTTTTAGAAATGGACTTTTCCAGACTCATTCATAGCTATTTCAAGTACGATCATATGCAAATCATATCTTGGTATATCAATCATGGCAAAACTAGCTTTCAATGTAAACAAGGTTTTTTGTACACACATGCAGCCCTGGAATTATAATGCAGTAGTTTAAAGTCTACTTCTCTAGCTACTTTAAGTTTTATGCACCCACAAAGTATGCACCAGTCTTCTGCTTCATTCCTGGGCACAGAGGTGGCACATCATAAATGCCAGATGAATGAATGGACAAATGAACACAATTAGAGCATCTCATTATCCAACTTAGTACCCCAAACCACGTGATAGAAAAGACACATTTTCTGAATCCAAAGCTTTGTAACCAGCTAATATAAAATATTAAGTTATATACCAAGGTCTCTCAATTCATGTTTTCTTTTTCACCTACTTCAGACTAATCAGACATTTTAATGTGAAATTTCTTGCCATCCTGTATCAAAATTTGACACTAGTAATGGTGCTTAACTTTACATAAGTAATAAAATGGTTAAGAGCACATTGGAAGTTGGAGAGACTGGGAGATGATCTAGGCTCTACCACTTACTAGCTGGGTGACTTGGTCAAACTGACACACCATCTGATTTGCAACACCTATCTCACAGGGTTGTATGCGGTTTAAGGGAGATAATGGGCTAATGCTCAGCACAGTGCCTAGTACATACACGGTAAGTGCTCAATAAATGGCAGTAGATATATTAAGTTCAGTTTCCCAATCAGATGATCTTCTGACATAACTATATACATTTTGCATACCCCCATACCACCTAACACAATGTTTTATACTTGGCAAAAGCTTAACGGATATTTATTTAATAAAAGAACTGCATCGTTATCTTTCTCTTTGGCATGGCGAAAAATCTTATTCAGGTAACTCTGCCAAACAAAACAAAGAATTCAATAACATTTCCTATTGTAACCAAAAGCCACAGTTATTCCAATTTTTCTGGGGTTTGTCACATGCCCAAATCATTCAGACAATGAAAGAGGCATGTAGCGAGTATCCAGTGGCAATGTCATATCAACACCTGATAACGCTTCTCTTTCAGAAATCCGACAATTGACCTCTTCTTCTGCCTTTGTTAGGCTCTTATTTCTTTCTACAGTACAAGATACAGAGGCAAATGGAGAGTGCAGTTGTTTTCAAACTGGTTTATAATCATTTATATTTAACTATGTAGTATTAGCACAGGGTAGACAAACTTCTTCTATAAAGGTCCAAAGAGTAAATATTTTAGGCTTCGTGGGCAACGCGATTCCATCGCTACTACTTGACTCTGCCTTTGTAGTACAAAACAGCCACAGACAAGATGTAAAGGAATGAACATGG
Source organism: Dasypus novemcinctus (assembly GCF_030445035.2). NCBI lineage: Eukaryota > Metazoa > Chordata > Mammalia > Cingulata > Dasypodidae > Dasypus > Dasypus novemcinctus. The sequence goes on along the minus strand of NC_080676.1, from coordinate 7,119,230 downwards.
CTGTGATCCAATACAGCCTTATGGACACAAATTTGAAATTCATATACTTTTCACTTGCCAGGAAATATTCTTCTTTTGATGTTCTCCCCTCCTCATTTAAAAATGTTAAAATCATTCTTAGCTCATGGAATACGAATTATTACACAGATAAGAAGAGCCCACAGACTAGTTTGCAGACCCCCAGGTTAGCATTTTTATCATAGAAAAGAGTGTACCAACAGTCCTGATTCTTCATCACAAACTGAATTTTCTCAAGGTCTACTATTTCACAAATATTCAATCATTCCAAACATTTCATTCATTTCCAAATGAACCATTCTTCAAAATCCAACTAAGTCACATATTTTAGCTTTATAAATGTAATATAAGGATCATATTTTAGCCAATTTGTTGGTTTATAAAACATCTAAAACTTATTTAGCTAGGTTATAAACAAAATAACCAACCTATACTTCGTATTTTTAAAAAAGAACCAGAATTGAATTCAATGGTTTATCCAATTACAGTAGCACAAATAATGGTCTAATGCTCAACATTATGATTACATTTAATTAAGCTCTGAAATAAAAATGCATTATTTTATTTTATAAATACCTCTATCATGTATATAGCATTATCACTTCCAGGTTTGCTTCTTTCAGTATGCTGAAGGCCAAGGGTCTCAACACTGTGGGCAAGTGGCAAAACCTGGTCTTGTCACGGTTAATTCTTTAAAAATACTTACCATCATGAACAAATCTGCAAGGTTCATTTAAAATTCTTTGGTAGGTTAGCTTTAAGAAGGTAACTAACAATTTAACCACAGATTAAGTCAAGGAATTACGAACTTATTGCTATTCAGTAGCAGAGCCAAGTCCTGAAGGGTGCTCTTTCTGTGGTTATCATGGAAAATCCTTTAAAATGTTCAAGGTGTTTACAGTGACAACATGCAAACTAAGGCTTAGAAACAATACCTTACATCTGCCTGATTTTATGACAGACACACACAGATGTTTAAAGCTCTATCTTTTAAATGACCAACCGTTCAGAATTACTGAACTCTGCAAAACATTTAAAAATATAAATTCAAGGTACACTTAAATATTGTTATCCAGAAGACCAACTAGTAATAAAGTCAAACTATGAGGACAAAAGACAAAAACTTCAAAGTAAAATGCCTGGCAAGTTTTGGTGATAGCAGAGAAATATTAAGAAAAATTGACCTAAATTTATCAATATACTTAAAAAAAAAAAAAAAGAAGAAAAATTTACTCTGTTCGAAATGTGAACATATGTATTTGGGCTATGACTTCAAATGAATGAGAAACCTTTTGTGAAATGACAGGCATCTATGGATAATAATATTTAGATAACCAAAGTTAGACAGAATTTGGCCTTCCTATTTTTCTTAAGACATTTCTCAAAACTTTAACAAACTGTTGATTTGAATTGTATATTCTATTTAACTTCAGCAAAACAATTATATTTGGTGCTTGGGAGGACATGTTATGAAAACAAAAAAGGTTTTAAATCAGTATTTTAAATATACTTTAAAATATTGTGTTAACTGAGTAACTTGTAACACTGATATAAAAATAAATTAAAAAAATATAATTGTATGACTATAAAAATAAGAAAACATCTTGTCATTTAAAAGACTATAGAAAGAATCTGTTTCTGAAATATAAATGCTCTTTTACTGGACATGAATAACAGTTTTGGAAATTTATAGCATAAAATCACTTCCTTCTTTGCAAATCTTTCTTTCTTTATACACCAATATTGTTTGCCTTTTTCCCCAAATACATTTATAAACATATATTTAATCTCCCAAATGAAATCATTTAATATAGTCTAATAAATGCTTTCATTTATTGAGCACCTACTAGGTAGCAGGTACCATGCTAAATATTTTAAATACATTATATCTTCTCCTCACAGTTATAAATTCCTTCGCTACAAAAAAACTGAGAAGACAAATTCTCATTCTTTTTTGTTCTCTTTTCTTTCTTTTTCTTTCCTTTGACTATATTGCCCCCAAAAAATAAATATATCAAGTTCACTATAAAAGGAAAAAACACCCTTGGCTACCTTCTCATATGTAACATAAACCACTGTGATTAGATAATTTTTTACCCCCACAAGGAACAAAAACTTAAGATTTCATGTTTTTAATTCTTAAAAATATAAAATAAAAAGCATTTAGAAAAGCACTAAAATGGCAAAAATATTAAAGTATAAATTTCCTAATTGAATTCAAGGATAGCTCCATAGATACCAATATATATATTTTAATTGGTTCCAAAGAATCCCTTGAGTCTCCAGCAAATTCTTACTGGTCATTCTTACTTTTCTCTCATTTTATAAATGCTGCATTTTAAAACTATGTCTTATTGCTTCTGTATCTTCCCTCTCTGCTTCACTCTTCCTCCCATCCAGAGGACAATGTTTACACAATGTAGGTAATTCAATTAACTTATGCAGAGCTGAATTAAATTACTGACCTTAAAATCAGAAATTAATTGGCACGATAATATTTTATGCAGGTCTGCAGGTGCATATCACTTTACCAAATGGGTTAAGTCCTGAGAGTCAGACTAATTTCTATAAACCGAATCATAATCTTATCTCTAGAAAAAAATTGTACCAGATTCACTCTTAATAATGTTACAAAATTTTTATAAAAATTCTAAAGGAGGGAAAGAAACCTACAATTCTCTAATTAAAAATAAGTCATGATTATTTCAAAATGAAACAAACAATTACCATACCATAAAACATCTACTCTTCGATCTATATCCAAATAAGTAGAAACCACACCCTGGGAACTGGCCTGCCTCTTGAAAAGTGGGAATTTCCTGCATTTTCTTTATTCTGAGTAAATATAGTGAAGCCCTTGCCTATATGAGCACATTGTACATTTCCCCATCATGAATAAATGCTGCAGGGTTCATTTAAAATTCTTTGGTAGTTAGCTTTAAGGAGATAACTAACAATTTAACCACAGATTAAGTCAAGTCACATATCCATGGAATTACTAGTGAGGTTAAGAAAGTTCCTAATGCAGAGAGGTCTACATGTAATCCAATAATAGGTACTTAATAATGTCTTTTGCAATACAGCTCATTCATCCATTTGTTTGTTTATTCATTCATTCAGGCAAATATTTATTAAGTGCCAACTATGCATCAGGCACTGTTGCATATGCTGGGAATATAGTAATGAACAAAGCATTTTTTAAAAATCCCTGCCCTCATGGAGCTTACATTCTAGTTCTTTAAAAGGGATCCCCACATGAAATATAGGTTTTCAAAACCCAAGAGGAAAACTTTCTGAAATGCTCCATTAGTCAGTTGCCCACCCCAGAGGAACAGAGTCTACAATAAGTATTTTGTTTAACATTTGCAATGTGTTTTATTTTATTTTTTATTTTTTGAAGTACCAGGGCAGGGGATTGAACCTGGGACCTTGTATGGGGGAAGCCAGCGCTCAACCACTGAACCACATTGGTTCGCCTGTGTTTAACTTTTTTTTTTTAATCAAAAATAAGAAACAACATCCTGGTTATTTATTAATTTCCTTGAATTTTAATTTATAATTTACTACTAATTTCTCAATTTACACTATTTCTGACCTATTCCTCCAGTTCCTTGAAGAGAGTGAGAGAGAATCCCTTTTAAATTTCCACCCTAAATGATGATCAATAGGTAACAATCATGTAATGAAAAAAGCAATTCTTTACTATAAAAGAATATATTCTTCACAATTATAGCATTGTGGTAAACAAAAAACTGAAGTTTTGACTGGGGATTACAGCATATGAAATAGTTTGTTGATCTATTTTCTTGGTATCTTAACTTCTTCCTTTCTCAGTGTCCTATAACTAGACTTATGATTCCTAATCAGAATTAGTATATGGTAAAGGCTATAATTAGAAACTAGACTTTCCTCTCAGCAGAGATTCCAACTAACTTTTGCTTGGCACTGCTGTCAATGCGGTTTTTGTTTATGTGCTCTGACCCTTCTTCCACTGAGCCCTCAATTACTCTCTCTGTCTTTACTCTCCCTCACCAAAATCCACTCGGTCTTCTAAGTTTAACATGGCCAGGCCACAACTGTTGCCAAGCTCAGCGGTCCTTCATCTTTTCTTGGGTTCTTCTCCCTTTTCTTCTCACAGCCAATGGTAACATTTTTCATTCTCATTTGCAGAACTCTTTCTACCATTCTCACTTAATCTATCTGACCAGGTTACCACAGGAAATTAAGAAATTTACCAGTATGCCACATTGTGATAAAGGATGCAAAGTTAGGAATTAGAATATCAACACTGTTTTGTAGAGAATACAGAAAGATCCAAGCATATTTAAGGAAATCACTCTGTGTATGATTTTTGCATTTGCATTTCTGTATTTATTCAACAAATATTTATTGAGTGCGTATTATGTTTCAGGAATTGTTATACAGTTGGTTTCTTTTAATGGAATATACAAACACTGCTCTAAAGCAGGGGTGGTAAATCTCTCATCTAGAAGTCATATCTAGTCTTTAGCATTTTTTGGTCTGGTCCAAAAAGCTTTTACCAAGAAATGAAAACACAGCAAGCTTTTAGGAGTCTTTGGAAGCAATAAGATGGGGACATAATTCTACAAAGAGAGAAAGCCTAAGTCCTTCCCCTTTCCTGCTGTGTACACCCTCTGTCTCTCTCGCTCTTTGCTCTGGTTTCCTCTTCCCCATTCTGTGTCCTTTCCTTAACTGGCTGTAACAGAGCACTGGAATATATTATTTACTGTATTTATTGAATTTTTTCATTTTCAATTTAAAAGGCAGGCCAACTGAATATTTCATTTCTCTCCTGAAACAAACAACCAAACTTTTTTAGTGCTTCTTTTTTTTGGGGGGTGGGGGAGGAGGGAAGAGGGAGAAGGAGGTCTACAGTTTTTGAAATTTCTTTCAAAGATTCTTCATCTATTAACCCAGTTAATAGAAATCCCATTTTGGCAAGCATAAATATTGCATTAAATAAATAAAACAATAATAAACATTGTACTTAAAGAATCTACACAAAGAAGAAATACAGTCAAAGTTCATAAGATATTAAAGTGTATAAGGTAAATAATTACATGACGGAAAAAATTAAAATCTACCCAAATAAGTATTTCAACAAAAAATGGAAGAGAAATAAATCCATTAAAAGAAAAAGTTATTCATCATTTTATATATACTAAAAGGACTGTTCACACCTAGGAATGGTCTCCAAGCAGATTATCACAAAATTACTTTATATTTTCAATTTTACAATTTCTCTCTTCAGCAGTTACTATGAACTGTAAATTATTCAAATGGTTAATATCCCAGAAATTAAGTATTCTTCCTAAAAATTCTAAATAATCCCCATTACATAAAAACATCACAGTATCTTTTCTTCACCACACAAAAAACTATAATAATTATAACTTATTCTTTATTTGTCATCTTTCTACAGAAATGATCAGGAGTTAGCCTTACCAGAAAAGTATACACATTATGAATACAAGAGTCTTAATAAACTACTGGTCAGACTATTATGTTGCAAGTATGACTAGAACATGATATCACAAATTAAGTCATTAATTCCAAAACAATAGTTTATTAACAAAAAATTACAAAGAAGTACAAATGGATATACTGTCCCCCCCGCCCTCCACAGCACTATAACCATTATGGTCCATCTAACTATCTCCCTTTTAGTCCACAGCATGGTCTTTTGGACCATGCTATAAGAAAGGGTAAAATATTTCTCCTATATTCCAAAGGGCCCTACTAACCATCCAAATACAAATCATGTATTTAAGTTATACAGTCCATGTCAATGTTTAAAATTTTTATTATCTATGAGTTGTCATAAAAATCTTCCTTTGCAATACAACAAGTACCTAAACTAAAGGAAATATGTCAGCATTAACACTCATAAATCATGTTTAGACACAGGGAATATTCTATCATTAGTATATTTGCCTTGAAGAAACAGTTTACAAATGAAAAGTTAAAGATGTCAAAATGATTTTCATAGACATTTACTAAAAAACACCAAGTCAAGATGTTAACAGAACTAAATTGAGGTACTTGGAAACATTCGTTTTGTTAGTTGTGCTTTTTGAACTGAATTTAAATCAAAGCTAATCACACATCTAATCTTACTGTTATTACTTCAATTTTCAAGGATGTTTCAATTTCTAAGTTCCACAAACTTAAGATTGTTCCGTATTTCTCTTTCTATAGGCCAGAAGTACATCTTTTTAATCATGGTAAACTCTCAATACTTTGTGATGTCTCACAGTGCTCCTTAAAATACCAGTACAGATGGGGAGATATAGTAAATTGTCATGTTCAGGAAATAATCCCTAATTTGCTATTTCTGCTGTGGCTCAAGAGAGAACATGTGGTTTTATTCACTGATAATCCTAAAAGCCTTGTGTAGAATTTAATAGATTATATTTTTTCAGTGGTAAGCTCTGGTCTTTTGGTTTATCAAAGAAGCCAGGTCAGAGTTTACCACTATACTTTACACCTTGCCAAGAGCTAGTTTCATAAAGAAAATGAGTTCAGTGTTGGACTAGGCTGTGGTAATATAAGGGTGCTAAATCAGTGAACATTTTTTAGGAGCTGGAAAATTCAGATGACCACTCACTAAACATTAAATCATCATTCCACAAAGATTTTATTCACATCAAACTTGCACAGTAGCAAAAAATTCAAAACATAACTACGCCACATATCAAAGAACAATATACAATAGAGATTTGAATTTCTCAACCGCATTAGAAGGAAGGTATTTCCATAAATAACATTTACAATTCTAGTGTTAGGTCTTTCAAGGTGTCTGAAGCGTCACAGTGCTAGAATTGATTTTTATCAGAACACATGCAAAAATGTGCAACATAATTATCCATATTAATGACAGAAAAAAGCACGCCAGTTATTGGTTATTGCAGCACAGTCATGCCACTCTATGTTTCTAAAAACAAACGACCCCCCAAATCCGGGTCCCATTCATTCTTCAATTATGCCTTTAGTCCCTCTGCTTTATTATAGTCAAACAGTCACTGTTAGTGCTCTTCACACGACTTTCAGGTTGGCGTCACTCCCTGCCTGCTGGCTGTCAGGACTGGGGGACGCCCCTCTCCCAGACTCACCTTCTTCCGGATGTCTTCATCGTTTGCTCCGAGTGAGGCATAGAGCTTGAATGCAGCCTGGCGGAGTTCATGAGCATGCTTTAAGTCATGATCAAGCTTTGGGAGGGAAAAAAAGATATGCTGCAACTCAGTCCACAAATTAAACTTCCAAAGAAACTAAGCAAGAAGAATTGAAGAAAAAAAAACTTAACAATTGCTGCCATACTTAGGCTATCACCGAATTTCCCAGTTATTTGGGCATTCTGTTTACATGACTGAGGCTTGACCATGTTTGTGTCAGCATGACCTGAAATGCACATGGTCTGCTTCTGTCTGAAAGTTAACACTGATATACAACAAACCTTTATACAACAGACCTTTGATCCCTAAAAATTCATCGTTCCTAGATGTTAGATAGCCTTACTGGCATTGAGGGTTGTTTGCAACAGCTCTTTGGAATGCTCTTGCAAAACAAAGGCACTCCAAAGCCTTTCTAGTGCCAGAACAAGCTGATAACTTACGTATCATTACAACTATCTCTTTAGGCAGTTTTCCTTAATTTTCTCAAACAGTAAGAGTAGTGGCTCCAAAATGTATTCAACAAATGCAATGAACATACCACACTAACGGGAAAAAAAAAAAAGGAGTCCTAATTTCAGCATTTAAAGCTTTAAAACCAGGGACTCCTTTGTGAAAAACTTTAATAAACAACATATCATGGTAATCATTACTAGCTATTACAGTTACATGAGATTTATGTTTAAGGTTCTTTGTTTTGTACTTGAGAAAATTATTAAAATTACTTACTGTGTCAAAAAATTAATGCTATTATACCTTTCAACAAGTGTAACTAGTTTTCTAAATTAGCAATTCTTCCATAAACCTGACTTTATCACCAAACTATAATAAAGATAAAATAGTAACATGTTTTCAGGACACTTTCAATACATAGTATATATCAGTAATGAATAATTTTGTAAATAAAAGCCATAACTTAATTCATCCACAGGAGTACCACTTTCTCCAAATGGATAGTTACCTTAGAAATGTTCACTCTTATCCAATAATATAGGTGGTGTTCACAGCATTCTAAGACTCTCTTTTGAAACTTCCTAAAGAGCTAAATGGCTACCAGTTAGAAAACTGAGACAGTGGTAAATCTTCATCGACCAAGAGTTTTAATTTAATTGTCATTGTTCGGGTATTTGAAGATGGGAAAATCCAGTTGGACACTAACATTTCAGGTAAAGAATAAAACAGTGAAAACGTGAAACTGAGTTGAGGTAGTTCTGAAGGCGATTCTTAAAAATAGTTCCAAAACTGTTTTCATCAAAACATTTAGATAGATTATGGGAGTAACTTCCCAATATACAATACTCATTTTGATATGTAAGTTCTAAAATACCTACTTCTAAAGTCTAACTACTTTCTAGCCATAATTTACTAGAATACTGACTTGGCCTAATATAAAATACCTTGTAAATCACACACTGTATCAACACATGAGAATTTCTCTCTATGAATCCAGGTCACTTTTATGGTCAGAAACAATTGATTGTATAATTCATCCTCAAAATTAAAGATGATGAAACAAACTAATACTCAAGTTTGGCATTTTAAAAAAATCACTACTAAAAATTATTACTAGTTTTACTGTGATAGAAATGAAATTTTAAAAGCCCTAAAAGAAGTGATAATCTTCTGCACACTACTTAAGTGATTCAAGCACTGGCTTAAAGTTCTTTTAACTGTTTCCTCATTCTCCTGTCCACCGATGTGTTCTACTTGTGTTGCTGGGGTGGTCAAATTAGGGTGTTCATGAAGCCACAGTTAGGGATTACTCATGCATCTTCGTACCAGCGAGAAAATGTGTCAGTGTGAGCAAGTGGTCAGAGCAAAACCAGGCAAAGAAATGCAGATGGAGCAACATAACCCACCCATCATCTCCACTTGAAAAATAACACTACAGAAGGTAGAACAAACACATAACTTTAATGCAAAGAGGGCAGGGTACACTATTAATACAAATTATCAATGAAGGTTATTTTAGGCCCTTCTTAGAAAGAGAAAAGAAACACCTTTAATAACTTCATTTTCAATGTTCATGCCAAATGAATAGTTGCCTGCTAGATGAGGCAGCTGAGAGTTTTAGAATTCAAGAGCATGGGGGGTGTGGGTGGGGGGTTGAGGGAACAGTTAAAAGAAAATTACCATTGGGGCCACTGGCATAAAAATAGTCACATTCATAAAACAATACTAGATACTAATTAAGAAGCAATGCTCTCTGTACCATGACATCCTTAAATAAACTTTCTCTTATAGACTATCAATCTCTTCTGCTTAGAGAAATGGATTTGATGAAGAGGTTGAGAAGCAAAGAGTCAAAAAGGATATCTACCTGTTCTAAGGAAATTAAGTTTTGAGAAAAAGTTGGCAAACTGGTCCTTGAGTGTCACAAACTAGAGGTTAAGAGATGCTAGAGCTGCCCTAGCAGGCCCAGAGCACAGCACGAAAGCAAACAAAAGGAAAGAAAGAAAAGATAGCAAAAGTTAGAAGAAAGGAAAGCCAAATGACAGAGACTATCTCTGGTGGGGCTAAAAGGCCACTCAGTCACCAGTAACAAAAGATTACCCTTGACCTAAAGAATGAGAATGTAGCAACAGAGATGATTTTGTACCTTGAATAGGATTAGATGATGCTTACATAATGTCAATGCCCAACTTAAAGACCCACTATTTTGGGGTTTTGAGAGTAAGAGATGCAATCTTCTTTCTTGCTTATCTGTTTAGTAAAAATCCTGACAATAAACATTAAATAAAATGAATTTTTTAAAAACTTCATAAAGCAATATAATCTATCAAAGGTAACAGATTCCTTTATTTAAAAGGCCTTTGAACTGTAATTATCAATTGTTTCAAAGTTTGGAGCAATAAAAAAAAGAAACTTAAAAGAAAAGAGAACATACCCTTTTAATATCAGTGATAGCACTCACTGAACTGGGATATTTGAAATAATCAGCAAGCATTGCGATGAGGTGATCGGTTATGCTAGCAATTCTCTGTAGCTCAACGTCTGGTTCGATCAAATAGGCAAGTGTCTCTGCTCCTTCAACTCTCTCCTCCAATAACCTCTCCTTACTGCACATTCGAACCAAACAAGGTAATGTCTGAAAGGCAATGAGATTATTTGTCTTTTGGTAAATGTAAAAGTTTCATGGAGAGCATACAGTGACTGAATCAATTCAATGGTTTTTATTGAGTCACATTTATGCTTAAATGCTTCCCTTAATGACAATCAGAGAAGCATAAAAGATATTTGGGGAATGCAAAAACAATATTAAGTGACTATTAATCAATTGTGTATTGGCATATTAAACTCTGATCATACAAACTACATTTAATACAAACTCTAATTGAGCTTTTGGAATTGATAAGACTAAGGCTTTTTTGTACAATTGTCTAAGAAATATTTAAGAATCTCTAGCAAATGATGTCTGATAGTTCTGCCCCATCTATGTATGCATTTACTTACAAGAGTTCCAACAGTTCAATCAAGAGTGATTTTTGCCTTAGAAAAACTATGTTATCTTTTCCTCAATAAGTAATACTCCTATAATGCCTGTTTTATTTTTGGTTTGGGGATTAATACTACAGCTGCAAAAACAAAACACAGCTTTAAAGATTCAGTGTTCTTACCACTACTCAGATTCTACTAGTACTCCTGTAATGCAAGAGATACGAATCAATCACAGTTCCTAGGTTTCCCCAAGAAATGTGAAAGTAGAAATCAAAATGTTAATAATTACAGGAAGCCTTCCTCAATTACTGCAGTCAAATCTGCTCTGCTCTTTTCTAACGTCCTTTTATATCTCTACCTCAGAATTTAGCACTTTATTGTTCACTATGTATTATAATTTCCTACATATTAGTTTAGGCTCCAAACTCAATCCTAGGTTCCCAAGGAGAAGGCCTGTTCTTATTTTCCTTTGAATAGTTACTAATGTTTATCGATGATGCATTCTGCATGGATTATTGAATTTAATGCTCACAACTCCAGGAAGAAAATATTATTAACCTAGTTTACCAAAGAGGAAGAAAAGGAGGGTTAGAGAAGTCCAGTAAATACTAATAAAGCAAGGTCCCTTGTAGGGAAGAAGCCCTTAGCACTCCATGCAGGTTTACTGACTTAGTGGGGGAGGGGATCCTCAGATCTTATTAACTAAATAACTCCCTTCACTGAAGACTACAGCAAACATTTGCCTTAATACTCTTTTATCTATGGGTTCATCTTTTGAACAATGATAACCAAAGAACACATATTCATAAAATGACAAATGATCACCTAATTTTGTTCTTTATAGCTAATAAGACATTTTAAAGGATTTAATATATTGTTATCCTCACAATAACCCCATGGGCAGGAATTATTGCCCCTATTTACATAATTAGGAGTCTGAAGCACCAAAAAGATTAATTGATGTGCCCAAAGTGCCAGGTCAGGTCAGCTAAAACCAGAATCCAGGTCTTATGACTTTTAGGGCCTCTCTCTTCTCCAGGTTTTTCTACGTTCTAGTTTCATTTGACATAACACAATGACAATGACTGTTTTCAAGTATCATTTACTTGTTTTCTCTCATTATGTCTTTTTGACAATCTACGGTGATTGTGATACAAAGTCTTTATCTGCAGAACTGGCAAACTTCTTGCTGACAAAAATGTGTTATAAACTGAATGGCAATCAAGGATTAAATATATTATTTTCTATTTCACCTGACTTATACATATTTTTGTAAATTCAACATCTCCCTACCATAAAAAATGGAAAAGTTGTGGCAAGGAAAGGATTATTTCACTTTGACTTTTAAAATACATCTAACACCAATGTTTTTAAACTCTATGTCATCCTACTGAAAAGGAAGTATGATGTTTTTAATATTGTTTTACGCCATGCACACATACCATAATGACAAATGTGTAAAAAAGAAATAAGAATATCATTATTTATATTCAATACTTATATGACTGGATATTTCTTACAATACGCTTTTAGAGAAAATTAGCTTACCTTTAATACAATACAGTTGTCATCTGTCCGAATTGCTCCAGCTCTACACATGTAAGTTAAACTGGAATAAAATGGCAGAAAGTAAGTTTCTGCTTGGGTTTTAAAGCTTTAAAAGAAAAATATCTGTCTTTAAGGTATCATACACATACGCACAAAAAACTGACAAGTACTATAATTTATCTTGGGATTTCCAGAAGTTTCTGGTTGTCCCTTATCTGCAGTTCAGTCAATTTGACAAAGAAAACTGATATATACATAAATTAAGCCAATCTACAAAATTTTCTTTTAGAAAAATAAATGGCTTAGTAAGTTGATAAATTGTGACACTAAGTACTGGGTACACAGGGGTTCTTTATATTTTTCACTTTAATTTTATGTTTGAAATTTTCCATAATAAAAAGAAAATGAAAAAAACTTAAAAAATAGTAGTCGTAAAAGCATCACAGAAGAGACATTTAACTTCTAACACTTATAACTATTCATGAGAAATTAATTAACATCTAAACATTACCAGGAGTAGCTTTAGAGATGAGTCAATGATTTGGTTCTATTGAAAAATAATTTACCTTCACAAGTATATCTTGCTTTGAATAAAAATAAAATTAATTTGTATTCCTTAGGCAGGCACTGAACATTAAACACTTCAGTAATTTAAATTAATGGATTTCCTTTTTGAATTAGATCCCTTTAGTAATCTGGGAGATAAACAAAACTAAAACACAGTATTTTGGCTTCTACAGCTAGCTATTGACAAATCAGCAAAATTTTTTTACTTATATTATAGAAGAATGAATTCTTTATAGTTCTTATAATTATCTTGAGGCTTGTTTGTCAGCACATTTTTATGGAAACCATTTACATGAGAACTTTGCTTTATTCACTAAGAGACAAATGTTCATTTTTGAAGTTAAGACAAAAAGCAAAACATACAAATAAAAAAAACCCAAATAATACCGGGTGGATGAATAATTCATTGATAGTTTCTCTTTCTTATCAAAATATTAGAGAGCCATGGGTTCTTAAAGACTGATACTAAACAATTTACTTAGCATAGAACCCTATAAAACAGGTGAAGATAATAAATACAGCGTTATCATGTATCATGCTTACATGAGCCAGGAATTAAGCTAATAAGAACATTACATAACCATCTTATAACTGTCACATATCTATGAGGATTTTTTGTTGTTTCTATAAAGAAGAGGAAGCTACATTCTCTGAAATCATGACTTGGTTATCAACTTCAATTAACTCTCCATGTTTCCACGTTTTTATATTTTTCTGGCTTACTACTTAGCACAGTATGTGTTGGTTAAATTTGATCTAATTATGTATTATCTGAAAGAGAATAAATTAAGAATATATTGAAGTAATATTCTGTAGATAGTCTCAGATGTTATAAGAATTACTATTTGGTATAACATTTACAGCTAATTGAATAAAAAGGTCACATGCGTTAAAAAAAAAAAAAAAGAGACAACCGTGTGACTTTCAGGTTTCAAAATCTCAAAACAAGATGGGGACTGGAAGCCAGCTTATTAGGTTGTCCAAAAATACTCTGAGGTAATTGATAAAGCACTATCTTTCTCCCATATCATCTTGACTTTTACCATTTTGCTGATGTGAGTTGCATCTCAATAGGCTTATCCCTCTGTAACATCTTCACAAAAATCTGTGGTAATAATTCTCCATCAACCAAAACTAGAAATAAAACAAACAACAAGCATTAAGGAAATTCTTTAAATCTACAAAGTTCATAAATTAAATCATGTAGGTGTCACTGAAAGTTCCAGCCTACCATTTACCAGGGTCATCGATACCTGGGGGTTTTCAAAAGCTAAAACTGAGAAGCATTTCAGTGCTTGCATTCGAACCTGTAAAAACAAATGAACAAACAAGCAAAATATGCATTTATTTTAATTTTGCACAGAAGAATTTTAATCTCTCAGAATCTAAATTCTTCTTCTGAAGAAATATCTATTTTAAACCTGCTTAAAATACTAATAGAGGCCTCAGGGGATAAAAATAATGCCTGCATAACTTGAAGAATATAGTAAGAGTTAAAATGAATTATTAAAAGTTGAAATTAATTTTGAAATAATAGAAAAAGAAAACATGAGGAAGAAGTAGCAAGTAAAATTGAACTAGATGAAAAAGAATATAATACAAATTAAAAAATGAACTAGATCAATTCTTATTCAAAGTTAAAAGAACAACTGTACAAAATACAATGCTGGTACCACAAAGGGAACTTAATAACAACTACCAAGTGCCTTTCAAGTAAACATTTCTTCTACCCAAACTACAAACTACAAACTGAAGGGATGGCAAAAAAAAAAAAGGATACTCTTGTAGTTGTATACAAGGTAGGGGCAGGGGAGGAGGGGAGAAGGACAAAGCAGAGAAGAAATATTATGATAAGACAAACATTTGAAAAGGACTAACAACTTCTGAAGTACCTATGAACTGTGTTTCTATTCCTCAAAACCAGATTACTAGTCTAGGTTGAAACCCAGGGCCCAAAGTCCTGACCATATGCACTGTATTGTACAATCTGCAGGAGCTCAGATGAGAGCTGTTATGGTCATCATTCTTTCTGGTGGCTTTGCACAAATGACCTAGTCCTCACTGCCAAGTCTGAGGCTATCTGTGATGTTCTTAAGTGGAACCTGAGCTCGGCAGGCATTCACAGGAAAGGAAGCGGGGTGTGCAGCAGCCCTGAGCCTCACCTGGGCAGCGCTCTGCAGCACTGGCATGTGCCCACAGGTGGAATCTGGAGTATGTTAATAACCCCTCACAATGGAGCCCTGGCAAACCAGCAATGTTAATAGGTACTTTTGCCTTCTACCTCCAAGTTTTTTAATTTGTTATGGTAGACAAGGAAATCCAGTAAGAAAGAAAAAGAAATCAAGGAAGAAGAGGGGAATTAATAAAGCCACAGGATGGAGAGGAGGAAGGGCAATAAAAAGCAGCCTTGACAAGTGTTTCTTGATGTGCAAATGCTGAGAGTTTCGCCCTGTGTGTGGAACAGAGCTGAGAAGTAGCTCTGAGTAGATATTTCCTTCCCGTTTCTAGCTAGTTTCAAGTTGGCTCCACCCTCCATGCCTATTGATATAAGCGCATCACCACGACCAAACTTTGGATGTCGGAGGTAGGGAAAACAGGAATATTAGCACATTAGCAGGCCCTACCTACAATAAAGCCAAGAAGCAGAATCATTATAAGAGGCTAGAAGACAGAAACAACTACTTTCCTGCTCAGCAGGAAACTTAAGACATACCCAGCTCTAATGTGACACAAGGTCAATGTCCCAATTCACAAATTTGCTACCACTTGCTAGATGGACACAATGAATGGCTAAAGTAGTAACTTGATGCCTGATAATATTATGATGTTGTTTACCTACATACAAAAGATACTAAGGAAAATTTAACCAACATGAATGAAGACTCCTCTAGACTTTTTAACTCAAAATATAAAACAGAACGCATTTTAAATGTTGATATATATGTGGGTATTAAGTTTGAAACACTATGGCTGAACAAATGTCTCAAATAGAAATCAAAAATCTTTCTAGATATAGTGTGCCATTGTTTCTATACATTTTAAGGCACCACCTCAAGATGCATTATCATCTAATCAGGAAAGACGTGAAATACCATTAACGATTACTAGTGAAAATCAAGAGCAAAGCCGTATCCTAAAAAAAAGGAAATGTTAGAGCAGTTAAAAGAATTTTCTTTAAGTACAACAATTGGCCATAACATTTTACTGGTAAAATATTATTCTTGATCACGGCACTTATTAAAGAAACAATAAAATATAAGAGCCTCTTTTGATAATCAGGACTCTAGAAACCAAACACAAAGTATAAAAGTCTAACCCGATTTGGGAGGATTGTGGGAATATGGCACTGCAGGGAGCTCAAGACTAAGTTCTCCCAGCAAACCAACTATTGAACAGGCAGGAACTGTCTAAAACTACCGCTAAACTCTAGAGACCAGAAGAATACTGTACAGAATCCAGAGAAGGATATAGGAAAACAATGAATGAACAATGAGAGAGTCTAAGTAAAGAGATTACAATTTTAAAAAGGGGCCAAAAAGAACTAATGAGGTTGAAGACCATAATACTGAAATAAAAAATGCCCAGGAGGGTTTCAAGAGCAGACTGGAGCTGGCAGAGGAAACAGTGAACTTACAGGCGACACATTTGAAATGAGTCAGCATTTCTTTCTGAGGAGCAAAAAAGAAATATTAAAAGTGAAAGTAGCCCATGACACCTCTGAGACACCATCAAGGAAACCAATATATGCATTATGGGAACCCCAGAAGGAAAAGAGTGAGAGAAAGGGGCAAAAGGAATATTCAAAGAAATGATGAAAGAGAACTTCCCAAATTTAGCAAAAGGCATGAATATGCACATCAAAGAAGCCCAGAGAAGACCAAACAGGATAAACATGAAAACATACCCTATCATATATTCATCACACTATCAAATGCAGGGACAAGGAGAGGGCTCTGAAAACTGGAAGAGAAGAGCAATGTATTACGTCCAAGGGTGTCCCAATTAGATTGAGTGCAGATTTCTCATCAGAAAGCATGGAATAGCAAGAGGGCAGTGAGTTGAAATATTTGAAGTACTAAAAGAAAACAACTGCCAACCAGGAATTTTATAGCCAGTGAGATTTCCTTTCAAAAATGAGGGAGAGATTAAGACTTTCTCAGATAAACAAAAGTTGAGGGAGTACATCACCACTACCAGACCTTGCCCTACAAGCAATGCTAAAGGGAGTTCTTCAGATTGAAAGGAAAGGACACTAGACAATGGTTCAAAGCAGCATAAAAAAAGTCCTGTGGTGAAGGAACCATTTGGGTAATTACAAATGCCAATATTACTGTAGTATATTGTTTGGTATGTAATTCCACTCCTTACTTCTTACAGGTGCTAAAATGCAAATGCACAAAAAGTAATGATAAATCTATGTCTTTAGACATGTAGTGGACAAAAATAAAAATAGTAACAACTACAAAAAAAAAGGTGGGAGGACAGAGGGGTATAGGAAATGTATATGTGCATGCTATTGATATTAAGTTGGTATGATAACAAATATGATTGTTATATATTTAGGATGTTAAATTTTAAACTTCATGGTAACCAATAGGAAAAGAGTTGAAAAATATATATATCCAGATAGTAATGAGAAGGCACTCAATATGATACAACTAAAAAACAAAAAATCAAATAAATATAAAAGTAGGCAGAAGTGGAAGTGAGAACGAAAATGGTATAAGACTTACAAAGGCTAAATAACAAAATGGCAGAAGCATTATCAGTTGTTAATTTTATTTTTCGGAGGTACTAGGGATTGAACCCAGGACCTTGTGTGTGAGAGGCAGGTGCTCAACCACTGAGCTATATTCACTCCCAATGAGAGTTGGTTTTTTCATTTGTTTTTGTTTTTAGAAGGTGCCGGGAATCGAATTTGGGACCTCATACATGGGAAGCAGGTACACAACCACTTGAGCTAGTAGTAACTTTAAATATAAATGTTTTAAATGCTCTAGTCAAAAGGCAGACATTGGCAAAATGGATAAAAAAGTATGACCAAACTATGCTGTCTACAAGAGTCACCTCAAATTCAGATACAAGTAGAATGACATAGGAAGTGGATGTGGCTCAAAAGAGAAAGTGTTCGCCTACCATATAGGAGGCCCAAGGGTTTGATACCCAAGGCCGCCTGGCTCATGTGGTGAGCTGGCCCATACACAGTGCTGCTCACAAGGAGTGCAGTGCCACACAGGGATGACCCCACGTAAGGGTGCCCCCCACACAAGGAGAGCCACCCTGCATGAAACTGCAGCCCACCCAGGAGTGGTGCCACATATACGGAGAGCTGACACAAGATGACACAAAAGAAAGAGACACAGACCCCCAGTGCTGCCTGATGAGAATACAAGAATACACAGAAGAATACACAGCAAATGGACACAGAGAGCAGACAATGGCGGGGGGGGGGGGGGGGGGGAGAAATAAATATTTTAAAAAACAAACAAGTAGGTTGACAGTAAAAGGATGTTTAAAAAAAACAAACATGTACCATGCAAGTAGTAACCAAAAGAGAGCTAGGGTGCCTATACTAATACCAGATAAAACAGACTTTAAGTCAAAAACAGTTATTATGGACATAGATGGTCAAAGAAGACTGAAGTAAATGGAAGGACATTCTGTGTTCATGGAATGGAAGACAAATATCATCAAGACATCAATACTACCTGAAGCAATTTATACATTCAATGCAATCCCAACAAAAATTTGAACAATGCTTTTTGCAGAAATGGAAAAGCCAATATCTAATTTAAAAGAAGAGGGTAGATGTGGCTCAAGCAGTTGGGTGCCCACCTCTCACACAGGAGGTCCTGGGTCTGGCTCCCAGTGCCTATTAAAGAAGATAAGCTGACGCAACCAGCAGATACAATGAGCAGGGAGTGGATGTGGCTCAAGTGGTTGGGCATCCATCTTCCACATGGGAGATGCTGGGTTCAGTTCCCAGTATCTCCTAAGAAAGACGAGCAGACACAATGAGCAAAAAATGAGCAGACTGATGAAGGAGGCATCAAAAAAACATTTTTTAATGGAAGGGTAAGGAGACCCAAAGAGTTAAAGCTATCTTGAAAAAGAAGAACGAAGCTGGAGGACTCACACTTTCTGATCTTAAACTTATAAGCAAAGACATAGTAATCAAAACAGCATGATACTGGTACAAGGACAGACATATAAGACCAATGGAACTGAACGGTTTATTCAATAAATGGTGCTGGGAGAACTGGATATCCATATCCACAAGAAAGGAGGAGGACCACTCTCTCACACTTTTCAAAAATTAACTCAAATTGGACCAAGGACCTAAATATAAATGCTACAACCAAAAACCTTCCAGAAGAAAATGTAGGGAAACACCTTCAAAATCTTGTGGTAGGCAGTAATTTCATAAACCTTACACTCAAAGCACGAGCAACGAAAGAAAAAATAAACAGCACCGCCTCAAAATTAAACTTATGGCCTTCAAAAGTCTTGTCAAGAGGGGGGCGGATATGGCTTAAGTGGTTGAGTGCCTCTTTCCCACATGGGAAGTCCCAGGTTTGGTTCCTGGTGCCTCCTAAAAACAAACAAACAAAAAACAAACAACAAGCAAACAAACATAAAAACCAACTCAGGGGACCTAATGTGGTTCAGTAATTGAGCACCTGCCTCCTGCACATGAGGTCCGGGGTTCAATGGCTGGCCCCGGTACCTCAAAAAACAAACAAAAAAACAACATTGTAAAGAAAGTAAAAAGGTAGCTTACTCAATGGGGAAAAAAAATATTTGGAAACCACATATCTGACTGGTTTAATATCCATGTTATATAAAGAGATCATACAACTCAACGGTAAAAAAACGCAACCCAATTTAAAAATGGGCAAAAGACTTGAAGAGACATTTCCTCAAAGAGGAAATACAGGTGGCGGACTTGGCCCAGACCATCATCAAAGAGAGAGAAACTATAAGCATTGGAAAGGATGTGGCAAAATAGAAACACTCCTTCACTGTTGATGGGAATGTAGAATGGTACAACCTCTTTGTAGGACAATTTGCCAGTACCCCAAGAAACTGAATGTAGAAATGCCATATAATCGAAGCAGTCCTGTTACTAGGAATATATTCTGAAGAACTGAATGCAATGATGCAAACACTGATACTCATAGCAGCATTATTCACAATTGCTAAAATACGGACAACAGTCCATGTGTCCCATCAATCAATGAATGGATAAACAAAATGTGGTATATACTTTCAATGGAATACTACTCAGCTGGAAGAAGAAATGAAGTTGGGATGCATATGACAACGTGGATTAACCTAAAGAATATTATGTTGAGTGAAATAAGCCTGACACAAAATGACAAATATTGTATGGTCTCACAAATATGAAATAAATACAATGAATAAACTCATAGAGGTAAACTCTAGACTGTAAGTCACTAGGAGGTAGAATATGGGTTGAGAATGGGAGCTGATGCACAATGTACATAGAATTTTTAATAAGTTTTACTGTAAAAGTGTGGAAATGAATAGTGTTGATGGTAACACATAGTGAATATAACTAACACTGCAGATTTATAAATGAGATTGTGGCTGAAAGGGCTAGACTTTGGATGTAAATGTCAATTGAAAGGAAACTTGGGAAGTGGATTTGGCCCAGTGGTTAGGGCGTCCGCCTACCACATGGGAGGCCCGCGGTTCAAACCCCGGGCCTCCTTGACCCATGTGGAGCTGGCCCACGCATGGCACTGATGCGCGCAAGGAGTGCCGTGCCACACAGGGGTGTCCCTCACGTAGGGGAGCCCCACGTGCAAGGAGTGTGCCCCATAAGGAGAGCCACCCAGAATGAAAGAAAGTGAAGCCTGCCCAGGAATGGTGCGGCACACACAGAGAGCTGACACAACAAGCTGACGCAACCAAAAGAAACACAGATTCCTGTGCAACTGACAACAGAAGCAGACAAAGAAGAGACGCAGCAAATAGACATAGAGAACAGATGGGCAGAGGGGAAGGGGAGAGAGATAGATAAATAAATAATAAATAATAAATAAATAAAACCTCTTTTAAAAAAAGGAAACTAGAGAATAATCTAGGTGTGCTTAACAGTGATTTCAGTGATGGATGAAGATTGTGGTTAATAGCATAAATACAAGAAGGTTCATCTACAAAGTTTTAAGAACATGGTGAAACACAGGAAAATTACAATTAATGTAACTTGTGGACAATAGTTAACAGTAATAATGTTATATTTTGGCAGCAACGGTAAAGAAACTATTATGTCAATTCTAAGAGACAACTGGAAGGGGGTATAAAGGAGTATGGGATATTTCCTTTTGGAGTAATGAAAATGTTCTAAAATTGAGGTATTGACAATACAACTCTGTGATGAAAAGAGCCACTGAGTATACACTTTAAATGGAAGATGGACTGTGGTTAATAGGACAAATATGAGAATGTTCTCTCATGAACTATAACAAATGCATAACACTAATACAGGATATTAAAGTTGGGTGCACTGGGGAAAAACACACCAAATGTAAGATATGGGCTATAGTTAGTAGCGATATTTTGATGATGCTATTTCATAGATTTTAACAAATGTTTCACAACAAAACTACAATGAGATTCCATTTCATGCTCATTAGAATGGCTGCTATTTTAAAGAAAAACAAACCATAAAATATCAAATGTTGAAGAGGATACCATTTCTGGTGGCAATGTAAAACAGTGCAGTCACTGTGAAAGACAGTTTGGTGGTTCTTCAGAAAGCTAAGTATAGAACTACCATATAACCTGGCAATCCCACCACTCAGTATATACCCAAAAGAACTAAAAGAAGGGACTCAAACAAATATTTGCAAACCAATGTTCACGGTTGCATTATTCAGAATTCCCAAAAGGTAGAAGCAACCCAAGTGTCCATCAACTGATGAATAGATAGATAAAATGTGGTATATATATACAAAAATGGGATATTATTCTTCAGCCTTAAAATGAATGAAGTCCTGACACATGCAACAACATGGACGAACCTTGAAGTTACCATGTTGAGTGAAATAAGCGAGACACAAAAGGGCACAAAGTCAGAATTTAGAATAAAGGCTACTGGAGGATGGGTTGGGGATAAGGAATGGTAAGTTAAGAGAGTATGTACAGGGTTCCTGCATGGAATGATGGAAATGTTTAATAGGTAACGGATGGTGGTGATGGTAGTACAATACTGTGAATGCAATTAAGAGCACTGAACTACATATCTGAACGTGCTTAAAAGGGGAAATATTACATTGTATATATGGTAACAAAATAATTTTTTTAAAAAATCCACATATTTACACACAAGCAGAACACATTAAGTTAAATCATGGACTTCAGTTAATAGTATAATTATAAAACCATGCTATCATTAATTTTAAGAAATGTTCCACACCAATGTAAGCAGTTGGTGGTGCAGAAATATATGGGATCCTATATTTTATGCATGCTTGTTCTGTAAACCACAACTTCCCAAATTAAAAAAAAAATCTAAATAAACCATAATTTTTTTTAACATCTTACTTTGTAGGACACTGAGGTTAGTAAGTGGGCAATATTCTGAACTGCACCATGGTTAAATAAAATGGTTTGATGATCTGGCCCCTGAAAGAAAAAGAAAAAGAATACAACATTACATTAAGAAAAGTAACAATCCATTCCAATAAAACTACATTCAGTCCAATGTAGAATTCTCAGCTACTCTTTTCTCACATAAATCCATCCCAAAAATGCAGGGTAGACACTGTTCTCAGTCCTGCAAGGGGCTGCCATATCTTATCTCATGCCAACTCTAGAGCTGCTGCTGTATCCTTACCTCCCCCCAAAATAAGAAAAGGGGCACAGATGCTCTCTTGGCAAAGGTCCTCTACAATTCTTAGCACACCACCAAAGCAACAGTCACTATGAATTCTGCATTTTACAGGCATGGATTCTTCTTGCCCTATGCCCCAGGAAGACAGTGGCATACATACAACTTAAGACTGAAGAGATAGTCAGGGTAACTCTAAAACCAACTGAAAGAGTAATGGATCAGAGCTTAACCTAACTCAGCACATCAGGAAAGTTTGAGTAATGTTATAGCAAGAAACACAACCCTTCATAACTGAGAAGTGAACATGTTCTGGTTTCTATTTCTACACACCTATTTTCTCCTCTTAAAATTACTACTTCTTAGATTAGGAAAGTAAAAAGACAGAGGAAAATTAAGGTATTTTATTTTTCATCAATTCTGTTTTATACTAATCAGTTTACTGAAGATCTTCAAAAATGGTGGAAGGTAAAGCCTAATGTGAGGTTCTGAATTTGTGACAATTCTTATTTTATGTTCTGCCTCATCTATACAATTAAGGAAAAGTCCGTTCAAGCCAGGACAAGGGTGTTCTTTCATGCTTATCATTTTTCAGAAGAGAAATATAGCACTGAAGGGTAGGCTACCTGCCTAGGGTCACCAGAGGAAAACAGAGACTGGTCAGAACAAGTCTCTCCAATCCACTAGTTAGCCTACGAAACTATCTTGCATGTGCTCATTCTTTCCTGGAACAAAAATATTCATCTTCTGAAGGGAGGAGACTAACGTTCATGTTTCAGAATAACACAAGAGCTATATTCTATTTTAAATGTAACAACCCCCAAAACATTTTATATACAATTTAAAAGTTCCTTTAAACACACACACACACACACAAACTTCAACAATTTCTCTTAATTTCTACCTATTTTCTAACTTCTGATAGAAAAAAAAATTGGCTATCTTCTGATGATGCAAAAGGACTTCAGGACAGGATCACGCACATTCTTATCATTTTCAACACAACTACAGGACAAGAGGGACAACAGAGAAGTGAACACTTCCATACCAAACGAGAAGATCACAGAACTATGCTGTTTTAGAAGAGTTCCTCAAATAATTGGAAATTAAATAGCCTGATTCCAGAAACAGTATCTAGATTATAATGTAAATATCCAAGTCATCTCCCAAATTCTCACTGATTAGCACATCATTTTCAATTCTATTTATGACACCTAGAATTTAAAACTCTTGCCAAAAAATGTTTGAGGTTCCTTTTCTGATATTGCTTTGACAGCGTCCAGGTCAACTCACAGGATTAGAGGTGTCAAACAATCTCTTAATTTTTAAAAACTTCTCTCGCCTACCCCCTCCCACCCCAGTTGTCTGCACTCTGTGTCCATTCGCTGTGTGTTCTTCCACCCTTATCAGCGGCACGGGAACCTGTGTTTCTTTTTGTTGCGTCATCTTGTTGTGTCAGCTCTCTATGTGTGCGGCACCATTTCCTGGGCAGGCTGCACTTTCTTTCGCGCTGGGCGGCTCTCCTTATGGGTGCACTCCTTGTGCGGGGGGGCTCCCCTATGCGGGGGACACCCCTGTGTGGCAGGGCACTCCTTGCGCACATCAGCACTGCACATGGGCCAGCTGCACATGGGTCAAGGAGGCCCGGGGTTTGAACCTTGGACCTCCCATGGTAGATGGACACCCTATCCATTGGGCCAAGTCCGCTTCCCTCCCTTAATTTTTTGATACAGGCAGAGAAAGGCTTTGAGAACACGACAATTTTGTTGCAATTCATTTGTTAAAAAATGAGCTTAAATCAACAGGGTCTAGGATTTCCCAACAATGAAACAATGTCTCATGACCAGCCCTGGCAGGTAGGTACAGGACACATACTCCAGAACTCTAGTCCTCATTAAAAATCTTTCAGCTTTTTTTTTTTTTTTAAGGAGGTACCAAGGATTGATCCCAGGACTTTGTGCGTTGGAAGTAGGTATCCAACCACTGAACTACATCTGCTCCCCAATGAGAGCTGGATATTTCATTTATTTTGTTTTCAGGAGGTCCTAGGGATCAAACCCAGGACCTCATACATGGGAAGCAGGCACCCAACCACTTGAGCTACATCTGCTCCCCAGCATCTATTTTTGAGTGCTCAAGTAAGTGCTAATCATAACCACAGTAACAGCAAAAGGACCCTGAGGCATAATATTGTGTCAAATTGGACCCTGGAGGCATAATATTGTGTCAAATTATTATGTTAAATTATGAGAACTATGAATAATCCATTCCCTCAAAGTCACCCAAAGAGCTTTTAGGATTTAGGTGTCCTTGAACGAATCCATTCCTATGGGTGTGGGGTCCTTTTGATTGGACTACGTCTGTGAAGCATAATTTAGGTTGGGTCTCTGGCCTCTAACTGGAGCTCTGTATAAGCCAAAGCACACAAAGAGACACATAAAGAAAAAGGAAGCTGCCTTTTTGTTCCTGCCATGTGAGAGAAAAGAGAAAGGAGATAACACTCTCTGTTTGCCTACAGCTGCGAGAGGCCCTAGAATCTGGAACCAGCAGAGCACAGAGGCAGGGAAGGAGGCCCATGAGGGACTGGGCCCACGGAGCAGCTCCAGGCTGAGGGACAAACCCTGCCATATGCCTGATTACCCACAGCTTAACTCCAGGAGACAGTGTGCCTTGAAGGGAAGGCAGGGACACTGGCACAGAGCACCTGCCATCTTGTTTCGCCATTTGGCATAACACCAGGATTACCAGCAGTGACTCTGATGAGAAGGCACTTCTGACGGTGCCTTGATTTGGACATTCCATGACCTCAGAATTGTAAATCCCCTTTATAAAAGTCAAACCACTTCTGATACCTTGCATCGGCAGCCCTGTGGCAAATTAAGACAGCTAGTAATAATATTAATTGGAATTCTACCTTCTAAATCATTGCCACGTCTTAAGCAGTTACACAAACTTCTGAGCACTATCAATTTGGAGTTTGAGACCATGAGGATTGCTGTTAATAATACAAATACAGGCATGTTCTACCACAAAGGGTGAAGAATGTGGTCATACATGGGAAAAATATAACTAATGTAATTTATAGACTATAGTTATCAACAACATTGTAATGTTTATGTAGCAATAAACTAAGATCGTACTTATGTTAATGCTAAAGGTAAAAAAGTAGAATATGGAGTTTGGTTTTGTGAGGTATGAACATGATCAAGTATTTTTTCTCTTCATTTTTCTTCATTAATAAGGAAACCATGACTACGTCATTTAATTAATCTGTGTTCATCTGTGTATATTTCTGAATACCAGAGGAACAACTGAGTTAGCTGTTGGTATTAGATGAGATAAAAATGCCTAGACAGACTTTTTAGGAGCAATGCTTCCATAACCTGCTCAACTGCCTTTTTCTTTTATTTCATTTTTTGAATTTGAAATAAAGTTTGGAGAAAAAAAAAACAATGAGGGCAGAAGTGCTTCCTACCCTGAGGAAACCGGCTCACTGAGCCCACTTCCATGGGTTGATTTGGAGAAAGACTAAAAAGATTTGATAAGGGTCAAATGATAGCTCCTCCTCTCCACTTAGTTGTTACTAATTATATCCTTAAATTACTTTTACAAAATGCTTATATATGACCCTGGGGAGGAGGGAGAGCTTCTTTTGTAATAAACATCTGTTGCAATCTTTGGAGCAAATGATTTGAGTGATAAAAAGTTAGAGGGAGTGGTGGACTTGGCCCAGTGGTTAGGGCGTCCGTCTACCACACTGGAGGTCCGCGGTTCAAACCCCGGACCTCCTGACCCATGTGGAGCTGGCCCACGCGCAGTGCTGATGCGCGCAAGGAGTGCCCTGCCACACAGGGGTGTCCCCCTGTAGGGGAGCCCCACGCACAAGGAGTGCACCCCGTAAGGAGAGCTGCCCAGTGTGAAAGAAAGCACAGCCTGCCTAAGAATGGCACAGCCCACACAGAGAGCTGACACAACAAGATGACACAACAAAAAGAAACAGTTTCCCGTGCCGCTGACAACAACAGAAGCAGACAAAGAAGACGCAGCAAAATAGACACAGAGAACAGACAACCAGGGTGGGGGGAGAAGGGGAGAGAAATAAATAAAATCTTAAAAATAAAAAAAGTTAGAGGTCTTATTGTGATTTGTAAGGGAAGAAATTGTAGTATCGATGTGGAGGAAGTGGTCACGGTAGCTGCTGGTGGTAGAGAGAGGGAAGAAGAGGTGTGAGATGGGGGCGTTTTCAGGATTTGGAGTTGTCCTGGGTGATGCTAGAGGGAGAGATGCTGGGCGCTGTGTGTCCTGCCATGGCCCATTGGGTGGACTGGGGAGAGTACAGACTACAATGTGGACCACTGTCCATGTGGTGCAGCAGTGCTCCAAAGTGTATTCATCAGGTGCAGTGAATGTGCCACAATGAAGGAAGAGGCTGTTGATGTGGGAGGAGTGGGGTGTGGGGGAGTGGGGGGTATATGGGGACCTCATATTTTTTAAATGTAACATTTAAAAGAAAATAAAGAAAAAGAAAAAAAAGTTAGAGGTCTTAAAAGCAATGAAACCATTATATATAGAGAGAAGTGTACCGGCTTGACCTTTTTTTTTTAAGCATCAACTCCATCAGTAAGGACATTCATAAAAAAAAGCAGCAGACCTTGGGGAAAAAACATGCGCATGGCTATCCAGTTAAGTATGGAGCATTCATACAGTAGAATAAGGTAAATGAGAAAACTCTTCATATTCTGATACAAATGATCTCTAAGATACACTGCAAAGGAAAAGAAAAGGTTTAGAGCAATGTATGTAGTATTCTACCATTTGGGCTGGAAAAAAAGAACATCCTTATTATATTTGTTTATATATATATAAAATCTTGTGGAGAAATTTTTTAAAAAATTTATTATATTACATCACCTCCAGGCAGGGAAATGGACTGGCTGCAGACAGGGTTAGAAGAACAATGGGACAACACTGCCTATTTAGTCATTCTGTCAAGTTCTGGCAAGATTTAAATTGGAATGTCAAAATTTATAAGGCAGGCAAAAAAATCTTAGTATGCTGATGGGTAGCTGAGTGTGACTGAGGCTTATCTTTAGAACATATTCTACAGTTACCTACTTGTTACTAGTAAAAGATAAGTCAGATTCTTGCGAGATCCTTCTCCCTGGCTCCCCATCACAGTCTCCATCATTAACTTGACAATAAATAAGTCAGGGCCTCTGCTATTTCAAATGAAACAATTCAAGTAAAAGCATTTGGAGCAGCGCCCAGCACATAAGCACCCAGTAAGAGGTTTCTATAATTGTAATTGCAGGTACATGGATGATATGAGAGAACAGGGAGCACATGTAAAACTCAGGCCCCCGAGAACGTCAATATTTTCAGGTACTACAAAACCACAGTTACACCCTTCTGGAAGGATATGTAACAATAAATGTATCAAGCAATTGTAGTATGGCAATTTATCCTCATAAATAACCTA
Organism: Dasypus novemcinctus; assembly: GCF_030445035.2. Taxonomy (NCBI): domain Eukaryota; kingdom Metazoa; phylum Chordata; class Mammalia; order Cingulata; family Dasypodidae; genus Dasypus; species Dasypus novemcinctus. The sequence continues at coordinate 7,091,131 of NC_080676.1, read as the reverse complement.
AAGATCTGCACTAAGATGCAGTTTCAACAGTGTTCCGTAAAACACAGTTTATAATAGAAATTAAAAATACCTAAAATGAACAATGGGGGTTTGCTTGAATAAATTGTGGAATATTACAGTGATTAAAAATAAGACTGTAAAAATATATTTACTGCAGAAATATTTGCATCACATTGAACAGAAAAAAGTATAAAATATTATATACAGTGTGATCTTTTTTGTTTGTAAAAAAAGGTACATTTTTAAAAAAAGGATACATATATAAAAATTAAAATATGGAAAGACATACACCAGAATATTAACAATTGTGTATTCTGGGTAGTAGGATTATGGAAAGTTTTTATCTTTTCTGCTAATCTGTATTTTTTTGAAAAATATTCTATTTCTGAGTAAATGCTGCATTGAAGGTTAATTTGCTCATCCATTCTACAGATGAGTTTAAGCCCTGTGTATACAAACTCAGAGCTTAAGGATAGAAATTGGGGGTCTCTGAATCAACACAGTATTCAAACTTTAAGTGTGAATACCAAATTTGAAATGCTGTGGGGCATAATCCCAAAAGATCAGATGTAACATTTTCACAATTTACACGAGTCAATTTCTATAAATCCAATTTGTGGTTTTAAGTGGCTTACTTCCTAAACTCTAAAGTTGTGTTTTGTTTTTTTTTTTCAGGAGGCACTGGAGATTAGATCCAAAACTTTGTACATGGGAAGCTGGCACTCAACCACTGAGCCCCACTCCCCTCTGAAGTAATTTTAAGTGAAGAACTTTTTAAAAGGACTTTCTTCAGTGAGAAAACACTTAAGAGTGAAAAAGATAATTCACCCCCAAAATAAGTGACATTACTTTGATCTTTCCTGTTTCACTGCGGTTAAGTGCAGAGCTGGCAACCTGTGGAGCTGCACAGGGTTCCGCACCTAGCTCTGCTGCTATCAGCTTAAAATTCTTACCATCTCCCCCTCCTGCCAGATGGCTCCCTAGTCTTGTTAGTTTGTTTCTTCTCATTGTCTGCTTGTTGTGTCTGCTTGTCTTCTTTAGGAGGTACCGGAAACTGAACCTGGCCCTCCCATGTGGGAGGTGGGCACCCATCTGCTTGAGCCACATATGCTCTCTTTAATTTTTTAATAAGGGGCCCTATGTTTTAATTTTTTTACTGGGCCCTGCAAATTATAGAGCTTGTCCCAAAGAGTGATTTGGATAGTATTAATCTTTAATAATAAACACCCGAGAATGAAATTCTATTTAATATGCCAAGTCAATTTCATGCTTTTCAGAGAATGGTTTTACTTAACCACTTAACAGTGTTTTCTTGGTTATTACTCCCCATAGAAAAGGTGTAGCCCACCTAAATAAGAAAATATCTAAAGGCAACTAACTGCCTTTTGTGCAAGTAGCATGCTTTTAAAAGTCTGTCTTTCTAATTATGTTTTCAGAATTAATTTCTCAACCAAAACCAGAGGACTGGGGCAGAAGAACACTAAAGCACAAACAAGGAAGCAGGATAAATGACCCAGAGTTAAAAATGCAAAGTGGATAATTCATAAATTTAAAATCTTGAGAAGTACTATTTATAAACTGACTGCTCTCAAATATTTATCTTCAGCCCAGATATCATCCCTGAACTCCAGACTCATTTGTCTAACTGCATACTTTTTTTTCTCTCCCCACCCCCCCCCCAGTTGTCTGTTCTCTGTGTCCATTTTGCTGCGTGCTCTTTGTTCGCTTCTGTTGTTGTCAGTGGCACAGGAATCTGTATTTTTTTTTGTTGTGTCATCTTGTGTCAGCTCTCCATGTGTGTGGCACCATTCCTGGACAGGCTGCACCTTCCGTCGCACCGGGCGGCTCTCCCTACAGGGCGCACTCCTTGCACGTGGGGCTCCCCTAAGTGGGGGACACCCCTGCGTGGCACGGCACTCCTTGAGCACATCAGCACGGCACGTGGGCCAGCTGCACACGGGTCAGGGAGGCCCGGGGTTTGAACCGTGGACCTCCCATGTGGTAGACGGATTTACCATCTTTATTTGAATGTCTCATTTCACTATATAAACCCTTCTCAAGCACAATTCAGTCTTCCTAGTTGCTCAAGGCAAAAATGTTGGTCTCATCTTTGATCCTTTTTTGATGTCATCTCCTTCTCTCTCCCTTGCTCATTTCCTTCCAGCATTTTTTGGTATTTACTGAATAATCCAGGCATAGTCTCAGGGCCTTTGCACTTGTTATTCTTCCTGCTGGGATGCCCCTTTTCCACAGAGCTGCACGGCTCACTCCTCGTCGTCTCCTAGGCCCTGCATAAATGCCATCTTCTTGGTGGAGCATCACCACACCGTTGTCACACCACTCCCTGATCTCCCAGTGCCCCTTCTCTGCTGCTTTGCACTTGCTATTCTTCCTGCTGGGATGCCCCTTTCCCACAGAGCTGCACGGCTCACTCCTCATCGTCTCCTAGGCCCTGCGTAAATGCCATCTTCTTGGTGGAGCATCACCACACCGCTGTCACACCACTCCCTGATCTCCCAATGCCCCTTCTCTGCTGCTTTGTTTTCTCTATACAGCATTTTTCAGTTTTGTGCATACTACATAAATTATGTTTATCTGTCTCTCCCCACTAGAATGTAAGCTCTATAAGACTAGACATTTGTCTGTTTTACCCAAGGCCTAAAACAATAATGGCACATAACAGGTACTTAAATATAAGCTGGATGAAAGTCAAGAATTTTCTTCATTTTTTTAATCTATTTGCACATTACCTTCTCCTACCCAAACTCATGCAGGATTTTGATTGAGGAATTTCTTTATTATTTATTATCTCTAAGAAGTAACATTGATATTATTATTATCCTAATGATTTGTAATCTAAAGTATCTGAAGGTAAATGGAACTGTGTGTTCTATTTTTTATATGAAAAGGATATAAGTATACAAACTGATTTCATATACTTTATTAAATGCAGAGAATTTCTATGATATATAATGGACTCAGTATGGATTCAGTCTACTTCTATGCTTTGGATGCAATTTGTGTAAGTAATGAATATTTATAAGAAGGATCATAAGGTACTATAATATCCTTCAATTAAATGGAAAAAAATAAATTAATCAATATAATTTTTCCCTTTTTTTTTAGGGGATACGGGGGTTTGAACCCAAGACCTTGAACACACAAAGCAAACACTCAACCACTGAGATACACCTGTCCCGTTCAATAAAATTTTAATGGGAAGGATATTTTATTAAACTGTAATGTAAGTAGTGGTCCATCTATTGTGTATATGATGCTCCTCAGTAATCACAAATATTCAATTAACCAAAATAACCAATCCACTGAGATAACAACATTTATAACACTGGCAAATGGAGCTGCATTTTAAAAAGTATACATAAAATGGCATATTGCTAAATAATGAAAGCTTTATGTACCTTTATATACCTGAACACCAATTACTCTTCTTTACATTTAGCAACAACAACAAAAATCATTTCAATTCAATACTCTTCTCAAAACGGAAGCTGTCACCATTTCTCTTATATTTGTTTGCATGTCACTAGATATTTCTGGTACTCAGGATTCTCCCCAACAAAAAAAAAGGGATCTCATAATCCCCCCTGGTTATCAAAAATCCACACTCAATACATAAGCTATGAAGCAAAATAAGCAGCACTTCACAGCACTCTTTAATTTAGGTTTTGGTCCTTTTACTAACGGAGAAACTTATCTCTCATTTCTCTTTGTATAAGATCACTTAAAACAATTTTCAACAACGTGGAAACTAAGGAGGTAGGGAAATAGTTATTATCACATACTGCTGGCAGGTATATAATAGTACAGCCTCTATAAAAGACATTATATGGAATAGGCTTCAAGATTTTTAAGTGAAAAATGCAGAATATGTCAGGTATGCCACCATTCGTGATTATCTTTGTGAGAGTACACAACGAAGGCATATCTCCTGAAGGCATATACGATTTTACATTATAGAGAACATTTACTCCAGTTCTTACTTTACAGCAGTGTGAAAAGATCTGACAGATGTACTCTTGGGTATAGCGGGACCTGCTAAGCAGAGCCATAAGGTGTGGTATCACTGTGGCATCCTGGAGTTGAAAAAAAAGAGAGTACAGCAATAAGGAACTTAGGCAGTAATAGCGCACGTGACAAAATATTTCCATGAGCAGGTACATATTTAGTATATCTTGGAACTTAATGATAGTTATCTTATCTTAATGACAGTAAACCAAATCTCTATAAGGAAGACAACAAAAGCACCACATCTTTTCAAAACGGTCTAGGCAAAGAACAAGGAAAGCGTCTTCAATATTCAACCTTGACAACAGAAACAAGAAGAGGAAATTCTCAATTTCTCTCCTATAAGAAAATAAAGTCACCTCAATAGGACATTTGACAGAAATCTATTCTGAAACTGAAATATAAGGTAAAGAATAATTTTTACAATAATAAATCATTTCTAAGAAAGAATTATTATATGAAAATAAAACCTTGCGATTTTTTTTTTTTTTTTTTTGAGGTATCAGGCCTGGGAATTGAACCCAGGATCTTGTATACAGGAAGCCGGTGCTCAACCACTGAGCCACTCAGCTTCCCTGAGTTGGTTTTTTTGTTTGTTTGTTTGCTTGTTTATTTTCTTGTTTTTAGGAAGCACTAGGAACCAAACTCAGAACCTCCCCTGTAGGAAGCAGGCACTCAAATGCTTGAGCCACATCTGCTCCCAAAACTTGACAATTTCAATCTCTGAGATGTTGTAAGTATCACTAACAAGTGAACAATCTCTGATAATGACTCTAATTAGCTATTTCCAATCTATGCAAGACAATTTATATGATTAGCAACTTCTCCTAGTTCATTCTGCCTATTGATGACCCTTAGCAACATACATGGTAGCAGAGGAAAAGAGAAAAGTCAACCCATTCTGCTGCAGGGCTCTCAGGAATTTTTTAAATTTAGAAAATAAAAGGAAGTAAGAGCTGATAGCGGAATTTGGTTTGAACTACAGGTGGAATAGGATACTTCACTCAAGCCTCCTAGTCAATATGACAACCATGCTCTCACAAGTTCTAGAGCTGTGCTTATCAAATATGAACGTGCATGCAAATGCCCAATGGATCTTAATATACAGATTCTGATTCAGCAGGCTGGGGCAGAAGTTAAGATTCTGAGTTCTAACTAGCTCCCAAATGAGGCCGATCCTGCTGGACTACAGACTGCACTTCGAGGAACTTCACAAAAGAGGATAAAGGATAAAAAAGGGAACTCACATGAACACCACTACTGAGATGAACAAGATTTGGGGTTTTCTTGAGAAAGAAAGAGAATACCCAAGCTAAGTAGGAAAAGAAAAGATTGTTGATCCCCTTGTTTGTTAATGTAACCCTCTGTCTGCTCTCTGTGTCCATTTGCTGTGTGTTCTTCTGTGTGTCTGTATTTTGTTTTTATTTATTCCTCCCCCCCCCCCCCCCCGTGGCTTGTTTGTTGTCTGCTCTCTATGCTCATTCGCTGCACGCTCTTCTGTGTTTTTTTACTTATCTCCCCTTTTTGTTGCGTCACCTTGCTAAGTAGGCTCTCCCGCTCTCCGCTGTGCTTACAGACCTGGCAGCACTCTGCGGCGTGTGGGTGAGCCTGCCTTCACAAGGAGGCCCCGGGATGTGAACCCAGGGCCTCCTATATGGTAGAAGGGAGCCCAGCTGATTGAGCCACAACTGCTTCCCAACTGCTTCCCAGCATGTTTTTGTTTGCTTGTTTGTTTTTTTAGGAGGTACTGGGGATTGAACCTGGTACCTCATACATGGGAAGCAGACACTCAAACCACTGAACTACACCCGCTCCCCCAGCATGTTTTTAAAATGAAAAAGAACAAAATAAAAACCAGAATTTATCTTATTTATGGATTTGTAAAACTTGTTTCATTATTCATACACATACATACATACATATATAAATTCATACATGTGTATAGTATGGCAATGCAAAGTACTCTTCTCACTGTTAACTGAGGATAAAAGTATATGAAAAACATAGGCCTGGGTAATTTTCATTAAGAAAGTCACCCATAATCAGCAGATAAAAGGACCCCCACATAACCCTGAGGTTTTTAAAAACCACTGCATGTCTGAAGATCTTTGGATGCTCTCGCAGGTATACTCTGATTCTAGCCTGGCAAGAAGCCTCTTCCAAGCTGGTTCTGGTCCACCTCTCCAGTTGAAAATAATACTGATGCCCTCTCCCCATTAGACTAGGTATTCTGCCCACAGTTCTTCATATTTTCTCAGACCAGTCCCTCCTAGAATGGCCTCCTTCTTCTCCACTTCCATTATTCAAGAACCAGGTCAGATTCTAGCTTCTCTATAAAACCTACTCTGCTGAACTTTGATTCAGAGTGAGTTTAACTCCCCAGCACATATTTAGCATTAAATACATGGCTAATACATTCATAGATAAAAATGGGTCTTTTTTTTTTTTTTTAGCACTTTGTAAATCCCACAAGGTCTGAGACTTTATCTTCCACTTCTTTACATATCCTAGAGCATTTGATATTTGCAAATAAACAAGAACTCAAATATTATTTGAGACCTGTCTATAAAGTAACACAGTTATGGTGACTTTGAGATCCTTCAGTATGAAGTTACTGAAATGTAACTGATGATTCAAAAACACTAAAACTCACTGTATACAGTAGCTCCTCTGGAGTGACAGGACTGGTGAAGATAGTGCGCAGGCACCGGAGACAAGCCTCAATGAACTTCAGGTCTGGGGATAGTAGTCCTATTAATAGAAAATAGACTTGTACCTCATCCTTTCAACCACCCTTTAAAACACTGCAAGCTGTCAGCATTTTGGGACACTGGAATTGTCCTGCATGATACGGCAATGATGGATACAGCCCATTATACATTTTGTCAAAACCTATAAAATCGTGTGGTGCAAAGTGTAAACTATAATGTAAACTATAGATAATGGTTAGTAGCAATGTTTCAATATGTGTTCATCAATTGTAACAAATATACCACTCTAATGAAAGATGTTACTGTGGGAGGGGGAGAAGAGAGGTATATGGGAATCCCCTATATATACAAAGATAGATATAGTTTTTTGTTTTGTTTTTTTTTGAGATACTGAGGCTGGGGATTGAACCCAGGACCTCATACGTATGATGGTGACACTCAATCACTGAGCTATATCAGCTTCCCCTCCTATATTTTTTATCTAACATTTATGTAATCTAAAGCTTCTTTAAAAATAAGAAATAAAAAAAGAATTTAAAAAAACCCACAGCACTATAAGCTGACTCTAATCTCTCTTGTGCAATATGGTTTCCCTACATACCTTGCAGTAAGGCAGGGATAATATGGCAGTCCAGGAGAGACTTGACATTGTTTTCAGTACCCATAGCAAGACTTCCCAAAACTACTGCACATTCAGTTTTCAGTTCTGTGCTCGAGGTCTCTTGCTGAAGCAAGTACAACAATCTAAAAAGAAGGAATTCAATCAACTGAAGAGAATGAAAAATGTACACAAAAGTATACTGCTAAAAGTAATATGACAGAAAAAGCCTATCAATATATATCAAATACTAGTTAATATATGGTTCTTATTCGAATCCCTCTAGGAAATGGCCATCTGTTTATATTAGCTGCTAATTCAATAAAAGAACATATGAAAAAAAATCTTAGAAGAAATTTTCTTCATTTTGAACAAAAGAACTACCATATAATCTCAAGAGTTCATCAAAGTGGTAAATCTGACAGCTGTCCACAAGTGGTCTCTGTAGAAAGAGCAATAGTCCATGGTATCTGCCACTTCCTGGTGGGTCTCTGTAGAATATAAAGATTCCCAATGTGAAGTGCTACTGGATCTTAAATTCAGACTAGAAATAATAGATCATGAATATCCAGAGCAGTAATTCAGGGATGGCAGAAGTCTAGCCTAGAGGGATATTCAGAGCCCTGGGTAATTCTTCAAGAAAGGGAAGCTCTACTCTCTCCCCAACTCTTCCATTTGAGATCTTCCACCAGGAGATCCTATTTCCACTCCAGCGTGGCGTGCCAAGCAACTACTCCCCAAAGCCTAGCCCTCTGGCACTTAAACCCATCTCCCTTATGTTCTGAGGTGGAACCCTCATGCTCCCTAAAGTACTATTTATATATACTAAACACCAACCATCCCCTAAGAAAGGCTGCTGAGAGTGTTATGGTTATTAAAGTAAATATCTGAGGTTCTGTTAAAAAATATCAAAACCATTATCTGTATCAAAAGACAGAAACTGAGAAAAAGAGTAGAGAAAAAAACAAAAATGTGAAAAATTCTCAATGAAAAACTTACAGCAACTGCACACAAAGCTTAGTTCTCAGTAGCAAAGGCAAAGAAGTAATTACATAACTGACTACTTGCCAAAAGGAAGCTTATGAGGTCAATAGAAGAAGAAATCAACTTTCTATGTTAACCAAAAAAATCAGCAAATTCTAAAAATTAAAAAGTAAAAGAAAAAAAACCCCACAAAAACCAAAAACAACCCAGAAGGATCTACTTTTAATCAGGATCTACTGATTAAAAGCCAAGCAAGGTTTTTTTAACTCAAAAAAAGTGTTGAAGAATCCTAGGAAATTATTATTATCCAGCCACACAAAAACTGCCATGGCTCTGAGAATTTAGAGAAGTACCAGGCTGGGGTACATTGCTTGTCTACCCAACACATCCTTTTATTGCAGGATCAATGATATTCTTGAATTTTCAAAATGTATGAATACATTCACTTCACATTCTAATCTTTGGTACTTTAATTTTTTTTAGCGATACTTCATAGGCCTTGAAGCGTTACTTTAAAAAACTAAGAGGCTTTTAAAAAAATATTAGAGACCAAAAAAAAAGGGTCTTAAGGTTAAGAGTGAGAAATATGTTAAAATATAGTATGGTAGAATGAATGGCAGAAAGGTGGTTACAGCAAACATACCTTGGAACAGCTCCTAAAACAATGAGGTTGGCTTTCTGCTTGTTGTTTCCAATTACAGCATTTTTCATGTCTCTGAATTCAGAGGAATAGAAAAGGGTAAAGCATATTTAGAAGTCACAGAAAAATCAGATCAATTTCACTTTATCTTCATTATACAGCATCTTGAATTGGCAAGTACAGAAGTTAGTGACAAAGTCAAAACATTAACCCCTTTTCACGTGGAAGGCCAAAGAGTGTGTAGGTGGGGGCTGGACAGCAGGGCAGCAAGCACTTAGTGAGAGAAAGGGGGAGAGATCCTGAGTACTGACAATAGACTCCACTACAAAGAAAGTTGAATTTTTTCTAAAAAGGCCACAAGGCTTTTGAATATAAAAAATATATAAGCCACCTACTCACTATCAACTCTGGGAGTGAGGATTATAAGCAATCAATCCAGAGAATATATTTGAGCTTGTTTCAGGAACCACAGTTTTGTTCATTCATTTTTTTCCCCTGTTTTTCTGACTTCCTTGGAGTACTTTTTATTATTCCATTTTATCTCCTTTATTGTCTAATTATGTGTACCCTATGGATTTGTTTTTTGATTTTTAGTGGTTGCTTTAAAATTTCCAATATGCATCTTCTAACTTATCACAGCCAATTTCCAAGTGGTGTTATTCCATTTTACATGTATTACAAAAACCTTGCAAGAGTATACTTCCATTTCCCCAATCTATGTTGCTGTTATCATATATTTTATTTTTTATGAGTTAGAAACAACACAATACACTATTAATACTTTTGCTTAAGCAGGAGATTTGCTTAAACAGATCTTTACAGATAGAAAATTAAGAAAAAAATAAAAGACTTTATATTTCTCACATATTTGCCAGTAATTTTTATTCTGAATATATACAGATCTTTACCTCACCAGGAGCAAAACCCTATTCCATACTAACTGTACCTATATCATCATATCAATGGCCAACCAGTTCACAAAAGTGTAGCTGATCCCAAAGGACAAGTGGAGAAAAATAAATAGCTCAAAAAACCCTACCAAAACCCAGTACTACTAATAAAATGTTTTTAAAAATACCTTCATTGGCCAGCAGTGCTGTCTTAGCAACTCCACAACTCTATGAAGTTCTCTATAATAATGGTTCTCAAAGGCAAGGGCGTGTTACTACCGCTAGGAGCATTTCAGAAGTTTATGAGTCGGGAAATTTCTGACTATGGTTTAACAAATGAATAGAAAGCATTTTTTTGGTACAGTTTTACAGAAAACTGATATTTTCAGTATAGTACCTGCCTTGTAAATTAAAGAGAGTATGACAAAAGGTACCCATTTTGGAAAGTCACATCACCAACACAGCAGCACTCATGGTATTTGTGCCACCAACATCACCTACATGAGTCTTCATCTCTTGCAGAGTTTGCATCTCTTGCATTCATACTACTTAAGTTACCTAGGATACTCATGTCCAAGCATTTACTTAAAATACTATAAGTTATCTTCTATTTATTTGTACTTTATATTTCAAGCAGGGAAAGCATTACATTATTTTTATTATGTATAGAAGTAGGTTATAATATGACTTAAACTTCAGGATAGTACAAATATTTATAAAAGGGCATTAAATCTGGTAATGTTTAGACCTCTAGTTACATAGCCTCAAAGTTCTTACCTTACCCATTACTTCCACAGCCCAAAATGAGCTCCCTAAGATACTCATTATCTCCTTGAACATCCCTCTTTAGAGGGCTTAGCTCTGTAACATATAGGGAATTTTTGCCAACCCTGAACGTTACAATCCTGAAAAAGTTCTACAGTAGGCAAAAACATGATTTGTAGAAATTAGGGAGTTGGGAAAAAAATTTTTTTTTAAATCCTGGTAATAATTAAACCTTCGCCTCAATCACTATCTTCAGTGACTGCAGAAATAAAGTCCACTATAATGTGGTGATCTGCTGAAAGCAGAGTCTGTCTACAAGTTTTTGAATGGTAAACGCCATCAGTGCCTGCTAGTCTTTTCTTTCATTATCTTAGTGCCTGGCAGTAGTGTTTCCCCACCCCCAACCCCTACCCAGGGCTTGATCTATCTTTCCATCTGAATGACCCCTCAGATCTTCCATATGGTTTATAGGTGATAGGCAGCAATATTCTTTTGTTTATGGAAACTAAGTTGAATGAAGCTTATTGAGGTTTCTACCAAATTCTGATACATAATTACAAAATTGTACATCAAAGCCTCAGTGAGCAAAGCATAGTTGGTGAGAGATTGTGTAACTAGACTCCTGTGTCTTATGGATGGCTGCTCTTTTCTTTTTAGAGGCTTTGTTCCTAATCTACAGCTTACAGACCCTAGCAGCTTGTCATTTACTTTCATTGTCTTCCTTTCTCTTAATATGCAACAATGCAGTTCTGCCTAACTAATATAGCACATCCATTTGTCCAGCAGGCATTTATATTGAGAGCCTATGCCAGGTGTGATTCTGGGTGCTCTTTCTATCCTGGAATTCCCAACCCTTACACCTTCCCAGACTTCTCCCTCTTCTAAACTAAGGAGAAAAGAGATGTCCTCACAGTACCTTCTGTACCAATTCTAGACATCTGAAACCACGCCAAAGTAAATGTTTTTATAGACCAAAAACAAAAACAAAAAACCCAAAAACTTCAAAAACCAATTTTCCAGTTCTCTTAATAGTTTACAAAAAGGACATGAAGGAGGCAGTCAATAGCTATATAGTAAGTACCAATTGAAGAGAACATAACTAACCAAATGGACTAGTATGTAAAGAAAAACATCTTACTCTGGTTTTAATAAGTAAAATATACCTATGCTAGATTAGGAAAAAAGATGTTAACACTCAACAAATAAATTCTATCCTGTTGTTACTATAAACCAGGGGTTCTGAACCTTTTTTTGTTCCATGGACCCCTTTGCCAGTCAGGTGAAAACTCGGAAGTCCATACTATACTGTGTATTATTTAATAAATATATCACACCGGCACAACACGTCCCTGAGAAAATAATGCTTTTTTGAATTCCAAGTCAAGCTGACGGACCTCTTGTTAAGAACCACTGCTATAAAGGGATGCTGGTAGATCATTTCTATGAAACATTTAAAATTATGAGCTAATGATTACCACATATATTCATTTTTAGCAGATCTAAGCACAGGATAGACTAGATTAAAGAATCAATTTCAGAGACATCAAGGACTCAACATTCAGCCAGCAGATTTCAGTATTTTCCTCTAGCTAACTTTAATCATCCTTTAGTTCTGAGTTTAGGTATCAATGTCACTTCCTTCAGAAAGAATTCTCTGACATTCCCAGATCTGGCTTAGACATCCATCTGTTCTAGGTGCCCCCCGTCACTTTGTTAGAAGTCTCACCTGAGAGACAAGAAAATCAGTCTGATGTAGAAAATTCAGAGAAGTTACTATCAATGGATCATTAAGAATAACAATTCTACAAAAAACTTACCACTTGGAAATTCTTATTTTTGTGATATACAAACACAATTATCATCTAAATGAGAGCAACAACAAAAGAATACACAATTTATATAGTACCTTGAAATTTATAAAGCATTTCATATCTACTATTTTATTTAATTTTCGTCACAACCTTGGGTAATATCAACCTTATTTTACAGATGAGGAAGCCGAGACTCGGTTTAGGGAGTTCTTTCTAAGCCCCACTTTCAGTGACAGAACCAGTCTCAATCCACGTCTTTTATGCCAAATGTTTTCCCATCACCTCGGCACATGAGTCATGTTCAACAAGCTGACCAAAAATACAAAATAATTTGGCAAATATATTTCCTTTTTCCTCCTGTGTTTCAACTTTACTTTTTCATGGAAAATAAAAGCTTTTCTAATTTTTAGTCAAAGATATCTTTTACCAGTAAGTCAAAGGAATATAATCTCATGTCTACAAATTCAACAATTAGTTTTTTCATTCTGCAATGTGCTGGCTCAATAAAAGATACAAAAACATCACACAATACCTGATCTGAAGAAATCACAATCTACTTGGGGAGATAAAAATAATACAAACAATATAAGACAATGCTCTAATATAAAATGACTGCTTATTGAGAAAAGCAGATGCTAAATAAGTTTAACATGTTTTGAAGAAACAGCAGGGACTAAGAGGAACCTTAAAAAGTGGTCAGAATTTGGATAAGTGGATGGGAGGGCAAATGAAAAAATTCATAGAAGACCATATTGAAAATGAATATGCCATGTTTCTGGGGCCAGTAGAGAAGACTGGATTAAAAAGAAGGTTCACTTTAGGGTGGCATGGAACCTAAAATTACAAATGTGATAGAAAAGACAAACTGAAGGGGGCAGATTAAGGAACAATCATGTTTTTGATCAGAGAAAGGACATGAAGGAAGCAGTGACTAAGGAAGATAAGCTAACTATGGAATGGATTGGAATGTAGAAAATACGAGTCAAGAGGGGCAGCTAAATGACTGAGAGTCCTCACTGTGATTTCAAAACTGTGCTCACCACTCTCATAGCATTCACTAATCATAGTGGACTGATCTGACTCCTCCATTAGATTTTTGGATCCTCCAGAGCAATGACTACTAAATCATCCTTACGTTATCTTCACACCAGCATAACGTCTGACACTGGCAGGCCCTCAACAAAGGTCGAAGAAATTGATCAATCCATCCAGGTAATTCATGAGATGATGAACAAAACCAAGAGAGAAAGTAAACACTGTTTTACTGTGGTAACTAACACTCATATACTACATTTTGCTATTAAAATAGTAGAAAAGTTAAAAAAAAAAAAGAATTGGGATCGAGATCTGCAGGAGAAACAAAGTTGCACTCAATTGGTTATGAGCATATTTATTACTAAACAGTTAAAACAGCATAGATTTTAACTGAAACTCCAGTATCATCTAACAGGAGAAACTTATCTTTAAAACCTTTAAAGGTGTTGAAAGTTGAAGCCCCAAGCTAAAGATAAATTATGTCATTTTTATTTTGAATCAGTATTACTTTTCACTTACCTGAAGAAGCTCTTGTTTGGAATACCATACATTCATTCTTGGTCTAAACAGTGTGAAGATGCCAAAAAGTATACTTGATACTGCAAATTACAATTTGAACAAAAAGTCTGACCTACTTATGAAAACTCACTGTTCGTAAGATAGTCATTGGTAAATTAGAGAGAAAATAAGTATTTCTGAGTAGCTAGAATACAGCAACATGGTAAACAAACTGGTTTACCATGGTTTACAAACATGGTTACAAAATCATTTGGACTTGGAAAATTACAAACTTATTCACAGCTCCATCCTATAATTATAATTATGATGTTCCTTTTGGAGACTGTAACATCCAAATAGCCAAGTACCAATAAACTTTCTATAATCCAGGAAGGTTAGGGAATGAGGTATTCATAGTTTGATTAAAGTTACCATTGCCATACAAGAAGTGCCAATTTTTAAAGAATTAGATAATGATGAACTATTGTAGAAACAAGGCTAATTTTAACATAAAGTTTTGATTCAGGATGCACATCAGAAATTTATAACGCACTTTCGGTCAAGTTAACTTAGGCATTTACTGTGCATCTAGAAAATTAAAAGTTGAAAAGAACTAGGATTGGCAGTAATTCAAGTCATTCTTATAAACAAACTACCCTACAATGTACGTTTCTGGAATATATAAAGTTTCAGATACAGATTGATATATATAAAATCATGAAAAATTTATTGTAAATAATATTTAATTTTCTTTCAATAGCACCTTATGGCTTCTTAATAATGATAAATGAATAAACAATTGTGAATATTAAATACTGGCTCAGAAATTAGAATAGTTGTAATATTATGCTATTTTTTCAATATTTGATTGCAAATCACCTTACATTCTCCAAAAATGATGAAGAGTGCAATTTATTAAGCCAAATGCTTTTGCAGAACATTAATAAATACTTTCTATATATTTAATCATTCCAAATAATATTTTAAAATGTGTGAGAACATTATAGAATAAAATGGCTGTATACAGTTAAGAGGATTATACAATATGAAGATATATATACACACGCCTATAAATATACAGCTATTCTTGATGTTCAAAGTTAATGCACACATATACACACAACAGCTTATCTATCTGCAGGTAGACGATGTCAGTTTGATCTAATTACTGGAGAATCTTATCACTTTTTAACCATATTCTGTGACTGAATTCCATCTCAGAATATATGGTTTTCAAGACTCAGAATCATTCCATTTCATTTTATAAGGTTATCTCTGTATATATGATTACCCATAAGACTTTTTAAAGTAACTGACTCAAAGTATTAGTGGTGGGGATCAAGAAAAAATGTATTTCTGTTTTAGGATATTTCTTTTGTAGTATCCTAAAACTTGACCCTTTAATTTAAAAGTTCCCAAAAAACCAAAGGCTTCATTTTATGGGAACTCAAACGTTTAGCTCACGCAGGAAAATGGAACCTGTATATATTCTGCTAAAACAATAGACGCATAATTTCCAGGAACCAGAAAACCAAGTATTCATTATCAAAATAAACTCCTATCATCACTACATTAAAATATTTCAGCAGTGAATAGATTGTATGGTGTATGAATAAAATTGTCTTTTTAAAAAAAATACTTCAGAGGACACTTTTTAGACATGGATACCTGGTGAGAACCATACAACAGTTCTACAGCATCCACAATAAACTGTGTTCACAAAGATCTAGCCCATCTCTCTGATTCTATTCAACTTTGAAACTCCAAGGCCAGTCGTGTTTGCTTGTATCATCTATCTTTCATGGAAAACAGGGATATCTGCTGATCTTTTCATTGAGAAACACTAATGTAAAATCCAGATCAAATGCTCTAATTTTGACACATTCAAAAACCAATGTTTGACTAGGTTTGGCTCAAGATCTATAAAAACAGTTGTTATTCTTCAAAATGCTTCAGATTTAGGAGAACTGAGGAAGGTCTGAGAATCTGCATCTTTTCATAAGCACCCCAGATAGTTCTGCATAGGTATCACAGACTGCACTTCTAAACTAGTTGCTTCCTTTCTGAAGGAACTGATTTGGGTGCTTGAGTCACTTATTAGGCTGCATGGCAAAGAGGTACAAGAGAGGATTCAGGGCAGTTTGATGGCATTGATGCAAAGGGGAGAGAATACCAATAAGCAAAAGAGGAGGAAAGGGAGAAGGCAAAAGAGAGACAGTTTTGCAGTTTTGGGTATCTCTGGGATAGTTAATATTCTAGCCACTGATAGTCGTTCTACTTTGTTTCTAATTTAGAAATAAATAGGGGCTGCTCTTATCCTTTAGAATAGGCTACTTCCTTTTTAGTTTTCCTTGCCAGTAAACATCTCCAGGGTTTGGAACCCTGAGGCGTGTCTTCCCCTTTTGCTTTGAGGGGCAGAAGAGAGTGGTTTTTTGGTTTCATATTCATTTAGCTAAATGGTCATCAATTTTTAGCAACCTTTATTGTACATAATCAAAAGAATGAAGAGTGAATATATTTTTAATATATTATCCACTTTTACTAACCTTGTCTAATACTGGAAAAAAAACAGTATTGATAGAGAAAAAGGGGAACCAAATGATGTTTAGGAAAAGAAAGTTGACCATTTCTTCCCTTTTTTTTTTTTTCAGGCAGTACTGGAGATTGAACTCAGAACCTCATACCTAGGAAGCAGACACTCAACCACTGAGCTACATCTGCTCCCCAATTTTTTCCTTTTTATACACATTACACAGTAACCACTGACTTAACCAGAGACCATTACTAAACCAAAAATAGGTGTGTGAAAACAAGGTGGCCACAAAGTGTAAACAACCAATGATAGCCTAGTAATTTTAGGGAAGGAAAGGAAGGAAAGGACAGAGGCTGAAGTAATCAGCTTTGAATTCCAAATATGCAAATTGGAGAAACATAAAATAATTAACAACTAGTTTAGCTATAAGCTAACCAGAGTTTTATCATATTTCTAGCTATATTACAACATTTGATTTTTCTCAAGATTGTAAACATAAAACATATACTAGAAGGAAAAATAAAGCTGAAGAAATTACAGGTGAATACGTTTTCCTCATGGTCTGTAACTAATCTGCTCATCTGAGTTAGAACCGTATCACACTCCTACTCATAAATTTTAGAGGAACTTCTTTTATACCAAAAAAGACTATTTTACCTGGTCAGTGAGTGTTCCTTTGTTGAAAAATCACATTAAACATCAGAACTGTTTACTAAAAATCTTAATGTATTTGCATTTTAAAAGACAACCTTGTAATTAAATAAAACTCCAAACTTTCAGACAGTGATTAACTCCAGAAAAAATCAGGTCAGAAAGAATAAATATTTCTATCTGGGAGAAAAGAACCACCAAATCACACTATACATATACCTCCATAAGGCCAGCTCTGCTCTGAAATCAAGCAAAAAGATTTTGTCTGATCTGTCTCTTTCAAACTATAAACAATTTTTTTCTTTTTAATTTTATTTTGAAAGAAGCTTTAATTATACACATGCTATATCAGAAATATAGAGGGATTCCCCTCTCCCTCCCACACTTTCCCCCATTAACAACACCCTTCATTAGTGTGGTATGTTTGTTACAATTGATTAACACATATGAAAGCATTGTTACTAACCACTGCCTATAGTTTATAGTTTACACTTTGCACTGCATAATTTTATAGATTTTGACAAAATGTATAATGGCCCGTATGGGTCATTGCAATGTCATGCAGGACAATTCCAATGTCCCCAAAATGCCCCATGTTTTAAGTATTCTTCCCTCTCCCTCCCCTCAAAACCTCTGGTGGCCACTGTCTTTATATCAGAGTTACAGGTTCTTTTATTTATTTTTTTAAATTTGTATTTATTTATTTTTTTACACTGTATTAGGATAGACTAGACCGCCCCAGCAGTTCCTGAGGCTAACACATTTCTATCGCCACAATTACTTTAGCAAACCTGGTTCCCCTTGCTTCTGCAACTTCATGCAGAGCTAGTGATGGAGTCTGCACACAAGTTCTTCCACTGCCAGAATAATAACTCTACTTGTTTGTTCATGCCTCAATCTTGAGGATTTAGGGATGGTGATGCCAACTCTGTTTCCGATTGAGAGGGGCTTAGATTCTGTGGAACAGATGGACGGCACTGTATTGCTTGCACTTTCTGGGGGATGGGTGTTACTCATCATTGTTTCGTCGGTCGTCCTGAGCGAGTCCAATGAACTGGAGAGCAGGTGTTACGACACTACTGAGATTCAGGGCTCAACCAGCATTACCAGCTGACCAAAGATTTAAATGTCTGGAACATATATTTAAAAAGTATAGGTGCTAATTATAGGTTCAAATAAAAGGGGCAGAAGAGCCATGTGTAGGGAAATTATAAATGAGTCTAGCTCTACTATAAACAGATTTTAATTTTGTATTATAAAGTACCAATCACATTTACTGGAATGAAAGTGTTATTATCACTTGCATTCTTGTCTGAGTCAAGAATTCTAGTCCCTCTTCTATTTGAGTTTATATGGTTTTATCTGTTTGGTATTTTTTTGAGTTTTCCTTTTTCTGAAAAGAGTCATTTTTTTGAAGTTTTTAATTAGAGTCAATAACAACAAACCACTTAGGTGCTAACTGGTGGGTATCTGTAACATATAAGGCACTGAATTTTACATTTCTGAATTAATTCTAATGAGATTCTTCCCTTACAGATCATGATGTTGAGACTCAGGGAATTAAAGTAAGTTGTCCAAGTACAGAGCTAGGAAAGGACCCACTAGGAAATGTCAGAATCAGGAATTAAACCTATCAGTGTCCAACTCTAAAGCCCATGCTTTTTTCATTCCAATTCACAAAACCACTTTTAAAAAAAAAAATCTATCTGGCTAACAGCTAAATGTGTCTGATATGTAATTTTTAAAGAGGCCCTACGGCTATCAAACTGCATCTTTACTGCTTTGTGATAATATACTCTTCCCCATATTCTTTTACTCCTTATCTAATATTTTACCAACTTTTGAGAGCTACTGTGTTCTTTGGTAAATGGAAAAATCTCTCCAATTGACATGTAACACTTGAATTAGTTACTTCATATCAGATACAACTCAAAATACAACTCTATCAAGCAGAATCCTTGAATGATACATTGAGCTTTCTCCTAAATAACTGTAGTGGCAGTATTTACTATTATCACTTATTGAATACTTAATGAGTCTGACATTATCAACTAAACTATTTACTCAGGAAAGTTAAGTGGTATTAAGATGATCTATATAACAGAGTTATCTGGCTGTGTGTGGAAAGTGTGTGCCTGTCTAAGGAGAATTAAGCTCATCCTTTCAAATAAGTAGTGTGTACAAGTACAACCGAAACTGATTTATTTAGCAGATGGATTTAGTACCTCTATTCCTGGTCATAATCAAACTAGTTTAAAAAGGGATTGATTAAAACACTATAATGACCCCTAGTTAAGGGAACAAAGGTAAAGTTAACATACTACAAAAACAATAGCATTTCTTGTTGTTTCGGTAAACTGAGAAGATGTGAAGATAAGGTATCAAGTATCCCAGGTAGGTTACCATCCAGCTCTTCATCTTCCCCTTCCAGCTCAATATGAATAGCCAAGCAGACCTGCACACTTTTATCTTGCTTCTTCTTTACAAATTCACATCTCCAAGACATCCATTCTACCATTCTACCATACCGTTTTTTTTGTTTTTTTTGGCTTTGACAAAGAGTTGCAGTCAGCAGAAACTTCTGTAAACAAAATACCCTAGCCTTGCCACGGTTGAGCAAGAGTTAAACTTAAGGTACTTTCTGACTGATGACACTAGCACAGTAAGAGAAGAAGAAATAATTTGTGCTGTCCCAGATGCATCTCATCCTGAGTTCCTCCCCTGGCAAGGTCAGTTCCTTGGTATTCCCCAACCCTGCAGGACCCTTAGGCTAGATGAGGCTGCCAACAATAGTTAGACCTTCTTCCTTAGAATAATATGGTAAGAGCACAATAATCTGAAACTCAAAAGAAGAGGGGATTCATCTTTCAATGATTAGGAAACTTTATCCCACCTTGCCTCACCTAATTATATTGTGCCCAAGCACAATTGCCTTGGGTATGCTGCTTAAAAATATTTCCTTTCCTTAAATATGAGGGAATTTTAGAGAAAAGAAGGATATTTAGGCTATCAAGAGTTTATTTAAATTTTCCAATACTCCTTTGTAAATTCTGATATTTAAAAACATCACTAGGAGGTGCACATAAACCTTAGAGACAAACCTTGAGTTAGGGGGAGAAAAGCTACTGACCTATTTTCTCACTCCTTTCCAATTACAAAAGACCATCCAATTTTATTTTCTTGCTTTTACTGGATATTAAAGTAGCAAAAGTGTTCTCAAAAGGAAACAAGTAATATAAAACAAAATATTCTATTAAAAAAATGAATCTAACCATGTTGTTAAACAAATACCCACAGTCAATTCCCTACAGACAGCATTAAAATTATCATGAATGTCAAGGAGCCTTTCCAAAAAGAAGCCAAATGGAAGAAAAAAGTTTAAAACCCTGCATTTTCAGAATCATAATATTTGGCAGATTCAAACATGAAAACAAACAAGAATTTTTGATAGACTCTTAAATACATACTACTTACATGACACCTTGTAGAACTTTCTGGGGATCTGGGTCAAATAGCCTGTCAACATAGTGGCGACTGCTAGCTGTTACTTCCTAGAAAGTGGGGGAAAAATTATGACATCTGAAGCCATGCAAATCACAAATTCAGAGCATCACCCACAACATCAAACAGCTATATGATCTAACTTAAAGTAGATGCATTAAAACTTCTTTAAAATACTTAGGCATATAATTTAGGCATATAATTATGCCTTCTTATGATATGTAACACTTTGGCAATTTCTCCCTCTGTTATCAGAACAGTTGGAAACTACAATGTTCTTTTAGTTCAAGATGCAAAAGATGGATATTTTTCCAAGAACATCCAGTTTCAAAAATAAGAAAGTCCATGGAATATCACAAGTTCTACAATGCCTTGAAAGTGGCAGAAGAATTTGGGAAGTCAATATAATTAAGACGCAAATATTCATTTAAAAGTGAAAATCATACAGGAAAAGACAAAGTACATTTTGTAAATTATTAACACATGCTGAGAAAAAATTGTGTCAACAAGATAAATAATAAGATGAGGACAGGAAGACACCTGTTTCTCACTAAAGACCTCTATCTAGACAGTAGGATCTTTGTGGTCAGCTCTGCTAGCTTTGCCAACAAATATGTGTTACAAATCAAGCTAAGTGTCTTAATTAACTATTGGATGTCATATATGTAGGATAACAGATAGGAATGTTGATTCTGCTTGGTAACCACTAAAGAAGAGAAATCTAGCTCTCACCGTGGGAAAAAGGTGCAATTCATGGAATAGTCTATCTATAAGGAATAGTCCTGGTACAAGAGAAAGACCTTCACTCAGACTGAAGCAGAGGAGCTATACTGCTTGGCAGCAGAAATAAGGGTAAAAACACAATAAAGGAGTTGTCAGGCTTTCTGTGACAGAAAAACAATTAAGGATTAGGGTGAGTTATCAGGTCCAGCAGAATCACCTTGTCTGAATTGGATAACACTGGGGAGAAGTGGACAGCTAGAGCAGAAAGAGCAAGGGGAGAGGCACTTACCTCCTTTCATTTGTATGGTGGGGTTCGTTCTATAGGTTTTTTCTTGTAATAGTTTTTTTTGTGTGTGGTATATTTATTTTCATTACTTAAATGTGTTTTAAAACAAAGAATGTATGTTTAAGAGCCACAGAAAAGGGATTTTTGTTCCTTGCTCTTTCTTTCTGACACCTGCTGTAACATGCTAATGTACTGTCACCCATTAGCAATAACTTGCTATAGGGAGGAAGAAATAACTTTTCAAATATACCCAGAACCCCAAATCAGTAAAGAGCTAATAGGTAATTGTCAAGATATAGTACCAACTTAAACTTGTATGTCACCAAAACTAACTCTAGAGAAAAACTATACAAACTCTAGTTTCCTGATGACAGACAGTTACCCAAAATCAAAGCATATTTTCATTTACCAAAACAGTCTCATGGGTCAAATACCCCCTTTCAGTATGCACCTCATTAAGAACAAACTGTGGAAGTAAATAAGCAACACTGATAAAAATTCTCACGCCTACCAGAATACAAGTAAAGGACCTGCTAACAGAGTCTGCTTTTTTGAGCTTAAAGCCTGAATTTATCCTCAAAATAACAGAAACAGATTTAGAAAGACTCCTAATCCCTTGGTTTACAAATGAGGTTCCCCATGATCCTTACCTAGAGGGTGGATTGCTGAATGTTAAGTAGGGACGCACACAACTGTATAAATATATCAAAGAAACAAAAGCCCAGGTAAAACTGACAATAGTATTCCTCTAATACAGACAGGTGCCTTTTGTCACTCCATTTGATTTCACGTGCTTTCCTGGCTTTGTAATACAGTCAGGTTCTTCTGAATACCTCAGACTCCTAGCCTCCCTACTATCCAGGGATTGGTCTTTGATTTTACTGTTCCCTTTCACAACCCTTCCCACAGCTCTACATCTCTTGCCTCTAAAAGAGGTTAAAAGAAAAAAAAGGTATGTGGGCTTAAGACCTGTAGTTTAGACAACCTAAATTTCACCTATTAATACTAACTCTTTGCTGCTCTGTGTCTGGTTCATTCAACAAGCACTAACTGAGTACCTACTATATGCAAGGCACTGAGGAAAGCACTAAATTTTTAAAAAAATTTAGTAAGGCACTGGTCCTACCCTCAAAAAATCATATTCTATTATAGCTGTGTTCCCTAATAGAATACAAAAAAGTATAGGGAAGCGGACTTGGCCCAGTGGTTAGGGCATCCGCCTACCACATGGGAGGTCCACAGTTCAAACCCCGGGCCTCCTTGACCCGTGTGGAGCTGGCCCACGCACAGTGCTGATGCGAGCAAGGAGTGCCCTGCCACGCAGGGGTGTCCCCGCGTGGGGGAGCCCCACGCGCAAGGAGTGCGCCCCGTAAGGAGAGCCGCCCAGCGCAAAAGAAAAGTGCAGCCTGCCCAGGAATGGCGCCGCCCACATGGAGAGCTGACATAGCAAGATGACGCAACAAGAAGAAACACAGATTCCCATGCCGCTGACAACAACATAAGCGGACAAAGAAGAACACACAGCAAATGGACACAGAGAACAGACAACTGGGGTGGGAGGGGGGAAGGGGAGAGAAATAAATAAAATAAATAAATCTTTTTAAAAAAATTTATATTGTTAAAAAGAGGGAAGTATATACAACATAAAGCAGTGCTAAAAAGGAAGTAAATAAAGTGGGAGAATTGGAGGGCTTCTTTTTTTTTTTTTTTTAGGAGGTACCGGGAAATGACCCTAGGACCTCATACGTGGGAAGCAGGTGCTTTAGTGCTGAGCTAGATCCACTCCCCAGTGAGAGGTGATTCGTTTTTAAGAGGTACCAGGGCTCAAACCCGGGACCTCATACATGGGAAGCAGCTGCTCCACCACCTGAGCCACATCTGCTCCCCTGGGGAAGGCTTCTTAGAGGAGATAGTTTTGGGAAATGAATAAGACTTAATCAGGATGGACAAGGAAAGAAGGAATCAGAGTTACAACCACAGCCATAGACCATGTGACAGCAGAACATGTTTAAGAATAGACACCCGGTGCACTTACACCAGTTGCTGGTACTGAAAAAGAAGGGAGGAAAGAGAGATGACCACAAATACAAAATACAAAAGGTTAACAGATAGGTGGCCCATAATTACGTAGTTCAGACAGCCTTTGATCAAAGTTCTATGATAGGTGCCAAAGAAGGTACAAGAGGATACTAAGGCAGAAATTTATGTTTAAGAAGCTTACAATCTATAAAGGGGTTGGTCATATACACACACACGCAAAATGATCCTCTGAGCTGCCCATGTAGTAACCTGTGTATCAAAAAAATTGATTTGTTTAAAAAAAAAAGGAATGGGAGAAGAGAATTAGAGAAAGTAAGTTTGTACAATGCTTCAAAAAATTTCACTGTAAAAGGGAATGAAGAAATAAGACAGCAACTAGAGGGAGATGTGGGGTCAGGTGAGATTTTTTTTTTAAGGTGTAATAAATTGCAGCCTATTTATTCACTGATGGAAATTTTTTAATAGAGAAGAAAAATTGATGCTGTATGAAAGAGGGAAAAGAACTTCTAAAATTCATCAATAATTGAGGGGCAGTGGGATCTACTGATAAGTAGAACATGGAATCAGTTAAGCAGATATGGTGTTGAGACCTTGTGGACATTCCTTTTTGATTTTTCAGAGTAAAAATGGAGGAAGAAATGTGGGCAGTTTGAAGAGAGAGAAAAATAGTTGTAGGGTTGAAGTTGTGCCAAGTTAGGATGGCAAAAGAGGAAGGGGTCAGCTGAGTGTATGCAAGGGTGTGATTATAATAAGGGACCCACTGAAGGCCAGTGAAAAAATGGTAGGATTAATAAACTGTAGGTAACAGAGACTGAAAGATTGGTGGAGTTGGGGGAAGTAAAAGGAGTGGGTTGGAAAGACAGAAAGTGGTGGCCAGGATGCTCAAAATTGAAATTAGGGAGGGGTTTTAGTTATCGGTAAGGTCAAGGTCTAAGAAATGACCATGGGAACAAATACCTCAAGGTAGGATGGTGGATATGATCACTGGAGAAGACCAGAGTTTTAGAAAAATTACCTACGTGGGTTATGAAACTTCTACATACTACAGAAGTAATGCTAGAAAGAGTGACCAGGGACTAAGAGCTAAAAATCTTAAAGAAGGAGTAGATGTGGCTCAAGCAATTGGGTGCCCGCCTTTCACATGGGAGGTCCTGGGTTCAGTTTCCGCTGCCTCCTAAAGACAAGCAGACACCACAATGAACAGATGCCACAAGGAGCAGACGCCACAACCAGCAAGGAGCAGAAGTGGCTCAAGTGGCTGGGCACTCACTCACCTCCCACATGGGAGGTCCCAGGTTCAGTTCCCAGTGCCTTCTAAAGAAGCAAGCAGAACCTACAATCTGATTTATTGGACTTACCACACTCAGCTAAGATGGAGGTGAAGAAGGACAACCACCACACCATGGAGCCTAGAGTGATTACAACTGAAAATGGGAGGATTGCATCCAGCATCCAGGTGGAATCTGAGCCTCCTCTTGCCATAAAGGTGCAATGGACACAACCAATCCAGTGTCCACATAGAAGAGGTGGCATTGGATTGGGAAAAGTGGACATAATGGACAAAGGGTATGGGGAAAGGCAGGAAGAGATGAGAGGTGGAGGCATCTTCGGGACATGGAGCTGCCCTGGATGGTGCTTCAGAGGTAATCACCGGACATTGTAAATCCTCACAGGGCCTACATGATGGAATAGAGGAGAGTATGGGCCATGATGTGAACCAATGTATATGAGGTGCAGAGGTGCCCAAAGATGTACTTACCAAATCCAATGGATGTGTCATGATGATGGGAACGAGTGTTGTTGGGGGGGGGGGAGAGGGGGGGTGGGGGGGTGGGGTTGAATGGGACCTCACATATATATTTTTAATGTAATATTATTACAAAGTCAATAAAAAATAAAAAAATTAAAAAAAAAAAAAAAAAAAAAAAAAGAAGCAAGCAGATAACAAGCAGACAAATGAGGAAGCCATCTAGGGTGGGAAGGGGGGAGGGAATTGTTTTAAAATATTAAAAGAAATGATTCAAGGAGGTCTGTAGATGATTACAACAAGGTAGAATCTGATGAGGTTCAAAGTTCAAGTTGAGAGGGCAGAGCGATTTCTAGAAACAGTCAAGAGAAAGGAGGACCACCACCCTCACCTTGAAGCCCAGTTGTAGGAGGGGTTGGGGGGAGCCAGAAGCTGAGAAGGCTGCAGGAGAAAGCAGGAAGTATCATGGCAGGACAAGTCCAGTTTCAGTCTAAACAAAAAGATGAAGGCAATGTTCAGAGAAGAGGCTAAGGAAAGGGAAGTCCAGTAAAAGGAGTATGGAATCTAGATAGAGAAGCGGTCAGACAGAACTGAACAGGAATGGGGAATGACCCGAGGAACGCGGGCTTCTTGTGGCAGTTAATGTAAACCGAAATCAAGAGCTTAATCCTTGAGGTCTCAACACAAAGAGTGGGGGTGAGGCTGTGAGGGTTGGAAGGTAAGGGTGGAGAGAATTCTGGGGCCTTTCTTCCTTCTTGCTAACAGCAGAATGGAGGCTGGGAAAGGACAGTTTGATCTGGGCACCCAGAGCCCTGGGACTTACTTCAAAAATATGAGAACCACTGGGGTTCCATTTTCTCTTCTGCCCACGGAGGGACTCTAATGATCTGTCCTTCGAAGATATGGCTTCACTTTTCCTTCAAAAAAAAAACCAATGCCTTTTAAAACGGCTTTCTGTAGCTTCCAATAACTGGATGGGATTTGTATGCATGGTGAGTCCTGCATCCTCCCAATCAACAGAGTAAGTCTGCCAAGCTGCCGGCTAAGCCCAGGGTACATACAGTCTGTGCCCATGAAGGAGAGCTACACCGGCCAGGGTCAGATCTATGACCTCCGCCTCTTGGCACAGGGCATCAAACAAATGAGCTAGCCAGCCCTTGAAACCCGGCTCCAAACTCATTTTACACACTGAAAGCTGTAATGAAGCCAATGACAATGTCTATGGACACCAATTTGTGAATTAAGGGTTAATTCTAAAAATTTTGATTCTAGAACTGATTCTACTGTGTGTACCACAAAGGTACTATCATATAAAAGAAGGACAAAAGCTTGAAGCAAATTTCTTCTGGAAAACAGAAAGAGAGACAAGTGATGAGCCGCATTCCACTGTGGAGAAGTATTATGTAGAAGAAATTTCCCTTTCATTATGTGACCATCTATGATAGGCAGCCTGTCCCCACCTCCTGGTGTCCGTGCCCTTGTTCAACTCCCTTCCCTGGAATGAGGGCTGGACCTAGTGACTTGATTCTAATAAATGGAATGCAGCAGAGGTGATGGATGTCACTTCAGAAATGAGGTTACAAAGGCCTGGGCACTCGGCTCCCTCGCTCTCACTCACTCTGACGGAAGCCAGCTGCCATGCTGGCAATTGCCCTGTGGAGAAGTCTACAGGCATGGAACTGAGGGAAGCCCCTGACCAAAGCCAACAAGGGACTGAGGTTCTTAGTCCAACAGCCATAAGGAACTGAATTATATGAAGAGTGAGCTTGAAAATCAATTCTCTTCTAGTTGAGGCTTCAGATGAACTGCAGCTCTGGCTGACACCATGACTGCAAACTCATGAGAGACCTTGAGCCAGAAGCACCCGATAAGCCATGCTTGGATTCCTAGCCTACAGAAACTGTGAGATAATAAACGTGGTTTTTTAAAAAACATTTTAAATTAAATGTCTTCAATTATATTATTGATATTTCCTATTGTCCATTGTCTCTGTTCACACTCCTTTTTCTTTTTAGGAGGTACCAGGGATTGAACCCAGAACCTTATACCTGGGAGGCCAGCACTCAACTACTGAGCTACCTCCACTCCTCTAAATACTGTCTTAAGCTGCTAAGCTTAATGCATGTAATGTAGCAACAGATAACTAATATACCACTTATCATCCAAACTAGGATAATTTTAAGAGAGAAAGAGGATACTATTAGTAAACATGTATTACAGAACTATACACATAAATCAAGAGTGTCAGAGATGAACTGCACCACATGGTCAACCTACTATTCACTCTTCTTTAGTAGTACAAAAAAAAGGAGGAACAACTTATAGTTTGCTCAGGTAACTGTGAGACATCTGGAAAGGCAAATAAGAACAGTCTCTAAATGCTCCTCTAAATAAACAGACAACCCATAACTAAAACCATTGCCATTTGGGAAAAAAAATTATCCAGGAAGGGTTTTGAATGCCAAATTGCACGTTCTAGATTGCTATGAATGGGATTTAACTCAAGGGTTAGGGGAAATTAGTGTTCAAGTCAAGTTTTGGGATAAATGATGAGTTTAAAATAATGAATGATAGTTTAAAGGTTAATAAGAAAATACCAAATTGCATTAAGTTTATTTATTTATTTTTTAAGATTTATTTATTTCTCTCCCCTCCCCCCCCAACCCCAGTAGTCTGTTCTCTGTGTCTATTTGCTGCGTGTTCTTTGTCTGCTTCTGTTGTTGTCAGCAGCACAGGAATCTGTGTTTCTTTTTTTGTTGCATCATCTTGCTGTGTCAGCTCTCCGTGTGTGCGGCACCACTCCTGGGCGGGCTGCACTTTCTTTCGCGCTGGGCGGCTCTCCTTATGGGGCATACTCCTTGCGCGTGGGGCTCCCCTATGCAGGGGACACTCCTGCGTGGCAGGGCACTCCTTGTGCGCATCAGCACCGCGCATGGGCCAGCTCCACACGGGTCAGGAGGCCCAGGGTTTGAACTGTGGACCTCCCATGTGGTAGACAGACGCCCTAACCACTGGGCCAAGTCTGCCGCCTGCATTAAGTTTATTTAATTAAAGTCTTGCTTTATGTATATTTCATTGCAATGCAGTAGTCTTGGGAAACAGATGTGGCTCAAGGAGTTGGGCACCCACCTATGGGAGGTTCCAGGTTCAGTTCTCCGTGCCTCCTAAAGATGAGGAAGATGGTGAGCTGACGCAACAAGGTGACATATTGCAATGACACAACAAAGAAATACAACGAGGAAACAATGAGAGCCACAATAAGCAGGAAGGGGAGGTGACTCAAGTGATTAGGCACCTCCCTCCTACACTGAAGTTCCCAGGTTACATTCCCAGTGACTCCCAAAAAGAAGACGAGAACACAACGAACACATACAGAGCACAAAGAGTGACCACAAACAACAAGGGGGGGATGGGGAAAAATAATAAAATAAATTTTTAAAAATGCAGTAGTGTTTATTTCTAACATATGAGGGCATTATGTAGTGACAAAGGTGCTAAGTACACATGCAGATGAATGAATTTAGACTCTTACCTCACATCACATACAAAAAAATCAAATCAAAATGGATCAATGACCTAAATATAAGAGCTGAAACTATAAAACTCTTAGAAGATAACACAGGGGCAGATCTTCATGCCTCAGATTAGGCAATTAATTCTTAGATATGACAACAAAAGCATAAGCAACAAAAGAAGTAGATAAATTTGATTTCCACAAAATTAGAAACATTTGTGAGGAAGTGGATGTGGCTCAAGCGATTGGGCTCCCATCTACCATATAGGAGGTCCAGGGGTTCAATTCCTGGAGCCTCCTCGTGAGAGTAAGCTGGCCCGAGCAGCAAGCTGGCCCAAGTGGAGAGCTGGCCCAAGCAGAGTGCTGGCACCTGTGGAGTGCTGGTCTGCATGGAAAGCTGACACAAGATGATGCAACAAAAAGAGACACAAAGGAGAGACAATAAGAGACGCAGCAGACCAGGGAGCTGAGGTGGTGCAAGAGATTGTGCACCTCTCTCCCACTCCGGAAGGTCCTAGGATCTGTTCCCAGTGCTGCCTAAAGAGAAGACAAGCAGACACAGAACACACAGCGAGTGGACACAGAAAGCAGAGAGTAAGTGCGAAACAAGGGGGGCGGGGAGGGGGAATAAATAAATCTTAAAAAAAAAAAATTTGTGCACAGAATCATCAAGAAACTAAAAAGATAACCTACAGAATAGGAGAAAATAGTTTCAAACTATACATTAAGGGTTTAATATTTAGAACATATAAAGAGCTTTTACAATGCAACAACAAAAAGACAAACAACCCAATTTAAAAATGGGCAAAGAATTTGAATAGACATTACTCTAAAGAAAATACACAAATGGCCAATAAACACATGAAAAGATTTGTTTATTAAAACCATTAGGGTAATGCTAATTGAAACCACAATGAGATACCATATCACACCCACAAGGAGGACATTAATTAAAAAACAGAAAATAACAAGTGTTGGAGAGGATATAGAGAAATTGGAACTCTAGTGCACTGTTGTTAGGAATGTAAAACAGGGCAGCCATGGGAAAGCAACATGGCAATTCCTCAAAAAGTTAAATATAGAATTACCAATTTACCTGGCAATCCCACTTCCAGATATAGAGCCAATGAAACGGAAAACAGGACTGCAAACAGATGTTTATAGCAGCATTATTCACAACACCCGAAAGCTGGAAGCAACCCAAGTGTCCATCAATAATGAATAAACAAAATGTGGTATATATACAAAATGGAATATTATTTGGCCACAAGAAAAAAGTAAAGCTATGAAACATGCTGTTACACAGAATTACCTCAAAAACATTATGCTCGGTGAAATAGGCAAGAAAGACAAGGCCAAATATTTTATGATATCACTAATAAAAGATGACGACAAATAGCAAATTTGCAGAGTCAGAAAACATATTAGAGGTTACAGAGGAGGGGCAGATGAGGGGGAAGGGGAAGTGTCTGTAGGGGAAAAAAGATAAGACCACTCATTAATTTTCATCATTCAGCATGCCAGGGGAAATCCTAGTTTGGAGAGAAATGGAAGAAACGCAAACAAAAAAAAAATGTCTGAACTCTAGGAAGTTAAAATCTATTCAAACTTAAATTTAACATGTAGGTACCTCCAATTTACCAGGTATTAAGCTAGATTATGGGAATAGAGAGAGAAGACAGAGTTCCTTGCCCTCAAGGAAGGAAACAGGTAAGCAAGGAGGTTACAATACTGAGTAAAACCAGCAATCACAAAGGTGGACACCGGGAAAAACACAGTTCATGCAAAGACATTATTAACTGAAGTCAGAGATGGGATGGAGCATGATGTCAAAACAGTGGGGATGATTAATCCGAAAGACTAATGTTTAATGTGTCAGGTGAAAAAGGGGAAAAAAGACAAAGATGCTAGGTAAAGAGAACAAGAGAGAAAACAAAAGAGTTCTGAAACAAAATGGTGTGTTTGAGAAATAAAGTGCAATTTTGTATCATGACAATACAGTATAAAGTTGGGAGTATAAAAAGTGCTGAAGCTCTATTATTTAATTCGGTCAACAAATATTTAAGCAGCTATGAAGGTACTCTCTAGGCAAGTGAGAGAGAGAGAAAAAAAGCCCGCCTCTGTATAGCTTACAATTCAGCGAGGAAAGAAAGGCAAAAAGCAGTAAGCATAATAAATAAGTGATATAGTATATTACAAGGTTATACATGCTATAGGGAGAACTTTTGTTTCCATGTCCTCATACTATAACTGCACTGTCAAAAACTTGGGTGGGAGATGGGGGAAGGCCAAGAACTGCAGGAAAGAGGGAGGTATATTCAGATAGAGCACTCAGAAAGCCCCTACGCTTTCATCAGTTCTAACCAGGGGCATTACATTCCTTACGTACATTTTGTAAATCTTTGGAAATGACTTTTGGCTGTCAAAATGACAACAGGTGCTATTGATATCTAGTGGGAAAGACTAGGGATGCCAGATGCACTGCAATGTGTGAGAGAATAGGCCCATGTCACCAAAGATTTTCCACTATCTAATCACGTAGGTAAAAAACCCTTTTATATTATCTGAGCCTAGAATCTAACTTCATTTTACATATAAACACAAAAATATTTCGTACAGATTCAAAATACAATTGATTTTCCAAGAATGCAACTCTCACATGAATAAAAATTTGTACTTGGTCTTATTGGGAACAACACCATTTCAGAAAGTCACATTAAAAAACCCCACTTATTGTATTTAGTAACTATTACAACATATCTGTCACATTCACAGCCAAACTACGTACATTTTCAAGCATATTATATTCTTTATTACTTCTTTCTAGTATAGCAGTACCTAAGCTTTTAAGCATTTAAATGGTATTATTATTTAGTTTCCTGCTCCTTCTCCCTTAATATAGCTGGGGTACTATGTCAACTCTAAAAAAAAAAATTACATGTAAGGATAGCTAAATTATCTATGCATCTCATTTCAAGATAGCCAAGGAGGCACTACAAAATATTTGTAATAAAAAGGGGTGTTGACAGTGAACCCAGTGGTATATGAGAGACTGTGATTAACAGTACAAATATGAGACTATTGTCTCATGAACTATAACAAATATACAGTACTAATAACGGTATTTATACTAGGATGTTTGTGGGAAAAATACACCAAATGTAAGCTATAGATTATTGCTAGCAATAATATTATGACAATGATCTTTCATCATTTATAACAAATGTTCTACAACAATGCAAGATGTTGTTGGTGGGCTGATATATGGGAATCCTGTATGCTATGCATGACTGTTGTGTAAACTCCTAACTTCTCTACTAAAACAAGCAGGTGGTGGGCTACTGAGTCTGATAGGGCTGGAAACCACTGATTAAAACAGTACTTAATGCTCCAGTCAGCGGAGAGCTCCAGAACCTACTGCCCATCCCCCAAACAATTTGAAACTAAAATTTGGTTTTCTGATGCCTCAGGTTCAAAAAATACTTTCTCTGTCACTTTGACAATTTTCTGAAAGGCTCAGATCAGTCTCAAATACACAATTATTCATTTGAAAGCCCAGAGACATCTGAAGTGTTATATTTGTCCATAGAGAGGTTAGGGCTGCCACAATCCAGAATTTTAGAAACCAGTACTTTAAAAGCAGCATTTTATTACACAGTGCCTTAATTTCAAATAATTTCCGCCCCCTTTGTTCTATCTGTAAGACAATGAAAGTCACAAAATCTTAAATACCACCTACTGTTGCTTAAAGAGTTTTGGTGATAGTTTTTCTCTGCCAGAGAGTTGATTTTGCTACTAACCAAAATTAATTATCAGACAATTCATTCATAATTCTTAGGAAATTGGGAAATTTTCCTTAGAGAGGAAAAAAAAATCTGCCTTCCTCTGGAACAACATGAAAAAAGCTGCCATCAACAAAGACTAACCTTTTACTTGCAGACCGCTATCAAGCCCTTCCTATGTACTCCAAAATTTCCACTTGCCTTTAAAAGGAGGAAAAGAAAGGAGAGAAAAGGGGAAAGGGAAAAAGAAAAGGAAAGGGAAAGGAAAGAAAAACCACCTAAGCACCATTTTAAACCCAAAATTTTGGTTTCTTTCTTTTTTTTTTTGGAATCTTGGTAAACTTCTGGTCCCATTAGAACTCAATCTGATTTAAAACATTCAATTATTTCACCCCTTCACGTAAGTATTTTTGAAACTATTTTTATCCTTAAATTTCTTCCTATGTGATTCATTCTTTGGTATTTCTAAAGGTTCACAGCACCCTATCACCCCAGACTAAACCAACCCCCCGCTTTTCTGTAGCATCCAGTACTCAACTTTGGAAAGTTTCTAAAATGTCATTTCACAATTCTGCTGGGTTTCATCAACGTAGAGAGTAACAAGCTTATGGCAACTGAAATTCCTAAAATATAACCTTCTTTAATTTCATAAATATAATCTAACCATGAAGATACTACCATATACATATTATATAAAAATTTTTAACCTACTTGGATAAGAGGCCACTTCAGCCTCTCAATAAAGACAGTAATCACACTTTACATAAGAGAAGTTATTAAGAAACAAACAGTAAATTAATTGATGCTCATAGCGTTTCAAAATAAATTAAGAGGTAAGGCGGTACATGAAAAAAACACACACACACTTTTTTTTATGTGGGAGTTTGTAGATCTGTTTGACACCAGCCTCTCATTCTGTTTTCCCATAATAAAAAATGACAAGCATGAAGAAAAAAATAAAACAAAACACGATAAGCATGGAACTAAAGACTATCTGCAGGATTCTTCCAGGCAAAGATTCCATCGTTTTACACTCATACAAAGTGGGGATTTTTTTTCCATAACAGAAAATCCAGAGCACAGTGGTATGAAAAGGGATGTAAAGAGTAGCTTTTATTTTTTCTGTAGCGTTCTGCATTCCTAATGTGATAATATGTTCTTATACTCCTTGTATAATTTTTTTTAATATCCCCCGCTTGTGGCTTTTTTGCGTGCTGTCTGCTCTGTGTCCATTCACTGTGCGTTCTTCTGTGTCTGTATTTATTTATTTCTCCTCCCCCCTTGCAGCTTGCTTACTATCTGCTCTTTGTGTCCATTTGCTGTGTGCTCTTCTGTGGTTTTTTTTTTTTCTTGTTTCCCTTTTATGTTGCGTCACCTTGCTCAGTAAGCTCTCTGCGGTGCCTCCGGGCTAGTGGGCTCTCTGTGGCGCTTTGCAGGCAGGGTAGCTCTTCCACAGCATGTGGGCGAGCCTGCCTTCACGAGGAGGCCTGGAGACACAAACCCAGGGCCTCCCATATGGTAGACGGGAGCCCAACTGATTGAGCCACAGCCGCTTCCCTCCTTGTATAATTTTAATAACTACTATCAACATGCTTTGGTGGTCACAAATTGGAAGCAATTTAGTATTCACGCTTCTAACTAGGCATTTCCAGTGTTCACCCTTTTTAAATATGGTACGAACCACAAAGAGTTATCCAGGTCTAGAGATCTTAAAGGTTTCTTCACAATATTAAATTCTATTCATTTACTGAGACTTCAGTTCCTTATTCTTCAGTGTAGATGAGAATGCCTGAACACTGAGGGTCAAGAAGAGATCTCTCCAGATAAGAGTAAATGAACAAAGAATCTGTGATGCAAAACAGCATTACCTAAAAGTCCGAGGGAGCAAGAACCATCTCTGAAAGGCACGAAAGAATGACAAGACTTATGAGAATTTTACAAAAATTTCAATATTCTCTGGGTTAACTCAGGCTCATTTAGAAGCCTCCCAAGATCAATAGATAGCCAAGGAAATCCACTGGGATGCATTTAAAGGCCTACTTTTCAATCTGAAATAATGTTAGAGTCAGGCTATTCAGACATGGGTGCAGTATTGTCCTGGACCATAAGAAAAGTCGGAATTATTATTCAAGGCTGCAATCATGTAATGACTTAGAGCTCCTGAGTACCACTTTTCATCTTTCATGGTAAGTCCAGAAGAGGTTTTGTCCTGACAGGCCAGAGCTGCCTCCAGATTAAAAGGGCCTTATTTGCTTCAGAGGGCTTATTTTCTTAGAGACAACATCCTGGCCTTGGAGCTATCCATGGTGCTTGACTCAGATTCAGACCTCAGCCTGCAGCTAAGAGTTGATGCCTAAGATTTCCCATTATAGTACAGCTTGGGATCTGTCTGACGTATTGCACTGCTCAGGGTTGGTCTGGCTTGTCATCCACACTGTGGCCTGTAACAACCATGCCAATATCATGGGCCACTTCCAATCTCTGTCTATCCCACTTGGCCTGTGCACAAACCCACAAGTGCCTTACTAAGACTTACACAAATCCTAGGTTGGCTCTCAAGCTAAACCAGCTCTGCAGCTAGGCCTGCTACACCTCCTGCTACACGAAGCCCTTCTCTGGACCCAGAACACCTTCAGGGAGATCACTGACATACTTTGGGCAAGAGATTATGGCTCTTCAGAGACGAGTTCCCCACATGGTACCCTACATGAGTTTTAAAACTTTGTTACAAATTTTTCCACTCCAAAATGCTTTAAAATGAATTTTATTTCTTATATATGTTTTTGTGACTGGTTGACATTGGAATGGTAAAGTAAAGGAGTTATTAACCTAGGACTGAAATGTAAGTTTCAAGGAATCTAAGAATCCCTCTATATTATATGTCTTTTTAGGCATATGTATGCTTTTCTGGATAAAAGAGTATCAAAAACCCTATCCTTAAAAGGTTAAAAATCACTGATCCATATGACGATGACTCCTAAATACTCCTCACCACTCCAGAGCTAAGTACTCAATCTTTATATCCCATTGCCTATTAGACTACTCTAAATGGATGTTCTGAGAACTTTTCAAAATCAACATGTCCAAAACTAAATCCATTTTTACTCCTCATTCCCCTAACATATTCATCTCTTGATCCTCAGATCTCAGTAGATGATATCACCTAGGTGCAAAGGTAAAAACCCTGGGAATCATGCTTGACTCTTTCCTCTTCCTTATTCGCTCCTTATCCAATCAGTCACCACTTAAAGTTTTTTGACAACCCAACATATTCTTTAATACATTCTTTTTTTTTTTTAAGATTTATTTTTTTATTTATTTCTCTCCCCTTCCCCCCCAGTTGTCTGCTCTCTGTGTCCATTTGTTGTGTGTTCTTCTGTGACCGCTTCTATCCTTATCAGCGGCACCTTGTTTCTTTTTGTTGCGTCATCTTGTTGTGTCAGCTCTCCGTGTGTGCGGTGCTATTTTTGGGCAGGCTGCACTTTCTTTCGCACTGGGCAGCTCTCTTACGGGGCATGCTCCTTGGACGTGGGGGTCACTCCTTGTGCGTGGGGCTCCCCTACGCAGGGGACACCCCTGCATGTCAGGGCACTCCTAGTGTGCATCAGCACTGCGCATTGGCCAGCTCCACAGGAGTCAAGAAGGCCCAGGGTTTAAACTGTGGACCTCCCATGTGGTAGGCGAATGCCCTATCCATTGGGCCAAGTCCGCTTCCCTCTTTAATACATTCTTGAGGCAAAAGAAGCATGTGTTCTATAATCAACTTCCAGTTAGTAAGGATCTCAAAGTATTAATAGATCCTAAAGGCTGGAAAGTTACCACTGGACCACAACCTTTCATTCTTAACAGAAAGCATAACACTATCTCATCATTCCCCCAATAACTCTATTATAAGAATATGCCAGAGAACACAGCTCTTTATTCTGATTTTATGCAACAAGGTGAAAATGGTTTTCCTTTATCAAAGTGACAAGGGTGGGCTGTCCATATAAAACAATTTTTTTGGAGTTATCTTTAATTCCTATCTAATAGTTCCAGTGATCATAAGCAGTACTGCTCAGTGAAGGCAGCTTTTCTCCAATTCCCAAGAAGTAGCAGGAATTTTCTTTTATCTGATAATACCATATCTTTACCCAGAAGCCAAGATGACAGGTAGCACTGCAAAACAATTGTCAAATCAGCAATCAAAAGATAAGAGTCAAAAATAAAAGAAAAAAAAATACACACAAAAAAAGATATGAGTCAGAATCACTGGAATCCCTGGCTTCTGGCACTAGGTATTTAAAATGGCATGAGAATGGGAGGTCACAGGATGGCTAGATCTCCAGGTAAAATGTGAACGCTCTACACTAACAAGTTTCTGATTCTTGATAAAGTTTAAAAGAGTTCTTGAGCACTCACTGTCTGAATTCACCTAACAATCTTTCTTTATGACACAGTAAAATGTCATGAAACATATACAATGAGTATTTCCCATTCTTTACCATTACCACAAAGATTAAGAAGTTCATACCAATTACTTTCTTTTAGGACTAACTTCTGACATACCTTGTGCTTACTGGTACTTTGTAAACTAGCAGCAAACTTTAAAATGTGCTGGCTCAGATCTTATTTTTAATTTATTACTAAAAGCCAAAGGAGGTCAAATTTATGCCTATAAGACAATCAAGTTTAAGCTCACAGAAAAATGTTCTCTAGTTATTGTCAGTTATCCATGTAAGAGAGCAAATCAATATACAGCTACAGGCAAGGACAACAAGATGCTCATCATCATGAAGAACAGGGGGGAAAATCAAGGAATATCTAGGGAATAGTCTATGGAATTCTAATAACTGATTGTCAAAAAAAAAGGCATAATAGCTCTTGTGAAAAGATTATAACGAAGGTAATTAAAATTAACAAGCACTTTAGCTATTTATATCAGTCTATGGTGTGATTTCAAGGCATTTTATTATGTTGTCTATCTGATACCTTTAGAAAATGACCAAAGTAAAATGAAGTCATCCTCTTAACAGGATCTTTCACAGAGCTTTTTTTTTTTTAATTAAGCCCAATTTATCAATATTTTCCTTTATAGGTCATACTTTTGGTGTTATATCTAATAAGAACTCTTCACCAAGTCCTATGTTCTGTAGATTTCCTCCTGTTACTTTTCAAGTTTTAATTTTGTGCTTTACAATTAAATCTATGATTCATTTTTGAGTTAATTTTTATATAAGGAGTGAGGTTTAGGTCAAGATTCATTTTTTGCCTATGGTTAAGTGAATGAAAACACAAGCTAAAGGCTTGGGGAAAATATTTGCAAAGTACCTATCTTATAAAGGACTCATATCTAGAATATATAAAGAGCTCTCAAAACAGTAAAAAAGCAAATAATCCTACTAGAAAAGGGCCAAAGGAAATGAAGAGACAATTCACCAAAGAAGATACATGGATAGCATATAAGCAATAAAAAATTTTCAACATTAGTAATCATTAGGGAAAAGCATATTAAGACCATGATAAGATATCACTACACACCCATTACAACAGCTGGAATAAAAAAATTTGACAATACCAAAAGCTGGTGAGGATGTGGAGAAACTGGATCTCTCACACATTGTTGATGGGAATGTAAAATAGTACAGTCTCTATGGAAAATAATTTAACAGTTTCTTTAAAACTTTAAGCGAAAATTTACCATATGGGGGAGCGGTTGTGGCTCAACTGATAGAGCGTCTGCCTACCACATAAGAGATCCAGAGTTCGGTACCCAGGGCCTCCTGACCTGTGTGGTGAGCTGGCCCATGTGTAGTACAGCTGCGTGCAAGGAGTGTCGCACCACGCAGGAGTGTCCCCAACGTAGGGGTTCCCCATGCACAAAGAGTGCTCCCCGCAAGGAGAGCCACCCCACGCGAAAAAAGCGCAGCCCACCCAGAAGTGGCGCCACACACATGGAGAGCTGATGCAGCAAGATGATGCAACAAAAAAAGGGACAGCTTCCAGGTATCTCATGACAAGAATGCAAGTGGACACAGAAGAACACACAGCAAATGGACACAGAGAGCAGACAATAATAGGGGGAAGGGAGAGAAATAAATAAAATAAATGTTTAAAAAAAAAATTTACCGTATGACCAAGCAATTGTACTCCTGGGCATTTATTTCAGAAATATGAATACTTAGGTCCATATAAAAACCTGAACATGATTATTATAGTTATTTGCAATAGTCAAAAACTGGAAACAACCAAAATGTCCTAAAACAGGTGAATGATTAAACAAGTTGTTGTATGTCCATACCATGGAAAGCTACCAAGCAATAAAAAGGAACAAATCACTGATAGATGCAACATGTATCCCAAAAGCATTATTCTGAGTGACAGAAACCAATAACAAAAAGTCACATATGTATGACGCCATTTATGAAATATTATCAAAAGTGACAAAATCAAAGAGATGGAGAAAAGATAAGTGGTTGCTAGGAGTATTAGACGTGGTGGTTGGGGATAGGTATGACAATAAAAGGATAGCATTAAGGAGATCTTTGTGGTGATGGAACAGTTCTGTATCTTGACTGCAGTGATGGTACATGAATATACATGTTTTGATAAAATGATACAGAACGATATACACTATATACCAATATCAAAATCCTGGTTTTGAGACTGTACTATAGTACTGTAAGATGTAACCAATGGGAGAAACCGGGTGAAGAGTACATAGGGACATCTGTGTACTATCTTTACAACTTTCTATGAATCTGCAACTATTTCAAAATAAATAAGGTTCTAAAAATTCAACCAATGTAAAATAATCCATAAATTCTGGAAACACGGAAGAATTTATAAAATTTTTTAAAAGGGTAAAGCTGTCATGCCAAGTACAAACCAAAGAGGGGTACAGTGCTCAAGGTACAGTCTAGAAAGAGAGCGGGAGAGTTTGTTGAACTCCCCAAAACAATTCAATCAAATATTTATTGACTGTAAGACATAGTGCTAAAGTAGTAATTTGGATTAAAAAGAATAAAATGTCAAGCACTTACCTTTAAATTAATTTACTCTCTGAGAAGGTAAGATGGAATAATTATTAAAAGCCTCAGGGCCTCTGCAATAGCAATTCCCCTGGCCTAAAAACACTCTTCTATTACTTCTAGTTAGCTCCTTCTCATATTTCAACTCTCGGCTCAGTGTAACTTCTTCAGGAAACCATTCCTTCTTCTCCCCATTGTGCCCCACATTAAATCAAGATCCTTTATTACATGCTGTCACAGCACCTTTATTTTTCTGACATAGCACTAATCACCATTCACAAACAAACTAATGTGTGATTATTTGATACCTACTCTCTTCAACAGGCTATAAACTCCAAAAGGGCAGAGACAGGTCTTTATAACTCACCAATGTATTCCCAGAGCCCAATGCTAAGCCTAGCAAATGAGAGAAGCTCAAAATAAATACATAGGTATCCATTTAAAGCTAAATTGATTTGTACAAATATGTGGGCAGACAGTAAGGGTTACTGGGGCTTGGAAGAAGTCAAAATCACTTCAAAGAAAGCCAATTTCTAAGAAATAGGAGGTTTATGCAAAGGATACTCTTAAATCCAAAGCCAAATATGAACTTCAGCTTTTTGGCAATAGGAACCCACTAAAGAACTGAAAACAGTGAAGTGGTATGTACAAAATTTTCTTTAGGGAAATTAACATGGATAATAGACTTGAACTGAGAGGTAAGACACTAGAGGCAATAAAAATTATTGCAAGGACACTGTGGTAGTGCTGGCACAAAATGATAAGGTCTGAGAGTAGGCATGAGAACAGAAAGATATGAGAAACACTAAGAATGAAGAAACAGCAGACTTTAATGACTGATTAGACATAGGGCCATGAGAAAGGGAAGAGTTAAAGATGATTCAGAAGATTTAAAAGTGAGTGAGCAGTATAAGATAGTACCATTAACAGAAATGGGAAGTCATAACTAAGTCCTTCTATCAGGAGAAGGAATGTGTTTTGTTGCAAGTGCTGGGTGACATCCACACAACTGCAGATGTGAGATTAGATGCAGGAGAAGTAGATGTGTTGAGTCAGTCACAGTTAGGGCCAGGAGAGAGAATGAGAGCCCTCAGGGAGAAGGTTCAAATGCCTTGGATGAAATCCTTTAAAACTATATTATTTCCTTTTTGTTCAAATTATGTTTACTAAGCTCCTTGAAGACTGATTCCATCTTTGAATTCCCCTAAAGTAGACAATACAGGGCTTTGTACCCAACTGGTACACAATAAGCTTATTAAAGGAATGAATTATTCAAGATAATTTCTGATAACTATTTCCTGCTCCATTTGCACTTTGTACTCCAAAAAGTGGTGCCCTGGATAGCATTTTGAAAGTACAACCTTCACTTTAAATTAGTAAAATCAGTTCTGACACAAGTCAGCACATAAGTTTGACAGTTTAAGTCATTTATCCAAGGCTCTGGTTTCCCAAGGTTCTAAGACTGAAAAACCAGGAAATGACTTTGGACTGTGCCCCCAGTGAGACCAGGGTTACCGCAAATCCCAACTAGAAGTAAAGAATACTCTTCAAGAAGATTCTGAATAAAATTAAACAGGACATGTTATTTACTGAAGAAATGAAAAGAAATTTTTCAATCATATGTACTATACTAATTAACAATGAAAAGAAGTAAAGAACCTTCAGGTAAATTGAAGGATGGATAACTGAAATCTAAATGAAATAATTAAAGGGGAACTGAGGACACCCCCCTTTTTTAGAACACTATGAGAGAAACGTCACTGGTCTGCTCTCCCATAAAAGATTCCTGGGTATACGGTCAGAGGTAGAGTAATGGGTTAATCTGATTCAATATTTAGGTGAACAGTTTTTCCCCAGTTGCTGTTTAAGGAAAAGGTACTGCTAAAGTGATTCAGGGGATAAGATTGTTGACAGGACTCCAAATTATTATTTCATTATTAAGGCTTTTTGAGGTTGCAGTATACCATACTGTTCTAATTCAGAATCATAAATGTCCTTGGAGCTTTCAGACAGGTATGTTTGTGGGAGAAGTCAGGAAAGAGGGGGAAAAAAATCGGCTGGAGTCACAAACTCTAGGAATATATATAGATGACTGCTGTCAGATTCCAACTACCCTCTCAGTATCAGAGTGGCTTCCAGCCACAAGTCGAAAATACCGTCAACCAAACATTGCCTACTTGTTTCCAACAACAGCAAATGGATCACAGGTAGACCGACCATTCTCAGCGCCGGTCTCGAGACAGCTCGAATCGGTTGCAAAACCCTTTTAAGTTATCTACTGTTAACTTTCATCCCTGGTCCTGGATCTCTCAAGAACAACACGGTGAAAGTCTTTATTCTTAATCTTTTTAAAAGACTAGGTATGACTTCTTGGCACGGCAATATGTTCTCTCTTTTTAATAAGAGGGAAATCTTGCTTTCTCAATGTCTGCCTCCCCTAAAAGAAAAAAAAAAAAAAAAGCCTGGAACTAGGAACGTGCAGTTCCCTTTCAACAGAACCGAGACCTCCTGAGCAAAGTGGCTTAAATAACCGCACGCCCTAAGAGAAGTCGCGGCTGAGGGGAGTCGCGCTGCCATGAGGCCAGCAGCTCCCGCCGCAGCCCGGGGTCGGCCGCCGCCCGCGACGGGGGCGACACACACCTGGGCGGGCAGCCGGGAGGCCGCAGGGGGCGGGCGGGGAGCCCAGGAGCCCGCACCCCCGCCTGCCGGAGCCTCGGGACGGAGCCCGCCGCCCCACGGCAGCGCGCGGCCAAGAGCCAGGCTCCGAGAAGCGCGAGCCGCGCCGCCGCGCGAGCCCACCCGGCCCGCCCGCGCACGCCGCCCCGGGAAGCCGCACGAGTGCGAGCCCCGGAAGTCGGAGGCGTCTCAGGCTCGGCCGGGGTCGCGTCTGCCCCAACGGCTCGCCCTCCCTCACTGCCCGACCCCAGGCTGAGGCCGGAGGCCGCCCCAGAGGGTGGTGCCCGGGAGGAGCGCCAAAAGCGCGTGGGGAAACGGTGCGGGACGGCCCGGCGCCCGCACAGGCGGGCGAGCGCAGCGGGTCACTCACCGAAAGGACGCTCATGCGGATTGGGGTCTCCAACAAGCACGCCATCTTGAGCCTTCCCACCCGGCTCCTGCCGGCGCCGGCGCGGGGGCCGGCACTTTCGACAGCGAACTCTCGGGCCAATGGCAGTCACCTCTGCAGAAAGTCCGGCGGAGAGACGAGCCCTGGCCACGCTCCGGACGCCGCTGAGGTACCAGAGGGGCGGAAGAAGGGAGCGCAAAGGGAAATCGCACGAGGAACCTCCTTACGAATCGCCCTTTCAGAAACAGCAGCTACTCTTCAGCCTGGGTTAGAGGTGGGCGCGGGCAGCGGTTTCCGCATGCGCAAAGGAGATCCGTCGACCCCACCTGGCGCTGGCGGGGGGCGGAGCCTCGGGGGCGGAGCCTGGCTCCGGGGCTGTGACCCGCCCGGCCTGCGCTCGTTGTACTGCAGGCGCTCGGCTGTCCCCGTGCCGGGACGCTGGCGTTTGGAGTCACGTACATAGGTTGAAGGGCGCGTATACGTTCTTTCTCTCACTCGGTCTTTGCCCCAAACCTCCAGTGTCTTGATATCTCCATTTTACAGGTGGAGAAACTGTGGCTCAGCCAAAGCTTTTAACCGGCTGTGTGCCTGAGGTTGCCTAGCAGAACCGGACAGCAGAACCCGGTTTTCTGCCACCAGAAAGAGTCGGTGTTTCACCACTCAAGGCAGAAGGGCGACCTGCCTTAGCAGTGTGTCTGCCTGGCCTGTTCTGGTGTAGCGTTAGGAATGCCTGGGTTTCATCAGAATAGCTTTCTAGTTCTGCAGGCTTGCCCTGGACAAGTCTAAACCATGATGATGGAAAAGTCCCATCCCAAAATACAGGGAGTATCTACACCTACAAGCAAAACAGTTCCTTCCTCTGCCCCGTAATATCACATTTCCCACGCAGCCTGAAGCCATCAAATTGGACACCATCCCAAATCCCTCAAGACTGAGGAACGAACAAACACAAGGTGGGACTGTAACCACAGACCAGAGTACATTTACTATTGTAGTTATTCTCTTGTGTTCACGA
Source organism: Dasypus novemcinctus (assembly GCF_030445035.2). Lineage (NCBI taxonomy): Eukaryota > Metazoa > Chordata > Mammalia > Cingulata > Dasypodidae > Dasypus > Dasypus novemcinctus. The sequence goes on along the minus strand of NC_080676.1, from coordinate 7,047,307 downwards.
AGAACTCATAACATTGAGTTATGGGATGGGGATGGGGGGGAGTATATAGGTCAAGGGTTCTGGACCAGGGGTCCTCAGAAAGATTTCAGGAGATCGGTGAGCTTAAATTAATTTTGAGTAATTCTAAAGTTTAATTTAAAGACATGCCAATGCAAGTATCGTGAAACTCTTAGCCCCTACATTTGGAGGAGTTCATCATTTTCACCTGACTGGCAGAGGGGTCCATGGAACAAAAAAGATTAAGAACCCATGGAACAGGTGGAACACAAAGCATTTTGGGGGCAGTAAAGTTGTTCTGTATGATACTACAGTGACACGTGACATTATTCATTTGTCAAAGCCTGTAAAACTGTACAGCACAAAGTGTAAACCATAGTATAAACCAGAGACTTTGGTTAGTAGCAATGCTTCGATATTAACAATTGTAACAAACATACCACACTAATGTGAGATGTTAATAATAGGGGAAACTGTGTGTCTGGGTATGGAGGGGTTATATGGTAATTCCCTATACTTTCGGTAATTTTTCTGTAAATCTAAAACTTCTCTAAAAATAAAGTTTCTTACTAGATTTTGTCATTAGATATGTAAAAAAGAATGCCTGGATTTAATCCTTGCAGTTTCACTTAGCAGCAGCGTTACCTTGGGCAAGTAAGCCTCTTTACCCTTGTTTCCTCTCCTGTGAGGATAAGTGTTATGAGGAGAGAAGAGTCGATAAATGGGAGTCACTTAGCACATTCCTGCAACACAGAAAGTTCTATCTGTGTGTAAGCATTTCCTCAGTGGGAAAAATGGGGGCAAATATCTGAATAACTCACACTAAAAAGCTCTGGTAACTGAAGCCACTCAAAACTATGCTCCTACTTATATTTTCTGATGATTAATTCAGCTCTCCCACTCTGTTTTATTGTGTGAACAATACTGCCCTTGACTTGGCTGTTCAGGTTTCACCTTAGACCTACTCACAGCCAGTAAGGTTTTCATAGAAGGTTGCAATGCACCTATTCCATTAACTCTCTTCCATTTTCATCACCACTGCTAATTCTGACACAACTTTTCCCCTGGACTAGAGCAACAGCCTTCCCACGGGTCTGGTAGCCTCTAGCGTTTTTTTCACTTTGCTCTTCACTGCTTTCCTATCTTTCCCCCATAATTCATTTCTAAATTTATTGTAATATTTATCACCCTTACTTATGGGTCTGTGATTTCCAATAAACCACAAGTTCCTGAAAAGGAGGAATTTCATCTTAGGTTTTCCTTCTTCTATTACATATTTCTCTTTAAAGCCAATTTCTTCTCATTTAAAAAATTTAGCCTCATCCCTAACTATAATAAGGTTTGTTGTGTTACTTATTATTTTATTGTAGTACATATGAACAGAAATGCATAACCACAAAAAGTGTAACTGTCCATCTGGGTACCACCTAAAATGTTATCTTGTACTGCATACCACAACAAAGGAAAACATATTCTTTACATAGAACATGTGGAGGTAGCAGTTGTATTTTCAATTAACATTTGTATGATACAGAGTCTTTACAGCTGTATTTGACCCACACTCTATCCATTAGCTTGAGCAATATATCTTCCACAAAGCCCTGTTAGGAGTGTAAGTAACATGACCCTCCCTCCCCATCGTGTCTTCATGCTTCACTCTAGTCTTGCTGCATCTGCAACAATATTTTGTAATTGTTTACTTGTTTTTCCATTATACATTTCTGAACAGACACTCAGAATTTTATCTTCTAGGTCCTTCTCTCAGGCATAACATAGACTAGTCACTTAATAAATGCTTGACTTTTATTAATGCACGTCCTGGGGCAAAGATTTGGGTACAGATCGTTTATTTGGGAAGTGCTTCCAGGGAACAGAATTGATGGGTCAAGAAGAATAAGAAGGGAAGCAGACTTGGCCCAATGGATAGGGCGTCCGTCTACCACATGGGAGGTCTGCGGTTCAAACCCCGGGCCTCCTTGACCCGTGTGGAGCTGGCCCATGCGCAATGCTGATGCGCGCAAGGAGTGCCCTGCCACGCAGGGCTGTCCCTGCGTAGGGGAGCCCCACGCACAAGGAGTGCATCCCATAAGGAGAGCCGCCCAGCGCTAAAGAAAGTGCAGCCTGCCCAGGAATGGCGCCGCACACAGGGAGAGCTGACACAGCAAGATGATGCAACAAAGAGAGACACAGATTCCTGGTGCTGCTAATAAGGATAGAAGCAGTCACAGAAGAACACACAGCGAATGGACACAGAGAGCAGACAACTGGGGGGGGAGGGGAGAGAGAGAAATCTTAAAAAAAAAAAAAGAGTGAGAAAAGAAAGAAGATAAAAGTTAATATTAGGGCCCACTATTGCAGTTACTGCTTATCCTTCCAGGACCTCTGAGAAACACACAGAACACCTTCCTGAAGTATTACTCCCAGCCTGCACTGGTTGAGGGTTTCCCCAGAGCTCTTAACTCCCTGTCCTCCCGGGCTGTATTTGTGTGTAGAACAGAGAGTGTTTCCTTTGCTGGTGTAGAAATGCAGAGTCTGTAAGCTTGCTCCTAGGGGGATGCCGGCTGCATGAGTCTTAGCCGGCTCAGAACTGCCGGGATGGCCATGGCTGCATCAGAGGAGGTCCCAGGTGATGTGACTCGGGGCAACCCACACCCCTGCGCCCAGGCTTTCCTGTTTTATTTCCAGAAGACTGATGACCATTTACAGAGGAAGCATTGCTCAGCAACCCCCCTAAGCTTGGGGCTCAGGAATCTGGCTTTAAGTTCGACTTTGCTGCCAAATAACCTTAGGCATATTCTTCAAACCTAAGCAATGAGGAGAAATTGGGGATAAAAAGAAGTGTAGATTCAATGTAACAGCGGCACTGAAACAGTTAATTTGGCACTGTAGTGGGAAGAACAAAATATCCACACTGGCTCCTCTGCAAACAAGTTAAACATTTCCCTGTCCTCCTGTGGCTCTTATCTCAAAAAGTATTATTTCTGAAAAAAAAACCCAAAAAAACAATGGCAGCAAAATATGAGTTTAATAGGGGAAAAAAAAAAAAAAAGAAATGCATAATAGGAAGTAACTAGCCAGAGGGAAAATGGAAAAAATATATATATAAACAGAACTGTCCAGGATAAATGTGTGCTGAGCATCAAAAATATCAGGTAGGAAAGTGGATTTGACTCAACTGGTAGAGCGTCTGCCTACCACATGAGAGGTCCAGGGTTCAAACCCAGCGCCTCCTGACCCATGAGGTGAGCTGGCCCACACTCAGGGCTGATGCGCGCAACGAGTGCCATGCCACACAGGGGTGTCCCCCGTGTAGGGGAGCCCCCACACAAGGAGTGCACCCCGTTAGGAAAGCCACTCCATGCAATGAAAGTGCAGCCTGCCCAGGAGTGGCGCCGCACACATGGAGAGCTGACGCAGCAAGATGACGCAACAAAAAGAGACACAGATTCCTGGTGCCGCTGGGTAATGCGAACAAACACAGAAGAACACACAGCAAATGGACACGGAGAGCAGACAGTGGTGGGGCGAAGAGGGGGAGGAAAGAGAAATAAATGAAATCTTTAAAAATATATATATCAGGTAACTGATGGCAAAGGCAACTTAAAAGGGTAACTGGAAAAGTTAAAGAGAATTTCACAGAAACAAAGCCATATATATATATATATATAATTTTTAAAAAATCTTTATGTCCTTTATTTACGTAGTTTCTAGTGTCCTTTCAACCTGAAGAACTTCCTTTTGCATTTCTTTTAGGGCTGGTCTAGTGGTGACACGTCCCTCAGCTTTTGTTTATGTGGGAATGACAATCCCTCCCTCCCTTTTTTTTTTTTTTTTGAAGTTTTTAAAAAAATTTTTTGAAGTATACCACTCATACATAAACATGCATAAACAATAAGTGTATAGTAACAGTTGTGAACGTACAAAACAAACATACATAACATCATACAGGACTCTCATACCTTACCCTACCACCAATACCTTGCCTTGTTGTGAAACATTTTTAACTAATGAGTAAAGAGCACCCTCCTCAAAATATTATTACTAACCAAATATCTTACATTTGGTGTATTTTTCCCCCAACACATCCTATTAATTTTTTAAAGTAGAAACATGCCTAAGCAAAATGAAGAAAGTTTAAAGTAAAGAAAATTAGGTGTAAACCAAAAACTGAATGACCCAAAAGGATTTAGAAGAACATTTTAGAAGATTTGAAAACAGAAGAGGGTCTTTAAGTAAATCAAAAGGAGAAAATGGGCTAATATGGGAAGAGGAGGGATAGCACAGTTCAACAGACAGGAACTGTGGATGTGCTTGGCGCTCTCACCCTACCAGGGATTCCAAGCAGAACGAAGATGTGATTCCTGCTTTCAAGCAGATAGGATTAAAAGTGAAATGCTGAAAGACTCAATAATTTGCTTAAGGTTGCTCAGGATGTGAGTGGCTGAATTAATTTCGGCACAGGATTCCTTGGCTCCAAATGCTCTCCAGAGGCCAGCAGTCATGGACCCAGCAGGGCTCTCTCATCTGGGACTCCGGAGCACTCATCTGAGCAACCAACCAGTTAAGGGAAGTAAAAAAGCTGGAAACAACCCAGGTGTCCATCAACTGATGAATGGATAAACAAACTGTGGTATGTTCACATGACGGAATATTATGGAGCTGTAAGAAATGAAATTGTAAAGCACCTGACAACGTGGATGAAGCTGGAGGACATTATGTTAAGTGAAGCGAACCAGACACAAAAGACAAATACTATACTATTTAGTTCACTACTATGAACTAAATATATTGTGTAATGTATGTTTCCATTTATTTAAAATGTAAATATGGATCAATTTATAAAGATGAAATTTGCTTAGTGGTGATGTAGGGGTAGGGAAGGCATGCTAAGGGGTGTGTAGTTTTCTTTTTGGGGTAATGAAATAGCTCTAAAATTTTTTGTGGTGATGAATGCACAACATTGGGATTATAAAAGCCATTGACTATACACTTTAGATAGATGGTACAGTACGTGAATATATCTCAATAAAACTGCCTAATAAGTAAATAATTGTGCAAGAATAGCTAGAAATAGTAGCTATGTACAGCAGGGGAAGAATAGGTTGAGAGGTGAAAAATTTGTTTTTTTAAAAATTATTATTATTGAAATAATGAAAATGCTCTAATAATGATTGAAGTGATGAATGCACAACTATGGGATTATACCAATACCACTGCTTGTACTCTTTGGATGAATTGTGTACTTTACTACTATGTATTGATAAAATTGCTTTTTTTTTTTTTTTTTTTTAAAAAGGCTTAGAACTAGATAACAATTCATCAATAATCCATCAGGGTGCTGGAGGGTGGAAATATACATATGCATAAAGGAGAAGTAGTGAGCTGTGCTTAGAAACCACAGTCAAAGAAAGAAAAGACTCTTAAAAATTGAATCACTGTTATGGTGGCATTTCAAATGGTGGATCTAGAAATGACCATTTAACAGCCATCAGATCGTTTCAGGCAAGAATTATCAAAGGATACTAAAACTAACTGGTGAAGATATTATGAGAAACAGGGTATTTACACACTCTCAAAGTATCTCCTCACATTCATACTTATGAATGATAGTGGAGAAACTTGGCAGATACCACTTTATCCAATGATGATAATTATTAGCATCAGTAATTAATAAGAGACACCATGAAATGGTGCCCTTAGCAGAGCACAACATCATTCCTGTGGTATTCCTGCCAAAAATGTGTACAAATGAGGAAACATCAGTCAAATTATATGTGAAGGATATTCTATAAAATAACACACCTACCCCCTTCAAAATGTCAAGGTCATGAAAGACAAAAACCGAGGAATTATTCCAGATTAAAGGAGTGTACAGGGACATGACAATATATGTAACTGTGATCTAGGATTGAATCCTGGACAAGGGAAAAGTTTTGTTTTTCTATTGCTACAAAGGAAATCAAGGGGACCATTGGCAAAACTTGAATGAAGTGTGTAGATGAGGTAATAGCATTGTGTCCTTGTTAATGTCCTGATGGTGATAATTGCATGCTGCTATGAAGAAAATGCTTTGTTCTTAGGAAATACACAGTGTTTAAGCATAAATATCAAGTTACTGTGGATTAAGCAATTGTCCCCCTTTGAACATGAAAAAGGAACTCGTGGAGAATCAAAAAAAGGGGAAAAAAAAAAAAAGGACCTAGACAAGGATCCTGAAAGGCCATTCATTAAACAAAATATATATCCTGAGCACTTACTATGTGCCAGGTACCGTTCCCAACAATGGGAGATATAATTATGAACAAGACAAACATGCCTCCTGTTGTCACAGAGCAAGAAGGGAAGAGAGAAAAATGAACAAATCATCAGAATGTGGGGTGATACATGAGGGGGTACGGGGCTAAGGGAGTCGGTAGGAGGGAAACGTCGCCTGTGACTGAGGTCATAGGACATCCTTCTGGTGAAAGTGACTCTGAAGCTCTGACTTGAAATGTAGACAGGATTGGGCCAGGCAAAGCCCTGTGTTCTACTACCCACAGAGCCTGGCTCGTCCATGAACATTTGTCCAATTGGACAAATGAGACACCACCTCTCTGGATTTGGTTGGGAAAACACTTGAAGATTCTCCTAAATCAGTGCTAGCACAAGAGCTCCAATTACAGTATTTATAGGAAGAGAAGAGACACCATAAAATCTGCAGGTCTTCAGAAGGCTATATGGATTTTCTGGGTTGCCAAGGTAATAGACACCTCCTTCTCCAAGCAACGGTGAGCACATAAGGCAGATATGTTTCAAAACGGAAAAACGAAGGTAAGTCAGGTGAAGTAAATCCCATCTTTTTACCATTTACAATACAATATAGGAATGGAATCTCTTTAACCAAGAGATAACTGCTTCCCCCCCACCCCCTCGCCGCCCAAGAAAATGTTTACAATTCAGATTTAGAGACACAGCAGATCCTTTCACCCCTCTGTAGTTACCGTCCCTCTTTAGAACTTGACAGTTTTAAAACCCCACACGTAGTCTACTTAAACAGCTGTCCTGCAGTTTGAGTTTGTTGCTAACAAGTGGTGGTAGGTGCCACCGTCATTTAGTTCAATGTAAGTACAGATAGAAAGGATAGATTTTCCCACCCCCACCCCCGATCTTTCTAACACTTTATTCATAAACTGACTTGGAAACTCATGGACCAGTTATCCCCATAGCTCCACTGCCTTGCTTCATGCAGGTTTCTGCTTAATATGTCATTCTATCAGCAAGACCTTCAGAGACCACTCCAAATTAAACAAGTACCCCCATCCCACCAAAGTATTTCCTATGCCCTTAATTTGCTCTATTTTTTCAAAATCTATCTTTAACCCCAGTTCTTCCTTTCTGAGTTCATTATTTTGATTCAGCTCATATTTCATTGATTTCAATAGTCAAATCTTTTCAAGAACAGACCATGGGTATCGTCTCCCTGGAGTTCTATCATGTTTGAAAACATCTGCTTGTTGCCTTTTACTTGAGTGACATCTTCTCTGATAGATGACACAGGAAAGCAGAACCCACTCTAGGTATTTCAAACAAAAAAATTACAAAACTGTTGGAAATGCTAAGTTGCAAAACAGGGAGAAGGTATTTTAATTACCGCAGCCACAGCAAGAAGTTCATCCGCTCTGCAGGAGCTTGAGGTGCTAGGCTGCTACTGCACAGGGCATTCTTGTCTGCTGCTACAAGCACTGCCAGAGCAGGATGGGAAAAGAAACAGCTTTTACCCTTCTTATACCTTCCAGTCTCACACAAGTGTCTTTCATTTACAAAACCTAATTCAGAGCTCAGCTGGCAAGGGAAGCCAAGAAATGCAGTTTCTTAGTTTCTATACTCTACATTACAGGGGTGGGCATAGAACTAATTGCCCCTAAATATTTTCGTGTTTGTTTCCTGAAAACAAGGAAATAACCACAGTAAAATGATTAAAAATCAGGAAATGAACACTGCTACAATATTAATTTACAGACCTTACTCATATTTTGTCAATTTTCCCCCAATAATGTCTTTTATAGCAGTGCACGGCATTCACTTGTCAAATGTCTTTAGTTTCCTTTAATTTTTAATCTTTCTCAGTCTGTCCTATCTTATATATATATTTTAACGCAGGCTATTTTATAAAATGTTGCTCAAGTTCAATTTGTCTCTGTTCTGTTTTTGTTTTTTCAAGATTAGATTCTGGTTATGCATTTTTGGCAGAATGCCACAGAAGTAATGTTGCGTCATATCAGGAGACATACAATGTCAATATTTCCATTCCTGGTGAGGTTAATATTAATCACTTTGAAGATGGTATCTGCCAGGTTTCTCTAGTGCAAGTTTCTGTTTTTCTCCCTGTTATTAATAAATATCTTTTGGAGAGATACGTTGAGACTTTGTAAATAGTCTCAAATACTAGATACACTGAGGCTGTGTATCTATTACTCCTCAAAGTTTAACCCACTAGTTTTAGCATTCATTAAAGATTCTTGCCTGAAACAATTATAATGATTATGAAGCTCATAAAATGTGTATATAGGAACTTTTCCTTTTCCCTATTATTGATTTATTTATGTCAGTGTGGAATCATAGATCTCTACTTTCCCCAACGGGCAATAGTCTGTTACTATCATTATGTATTTTGATGCTCAAACTTTCCCAGGTTTAGCAAGTGGAAGAGCTTCCAAACTGGCTCCATGCCCCCAGATTCTTTGAGCACCCCCTTGCATTCTGGCACAACAAGATGATCCAGGCTCATTTTCTACTTTCCTGCCCCAGAATCAGCCATTTCAACAAGCAGCCTTGATTCCTTGAGGAGGAAAATGGCTTTTCAAAACTGAATTAAAAATTGAATTACACTTGTGCCTGATATGCCATTAGTCCTTGTTGAAGAAATGGAATTCTCTGAGCTAAGGTCGAAATCTTAACCATGGAACAACCATATGGTTTGCAACTATTTTTGACCATTCTGTAGACTGTTTTTCCACTTTCATGTTAATGTCTTTTGAGGCACAAAAATTTTTAATTTTGGGAAGCAGATGTACTTCAAGTGGTTGAGCATCTGCTTCCCATTTATGATGTCTTGGGTCCAAATCCCTGGTACCTCCTAAAAAAAAGTTTTAAATTTTGATGAAGTCCAATTTCTTTGTTGTTTCTTTTATTCATGCTTTTGGTGTCATATCTAAGAATTCATGGTGTGATATAGATGTGCAGCTTCATTCTTTTACATGCTTTACACTTGAAGGGACTATTCTTTTCCTATTGAATAGACTTGGCACCTTAGTAAAAAATCAGTTGGTGGAAAGTGGCTAAGGCTCAACCAGTTGAGTGTCTGCCTACCACATGGGAGGTCCCTGGTTTGGGTCCTGGTGCCTTCTGGAGAACGCAAGCAAACAATGAGCAGACAGATAAGAAAAACCATCTGGGGGAGGGGGGAGATAAATTACATTTTAAAAAGTAAATAAATCTTTAAAAAAAAAATCAATTGGCCATTTTGGGGGAAAATACACCAAATGTAAGATACGAACTATAGTTAGTAGTAATGTTTTGACAATATTTTTCTTTCATAATTTGTTTTTTTATTTTTGAAGATTTATTTATTTATTTAATCCCCCCTCCCCCCCGGTTGTCTGTTCTGGGTGTCTGTTTGCTGCGTCTTGTTTCTTTGTCTGCTTCTGTTGTCAGCGGCACGGGAAGTGTGTGCTGCGCCCTTCCTGGGCAGGCTGCACTTTCTTTCGCGCTGGGTGGCTCTCCTCACGGGGTGCACTCCTTGCGCGTGGGGCTCCCCTACGCGGGGGACACCCCTGCATGGCAGGGCACTCCTTGCGCACATCAGCACTGCGCGTGGGCCAGCTCCACACGGATCAAGGAGGCCTGGGGTTTGAACCGCGGACCTCCCATGTGGTAGACGGACGCCCTAACCACTGGGCCAAGTCCGTTTCCCTCTTTCATAATTTGTAACACATATTTCACAACAATGCAAGGTATTTTTGGTGGGGTGAGGTATGGGACTCCTGAATGAAATTATGCATGTTTGTTTTGTAAGTTTGTAACTTTTCCTATATATTTATTGTCTATATATGTTCACATATGAATGATATACCCCAATAAAATTTTTAAAAGATCAATTGGCCATGGATAATATGGGTCTCTTTTTTGACTTCCATTTTTTCATTCACCTATTTGTCTATCCTGATGTCAGTATCACACTATTTTGATTATACTGCTTTGTGGTGAATTTTGAAATTAGGAAGTGTGAGTCCTCCAACTTTGTTCATCATTTTCAAGATTGTTTTGGTTATTGAGGCCCCTTGCAAACATGAATTTGAGGATCAGCTATTCTACTTCTGCAAAAAGGGCTTCTAAAATTTTGATAGGGATTATGCTGAATTTGTGTTGAAATACCGTACAGATGACTTTATGTAATATTGACATCTTAATATTGATTCTTGTAATCCATGAACACAGGATGTCTTGCAATTTATTTAGATCTTTAATTCCTTTCAGCAGCATTTTGCAGTTTTCCATGCATTTTCAAATCCTTGGTTAAATTTATTCCTAGATATTTTATTCCTTTGAATGCTATTGTAAGTGGAATTGTTTTCTTAATTTCCTCTTTGAATAGTTTATTGCTAGTTTATAGAAACACAACTGATTTTTGCATATTAATCTTGTACCCTGCCACATTGCTGAATTCATTTATTAACTCTAGTAATTTTCTTGTGAATTCCTTTGGGTTTTCTATATATAAGATCCCTTCATCTGCACAGAGATAGTTTTACTTCCTTTCCAATCTGTATGCCTTTTATAACTTTTTCTTGCCTACTTGCTCTGGCTAGAACATTTAGTACAATACTGAATAGCAATGGCGAAAGCAGACATCTTTGTGTTGTTCCCAATCTTAGAGGGAAAGCCTTTAATCTTTCATTATCGAGAATGATGTTTTAAAATGGCTAAAATTTAATAGACAATACCAAGTGCTGATGAGGATATGGAACAATTCACTATTACCTGTATTTCTCAATAAAGTGTACATTGGCACAACTACTTTGGAAACTGACAATATCTTTTAAAGCTAAACTTCTCCAAACCCAGATATTCCATTTCTATGCATAATCCAAGGGAAATAATTGTTTATGCCCACCAAAATAGTTTATAAGAATATGCAAAAAAAAGAATGTGCATGGCCTCTTTATTCATAATATCCCCACATAAGAATCAATCTAAATGTCCTTCAACAGGAAAATAGATAAATAAGTGGCAGTATATCCATGCAGGGGAATACTTCACACAATAAATACAACATACTAAGACTACTTGGAACACGTGGGTGAATTTCACAGACATTAAGTTGAATGATAGAAGCCAGACACAAGAGTGTGTAGTAGATGCTGACATTTACATGAGTTTAGAAACAGGCAAAGTTGATATATGGCGATAGAGATCAGATAGAATTTTCTTTTGGGGGAAAGGAGTTTGGGAGGAGCCTTTGGAATGATGGAAATATTTTATACCTTACTATGGATGATAGAGCTATGGTTCACTACATACACATGAAATTCATCAAATGGATCACTTAAGATTTGATTTGTTCATGTTACTTCAAGGACATTACCTCAATTGAAATTATTTTTTACATGGAGGAACAAAAGGATACAGAAGAAAACAATTCCAATAAATTAAAAGTGAAATGGAAAAAGTTATATTGAGCAATGTTGTAATAAGCATCTGTTATTCTTAAAATTTTTAAAAATTCAAGATGGAAGGAAAATAAAATAATAAAAATTAATTGGGAATATTAGATTCCATCTTTTTCTACTTCTCTCTCAAATGAAACATCATAGAAATGATGTCCTCCTTGCAGATTTGAATGAAATTTCCCATAAATCACTGGGTACGAGGTCTTCCAAAAGATTCACGTCTTTGACTTTTCCAGGGTCATCAATTGCCATTGGTCTGTTTACCTGCCCCACTTTGCTTTGAATCAATTCTGGGGTTTTAAAAAAATTATTTATTTCATCTATTTAAAAAAGTATATTTGGAGATTGACTTTGTCATTCCTGATTATCTTTTCCTGATTAAATTTGCTAGAGGTGTGGGTGTTTCCTTTTTTTTTTGTCTCGGCTACTTATTCTTCAGTGATCAGTCTGGTCATTGAAACTGGAAGTTTTCAGGATTCATCTGCTTTCGCTATGCTTACAGTCTAGTTGGGCAAACAACCAGTTCGTAGAAAGACGGAGAATATCTGGCCCCGTTTATAAAATAAGGGATTCTTTTTAAAAACTCTTGGTGGCCGGGGGTAAGGGTGGAGCGTGGTTTTAAAATCCTCTTGGAGTTTTTAAGTTTTTTTTAAAAACATGCTTTTTTTTTGTTTTAATCTTATCAAATTTCTGCGGGTCTTATTTATACCGTTCTGATCTTCAGTTTCACCATCCGTCACACTCTTGGGACTCGAGGATCCGCGGCAACCCGCAAAGCCGGATAATTCGAAGGTTCCCAGGGCTTGTGGGGGGAACCAAGCCCCGCCCAATTCCTTTCTCGCGAGATTTTGAACCGGAAGTGCGTTATCTCTTCGGCGTCGGCACGGAGTGTTGGCGCTGTTGATGTTGGCGGGAGTCGGGGTCGCGGTGTAAGCCTCCTCGCTGTCCCGCCGGGGACGGCCGTGGTCTAGCGGGTTGCGGGCAGTGCCCCGGTGTCGGGCCGGCAGGATGCGGGTGGCTGTGGCCGGCTGCTGCCACGGCGAGCTGGACAAGATCTACGAGACGCTGGCGCTGGCGGAGCGGCGCGGCCCGGGCCCGGTGGAGCTGCTGCTGTGCTGCGGCGACTTCCAGGCGGTGCGCAACGAGGCCGACCTGCGCTGCATGGCCGTGCCGCCCAAGTACCGCCACATGCAGACCTTCTACAGGTGAGCGGCGCGCCCGGAGGCTTCAGCCCGCGGAGGCGCGGGAGCGGAGGTCGGGTCGAATGCCCTCCTGCCACCCGTTAGCCGCCTCCCCTGAGTTGCTGTCTTTGTTCACGCTCGCTCCAGAGTCTGGGACTCAGTAAACGCTTTCCTTTTTTCCATTTACCTGCTTTTTCTGGTTCTAAAGGGATCGCACACTGAGGTGAATAAGCACCTGGAAGAAGAAGCTGACAGGTTGAGAGGACTCAGGCACTAGTTTATTTAGTAATTCAGGAGTTTTTTTATTGACCGACAGCTATGTGGTAATCCCCGTTCTAGAAGCCGTGGACGCGACAAAATTCTTGACCTCATTGAAACTCAAGTGGCAGCTCTTCCTTCTGAAGGACAAGAATGGGATACTGTGCAATTCGTTTTAACAAACTCAGGCTTTTCGTTTTGACCTCCTTTTGCTTGTCTTCTACGCCTAATTGAGGGAACTGACAACTTTACCCTTATGTTACAGATATTATTCTGGAGAGAAAAAGGCCCCAGTTCTCACGATCTTTATTGGGGGAAACCATGAAGCCTCAAATCATTTGCAAGAGCTACCCTATGGTGGCTGGGTGGCACCAAACATTTATTACTTAGGTATGTGTTCTTGGGAATGTTTTTGGTTTGATGGGCTAGAAAAGCCTGTTAGGATTTGTGTATCAGTTGGGTAGCATCTTGAGATATGTGGTGTTTTGGAGAATGTTACTTAATTAAATAATCGGGAAGATTTAATTAAAGTAATCTAAATAGTTAATCATGAAAATATATCCATGCTTTGCCTAGTGATTTTTTTGTTTTAGAAATAGTTAATGTAACTTCAAAGACCTTAAACACTATTTGAAGTCCCTTTGTTCTTTCTTACTCTTTTTATTAAATTAAAGAAATAAACCTTTTTATCATGGAAATTGTTAAACATACACAAAAGTAGAGATTAGTGTAATGACTCTCTGTACCCATTGCCCAGTTTCAGTTACTATTAACATTATCATTCTGCCATTCTTGTTTCAGGGTTCCACTCACCCCACTCCTGTGCTTTTTTTGTGTGGTACTGAGCGGGGAGAGTTGACTGGAATATTTTAAAGCAAATCCCAGCTTATATTATTTATATTATTTCACCATATCATTTGATCATATTATTTATATATGCCAATCCATATTTCTAAGTGAAAAGGCTTTTAAAAATACCACAACTACAGTGCCATTATTGTACCCAACTAAACTAACAGCAACTCCTTTTTATCTGTTGCCTAGTTCATATTCATATTTCCCTGATTATCTCAAAAGATGTCTGTTTTTAAATTGATTTGTTTAAATAGGATCCAAATAAAGCCCACACATATTTGGTTGCTCCCTGCCCCCTTTTTTTCCCATGATGTTTATTTGTTGAAGAACATAAGAAATTTGTCTTGTAGAATTTCTTGTTTTCTGGATTTAGCTGGTCAGATTCCTTGTGTTTTTAAAATGTTCTTTATTCTCTGCATTTCCTGTAAACTAGCGTTTAGATTTAGAGGACGGATTAGATTTAGTTTCAATTTTAGTCCTCTAGAACTATACAGTCCTTCTCTTTATTTAAATGTGCTTTTCCCCCTAGAATAGCTACACTTTTCAGTGATGAATCATAACTTCAAAATTCAGTTTCTCTTCTTACGGATTGATCGTCTTTTGACAATTGCAGTATTGTCAAGAGGTGAATTTGTCTAAAGCTGATAACTCTGAAAAGAAATATAGGTACTTCAGATTCTTTATATCTTGTGCCTGTTGACTTTTAGATCTATATCATCTAAATCCATCACAGGACTTTTTCCCCTTTTCTCTCCACTGCACTCACATTTTCACCTAGGTACCAAATTGTGTCTGTTTCCTTCTTAACGTCCTCTCTCCTTTGACCCTTTCTTTCTGTTTGTTCTTTTGGCTGATCTACTTCCAGGCCTCCCCCTCTCCCTCCCTAGTTTACCTCATGAATAGTTGGCATATCACTATATAAAATCATAACCTCATCATGACATGTAATTTTCAAATAATTTTAAGACTGCATGAAGTTCAAGCTTCTAAATGGATCATTCGTTTAGTAAAGAGCTCTCTTTTGCTTATAGCAATTTTTATTGTGTCATTTTTCAGGTTTGGCCGGTGTGGTAAAGTACCGAGGTTTAAGGATTGGTGGGATTTCTGGTATCTTTAAATCTCACGACTATCGAAAAGGTAATGTTTTCCAACTTTAGAACTTGCATGCCGCAGAGTAACTTAAGCATAATATATGGGTTGACTTTATTTTCATTGAGTTCTTCTTTGAACTGTTGTTAGCTTTTTTATTCTAAATTATTTTGTACATATAAAAATATAGAAAACTGTAAGATTTTGTGTGTACAGCATCTAGTTTTATCAGGCACCGTATCATATTTAATTGTGATTTTTAAGAAATATAACAGTACAGATAAAATTGAAGCTCATTATCTGTCCTTAATCCCATTCTTCTCCTTTCACCCTCTGTCTCCCTGCAAGATAGCAGGCAGCTGCTATTCTGAATTTGGTGTTTATCATTTCCTTGATTATTTTTATATCTTTACCATGTATGTAAGAGCTTGAAACAATGTATTATATGGCATGTTTTCAAACTTCATATAAATGTATCATCTTACACATATCTTTCTGCAACCTGCTTCTTGGTTTTGTTTTTGAAATCCATGTTGATACATGTAACTTTAATCCATTTACTTTAATTGGGGAGTAGTATTCCATTGTATAAGTGTACCACAGTATACTTACTCATTCCACTGTATCTGAATGAATTGGCTTGATTTTAAAATTAAAGGAATAGCTTATATTCATATTCATTTCACAAGTTTTATGAATTAAATATATTGGCAGGTAAAACTTACATCTTTAGTGTAACGGTTAAGTAACAAGTCTGTTTCCTGCCTCCCTGCTCCCTATGATTCTAAATGGTAGGAGTGGGCCTACAAAAATAGGTTGTGTATTACCTGGCAGAGGTGGGTGCACATTGGAGCCATTCTTTCAAGGACAGTTGGTAATATCTGCAAAAATTATGAATGCACCCTCACCCAGGAGGTATAATTCCAGGAATTTATCTGTAGATATAGTCCATAATTGCAAAATTATATATGCAAATTTATTTAATTATTGTAATAGCAAAAATTAGTAACTAAATATACCATGGTATAGTATACAGTATAATGCTTTGAAGCCATAAAAAAAAAAGAAACAGCAAAGAAGCTTTATGTGTAACTGAAGTGGAAAGAGCTCCAGGATAAGTTAAGTGAGAAAACAAGGGGTAGGGCATGTGTAAAGTATAGCACCATTGGTATAATAAAGGGAGGATAAAGAAATGCACGGATGGGATCCCTGGAATACAGTACAAAACCTGATTAACATAGGTTGCCTCTAGGTAGGGTTACTGATGGCTGGGGGACAGGAAGGAGGAGCTTTTTGAGGTAAAATTTATATACCATCCTAAGTATGCAATTCAGTGAGTTTAGGACATTTTTAGAGTTATGTGACCATCACCACCATCCAGACTTGGAACATTTCCATCACCCCAAAAAGTTTTCTTATGCCTCTCTGCAGTTATCCCTGGCCCCAGTCCAATCCTAGGCAATCACCCGTCTACTCTACAGAAGGGATACTTTTTACTCTATTCCTTTCTTATAGTGTCTTTTATTTTTAACTCTTGAATATATATAATGCATTCAAAATTAAATATAATTCGATATTCAAAAGCACAAGCCCCCCAATTATTTAAATTTATGGTTTGTGATTATTAGTAGAAAATGCCAGCATGTTAAGAGCATTGTTTTTAATACAATTTTTAAGAACCAAAAGCATTGATGACAAACATCAATTTTGGAGAAATGTGTATATGAATTTGTATTTGCAGTAAGGGAATTGAATATAGTTTATTTCTCTTCTTTAATTTCAGGTCATTTTGAGTGCCCTCCTTACAATGCAGCTACGATAAGGAGTATATATCATGTGAGAAATATTGAAGTCTTTAAATTAAAGCAGGTATGTCTATAGTACATTATAGCAGACTTGAAAAGATTTTAAAGTAATTCTATACCAAAATGTATTTTGATCATTTTGGTATGCTATTTCTAAGAAGTTAATTCTCTATTTCTAAAATTTGGATCTTGGGATGCTTTTAGGAGGTTCCATATTTTAATGGTTATGAATTTATTTAGTGCATTATAATAAAATAAAACATTTAATCCATGATTTCAGATATTATTCCTTAGGAAAAGGTTAGAGAATATATATTGAAATAAGGTGAAGTAATTTATAGAATACATATTTTAAATA
Organism: Dasypus novemcinctus; assembly: GCF_030445035.2. NCBI lineage: Eukaryota > Metazoa > Chordata > Mammalia > Cingulata > Dasypodidae > Dasypus > Dasypus novemcinctus. The sequence continues at coordinate 7,030,056 of NC_080676.1, read as the reverse complement.
ATAGTAAATAAATAAAGTATTAAATAAAAAAGATATAATAAATGTGATAGAGGATATGAGAAAGTCCTGGAGATGTTATCAAAACACTGGCTTAATTGTAGAGTAGGTGAAACTAGGTTTTTGTCTGAGAATCCACTAAATGCTCAACACTGGTCTAGGCAGTTATCAAGTGTCTTTAGAATGAACTACACAGAAATCTAAAGAGGTAATTGGGTAAATAGTTGTGTAGATAGATAGGAGGTCATGGAGTGATGGCAGAGAAGGGGGATATTTTGTTTTTTCAATCTGAATTTTTTTTTCTTTAAGTTGATGCAGCCTATTGATATATTCTTATCTCATGATTGGCCAAGAAGTATATATCATTATGGAAATAAGAAGCAACTTCTTAAGACTAAGTCTTTCTTCCGACAAGAAGTGGAAAATAACACGTTAGGAAGTCCTGCTGCCTCAGAACTTTTAGAGCACCTGAAACCGACTTACTGGTTTTCTGCTCACCTTCATGTGAAGTTTGCAGCCTTGATGCAACATCAGGTAGGAAACAAAATGCTTATTCATTTATTTAACAAATACTTATTGAACATCTATGGACTAGGCGCTGTTGGCACACTCATAAATTTAGAGAAAGAAATAAAAGACAACTTTCCTCTTGTGAGCAGCTCACTACTCCATCTGGGAAGAGACAAAGCACGTACAGCATAACAAGTCTGTGATAGCGAAAGGCTGGGACACTGGGAGCAGATGTTGGGGACATGGAAGGGGCTGCGGGTAATGAGGTTGTTCCTGGTAGAGGGACCAACACGTGCAGAGGCTGGAGGTCAGGATGGCGCATTTGAGCAACTGCAGCTGGTTCCCATGGCTGAGGCATAGGGAGAGATGGAACTGCATCAAGTTCCTGTCTGCCTTCTGGACTCTGCCTTCTGGTTTGGGTTTTAACCAGAGGATGATGGTAAAATATTGAGGGGCTTTAAGCTGGGGAGTGAGGAAATCAGGTTTTTGTTTTAGAAAGATTAGTTTGGCAGCAGTGTGCAGTGTGGATTGGGGTGATGTAAAATGGAAGGCAGACGGCTCAATTGGGAGGCTATTTATTAAGCAAAATGAGGTTTTAACCTAAGGCACAGAAGGAATACAAAGAGTAAAGCAGGTTCTTGAGAGATTTGGGAAGCAGAATCATCAGGATTTGGTGACGGGAGAAGGGAGTCTAGGATGTTTCCTTGTGTTTTCCCTGGGTACTAGCTGTGTGGCTGATGGTGCTTGGTGGAAATTAAAGAATATATACTTATAATTAGGCTTTTATGAACAAGCGGTTCTTTCCATCTATGATTCTGACTGAAATCTGCCTTGCCCATAAAGTATTCCATGATGGAAAAAGTTTGAAAAGTGCTGGGTAAAGTTAGGATTTCTTCTTGAAGACGTCTACAGAATTTCTGAGCGCCTTTAATGTACTTATGAGCATTGCCTTTATCCAAGAGTAGACTATCTTGTGTCGTAGTTTTCTGTCATATGAGTTACCTTAACCATGTTCCTCAAACATAGTTTGGACGTTTCTGTCTGAAAATATTCCTATAGGTCTTTTCTGTTGTGGGCTTATTCTTCTCACTCCTCAGTTTCAAAGGGAGAAGGAGGAGAGGTTACGACTCTCATTTTCCTCTAGCCACACCACCCAGTGATTATCCTCTTTAAAATATCAGTCACCTTTCTCACATCTGTTTTACCTTCTTCTGTCTCTTAGGGCTCATGGAACTCTTGAATTTTTATCGAAGCATCTGATTTGCTATTTTTTCCCCTACTTGATCATCCGTTATCAACCTCAGAGACTTATATCTCTGCATTAATGCTATGTCTGGTGCCTTTTTATTGGCTCCTCAACCTTGTCTTACTCTGCCAGTGTTCCTTTTCAGCCCTTTCATCAACAGCAAAGATCACTTTTCCTAGAGAGGCTGCACTGCCACAACTGCCTGTAGTCTCTGTGCCTACCACCTTTTTCAGTCCTTTGCCAGAATTGAATTGATGCTTGGTCCTCAGGAGGACTTCTGTAGCCTGCACTTGATGTTTTTTCCCTTCCACATGCCTCACTGTTTTCAGTGACTCATTTTTACTGCTTCTAATGTAAGCTCATTTTTTGGTTATCTCCCCCTATTTTGTTTCTTGCTGAGAAAAATTTTTAAAAAAATAGCTTTATTGGAGTATAATCTACATACTGTAAAATTCACCCATTTTAGGTGACTTTAGTAAATTCGCAGAGTTGTGCAAGCAGCACCATAATCTGGTTTTAGAAAATTTCCATCACCCCCAAAAGATCCCTTGTTCCTGTTGCAGTATAGTCTCATTTCTACCATCACCCTGGGCATCAACTAACCTGCTTTCTGAATGTTTCATATTAAAGGAATTATGAAATATATAGTCTGTTGCATCTGGCTTCTTCCATTTGCATGTTTTTGAGGTTCATTCATGTTGTATCATGTATCAATATTTTTTCTTTTTATTGCTGAATAGTATATCTTTCAATGAGTATAGCACACTGTACTTTTGGTTTAGTATTTAAGAAATCTTTGCCTAACCCAAGGTTATGAAGATTTTTTCCTGGTTTCTTCTAAAAGATATATAGTTTTAGCTCTGCCATTTACTTTTTTTTTTTTTTAATTTTTTTAAATAGATACTTAAATTACACAATTTACTTTCAAGCTCTTCTGTTATCTTAGTTCTTATTTAATCCTTGTACCATCTGCTTTCATTTATCATCATCATTAGATTTTGCTTTGGTTTTTATAAAGACCTTGATGCTTAGCAAGGGTAAGTACCTTGCCTGTGTTGTACGAGTGGGTATAGAAGGGACTTGTTTTGGAAAGTAATCTTTATTCTTTTGATATACAATTTTGTGGTATCAAAAAGATTAAGTCAGTTTATTCAATGTATGAGTTTCCTATGATGTTTTAATTCTCTCTTAAATCATGTTTTGTATTGTCTAGGCCAAGGATAATGAACAGCCAGCCAGAGCAACTAGATTTTTAGCCTTGGACAAATGCTTGCCACACAGAGACTTTCTTCAGGTAAAAAGAAAATGAAATGACGTTACAGTGTACTTTTACTCTACTAGTGATTTAAAAAATTAATTTTCCTTCCAGAATTTACATGTGGCCTTTGTTACTTATGTATTCTGATTTTTCTTTAGGGCTATTTAAGTTACATATTGTGTTTAGGCTAATAAATTGCTTTTGGTTTTTTAAAGTCATAGTAACATAGTAACATAGTAACATTTTAGGATATTAAAAATGATAGATATTTCTTAAAATTGCCCATTTCTTCCCGTAGGTGATAGACATAGAACATGACCCCAGCGCTCCTGGTCACTTAGAGTATGATATTGAGTGGCTCTCCATTCTCAGGGCTACTGATGACCTTATTAATGTAACTGGGCGCCTGTGGAATATGCCTGAAAACAATGGCTTGCATACAAGGTAAGCCTAATCTTGTTCAGAACTTGCATGTACAATCTGCCCACCCCACCCCCTTTGTTTTTTTCAGGCTTAATTCATTCACTTTATTTTTCTTGTGGAAACGCACCCCATGGTAACCACATGATCACAGCCGGAGCCTGGGTCCCCTGCATAGAGACTCTGGTGAAGGGCTTTACAGGATGGCCAGTGAATTCCTGAAGGGGAGTTTTGGTGAATACAGTCTTTTTCCAGAGATCAGGGGTGAGGTCGCCATAAGTGTTGGAGATGGCATCAAAGGTGACCTGGCAGAGTTGTCCATAGTGCCTGCGCAGCCCCTTGCTGAGGAAGAGCAGTCATCAGTACTGGCAAGCAGCAGGAGCTTCTTGGTTACAGGGGCTGAGGCTGTGGCAGTGCCTCTGGGCAGGGATGAGGTGCCCAGCAGAGAGCCACAGTGTCCGGTCATTTGCGGTGTGGGGCTTGCTGTAGCCCTGCTGCAGAGCGACAGTGGAGAGCTTGTCGGGATGATGACCCTGTGGATGATGGTAGCTACCTCCTTGGAGAACTTAACACCCAGACCCACAAATGGCCACTCTAGTTCCCAGTGGTGACATGCCTTGAATGTCCACCAGCCAGCATGGGTCTGCTTTATGGACAGGCGTAATTTTCCAAACCTTGTTCTTGAGGGACATCCCCAGGATAAAGTCAGTGATCTCAAGACTGACTGATAAGCAGGAATAAGATAGGTCTCCTGCAGGGACTTGATCTTCATACCCTTGACCAGGTTTGGTCTTGCCTCTGAGCTCCTCAACCTTGGCTCTGGTCCTGGCCCCAACCCGGGCAGCTGTCCTGGACCCAGATGCCACTGCCAAAGCCTCTGGAAGCCTCTGTGGCCTCCAATTTCAAGCCCCCAGGGCCTCTGGACCCTCCCAAAGCCTTAGTATGATTTGTCATTTGGTGTTTTCCCTGAGAAGTTTCCACTCTTCCCTTTTTTTAATCAAGGGAATTATTGTTGAATGAGTATTTGAACAATTAAGTTTACTTACTGGTATTCTCTAGAAAATTACAAGTTTTCCATCTTAGGAAGGCAAGGAAAATGACTGTTGAGTACCAACCAAATAAGTATATAAGTGTGTATAAAACTATAATTAATGTGGCAATTTGGTCCATTCATTAAAATAATTTAGGGGAAACAGACTTGGCTCAGTGGTTAGGGCGTCCGTCTACCACATGGGAGGTCCGCGGTTCAAACCCCGGGCCTCCTTGACCCGTGTGGAGCTGGCCCACGTGCAGTGCTGATGCGCGCAAGGAGTGCCCTGCCACACAGGGGTGTCCCCGGCGTAGGGGAGCCCCACGCGCAAGGAGTGCTCCCGTAAGGAGAGCCGCCCAGCGCAAAAGAAAGTGCAGCCTGCCCAGGAATGGCGCTGCCCGCACTTCCCGTACCCCTGACGACAACAGAAGCGGACAAAGAAACAAGATGCAGCAAATAGACACAGAGAACAGACAACCGGGGGAGGGGGGGAATTAAATAAATAAATCTTTAAAAAAATAATAATAATTTATATTTGTTTTGGGGTGTGAGTTAAGGAGTTTGTTTTTTAAGTTGTTTTTATTTCAAATGGTCCTTTGCTAAATTAAGTGTAGTTTTACTAAAAATTTGATATGGGGTTTGTTCTTTTTATCATTGCACTGAAGCCCATTGCTAGATTTCATTTATTGCCTGAGGCTGGTAAAGTGTAAAAAGCTATTGTTTGGACTCTTCTAGGTGGGATTATAGTGCAACAGAAGAAGCGATGAAAGAAGTACTGGAAAAATTGAATCAGGACCTCCAAGTGCCATGTAACTTCAGTGTAACAGCTGCTTGTTACGACCCGAGCAAGCCACAGAACCAGATGCCGCTGGTTCATAGGATCAATCCTCAGACAACTGAGTTTTGTGCCCAACTTGGCATCACAGACATTAATGTCAGGCTTCAGAAGGCCAAGGAAGAGCAGCACTCGTGTGGTGAGTATGAGGAGCAGGACGCTGCAGAGAGTCACGACTCTGGGGAGGACCCTAGTGAACATAGCACAGACACGTCTGCCCTGTCCTCCATCAATCCAGATGAAATACTGTTAGACGAAGAAGAGGAAGAGGAGGATAGTATCGTGAGCATGCGTAGTGATGTGAATACACCATCTCTAGAACCTTCTTCTGATCAAGCTTCTGACTTTTCTGCAAGCTTTTCTGATGTCAGGGTCTTGCCAGGCTCCATGATTGTATCTTCTGACGATACACCGAGTTCCCCAGTCGGTGGAGAGGGGAATCCTGGTGAGGCTGTGCAGCCGGAGAATGGGAAGGACATAACTGAGGTGCCGTTGAAGAGGCTGAGTGATGAACATGAACCCGAACAAAGAAAGAAAATTAAGAGGAGGAATCAAGCCATCTATGCTGCAGTAGACGAAGATGATGATGCAGCATAAGCCAGTTTACTGGCCTTAGTATTACATGTAGACACTTAATTTTTGAGACTATTTTTTAGAGTTGGATTTTTGACTGAAGACTTTGTAATAATGAAGTTACTATATGAAAATTTCAGTGAAGTATGGATTTTGTCTTTAGGCCTTTGTATGTTTCATATGCAAACATTAAAATTTCATATATTTTCCTGATTGAATACCTTATTTTGAAGCCATGGATTATTCACTTTGATATTTAAGCAGATACTTTTTGAACAGCCAGGCACTTCTGTAAGATGGGCATACAAAGATGAGTTAAGGGTATTTTTGCGTTCAAGGAATTAATACCGCTGTAAATATCTTAATGTATAAAATATGGTATCTGTGTATTTTGTTTTACAGAATTGTCATGTTTGAATATACAGTTTTCTATGCTTTTATGATAAATCTTTCCTGGTTAACTCTTAGTATCTGCCATCTATAAATTGAAATTGAAGATGGTTGATAAGATTGCAGGAAATAAAGTATTATAATTACTAAAGATTAATGGACATAAAATCTTACCTTTTGTCTCTGAGATTAATATATATTTTAGCTTTACCTTTAATTATAATGTAACTAGTACTGTGTTTATTTGGGGCATAGTTCAGCTTAGTTTCATCAATGTTTGACTTGCAAAAAGCATGGGACTTTAAATGAAAACAGCGTAGTATTGGTGCACGAGAGAAGAGACCATGGACAGAATGAATAGAAAGACCAAAACTAGGTCCGAACATATATAACAATTTAGTTTGTGGTTTAAATGACATTTCAAATCACAGAGGGGAAAGAGGACCTTTTAAATAAGAAGGGTTGGACATGTGGATAGCCACTTGGAAAGAAAATTGGATTCATATTTAACATTATATACCAAAATAAACTTCAAATAAATCAGAGATCTAAATGTGAAGAATGAAAACATTTAAATACCACATGAAAATCGGTAAATTTCTTTGTAGCCTGAAACTGAGGAAAACCTTTGTAAATACATCTTAAAATCCAGACAAAAATAAGAGTGATGCTTTTAACTATGTATAAAAATAGATAACCTTTGCATGGCAAAGAAAACACCATAAACAAAGTCAAAAGATGAATGGCAAAATGAAAAAATGTACATTCAACTCATCACAAAGGGCTTATCTTGGCAAAACAGAAAGGACTCTATAGGTCCTGTAATACCACTTCTAGGAGCATGTCCTAAAGACATATCTTCACAAGTAGAAGCATTAGCACAAGATTATTCGTTGTAGCATTATTTGTAATAGCAAAAGATCAGAAACAATCTAAATGTTCATTATGAGGAGATTGGCTAGACAAACACCCAATGAAGTGATTTGCAGCCTTAAAAAAGGTTGTGGGATTATAGGAAGTAATTGGAATATGTAAATTCATAGAGTTAGAAACTACAGATTACCAGGGGCTGGGTGGGGGTAAGAAGTGGGGAGTTAATAGGGTGATGGAAAAATTTTGGTAATGGATGGTAGAATTAGCAGTACAACATTGTGAATCTGATTAACACTGAACACTGAATTATGTATATGAAGGTGGATAAAACAGGAAATTTTAGGTTGTATATTTATTACCTAACAGAGTGAACCCAATATAAACTGGACTATAGCTAATGGTATAATTATAATACTGGTTTATCAATTGTAACAAAGGTACCACACTAATGCAAAATGTTTATATTAGAAAAAACTGTGTGGGGGGGTGTATTTGGGAACTCTACGCATGATTTTTCTGTAAACCTACATCTGGTCTAATATATATATATAAATTGTGGGGCACAGAAACTTGAACAAAAATGTTCATTATTCATGATAGCCAAAAAGTAGAAACAACCTAAACGACTGATGAGTGGATAAACAAAATTGTGGTATATCTCTACAATGGAATATTATTAAAAAAAAAAAAAAGAATGTACTGATACATACTACAACATGGATGAAACTTGAAAACATGCTAAGTGGACGAAGCCTGTCACAAAAGAGCACATATTGTATGATTCCTTTTATATGAAATGTTGAAAATAGGCAAATCCATAAAGCCAGAGTAGATTAATGATTGTCTAGGGCTGGGGGAATGGAGTGGGAGCAATGGGGAGTGACTGCTAATAGGCATGGGATTTCTTTGGGGTTGATAAAAACATTCTAAAATTACTTTGTGCTGATGGTTACATGGCTGTGAATATACTAAAACCCATTGAATAGTACACTACACACACACACACACACACACACACACACACGGGAAAGCCCCATAGGGTGTGAGTTCCAGGTTATATTACGAGAAAACAGATGCAGAACAGTGTATATAGCGTGTTTTTGTGTAAGAAAAGTTTCCTTGTTTTGCTTTTTTCTTTCACTTTTGAATGTGTAAAACATTTACATGTTTCAAAAGTCAAAACTATATAAAAAGATACACTCAGAGATGTCTTGCTCGCATTCCTAAGCCCTCTGTTCTCCTCTTTCCAACTATTTTCATTAGCATTTGAAATGGTGATATCGCAGGTAGATCTTTAAAGTGGTAGAAACCGGAAACTTTTAAGTTGTGGAAGTCCTTGATCTTTGGTCTGCAAGCATCCATTCCTCTTTTCAGTAGCAGCACTGATCATTCTTTTTTCTTAATCAGTTTTATTGATACATATTAATAAAGCATACACTTCATCCAAAGTGAACAATGGTTTTGGCATCACATAATTGTGCATCATTATTAGAGCCTTTTCATTATTTCAATAATAATAATACAAAACAGACAAGAAAATTCTTTACCTCTCAGTCTTTGTTTCCCCTGCTGTACATAGCTGCTATTTCTAGCTATTCTTGCACAATTATTTATTCATTAAGCAGTTTTTGAGATATATTCACATACCATATGATCCATCTAAAGTGTGTAATTAATGGCTTTTAGTATAATCACAATGTTTGCATTTATCACCACAAGAAATTTTAGAACAATTTCCTTACTTGAAAAAAACTCACCCCTTAGCATTCTTTCCCTAGCCCTACATAACCACTAATCTGATTTCATCTTTATAAATTGATTTATATTTACATTTTATATAGGTGGAATCATACAATATGTAGTACTTTGTACCTGGTTTCTTTCACTTAGCACATTTTTTTTTCATATTTTTTGTAGTATTAACATACATTTGTTCAGCTTCAGAGAAAAATGGTGTTAATACTGCACTTTTACCCATATTCATATTTCACATGCAGTTTTATTATGCTGTATAGTTCCTTTCCTTTTAGTAATATACATGACCTTAGACTTTCCCTTTAAATCATTTTTTAAAAAAATTTTATTTATTTCTCTCCTTCCCTCCCGTTGTCTGCTCTCTGTCTCCATTTGCTGTGTGTTCTGTGTCTGCTTGCACCCTCAGTGGCATTGCGTCTCTTTTTTGTTGTGTCACCTTGCTGCGTCAGCTCTCCGCGTATGCGGGGTCACTCCCGGGCAGCCTGCGCTTTTTTCACGCAGGGCTGCCTTCCTTGCAGGGAACACTCCTTGCACGTGGGGCACCCCCACATGGGGGCGCCCCTGCTTGGGACGGCACTCCTTGCGCACGGCAGCTCTGTGCATGGGTCAGCTCACCACATGGGCCAGGAGGTCCTGGGTATCGAACCTTGGACCCTCCCACGTGGTAGGGGGATGCTCTGTCAGTTGAGCCACCTCCGCTTCCCCATTTTTTTTTAAGGAGGTACTAAGGATTTAACCCAGGACTTGTACATGGGAAGCAGGTGCTCAACCACTTAAGCTTAAACCACTTTTATACTCATATAATAGAACTGCTAGCCACAAACATTATGCTGAGCTTTCACCTTTTCTATTCATTTCCAAAGATTAACACATCCTTTTTCACCAATTCTGTACAAGTTAACCTCAGCTTTTCATTCTCTAAACTGATTCCATTTTCTAGTGACCCATATTCAAGATAGTAACTCCATGAGATTACACAGTATATTTAGTTCCTAGCACAATCATGAAGTACTTGTCATTTTATGTTTGGCTTGCTTCACTCAACATGTCCTCCAGGTTCATCTATGTTGTCGTATGCTTTATGACTTTATTTCCTTTTACAGCTGCAGAATATTCCATCGTATGTATATAGCACAGTTTGCTTATCCATTCCTCAGCTGATGGACACCTGGGTTGTTTCCATCTTTTGGCCATCGTGAATAATGATGTTATAAACATCGGTGTGCAGATGTCTGTGTTGATCATTATTTTTTGGGAATCACCTCTGTTATGCTGGGTTGGATATCCCGGGTGTCCTGCCCTCGCCTGTCAAAAGGCAGCCATGTGATATAAATTATATCGGTTAGATGTCCCTTCCTTGGAGTGTGGATCTTTTTTTTTTTAAATTTTTTTATTTTTTATTGACTTTGTAATAATATTACATTAAAAATATATATGTGAGGTCCCATTCAACCCCACCCCCCCCACCCCCCCTCTCCCCCCCCAACAACACTCGTTCCCATCATCATGACACATCCATTGGATTTGGTAAGTACATCTTTGGGCACCTCTGCACCTCATATACATTGGTTCACATCATAGCCCATACTCTCCTCTATTCCATCCAGTGGGCCCTGTGAGGATTTACAATGTCCGGTGATTACCTCTGAAGTACCATCCAGGGCCGCTCCATGTCCCAAAGACGCCTCCACCTCTCATCTCTTCCTGCCTTTCCCCATACCCTTCGTCCACTATGTCCACTTTTCCCATTCCAATGCCACCTCTTCTATGTGGACATTGGATTGGTTGTGTCCATTGCACCTCTATGTCAAGAGGAGGGTCAGATTCCCGGAGTGTGGATCTTGATGAGAGAGATAAAAAGATGAAAATGGTTGGTGCTCATTAGTTCCAGTGGCAGTGCCCTAACAAAACTTTTGAATAGTTTCTACATTATTCCACATACTCAGCGGTGCACTTTTTTAGCTTAGTTTTTCAATATTCTTTCCATCTTCTGACTTACCCTCCATCTCCTAGTAAATTCTATTGTTTAATTTAGCCAGAATGCATTTTGGTGCTTGCAACCAACCTGAATGCTAATGATTGTAATTAGCATAGGAAAAACAAAAGCATGATAAGAAAACCAAAGCTCTCACCTGTTATGATTTCCTTCTTTCTTCATCAGCCTAGTTTACTCATCTCTTCAGAAACTATTTATTGAGGTGCATATGTGCTAGGCACTATATTAGGGTTACAATGATGAGATAAACAACACATAATGCTTGCCTTCATGAAGTTTATAGCACAATAAGGTAAATTGATATTAATAAAATAATTACACCAATAATTGTAAAATTCCATTTGTAGTAGTGTGACAAATGAGAGGAACACATTACTATAGGAGCAAATCAAAGGGACATTTGATTTATTTATTTATTAAATATTTATTTATTTATTTAATCCCCCCCCCCCCCGCCCCGTTGTCTGTTCTCTGTGTCTATTTGCTGCGTCTTGTTTCTCTGTCCGCTTCTGTTGTTGTCAGCGGCACGGGAAGTGTGAGCGGCGCCATTCCTGGGCAGGCTGCACTTTCTTTCGCTCTGGGTGGCTCCCCTTACAGGGTGCACTCCTTGCACATGGGGCTCCCCTACGGGGGGGGGACACCCCTGTGTGTGGGGGACACCCCTGTGTGGCAGGGCACTCCTTGCGCACATCAGCACTGCGCATGGGCCAGCTGCACACGGGTCAAGGAGGCCCGGGGTTTGAACCGCGGACCTCCCATGTGGTAGGCGGATGCCCTAACCACTGGGCCAAGTCCGTTTCCCTTAGAGCTATTGTTTAACATAATACCAGCTGGTGGTATTGGCCAAATTTTTAAAATAAGAAAAGGAAATAAAAGATATAAAGGTTAAAAAGGAAACATCATTATTTGCAGACCATCTATATAGAGATCATCAACATAGGAAGGAAAAAAGCAAAATAAAAAGATGTGTACAAACAAAGTCAAGTTTTCCAGTACAAAGAGAATTTTAAATATAAATAGAATCATCCTACATCAGAAATAACCAGAAGAAAAAATGATAGAGAATAGCAAAACAGCAACAAAAATGAAAACATTTCTGTAAATTAATTTATTAAAAAATGCACAAGACTTCAATGGAGAAAACTTTAAAACTTTCGTTGGGGATTGACTCATGTCCCCCACAAAAGGCAGGTTCGGGTCCCAACCCCTGGTCCTGGGGGTGTGAACCCATTTGTAAATAGAACCTTTGAAGATGTTATTGGTTAAGCTGTGCCCAAACCGAAGGAGAATTATTGGGCCTTAATCCAATATGGATGGTGCCCTTATAAGAAAAGGAAATTGTCCAAGAAAGGAGAAGCCATAGTGAACAGTCAGACACTGGAAGGCAATAGAACCTGGAAGAGAAAGGAGAAGACCCTGGCAGGTGCACTGCCACGTGGGAGCAAGCGGGGGACCATGGATGGCCGGCAGCCAGCCCCAGGACACCGCCGGACTTGGGAGGAAGGTATCCCCCTGCGGATGGCTCAGTTTTGGACCTCTTCTCGCTTCAAAACTGTGAGCCAATAAATTCCCATTGTTTAGGCCAACCCATTGTATGGTATTTATTTCAGCAGGTGGGAAACTAAAACACCTGAATTAAAAGAAATAATACAATATTTCAATAAATAAACAGTCCATGGTTCTGGATGTCATGGCTTAACATTGGAAAAATGTCAATTCTTGCCAAACCAATCACGACCAATTACCCCCAAACCACCTGTGTGAAAGCATGGACTCCATTCTGGTAATGTAACAAAATCTGGGAAGTTAATTTTTAATATAAATTATAGCAGTGAAATTATGAAGAAGATTCCAAAGCAATTCCTAAAAGTATATTACAGTATTGGTAGCAAGAAAGAACACTGTAAAATGTGAACATTTTCTTTATTTTTAGTATACAAAACATGGATAGGAAAAGCTAAAGGGCAATATTGAATGATTCCAAAGCATTTCATTTGCTCTCCCTTTCTTTACCATTTTGGACTTCTCTAGCTGTTGATTTATTGAATCCAAAGTGGAGAGTTCCTGGAGATTTTCTGAAGTTTTCATTTGTAATTTTATCAAACTTTTAAGTTCTCACCTGAAAACTGTTTATCAGTCATTGTTAAGAAATTTTATCTTTAAAATTTATTTTTTTGAATTGCTTATATATTTCCATGGTACACAATCCAAATAGTACAAAATATATATATAATGCAAAATCTCTCACAAAATAGATAGATGATAGAGGGAGGGAGGGAGGGAGGGAGCCAGGGAGGAAGGGAGGAAGGGAGGAAGGAAGGAAGGAAGGAAGGGCCAAATGTAAAAGTTGGTAAATCTGTGTGTCTGGGTTGGGGCATATTGGAGTTCTCTGTATTATTTTTTATTATTTTCTTTATTAGAGAAGTTGTGGGTTTACAGAACAATCATGCATGAAATACAGGATTCCCATACAACACCCACTACCTAAAACTTGCATTGGTGTGAAACATTTGTTACAATTGGTGATAGGACAGCTTTTAAATTGTACTGTTAATTGAAGTCCATGGTTTAACTTGGGGCTCACAGTTTGTGTGGTGTAGTTTCATGGATTTTTAAAAAGCTGTTTTTATTCTGTTGCCACCAGCAATGAATGGATGTTTCTCTCTCTCTGCATCCATTCCAACCCTTGATATTTTATGGGTTTTTTTTTTTCCTTTCTTTAAATAACGGGGGAAATGGTAGCTCATTGTGGTTTTGATTTTCATTTTTTCTGATGGCTAATGATGTTGATAGCTAAATTTTTTCAGTGCTTTTTTTGGATATCTTCTTTGGAGAGATGTCTATTCAAGTCCTTTGTCCATTTTAAAAATAAATTGGGTTGTTTGTATTTTTGTTAAGTTGAAGGATTTCTTTATATATTCTGGATATTAAACCTTTATCAGATATGTGATTTCCAAATATTTTCTCCCATTGTATAGGCTGTAGCTTTATTTTCATGATAAAATCCCTTGAGGCAGAAATGTTTTTAATTTTGACGAGCTCCCACTTATCTATTTTTTTCTTTAGTTGCCCAGAAACCATTGCCTGACACAAGGTCCTGAAGATGCTTCAGTATGTTTTCTTGTAGGAGTTTGATAGTTCTAGCTCTTATATTTAGGTCTTTGGCCCATTTTGAGTTGAGTTTTGTGTATGGTGTGAGATAGAAGTCCTTTCTTTTTTTCTGTTTCTGTTTCTTATTGCAAATGAAGATACAGTTTTCCGAGGACCATTTGCTGAAGAGACTGTTCTTTCCCAATTGAGTGGTCTTTGACATGTAAAAAATTAGTTAGCCGTAAATGTGAAGATGATTTCTAAGCTCTCAGTTTGATTCCATTGGTCTATAGGTCTGTTCTTGTACCAGTACCATGCTGTTTGTTTTTCTTTTGTACAGTTTTGATTAGTGTGGCTTTGTAATAAGTTTAACATTGGAACGTGTGAATCCTCCAACGTCATTCTTCTTTTTCAAATGGCTTTAGCTATTTAGTGCCTCTTATCCTTCCATGTAAATTTGATGATTAACTTTTCCAATTCTGCAAAGAGGGTTGTTGGAATTTTGATTGGGATTGTATTAAATCTATAAATTTCTTTGGGTAGGATTGACATCTTAAAGATATTTAGTCTTCTATTCCATGAACACAGAACATCCTTCCATTTATTTAGTTCTTCTTTGATTTTTTTTTTAAGCAAGGTTTCGTAGTTTTCTGTGCATAAGTCTTCTGCATTCTTGGTTAGATTTATTTCTAGGTATTTGATTCTTTTAATTGGAGACATCTCACCAGTGATCCAAAGTTGCTAATCAAAGGCCATGATCCGTGATTAGCCATGGCTACCTCTAGTCTTGGGAAAGAGGATTTTTATGTCCCTCTCTGTCACCAGAGAGCCAGGAGCTGGACCCCAGGGTGGCCTGTCCTGAGAGTGGGGGATGGGTGCTGGTAGCCGCCACGCATGCATTTTCCTGTTGTTATTCTTTTTTTTTAAAACTGGAATTTATCAGCCTTTTCCTCTCGCTCTTCCCTGGATGCTGTACAGTGTTCTTCCAGCCTCTAGAGTTTCAAATAGTTGTTTCAGACAATTCCTGCCTGCTTAATAGCTGTTCTGGTGGAAGGAATGTGTCCTGGAGCTCCTTGCTCTGCCATCTTCCCACAGTCCTCTCTTTTGTATTACTTTTGTATTATGTTGGCAATTTTCTTGTAAGTTTGAAATAATTTCAAACTAAAATAGTTTAAAAAATCCTTTTCCTTTCATCTCCTAGTTACTCAGTTTCTCTCCCTTATAGTCAACCGATTTTACCAGCTGAATTTCTCTTTTATGCTCCCTTTTGAGAAAGATGGCAACAAGCACACATTCTCTTCTTTACCTTGCTTCTGCACTTAGCAATGTATCTTGGATATGATTCCACATCAATCCATAAAAACCTTCCTTGTTCTTTTTTTTTTTTTATGGGCACCAATTATTCCATTATTCTATTGTATGATATGCCTTAGTTTATTAAATCAGTCTCTGCTGATGGACATTAGGTCTTTTCCGAAGCTTTAATAATAAAGCAATGAAAATAAGTATATATGCCATTTCACTCATGTGTTAGGATAAATTTGTGGTAATAGAATTGCTGGTCACAGGTAAATTAGTAATTTTGGTAACTATTGCTTAAGTGCCCTCTGCAGAGATTGCACAAATTTAAGCTCCTAGCAATGTATGAGAGTGCCCATTTCTCTTAAACCTTTTTCAACACTCTGTGTTAAAATGCATAGGCCTTTGCTCATCTGAGAGATGAAAAAGTGCATCTGAGGTAGTTGCCTTTATCTTAAATGTGAGGTATTTTCATGTATTTAAGATCCATTAGTATTTCTTTATTGTGAACTGCCTGGCCATAGCTTTTGCCTAGTTTTCTACAGGATTGAAGTTTAAATTCTTACTGATTTGTAGGGATTTTTATATAATAGAGAATTTATAATCCTGATTTTTATTATCTTGGACTTACTACTAGGGAGTCTGTTATAACTAGGCCTTTTATAAAATACAATTGTAAAACAAAGCAAATTGGAATCAGCAAATCCTATAAAACAAATGTACAGTTTAAAGAATTATTAGGAGTGAACACCCCATAACTGCCATCCAGGGCACCCAAGGGGCCACATCTAAGCCATTCATTCTAGAGGCCCCTCTGTGTGCCCCATCCTGATCTCAGACCTCACTCGTCCTCCAGAGGTATCGATTATCTTGTCTTTTAGAACAATTGCTTCCTTGTCTTTCTTTATAGATTTTCACTCATGTGAAATCCTAGACACTATAATTTAGTTTTGCCAATCCAAAAAAATTGCTGTCTTCTTTTAAACAAATCAATTTTATTGATGCATATTAATAAAGCATGCAATTCATCCAAAGTGGACAATCAGTGGTATTTGGTATAATCATATAGTTGTGCATTCATCACTTCAGTCATTATTAGAGCATTTTCATTATTTCAACAACAATAATAATAAAACCAGACAAATGAGAAAATTCTTCACCTCTCAGTCTCTCTCTGTTTCCCCTGCTGTACATAGCTGCTATTTCTGGCTATTCTGGCATAATTATTTATTCATGAAGCAGCTTTATTGAGATATAGTCACATACCATACAATATATCTAAAGGGAATAATCAATGGCTTTTAGTATAATCACAATGTTGTGCATTCATTCATCATCACAAAAATTTTGAGAATTATTTCATTACTCCAAAAAGAAAAACTCCATACCCCTTACCATGTCTTCCCTGCCCCTACATAACCATTAATCAAATTTCATCTTTATAAATTATTTACATTTACATTGTATATAAATGAAATCATACAATATGTTACACAATATATTTAGTTCATAGTAACACAATCAAACAGTATTTGTCCTTTTGTGTCTGGCTTGCTTTACTCAACATTATGTACTCCAGGTTCATCCATGTCGT
The DNA here is from genome assembly GCF_030445035.2 of Dasypus novemcinctus. Lineage (NCBI taxonomy): Eukaryota > Metazoa > Chordata > Mammalia > Cingulata > Dasypodidae > Dasypus > Dasypus novemcinctus. Next base: position 7,013,190 of record NC_080676.1, on the reverse strand, counting down.
CATATGTTTACAATTCATTTCTCCTTACAGATGCATAATATTCAATCATGTGGGTATACCCCAGTTTGTTTACGTATTCATCGGTTGATAGACACCTGGGTTATTTCCAGCTTGTGGCAATTGTGAATAATGCCACTATGAATATTGATGTGCAGATGTCTATTCATGTCACTGCTCTTAGTTCTTCTGGATATATACCCTGTAGTGGTATTGCAGGGTCATGTGGCAAACCTATATTCAACTTCTTTAGGAACTGCCAAACAGTTCTCCACAGTGGCTGTACCATTCTACATTCCCACCAACAATGAATGAATGTTCCTATCTCTCCACATCCTCTCCAACACTTGTAGTTCTCTCTCTTTTTTTTTTAAAAGATTTATTTATTTATTTCTCTCCCCTTTCCCCCCACCCCGGTTGTCTGTTCTCTGTGTCTATTTGCTGCGTTTTCTTTGTCCTCTTCTGTTGTTGTCAGCGACACAGGAATCTGTGTTTCCTTTTTTGTGTCATCTTGTGGTGTCAGCTCTCCGTGTGTGTGCAGCGCCATTCCTGGGCAGGCTGCACTTTCTTTCACGCTGGGTGGCTCTCCTTACGGGGCGCACTCCTTGCGCGTGGGGCTCCCCTACACGGGGGACACCCCTGCGTGGCACGGCACTCCTTGCGCGCATCAGCACTACACATGGGCCAGCTCCACACGGGTCAAGGAGGCCCGGGGTTTGAACCGTGGATCTCCCATGGGGTAGACGGATGCCCTAACCACTGGGCCAAGTCCGCTGCCCTCTCTGTCTTTTTAATAGTGGTCATTCTGATGATAAAGTGGTGAAATGATAACTAATTGTACTATTTTTTAAAATTTATATATTTATTTATTTCTCCCTACCCGCCTTGTTGTTTACACTCACCATGTCCGTTCATCTTCCTTGTTTCTTGTGGAAGCACCGGGAACTGAACCCAGAACCTCTGATGTGGGAGGGAGGTGCCTAATCACCTGAGGCACCCTGTTCCTTGCTCTGTTGTGTCTCTCATTATGCTTTTCTTCTTGTGTCTCTTGTTGTATCATTGTGTTACATCAGGTTGCCTTGCTTGCCTGTAGTGCCAGCTCACTGTCTTCTTTAGGAGGTACCAGGAACTGAACCAGGGACCTCCCATGTGGTAGGCAGGAGCCCAATCGCTTGAGCCACATCCACTTCCTTCATCGTAGTTTTTATTTGCATTTCCCTAATCATTAGTGATGCTGAACATTTTTTCATGTGTTTTTGCCATTTGTATTTCTTCTTCGGACAAATGTCTATTTAAGTCTTTGGCCCATGTTTTAATTGGATAGTTTGTCTTTTTATTGTTGAGTTGTAACATCTCTTTATATATCATGGATATTAAAACCTTATTAGGGGAAGCAGATGTGGCTCAAGCACACGTAAGGGCTGATGCGACAGACTGGTGCAGATGGATTGGCATGGTGAGCTGACGCAATGAGATGATATGACAAGGAAACACAATGAGAGACACAACAAGCAGGAGAGAGATGGCTCAAGTCATTGGGTGGGGACCTGGGTTCGGTTCCCAGTGCCTCCTAAAAAGAAGATGAGCACACAACAAACAGACACAGAGCAGAGAGCAAGTGCAAATGACAAAGGGTGGGGTAGGGGGGGAGAAAAAAATAAAATCTTTAAAAACAAACAAACCTTATGGGACATGTGATTTCCAAATATTTTCTCCCATTGAGTCAGCTGCCTTTTCACCCTTTTGACAAGGTCCTGTGGGGTTCAAAAGTGTTTAATTTTATGGAGGTCCCATTTATCTATTTTTAATTTTGTTGCATGTGCTTTGGGTATAAGGTCCAAGAAACCACCACCTACCACAGGTCTTTAAGCTGTTTCCCTACATTTTCTTGTAGTGAGTTTATGGTCCTGGCTTTTATATTTAAGTCTTTGATCCATTTTGAGTTGCTTCTTGTTTAGGGAGTGAGATAGGGATCCTCTTTCATTCTTTTGGTTATAGATATCCAGTTGTCTCAGTACCATTTGTTGAAGAAACAAGTTAAGTCTGTAACATAGACTTGGTAGGTTTGTAAAAAACCAGTTGGCTGTAGAGGTGAGGGTTTATTTCTAGACTCTCAATTTTTTTCTACTGATTGATGCGTCTATTTTTAAGCAGTACCATGTGGTTTTGACCACTGTAGTTTTGTAATATGTTTCAAGGTCAGGCAGTGAAATTCCTCCCATGCTACTCTTCTTTTTTAGAATGCTTTTGGCTATTTGGATGCACTTTCCCTTCCAAATGAGTTTGATAATTGCCTTTTCTATTTCTGTAAAGTAGGCTGTTGGAATTTTGATTGGTATTCTATTGAATCTATAAATCAGTTTGGGTGGTATTCACATCTTCACAATATTTAGTCTTCCAATCCATGAACATGGAATGTCTTTCCATTTGTTTGGATCTTCATTGATTTCTTTTAGCATTGCTTTGTAGTTTTCTGCATTTGGTCCTCTACTTCTTTGGTAAAATTGATTCCTAGGTATTTGACTCTTTTTGCTGCTCTTGTAAATGGAAATTCCCCCCTGATTTCTTCCTCACATTGTTCAATATGTGCACAAAAAACATTACTGATTTTTGCTTGTTGATCTTGTACCCTGCCACTTTGCTGAACTCACTTATTAGCTCAAGTAGTTTTGTGGTAGACATTTCAGAATTTTCTAAATATAGGATCATGTCAGCCACAAGCAAATAGTGAGAGTTTTCCTTCCTCTTTTCCTATTTGGACACCTTTAATTTTTTTTCTTGTCTAATTGCTCTAGCTAGGAGTTCTAGGACAATGTTGAATAACAGTGCTGAGAGTAGGCTCCTTGTCTTGTTCCCAATTTTAGAGGAAAAGCTTTCAACTTTTCCCCATTTAGTATGATGTTGACTGTGGGTTTTTCATTTATGCCGTTTATGATACTGGGGAATTTTCCTTCTATTCCTATCTTTTGAAGTGTTATTATCAAAAAAAGGATGCTGGATTTTGTCAAATGCCTTTTCTGCATCATTTGAAATGATCATGTGTTTTTTCCCTTCAATCTGTTAATGTGGTGTATTATGTGGGTTGATTTTCTTATGTTGTACCAGCCTTGCATACCAGGAATAAATCCCACTTGGTTGTGATATATGTCTTTTGACATGCTGTTGGATTCAATTTGCAAGTATTTTTCTGAGAATTTTTGCATCTATGTACAGAGAAATTGGTCTGAATTTTCTTTTCTTGTGGTGTCTTTATCTGGCTTTGTAATAGGGTGATGTTGGCTTCATAAAATGCAATGGGTAATTTTCCCTTCTCTTCAATTTTTTGGAAGTGTTTTAAACAGGATTGGTGTTAATTCTTGAAATGCTTGATAGAATTCACCTGTGCAGCCACCTGGTCCTGGACTTTTCTTTTTGGGAGAATTTTGATGATGAATTCAATCTCATTAAATGTGATTGTTTTTCTAAGTTCTTGTATTTCTTGTAGTGTCAGTGTAGGTTATTTGTGTATTTCTAGGAACTTGTCCATTTCATCTAGGTTGTCTAGGTTGTAGGCACACGGTTTCTCATATATCCTCTTATGATCCTTTTTATTTCTGTGGGGTCAGTTGTAACTCCCCCCTTTCATTTCTGATGGTATTTATTTGCATCTTCTCTTTTCTTTTCTTTGTTAGTCTAGCTAGGGGTTTGTTAATTTTACTGATTTTTCTCAAAGAACCAGCTTTTGGTTTTGTTGATTTTCTCTATTGCTTTTTGGTTCTCAATTTCATTTATTTCTGCTGTAATCTTTATTATTTCTTTCATTCTGCTTGCTTTGCTTTTCTTTTTCTAGTTTCTCCAGTTGTTCAGTTAAATCTTTGAGTTTAGTTTTCTTCTTTTGTAATATAGTCATTTAGGGCTATAAATTTCCCTCTCAAGTGCCTTCACTATATCTTATATATTTTGATACGTTGTCTTCTCGTTTTCATTTGTCTCATTATATTTACTGATTTCACTTGCAATTTCTTCTTTGACCCACTGATTATTTAGGAGTGTGTTGTTTAGCCTCCACACATTTGCAAATTTACCTCTTTCCTGTCTATTACTGAATTCCAGTTTCATTCCTTATGATCTGAGAAGGTGCTTTGTATAATTTCAATCTTTTTTATTTATTGAGAGCTGCATTGTAACCTAACATGTCATCTCTCCTGGAGAAAGATTCATGAGCACTTGCAAAGAATGTATAATCTGCTGAGTTTGGATGCAGTGTTCTCTATATGTCTGTTAGGTCTAACCTGTTTATCATATTGTCAAGTTCTCTGTCTCCTTATTGATCTTCTGTCTAGTTGTTCTATCTAATGATGTGAGTGGTGTGTTGACGTCTCCAACAGTTATTGTAAAGAGGTCTATTTCTCTTTTCAGTTTTGCCAGAGTTAGTCTTATGTATTTTGGGGTACCCTGGTTAGGTGCATAGATATTTATGACTGTTATGTCTTCTGATGGAGTGTCCCTTTTATTAATATATAAAGCCTGTATCTCTTAAAACTTTTTTACATTTAAAGTCTGCTTTGTCTGATATTAGTATAGGTACCCCTGCTCTTTTTTGGTTACTATTTGTGTGGAGTATCTCCTTCCAACTTTCACTTTCAGCCATTTGTATCCCTGGTCTAAGGTGAGTTTCTTGTTTGCAATATATGGATGGTGATTTTTTTTTATCCATCCAGTCAGCCTGTATCTTTTGACTGGTGAGTTTAATCCATTCACATTCAATGATATTACTCTAAATGCATTATTTATTTCCACCATTTTGTTCTTTGGTTTTTATATGTCATATCTTATTTTTGTCTGTCTTAAATCTTTTGGTTATCCTTTCTGCTATTCTTTCTTCTATACTGTCCTCCAAGCCTCTCTTTCCTGTCTTTTTCTTTCAACCTCTAGGGCTTCCTTTAATATTTCCTGCAAAAGTGGATTTTTTAACGAACTCTCTTAGTTTCTGTATGTTTGTGACTATTTTATATTCATCTTCATAACTTAAGGACTGTTTTGCTGGATAAAGAATTCTTGGCTAGCAGTTTTTCTTTTCCAGTATCCTAATTGTATCATACCACTGTCTTCTCCCTTCCATGGTTTCTTTTTTTTTTTTTTTTTGATATTTAACCCTATTTCTTTTTATTGATGATATTATGAGTTATTTAGCATTATTGCTTATTTTTTTTATTTTTTATTTTTTATTTTTTTATTTTTTTAATTGACTTTGTAATAATATTACATTAAAAATATATATGTGAGGTCCCATTCAACCCCACCCCCCCACCCCCCCTCCCCCCCCCCCCAACAACACTCGTTCCCATCATCATGACACATCCATTGCATTTGGTAAGTACATCTTTGGGCACCTCTGCACCTCATAGACAATGGTCCACATCATGGCCCATATTCTCCTCCATTCCATCCAGTGGGCCCTGTGAGGATTTACAATGTCCGGTGATTACCTCTGAAGCACCATCCAGGGCAGCTCCATGTCCCAAAGACGCCTCCACCTCTCATCTCTTCCTGCCTTTCCCCATACCCATCGTCCACCATGTCCACTTTTCCCAATCCAATGCCACCTCTTCTATGTGGACATTGGATTGGTTGTGTCCATTGCACCTCTATGTCAAGAGCTTCCATGGTTTCTGATGAGAAATCTGCACTGAGCATCTTACTGAGCATCCCTTTTTGTGATGGTTTGCTACTCCCTTGCTGTTCTCAGAATTTTCTCTTTATCTTTGACACTTGACATTCTGAGTCATATGTGTCTTGGAGTAGGTCTATTCAGACTTACTCTGATTGGGATATGGTGGACTTCTTGGATATGTAAATTCATTTCTTTTTTGAGAGTTGGAAAATTTTTGGCTATTATTTCCTCAAATACTCTTTCTGCCCCTTTTCCCTTCTCTTCCCCTTCTCCTTCTCAAACTCTCATGACATGTATTTGTTGTGTTTCACATTGTTATTCAGCTCTCTGAGCCCCTGCTCAATTTTTTTCCATTCTTTTCTCTCTTCAATTTCACTATTCTGTCTTCAATCACTTATTCTTTCTTCTATCATTTCAAGTCTGCTGTTGTATGTCTTTAATGTGTTTTTTTATTTCAACTATTTTGTCTTTTATTTCCATGAGTTCTGTTGCTTTTCTTTTTAGGATTTCAAATTCTTCTTTGTGCTCACTCAATATTTTCTTTCTTTTTTTTTTTTTTTAAAGATTTATTTATTTATTTAATTTCCCCCCCTCCCCTTGTTGTCTGTTCTTGGTGTCTATTTGCTGCGTCTTGTTTCTTTGTCCGCTTCTGTTGTCGTCAGCAGCATGGGAAGTGTGGGCAGTGCCATTCCTGGGCAGGCTGCTCTTTCTTTTCACGCTGGGCGGCTCTCCTCATAGGCGCACTCCTTGCGCGTGGGGCTCCCCCACGCGGGGGACACCCTTGTGTGGCACGGCACTCCTTGCGCGCATCAGCACTGCGCATGGGCCAGCTCCACACGGGTCAAGGAGGCCCGGGGTTTGAACCGCGGACCTCCCATATGGTAGACGGACGCCCTAACCACTGGGCCAAAGTCCGTTTTCCTCAATATTTTCTTGATGTCATTTATCTCTTTTAGCCATATTGTCTTTCAACTCATTGATTTGATTTTGGAAATTTATGTGCATCTCATTAATTAGCTGTCTTAAATCCTGCATCTCTTCTGGGGTTTTGATTTATTCCTTTTTTTGGGTCATGTCCTCTATTTTCTTTGTATGGTTTGTAATTTTTGCAGATATCTAGGCATCTGATTAGGATGGTAGTTTCCTCAGGTGCTCAATTTCTCTCTCTTTTATAGGGATTTCCTGGCACAGGCTGTGTGTTACTGCTGTTCTTTGATTTTTAGTTCAACCTGGGTCTTTAGGATTGTCCCTGTTAGTTGCTCAAAACTGTGCTCTTGACCCAGTAATGGGCTGCAGACCCATTTCCTATGGCCTTGGGGGAGGCCTTACTTACTTTTAATTTTCTCACATGCACTTCCTTGGTCTTCCAGCAGATGGCACTCTTTGACAACCCTCTCAGTTTAATGCATGGTCAGAGTGTTTTTGCTGCAACACGGACTGGATCAATTTGATAGAGATTCCTGCCTGGAGGCTAAGAGCTGTTTAATCCATACTTTCTCAAAGATGGTTTTCCCACCTTTGCTAACAGCCCCCTCCCTTTTCCCAAATAGAAAGTAATTCCACTCCCCTCTGTGTCCTCAACATTCAGTCCCAGTTAGTGGAGAGGGAGATTGGGAGGGCTGGATCTCTTTACCCCTTGCCTGCTCCCAAGGCAGACAGTGGTGCGGCCTCGCCTGGCCTGGAAGTGCTCCTGGGACACAGCAGACCAAATCTGTGGATCAAGAGCTGAGCCAACCATAGGCCGTATCTTTCTCTGCCCTTTCCTGGGGAGGTGCATCCTTAGCCATCAGTCCCAGTTAGCAGAGAGGGAGAGTGAGAAGGTTGGATCTCTTTAGTCTGGGATCTCTTTAGTTCTGAGCTGGCTCCCAAGGCAAACAATGGCCTGGAAAGGTTCCCAAGATATAGCAGACCAGATGTGTGGGTCAAAAGCTGAGTCAGGAAAGAAGAAAAAAGAGAAGTGGATGTAGCTCAAGCAGTTGGGTGCCGGCCTACCACATGGGAGGTCCCAGGTTTGGTTCCTGGTGCCTCCCAAAGTAGACAAGCAAGGCAGTGAGCTGGTGAGCCAAGATGACACAACAAAATGACGCAACAAGGATACACAATGAAGAGATAATGATGAAACACAGAGACTCAACAAGCAGGGAGTGGAGATGGCTCAAGTGATTAGGCACCTCCCTCCCCCATGGAAGGTCCCAGGTTCAGTTCCTGGTGCCTCCTAAAAAGAAGATGAGCACACAACGAGCAGACAGAGAGGAGACAGCAAGGGCAAACAATGAGGAGGTGGAAATGAATAAACAAATCTTAAAAAAGAAAAAGCTGAGTCAGCCTTAGGCTGTGTCCCTCTCTCCCCTTATCTGGGGCGGTGGATCCCTGGGGCTTCCTTTGTCTGTAGGTCCTGAGGCCTGACTATTCTAAAGTCTTTAGTGTGGGCGAGGCTCCTGGCAGCGGTAACTGCTTGTTCTAACTCACCGTTTTACTGTTGTGAGTCTTTTCCTTTGTCTCTCTCGTCTGGGCAGTGTCCAGCCTTCGCCTGGTGTCCTAAACCCTAGAAGATTTTTTTCCAGGCCTGTTTTCAGTCTCTCCTCTAGCTATTTCTCTGGGAGGGAAGAGAGTCCTGAGTCTTTCTGTTCTGCCATCTTTCTGGAAGTCCTGCTGTGTGTCTTTAAGTGTCTTGTATCTTCAGGATTCTTCTCCCTTCTTCCTTTTCTTTATCATTTTTAAAAAATGAAAATCGGCGGCAGATGTGGCCCAGTGGTTAGGGAGTCCGTCTACCACACGGGAGGTCCACAGTTCAAACCCCGGGCCTCCTTGACCCGTGTGGAGCTGGCCCATGCACAGTGCTGATGCGCGCAAGGAGTGCCGTGCCATGCAGGGGTGTCCCCCGCATAGGGGAGCCCCATGCGCAAGGAGTGCGCCCCGTAAGGAGAGCTGCCCAGCGTGAAAGGAAGTGCAGCCTGCCCAGGAATGGTGCTGCACACACGGAGAGCTGACACAGCGAGATGACGCAACAAAAAGAAACACAGATTCCCGTGCCACTGACAACAACAGAAACGGACAAAGAAGACACAGCAAACAGACACAGAGAACAGACAACTGGGGGGGGGGGGAAGGGAGAGAAATAAATAAATAAATCTTAAAAAAGAATAAAAATGAATATCCTAGGCTTTAAAAAAAAATGATAAATTTATTCATTTCCCCCATCCCTTCGTTGTTTGTACTTGCCATGTCTGTTCATCTTCCTTGTTTCTTTAGGAGGCACCAGGAACTGAACCTGGGACCTCCGATGTGGGAGTGAAGTGCCTAATCGCTTGAGCCACCTCCGCTCCCTGCTCTGTTGTGTCTCCCGTCATGCTTTTCCTCTTTGTGTCTCTTGTTGCATCATCCTGCTGCATCAGTTCACCACACCTGCCCATTGTGTCCTCTTTAGGATGCACTGGCAACCTCTGCTCCCTGCTTTGCTTGTGTATCTCGGTATGTTTTTTCTTCTTGTGTCTCTTGTTGTATTAGTTTTCCAAGCCTTCCCATTGCACTGACTCACTGTCTTCTTTAAGAGGTACTGGGATCTGAACCAGCAAACTCCCATGTGGTAAGCAGGAGCCCAGTTGCCTGAGCCACACCTGCTTCCTGATTATCCTAGGTTTTTTGTTTTGTTTTGTTTTTAAGATTTATTTATTTATTTAAAAATTTATTTCTCTCCCCTTTCCCCCACCACCCCAGTTGTCTGTTCTCTGTGTCCATTCGCTGTGTGTTCTTCTGTGTCCACTTGTATTCTTGTCAGTGGCACTGGGAATCTGCATCTCTCTTTTTGTTGTTGTTGCGTCATCTTGCTGCATCAGCTCTGTGTGTGTGTGACGTCACTCCTGGGCAGGCTGGACTTTCTTTTGTGTTGGGTGGCTCCCCTATGCAGGGGACACCCCTGTGTGGCATGGCACTTCTTGCACACATCAGCACTGCGTGTGGGCCAGCTCACCACATGGGTCAGGAGGCCTGGGTTTGAACCTTGGACCTCCTGTGTGATAGGCGGATGTTCTATCTGTTGAGCCAAGTCTGCTTCCCAATCCTAGGCTTTTGATCTATAGTTTCCCACAGTCTGGATTTTGTTCTTTCTGCAGTTTAACACATTCCCCTGGTCTCCGTATTTCCTACAAATTGGCCAGTGGAGCCAGAGATGTCCTCAGACTCAGACCATAGGTGGTGCTGTGTTCTTTCTCCAGTAGGTACATAATGACTGCTTTTCTCGTGTTTGTGATGTTAACAGCAGCTCTTGAGGTCTAATGCCTGGACCCCGTAATTCATTGGGAGTGGCAAAAGGGTGCTACTCTAATTCAATTATTTATTTTTATTTCATGTTTTTATGTATTTTATAAATACGCTTAAAAGTTGAAATATTTCATAACCAATGATATTTTTATAGCCAACAATCATTGGTACAATTCTATATAGGAACTATAGGATAAATGTTTGATTCCTTCTATTATCAGTCTTCAAGATAATGAATTGGGTCCATATCATCCTCAGAAGCTGGCCAATTCATTTTTTTAAAATGTCATTTTGAACCATGGATTTGAATATGCTTGAAGAGTTTCAACTAATTGCAATTATATTATACTCTTTGAAATTAAGAGTGTCCTTTTTAGTTCGGTAGATGCCTCTTCATACTAGTTCCCAAATCATTTTGACATGACCCCAGTAGCTTCCTTATATCTGGAAAAAAATAAATTTCAGATTCATCTAGTACATTTCCCAGGCCTGGAGTTAACCAATTTCCCCAAAAGCCTTTGTTTCTTTTGGCTAGGCATATCATTTCAAGACTACAATCTGGGTCAAGGCTAATGGATTGGTTTCTTGGTCTTTCTTGTGGACAGAGCTAGAGAAAGTACACACACATTTTTAAAAGAAAAAATGTCACGTACATTTTTTAAAAAAAGATTTATTTATTTTTTTCTTTCCACTCCACCCTGGTTGTCTGTTCTCTGTGTCTATTTGCTGCATCTTCTTTGTCCTCTTCTGCTGTTGTCAGCAGCACAGGAATCTGTGTTTCTTTTGGTTGCGTCATCTTATGTCAGCTCTCGATGTGTGCGGCGCCATTCCTGGGCAGGCTGCACTTTCTTTCGCGCTGGGCAGCTCTCCTTACGGGGTGCACTCCTTGCATGTGGGGCTCACCTACGTGGGGACACCCCTGAGTGGCACAGCACTCCTTGTGCGCATCAGCACTGTGCATTGGCCAGCTCCACACGGGCCAGGAGGCCCGGGGTTTGAACTGTGGACCTCCCATGTGGTAGACGGATGCCCTAACCACTGGGCCCCCGCCGCCCCTTTTTTTTTTTAATTAAAGATTTACTTATTTATTTATTCTCCCCACTCACTCCATTGTCTGCTCTCTGTGTCCATTTGCTGTGTGTTCTTTTGTGTCTGGGACCTTTTGGAGTGGGAGAGAGTCGATCATTCTCTTACACTATCTCAGCTCCCTGGTCTGCTACGTCTCTTATTGTCTCTCCTCTGTGTCTCTTTTTGTTGCATCATCTTGCTGCAATGACACTCCATGTGGGCCAGCACTCCTGTGCAGGCCAGCACTCTGCACAGGTCAGCACTCTGCATGGACCAGCTCACCACACTGGCCAGCTTGCCTTCACCAGGAGGCCCTGGGCATTGAACCCTGGACCTCCTATATGGTAGATGGGAGCCCAACTGCTTGAGCCACATCTGTTTCCCTACCACATACATTTATATTGATACTTACAATTCCAATTTAGGTCTCCAAAGTGTTTTACTTAACCTCTTCTGTATTATATTAATATCTCCTCTCTTCCGCACTGAAAATACTAATTCTTGAAGGTCTAAAGTATGATAGAACTAGAATATCCTATGGTCACTCATTTACTTTAAACTCATATTACACACATATGTAATAATTACTGAGAATAGTAATTTTTTGCATATGCACTCTCCATTTTCTCCCTCTTCTGACATGATTAATTTTAAGTCTCTCCTCTCGCTATTTTTTCCTATTTCTCCCATCTGTTGTTGTTGTTACCCCTTCTTTCTTTTTCTGGCTTCTTTTAGATTAATTGACTATTCTTGTCATTCAATTTTATCTCCTTTGATGACTTATTAGCTATATATAGCTTTATGGTTTTATTTTAGTGGCTGCTTTAGGGTTTATAGTATATATCTCTAAGTTATGAAGGTCTACCTGCAAGTGATGTCCTAATGCTTCACTTCTACTATGAGAAACTTACAACAGTATACTTGCATTTCTTATCCTCCAGCCTTCATGCTATTTAGTCATACATTTTACTTTATGCATGTTATAAACTACACACTACATTGTTTTTATTTTTACTGAAGGAGGAATTATATTTTAAATGGATTTAAATAATAGGGAAAAAAACCGAGAATGTTTATCCTTGTGGTTATCCTGTGAGTTTTCATTCCTTTCTGCCGGTCCAGATTTCCTGACATCATTTTTTTTTTTTTTCCTACCTGAGATATTTCCTTTAACGTTTCTTATAGTGCAAATCTAGCTTTTGTAAATCTAAAAAAAATCCTTATTTTAACCTTTGATTTTGAAAGGTATTTTCCCTGGGTATGGAATTCTATGTTGCCAGTTACTCGTTGTTGTTGTTCGGGACTTAAAAATGTTGCTTCCCTGTCTTCTCTTTTGCATTGTTTCTAACAAGAAACCTGCTGTCATCTCATCTTCGTTCCCCTGAATGTAACTGTGATTTTTTTCTCTGACCGATTTTAATATTTTCTCTTTACCTTGTGTTATGGATTAAATCCTGTCCTCCACAAGCACATGTTCAAGTGCTAAATCCTGGTCCTCTACATGACTCATTTGTAAAGAGGCTCTTCAAAGATCCTACTGGGTAAGACGAGGTCCAAATGAATTCTTGTAAGCAGAGGAAATCTGGACAGAGTGGTAGCAGACAGACAGGGAGAGAGTCAGCTATTTGATGGAGGCAGAGATTGCTTAAAGCCAGAAAGAGACATTAAAAGAAAAGAAAATTACAGACCACTATCCTTTATGAATATAGGTGTAAAAATTCTCAACAAAGTACTAGCAAGCTGAACTCAAGAGCATTCTAAAAAATTTATTGAAGTATATCACTCATACATAAACAATAAGAGTATAGTAATAGCTGTGAATTTACAAAACAAACATATGTAACATCATACGGGACTCTCATACCTCACCTACCAACAATACCTTGCCTTGTTGTTAAACATTTTTAACTAATGAGTAAAGAGCGTTGTCAAAATATTACTACTAACCAAAGCATTTCCCCCTCAACCCATCCTATTATTATTATTGTTATCTATCATTTATATATGAACATACATAAACAATAAGTATATAGTATAAGTTGTGAACTTACAAAGCGAACATGCATAACATCATACAGGGGTCCCATACGTCAACTCACCAACAACACCTTGCATTGTTGTGAGACATTTGTTACAAATTATGAAAGAATATTATAAAAATCTTACTACTAATTATAGTCCTTATCTTACATTTGGTGTATTTTTCCCACAAGCCACTCTATTATTATTTTAAAAATATATTTTTATGACAGAAGTTGTGAACTTACAAAACAACCAAGCACATGTGCAGAATTCCCAAACAACACCCCTTTATCAACACACCACACTGTGGTGGAATATTTGTTACAGATTATAAAATAATATAATCCGATTGTTACCATGTCCATAGTGTACATTTGGCACACATTTTCCATACTGCCCCATTATCAATACAGTACATCTTTGGCATAGATGCAAGAATATTACATTATTACTGCTAATGACAGTTCATAGGTCATCCCAGTTGTATTTTTCCCATGCTTCTCCACATTCCCACCACCCTGCAATAATGATGTACATTTGTACTAGCTAACAGAGGACACCCTTGCATCTGTACCATCAACCACAATTCTCATCCACCTTTGGGTTTACTGTGTGAGTCCATTCCTAGATTATTCTCTAGCATTCTGTCAATTGGCATTTACATCCTTAGACTACCATTTTCAGCCACATTCTCATTTATAAACTAGCTGTTACTCAGGAGGTGTTACCATCCACTCTCTATATTTCCACAGTTTTACAGTAAAGCTAATTAAAACTTCTACATACATTAAACATCAGTAGTCCATCCAAATCCTCCTCTTATCTCCTTTAAGAATCCACAACCTACCACCAGGTCTTGAAGATATTTTCCTACATTTCCTTCTAGAAGGTATATGGTTCTTGCTTTTATATTCAGGTTTTTGCTCCATTTTGAGTTAATTTTTGGATGAGGTGTGAGATAGGGTCCTCTTTCCTTCTTTTGCTATGGATATCCAGTTCTCCCAGCACCATTTGTTGAATGGACTGTTCTGCCCGAGCTGTATGGGTTTGACAGGCTAGTCAAAAATCACTTAACCATACGTGTGAGGTTCTGTTTCTGAACCATCAGTTTGGTCCCATTGGTCCATGTGTCTGTTTTTATGCCAGAAAACCATGCTGTTTTTACCACTGTACCTAGGCAATATGATTTAAAGTCTGGAGATGAGAGTCTTCCAACTTCTCTTTTCTTTTTTAAGATGTTTCTTTTTTAAGATTTTTTAAGATGTTCCAAATAAATTTGATTATTGTGTTTTCAATTTATTTTTAAAATGCTAGTGGAATTTTTTTGGAGACTGCATTGAATCTGTATATCAATTTGAGTAGAATTGATCTTAATGATATTTAGTCTTCCAATCTGTGAGCATGGAATGTTCTTCCAATTATTTAGACCTTTTTTGATTTCTTTTAACATTTCATTTTCTGAATACAAGTGTTTTACATTGTTGGTTAAATTTATTTCTGAATATTTCGGTTTTGTCTGCCATATTTTATTTTCATCACTCTCTTGACACTTTCAGTTACTTTTATTGATATAATCTTCATCTCTAGACTGTCTTCCAGGTCTCTCTCTCCTGTCTTTTCTTTTCAGGCTCTAGCATACCCTTAAGTAGTTCCTGAAAATCTAGTCTCTTGGTTAGAAATTCTCTCAGTTTCTGTTTATCTGTGAATATTCTAAACTTGCCCTCATTTTTGAAAGACAATCTTGCTGAATGTAAGATTCTTGGCTGGAAGTTTTCTCTTGTAGTATCTTAAATATATCAGACCACTGTCTTCTTGCCTCCATGGCATCTGATGAGAAATTGGCACTTAGTCTTATTGGATATTCCTTATATGTTATGCATTGCTTTTCTCTTGCTGTTCTCAGAATTCTCTCTTTGTCTTTGGCATTTGACATTCTGATAAGTATGTATCTCAGAGTCTGTCTATGCAGATTTTTATTTGGATGGGAGTATGTTGTGCTTCTTGGACATGGATACTTATGTCCTTCAATAGGGCTGGGAAATTTTCTACCATTATTTTTCAAATATTCCTTCTGCCCCCTTTCCCTTCTTTTCTCCTCTGGGACACCCATGACACGTATGTTTGCACATCTCTTGTTCAATTTTTTTTTTGCATACTTTTATTCATCTGTTCTTTTATATGTTTACTTTTAGAGGCCATTTCTTCAAGCTCACCAATCTTTTCTTCTGCCTCCTCAAATCTCTAATATAACATTCTAATATTTAAAAAATTTCATTTATTGGGCCTTTCATTCCCACAAGATCTGCTATTTTTCTGTGCATGCTTTCAAATTCTTCTTTGTGCTCATCTAATATCTTCCTAATATCCTTAATCTCTAAGCCATCTCATTGAATGTATTAAGGAGATTTGTTTGAATATCTATGATTAGTTGTCTCAACTCCTTTATGTCATTTGGAGGCTTATCTTGTTCCTTTAACTGGGACATAGCTTCCTGTTTCTTGGTGTGGATTGTAAATTTTGGTTGGTATCTGGGCATCTGGCTTACTAGAGCATTTATTCTGGGTGCAGTTTTTCTTTTTAGTTTAGGGTTTTCTTGGCCTTTCTCCCTTCCTGATTGTGCAGTAGGGGCCAGGAATGTAGTTGTTGTTGTAAGCTGCAGAGCCTCAAGCTGCCCTCATTGCCCCAGGGACCGATGAGCCTTCTCCCAACTTTCTCCTTTGCCAGGGGTAGCAACAGAGTCACAGCTGCGTGGAATAATCCAAGTGATGCAGGCCTAGACTGTAGTTGCCCAGAGACACTGATGAAGCTTCGTGCCCCTTTCTTCCCTGCCCGAGGTGGGAATGGAGCTGTAGGTGTGGGCAGCAATCTCTGCAGTGTGGATCCAAGACAACTGCAGTTGTCCCCATAGACTTCCGATTAGTCAGTCTGTGCCAGCCAAAGGTACCTGCAGTTCCCTGGATAGGCTGGTGCAGGGCCCACCAGCCTCCTCCCTGCCAGAGGTGGGGCTCAAGCCTAGGCTGGGATGCAGGCTGATCTGGGTCAAAAAAACCCAGTTCCTATCCCCACTGTGATTTTCAATCAGCCCAGCTTCCCCTCATGTTGGGAGTTGAGTCAAAATGGTGGCTACTGGCCTCTTTCTGATGTGGACAGTTTCAAACTTTAGCTGTTCTTAGTGTTATACTTGAGCCTGCCAAATTTACTAATCAGTTGCTGAAATCGGTGGCCAACTGCCTCCTCCTTCCCTGATTCTGGGAAATGGATCTTCAAATTCCAGCCACAGAATAGCTCCTGGGGCAGCTTGTGCTGCCAAGGTAGGATAATCACTGGTCTCAGTGGTGTGGCCTGTAATTTCCCAGAGAGGGTGGCACCGGTCCCCCCAGCTTCCTCCCTGCTAGAGGTGAGGCTGGGGCTTATGCTAGAGCTACAGTCTGACCTGGATGGAAAGAAGCCGGTCCCCACCAGCACTGTGATCCTCAGTCTCTCTGCCTCCCTCATGACAGGTGTGGAGTTATGATGGTGGCTATCAGCCTCTGTCTGACTTGGACAGGTTCAAACTTTAGCTGTTCTTAGGATTATATTTTAGCCTGACAAATTTACTAATCAGTAGCTGAAGCTGGTGCCCAACACTTTCTTCCTCACCCATTTTTAGGAAGTAGAGCTTCAAATTCTAGGCACGGAACAGCTCCCGAGGTGCCTCCAGTGGAGAATGGGCACCAGCCTACAGGGTGAGGAGTACTCTGCTTAATGATTCTTCTCTGCAGATGGGGATCTCCTCCTTCCATTCCTTCAAGGATGTTGCAGGATGCTCTTCTGGTCTCCTGGGGCCCTCAAACAGGTGCTTCAGATAGCTCTGGGTGATTACTAACTGCTCTGTAGCAGGCGCTGACTCTAGGAGCTCCTTAATCTGCTGCCATCTTGCTGGTTGTCTTAACAGCATTTTAAAAGGCTTATAAACCATAATCAAGTGGGATTTATCCCAGGAATGCAAGAATGGTTCAACAGAAGAGAATCAATTATGATAATACACCAAATTAATAGAATAAAGGGAAAAAAAGAGACATGATCATCTCAATTGATGCAGAAAAGGCATTTGACAAAACCCAAATCAGAAATCCATTCTGATGAAAACACTCAGAAAAGCAGGAACTGAAGGGAACTTCCTCAACATGATAAAAAGCTTTCATGAAAAAATACACAGCTAATATTTACTCAATAGTGAAGACTGAAAGCGTTGCCCCAAGATCAGAAACATGAAGAGGAAGCTTGCTTTCACTACTGCTATTCAACATTGTACTGTAAGTTATAGCAGAGAAATTTGACAAAATAAATAAACAAATGGCATCCAAAATGAAAGGAAGAAGTAAAACTATCTCTATTCACAGATAACATAATCCTGTATTTAGAAAAGAACCCAGAAGAACCCAGAAGAATAAACAAATTCAGAAATGTTTTGGGGTACAAGAGTAACATGGAAAATAAGTTGTGTTTCTCTCTCTCTCTCTCTATATATATATTTGGACAGTAAGGAACAGTCCAAAATGGAAATTAAGGAAACAATTTCCTTTAATAGCATCTAAAGTAACAAAATATCCAGGAATAAGTTTAACCAAGGAGGTAATAGACTTGTACACTGAAAACTATGAAACATTGCAGAAAGAAATTAGAGAAGACCTAAATAAATGGTAAGACATCCTGTGTTGGTGGATTGGAAGACTTAATATTGTTAAGATGTCAATATTACCTGAAGTAATCTATGGATTCAAAGCAATCCCAGTCAAAATTTCATCAGCTTTCTTTGCAGAAATGGAAAAGTCAATTAAATTCATGGAATTACGAGAGACTCTGAATAACCAAAACAATCTTGAAAAAGAAGAACAAAGTTGGAGGTCTCACATTTCCTGATTTCAAAACTCATTATGGACTTACTCTGGCCAGCTGACAAGGAGGTGAAGAGGGTCAACCACCACACCAGGGAGCCAAGAGTGCCTACAGCTGCAAGCAGGAGAATTGCATACATCATCCATGTGGAATCTAAGCCCCCTCTTGATGTAGCGGGGGACTGGCCATAACCATCCCAGGGTCCACAGGATGGAGGAATAGAGTATAGATTAGAGTGGACTTATTGGAATTCTGCTGGGGAACTATTATGATTAGTAAGGGAAGAAATTATAGTAGTGATGTGGAAAGGGTGGCCATGGCTGCTGATGGTAGGGAGACAGAAGAAGAGATATGGCATGGGGGCATTTTCAGGACTTGGAGTTGTCCTAGGTGGTGCTGCAGGGATGGATGCTGGACATCGTGTGTCCTGTCGTGGCCCACTGGGTGGACTGGGGGAGAATGTGGACTACAATGTGGACCACTGTCCATGTGCTGCAGCGGTGCTCCAGAATGTATTCGCCAGATGCAGTGGATGTGCCACGATGATGGAAGGGGTTGTTGATGTGGGAGGGGTGGGGTGTGGGGTATATGGGGACCTCATATTTTTTGAATGTAACATTTAAAAGAAAATAAAGAAAAAAAAAATAAACCATAATATAAACCAAAAAAATAAGAAATGAAAAACAAAACTCATTTTGGGAAAGTAGATGTGGCTCAAGTGATTGGGCTCCTGTCTACCATATGGGAGGTCCAGGGTTCGATTCCTGGGGCCTCCTGATGAAGGCAAGCTGGCCCACATGGTGAGCTGACGCAGCAAGATCGCACAACAGAAAGAGACACAGACAAGAGACAATAAGAGATGCAGCAGATCAGGGAGCTGAGGTGAGGGGGAGGGGGAGGAGGGAAGGGGGAGAGAAAAGAAAAAAAAAGACATCATTAGACAACACTTTTCTTCCCGAAGACCAGCTGCTGGTGATCCTGGACTACTGGTCTCTCCCTTCTCTTCTGGGTTTCATCGCTTTTGGCTTCTTACTTCTCTGCCTCTCTCTCTGTTTGTCTGAATTTCATTCTCTTGTAAAGGACTCCAGTAAGAGGATTGAAGCCCATTCTGAAGGAGGTGTGTCACACCTTATCTGAAGGAGACAATCTTATATACAATAGGTTTATACCTACAGGACTTGATTAGCTTTAAGAACATGATTTTCTGGGGTACCTATAGTTTCAAACCACCGCACAGAACAATGGAATAGAATTGAGAACACAGAAATAAACCTACATGTTTATGGCCTGATTTTCTACAAGGGTGCCAAGGACATTAAATGAGGGGAAAATAGTGCATTGCTTAGGGTTTGTAGGGGAACAGAACTGAAAGGAGATAAGTGATGGATAGATAGATAGATAGATAGATAGATATGAATGTATAATATAAATATTATAAGATTTATTGTAGGAATTGGCTCATGAGACTGAGGATGAGAAAAACCAAACTCTCTAAGGCAGACCACAAGCGCAGAACTTCAATGAAGGTTTTCGATGAATTCCCCAGGAGAAGCTGGCTGGCTGAAGCAGAGATGGAAATCCTTCTGACTGCTGAAATCATCACTTCTCTTTTAAAAGCCTTCAACTGTTTGGATGAGACTTCTCTCATTGTTGGAGGCAATCTCCTTAGCTGATTGTAGATGTAACTGGCTAAAGGTGCAATCAACTTACTGATGATTTAAATACATGAGATATCCTCACAGTGACAATCAGGCCAGTGGCACCAATGCACATCTGCTTAAGCCATACTTAAACTCTAAATAAAAACAATTAACAGTCATATTTTTGCCTAACTATACTCAACTGTGTTGCACACAACCATAAATCCACTAACTCTCCAGAAGAGGGTACAAGTCCTTGGATAATAATCATTTTTAAACTTGATATCCTAAAACTTAAATACTTTGATATAAAGTTAATACAACTTATATGATAAGGTGATAAGATAGGAAAGAAAACAAAGATATTTGCTTTCTGAATATGTACAAACATATTCATAACAAAACAAGGAAGAAATATTCACAATCACTACGGTCCTCATTTCTGAAACTGGCCATGTGGCCCTAGCTTGCATTTAAAACTACCTTCTTCCACCGCCCATTGCCATATTCCCTTTCCCCTCTGCAAGCACCTCAGCTGGCCATGGTTCTTTGCCTGGTGGGGTGATTCAAATCTTCATTCTTAAAGTTTCTGGGCCATTAGCAGTCCTGCCTGGATTGGGTTCTTTCAGTTTCCCATTGACTTTAATCACAGGCATGATGGACCCTAAAGGATCTCCTGTATTCCAGACAAACGCTTCTTTATCAACATTCTATAGTTGCAGTTCTATTTCCACTTGATGATCAGGACCAATCACAGAGAAGTCAGTCCAGTAATTCCCTTCTCTGTTGATTCTGAGGCATGAAGAGCCCAAGTGGCTGGGTGGCAGTCTTAACGTACAATGCAATGGAAACATGGTTTTGTCTCTTGGTAGAAGCACTTATGCTTTTGGAACTAAGACCTGTAGACCAGCAGAGCTTAAGGCTGCAGGGACAGGAAGCAAGCATTTTTCTAGTGAATCACTAGGGGTTATAGTGAGTGGTGCCACTTCCATTTCCAATTCTTGATTCCTGGGCCTGTGGATACTGGCTATAGGAGAAATAGCACCAGAGAATGGATGCTGATTTAGAGCATATACAGCCTCCTGGAGAACATTGCCCCAGCCCTGCAAGGCGTTGCTGCCTAGCTGGTGCCATGAGTCTTCCAAAGGCCATTTCATCATTTTATTGTTCCAGCTGTTCCAGGATGATAGGGAACACGATAAGACCAGTGAATTCCATGAGCGCGTGCCTATTTCCGCACATCGTTTACTGTGAATTGGGTTCCTTGATCAGAAGCAATGCTGTGTGGAATGCCAAGACGGTGGATAAGGCCTTCTGTAAGTCTACAGATAGTAGTTTTGGAAGAAGCATTACATGCAGGGAAGGCATACCCATATCTGGAGTATATGTCTGTTCCAGTTAGAGCAAACCTCTGCTACTTCCATGGTGGCAGTGGTCCAATACAATCAACCTGCCACCAGGTACAGGCTGATCACCACAGGGAATGGTCCAATATCAAGGACTGAGTGTTTGTTTCCGATACTGGCAGATTGGGTACTCTTCAGTGGCTGCGACCAGGTCAGCCTTGGTGAGTGGAAGTCCATGTTGCTGAGCCCATGCATAACCTCCAGCCCTGCCACCACGGCCGCTTTGTTCATGAGTCCACTGAGCCATGACAGGAGTGGCTGAGGAAAGAGGTTGTCTGGTATCCACAAAACAGATAATTCTATCCTCTTGATTATTAAAATTTTACTCTGCTGAAGTCACCCTCCGGTGGGCATTCATGTGGCACAGAAATATCTTCAAGTTTTTTGTCCACTCAGAAAGGTCTAGCCATATACCTCTCTTCCAGACCAATTTTCCACCAATTTCCCAATCATGTTCCTTCAAGTCCCTGATACCCAGTCCAGTCAAACTGTTGGCCACCGCCTATGAATTGGTGTCCAAACATACCTCTGACCATTTCTCTTTCCAAACAAAATGAACAACCAGGTGCACTGCTCAAAGTTCTACCCATTGGGAGGATTTCCCTTCACCACCGTCCCTCAGGGATGTCCCAGAAAGGGGCTGTAGTGCCGCAGCTGTCCACTTTCAGGGGTACCTGTGTATGGTGTAAACCAAGCCTGAGTTTTCACTTGCTCAGTCAACTGATCATAAGGAACTCACCCAAGAAGACATAGCTCTGCTGGGAAAGAAAGGCAATGTGGCAGGAGTGGGGGACATGGGTATTGGGGCTACTTCCTCATGAAACTTACTCTGCCTTCAGGTCTGCTTGAAACTGATCCTCCATTTTATGATGGAGTGCTACTGGGCACACCCAACTTTATGTGGATCAGACAACTCTCAGCTCATAATGGGAAACTCAGGTTTCGTGGTAACTTAGTGGCCCAGAGTAAAGCATTCGGTCTCTAAGACCCACTAGCAGACTAAAAGCTGTTTTTCAAAAGGAGAGTAGTTATCTGCAGAAGATGACAGCACTTTGCTGCAAAATCCTAAAGGTCTGCGCTGTGATTTTCCTACAGGGGCCTGCCAAAGGGTCCAGACAGCATTCCTATTTGCCACTGACAATTCCAGCCCCATTTTATCTGCTGGATCATATGGCATAAGGGGCAGAGCAGCTTGCACAGCAGGCTGGACCTTTTGCAAAGCCTCTCTTCTTGTTCCAGTCCCCATTCAAAACGAGCAGCTTTTCAAGTCACCCAGTAAACGGGATGAAATTGCTCACCGAATGAGGAATACATTGTCTCCAAAATCTGAAGAGGCCAACTAGGTGCTATGCCTCTTCTGTGGTTGAAGGAGGGGGCAGATTCAACGCCTTGTCCTACTTGGCCTTAGAAGGGATATTTTGACATGCTGCGCACCACTGGACACCTAGAAATTTTACTGAGATGAAAGGATCCTGAATTTTTGTTGGATTTATATCCCACCCTCTGACATGCAAATGCCTTCTGCTAATCTGGAGTCTGATCATCCCCAGTGCATTTAAGGGTTCAAGATCTGAAACTGCAGTTCCCACAGTAATACCTGAGTTCGAGAGAAAAGCAACCACAGAACTCTTCAGGGATGAGGAAGTTAGTCTCACGAATTTATTCCTCACAGTCCTGGTGTGAGGTGGATGAGTTGGTCTGACATGATAAATCCACTTGAACATTCCAAAAAACTCTAAGGCTTTGGATCTCCTCAACTTCATTAGACTAGGGCAGTCCCGGCATTTGACTTTAAGCGAAGTAGGCCAGGCTTTGGCCCACGCTTCAGCCAACCACCTGAACAAACTGTTGGAGTCCTTTCTCACTTCTCAAGCCACGATATTAAATCCTGAAACTCTGCTTAGTGGGCCCATAGCAAGAAATCCAGCCTGATCTAACCTTGCGTTCCTCCCGCCATTATCCCACACCCTAAACATCCGTTCCCACACATCTTCCCCTGATTTCTGTCTCTATAATTGGGAACGATCATGCATTTCTCTTGGAACATATTGCACCTCATCGTGGGTCACACTTTGCACCTCACCTTTTGGGACCTGTTGGTACTTCGGTCTAGTTATAGGTCTGGAAGAAAAGAGGGGTGGTGGGTGGGGGCCGTGGGAAGAATTAGAAGTGTCTTGCAAGTCAGCTGCCTCAGAGTATTTCACTGCAGCTTCATCTGATGAAATAAGACGGCTCTCCTCTGGTAGAGGTGTGAGGGCTGTTTTCTCAGGGGAGGTGGTCAGAGCTTTGTCGGGCACAGCAAGGTCAATCTCTTCAGGTGGGGGCTGGATGGCTTATTCCTCAGGGCAGACCACTGCAGTTCTGCCTGGAAAAGAAGAGTCAGCAGAATTTATGGTTTCAATGTTCTTCCTGTTATCATTCTCAACTCATTCCAATTTTCAGGACCCCATTCCTTTCCAATCAACACTTCCCTTTAACAGCAGAAACTCTGCAAAGTTGGGAATTCAATTTCCCTTGTGATTCAGCCACTCAGACAAAGAGACTAGGGGTCTGGTTTTCAGAAGCCTCAAGTGTGCAGTTATATGAAACAAGATTTTTCCAGAGCACACATAGGAAACTTTATGTCCTTTATGTGGCACTTAAACTGGGAATTTGAAGCCTTGAGCTCCTTTCTTTAACATCTATACCCAGTGTATTTAAGAACAACCAGTCAACATTATTATACTTTTTAACTCCACCAAATCCTGTTAAGGTATCAAATAAACGCTCACTCAGAGCTTTGCTAGTATTTGAGTAGCAAATGATATCTTGTGTATCTTTATTGCCATACCATGGCCTATCAGTACCATCTGGATTGTGGGAAAAACCATAAAATCAATAGAAGAAAACACAAGGGAAATTCTTAATGACTTTGAATTTGGCAACCTACGGAATAGTATAAAATAGTTGCAAATCATGTATCTGATAAGGATTTAATATTAGAATATAAAGAACTCATAGAGGGAAACGGACTTGGCCCAGTGGTTAGGGCGTCCGTCTACCACATGGGAGGTCCGCGGTTCAAACCCCCGGCCTCCTTGACCCATGTGGAGCTGGCTGATGCACAGTGCTGATGCGCGCAAGGAGTGCCCTGCCACACAGGGGTGTCCCCCGCGTAGGGGAGTCCCATGCGCAAGGAGTGCGCCCCGTAAGGAGAGCCGCCCATTGTGGAAGGAAGTGCAGCCTGCCCAAGAATGGCGCCGCACACATGGAGAGCTGATGCAGCAAGATGACACAACAAAAAGAGACACAGATACCCATGTCGCTGACAACAAGAGAAGCGGACAAAAGAACACACAGCAAACGGACACAGAGAACAGACAACTGGAGCAGGGCGGGGGCCGGGGGAAGGGGAGAGAAACAAATAAAAAATTAATCTTTATTTAAAAAAAGCACTCATAGAACTCAACAACAAAAGAAAAACAGGAATGGTTGCAACTCAAGCAGTTGGGTGCCTGCCTCCCACATGGGGGGTCCTGGGTTCTGTTTCTGATGCCTCCTAAGGAAGACGAGCAGACAGCAAGTGGACACAATGAGCATGCAACAAGCAGACAAACGGGGGAGCCCTCTCTGGGGTGGGGTGGGGCGGGGGGTGAGATAAATAACTGAGTGAAAAAAATGCACAAGACTTGATATTTCTCCAAAGAAGATATGCAAATGCCCAATATGCAAATGAAAAGATGTTCAACATTTTTAGCCATATGGGTAATGTGAGTAAAAACAATGAGATACCACTTCATGCTCACTAGAATGGCTATTATTAAGGAAAAGAAAAATAAACTCTGGTAAGGATATTGAAAAATTGGAACTTTGATACACTGTTGGTAGGAATTGAATGGTGCAGCCATTGGCTTACAGAAATTATCAGCAAAGTCTTTGCAAGCAGCCCTCCAGGGGCCAGGCTGGCGCCACGTGTCCTGCGGCTTCTTGCAGACCCTGCTCTTTGCCTTGAGAGTGACACTGGGCACAACTGCCCACCTACGACGATTACTTTCCCTCATCTCCCTGCCTTTACACTCCATGCCCTCTTTCATCAGAAAACACATTTAAGAACGAGGAAACTCCATGTGTGAATCTAGTCACTTCAAGAGCGAACCCAGAAATATACTCTTAGTAGCTCTGTAAGGCTTTGCAACAGGGGCACGTTTGACTAGAATGAATGGAGTACAAAAAGTATTTTTGCCAGAAACACAAGGTTAAAGCCATTTTCTTAGAAATGCTGAACAGTTTAAAATATTGCTTCAGGAAAAGGAGATTTTCCTGTGGCACGCGTTCACTGATTTTTAGCAAAAAACATTTTTTTTTTGGAATTGATTAAATAATTAAGGTCACTCCTCAATGACTTAATGGACATTAATTATTTTATTATTATCCCAAGAGCTTTCAAGTATTATGGTGATTGTTTCCCACTCTCTCCTGCTCTCTCCTCATGCATGAGAACCCAACACAGCAGTCTTCATTCCAGCTTCACAACAGTGGTGGAAGGAATTGGCAATGCTGATAAGATACCACCCTGGGTATTGGTTTTGCTCTGTTGATAGCTGAACGCTTTAATGAGTTTATCAGTCCCCCTTGTTTAACAGGAATGTTCAGAACCGGAACTTTAGTTCCAAAGGCTCCAAAGTAAATAGGACAAGTACTGCTGACTGGAACACTTCCTCCTTGCAATAAACCTGAGTTCCTTGAAACGACAGAATTGAGGTGTGCTTTCTACGAGCAATTTAATTCAACAAACATTTACTCTTAAAATTTCTTTTAGCTTTCCCTTCTTGATACAGTAGGTTCTTTATACAAGAGGGAGTTAAACCCCATACAGCAAACACTTTCCAGCTGAGGTTATCAGGGGTTATCCATAAGAGTGAATTGTTGAGGAACTCTCTAGTCCAGATCCGCCATCTTACCTCCCTGTGCTGCGTTTTCTCTACACTAGCGCCAAACGTCCAAAGAGCAGCATTGTAAAGCAGAAAGAGCATTGGATCCAGAGGTTTTTTCCCATTCTGTTCATCTACATTTCCTCAGGTTTCATCTGTTGGCAGCAACTGTCTAGGCCCACAGACTACCTCTCCTTTGGGCTGACGGTTCCTGGCTTACATTATAATGGAGGTGGTGAGAACTCTCTCACACGAGGCAGAAACTCCCAGGAACAGTAGGAAACTCCTGGGTGTATGTGCGACTGTCTTCACGGCATTCAGATGCACCCATTGCTCAAAGGCAAGTAGCTCTCTGTACGTCTTTACACAGATATCTACACTGGAGTTCCCACGAGTTGCTTGGCTGGTTGGAGAAGACCTGACACTGTGTGGGGAAGACATCTGGAGGAATTTTGAACAGAGGAGGTGCCATGGAAGGTCAAAAATCAGAAACATTCCTTAGGGAAGGTAATTTGTAGGAGAAGCTGTGGCTAGGTGGTGTCCACAAGCTATACAAGCTATATATATACAAGCTATAGTGTTGGCCTTCAGGGTTTCCTGCAACTGCTAGGCATCTGTGGAGTTCTGGTTAGGAGCTGCTACTATGGCACCTGCCCACATGGACAGAAAGTCAGTGTGGTAGAGACCAGATAGGGCAGAAAGGAGAGCAGAGGATGGGAGGGTAGGGCTGCTCTTCACACAGAAGGGAAGGCTGAAGGAATGGATCTGGAGGCCGTGGAAACCACAGGTAGGGTGGCTCAGAGGGCTTGGGAAGGAAGGACATCAGGCTGCGCTCTGGAAAGGCTCCAGGTACCACTACCCTGACTGTGGGCTTCTGCCTGTACCTTGTCAACTCCCACATGGGCCTGAGGATTTCCTTCTTATAAATGGATTTCCTTCTCTAAAAATTTTTAAAATTAAAAAAAAAAATTTTTAAATGGCTCTAAAAAAACGGATGTGGCTCAACCAATTGGGCTCCCATCTACCATATAGGAGGTCTAGGGTTCGATGCCCAGGGCCTCTTGGTAAGGGCAAACTGGCCCATGTGGTGAGCTGGCCCACATGGAGTGCTGGCCCATGCTGGAATGCCACCTGGTGCAGGAGTGCCCCTTGCATGGGAATGCCACCCAGCGTGGGAAAGCTGCCCCATGCATGAGAGCTGACTGACACTGAGAGCTGGTGCAGCAAGATGACGCAATAAGAGACACAGAGGAGAGAAAATAAGAAGACATAGCAGAACAGGGAGCTGAGGTGGTGCAAGAGAGTAATCTCCTCTCTCCCACCCTGGAAGGTCCCAGGATTGGTTCCTGGAGCTGCCTAATGAGAATACAAGCAGACACAGAAGAGCACACAGCAGATGGACACAGAGAGCAGATAACAGGGTGGGGGAAGAAAAAATCTATTGGGAAATAGATTTCATTCACCTGAAAAAAAAAAGCCACCAGGGGCTCTGCTCTCCCCCTCCCCTCTGTAATGAAGGCACAACCAATCTATCCAATGCCAGGGAACCCTGGAAAGGGGCCAAGGCACTCTAAGCACAGAACTGACGATGACCAGAGCAGAAATTCGGTTCCAAAATAAGAGGTGTGTGTAAAGACCTAAAGAGCTGTTCCTGGGGAGTTTCAGGTACATCGAAAACAAGAAGCCATAAATGAGTGGGACACTTTTAACTCCCCTGACACTGGGCCTGTTCTGTCAGGATCCAAAGACTGCTCAGGAAGGGATCTTCCCTCTTCACAGGAGAGCACCCAGGGAGAACGGTGCATACCTCTTCTCGGCCAGGGGAAGACTCTAGACTGAAGACAGGTGACTCCCGGAGCAGAGGATGGCTCCTAAGTGGATTACTGGGTGTATCCATTCCAGGGGTGGTGGGCAGCAGACCAGAGGAGAGTGACATCACCTTGGGAGATGTGGAGCCCCACATCAGTGGAAGGTGATGAAGTTGACTTTGTGAGCGTGGAAAGAAGCTCATACCCCACAAGCGGAACTGCTCGGTGAAAGGATCCTTCCTGCAGCCCTGGAACAGACATTAGGGAATCGATGCTCATCCCGATCACCAGGTCCCTGGATTACTGGAGTTTGTCCATTCCTTATTTGTGGTGAGGGAATTTCTTTTCTTTTAATGGGAACTTGCACTTGCAAGGGGAGAGTTGGGACCCTCTTACAGGACTGTCCGGTGAAGAAACTTTCCCAAGTCTGTCCATGATTTCAGTTTAAGCTAAAATGTTGTGGCACAAGATCTGTTGGCTCCAGGATTAAGCTATGATCCAGTTTTCTCCAGGTGAAATGTTCTCAAATCTTACATCCCTCCTGATAGATCCATGAGTACACAGCATTACGTGTGGGTCACCTGATACACCTTGTGAGCTTCCTTTTTCCCCCAAGTCTTTGTATTTGGGGGAACTTAGTAAGGGGCGGGGCTTCCTGAGAACTTGTGTTTAACTTTAAACTTCTGCCAATGAGTTACTTCCCCCAGTGTTGTTGACATGGAAGACTAGGTGGCAATTTATCAGAAAGTACAGCAGGAAAAAACTTGTCTCCATTTCGAAGACCTAGAGTACTAGCTGACTGCATGTTCCTGGTATAGAAGGTAAGCGCTGATTCATTGTTATTATTGTTATTATTACTATTATTAGAAGAGCTATGTGGAATGTGAGAAATAGGTCATTCAAGAATTGAGACTTCTGCTCTCCTGGAATGAGCTAGAGCTGGAGCTAGGGAGAGGTGTTACAGGTAACGGTTCAGAACCTGGGCCTTGGTCAAAGGCAGGTGCACGCAGTTTGAGTCATTGCTAACTGTATCATCTTGGCAAGTTATCTTACTCTTTAACCTCCAGTTTGCTCATCTCAAAAAAGAGGAGATAAGAGTATCGATTTTTTATGAGGATTTATGTACTAAAGCCTCAGAGGCTTCCCCAGGGACTGGAACATAATAATAATAACATAGTAATAAAGGGTGGCTATTATTGTTTTAAAACCTTTGCTGCTGATAATGAGGGATTTAAAGCTGAAAACATTAGGTCATATTTTCATATAATTTGATTTAATAAGTGGTTTAATAAAAAAAGACATTGTTTTTAATTTGTCAACTGTCTAAAATGGAAATAATTTCACCATGACTTCAGATTCCTTATAGATGTAATTCAGATAAAGTCAAATCCACATCACCGTTCCATTCTGGGTGGAAAATGTGATTTCCTCGTGGACCCTTTTCCTTTATAAACCTTTTTGTTTGTAGCTCTTTTTCTTGGAGTTAATCTTTGGAACGTCCAGTCCACTTTTCTCTCTTGGGACCATTAGGATTTCCTCTCTGGGAAGAAGTTGGGATTAAGCCTCTGGAAACTGATGGACACACTTAAATGCCCACACTGCACTATTCCAACAGTGTCATCCTCATATCCTTACGGTTGTCTAGAAAAAGAGGCAGTAGGAGTGGAGTGAGAACAGAAATCAGAATCCCTTTTCAAGGTTCAAAAAGGTGTTTTCAGGTAACATTTGAAAATCAATTAAGAGAAAATGAGTATGGGAGGAGACATGAGGGATCCCAGATTTCCAGAGTTTTAGAAGTAGAGAACCTCCCACAGGGAGCATCCTTTAGCTGTAATGTGTTATTCTCGCTCTCATAGATGCATATGAAATACTGTGGTTTATTATACCAAATCCAAGTGTGCTCATACTCCTGCAGCCCCAGCTCCAGCTTGTCCAGAGTCACCCCTTTCTTGGGTTTTGAGGAGCAGAGCAGTGTGCTGGAAGACCACTTGCCTAGGAAGCCGGAGGGTGGGGGGTCTCTCACCGAGAGCACCCCAGTTTCCTTCCTTTACAAAGGGAAGGTGTTGCACTAGGTGTTCCTCTGGATTTTGGAGGGTTGGTGTGTGAATGTGAATTGTAAACAGCTGCCGGACAAGGGGACGCAGTCATTGGCCCGGTTTTCTGTCTGTCTTACTCTAGGCCAGCAGCTTGCAAACTAGCAGCTGATTACACCTCATTCCAAGGATCCTGGAAATGACTTGCCTATGTGATAATTGAGACTAACTTGTATTTCGAAAATTTTATATGTGTATTTACTTATGATTATATAGGTAGTTCACAAATACATTCCTGTAGCCAATAAAAGAGCATGTAGAGAAAAAGTTAAGGTCTGCCTTTTCCATCTGCTGCCTCAAATCTTACTTCCCTAACCAGTGGTAATTACTGACACTAGTTTGGAATATGTCCTTCCAGATCTTTTTCAGTCCTTTAACAAACATTCGTATGTCCATACACAACTTGTTAACAGTTGTCTTTATTTCCTCAAAATTATAAAAGCAAACTCCTAAGTTTTCTTCTCATACTTCTAAGTGTTTTTCGTTTAGCCTTTCCATCAACTTCATTTCGGTGTATATAGGGAGAGAGGGATCTAATTTAATTTCTTTTCCACTTGGAGAGCCAGTTACTCCAACACCATTTACTGACTAGTCCATCCACTGCTCCCTCATCTGAAACGCCAACTCTATCATACTTTTATCATACACTAAATTCTCATAAATAGGAATATGGGTTTATTTTTGGATTCTTTTGCATTCCTTATGTCCACTGATTTTGATGTCGGCCCTGCGTATCTCTTCCCACTGATTTCTTATCACTCCTTCAATATTTTCTATTTTCTTCTTGCCTGTTTTCTTTCTGAGATGAATTGTAGAATCATCTTGTTAAATTTCATAAAAATTTTAATGAAGCTTTGTTTGGGCTTGTACTGAAGTGATAAAGAATCAGGAACAGGTGAAGATTAGAAGCACAGACTTTGGAACCAGGCTGCCTGGGTTTGAATCTTGGCCTCACCATTTGGTCATTGAGACCTTAGATAAATGGATAAGTGACTTGACATCTCTGGGCCTGAGTTACTTCATCTGTAAAATGGGATGATAATAGTATCCCCCTCATAGGATTAGGGTTAAATGGGCTAAATTGTTGAAAATGCTGAGAACAGTGCTTGGCACTATTAGCCCAAAGAAGTATTTACTATCGTTTTATATTAATTTAAGGAAGGATTCATTTATATTATTCAGTTTATTCCTAAGTGTTTCATTCTCTTGTGAAATATGTTTTTATTGCCTATGACATATTCTTATTGGTTTTTGTCGATGTACAGAAAAGCTGTTGATTCTGGTGTGTCGATGCTCTTTGGCCTTGTTGGTTCATTTTCATCTTAGTTCTATTGGAGTTTCAGTATATTATCTTGGATTTACTAAGTAGGCAAGATATTTTCTGTATCTAGTGATACTTTTGTCTCTTCCTTTATTATATTCATAGTAGAAATTCCTTTCTCTTATTTCATTGCATTGGTTGAAAGAACGAGAATGATGTTGAATGGTAGCAGAGATATTATATTCCTGACTTTAACAGGGAAGGTTCAAATGTTTCACATTAGGTACAGTGGTTGCTATATGTTCTGGTAGGCATAGTTTATCAGCTTAAGAAGCTTCCCTTGTATTTTTAAGAAATCAAGATTGGGTGTCAAATTCGATCACTTTTTGGCATCTAATTGAGCCAAAATGATCATATGGCTTTTCTTCTTTTGTCTGTTAAGATAATGCACTCCATCAATAGCTACCTTATTAATTAATTATTTTCCAATGCCCAGCCATTCTCGAATTCCTCAGATAAACCCTAGCTGGTTATGATGCCTTTTCCTCTTTAACAGTGCTGGGCTTGCTTGGATCGTCCTTTACTGAGGACTTTTTCACCTCAGTTTATAAGTTACCTAGGTGTGTCCCTTTCTTTTTGTGCATGCTCTCCTGATCAGAGCATTATTTTTCAGTTAATTGCGTTGCCTTGGAGGAGCAGGCTGGGTGAGCGACGTGGACATGCTGAAGGCGCTCCAGCTCTCGCTGTCGGCCTTCCTGCTGCTGGGCAGCGTCTTTCTCTACCAGCTGACCCTGAAGTCCCGCTGCCTTCTCCCCTGCCTGCCGCCCTCCCCGTCCCCGCAGCGGCCGGCAGACCTGCTGAGCCCCGGGCGCGGCATCGTGTTCCTGGAGACCTCGGAGAGGACCGAGCCACGCCCGCTCGTCTCCTGCGCCGTGGAGTCAGCGGCCAGGACCTACCCGGGGCAGCCGGTGGTCTTCCTGATGAAGGGGCTCAACAGTTCCACCCCCCTGTCCCCGAACTCCACCCACGCCGCCTTCTCTCTCCTCTCGGCAATAGACAATGTTTTCCTCTTCCCTTTGGATATGAGAAGGCTGCTGGAAGGCACACCGCTGGCTGCGTGGTACACTCAGGTAAGTGTTGCGGGGCTCTTAGAAGGTCGAAGTTGGGAGGAAGCACAGAAAATGAATCCAACCTCTTCATTTCACAGGCGGATAAACTCAGTGTCAGGGACCCAGCGTCCCAGACAGGATGAGACCCCGGCCCCTTGACTCTGGCCCCATCCTCTTTCTGCCACGTTGAATCCTGATTCAAGTGAGCAGGTGTCTTTGACCTTCCAGCCTTATTTCTTTCAGGATCTAGGTTACCTTTTCTTTTTTTTTTCTAAGTTACTTTTGAGACTATTCTTAATTGAACGTGTTTCTATGTCTTTTCTAGGTGAATAGACTACTTATTTTTCAAGGGCAGTTTTAAATTCATCTATGTTAAACTTTTTTCCACCTGAGGGGGAAACGAGGAAATATTTAACTTGAAAATGATGTATATAGAAAATTCATGAAGGATCAGCTGCATATGAGATTGGGTTGTATTAAGATATGACGAAGAAAACTCCTGGAGCTCCTAGGAATTTTGTAATCTTCACCGAGAAGTGTAACAGAACAAGGAAATAATGTTTCAGCTAAACATCTCACTCACAGAGGGCCCACAGTCAGGTAACGCTTAAGGAAATTATAGTACAACCTCTCAGTTGTTCCATTATGCAAGCTTTACATATGATAAGAAGACTACATCAAAATACGGAAATAAAAAAAAACCTTACGGTATAATGTAATTATAATAGTTACAATGATTTTAGCTGTGCACAAACCCACACACATCTATATGGAAAAAAAGGTTGAAGAAAATACGCAATACACAGTAATAGCAGATGTTTTAGTATGAATGGATTAGGAATGAACTTACTGATGACAATGTTAATTTTATAAATTAAGAAAAAAAAATTTTTTTTTTTTTGGGACCGGGGCGGTCCTCATATATGGGAAGACAGTGCTCAACCGCCAAACTATACTGGCTCCCCAAATAATATTATTTTAAAAAATAAAGTAATTAAAAAACTGACATCAAAATAATATATTTGGATATCACATAAAGTTTTTCTAAATTCTAAGCATGGGTTAGACAGAAGGTGGGCAAAATGCTTCCCTGTAAAGGGCCAGATAGTAAATATTTCAGGCTCTGCAGGCCAAGAGGCCAGATTGAGGCTATTGTGTAGGTACTCGCATTAGATTTCTAGAGCTGCCGTAACAAATTACCACAAACTTGTGACTTCAAAATACAAAAATTTATTCCCTCACAGTTTTGAAGTCCAGCAGCCCAAAGTCAGTTCCACCGAAAAGGAGGCGTCTTCCTCCTGACTTTCCCGGGGAGCGGCCGTCACCCCATCTGCCTTGGTCTCCACACCCTCTTCTCCTCTGTGTCTGTGACATCTGCCTCGCCTGCAGCGGAGAAGGCCACTTGTGATGGCAGTGAGGGCCCGCCCATAGAGTCCAAGAGTACCCCCCATCAAGATCCTTACTTTAACCACATCTGCAAGGCCCTTTTCTCATGTAAGGTGACATTCGCAGGTTCCAGGGAGTAGGACCTAATACCTTTGGGTGGCCAATACTCGACCTATACGGTATTTACACGGAAAGAGAGAAAAGGCCTCCTCTGCCCCACTGCAGTGGCCTGGGGTCTGGTGGGCTGTCGGGGAGCTGAGCCTGCTTGGCGCCCCTCGCGCTCATTCGCTTGCCGGGGGCTGGAGGCGCTTTGTGCACCGAGCAGCACGCCTGTGGGGAGCGTAGAAGGCTCCGTGGTCAGTTTCACTCGCTGCCCCAGTGACTCCCCAGATCCCAGTGCGACCCTCTCTCCTCGGGGAGATGCAGGATTGCAGAAATCTCAACTTGGGAGGAGGTGATGTGATTCACGGGCTTGGGATTCCACTTCGAGGTCCCCCACAAGGGCCAACAGGGGAGTCCCCAAAATGCAGGTGGCAACCAGCGGGTCCCCGGGCATTGGCAAAGCAGGTGCCCGGCCAGGGAGGCAGGCGCTGGGAGAGAAAGGGACAGCCTGCCTCGGCCCCGTGGTTCACGGTGCTGGCCAGCCAGAGCGGGGCTCGGACACTGCGCACAAACGGGCAGCAGCTGCCCGTGGGCCTTGGTTTGCCCACAGCTGGGCTAGACACAAATGACCCGAATGGTGCTTTGCTCCTTGGAAAGAGGTTACTCATCAAATTAGTTTGGGAGATGCTACACACTACCTCCTTTTCTCATAGACATAACCTGCAGAGGGGAATATGATAGGCTCCGTACAGAACTGAGCTAAAGAAACTTGAACTTGGTTTAACCCGGTATTTGCCAAACGTGTTTGAGAATGGAATGCTTTTTCAGGGTAACAGATCTATTCCCTTGGAGCTAATGTCCCGTGGAGCAGAGTTTGGGCTCCTCTGAACTGGATCTCAACTGCTGGGGTTTAAGGGCCTGTTAGCTTCTCTTCAGTGGGCTGCAGAGCCTCAAGTGTCTGCCCATCTGTTCCTGCGTGGTGTGATATTGGTCTGTGCACCTGCAGCGGGCACACACCTGGGACTCGGTGGTGGGCAGGCTCAGCCTCCAGGTGGGCCACCACGGGTTAGCTGGGGGCAACGGTTAGGGAGGACGAATGTGCCACCACCTGCTGGTGACCACTGGGTGAGCCCTTGAAGATGCCCCAGGATGAGCACTGTGTGGCAGGACAACTGCTCTGTGAGCCCCCTTTTCTCCCCACACTCACCCCTTTTGCAGCTCTCATGCTAGTCCAACGCCCACATCAAGGCTGACTCTCTCATCCTCGGGTTCTTTGCAACTTTTGATATCCAATTGCCCAATGGGTCTGGGTCATTCACTAACGAGCACGACTTTTACCAAATAATCAAATGTACTTATTTTCCTAAAACCCTGTTTCTTTTCACTGAGCGGATCTCTGGAGCTGGACTCCCTGGGTTCAAATCTGAACTATGCCTCTCTTGGACAAATTACTGAATTTCTTGGTACAGGAGTTTCACTTGAAAAATAAGAATAACAATAGTACTTACCTCTGAGGATTCGTGTCAGTTGTAAAGAAGTTGGAACAGTTATTGATAAATGTTAGCTGTCATCAATTGTATAGAAAGTGATAATTTTTAATGACTGACGATTTCTGCCAAGTCTTAGTTGACTTGCTTTCACTTGGCTCTACAGCAGAATTTTGAAGAAGGCTTATTTTGTTAAAAGACAAGGATCATTGTTCACTCTTTTAATCGATACAGTTAAATTCAGAAAACTATATTTTCTGTACTCCAAATGTTATCATTTCAAATACAGGAACATGACCATTTACAACGATTTACTTTTATTCTTTTAGAAGTCATTGTTTTGCTCACATTTTAGCATTTGCAGTCATCTTTGCTCTCTCTCCCGCCCCATAACCAATCCATCAGCAAATCTTGGCCAGCTCTGTCTCGGACATACACCAGAATCAGATCACTTCTCACGCGCCCTGGAATCACCCTGATCCAAACCGCCGTCACCTCCTGTCTAGATTATTTCAACTGCCTCCTAACCTGACTCGTTGCTTCTGCCCTTGCCAGCCCCTCAGTCCCCACACCCTGCAGCCGGTTTTCCACCCAGCAGCCTGAGTGCCCCTTTGTGGTCTAATTCACATCACATCGCTCTTGTCTTCCAAGCCTTCCAAATAATTTCGAAGTCCTTACCGCGGCCAACGGTACCCCTCGCCGCGCCCTCATCTCTCCGCTCTTATCTCCTGCCCCTCTCCTGTCACACTTTCTCCTCCTTCCTGCACGTGCCCAGGGTGTGCTTGTCTAGGAGCCCCTGCATTCGCTGCCCCTCTACCCAGGATCCCCTTTTCCCGGTATCTGCATGGTTCGCCCACCCGCTTTCATTGACCTCTCCACTCAAGGGGCTTTTGCAGGATCCTATACAAAAGAGCCCGCCACCCTGCCCGGGGAAAACACCCTCGCTCTGCTTTTTCGCAGCTGTAGCAGCTTGGCACAGAGTAAGAAGGACCTCAACAAATGTCACTGAAGGGATTAATAAGCCAGCAAAGGAAAGCACGCCAGCCTTTTTTATTTTTTATTTTTTTATTTTATTGACTCACGCCAGCCTTTTAAGGTTCTTTCACCAGTTTCTCAAATAGCCCACATACTGATCTTTGTTACATGGCCATTTCTCCAGTTTCCTAGTGTATTTTTCTCTTAAGCATCTTTTGGCATTTTTGGGACTTTAATTTGTTTTTTGATTCTGCCTTCACCATTAGGTATTGACACAATGTGAAAAATGCACTCCCATGCTGAAGAATGACACAATTCTTGATGAAATTCCTTCTGGGTGTCTTCTTCACCTTTCCTCTGCTTTAATTTCTTTCATTTAAAAAATAATAAGTTCATAAAAT
Source organism: Dasypus novemcinctus (assembly GCF_030445035.2). Lineage (NCBI taxonomy): Eukaryota > Metazoa > Chordata > Mammalia > Cingulata > Dasypodidae > Dasypus > Dasypus novemcinctus. The sequence goes on along the minus strand of NC_080676.1, from coordinate 6,976,734 downwards.
CTTCAAAACTACTTAAATCTTCCATCGATACTGATTGATGTAAACTTTCCATTTAAAGCATTCTGGGGACAATGCATTCGTCCTGCACAACCTTGCAGTGACGGAGACAGGCCATTATATATTTTGTCATAACTTACAAAATTGTGTGGGACAAAGCGTAAACTATAGTGTAAACGGTAGTCCTCGGTTCCTCGCTTGTAACAAGCGTCCCGCGCTAATGAAGGATGTTGAAGTGGGAAGGTGTGGGAGGGGCATATGGGAATCCCCTATGTATTTTACGTGACCTAAAGCTTCTTCAGAAAAAATTATAAAAAAAAAAAAAAGGCAACTTTTGAGGGCAGAGGTCAGTCTGATACATTTGGAAAATAGGGCTTTCGGCAACTAGAGTTTGGGGGAGCTGGCCGATTCCCCCGACCCATACCTCATCCCCAAACTCCTCCCTCCCCCACCATCGCCCCGCCCGTGGCTGATTTGTACCTGCTCCTGCAGCTCAACATCACGGCCCAGAGAAACTGGCTGCACGTCAGCTCGGACGCGGCCCGCCTGGCCGTCATCTGGAAATACGGCGGCATCTACATGGACACCGACCTCATCTCCATCCAGCCCATCCCCGAGCAGAACTTTCTGGCAGCGCAGGCCTCTCATTACTCCAGCAATGGGGTGTTTGGGTTCCTCCCCCAGCACCCCTTCCTGTGGGTGTGCATGGAAAACTTCGTCGAGCACTACAATTCAGACATCTGGGGCCACCAGGGCCCCAATTTGATGACGCGGGTGCTGAGGGTGTGGTGCAAACTCAGAGACTTCCAGGAGGTGAGCGACCTCAGGTGCGCGAACTTCTCCTTCCTGCACCCCCAGAGATTCTACCCCATCTCCTACCCAGCGTGGAGGCGCTACTATGAGGTCTGGGACACGGAGCCCAGCTTCAACAACTCCTACGCGCTGCACCTGTGGAATTACATGAACCAGGAGGGGAGGGCGGCGGTGAGAGGAAGCCACACGCTGGTGGAGAAGCTCTACCGCAGGTACTGCCCCAGGACTTACGAGTCGCTGATCCAAGGCCCCGAGAGGCCGGTGACTGGGGAGCCGGGGCCAGGCGACCAGCGCAGCCGAGGCGGGGTGGCGGCCGCCTAGCGCACAACTGGACGCTGGTTTTAAATGCCACACTTGACCTCAACTTCCCAAGGAGGTGGAGCTTACCCGTTTATCAGGATGAAGTCTCTCTGCCTATTATGGAAAAACCCTCAGGAACCCTGGCTGATAAAAGCACCGTATTTCTCTCACATGTGAAAGAATAGGAATATCACCCCTGCGTTTCTCATACGTGAAGTTTTTTTTAAAACAAAAGTGGAATTCTAGGATGTGTTTTATTATGCAGACTGCTCTTCACTGTAACAGAATGCATGTCTCGGGCCCTTTTTCTCATCAGCACACGGTCTTCATTCTTTGTGATGGCAGCCTAGTGTTTCACTGTAGGGCATATCATTATCTACGTATCGGAGACCCAATTAGTGAATATTTCCAATGATTCCAGCTTTAACGGCACAGTTTAATGCTATGGCAAAAATCCTGGTTTCTACATTTTTGATGATTTAAAATTTTGGTATGCAGCGGTAAATTGCTTTTCAAAAAGGCGTTCTGAAATTGCCCATTTCCCCATCCCTCGCCGTTACTGAAATATATATATATTTACTTTTTGCCAGTGTAATAGTTGAAAACTTGAAAAAACTTTTTGCCGGTATAATAGCTTAAAAAACATATCTACTTCTCATTTGTATTTTCGTCGCGGTTGAGGGTTTCACGTATTTAATTGGCAATATATACTTTCTTATTCTGTGAATTGTCTCATCTTTGGCCCCCTTTTCTATTGGGCTATTTTTCTATTATGGCTTTATAGGCATTCTTTGTGTATTAAGGGCACAAAGACTTTATACTTTGTTGCTTCTTTTTCCGTCTTTTAACCTCACTTATTATGTTTTCACCATATATAAATTTAACAATTTTATGCAGTCCATGCTCTCCTGTTTCTGGTCATGTCTTTGGGTTTCATGTTATGCTTCCACACCCTTCCAGAAGGTGACAGGTGCCTTTGCACTCTCCCCTCTTCTCGGGATCAAGGTTCACGAAAATTGCCGAGTCCCTGAGGTCGCGGGTGCATTTTCTAAGCTAAGTAGCAGAGTTAATGTGCTATCCTTGGTGATACTGGGGCAGGGATCCTTCACCTGGGGGTCTGTGAACTTACATCTTTGTTTTACTGTTCAATTAAATGTATCCTTTTCTTCAATTTTGAATGTAGCCCACACATCACAGTAGTATTAGCATACCTATGACTGTCACTCTCAAAAATCAAAAGTATTTTCAAAGCACATTAAGGTTGTTGCAGAGAGCTTAAAATATTGTTTACACTCACTGTTGGATCAGATGCTGGATCTTGCTATTTAATGCATTAATAAAGAGGCAAAAATATTCCTATACCACAAATTTGTTTTCTGTTTTGATAGTCACATTTTCAACATATCGGTGTCCTCCGCAATCATTTTAAAACATTTAAAAATATTCTCTAAAGGGGTCATAGGTTTCACCAAACCGCCAACGGGCACAGACTCAAACTGGGCACAGGAAAGGTAACAGCCCCCCGTAGGTGGTCTCTGGGGCAGTTTGTTCCAGGTTCCAGCCCCATCTCTACGAGCCGAGAGTGGCCAAGGTGATTCCCGGCAGCCAAACGGCCACACCTTAGGTTTGTTTCTAGTCTCAGAGAACGGGTCCTGGTTAGACTTCTTCTGGCTGTTCATTTTCATTTTGTAGAAGAGACCTTTTCCCTGGGAAGGGAGGTCTCTTCTGCAAGGGCACAGAGTGTCCCTGCTCAGCCAATTCCTGACATGTGAGAGTGCAGTCCTTTTGTGGCCAAAGCCACAGGTTTTTCAAGAGAAACCAGCTGTTTTCGGTTTCTTTGGCTTGCTCAAGCAGATGCCATGCAGAGGGCTGGCTTAACCAATGAGAACTGATTAGCTCATGGTTTTGAGGCCAAGAGAGAAGTCAAATCCAGGTATCAAGGTGAGGCTTCCTTCTGGAAGTCTGGGAGTCCGGGGCGGGCTGCTGGAGAGCCTTGGCCCCGGCTCCTCTGTCACATGGCCTGGCACATGCGGCTCTCCTGCCTCTCCCTTCCCTTCCAAGATCCGTTGAATTTCAGCTGCTAACTTGTTGGGGCTCTCTCTGTGTGTCTGGATTTCATTCCCCTTACAAAGGACTCCAGTAAATGAAGACCCATCCTGAGCGAGGTGGGCCACACCTTAACTGAAGTAGCCTCATCAGAAGGTCCTACTTAAGATGGATTCACACCCACAGGAGGGGGTTAAGTTGAAGACTGTGGGAAACAAAGGCATGTTGTTTCCATAATAGCAAGTTACCTCCTTAACCACTGAGTCATGCTGTCCTTGGAGACATAGGTGCAGGTCATAAATCTGTCAGGGAAATGTAACATTCTGGTGGAACAAGGACTTGCTAGAATGGAACGACCTGAGCAACAAGATTAATGAGTATATTTGTTTCAATAATATAATAGAACATTATGAGCTTTGGTAACTATCTAATTCACTGTGTTAGTAAGAATGAGGTAATGGTAATAGTTACCTAGAATCGTTCCTGCTTCTCACGGCCTGTTGGGGTATATAAGCAAGCCCCTGAGATTACTAAATTTATCTGATGAGCTTGGGAAATCAATGCTCTCAGATCCCCTGATCCCAATCTCTCTTTGTCTTTCATTCCCGATACCCTTCGGGTCTGTATCTCCGACAGAAGCCCATATTTTTTTGGGGGCACACATAGCTCCAAACCACATTAGCAAACCAGATTCCCCCTCCCTCCCCCCCAGTCGCCTGTGTGGCCGTATGCTTGCCTGCCTATGCACCAAGCCCATGTAAATATAGCAGTGCACCTTTGGCGTAAAATCGCCACAGGGATCACCAGCGGCCAGCTGCCCGGCTCTGGGAGAGACTGTTCCATAGGCCTCAGGCACCCCGGGTTTTAATCTTCAGGAAATGGATCTCAGGCTGGCTTACGAGGTGTGATCCCAGCATTTGGCAGCAGAGGACAGACCGTGCCCAGCCTGCTGCGCTGACCAGTCACAGCTTGCTGGCACATCCCCAGGTGTCCGAGGGAGCCAGCGGTGACATGCACAAGCTGGATGAGAAGGTGGATGTCTGGCTGAAGGGGCGGTGAGGGGCTACAGGGCAAGGCGGAACCGTAGGTGCTGAGCATCCACCCTCCTGCCCTCCCACCCAACAGTTTCGACCCAGTTGTTCAGGGTGACAGAACTGTCCTCTAGATGCTTCTGAGTCATGGGCTGTCCCCCTGGTAGCTGCCAAATCTTATCCACACTGGCTGCGGTGGCAGAGAATGACAGCTTCTCTGTAATCCTCCCTTCCCAGGGCTGTCTAAATGATCGAGTCCTCTCTGAGCTCTTGGTGTCCCTGGCACGTGGGACAGACCTTGGTGCATAGTTGGCACTCAATAAAGCTTTGCTGCATGCAAATGACTCAGCTGACGACTGAAGTGGCTAGTGAGAGCAGGGTGTGAGGGTTTCCAGCTCGGGAGGCCTGCTGAGCTGCAGATGGAGGCTTGGGCTTTTGACATTACGACAAGGTGGACCTGGGCACACAACAAAGCCACTTTCTTACAATAGCCCTGCAAGGAAGCTGTCTACCGAGGAAACTGAGGCCTGTGGAAATGGCACACACACACACACAAATAATCCCAGAACTACTTTGTGCAAATGTCAGAGATACAATGGGAAGAGAGCTGAGAAGAAAATGCCCCAAGCACCCACAGATTTCACACTTGACTGAACTCGGGAAGAACATTCCACTATCTTCCAGGCTGATGCTTTGGCTAATTTGGTTCTCATTACATCCCTGCTAAGTAGAGTTTAATTTTTCCCTCTTCACAGATGAGAAAACTGAAGGTCAGAGAGGCTAAGTGACTTTCCCAAGGCCACACAGCTATTAGCTAGCAGAAGTGGGATATAAATGCGAGTCTTTCACTCCAAAGTCTGCTAAGCCCTTCCTTGGGGACTGTAGGGGAGTGGGGGTGGGGAGGCCGGAACCAGAACCCCTGGAGTGAAAAGGGTGGCCTGCTGGAGGGGACGGGAGGAAAGATATTCTCCAGCAGAGCAGACGCCTCACAGACATCCCTCCTTGGTCCTGATCCCTGCCCCCTCCACTTTTGGATTGGGGCTGGGGCCGGGGGAAGGCTTTTGAAAAAGTGAAAAGTGAATTTCCAGAGAAGCCCCATGCCACCTCCTTCTGCCCCTCCTGAAGGCGGACGCATGCTTCCAGGCCCTGCCCCACATCATCGCCACCCCAAAGCCCTGCAGGCCCACCCTCCCCCTGGCTCCCAGAGCACAAGTCCCTCGGTCCCTCGGCCACTCTCCGGCCACGCTGGGGCGGCTGTTCTGCAACACTCCTCATCCATCCCTGAGTCCCGGCTACAAGCCACGGCCGAAGCTCGCACTCAGGGCTCAGGGTGACCAGTGCGCAGCCCCTGCACACACATTTCGAAGGCTTCACGTGCACTATTTCATTTAAACCTCACAACAGCCCGTTATACAGACGAAGAATCTCGGAGGAAAACAAAGAGGGGGAGTAACTCTCATCATCCACAGCCAGGAACCCGAGGTGGCTGGTTCCACGGTTTGTTCTCCAGAAAGACAGAAAAATACCCAGACTCAGCAAAGCCAGGTCTGAACACTTGGCTTTGGGAAGTGGACAGGACGGAGAAAGAGTTGGTTTGGTCCTGGGATTCCCAGCCCAGATCCCCGGGGCGGGCCAGGCGTGGGGGAGGGGAGCGCTGTGTCCCCAGAAGACTCTCCTCCCGTGGGGCCTGGTCCGAAAGCAGGAAGGCCCCTTCAGTCCAGGGCGGCGGGCAAGGCTGCAGCTGCCCCCGATCCCACCGGGCCAGCCGCTGGGGCCCTGGGTGGGGGGCGCCCAAGCGCCGCCAGCCTCCTGCGCTGCAGCCGGGGCCGGCGGCCATGAACCCGGGGCCTGGATTTTCCTAACGGATTAGACGTGGCCTGCTCCCCTCCCCCCTCAGGCTTCAAAAGAGCGGGCCCCCGGGACCGGGGAAAGGCTCCCCGCCCCGCCCGGTGCCAAGGCGGAGGGGGGCACCGGAGACCCCACGCACGAGCCGCGGGCGCCGAGGTCGGCAGCCGCGGGGAAGGGCCGCGCTGCTCCGCCCCCGCCCCGGGGCGCGCCCTGGCACCCAGCGCTGGGCAAGCATCCCCGCGCCCCGAGCCTGCGGGCGCCCTCCCGCGCGGGCCTCCTCGGCCGGCTGCCGGCCGCTCCCGGGGACCCCAAGTGTCTTCGGGCCGCGTGGGAAAACTATGCCAGGAATTGGGCCCGCGAGGAGAGCGGCGGCGCCCCGGAGAGGACCGAGCCCGCGGCCGCGGGAGGGCGAGCGGTAGCGGCGCCCTGCGGGGAGGCCGGGGCGCACGAGGGCGCGCGCGCGCGCGGGGGGCGCCGGCCGTGCCGCGGGCCTCCCGGCCCCCTGCGTCCCCGCCGGCTCTGGACCCAGGTACCCAGAGGGGCAGGCCTCGCGGGGGGGCGGCGGAAGGTGGGGGCAGGATGACTCAGTCCCCAGGACCGGACTTCGCTCGGAGGACGGGCCTCGGGTTTGCACTTTTTGAAACACGTGAAGTGGTTTGGGGGACTTGATCTGGGGGGGGCTCTTTGGGTAATGACGGGACTGAGACGCGAACACGGGGGCATCTCCGGCTCCTCCCGGTTCTGCGTCGGGGCCAGAGCGGAGCAGGCGCTCAGCTTTTGCGGAGGCTGCAGATGAAGTCCGGGCGAGACGTGCTTCATAGGGCAGGGGTCCAGGTGGCAGGGCAGAGCGGCGTTGGGAGCCTGGGCAGGGGCCGCTTTTCCCCGAGAACTCCGTGGGGCCCAGGGCCTGCGCTGCCTGGGCATTTCTCCTGGGATTTCCAGCAGGACTTTGGAAAGAGACGTGGCGAGTAGGAGGTGCCTGTCGGGGGCCTCCGAGGTCTCCATCTGTAGACCCTAGGATCGGTCTGGTTGATCTCTCAGTGGCTGGCTGGCGGTCCCTTTCCTCTGTCCCTAACCCCCCCACCCCCCGCAGCTGGGGACTGGCCAGTGAGACCAGCCCACCCAGAGAAGGCGGCCCCCAGCCAAGCGCCTGTATGTTCTAACCTGGTTTCGTATATGGTTTTGTTTTGGCCACTCTGCACCTGGGAATAGAGACCCGGTCAGTACCAGCTCCTCTTCTCTAAAGCACGAGGGCATCAGCCAGACCCCTTCCTGTGTTTTTATTTCGAAGACAACCTTTTTGTGGAAAAACTTAAATAGGCTGTTGACAAAACCTGAAGAGTCTTTGAAAAAACTGCTGGGAGTTAGAGGGCAGGCGTTAAGGAGCGAGCTCTGTGCCTGGGTGAGTGGATCTCTTTTGTGCTAATTGAGGAATCGGGTAATGCAGCCCCCCAAGAGGGAGGGGAAAAGCACAAAGGGGGATTCCTTTCTTTGGAAACAAGAGAACAATGCTGAGGTCTCTAACCGGAGTGATCCGGCCGAGTCCCTGCTCCTGCACCTGTCCTTTGGGGTCTCCAGCACTCCCTTGCCTACGGTGTGTGCACAGCGTGTTTGCCAACTCTGCGAAGGTTTCCTTGGCAGCCACAGCAATTAGCAGTAATGACACGCACGAGCTCCCCAGGGCAGGCCCCGCTGAAGGTAGCTTGGGAACCGGGGCAGTTTTGTAAATGATTGCCCGCCGGTCGCTGCGGAAGCTTGGCCCCTCCACATTCTTCTCTGGCTGCGTGTTTGAGGAAGCAGAAGGCACTCTCAGGTGGCCGCAGACGTGGCCGTGGTGTTGTCTAGCTCTCAATGTATATAAAAAAAATCAGCAAGAATTCAGTTAAAAAAAAAAGTTGGTTAATCTCGTGGACGTTCTGTTTCCTAGCTTAGTTTGTAGTTTGGTAGGTTTTAGGAGAAAAACAAAATCTCCAGGAATTGTTTCACTATGGAAGGCTGCCTTGTGAGCCGGGGAACACCCTGTCGTGGGAGGTGTGCAAACAAGTCTGGGAGATGGGCGTCCTAAATTGGGTGTGAGTTTGCCCCAGGTGGATATCATCTCTTCAGCCATGGGACAAGTTTGGGGTGTGTTTGGGGCCCACTAATTCATGATATTGGTCCAGGACTGGGAATTTTCCTGGGACCCTATCAGAGTATTGAGAGGTGATCAACACAACCTAAGATTTCCTAAGGACACTGTGTCCTTTCCGCCTGGTTTGTCTGTTCCCAGATGTGAGAAGAGCAGTCTGCTGAGAGTTCAGTCTGGGGAAGGCGTCGTGTCGCTGGTGGTTTCCAGGTAGCCTGGAACACTCTGACTTGGCTTTGCCTTCTGCCCATCCTATCCAGGACCCGAGCTGTGGAATCGAGTCGTGCTCAGCCAAGCCCTGGCACAGGGAGGATTCAGGGTGTCCAGCATTGAGTCTGTTGTGATTTGCTGTAAACTCCACCAGGCGGCCTGCAGTTTTGTGACGGTATCTCAGGTACGGTAATTTCCATTAAGGGAAATTATTTTTTACTACTACTACTGTTATTATTAGGAGTAATTTGGCATAATTCAGAAGATTTGGAGTCAGACAGAACTTGGTTTTTTTTTTTTTAAAACTTGGGGTAGTAACTGAAAGGGAATGTGGGATCAAAGAGGGCTTTTTTTTTTTTTTAAAGATTTATTTTTATTTATTTAATTCCCCTCCCCTCCCCCGGTTGTCTGTTCTCTGTGTCTTTTTGCTGCGTCTTGTTTCTTTGTCCGCTTCTGTTGTCGTCAGCGGCACGGGAAGTGTGGGTGGCGCCATTCCTCGGCAGGCTGCTCCCTCCTTCGTGCTGGGCGGCTCTCCTTATGGGTGCACTCCTTGCGTGTGGGGCTCCCCTACGCAGGGGACACCCCTGTGTGGCAGGGCACTCCTTGCGCGCATCCGCACTGCGCATGGGCCAGCTGCACACGGGTCAAGGAGGCCCAGGGTTTGAACCGCGGGCCTCCCATGTGGTAGACGGACGCCCTAACCACTGGGCCAAAGTCAATTTCCCTAGAACTTGGTTTGAATCTTGGCTTCATTATTTAGAAACTGAGTGGCTTAGGGAAGGTTCCTTAGACTCTAAGCCTCAGTTTCTTCCTCTGTCAGGGGGAGGCAAATAATAGGCACTTACTCTACGTATGAGGCTAGAAATAGTATGTTTAAAGGCTGGCGCAGTTCCTGGCACATGGACACTTAATAAATGATAGCTACTATCATTAAATTCCTACAGTTCTGCTCAATTTTTTTTTTCCTGCTCACCTTTTGATACCAGAGACCTAGGACTTCTGAGAATTGGACCCTGGGGGTTCTAGAGCAAGGCAGGAATGATACTTTTGGGGTGCAGTGAAACTACGTGAACTCAGACCCTTATTCAGAATTCTGTATGATTGGGACTGGAGCTGCCACCCTCTATGTTGATGGGTGCTCAGAGTATAAACACAAGGATGTAGGGGATGCTGAAGGAGCAAGCACTAACACGGAGACAATCAGTATGGGAACTTGGACTTCTCCTTGCTGAGGTGCCCGAGCCCACCCACAGGGGCTCCTGCACCCTGAGAATTCATTAGTGGCCAAATAGATGAAGCTATGTGTGGCAGTTTGAGATTATTTATGAATTCTAGAAAGAGATTATGTTTGTAAACTGGTCTGTTCCTCTGGGTGTGATTATTCTTTGATTGTATTAGATTCAGTGGAGATGTCTGATTAAATTATGTTAAGATTAGGGCTTTGATTCAACCACATCATCAGAGTACGACTCAGCCTTGAGACCCAGCCCCCTTGGTGAGCTGATAAAACAGACTTTCACATGGAAGTAGACACAGGAGTAAAAAGAGAGACAGCTCATTAGACACGGTCCCAGGAAGAGAGATGAGCCTGGTAGTCTAGAGCTGACCTTGTGAAGAGAACAGAGCAGCTGAGCCTGGGAAGAAATGAGCCCTGGGAAGAGAGACAAGCCTTAGGCCAGCTTACAGCTGAGAGGAGAAGAAGCTGGGACCATAGAGCCTTCAGAGGAAAAGGGAAGGCGAAACCCTCACAGACATTGCCCACCATCTTGCTTCAACATGTGGCCAATGACTTTGAGTAAGAAGGTACCTCTTATGGCACCTTGAGTTGGACTCTTTAGGGCCTTGTGGCTGTAAGCTCCTACCCCAAATAATCTTTATAAAAGCCAACAGAGTTTTGGTACATTTTATGAGCAACCCTTTGGCTTGTACACTATAGATGGCATATGGTCAATGAATCAAGTCCAGGTGGCATTTTGCTCCCATGACTCAAAGTTAAGGATGTCTAACTCTGTTTTTATCCTTTATCCCAAGTTTTGTTGGTCCATAACCTCATTTCTCCAAGACTTTAAGACTCCAAACTGAATTTAGAATTTTGAGGCAGATCTTTGAAGATTTTGACAACTCTGCTCAGTTCAGTAGCAACTGTACTCCAGCTGATGTGCTAGGGGCTGGACACAGATATGCAAAACCCATGACCTTGGCCCTTGCAGAGCTCGGCAGTGGGGGAGCAGAGCACAGGGTGTCCTGCTGCTACCGCACCTGGCTCTTACCTCTCAGCAGGTTAATAATATCTGGGTATTTTTCTGTCTTTCTAGAGAACAAAACCCAGAACCAGATACCATCGGTTACTAGTTGTGTGATTGTCAGAGTTATTCCCCTTCTTTGTTTTCCTCTCAGATTCTTCATCTGTATAATGGGCTGTTGTGAGGATTAAATGAAATAGTGCATGTAAAGCCTTAGAAATGTGTGTGCAGGGACTGTCGCATTGGTCACCATGAGCCCTGAGTTCCGAGCTCCATCCGTGGATTGTAGCCGGGGCTCAGGGCTGGATGAGGAGTGTTGCAAAACAGCTGCCCCAGCGTGGCCAGAGTGTGGTGGGGTGACCGAGGGACTTGGTGCTCTGGGAGCCAGGGGGAGGGCGGGCCTGCAGGGCTTTGGGGTGGCGATGATGTGGGGCAGGGTCTGTGAAGCATGCGTCCGCCTTCAGGAGGGGCAGAAGGAGGTGGCATGGGGCTTCTCTCCTGAGAGGCGGCATGGCTGGTGGCTGAGAGCACAGACTCTGGGGCCGGGCTGCCTGGCCTTGGGTCCTGCCTTCTGGACTTCAGGCAAGCGCCTTCACTTCTCAGTGGCTTAGATAATAATAGGACCTATGCCCAGGGCAGTTTTGAGTTATTCTTTGTAAAGCACTTAAAAGCAGTGCTTATAAATAAAATAAACAGCCCAGAAGTATTGAAAATGTGGACAGCAAGTAATTTGGTAATTTGGGAGATGTAGCCAGAAAGGTAGTTCAGAAACAATTGACAGGGGTCTCTGAATGTGTTCTTTATTTTTTATTACTACACTTTTTAAAATTAAAATTAGTAGATCACAAAGAACGTTACATTAAAAAAACGTATGAGGTTCCCATATAACCCACTCCCACTCCCCCACCCCTGTCATTTTCGTAAATTGTATTCTTTTGAAGATATATTCATCTAAAAAAAAGTTACATTAAAAAACATAAGGGAAACGGACTTTGGCCCAGTGGTTAGGGCGTCCGTCTACCACATGGGAGGTCCGCGGTTCAAGCCCCGGGCCTCCTTGACCTGTGTGGAGCTGGCCCATGCGCAGTGCTGATGCGCGCAAGGAGTGCCGTGCCACACAGGGGTGTCCCCTGCGTAGGGGAGCCCCACGCGCAAGGAGTGCGCCCCGTAAGGAGAGCCACCCAGCGCGAAAGGAAGTGCAGCCTGCCCAGGAATGGCGCCGCCCACACTTCCCAGTGCCGCTGATGACAACAGAAGCGGACAAAGAAACAAGACGCAGCAAAAAGACACAGAAGACAGACAACCGGGGGAGGGGAGGGGAATTAAATAAATAAATATAAATCTTTAAAAAACATAAGATGGGAAGTGGATTTGGCCCAATGGATAGGGCATCCGTCTACCACATGGGAGGTCCAAGGCTCAAACCCCAGCCTCCTTGACCGTGTGGAGCTGGCCCATGCGCAGTGCTGATGCGTGCAAGGAGTGCTGTGCCACGCAGGGGTGTCCCCCGTGTAGGGGAGCCCCACGCGCAAGGAGTGCGCCCCGTAAGGAGAGCCGCCCAGTGTGAAAGAAAGTGCAGCCTGTCCAGGAATGGTGCCGCACACATGAAGAGCTGACACAACAAGATGACGTAACAAAATGAGACACAGATTCCGGGTGCCGCTGACAAGAATGCAAGCAGACACAGAAGAACACACAGCGAATGGACACAGAGAGCAGACAACTAGTGGGGGTGGGGGGGAGGGGAAGGAGAGAGAAATAAAAACAAACCATAACAAAAACAATATAAGAGGTTCCCATATACCCCCCACCCCCCACCCCATTCTTCTTGCACCAACAACCTCCCCCATCTTTGTGGCACACTCATCGCACTTGCTGAACACATTTTGGAGCACTACTGCACCACATGGATAATAGTGTACCCTGTAGTTCACACTCTCCCCTAGTATATTCAGTGGGTTATGGAAAGATATAAAGTCCAGCATCTGACCCTGCTATACCATTTAGGACAACCCCAAAGTCCCAAAAATCATCCCACGTCACAGCTCTTATTCCCTCTCCCTGCCCTCAGCAACTACTGTGGCCACTTTCTCCACCTCAATGCTACAATTTCTTCTATTACTAGTCACATTAGTTTTACAGTAGAATATCAGTAAGTCTACTCTAATTCATATTTTATTCCTCCATTCTGTGGACCCTGGGATGGTGATATCCACTCCACCTCTAGATCAAGAGGGGGCTTAGATTCCACATGGATGATGGATGCAGTTCTCCTGCTTGCAGTTGTAGGCACTCTTGATTCCCTGGTGTGGTGGTTGACCATCTTCACCTCCCTGTTAGCTGACCTGAGTCCAATGAACCAGAGAGTAGGAGTTGCAACTCTGCTGAGGCTCAGGGCCCAGCTGGCACATGGACAGTCCAGAGATTCAAGTCTCCTGAGTACGGACCATCCCTAGTGCCAACCACAGATTCAGTAAAAGTGACAGAAGAAGCATGTGTAGAAAGGTCACATCTGAGTCCAGCTCCATCACACTCAGGAGCACAAATTCCAAAGTAGGGCCTTCTGACATTGCTCAGAACTCCAAATCCATCTACCATGACCATATACCCTGTGGGTCTCTGTAGCCTTCAGGAGAACCAGTACATAAGGTTGTATCTACTTTGGCATTTTCTGGGGTTCTGCTGGGAGTGTGTAAGCGTGATCCCTCTGATGACCTCCTGACTCTTTTTTGAAGACTCTTAGCCATATAAACTCATTTGTCTTTGCCATTTCCCTCTTTTATTCAAGGTCAAAAAGCAGTTTTTAACACATGATCCTACATGTAGGCTGAGATATTCTGCTGGTCTGAGTTGACCCTTTTATTTAAGGTCTCTTTCTAGTTGTGTCACCAGCTAGTGATTGGTAGTAATCCCTTGGTGCCAGAGAGGCTCATCCCTGGGAGTCATGTCCCATGCTGGGGGGAAGGTAATGCATTTACATGCTGAGTTTGGCTTAGAGAGTGGCCACATTTGAACAACATGGAGGCTCTCAGGAGGTAACTCTAGGCACCTTGCAGCTCTCAGGCATACAGGCTCATAACCATAGTCATCACTATCAAGGGCTCATTATTGGACCATCCTTCCTTGTTGGTCTTTGCTGTTGCACTTGGAGGATTATTGCTCTTCCATTGGGGAATGTGACAGAGCTCCCCCGGGTAGGAACTCAGCACTCCCTCAGTTGCCTTCTGTAACGTAACTACTATGAAAATACCCAACATTTATCAGAACATTTTTATGTCCCCTATATCTGTGCCCTGGAGAACTCCCTCCCACCCTTGTGCCCCCCATCAATAACACCCCACACCAGTGTTCCTCCCCTGCCTTATCTGAACGTCTCTGTGGTCCAAAACTTCAACAATGAAGCCTAATATATTGCCAAATTTAGTTAATAGGAAATTGAAATGTAGTGATGGGTTTAAAGTTTAGAAAAGAAAACATACTAATTTAGAAATACTAAAATAAAATAAAAATAAATTGATGTATTAAAAAAATGAAAAATATTATAAAGCTTTGTTTTTAATGTTTTGTCTTTCATCACTGTAATAGGTGTTACCCTGTATGTACAGGGGCAAGGCACTTTCTTTCATTTTTTCCTCAGTGTCTACATCCTTTCTTTCTAATTTTTAATTTTGCCTGCAAGAAAGTTTTAGATTATAGTAATTCACATATACAATATAGGGGACTCCCATATATCCAACATGAAACCCTTTTTCCCCTTTCCCCAGCAATGATCTTTTTACATGTTCATGTTATTTTTGCTGCAGCTGATGTACAGATTTTGAAACATAGCTATCAAACATGGTTCCATTTTGGTTTACATTATGGTTTATATTTTAGACTGTACACGTTTTAAAATTTTTAGTTTCCTTACGTTTTACATTATGGTTTACATTTTAGCTTATAGACTTCTATACACTTTTGGTGAAAGTTAACATGTCCTATATCCGTCGTTACATGATTTTATGGAGCACTTCCATTGCCCTCTAGTTGCCCTGCTTCCATCTATTCTATACCTCTCTCCTACTCCTCTTAGGGCCCACAGTGACAATCAATCTTCACTACTTGAAGGACCAGATTTACAGATACTTGCAACAATGCTGAGGGCTTGACATACTAGACTGCCCTAACCGATTGGGAGCCCCCGATTTTCTTGAGATACACAATTCCCTCTATTTGAGAACATCAGGTCTCCCCAGGATGTGGGTACACCTTCACTCTCATTTCATGGGTCTCCACCCAATGATATAACACACTATGACAAAACGAGCCCTCATATACTCCCTTGAAGGCTGCCCCTGTACCAGATGCTCCCCCTTAGGCACCTTAAATGAGTGATCCTTCCTTACTATATTTTCTAAAGAGTTTTCTCAACATTATAGTTTCAACCATATACCTGACAGTCTCCCATATTCAACGGTTCCCCCTGTCCCTCCCCCTAATTCCTTGGGCCATCTGACTCATCCTCCCAACCTCAGCCCCCCTCAAGCCCACAAAGCCCCACCCAAAGGTATCCTTATGCCCCCAAACTATCCTTCTCTGTACAAAGACTTACCTCTAACTTATCATAGACTTCACCCATGTAGACATCAGCTCCCAACCTTCCTCTCCCCGCTAAATTCCTTTAAGCCTATCTTCCAGTCTCTAGCTCTGAGACAGCTTGGTTTGCTTGTTTCGTATTAGAGAGGTCATGTGATATTTGTCCTTCAATGCCTGGGTTACTTCACTCAACATAAAGTCCTCAAGAGTCATCCATGTTATCACATGTGTTTGTACTTATAGCTGAGTAGTATTCCATTGTATGTATATACCACATTTTATTTATCCATTCATCTATTGATGGGCATTTGGGTTGATTCCAAATTTTGGCAATAGCATTGGTGTGCATATATCGGTTTGTGTCCTTATTTCCAGTGCTGCTGGGTATATACCCAGCAGTGGAATTGCTGGGTCATATGGCAAATCTATTTGAGAAACTGCCAAACTGTCCTCCAGAATAGCTGGATCCTTCTGCATTCCCACCAGCAGTGGATGAGTGTTCCCATTCCTCCACATCCTCTCCAGCACTTGTAGTCTTTTGTTTTTTTTTGATAGCTGTCAGTCTTATGGGAGTAAGATGGTATTTCATTGTAGTTTTGATTTGCATTTCCCTAATAGCTACTGATTTTGAGCATCTTTTCATGTGCTTTTTAGCCATTTGTATTTCTTTTTTGGAGAAGCATCTGTTCAAATCTTTTTCCCATTTTTTAAATGGGTTGTTTGCCTTTTTATTTTCGAGATATAGGAATTCTTTATATATGCAGGATATAAGTCTCCTATCAGATATTTGGTTACCAAATATTTTCTCCCATTGGGTAGGCTCTCTTTTCACTTCCATGACAAACACCTTTGAGGTGCAAAAGGCTTTGATTTTGAGAAAGTTCCGTTTATCTATTTGTTCTTTTGCTGCTCATGCTTTGGGTGTGATGTTCATGAAGCCATTTCCTATTACAAGTTCTGGTAGATGCTTCCCTACATTGTTTTCCAAGGTCTTTATGGTCTTAGCTCTTACATTTAGGTCTTTGTTCCATCTTGAGTTGATTTTTGTATAAGGTGTGAGATGGTAATCCTCTTTCCTTCTTTTGCATGTGGATATCCAATTCTCTAGGCACCATTTGTTGAAGAGGCCATTCTCTCCCAGTTGAGTGAACTTGGTGGCCTTGTCCAATATCAGATGACTGTATATATGAGGCTCTGTAGCAGACCTCTCAATTTGATTCCATTAGTCAGTGTGTCTATCCTTGTGCTAATACCATGCCGTTTTCACTACTGTAGCTTTGTAGTATGTTTTGAAGTCAGGTAGTGTGATTCCTCCAATTTCATTTTTCATTTTCAATATGTCTTTGGCTATTCAGGCCTCTTTCCCTCCAAATAAATTTCATAGTTAGTTTTTCTAGTTCATTAAAAAATGCTGTGTTGATTTTTATTTGGATTGCATTGAATCTGTAGATCAGTTTTGGTAGAATAGACATCTTAATAATATTTAGTCTTCCTATCCATGAACAGGGAATATTCTTCCATTTATTTAGGTCTTCTTTGATTTCCTTGAACAGTGTTGTGTAGTTTTCTGTGTATAAGTCTTTTGCATCTTTAGTTAAATTTATTCCTAGCTATTTGATTTTTTAATTTACTATTGTAAATGGTATTTGTTTCTTGATTTCCTCCTCAGATTGCTCATCACTGGTGTACAGAAATGCTACTGATTTTTTTGCATTGATCTTATAACCTGCGAATTTATTGAACTCATAAATTCTAGAAGCTTTGTCGTAGACTTCTTAGGGCTTTCTATGTATAGGATCATGTCATCTGCAAATAGTGAAATTTTGACTTCTTCCTTTCCTATTTGGGTTCCTTTTATATCTGGGTCTTTCCTCAGTGCTTGAGCTAGTTCTTCTAACACAATGTTAAATAGAAGGGGTGATACTTGGCATCCTTGTCTTGTTCCTGATCTTAGAGGGAAAGATTTTAGGATTTCACCATTGTAAATGATGTTAGCTGTGGCTTTTTCATATATACCTTTTATTAGGTTCAGGACTTTCCTTCTATTCCTATCTTTTGCAGTGTTTTTTTTTTTTTATCAAGAAAGAGTGCTGTATTTTGTCAAATGCTTCTTCTGCATCTATAGGTATGATCATATGATTTTTTGCCTTCAGTCTGTTTATGTGGTGTATTACATTAATTGATTTTCTTATGTTGAACCATCGTTGCACACCAAGTGGGATGAAACCCACTTGGTCACGGTGAATAATTCATCTACTGTGTTGTTGAATACAATTAGCAAGTACTTTGTTGAGGATTTTCGCATCTAGGTTCATTCGCGAGATTGGTCTGTAATTTTCCTTTCTCGTGGTGTCTTTGTTTGGCTTTGGTATTAGGGTAATGTTGGCATCATAAAATGTGTTAGGCAGTGTTCCTTCTATTTCGATTTTTTGGAAGAGTTTAAGCAAGATTGGTGTTAGTGCTTTCCAGAATGTTTTGTAGAATTCTCCTGTGAAGCCGCCTGGCCCAGGGCTCTTCTTAGTTGGGAGATTTTTAATGACTGATTCTATCTTTTTACTTGTGATTGGTTTGTTGAGATCATCGATTTCTTCTTTCGTCAATGTAGGCTGCTTATGTGTTTCTAAGAATTTGTCCATTTCCGCTAAGTTGTCTTTCTTGTTGGAATATAGTTTTTCAAAGTATCCTCCTATGATAGTCTTTATTTCAGTGGGGTCAGTGGTGATATCCCCTTTCTCATTTCTTATTTTGTGTATTATTTGCATCTTCTCTCTTTTTTTTCTTTGTTAGTCTAGCTAAGGGTTTGTCAGTTTTATTGATCTTCTCAAAGAACCAGCTCTGTTTTATTTTTTGAGTGCTTTCTTATTTTCTATTTCATTTAGTTCTGCTCTGATCTTTGTTCTTTCTTTCTTCTTTCTTTGGTGTTAGTTTTTGTTTTTTTTTGTTTTTTTACTAATTCCTCCTATTGTGCAGTTAGTTCTTCTGAATGTGTTCTTAATGAATGTAGACTCTGCCCATAAAATCCATTCCCATATGGCTGGGGCTCAGTGGTGGCTGCCCCGTCTAAACGGGGCATACATGCTCCAGTTTGCCACAACTCCCAGCACTTCCTACTGCTGTGTTTCAGAGTCAGCACCCACTGAGGTGGGTCCCAAGATTCTGCACTTCTGACAGGTTCCTAGGTGACACTGAGGCTGCTGGCCTCAGGACCTTACTTGGAGAGCCACTGCCTTACTTTGTTGGACACTTGCATGAGGAATCAGTGGCTCCTTCTCATCAAGCTTGCTACCTGGCCTGTCCCACACGTTTAATGTTACTTTCCTAGTCCCTGTGACATCTGGGTTTGCAACTTTTGCTATAATTAGTACTGGACCCCAAGGCCCCAAGAGACAAGTGGGTAGAGAGAGAGAGATTTGGGAGCAGGACTCGGGGTGGCTGAAGCCGTGGCTCAGTGTGTCCTCATCCCCGGGGAGAGTGCTGCAGGGAGAAACGGGTCATGGGTGCACAGCAGAATACCAGGGGGCGCTGGCCCCCCCTGCCTTAAAGAAAAGGCGAAAGAACAGGAACCAGCGAAACAGGCTGGAAGGAGCCTTCAGAGGCAGGAGAGCTGAGCGAGGGCTGCTGGAGAGCCCTGCAGCTAGCTCTTAGGGAGAGGGCTGCCAGCGAACGTCTGAGGCCAAAGCTTAAACAGCCAAAGCCGAGTTCCGTGCGAGCTCGCTGTGCGGGAGGACAGGAAGCTGGCGCCCTGTTCCCCTGCCCACGGCAGCCCTGGTAACTCGGGTTGCCGGGAGGCACGGCTTGTTGTGAGCAGTGGTCACCGAGGCTCAGGTGACACGCTTGCAGCTGGGAGCCGGGCATGGTGAGTAGCGTGTCGCCCGCCTCCCTTTAGGCGTGTGTGGGTCTGCGCCTTCGCGGCCGTGGCAGCGGTTCTGGAGGACGAGTGTCAGGGGTGGGAGGGACGGGAGCTAAAGCTGAAAAGGTGGGTGGGGGGCGTTCTGTGGGCGGTCTTTAAGGCCAGGCCGAGGGGCTGGACTTGGCACTGTGGGCGACAAACTGTGCTGGGCACCCGGGCGGGGACAGGGCTGTGCTTAATACACGTTGGTGGTCCCGGCCCCGGTCCCAACACGCACAGACACGCGGTAAAAGAGAGGGCAGTGAGCCCGTGAGCGGGTCGGGGATTCGAGGGCTGGGGCGGGGTAACCTGACCCAAGCCAAGCTCTAGGATAAAGAAATAGTCCCGAGAGTCAGTGTGGGGTGCTTCTCACCCACACTGGACCTGCGATCGTCCCTGCCTGCCTGGGGCGGGCCACCGGCTTCTCCAGACCTCAGGATGCCTGCTTGTAAAGTGGGAATAGTAGTACCCTTTGGCAATGTCGTACCTGGCGTTGGCATCCGGCTCGCAGGCTGGCACTCCCTGGGTATCGGCCAGTACTGTCCCTGAGCCGGGACTCCTCCCGTCCTCACAGCACCCGGGAGGCAGGCGGGTGGGCTTCTCGGGGGAGGCGGCGAGGCTCAGGGAGACCAGACGTCTTCCTGGGCCTGCCTCTCCCTGCAGCCCAGCCTAATCCTTCCCTGCCGGCGTTTTCCTCTTTCGTGAGGTCAGCGATCTTTCCCTTCTCCTGACTTACCGTCATGCATAAACGCCTGAATCACATCGTCTAGAAGGAACTTGACTAGAATGGGTGGCGTGTACCTCTTGTTGCCCCAGCCAGGTTCTAAGGTCTTCAACGGCAGAAATCGTGTGTACGTATATTTCTTTTAAAAAATTGCGCAAGTAACAGATGATAATGGGAAGAAACTTTAAGAGTATCGAGAAGTAGAAAAAGTGAAAGTCTTCTGACTTCTAGTCCCACTCTCTGGAGGTAATTATTGCAAACCGCTTGTCTGTCTTTCCAGAAATAGTCTCTTCTTCTGAAATTATATGTATGAGGAATCATATATATGGATCACAAACAATTGTATTTTATATAATTTTGATTATGCATTGTTACATTGTACCAACATATACATGGTAAACGTCAGTCATTTGTGTGTGTGCTGCCCTTATGATGTGGTGCATAGAGGCCGAGTTAGGCCTGCTCCTCCAGGTGTTATCCTAATGGGTCTGTCCCTCCATCTCCCAGACATGCATCAGCCATCTATTGTTTTTTAAAGATTCATTTAGTTTTTATTTATTTCTCTCCCCTCCCCCCTCCCCCCCAGTCGTCTGCTCTCTGTGTCCATTCGCTGTGTTCTTCTGTGACCGCTTCTATCCTTATCAGCGGCACAGGAATCTGTGTTTCTCTTTGTTGCGTCGTCTTGCTGCATCAGCTCTCTGTGTGTGTGGCACCATTCCTGGGCAGGCTGCACTTCCTTTCGCGCTGGGCGGCTCTCCTTACGGGGCGCACTCCTTGCGCGTGGGGCTCCCCTATGTGGGGGACACTCCTGCATGGCAGGGCACTCCTTGCGCGCATCAGCACTGCACATGGGCCAGCTCCACACGGGTCAAGGGGGCCCGGGGTTTGAACCGCGGACCTCCCATGTGGTAGACGGATGCCCTAACCACTGGGCCAAGTCCGCTTCCCCATCAACCATCTATTAACTTATTTATCCCCATTTCACATTCCTGTTTCTCTTCTCCTCCATAGAAAACCACTCGTGCATGTGTAGTTACACATTTATAAATCTTTGCATATTTTTGAGTTATTAAAGTATGATTATATGAATAAATCATTAAAAACAGAAATCATTAAAAACAGTTAGTAGCTAACTCCCTGCCCCTGGATGGAAAGCGGCCTTGTTCTTTTCAATAGCGGCACGGTGTTTCAGAGTAGAGACACCATAATTTATTTAAGCAGCCCCACTCCCTTCCGGGCCACACGGGTGCACGCCCGCACTGCAGCTGCCCTGCAGGGCACCCTGCCTCCGCCCGCCTGGCCCCCGGCCGCCAGTGGCACCCACCGCGCAGCCACCCGCCCCTCGCCTCACCCCTCTCTTCTCGCCCTCCAGGCCCTTGCCCAGCTCGTGTGCCTGCTGCCGTGGCCTTGGCGACAGCCTTCCTCAGCGGTCAGCCCCGGCCTCTCCCTGCCCATGCAGTCTCCGGCCGCCGCTGCCGAGGGCCTCGGCGGCCCCCTCCTTGGGCCCTTCGCACCCCCCGCCTTCAAGTTCCAGCCGCGCCGCGAGAGCGTGGACTGGAGGCGCATCGGCGCCCTGGACGTGGAGCGCGTGGCGCGCGAGCTGGACGTGGGCACCCTGCAGGAGAACATCGCCGGCGTCACCTTCTGCGACCTGGGCCGGGAGGCGTGTGGCCGCTGCGGGCAGCCCGTGGACCCCGCGCTGCTCAAGGTGCTGCGCCTGGCGCAGCTCACCATCGAGTACCTGCTGCACTGCCAGGACTGCCTGAGCGCCGGCGTGGCGCAGCTCGAGGCCCGGCTGCAGGCCAGCCTGGGCCAGCAGGAGCGCGGCAGGCAGGAGCTGGGCCGCCGGGCCGACGAGCTCAAGGGCGTGCGGGAGGAGAGCCGCCGGCGCCGCAGGATGATCGGCACCCTGCAGCAGCTGCTCCTGCAGACGGGCGCCCACGCCTACCACACGGTGAGCCAGCGCCGGGTGCGGGCGGGCTGGGACGTGGGCAGCCCCTGGGCCGCGGCCGCTGGGTGGAGCCGGTGGTAGCCCTGCGTGTAGACTGTGTGTGTGTGTGTAGCTGTGTGTATGGAGGGGGGGGTGTGTTTATGGATGGTGTGACTGCGTGGGTGTAGGCTGCGCAGCGTGTGACCGCCTTCTGGGTGTGCAGGAGTGTGTCTGTAAGAGCACGTGTTTATGGAGGACGTGTGTGAATGAATGCAGGGGGCGTGTGAGTCAGTGTGTGTGTGTGTGTGTAGGGAGCGTGGTGGGTAAAAGCGTGTGAGGCTGTGTATGGTGGATTCAGTAGAGTCAGGCTTATTCTGGAAAAGTGGCTCCATTAGCCAACCGAGTGACAATTCAGAGCACCTGAGCACCGGGCGCTACCTCCACGCAGCGCGTGGCCTGGGAACATTGGCCCTCTGATACATTGTCCCCGTGGCCAGGCCCTGTGCCCAGCTCTGAGTGTGGAGGCACAAGGCGTTCTGGTTTAGGCCTTCAAGGAATTTGTAGTTTAGGGGTAGGTGGGACAGATGGCTTCGTGATTCAGTGTTGGAATGGTGACTGGTGTAAGTGCTCTCAGATAGAATTGCTTACGGTGCAAAAGGGATTGAGTCCTTCTGAATGTGACAGCAGCAGCCTAACCTGGCTTAGGCGAAGCAGAAATGTATTGGTTAATTTAATGGAAAAGATATGGCTTGCCCCAGGAAGCAGATGATGTCTCCAGTATCTAGTTTCTCGCTCCGCAGCTCTTGGCTCGTCTTCCTGGGTGGCTTGCGGGCTCAGAAGGTTCTGTCCTGGTGTGGCAGGTTGGCTGCTGCACTGCCAGCTTCTCCTGTCCCCCGATTCGAGGCTGGCCCCAGCAGCCGGCCCGCGCCGCGCCGTCTGGGTGCCTGGCCGTGCTTGGGTCTCCTGCCCATCGCCGGGCCAATCCCAGGGCCGGGGAATGCAGGGTTCCGATCGGCTTGGGTGCCGGTCACGTGCTCCACCACGCTGCCCGCACGCCCGTGGACCGAGGGCAAGAGAGGCGGGGGTTCTGCAGGGAAGGGCGGAGTGGCTGCTTTGCCGTCCCCAACGAACACACGCCCACTGCAGGCGGGGGAAGTGTCAGGTGAGGTGAGGACACGCCTGAAGAGCTGTGGGAGCAAGAGCAGAGAAAGGAGTCGTCTTCCCGAGCGCTGCTTAAACTGAGCCCTGAGGGCTGAGCACGGTTTTGGTGGAGGAGTGTTGGGGGCTTGGGCACCCGGCCCCCCCGTGAGAGAGTGCCCCTGTGATGGAGGATGGCTTCGGGGTGGCCGGGGGTGGGGATTGTGTGCGGGCAGCGGTGGGTGGTCGGGACAGAGAGGTTGGCGGAGCAGGACGGTGCGGCCTGAATGCCATGCTGGGGAGCGTGGGGCGGAGGCGAGAGGTGCCTGCTTTGCGTGCTGCCTGAAGCGGGGAGAGGGAGGACGGTGAGCGGGCACGCGGGGAAAAGTGTGCAATCTGAATGAGATGCCTGACGCGCTATCCTCCACCCTGCCAAACTCATATTTCTTCTGACAACTAGATTTTCATTTGTGTTGCTTTAGAGTTCCAGCGTGGGCAAAGGCTATTAATTCAGGCTACATCTATTTGGATTAGATCTGACTTTGGGTGACAGGAAATCCCAGCTAACAATTGTTGAAATCAGATAGAAACTTATTTCTCTCATCCACAAGCCTGGTGGTCAGCAGTCCAGGGCTGGTATGTAATGTAGCCACTGGGTGCCCAGCTCCTTCTTTGCTCTGCCGGCCTCATTCTTTGGCCTCTGCGTCATATTCCAGGATGGTGGCCTGGGCTCCAATTCTCAGCTCCACGTTCTCTTCAGCAGGGGGAGGGCTGGGGAGGAAGGGCACGATTCCTTCTTAGATGACATCTTCCAGAAGTTGCATATACCATTTTGCTTATATTTCATCAGCCAGAATTTAGTCACATGGCCATACCTGGTTGCAAGAGAGGCTGGACACATAGTCTTTATTCTCAGTGACATCATGACCAGCCAAAAACCAGGGTTTTCTATTAAAAAAGAAGAAGGGGAAAAGAGATTTTGGGGGACAACTGGTAATTCTTATCACGTTGCCTTTGTGCCAAGAAAGCAAATAGATTTCACTTTAATATGCCCTCTTACTCTGATTGACCAGCATTGGCACCCTGCAAAGTTGAGAAGCCTTCTGAAGTTTTGCAGTAGAAAGATAATATGATATCTGACGTGCATGAAGAAAGAGAAGTGGAATTACAGATATTATTTATTTGCTCTGTCCGCCTCTGGCGACTCTTAACCCTGGAGTGGGGCTTGGGCATTTTTGAAAAACGTTTTGCTATGGGAAATTTCTACCATATGAAAGTAGAGAGAGTACGATAATGAACCTTTATCTACACACCACCCAGCCACCCAGCAGTTACCAGCTCATGCCATTGTTATATCTGTTTCCCTACCCACTCTCCATGCCATCTGATTCCATCCGTCAATATTTGTGTATGTATCTCTGAAAGGCAAGGACTTCCACTTTTAAACATAAACACAATCCCATCATCACACCAAAATCCAACAACAATTCCTTAATCTCATCAGCAAGATTTCCTTCATATCGTCAGCTATCCAGCCAGTGTTCTTGGTTCTCCTGGGGCACGGGTGGTGTTTTAAAGCTCTCCAGGTCGCCGGCCAGGGTGGAGGAGGGAATCTGCCTTGCTCAGGCAGGCAGCTCCATGTCCCAAGCAGCTCAGTGGGCCCCAGGCCACGGGAGTTCCCGGATGGGGAGACTTCCCAGCCGACTCGGGGGATCCTAACCCTGGGCTCCCCGCTGCCCCCCTCTGTGCAGTGCCACCTGTGTGACAAGACGTTCATGAACGCTGCCTTTCTCCGGGGCCACATCCAGCGCAGGCACGCAGGCGTCGCGGAAGGCGGTGAGTGCGCGCGGGTGGTGGAGGCCTGGGGCTGGCATTCAGGGGTGCACAGGCACCCCCACCTGCCCTGGGAGTCCTGCCTCCACACGGCAGGGGAGGGTGTGGTCGGGTCTCAGGTGTCCCTGTCGTGTGACCTTGGCCAAGCGCCTCCTCTTTGGAGTCTCCGCGGCCTCTGCTGAGAGCAGGGCTGTCGCCCGGGGGCTGCAGCCGCCCTCGCGCCCTGCCCTCTGTGCGTCTGCCCTTCTCGGAGCCCGGCTACAGACGAGCTTCAGTGGGGTAAATGGGCACCTGGCCGGCCCTTTGACTTCCCTGCCTGAGCTTGTCAGGACTTAATCATTTAAGTTTTACCATTTCAAGTTCCAAAATGAGTAGCAGGGCTGTATGTTTTTGCCAAAAGAGTTGCACACTGTTCTTTAAATCTTTTTTAAAAAAGATACATAAATCACACAAAATTTATCCATTGTTTTGAGGTTCAATAAGAAATATCTGTTAAAACATCTGAATATAAAAATCCCATTAAATAAAACCTTTTTCTTATTTCCCATCTTTTAGCTCCCTTTTTAAACAACAGGCTTCGTGTTTTCAAACAGCATCATTTTCCTTGTTATTATACATTTATTGTGTATCTAATTCTTTTTGGTGCTCTGTTCGAGGCTGCTAGGGGAAAACAGATTTTCCATTTCTCAAATACTCTTTTTCTGATAAAAATATTTAAATACAGGAAGATAGAAAAGAGAAAATTAAAAAAAACATGCATGGTATTACCAGCAGTTGATATTTTGGTATACTCTGTCATTTTTTTTTTTCTGTAGAAAACATAATAATATAGGATGCAGTTTTGACTATGCTTATTTTCATTTAAGGATATACAGCCTGTTTCCCAAGTGTTATTGAACCATCTTTGCAAACATGATTTTTAACGGCTGAATAGTGGTCCATCACATGGCTATCATAATTTATTTCACAGTTTCTTCCTGTTGAATATATGGGTTACTCAAAAATTTGCCTATTTTAAGTCACACGATGGTGAGCATTCTTGTGTGTAAATCTTTGTGTAGACCCCTTAATGTAAAGTGGTGCAAAGTGAGGGAAATGTGTTCTCAGGATAACTTTTGTTACATTAACATTTATGGCCATTTATTCTCAGGCAGTCAGATTTCCAGGTGCCCCAAATCTCCTGTCCCACATTCACTTCAGATCACCTTATTAGACCAAACTGTTTCTACAGCATCTAAAAATCACTTGTTTTGAAAAAGCCCTACCTGAGAAAAGCCATGTCTCTTCAAAGAAAAGGCTTAGAGTTTTAATGAAAAGTCATAGATATTGAAGCACAACTGGTGTTTTTTTCACTAATCATTAACTCTTGCTTTATCAGTATATGATTTAGTTAACTTAGACCTGTTAAAGTATACAATAAGCAATCTTGGTTAAAGTATGCTTTCAGAACACATGCTACAGATTTAAAACTAAACATTTCAAGCTCTCTTAATGAAAAAATGAACTTAAAACGACAATTATTGTCATTTCTTTAAATTCCTCTCTGCTACCTGTTAGTGTAGATAGGTACGTTGTGTGTAGGTAGAGTGTGCATACTCTTTGGCATTCTCCTTCTGTTACTCTAGTAATTTTGCATTCACAAACCCATGTGTCAGTACGGTCAAAATATGCATTTTAAATAACAATACAATAATAGTTTCCATTTACTGAGCTGCCATGCCAGGCCCATACTGAGCGCTTTGCATTGTTACTGCATTTGATCCTCACAACAGCCTTCTGTGCTATAGCTGCGGTGATTATTTTCATTCTGTAGTTTGGGGAAACTGAGGGGCAGGAAAGTTATGTAGCTTGCCCAAGGTCAGCCCACCACGTGGCCCAGCTGGTCTCATGCAGATGCGTGACTGGTGGCAGAGGTGAGGAACTACACTTGAATGGCTTTTACAAACTTACCCTGGCCCCCTTCTCTCTGCATGGGCCCCAAAGGGAAACAGAAGCAGCAGGAACAGCTCGTGGAGGAGGCGCTGGAAGAGCTGCGGGCCAAGCTGAAGTGGACCCAGGAGGAGCTGGACGCCCAGCGGGAGGCTGAGAGACGGCGGCAGCTCCAGGTGGGCAGGGGAGGAGGCTCGCGCCGCGCGGGCCTCGGTAAATACTTGCCTTACCACGTGGAGCTGATGCTTCTGTTGTTCCTGCTTTTCTTCGTAGGAAGCAGAGCTCACTCGCCAGAGGGAAATAGAAGCGAAGAAAGAATTTGAGGAATGGAAAGAAAAAGAGCAGGCCAAGCTTTATGGGGAAATAGACAAGCTAAGGAAATTATTTTGGGATGAATTTAAAAGTGTCGCCAACCAGAACTCCACACTAGAAGAGGTACCTTACATTCAAAAGAGGCTTTTCCAAGTTCTTTTGTTGAAACTCTGCTGGTTTGTTCTCAAAATCCCATTCTTACTTCGTGTAAGTTTTATTTCATCTGCCGTGGGGGGTGCTCATACGCCGTGAGGCCAGATTCCAGAGGCCAGGGACTGGGGTTGAATCTCTGTTGCATCACATTCTGGCTGTGTGACTTTGGGTGAGTTACTTAACCTCTCTGTGCCTCAGTTTCTTTTCTGTAAGATAGGTTGCTGAAAGGTTTAAATTAGTACATACACAGAACTTAGAATAGTACCTGGTATATGGCAAGGACGTCCTAGATATTATCATTAATTTTGCAAAGGACTTTTCATTGCTGGGCCAGAAATGAGACAAAATTTAAATGAATGCATTTTCTCCTCATCAGATAGTCACTGAGTGCTGGCTACATGGCAGCCACTCTGTTGGGCCCTGGGTGGTGTGGGGTGATACATAAGAGCTGACATTTATTACCTATATGTACTATTTTCAGCTCCAGGTGAGAGCAGTGTATATACATTAACTTTTAATCTTCACAGGAAACACATTGGATTAAAAATTCTCAGTATAGATGCATCATTAGTATATTGGTTCCCTTTTTCGAAGTTCTTTTTTTTTTTTTAGCATATCATTCCTCCTTGGCAAGTGAGGAAACTGAGGCCAGATAACATGTTCAAGGTTGCACCACTGAAGAGGTGGAGCTGGGATTTGAACCTACCTCTTAAAATGCCAAGGTCTCTGCTCTTCTACTGGATGTGTTGTTTAGTTTACTCACGAAAAACCGGATTCGAGCTATCCTTGGCTCATCCTGTGCAAGCCTGTATGACTGAAACTGGATCAGGGAAAACGTGCTGAGGAAAAAGTGCTCCAAAATGTGTTTAGCGCGCATTGGTCCACCGGACACGGAGGAGAATCTGTCCTTGCGTTTTGAAACCGAGCGCTCTGACAGTGTTTTTCGCAGCCGTGCTATGTTTTGCCTGAAGGAAGAAACCCCAGTCGTCACTCTTCCAAAAGGGGCTTCCACAGGACGTGCCGGGAGTCTTGGTACCGGCCTCTTAGCCTGCGATGGAGAGCTGGGGGTGGAGGGCAGTGGGGCTGGAGTGGGGCCCGGCCGTGCTGCCGTGACCGAGCCCACCCTGCCCAGGGCTGCCGCCCCACGACGGGGACCTCCTGCCCGCGCCCCCCATCCCGCGGTCAGTGCCCCCTCACGCCCAGGCCCCGACACGGCGCCCACTGAGGACACATCATCAGTTAGTCCTGAGGTGGATTCCAGGTTACTGCTCAGAAACCCCCTCATTCAGCGGCCAAAGGGCGACTTTGGGTTAGGAAATTCTGAGTTTTGGTACATAAGGACGTAATTCTCGTCATCCACGCGTTCCTTTTAATCCTGGACCACATGCTCTTAAACTGGGACTCTTTTTTTTAGTCTTCCCTGTATAGGATTATTTATGTTGTATTTTTATGTTTGCATGTTTCACCTCTCTGTCCTCTCACCTAACATTTCGTCTTTTACCTTTATTAAAACATAGGCACCGAACTGGATACACATTCTAGGTGTAGTTGGATAATTATTTTGTCAATTTATTTTTAATGTTTGTGGGGGGAAAACAAGATTCCGTTTAGACTGATGAAAAACATTACAAGATCGTTCATTTTCAAAACACAAGATAAGATTCTCCTTGATGTTAGCAGGACCGATGAGAGCTAAATACATTTTGGTCATATTTTTCCTCAAAACTTTTCCCCTGGTACAGAAATCTGAGCCTTTACTTTGGCCAAGTTACCTCGCAGAAGAGAGAACTTTAGCTAGGGGGTGGATTCCAGCTCCCAGAGGGTTCTTTAATTGAAAAGAACTTATTTTGAGGTTATAATGCACAAAAGCCAGTCCTGTGATGTGGGCCCTGGCAGCTGTGTGAAGGCCAGATGTGGACACAGACGCCAGGAGCTGTGGGCCTGTCTGGAAAAGCACTTGACTGAAAATATTCTGGGAGTTTAGAAATGGTTAGCAAGTTGGATCCAATCACACACAGGCACTAAGTGAAAACATGAAAGATGAGCAGTTAGCAAGCAGGATACCTAGTGAAACCCCGGTGCCTGCCTCTCCTGAGAGCTTTACTAGGACGTGACGCGTTTTGCACAGCAGTAGAGATGGAGAGCTGTTGTCTCCGTTATTGCACTAGTGATCTATTTTAAAATAGAAACGTAAGCGGGTGGAAGGGCATTGCCTCTTCGATCCAGTTTCCCCTGCCTCTTCCTTCAGCTTGCACACTGCTAGCTCAGAAATCGCCAGGCGTTGGTGACACAGCTCCGAGGCTGGCGAGGGTGGCCCTGGCTGGTGACAGCAGGAGGATTCTTTTTTGTGTGGTGGGGGGCAGGGCAGGCATCCTCACGGAATGGCTCGGGGTGCGAGACCCCAAGACGCTGGTTCTTGGCAGCCTGAGACCGAAAGAAACGGGACAGCCGTCAGGCGAGCTTGGGTTTTGAGCACTGCAGAATTTAAGTGGAACTGAAGTTACGTGCTTTTTTTTTTTAACAGATCCATTTTATTGATACGTATTAATAAACACACAGTTCATCCAAAGTGTACAATCAATGGTATTTGCTATAAACATACAGTTGTGCGTTCATCGCTTCCATCATTATTAGAGCATTTTCATTATTTCAATAATAATGATAATAAAAAACAAAAAACAGACAAACAAGAAAATCCCTCTATGCTTCCCCCACTCTACATAGCTGCTCTTCCTGGCTATCCCACGTAAAGTGTCTCATCAATGGTTTTTACTATAATCACAGGGTCGTACATTCATCATCTCAAAAATTTTAGAACAATTTCCTTACTCCCGAAAGACTCCACACCCCTTAGCCTTCCTTCCTCAGACCTACATAACCACTAATCTCCTTTATAAACTGAGTAATCTATACATTTTATGTAAATGAAATCATATGATTTGTAGTCCTCTGTGTCTGGTCTCCTTCCCTTCATAATTTTTTCCCCCCGAAAATTTTTTGTGGTATTAACTTATATTTGCTCAGCTGCAACGAAAAGCTGTCCTGCCCATGCAGTTCTGCCCGTGCTCCTACTTCTCTAACCGATCCGGCTCCTCACAGGGCGCTCGCGCGGTACCCACGCGTGAACTCGGGTCTTCCGTGGGAAGCTGCTTCTGTGTGGGGCTGCGCCCTCAGGACAGCCCTGGAGGGGGTGCTGGTCCCCGGGGCCTCTCCGGCGTCCGGGTGGCCGGGGTGGCCGGTGGGGGCTCTCGGTTGGGTAAGGTGCGCCCTTTGGACGCAGCTCCAGGTGTCAAAGACAACAGCAGGATCAGGTGCTCAGCCGGGTAAAACTGTGCCCTGGCCTTTTCAGAAACTGCAGGCCTTGCAGTCCCACAGCGTCACAGAGTCCCACCTGGGGTCGCTGCGGGACGAGGAGCGCGAGGAGCGGCTCGGGCAGGCACAGGAGCTCCGGGCCCTGAAGGAGAAGATGGACATGCAGGTAGGCTGCCGGCCCCGGGCTCTTCTACCCAGAGCAGCAAAGAGCCGTGCGCTCTTCCAGCAAGGTCTCTCCTCTTCGCTCTGTGGATTTAGAGTTGAAAGCTATCCAAGTTCTGTTTTCACACCTCCTGCCAACACAGGAAAGCTCAGGATAGGATTTTCAGTTGAGGCTGCTGCTGCGCATGTGTGCAGTGTCAGATTCACCTGGGGGCCTTTTTAGAAAACACATACACCCGGGCCTCCTGATGTAACTCCTGTGCCCCGTGTTGAGGTCAAACCAGTGGCGACACAGCCCTTTGAAAGAGCAGCACTCTCCCGGATTGGAGAGGTTTGAGCTGGGCCAGGGGGACGCTGGTCCGTGTTTAACAACCGACTCTCCAGGACAAAAAAAGCCCCAGATGTGTGGCAGCTGCCTGTTTTTCTCTGGTGTAAATCCTCTGCCGTGGTCAGTTTCAAGCTACCGATATGAGGCCATTGAATACGAGCTGGGAAGAGACGCGCATATTCCTTTCTCCCGAGCTGGTGAGAGGTGGCTCTTCCTGCGTCCCAGGTCCTCCAAGTCTGCGTCGCTGATAAATAAGCATGGTCGTTAAACCGTGCCGTGCTCCTGCTTCTGCTCCCCAGCTTTGTTGAGAAAGAGCTGAAGTAATGGCTGACCACTGAGAGTCAGCAGTAAAACGTTTCTCCTGCCTGATGCTTCAGAAGTTACACATTTAATTTTAAAATTCTTTATTTTTTGAGGTACTGGGATCTCACGTGTGGGAAGGAAGCCAGCGCTCAACCACTGTGCCACGCCAGCTCCCCTGCACATTTTAAAAAGTGTTTCTTTTGCTAGGAATCCTGTTCACACCCTCTGCCTCCTTATTTTTTAAAATTAATTAGGTTGAAAATACATAAACCGTACAATCCATCTAAAGTGTACAGCCAGTGGCGTTTGGTATAATCACAGAGTTGTGCATTCGTCACTGCAGTCAATATTAGACATTTTCATTGCTCCAGAAAGAAAAACTCCCCACCTCCTAGTGGCCACCTCTCCCTCCTTCTGTCCTTCCCCTGCCATCCATCGCTGCTAATCTATTTCCATCTCTACAGATTTATTTTTATTTACATTTGTGTAGAAGGAGCCAAACAATTATAGTACTTTAGTTTCTTTCATTTCCTTTTTAAACCGTGGATGGAAGAATATTAATATATCACTATATCTATAGTCCATAGTTTGCTTTATTTTTTGCCCAAATATCACACTATTATTAATAACTTGTATCATTAATGCACATTTATTCTGTTTCAGAGGAAAACATTCTTATATATGGACTATTAATCATACTCATTTTCCACAAGAGGGTTTGCTGTGCTATAAAGTCTAGTGTTTCATTTTTAGCTTTCCTTCTACTGATATACACGTCCTTCGACTTTCCCTTTCAACCAAATCGTACCCATATCTCAGCATTATTAATTACAAACTCTTTGATGGGCTCTTACCATTTCTACCCATTTATAGACATTTACAAACAGTGCTTTTACCACTTCTGCACAGATTAAGCCTCAGCTTTCTATTCTCTGTCCGTATTCTATCTTCTGGTGACCTATAGTCAGTCTAACTTCTAACTCCATGAGCTTGCTACTTATATTTAGTTCATAATAGTGAAATCACACAGCATTTATCATTTTGTGTCTGACTTGCTTCACTCAACAAAATGTCCTCAAGTTTCATCCGTGTTGTCGTCTGCTTCATGACTTCATTTCTTCTTATAGCTGCATAATATTCCTTTGCCTACTTACTGATGTTTTCCTTACCAATTGGTGAGTTTGTATAAAGTATGGAAATTAGCCTTTTGTTGTTCTCATTGCAACTGTTTTCTCTGAGTTTTCTATTGGTCCTTCACTTTTTTTAATTGTGGTTTTTGTCCTTATGAATGTGCACAGTGTTTATATGGTCAAAATGATCAAACCATCATCTTCCTTTATGGCCTTCCCCATTCTGAGACTTAAAAAGAAAATCCTCCTGTGTTTTCTTTTAGTACATTTAAAATCTTATTTTTTAAGTTTAAATCTTGGACCCACCTGGAATTTACTTTGGTTTAGGATGTAAAATAAGGATCTAAGTTCCCCCAGACGGTGTCCATTTTTTTTCCATCCTTGTCTGGACTTTCTATTCTTTCTGCCCTGTCTGCTTCATTGTGAGTTCGTACCTTTTAATTCCTGCAGTTTTATAGTATTTTGTTTCAATATTTAGAGTGGCCCATTTGATAAACTTTTTTTCTTTTTCAGAAAAAGGAGTGGAAGAGGAAAATGAAGGAACTGCAGGAAGAGCACGTGGCTCAGAAAAAGGAGGTAGCTTGTTGGGTGGTCTGGGGAGCCTCGTTGGGTGGTCTGGGTGCCCTCTGGAAGTCAGCACTTCTACCTGCTCTCCGGCGCCACACTGGTGGGCCGCTGTGTTGCTGCCGACCTTGTCTCTGCATGCTGACCCACGAATCCCCAGAAGGGGCCAGCCGCCCAGCCAGCGGCTTCCCTGGCCCGAGCAGGTCCTCCAGAGCTTCTCTAAGGAACACAGCCTTCACTCCCCGGGGTCCTCTTTGAAGTGGCCCCTGCAGGCACGTCCAGGAGGGGCGCTGGGAGCCTGAGAGGAGGAGCCTGGTCACTTCCTGTTTGGACCCTGCTTTGAAATCCCACCCAGGAAAGAACCAGGTAGTTGTGGACCTCAGCAGTAGTCCAGGAGGAGCCCAAATAGGACTTGGACACTGAGCGCCGGGGACCGAGAGCAGTGGGCCTCAAGTCAGAAACAGCTTCTGCGCAGACGCCCAGGGGAGGAGGCCCGTGGAGGAGGGTGGTGAAGACGAGCCCAGAGAGCCAAGAGGAGAGAGCTTAGACCAGAGCCTGCAGGTGGCAGGTGCTCCCTCTCCAGCAGGGGCACACCCAGGAACTCCCACCTGGTTATTTTTTTGGGAAACCTTTAAAAAAAATTAAAAATAGGAAATACATCTCTGTGATTCCAAAAAGAGAAGAGCTACGACAAGGAACACCGAGGAAACTCTAGCTCCCACCCCGCGATGACCACTTTCATTGCTTTCTTGAGTTCTCGACCTTTTTTGTTCCACGGACCCCTTTGCTGGTCAGGGGAAAACCATGGACCCCTCAGACGGTCGCGCTGTACTGTGTTATTTAATAAGCTTATCACACCCGCACCAACACGTGAATGATGTTGTTTTGAATTTTCAAGCTCACGGACCCCCTGAAATCTTCCCACCAGCCCCTTGCAGGTCCGTGGACCCCTGGCTCAGACCCCCGGTCCCAGAGTTTCTTTATGCAAATACAGAGAGTCTCACTCCCTCGGTTCTTCCGCCGGAGGTCGCGTGTTAACTCGTGCCCTCCCCTCTTCTTTTCTCCTAATGACTCCCGGTGATTCTGGGGGGCCTCAGCTCCCCCGGTTGTCCCTCGGTGGGTGGCCCGCCTGACAGGGACCCCCGTCTTAGCGGCCTGCATTCAAGCCCCCCTTCTCAGCCGCAGCGTGACACTGTCCCCAGCGGGAAGGAGGCCCGTCCCGTCGGGCCCGCGGGCGTCTGACCCGGGTCCCTGCCGCCAGCTGCAGGAGGAGAACGCGCGCCTGCGAGCCTCGCTGTCCCGGGAGCAGCGCGCGGCGGCGGCCGACGGCCAGCGCCAGCTCCGCGCCCTGCGCGCGCGCCTCGAGGAGCAGGCCCGGCTGCTGGCGGCGCAGGAGCAGCAGGTGCGCCCTCCCCGCCGGCCGCGCCGGCGCCTCCCGCCCGCGTCTCCCGGCCCTGGGCTCCCGGGCCGGGCTTTCCCGGGAGGGAGGAGAGCGCGCAGCGGGGGGCTGGGGAGGGCCGGCCCTGCCGAGGCTGCGGGGGTCGGTGGGGCCCCTGGAACGCCAGCGAGCGCGTCCACTGAGCGGCTGGCCTGGCTCCTCTCCCCTTCAAGCCTCACCGTGGCCCTGGGAGGCAGGTGCCTTCTCCCAGTAACAGAAAGGGACCGAGCGGCCAAGCGCCGCACCTGAGTCCACGTGGCACACTCAGTAGAGGACGGAGGTGAGCCGCAGCCCGGTGGTCAGGCTGACCACGACGCCTGAGCGGCCAAGGCTGTGTTCTCAGATGGGACTTTTTTTTTTTTTTTTTTAAAGATTTATATTTCTCTCCCCCTCCCCTCCCGCCCCGGTTGTCTGTTCTCTGTGTCTATTTGCTGCATCATCTTTGTCCGCTTCTGTTGTCATCAGCGGCATGGGAATCTGTGTCTCTTTTTGTTGCGTCATCTTGCTGTGTCAGCTCTCTGTGTGTGCGGCGCCATTCCTGTGCAGGCTGCACTTTCTTTCACGCTGGGCGGCTCTACTTACGGGGCGCACTCCTTGCGCGTGGGGCTCCCCTATGCGGGGAACACCCCTGTGTGGCAGGGCACTCCTTGCACGCATCAGCACTGCACATGGGCCAGCTCCACGCGGGTCAAGGAGGCCTGGGGTTTGAACCACGGACCTCCCATGTAGTAGACGGATGGCCTAACCACTGGGCCAAGTCCGCCGCCCAGATGGGACTTCTTAACCCACGTTGGTTCATTACTTGAAAGCCTCTGATGAGGTAGTCAGGTAACCAGTGTGATGAAAAGGCACCCACCACCTGGCCTGCTCCTAAATCTACCACTGATAATTCCCGTCCCGGTCCGGGCCCCGCCCCCTCCTGAGTCCCGGGCTTGGGGAGAAGCTGCCTCTTCCCCGCCAGGCCCTTCCTGTGGTCTCAGGTCCCGGCCTTGGTTCTGATGCCTTTCGCTTTGGACACCAGACTCCACGGAGCTCCTCTGGGCTGAGCACCCACCGTCACCGTCTGGTCCTGCACCACTTGCCCTTTGTGCTTTTCTGTTTTCCCAGCCAATAGAGCTAATCCAGTCCCCCCAGGCTTTTCTTTTTATTACTTCCACCAAAAACCCTTTTAGCTCTTCCCTGTTGTGTTACCTCAGGCCCCGCTAGAAGGTTTCCTTCTTATGTTAGGGCTTTTGTTTGCAAATGTTTCATTTAGGAACCCATTGGCTAAGGAATAGATAATAGGAGTTTATTTTTTATCATAATACCAAGACTAGAGGTGGAAAGTTGCCAAACTTTGTTTAGCAGTAAAATTAGATCACTAGGAATTCAGACTTTCTTTTTCACCATCTTTAGTGTGTCCTGTTGTTCTCATGTCTGACTTCTCATAGTTACAAGGTGGCTGCCATCACACCAGGCATCACAGCTGTATTCAAAGGATGAAAAGGCCCCTCCCCAAGTCTCTTTATATATTCTTATTGGTCAAAACTGTGTCCCATTGGAAACTACCTGCAAGGTAGGCTGGGGAAGTGAATAATTAGTTTTATAATCTCGAGTAGAGTTAGGCAAGGGAGGAAACAGTTGTAAATGGATGTGTCAGATCAGAATGTGTCAGAGAAACTAACAAGAAGCAGCTCAAGCTTAATCAGAAGAGGAATAAACTGGAACCAGAGACACGAATGTGGTCAGGCGTTTTCCTCTGCCATGTGTCTCTGTTCCTTTCTCTGTATCTGCTCTTCACCAATCTATCATCTATCTTTATCTATGTCTATCTCTATATCTATCTCTACCATCTCTCTCTCTATCTCTTATCTATCTCCTTTTTTAAAATGTTACATTAAAAAAATAGGAGGTTCCCATATACCCAGCACCCACCTCACCCCACTCCTCCCACATCAACAACCTCCTTCATCATCATGGCACATTCATTGCATTTGGTGAATATATCTTGGAGCACTGCTGCACCACATTGATAATAGTTTACGTTGTAGTTTACACTCTCCCCCAGTCCATTCAGTGGGCTGTGGGAGGACATACAATGTCCAGCAACTGTCTATCTATCTCTTTCTCTGAAGATTAGCTGCTTCTCCTTATCTGATCCACATGGCAAAACAAAACAAAAACCCACCCACCAACCAAAGAAACCCCCCCCCCCAAAACCCTGGCCGCTGACATCTCCTGACCTTACGGCATTCATTACCAGTCTGGCCACCCAGAGGGGGTGGGATTGCCCCTTGGGCCCTCCCCCGCCCATTCTCAGCTCGAGCTGGGCCGTCCCCCGTGGCCATGGCGTGAGGATACAATGTTCAAATGTGGCTCCCCTGTTGGAGGCAAGGAGGAGGGTGGAAGAGGCCCTCCCTGGAGAGGGGACTGAACAGGCCGTTCGGAGGGCGGCCGCATCCCGCCCCGGGGGCGCCCCCTCCTTCCTCGAGGAGGCACCCAGCTCGGGCCCGTTGCCCCCCTCGCCCCGGCTGTTTTCCACTCACTGCATCGGCAGCACTGCCCGGGCGCTGGGACGCCTTCCCACGGGCTCCCCCAGCCAAGCCACAGTCGCCCTGAAGAGGGGCCGTGCCTGTCCCCTCTTCTGGAAGGTGGGGTGACGCGGTCTGCATCCCGGGCACCGTCCCATTTGCTAGGGCAGCAGGAGGTGTGCTGGGGGCCCGGGCAGGGCTCCCGTGGGGGGCGCGGCAGCCGTGCCGCCCCTCCCTCCCTGTGCCAGGCAGACCCGCGGGCCGGGGTGGAGGTCGGGTGAGGGTCCTGCTGGCTGTAACCGCTCTGTCCCCCTCTTGCAGATCCAGACCTTGTCCCTCAGGAAGGCGGAGGGTAAGTCTGCACGGGGTGGCGGCGGCCTGGGGCCTCGCGCCCCCTCCTGCCCCCGCCAGCCTGTTTACAGCCGAGGACTGGTGACAACGCCGTGGGGCGTGTGGTGTCCGGTGGGCGAGGAGAGAAGAGTCGTTTGGCTCTGGGACGACGAGGCCCCCGCGGGAGTTTGCGCGGCAGAGTTTCCACGCAGGCAGGCAGGCTTTTGTGCCCGGGGGTGGGACGGTGGAGGGTGAGGACACTGGGGGCAGGGGTGATGGAGCCGCGACCAGAAACGCGCTCTTTCTACTTCTCCCTGCCTGGGGTCCCTCGTGTAACAGGTTGACCCCCATCGGCGTGCACGTGCCCTGCTTGGCACACACGCCCTCCTCCTGGGTGCCGGGAGCTGGGTGGCCGGTGCTGGTGGAGGACTGGGGTGCGGGGGCTGGTATCTAGCCCATGGGGACTGTTCCCACTTCGAGGACCCCCCTCCATGCCTGCCCCCCAGCTCCCCTGTCCTTTAGCTCCCCTTTCCTGCAAGCCCACGTCTCGCCTTTCTAGGGCTGGGCGTTTCTTCCTTGGCCTTGCAGCCCCTGCAGAGACGTGCTGTCCTTGTGGCCTGGGGCTTCTGAGAGCCGGAGCCACTAGGGAGAGCTGTGCCATGCACTCCAGGTTCTTGTCCCGTGACACCGTCCCCCTGCTTAATGTGGGGTGGATGCGAGTTTTTCTTCTTGATGAGGAGACTGAGGCTCAGAGAGGTTCCACGCACAGCTAGTGAGGGACAGAGCTGGAACCTCGAGGATCTTGGGGGTCACGGCTCCTTCCTGGCTCTCTCCAGGAAAGAAGAAGCGACCTGGGGGGTTGCTCCACGTCTTCCTTTAGGTTGGGAGGAGGTCCAGGGCTTCGGGGCCACTGAACTGTTCCTCCTTTCCTCAGGGACCCCCCGGGAGCCAACGACCGAGGACATGGAGGGGGACTCTCCTGAGGAAGGTGGGTGCTCATTTTCTTACCTGCGTGCCTGTATGAGCCTATGGGAGAGAGCTGCGCACAGTAGGAGAGTTGATGAAATCGCCTTGCACGTGCGTGGGGTTGCACAAGTCCAGATTGCGCGGGGCAGGCTGCAGCCAGGGGCTCCGAAGAAGCTTGTCGATGAGCTCCCCAGGAGACGCTGCTGTCTGTCTGAACTAGAGATGGGGCTTCTCCCTCTGAATGCTGAAATCACTCCTCCTCGTAAGGCTTCAGCTGATGGGATGAGACGCCGCTCATTGCTGACGGCAGTCTCCTCAGTTGATTGTAGATGCAACCAGCCATCTGGTTGCTGGTTGCATCTACAATCAGCTCACTGGTGATTAAAGTCCACGACGTGCCCTTGTGTTACACTCAGCCAGGGCTGGCTTGACCAGACGACTGGGCACTACGACCTGGCTGAGCTGACATATCAGCCTCACCATCACAGTGTCTAACGCAGAGAACGGATTTGCTGCCCTCTGAACTGCTCAGCCACGTCTGTGGAATAAACAGGGCTTGGTCCCTCTTGAGCCACAGATGCAACTGAATTGCTGGCTTCCGGGAGGCTTCCCCCACTCGCCCTGGGCGTCTCCCGCAGTTGCCACATTTTATCGTACTTGCTTATTTCATTACCCTCTGGACCAGGAGTTTTTAAGGTGTGGTTTCCGCCTCGCCTGTGTCAGAATCCTCTGGGCATGTTAAAATGCAGATTCCAGGGCCCTTCCTCAGACTTATGGAATCAGACCCCTGGGGGCGAGGCGGGGATGTGGGTTTTTACCCCTGCCTGGGCGCTTCTGATTTACGCTGAAGTCGAAGGGAGAGCTAGGGCAAGGCGACGGGAGCAGGGGCCCGTCCGTCTTGTCCATTGCTCTGTCCCCACAACCAGCGCAGCGCCCGGCACGTGGTGGGGACCTCCCAGGGGCGAGAGGGCCTCAGCCGGCAGCAGCTGGGGCTGGGGGAGCTGCCCCGGGGCTCAAGGCGGCTCAGAAGCCCGAGCCTCCGTCCTCGTGGTCCTGGCCGGCAGGGACTGGACTCCCGAAGGTGGGTGGGCGTGAGGGGTGGGCCCAGGAGCAGCGGCACCCAGCGTCCGGCCCTGGGGTGGGTGTGCAGGTGCGGCCGGGGGCGCGGAGCTCATGGGCCCCCGCTGGGCGCACGGGCAGGGCGAGGGCCCGGCGGGTGTGGCGGGGCTCTCCGGCTGGCCTTGGTGACCGTCTCGTCCTGCAGAGCTGGAGGACTCCGGGAGTGGACGGCAGGAGGTGCTGGCGGCGCTGCGGCGAAACCCCGCCCTGCTCAAGCAGTTCAGGCCGATCCTGGAGGACACCCTGGAGGAGAAGCTGGAAAGCATGGGGATAAAGAGGGTAAGCCCAGCGCCACTGCTTTAGAGACCTGCGATGCAGACCCGGCTCCTCTTAAACTGACCTGGCCCGGTTGCTCTCTACGTTGGGAACCCTTACCATTTGCTGCCACCGGGGTTCCCCTGCAGTCGAGGACCGGGAACCCGCAAAGCCTCCGCGTGAGGGTGGTCTCTGTTTCCTGCAGCCGCAGCTCACGGAGGCCCGTCCTGGCTGATGATGCGCCCGCTGCATCCTGGCTGCTCAGTGCTCTCCACTCACCCGGCACCTCCTTCCGCCAGCCTAATCACGTTTTCCAACAGGAGGACTTTAATTGGCTGGGTCTGGCTTATGGGTGGGTCTCCCTTGAGTTAAGAGTCAGTCTCCTTGTCAATCATACGTGGCCACGCCCATGCCACGCCCACTCCGCAGGTGGCTTTGGGTGGGGCAGGCGCTGAAAGAATCACCTGGTGCAAATTAATAGGTGAATGCCATTGTTCCCTCATGCTTGTTTTTAGCCAGAGCATACATGTCTTCATTTAAGACCTCGAGGGAATCTATTATTAAATAAAAATACACCTTGTTATTACAATAGCCAAGCATCATACTGAAAAGATTTGTAATAAAGATTAGAGAAAAAACACACACCTAGGTTGAACTTAGTAAGGGGTGGGCTTGAGTCCTTAAACAACAGCTAAGCTTAGTCCTAAATTAGTCCCGTGTTCAGACTTAAGACATTTCTTTCTGCCCTCGAATGAATCCTCATCCTGGATTCAGATGCCTCCCAAGACCCCTCCGTGAGCTCTGGGTGGATGTCAAAAGCCCAAGAAGATTCCAGCAGTTCTCGGAAGGGTACCTGGCTATTTTTTTTGCGGTTAATTTTTTTTGAACGCTCTAAGCCCTGGACAATGTGCCTTGCATAATGACTGTGCCTGGGGAAACAAAAAAGGAGCGAACCGCGGTCTCTCATCCAGAGTTCTATCAGGTGGGGAAAGCACATTGCATTTGCCGTGTGGATGAAGATGGGGTGATGGGAAGCAGGTGTGGCTCAAGCTGCTGGAGCTCCCGCCTACCACAGGGGAGGTCCACGGCTTGGTTCCCGGTGCCTCCTAAAGAAGACAGCGAGGGAAGTGGACTTGGCCCAGTGGTTAGGGCGTCCATCTACCACGTGGGGGGTCTGCGGTTCAAACCCCGGGCTTCCTTGACCGTGTGCAGCTGGCCCATGCGCAGTGCTGATGCGTGCAAGGAGTGCCCTGCCACGCAGGGGTGTCCCCTGCGTAGGGGAGCCCCACGTGCAAGGAGTGCGCCCATAAGGAGAGCCGCCCAGCGCGAAAGAAAGTGCAGCCTGCCCAGGAATGGCGCCGCCCACACTTCCCGTGCCACTGACAACAAAAGAAGTGGACAAAGAAACAAGACGCAGCAAATAGACACACAGAACAGACAACGGGAGGGGGCGGGGGGGGATTAAATAAATAAATAAATCTTTTAAAAAAAAATAAAGGACACAGAGAGCTGCTGCAATGGGCAGGTGTGGCAAGCTGACACAACAAGATGACACGACAAGAGACATGAGGAAAAACATAATGAGAGACACAGCAAAAGCTGGGAACAGAGGTGGCTTAAGCGATGAGGTGCCTCCCTTCCACATCGGCTGTCCCAGGTTAAGTTCCCGGTGCCTTCTAAAGAAACAAGGAAGACAAACAGACATAGCAAGTACAGACAGTGAGGGGGTGGGAGAAATTAATACAATAAATCTTTAAAAAATTCTAAACTTACAAAAAAAAGAAATTGGGATGCAGCCACTTTGCATTCTCCTGCCGGGCACTTTGAGAGGGGACCGCCAAACCCTAAACGGTCACACGTGAGCAGCACGGGAGGTCTCCGCTCAGCCTCTGCTGACCCTCCCCGCCTGCCAGGAAGCGTCAGGCGCTGGTGGCGGTGATCCCCGGCTTGGCGGTGGCAGGCTCGTGCGGCCTAGGGGAGGAGGAGGAGAGCCTCGGCCTCCAAAGGTGAACTTGGGTTTCTTTTAGGGAGCCAAGGGGATCTCGGTTCCGACCCTCAGACGCCTGGAGACCCTCCTAGGAGCCCAGCGGGAGCAGAAGGCGGGGAGGTTTTCTGAATTTCTGAGTTTGAGAGAAAAGCTGATCAAGGACGCCACCCGGAAAGTGAAGGAGAGGCGGAAGAGCTGCGCCGCCGCGTCCCCGCCCGACGGTGACCCTCCAGGTAAGCGGGGAGGGGGCTTGCCGGGGCCTGCGTACCCCCCAAGGCCCAGGTCTCACCCGGGCTTGCCGGCACCCGAAGGGCTGTCACCTCTGCCTCCCGTCCGGGGCAGTGCTCAGAGGGCCCGAGCTGCTGAGATCCTCAGAGGCCAGAGCCCTCTCGGGGACACAGAGGCCGGGGGACGGGAGCCGTTTGCTCAGCATCGCGGCATGGCCAGGAGAGCCAGAGCTGGGACTCGGGGCCGCCCTGACGTCCCGCCTTCGACGCGTCCCCCCTCGTTTAAGTTCTGCTCTGTGTCACTGCTGTGACCGCTGTCCGATAGACAGCGGCCCCGGCCAGCGTCTGATCTGGAGGCCGGGCTGCCAGGGCTGGGAGCCAGGCCCGGGGCCCGGGAACGCAGGCCCGCGAAGAGCTCCTCCGGGCAGACGTGCCTGCTCTCGGGCAGCGGGGGTCAGCATGGGGGCCGCTGCTGTGTGGACGGAGCTGCAGCTCAGGCCCCAGCTGCCGCTGGGCCGCTCGTCCCTGCCCCCGGCTGTGGGAAGGGGAGGCCCTCGTGGCTCTCCCGACGTGGACGAGGCCCCGGGGCCTCTGTCCTCAGGCTGCTTCTGGAGCAAGGGAACGTGTGTTCATCAGTTGGAGAGTCCCCACCTTTTCTAGAGGCTTCCCAGGCCCTCTTGGGCTCCGGGCAGGGTTTCAGCGGCCCAGGCTCTCCTGCAGGCCGATGCCCAGCTCCCCTCTCATGCCTGCTTCGCAGCGGACGCCGGCAGCCAGCAGGCGGGCCATTCGCAGCCCTCCTCCCCTCCAGCCGGGCCCGCCGGAGAGCTTCACGCAAGGGAATCTTCCAGAGTGTAGTCCACATAGCTGTGGGGACGGACGATGGTTTTAGTTGGTACATGGACCAAGCCTTTTAAAACTGGACTTTTATTTTTCTTTCTGTGAATTAGAAGAAAAAAATATTGCTACTATCAATCCTGTGAGCTTGTGGAAATAATTACTTGGACAAGGATAAATAAGGTATATTATGTCTAAAGAGGACATCATTTTATATGAAAATAAGTAGATAAAAGGACAGTTGGTGTAAGAAGATGGTACAAGTTGTGCTGATCATCTGGGAAGCTTTGTCCTATTTCGTTTAAACGTCTACTCTTAAAATCTCTAGGAAAGGTCAGTTCTTTTGTCTTCCACAGACTACCCTCATTCGTGTCGTGGTTGCTAACCTGCCGTTCATGCTCCCACTCAAGCTCATGTCCACTGCCACTGCAGCGCTACCTGGGGGCTGACTCGGGCTGCACCTGCCCCTGCCCTGGCCGCCCAGGGGGCCGGGTGATGTGTGGAGCTGAGCACAGGGCTG
This sequence comes from Dasypus novemcinctus, assembly GCF_030445035.2. NCBI lineage: Eukaryota > Metazoa > Chordata > Mammalia > Cingulata > Dasypodidae > Dasypus > Dasypus novemcinctus. The sequence goes on along the minus strand of NC_080676.1, from coordinate 6,933,654 downwards.
GAGGGAACCCAGCGGCGGCAGGGGACAAGGAAGCAGGCACGCTGCACGGGAGAGCCCTCCCAGCCCTGGCTTCCGAGAGAGAGGACAGGTGTCCTGCTCTTTCTAGGTGCCGTTCTCCCGCTCCCGCCCTGGCTCCTGAAGTCAGAGAGCGGGAAGTGGGAGCCTCGCCCGTGCCTCCTCTCCCCTTGCCTGGCCTCGGGCGTCTGCCTTCTCTGCGGTGCTCTGCGGTGGGAGGGGTGCTGTGTTTTCGTGGCGGAACTTGTAGAGCTCTCCTCCCAGCTCCGCACCCACAGGTTCTCTTTCGGGGACCCGCAGATGCTGTTCTCAGGCCCCCCCACCTCCTGCTCACTCGCTCCTCTTCTCCGGTTTTGGAGCAGGCAGTGGCAGGAGCCCTGGATTTGGGGCAGACCTGCTTGGGCTTGCATTGGTCACTTCCATAGCATCTTTTTTTTAAAAAGATTTATTTATTTTATTTATTTCTCTCCCCTTCTCTCCCCCTCCGCCCCAGTTGTCTGCTCTCTGTGTCTATTTGCTGCATCGTCTTTGTCCGCTTCTGTTGTTGTCAGCGGCACGGGAATCTGTGTCTTTTTGTTGCGTCATCTTGCTGTGTCAGCTCTCTGTGTGTGCGGCGCCATTCCTGGGCAGGCTGCACTTTCTTTCACGCTGGGCGGCTCTCCTTACGGGGCGCACTCCTTGCGTGTGGGGCTCCCCTATGTGGGGACACCCCTGCGTGGCAGGGCACTCCTTGCGCGCATCAGCATTGTGCATGGGCCAGCTCCACACGGGTCAGGAGGCCCGGGGTTTGAACCGTGGACCTCCCATGTGGTAGGCGGCTGCCCTAACCACTGGGCCAAGTCTGCTTCCCACTTCCATAGCATCTTGGGCAAGAACCTTAATCTCTTGAATCCTCAGTAAAGGAGGGAAAATGCAACTCCCCGAAGATGCTTGGGGGACACCTGGGAGCTACGTGTGAAGGGCTCCACTTGCCGCCTGATACACAGAGGAGTTCTAAGCCACCCTTGTGGTTTTAATAGCCTCTGAAAGGTTTTCTTTGCCTTTCCCTTCTTTTCAGTTCCCTCTTTCCTAGGAGAAGGCCCGCTTCTGAGTAAGTGCGTTCTCTGAGAGCAGTGCCTTGTAAGCATGCTTGCCTTTGAGCTACAGGAAGAAGTACATGTTAAATTGTGGCTCAGTCCACACACACGGGCTTTATGGAACTGTGCTCTGTCTCCTGGCTCTGGCCCCCGCTCGGCGGGGCTGTGGATCTGGGAAGCAGGGCTGCCTGTCTGATTGCTGGCCTTTGGCGCCATCTGGCCTCCGGCAGCGGTCAGGAGGCTGCGGGGACCCTCGAAGACCCGGTGGTCCTGCAGCGCCCTCTGGTGGCAGCAGGGCCTTCCTGCAAGGCTGCCCGCGTGCAGCGGCTGCGGCCGGGTTGGAGCGGGCAGGTGGCCCGGCGAGGTCAGCGTCTCAGACGCGCCGCAGAGACACTAGGCTCCTCTTCAGGTCTGCTGACGCCTGCCCGTCTCCCGTGACGACCACTCGACCCTGAAACACCCGTCTTGCCCTCTGGTCTCTGATGAAGCCGCGGTCCCAGCCCCGTATCTTACACCCCCGGGGGCTGGAGCTGGGCCAGCAGGGGCAGGCCCTCCGGGGATGGGAGGTCACGGATCTGGGGCGTGGGTGGGAGTGACTTGCCCTGCGGGTTGGAGCCGGCTGCGTCTGCTCAGGCTCGAGTGTGCCCTCAGACGTCCTTCCTCCCTTCAGTTGGAAGCCAGCGGAGTGCACCGGTCACCCACGATGCCCGGCCCGAGCCCAGGACCCTGCAGGTGGCGTCGCCATCCGGGCCGGCCCCGACCCTGCAGAGCCGGGAGGGCCCTGGCCCGAAGCGGGCGCCCACGCCAGCTCCGCGCCCCGGCGTGCTCGGCCGCCCCGCTTCCCCGGGGCCCGGGCTCAGGTGAGCCCTGCGCCCTGTCCTCGCACCTGCGTCGGTGGGGGTGGCGGCTCCCGGCCGCACCGTCCCTGTCCTGGGCTCCCATGGGCTTCTGCGGGCGGGCGAGGGGCTGCACAGGTGAGAACAGAGGGGCCTCAGGTGAGGGCCAACCTGAGCCTCGAAGAAGCAACTGGGGGTCCTTGGCCCCTGGCCGAGCCAGCCTGCCCACCAGCCCCGGCTGCCCCCAAGCCGCCCGGTCACCATGCCCGAGGGGCCGGGCAGGCCGGGCTGCTCCTCGGCCTCTCACCTGAAGGCTGTGGCCACTGCGTTGCAGGAGGGGTCCCGGCCTGGGGAGCAGACACCCTTGACGCGGGTGGAGCTTGGCTGGCAGGGTGCCTGACGGGCATGCCTTGGTCTCCCCCCATGTGCCGGCCTCAGCACGCCCCCGTTCAGCTCCGAGGAGGACTCCGAGGGGTCCCCGGCACGGCGCCCGTCTGTGCAGCCGCCGCCGGCACGCTCCGGGGTGGACGCCCCCGCAGAGGAGGACTGGGACTGGTCGGACTCCGACACCTCGCAGGGAAGCCCCCCGCCCCCCGGCCGGGGCTCGGGTGAGTGCGCCCCGCCTTGGGGTCGCCCCCTCCCGCCTGGGTCATGTGGGCCCTGGAGACCCCCTCCTGTTTCCTTCGCGCCTTCCGGTTCGGCATCCCTTCCTCTGCTGTGATTTGGAGAGAGTGACCCTACCTGCCACCAGATGTTTTCTTGGGGTACCCCAGAGCGGCCAGGAGCAAGGGGGAAGTGGAACGAGGGGCTGAGTCGGCCGAGCGGCCACGGAATGGGCCTAAGCGGGCAGCCTGCAGGCAGGTGTGCGGGGCTGCAGAGGGAGAGGGAAAGGCAGCACTGCCTTTTGTTTTTGCTTTAAAAAAATTTATTGGCGTATAGTACTCATATATAAACATACACAAACAGTAAGTGTATGGTAACAATTGTGAACTTACAAAACAAACATACATAACATCATACAGGGCTCTCCTACCTCACCAATATCTTGTGAAACATTTTTAACGAATAATGAAAGAGCATCCTCAAAATATTACTGCTAATCACAGTATCTTACATTTGGTGTACTTTTCCCCCAAACCACCCTGCTCAGAATTGCCTTTTTAATGCGGCGATTCTCCCATTGGCAAAACATGGCCCAGCGGGCTTCCCCCCGCCCCCCCTCCGTCAGCTGCTCCCCCTGGGGTAGGAGAAGCTGGAAGGTGGAGCTCCCCGTTCCCGGCTCCGGGGAGCCCCCGCAGGGAGAGGGGCCTCCCTCCTGGCGTTGATACTGGGTGCTGACCCCGTGCTGGGCCCCGGGCTCTCCCCTGTACCCCTCACGCCGCGGCCGAGGCAAGGCTCTGCTCCTCACGTCCTCAGAGATGTAGAAACCAAGCTTGCGCTGACAGGCAGCCTGCGCTGGGTCATGGCCAGTTGCGGTTCCGCGTTCTGAAGTTAATGTGTGCGAATCACTTTTACTTTTGCATTTAAGATAAGACTTTTCCCCAAGAGAGGCTGCTGTGGTCCCAGCTTTGAGAATATCTGCACAGGCGTTTATGCTGCCTGGGTTTGTTAGTACCAGATCGGGAGGCCGCGGGCAGCGGGGCTGCTGGGATGCTGTGGACGCGGCCCCCGGGGCAAACCTAGGATACAGCTCGAAGGGAACATGGCTTATTACCACAGACATTTTCACAAATACAGTTTCCTGGTACACATCTAGTCTAACAGGTGTAACTTTTTGCAGCAAAAGAACAGTGAAAGGAGTGGTCTCCTAGCTGACCTTGAGAGGGAGGGTGACAGCCGCAGAGAGTGACAGTAAACCTTACGGCAGCCACCTCAGCTCTTCACCCAGCAGCCACTGTGCCTTAGCAGTCCTCTTAATTTTACAGAAAATACTTTGTCCTTTTCAGGAGAGAGATTAGATAGAAACTTAATGTCTGATAGAAAGGGCATTGTATTAGTCAGCCAAAGGGGTGCTGATGCACGGTAGCAGAAATCAGTTAGCATTTATAAAGGGTGTTTATTTGGGGTAGGAGCTTACAGATACCAGGCCATAAAGCATAAGTCACTTCCCTCACCAAAGTCTGCTGCCACGTGTTGGAGCAAGATGGCTGCTGATGTCAGCCAGGCTCTGAAGACTCCGTGGTCCCTGCTTCTTCCATCCTCAGCTGTAGGCTGGGCTAAGTCCAGGCTCTCTCCCAGCCTCTCTGGACTCAGCTGCTCTGCTCGCTCCACAAGGCCAGCTGTAGACCATCAGGCTAACGGCTCGTCTCTCCCCGATACCTCTGCTGTGTCTAACGGAACCTTCTTTCCTTCCTCACCTATCTGCCTCAATGGGTGTTTACTTCCCAGGGCTCCAGCATTAAAAACTCTAACTCCTCTGCTGTGTAGTTTTCTCTGTGAAAATTATGTCCTGTTTATGTGGCCCAATCAAAGCCTTAATCCCTATCTAATCAAGTAAAAGTGAAACCTCTGAATCCAGTACAATCTACTAGGCCCAGAAGAACAGACCAGTTTACAAACATAATCCAACATCTATTTTTGGAATTCATAAACAATGCCAAACTGCTGCAGGTATCATAGAGATTTAAGCTAAATGTGATGACTGGAATGAAAATATTCATTAAACTTGTCTTTTTTTTTAGTTAACTGGTTATATGGGAAACGGACTTTGGCCCAGTGGTTAGGGCGTCCGTCTACCATATGGGAGGTCCGCGGTTCAAACCCCGGGCCTCCTTGACCCGTGTGCAGCTGGCCATGCGCAGTGCTGATGCGCGCAAGGAGTGCCCTGCCACGCAAGGGTGTCCCCGCAAGGAGTGCGCCCGTGAGGAAAGCCGCCCAGCGTGAAAAGAAAGTGCAGCCTGCCCAGGAATGGCGCCGCCCACGCTTCCCGTGCCGCTGACGACAACAGAAGCGGACAAAGAAACAAGATGCAGCAGATAGACACAGAGAACAGACAACCAGGGGAGGGGGGGAAATTAAATAAATAAAATAAATCTTTAAAAAAAAACAAACAAAAAAAACTGGTTATAATGACTAGTTGAACATATTTCTTCTCAAAGCAACCATGCCAGCTACCGTTCTTTCAAGGTTTTCTTATAAAGCGGCTGAGGCCTGTAGCTTCTGGCTTCAGTTACATTTTCTAGTTAAGACTTTAACTAAAGAACATGGAATTTCTAGTTTGGTATTTCCAAAATTAGCAAGTGGAAGTGTTGTAGAATTTGAGAGAGGTTCAATTATTTGTGTATAGAAAGGCCAGGACTCAGGAATGATTTTGAGAAGGAAAAATGGTTTGTTGACGGCCGGCTGGATTCAGGAGCTTTCTGTTTCAATCCCGAGCCCCGAACAAGATTTTTGAGTCTCTTTTATACAGAGAGGAAAGGCCAAATGGTCCTTTTGTTTCATTTCTCAATAGGCTTGAATTAGCATATATCTTCCACATCCTAGGTAAGCTTTTAGCATGGACCTCATACTTCCTAGATAAGCTTTTAGCACATTTGGTTTGCATTTCCCCTGAATATTTAAAGTTTATAGCTTGTTTGCATTGATAAACTGTTTCCTGGGACTGGAGTCGTTGCCATGGTCACCAAGGGCAGGACTGCAGCCTCTCACCATCCCACACCCACAAGTCAGGACAGACAGCTTAGGTTAAGGTCATCTCTGAAGAGACAAAGAGCCTCCCACCCATAGCCCACATCAGAAGCTCTAGAGTTTAAGCCAAGATCCGTATGATTTGCAAAGTCCATGCTCCTAGTGGCTTTGCGGTCCTTTGTCACGTTCCAAGCCTGCCAAACCACCAGAAGCCACCAGAACCAGATCTTTGGAGAAGTGCTGAAGGTCTTCCAGGCGGGGCAGTCGGGTGGAAAGAGCACTGAACTGAACGCAAGGGCCTCAGACGCGCGTTGGGCTCTGTCGCTTGCTACCTACTTGCCATTGTACGAGGGGTTTTGGTTCCTTTGCTGCAAAATGAAGTATTGGGACAAGAGTATCAACGAGGTAGTGAAGAGCCCAGTACCTGGTACATGGTAGAATCTTAGCAGACATTTCTTGAATCCATCAATGAGCCCAGGGCCGTGGCAGCTTCAGTAGTCCACTCGGATCCTCCGAGCTTCAGCTCCTAGGAGGACGTGGCTAGCTCCCTGCTGCTTGGCCATGCCTGAGGTCTGGACATCCGTCTTGGCTTACCACGTCACCAGGGGTCTGTTGATCATCTCTGTCCCAGAGAATGGGGCGCTGCAGAAAGCCTGCCCCACCTGCAGCCTGCCTGTGCTGATTTACATCTGTGACATTCCTTCGTGTCCCTGTGTGAAGCCATTGCAGGAGGCCATGGGCACACGTTAGCCTTGCAATTCATGTGCCAAAATGAGCAGAGGTCCTGCCTCAGCCTCCTGTTTAGAGGGGAGAACAGCTTCCCAAGTCTGCATCACCAGCCACATTAAGTCTACACAGTTACAGTTTCAAGAGAGTCGAAGCGTCTTTTCACCGGACATAAGTTGGCCTGGCCCGTTTTTCTCCTTGTCTCTCTTCCTTGTGGTTGCCCCGCCCTCTTCCTCCTGACCCTTCTCCAGTTCCCTCTCTCTCCACCGGAGCCTGGACACAGCCATGTGAATGAAGCATTCCTTCTCCACTTGCTGTCTTCCAGGAACTCTGGTGCAGTCAATGGTTAGGAACCTTGAGAAGCAGCTGGAGGCCCCAGTGAAGAAGCCTGCCGGAGGGGTCAGTCTGTTCTTGATGCCAAATTCTGGGCCGCAGAGACCTGCCACGCCAGGAAGGAAGCCTCAGGTAGGGTATAGGATGCTTGGAGGTGGCCCTGCAAATCCCTGCAGAGGCAGCTCCGACTTTTGGGGTCTTGGGGTGAGGGCTGGGGGAAGGTCCAGCAAGTGGCAGCCTTGGCCCTCGTGGGACCTTGCAGGGGCCCTGAGGCCTCCCTCTTCCCTTGTGCCGGTGGAGGGGCACGTTGCCTTTTGTTCATTACACAAGCAGCTGCTCGGCAGCTTGGCTGTCCCGGCTCACCCGTGCTCCCATTTCCTGCCTCTGACGGAACTTGCATTGGCTCAGTGTCTGACTGCCAGCACTGGCTGCTCTCTTCTGCTCTGACTGTTCCTTCATTCTGCCAAGGACCCCAAGCGTGGGGTACTGGGGTGGAATCACCTGGCACATCAGAGTAGGTGAACACATAAAATGGAATATTTATATACCTTTGCTCTCAATACCGAAGGCCACTCGTCATCCCTAAGAATGTCTTGATGACCTTGCCGCCCTCAAGCTCTAGCCACCATCGGCTTTAGAGCCGTGTCCAGCCTCCCATTACCAGACCCTCCTTGCTGCCCGCCTCCCCTTCCGCCTGCTGGCGAACGCCTCCCACATTCCTGCTATTTCCTCAGGCAGAGAAATGTAGAGCACTCTTCCTTTGCATTCTGCTTTCTCACCTTTCCCAATCAAAAGGTGCACCTTGGGATGGGCAATGGTATGACCCTAAAATTCAGAAGTAGTGGGCAGTTAGCTGTGGTTTTCCATAGCCTTCCGCTCTTCCCCCCATTTTTACTACGTTATATATGTGGTTTATCATACAGTTCATGTGTGTTTGTGAGGAATGGTTAGAATGATGAAAAAAAAAAGACGTTTTTCCTTTTCCCCATATTGTGAAAAAGAGCTAATAAGGGTGAAACTCTGTTCAGAGCACACTTGCTGCCCCTGGGCGGGGGCCGACGGCTGGCCTTGCAATCCAGGAGACTATGCGTAGGGTGGCACAAGCCAGGCCACGGTGACCGTGGCGCCTCTGGGCCAGGAGGGCTCTGGTGGAGGAGCCAGGGCTGCAGTGCAGGTTCCTGGGGTCTGAGGGTAGACTGGCCCTTGGTCAGCTCTGGGCTCTCCCTTTGGCTGCAGCCTAGACCCTTTCCCAGCTGAAGGATTCCCGGTGCTCTGCGGTGCCCCTCAGCTCCTTCAGCGGGAGCGTTTGCAGGCTGAGGGGAGTAGCCACGGGGCATTCAGCTCACGGACTGGCAAGGGCCGAGGCTCTGGGCTTCCAGCGCTGTCAATGTGGGAGATGAGAAATCTACACAAAGGCCTTCCCGAGGAGCTTGCCTTGGTGTGGCTAGGGAAATGTCGAGGGATACTTTACAAGTGTTTGAGGTCACTCTGCTCCCAGGTCCCTGAAGCAAGTTCTTAGAGGCGAGGAGCAGCGTGTCCCTCCTGCTTCCGACCACATCTGCAGTTTGTCCCCATAGCCATCCTGCCTTTCCATCTTTCCCTGTGCTTGGGCTCTACCTCCTCCCTGGTGAGAATGTATTTTCTTTTTTTTAAAGATTTATTTATTTATTTAATTCCCCCCCTCCCCCCACCCCGGTTGTCTGTTCTCTGTGTCTATTTGCTGCGTCTTGTTTCTTTGTCCGCTTCTGTTGTCGTCAGCCGTACGGGAATTGTGGGCGGCGCCATTCCTGGGCAGGCTGTACTTTCTTTTGCACTGGGCGGCTCTCCTTACGGGGCGCACTCCTTGCACGTGGGGCTCCCCTATGTGAGGGACACCTCCGCATGGCACGGCACTCCTTGCGCGCATCAGCACTGCACGTGGGCCAGCTCCACACGGGTCAAGGAGGCCCGGGACTTGAACCGCGGACCTCCCATGTGGTAGACGGACGCCCTAACCACTGGGCCAAGTCCGTTTCCCAGAATGTATTTTCTTCTGTCCCCACCCTGCAGATTTCTGAGGACGACAGTGATCTGGAGATTTCTTCCTTGGAAGATCTCCCCCAGGATCTGCACCAAGGAGAGAAGCCGACGCCCTTGACCCGCTCGCGGCTCCTGGAGAAGCCTGGCACCAGCCCTTGGAGCTCTGGTCAACCCAGGGTCCCTGGATGGTGATCCCACCCCAGAAACTGGCTAGAGGTTCCTGGTGGGGTGCCCCTGGGCCCTAAAGCACGAGAAAGGGTTATAACAGGACCTCCAAGTGATCTCCTTCCTCTGACACCATTTCCAGTCCACACCAGGCAGCGAGGAACCGCTCAGTGTCTAGTCCTGAGCATTTTGTGAACTTAGAGGAACATGAGAGATGGGTCTTATGTGGGTTCCTTTTGGGGACAGATGCCTCAGTCAATCATTCAATGACTGAACCAGAGTCATTACTGAATGCCTACTTGTGCCAGGTCCCCCATCTCCACTGGGTTGGAGGTACAGGCAGAGGTGAGGGGGGTGGGAGAAGAAAGTCTACAACCCGTGACAACATGGGGTAGGAAAACTCGTGAAAAAGATTAGGGTATCATGGGAACACAGGATGTCGTAGGCCTCCCAGCCTACCTGGGGTGATCTCGGAGAACATCCCAGAGTTGAGATGATGTCAGGGCCCGTTCAGGGGTGGGAGGGAATGACGGGCACTGGGCGGGAGCCTCATATCCCCAAGGACACAAATTTAATTTTTGCTGTTATCTCCAAAATCAGGTTACATACATAGCCACTGTAAATTTTTTTTAGTGTGAAAAGAATTTATTGTATGTAGATTGAAAAATACAGCATGATGTTTGTAACTTTTTTTGTATTCCTTCATCATTTTTGGATCTTTGGGTGGGGGGAGGAAGTGCCTTGAATCTCAGGAGTGTGGGTGTGAGTCTTTTGGGGATGCGGTTGTCCAGATGGGGTTAGGAGGGCAAGAGGTTTATTGGGGGTGTAACACCTGTGAAAAGTAAAGGTAGAGGAAACAGAAATGGGCAGGGAAAGCCTTCATACTGCAATGAAGACTTGACCCTTGTGGAAGGAAAGAGAGTGGGAGGTGGAAACCAGCAGGGAGACGCCTAGATGGCAACATGGGACTGACAATCTGCTCCCCCAGCGGTGGGCTCCAGACAGGAGCTTCCCGTCAAGGGTCCCCCACTGGGTGGAAATGGCCAGGCCAGAGTTTCCTGTGCCCTGTCCCCTTCCCTCCCCCATTGGCTGGGTGGCCCAGAAAGACTGAGACTTGGACTTGAAAGCTGAGGCGAATCCCCCCAGCCAACCGCACCCCTCATAGCTGAACAGCACGTTCTTTCTTGAAGACCTTCCACGCCTGCCACGGCAATATGTATTTTCAACTTTTTATTATGGGAAATTTTACACATAGGAAAAAGTAGGACTAGGATGATGAACTCGTGCCCCATCACCCAGCTCCAACCACGGTCAACTTGTGGCCGGGCTTCATTCCTCTAGACACAGCTCTCGCTCTGCCCCCTCTCTCCAAATCCAGGCTTCGTTTGCTCTCGGGGTGGTCCTGACGCCTGGACTAGGACAGAAGTTGCAGTGGGAGGAGCCAGCGGAAGGGCGCGGGAGGCAAGATAGAACAAAAGGGATCTGGTGGTGGGGTGGGTTGTGGGGGGCGGGGGAGGTTGGAGGCATCCCGGAACTGAACTGTTGCTAGATTGTGAAGGGCGGGATGTGGGAATTGGGGCCGGACAAGCTCTGGCTGGCTGGGGGCAATTTCCTTTGTGTATGTCCCCTCGGAACACCCAAGGGTGTGGGATGGGTGATATCGGTAGCTGTGTGAGGAAGGGGAGGGGACAGCAGATGGGGGTTCTTCCCTCTCTGATCCCCTTCTGGTTCTGCCAACAAAGTCAAATGTCCCTGTCTCCTGGGATTGGAAAAGGGAGCTGTAGGAGACACTGGGGTGCCCTGTGCCAGCTGCAGCCTGGTTTTGTGCAGCTGAGCACTTGGCTCTCTCTGACCCCGTGGAAGACTGCACAGCCCACAGCCCCACTTGCAGGTCCAGCCTGGGAGTGCGAGAGAGCCAGCGTCCACAAGCAAGGTGGGATGGGGGCTGGTGAATAAATGCTCCAGCCCTCCTGGGCGGCAGTGGGGCGATTCGGAGCTTCATTTCTCACGGTTTCTCAGGCAGTCCCCAGTGGGATTGAACCCCAGTTGCCCATAGCAGATTGCACTTAATGTACCCTCTCTCCCTCCTGTCTCATTTTCTCTCGTTTTCTCTACTTCTTGGGATCATCTCTGAAATAAATTAACCTGTACCCAAGTCCTTGCCTCAGGCTCTGCTTTCAGGGGGAATCCAAGTAGAGATAGGAAGGTGTGTGTGTGTGTGTGTGTGTGTGTGGGTGGGTGTGTGAAGGACACATGCTCCAGTGATAATTGCTGAGGATGACTTTGTTCTTGAATATTCATTATAAAGTTTTGTGTTTCCAAATGTGTTTTTCTCTCTGTTTTGGAGACATCAACTAACATGCTACTTTTGTATTGCTATGCTGTTTATCACTCCACATTTCCAAATACGTTACATTTTAAAACTCTTTGGCAAGATTTATAAGAATTGTGGACCATATGTAACTTATAAAATTATTAAAAATTATAAGATTCACATAGAAAAATTAGAAAATAAAAAGAAAAACAAAAGTGAATAAACATCAAATCCAAACACCTACTGTTAATCATCTCGGTACAAATGCACTGATGCAAATATCTATCATACCCTTCCCAGAGTTCAACTACATATATTCTTCTCAGGTTTGATTTTCCTTCTTGGAGATATAAATGTCCTTATATCCACACACACACATATACGTATCAACATAATTATGTTTAATGGCCACAGAGTCCAAGGTACAGATTACAAAAATTTATTTAACCAGGCATTTCCATTTTTGACTTTATAAATCAAGAGATTTATAAAATGTGTGCTTAAGATTTCCTTAGGATAAATACTTGGAAGTGAGGTTTCTGGGTCAACAGATTAATGAGAGCCAGCACTCCCTGGCAGGCTAGTCCAAGTTCCTTAATGATATTAACTGATTGGATCCTCAGAGCTCCAGTGGGAGGTGGGCGTCAGTGTTAAATCTGCTTTACAGTCTAGGATCTGAGGCACAGAGCAGTCAAGAAACTTGCTTTGAGTCCTGCCCCCAGTGAGTGGGTGACGCGGATCACAGCGGGGCAGGCCGACTGGAGCCGGGGCTCCTAGCACCCCTGCCCGCTGAGTGATGTAAGCCATGTCCTCAGGGACTTCTGTTACATTCTGCCAAATGCTCTCCAGAAAACTTGGGCCAATTTCCTCTAGCATTTGCAGTGCATGAGTGTGCTCATTTCTTCATTCTCTTACCACCAGGTGGTATCGTTCATCTTTACATATTTTGACAATGTGCGGAGCAAAAGCTTCACCTTTTAAAAAACTGCGTTTTGAAGATTTCTGCTAATGAAGGATTTTTTTTTCAAGTTGGTCACTTCTATTTCTTCTTTCATGAATTTTTAGTCTTTTTTTTGTTGTTGATGTTAACTTTTCCTTATTGCTGTTCCATTTATCTTTAAGAAAAATTTCAAGTATGTATAAAAATAGAATTGTATAATATACCTTGATGCCCCTGCCATTCAGCTTTAACAAACATAGCCACTCTTGTTTCCTGTATACCTTTCACCAACCCCCTCCTGGATATTTTGTAATATATTCTAGATATCATATCATTATATCTACAGATATTTCTGTATGTACCTCTAAAAGATAGACACTTTTAATAGAGAGCCATTATGCCACCATCACACTGAAACAAAAATCAATAATATTGTCTCAATATCATCGGTAGTCCCACTTTACCTTTCCTCTATTTTCCTAGACAGGTTTAAGTTTCTTTTAGTCTGTAAGTTCCTCTTTCATTTCCCCCTCCCTTCCTTCTATTTTCCCCACAATTTTCATTCTTGTTGTTGTTCTGAGACATCGGGCTGTCTGTCTGGCCTCATCCCCCTAGCCTGGGTCTTGCTGACTGCATTACTCCGGCCGTGTTTAACGAGCGGCCCTTCCCCTGAACCTCTGTAGCTGGATCTAAACGCTCCATCAGCTTGGACGTGGAGGCCGGTGGCAAGCCCCTTCCTTCTAGGCGGCGCTGTGCACCTGCGTCGGGAGCTCGGAGCCTCGGCTCTCCCACCCCACGCTGCCCAGCAGCCCTGCCCCCCGAAATGCACCTGCGGACGAGATGGCATCTGAAAACCAGTGACATTCTAAGTCCATCCTTCTTTTAGGCATTTCCTAGCTGGCATATTTTAGGCATTTCCTAGCTGGCACTCTCCAGAGTGCTCCTTGTAGAGAGTGCTCCTTGTAGAGACCCCCTATCAAGCTGGCGTTGCACTGAGGTGCAGGGCGCCTGTGAGAGGCAGCCGAGGGCGGGAGTCTTCCCTTTGCAAATGAATGGGTTGACTTCCTTGCATCCTCCATATGAACTCAAGCATTTCAATGTGCTTGACTTGGCAAAATCCGTTGTAGTTTGGTTTCTGGGTCCTTTTGACATGACCTTAGTAGTCTGATAGCTTTCTTGCTATGTGGTGTGAGAGAGAATCTAGGATCACATTGTGCATACCTGAGATGAATAATTTCTCCCGGGAGTCCTGGACACTTTTAGAGAGAAATGATCTTTATAGATATAATCTGGGTGCTAGAGATGCTCATGGATACGGGCTGTGGACAGAGGTAGGAAATGCAATAAAAAATATGTTTGGATTCATATTGGTATTTCCCATTCAAATTTGAGACTACGGAACTCTTACTTTACCTCATGGATCTAACATCTGTGCTTCTTTTCTTTTGGGCCCCAAATCTTGGCTCTTAACGTTACAACCTGAGTCTCAGAATAACACTACCAACCCTCTCACAATATGAACACCACAATATGCTCACAATATGAACACCAAAAACAATTGAAAAACATTTTTTTAAAGTTTTTTTTTCTGCCTTAGGGTATATCCCACTAGAGATGCTCAGTTAAATTATTGTGTTTTAAAGTGACTTGGAATAGTTTCTCTCTTGTGGTTATGCTGCTGAATGGAAATATATGAAGTTCGCTTGCTTCATTTTACTCGAATTTTAGAGACTGCCAGTTTTACTATTTTGTTTCTTAATACTTTTTTTATTTTAAATAATGTATTTTTATTTATTTTTAAAAGATACATAGATCACACAAAATCTTATCACTTTTAAGAGTTCTTTTTAAGATTGATCCTTTGTCATATATGTTGCTTTTCCTTCTTCCTAGTTGGTCATTTGTCTTTTAATTTTGTTCACAAGGTCTTTCCTGCAGAGAGGTTTTAAGTTTTTATGAGTCTAATTAATCGATGCTTTACTTTCTAATTTCCACCTTTGGTGTCATAATTAGAAAGGCCTTCTCCATTCCAAAATTCATACCTGTTTATACATTAGCCCACCTCAAGACAAGACAAGAGATAAGAACTAACCCAAGCAAGGAGCCAGAGGAAAAAAAAAAGTGAAAGGATCAGGAGGACTAGAAATTAAGGTCGGTGGTTGGTGAACGTAAGGACCTGAAGCAGCAAAGAGTTTAAATGAACTGAACTGTTCTGCCGCTGGCAGTATCTGATCGTTGTTAAGTTCTTTTTTTTTTTTTTTCTTATTAACATTTTTTTTCCTTATTAACATTTATTTATTTATTTTTTTTAAAATTGATTTTGTAAAAATATTACATTAAAAAAAATATGAGGTCCCATTCGACCCCACCACCCCCACCGCACCCCTCCCCCCCCAGCAACACTCACTCCCATCATCATGACACATCCATTGCATTTGGTAAGTACATCTCTGGGTATCTCTGCACCTCATGGTCATTGGTCCACATCATGGCCCACACTCTCCCCCGTTCCATCCAGTGGGCCCTGGGAGGATTAACAATGTAGGGATCATTTCTATAGTTCGTTGTTAAGTTCTTGTGGAAGATGAAGCTGCAGTTCAGGCTCTACAGAGTCCATCCCCTGGGTGGTATGAAGGAGTAGACATCTGCCCACTGGTCACTGATCCCGTGATTCTGCCCACAACGAGAGACTTCATGGAGACGAGCAAGGAGAAGGTGGGTCTGATGACGGGTCACATCAATGAACCCTAAGATTCAGCAGCCTTTTCTTTGCATTGGTTCAGTGCAATAGCCAGACAAAGGAAGGGCTTGGGGTTCCCCAACCCCAGAAATACATTGGCTTAAAAGCTACTACTGTTTCAGTTTTGTTTCGTCCAGAGCCCACCAGCTGGTGCCTGCCACACAGTGGTGTTGTGGTCCACAAAGTGGATGTCTACACAAGTGCTTTGTAGTGCTGTGTGGACCTCAGGGCCAAAGATAACCAGGGGTCTTCCAGCCTGCGCCACCTGCTCCGTCACGGGTGGCCTTGGCAAATTGTATTAGTCAGGCAACTCTCCTAGGATTAAAGACCGTTAAAGGTAGGAAAGGAGCAGAGATGGGGCTTGCTAGGTCTTGCTTTCCTTCTTACCCATGTATTCCCCAGGCTGAGCTGAGAGCCTTGCTCTGAAGAGACAGTCCACAAAAGATGAGGGTTCCCACAGCCTGCACCTGCGCTCTGGGAGCCTCTAGGAAATTGTAGCCAGTCTGGAAATACCAACAGGCAGGGCAATTCCACACTGAAAAACCCTCAGGACCCTGCTGCTTCCTCAGTATTATTTCTCTCGTTTTCTTCATAGACATATCTAATTGATTTATCTATACCTGCTGCATTCCTGTTCTCATTCCACCAATTTCATAGATATACCCAGCCATAACCGAATCTGTCTTGGCTGACATGATTTTGAGCTGTCCTCTACTCCTCAATCTCACACCACACGTACACACACCACCACCTCCACCTCCACCACTGTTTCCTCTAGACAACCACCTCTATCATCACCTCCACCACCTTTTCCACCATCTCCTCTGGACAGCCACGTCTATCATCACCACCTTCTCTACCACCACCATCATATGTTTATCCAAGTAATTGCGAGGACAGTTGCACATTTGTGAAAGCAGCTTCTGTTGTAGGGTGAGTGGAAGGACATGCATTTGGGATCCAGGAGCCCTGATTCTAAGCATGGCAGCCATAAACCTGTTTTGTGACCTTGGGAAAGTCCTGCGACCTTTCATTTCCTCCTCTGTGAGTACGGAGATTGGCAGCAGTGATTTCCTGGACTTCAAGCCTTCTACAATTCCGTAAATGCCTCAGGCTTTAGGAACTCTCTTTTACCTTTTAAAAAGTAAGTCAATTTACTAATTATAACCTGAAAACCCTGTTAATATTGAAAAAAAAACCTCTTTCTTTTTCTTTATTCTTTGAAAATTTAGAACAACCTCATTTCAGAATGCCTGAAGCCTCTATTTATAATCAGCATCTATTTCATGGTTCTGAGCTGCTTTCCACATAATTGTCTTTTTTTTTTTGCTTTGCTTTAGAATTAGTTCTTTTGTGGCTAATGTATATCAGAATAAAAACGACATTTGAAAAAGCCCTATAGGAATTAAAGGGGTCAGAGCTGTGTCATTAGGGGCCCACATAGATCTGTGACAGAACTGGGCCTCAGAAGGGGAAGACAGCCCCATTCTGGGAGAGAGAAAGAGAAACTGAGGTCAAAGGCAAGTGTTAGGCAGCAGATATACAAGGTGCAGTCAGTGACTTGAGGGGGCTGGGATGGTTGTCTGGACTCCAGAGAGGAGGGCCCTGAGATGTCCCCAGTGAGACCAGCAGAAGGCAGCAGGCCCCAGAGCACAGGGGGGGTGAATGCTGCAGGTGCAGGTGACAGCTCTGCCCATGCACGAGGCACTCTAGTACCTACAGGATGGTAGATGTAGGTACATTTTGGTTTCACAAATAATTTCTTAGATTTTTGAAAATGTTCAGGAAGGGTCCCACAGCCAAGAATGGGACTTCCTCCTAGTCAAGTGTATAGGGGCTAGGAAGGAGTTTGTAGAGAAATGATGGCATTATTTCTACTCATCAGCTGCTGAGCGTAGGTGGTAAGTAATTTGGGTTGAAAGTCCATAAAGCTGTATATTTTTCTCATTCCAGAGTGTGGGTCCAGGCATTCTAAACATATCCTTCAGTTGCACACATGGCTATCAACGTCTATACAGAAAGGGTGGGGGTGATAATCTGATGAGGGAATGAGGGCCAGAGGATCCGTCTTGAGTTGCATGAGTTTAGCAACTCAACATTTACTTGGATTGCATGTCATTAGAGTAAGTAAAAGAAGGAAAGAAAAAGATTTAGTTCTCAATCTTTTTAAAAAATTATTATTATTTTCTTTGGTCTTTATTTATTTTTTTAATATTACATTAAAAAAATACGAGGTCCCCATATACCCCCACCCCCCTCACCGCCCTCCTCCCCCCATAACAACAACCTCCTCCATCATCATGAGACATTCATTGCATTTGGTGAATACATCTCTGAGCACTGCTGCACCTCACTCTCCCACATTCCATCCAGTGGGGCATGGGAAGACCTACAATGTCCGGTAACTGTCCCTGCAGCATCACCCAGGACAATTCCAAGTCCCGAAAACACCTCCACATCTCATCTCTTCCTCCCATTCCCCACACCCAGCAGCCACCATGGCCACTTTCTCCACACCAATGCCACATTTTCTTTGATTACTAATCACAATAGTTCATGAATAGAATATCAGTAAGTCCACTCTAATCCATACTCTATTCCTCCATCCTGTGGACCTTAGAATGGTTGTGTCCACTCCACATCTATATCAAGAGGGGGCTTAGATTCCAGATGTAGTTCTCAATCTCGAATGATAGAATACTTAGGTATAGAATTCTAGGATGACAATTGCTTTCCATCACTGCTTTAAAGATGCAATTCCACTGTATTCTGGAAAAATCTGTTATCACTCTAAATGCTGTTTTTTTGTAGTCGATCTGCCTTTTTTCTCAGTTTAATTTTAAGATTTTTTCTTTATCTCTGAAGTTCTATAGTTTCACCACAGAGTTTCTAAATATGGATTGATTTGTTTTTCTCTATCCAGACTTGGATACAGTGTGATTTTAAATCGGAGCATTCATATTTTTTAAAATGTTTTTTAATTAAATTTTACTAAATATAAAGTCAACTTGATTCAATAGTATATACAAACTATATTTCTATATTCCACCATCTCCCACCTTTACACAGTTTTTGTCATAAATTGCATGTTTATATTTTATGAGTCCAAAACCACTGATTTAGCATCACATTTTATGCAAATTTTACAAACCAAAAGTACAGTAGTACTGAAATTTATATTTTCCCATGTCATTACCCTCACTGGCGGTTTTGATTTCATCAGGCATCTTCAATATATTGTCTATTGTCTTATCCTTTCAACTTACAGAACTCTCATTATCATCTCTGTGGTGTCAGTCTATGGGTGATGAACTCCCTCAGCCTTTGTTTATCTGAGAATGTCTTAATGTCTCCCTCATTTTTGAAAGACAGTTTTGCTGTATATGGAATTCTTGGGTGGCAAGTTTTTGCTTTTAGCACTTTAAATATGTCATTCCACTGCCTACTTGCCTCTGTGGTTTTGGATAAGAATTTGGTACTTAATCTTATTGAGTCTACTTTGTACATGACACATTGCTTCTTTCTTGTGGCTTTCAGAATTCTCTTTATCATTGGCATCCCACAGTCTGATTATATTATGTTATGTAATGGATCATTGAGCATCTTGGATGTGTCTATTCTTGTGTTTTGTTAACTTTGGGACATTTCAGCCATTTTCTTTCACTATTCTCTCTGTCCCTTTCTTTCTTCTTCTGGGACCTCCGTAATTCATGTAATGGTATGCTGATTGTGTCCTATAGGTTCCTTAGGCCCTGTTCACTTTTTTTCATTCTTTCTTCTGACTGCTCCTCAGACTGAATGATTTCAATAGTCTTATTTTCTTCTTCTAGCTCCAATCTGCTCTTCAATCCCTCTAGGGAATTTTAAATTTTTGTTACTGTGGTCTTCAGCTCCTTTTGGTTATCTTTCATAATTTCCATCTCTCTATTGATATTCTGTTTGTGTTCATTTATAATTTTCCTAATTTTCTTTCATTCTTTGCCCATGTTTTCCTTTAGATCTTTGAGCATATTTAGGACTATTTTTAAAAAAGTCTTTGCCTGGTATGTCCCAGTTCTGGTCCTCCTCATTGATGGCTTCTAATGCTTTAAACTTCTCCATTGCCTGGACCATTGTTCCTGTTTCTTTGTGATCTTTTGTTGAAATCTGGACATTCTGCTATTTTAATATGCTATAGCTGGAATTTAGATTCTAAGACATTTGTTTCATAAGCTTGTATCCAGCTAGAGCTTTCCTTCAGAGCTTATCCATACAAAGCATTTAGAGAATAGCTCTAGGCCAAAGTGTAAGTGCCTCCCTCATCCTTTTTTATGCAAGCGACTTTTTTTGGGCATGCGTTTATGGCCCTAGGAATTTCCCTGCTTACAGGGTTTTGCATGTCTCCTCTTTCTTAGGAAATGGTGTCCTCCAGGTCCCAGGCATTGAAAAATATGTTCTACAACCAGCTTGCTCCAGGCAGCATGACTTGTCTGCTTTCCCACAGTGTTCTGTAGGAGAGCTTTGTGAGCTGTCGTCTACATACAGAGTAAGTTCTAGGACAGCCAGCCCTGCAGGGCACCACTAGCAGATTGGTCCAGACATATATGCTCCCAGTATATGCATGAGGTTTACTCTGCTCCATCCAGAACCAGGACCAGGGATCTGCATTGGAGTGTGGGCCAGCTTTGCACCAAAATGACAAGGGTGGGGGTAGGGCCAGTCCGGCTGCCATGAGGTTCTATTGCTTTCAAATACCCCGTTTTGTTTCAATACTCACCCTGTTACTGCAGTCCTTTCAGGGTTTTCTGGAGTTCTGAGGATGTTTCTGCCAGTTCTTGCTGGCTGTTCAAAGCTTCGGTGGAGAGATAGATCTCTGAAGATTCTGAGTCCACTATCTTGATTGGGCCCTATTTAAACAATTTGATTTTTAAAAAAAGAATTATAAAGTTGATGGGCTCCTGTGAGGTATAACATTTATTAATGGGTGGAGGGGAGGAACTTACACATTTGCTTATTGTGGCAGTTTGATATTATTTACGAATTCCAAAAAGAGACAAAGATTAAGTTTGTAAACTGGTATGTTCCTCTGGACATGATACCCTTTGATAGATTTAAATCCAAAGGGTTTACATTCACTTGATTAAATCAAGATTAGGGCCTTCGTTCAATCATGTCATTAAGGCATGCAGGGTTGAGTCCCTGCCCCCTTGGTGGGCTATATAAATGGACACCCAATCAAAAACATAGAAGTAGATACACAGAGGAAGAGAGACAGCTCCAGAGACATGGGCAGAAGCCCCTGGAAGAGAGATGAGCCATTCGTCTGATAGTTTACCGATGACCTTGTGAAGAAAACAGAGCAGCTGAGCCTGGAAAGAAACAGGCCCAGGAAGAGAGATGAACCCTATGCCAGCCTACAGCTGAGATTGGAAGAAGCTGGACCCATGGAGCCTTAAGGGGGAAGAGGAAGCCCGAACCCCTGCAGATGTCGCCCGCCATCTTGCTTCAACAAACGGCAACTGAGTTTGACAAGGAGGTAACCTTGAGTTGCATTCTTTAGGGACTTGTAACTGAAAGCTTTTATCCGAATAAATACCCTTTATAAAAGCCAACAGATTTCTGGTATTTTGCAACAGCATCCCTTGGCAGACTATCATCTAATCAGTGTATATGTTGATTCTATAGTGTCGTGCCACCATCTCATCCTGTCTCAGGTCCATGAGCCATCTCATCATGTTCTTGGCTAATTTGGTATCTCTCATCAAGAAGAAAAAGAAACAACGTTTTTATCACTCACAATGTGTTGACTCTTCAGAGCCTGTTTATATTGAAATAATATAGATCTTCTTGCCTCTGCAGTTCCCTGATACCCAGCATTTAATGCTGGTTATATCATTACCTTTGAAGCTACATCATATATTGTGCCACCTGTGAATATGTCTTCCAATGACTCTCTCACATGTTGCTGCGTTTCATTGTTGATGACCACAAAAATCAATCTTATCCAGAGTATTCAGGAAAGTGTGAATAAGTTTCTGGTAATGTTAAGTTTACCATTTGCAATTTTATGATACCAACATAGAACAACACTTCTTGTGACCATGCCTTTCTTGAACTTTTTAGGCTAGGCTGTAATCCCTGCATTCCTAGACTGTGATGTTTTTCAGTGTTGACAACACCCCTGCCTTCCAGACATAGCCGCCAACATGGAAGATTGGCAAGGGGTTCCTTGGTGGAGTGAGAAAAGAAAGTTATGTCCATTTGTGCAAGGTATTTCCATCTGTTCTCCACCATGGTTTAAGACTGACCTGGGAGAGCACATGATGCTACCAAATTGATCCTAGGCAAGCAAGAGCATTGATTAGGAGGGCCCATTGGCATTGGGGAACTTCATTCTTGAAGCCCTTAGAGGAGATGGGTGAGACCACTCCAGAGGACTCCTGATACATTGCCTGGAGCCTGTGAGGGGCCAGGAAGCCACCCTAGGTGCCAGCCGTGGGAGATGCATGGGCTAGAGGTCTCCTGCCACCATTCCCACCCCTCTCTTATGTTGAAGACCTGAGGCGGCACTGTGGACAGAGCATGGAAGGGCTGGAGTCCATGCAGAGGCTCACGTGGTGTGGTGATGAACCTCTGTTAGCCCAGAGCCCTGAACTCATTCTGTGAAACACTTACATGGGAGTTGCCCACAGTCAGCACCATGTTAGGGGCCCAGTCTTCCATGATCCACAGAGAAATACTGTGCTGAGTAATGGGGTAATCCACTTGCCATGCAGCTGTCCAGGAACCAAAGCCTCATATGGATGGGCATGAGTCCCAAAGCTCCTTGGGGCATCTGATTGACCCCACATGTAGGGTCGAGGTGGAGAGCACTGAGGAGGGGAGAAACAGGGACTGGGATTCTCCTGCCCCCAGATCCTGAAGGGGAACTTAGAAAATTTTTCAAGGAAGACATTTAAAAGAGCAGAGTGCCTTGAGGTCTGGGGCTCTGGCAGTGGTCTTGCCTGCCCAGATCTAAGGTAGATGGCCATGTCTATAATACATGTGCGGGTGTACAGTAGAGTCCTAGGCCTCGGTGCAGGAGGGGCAGCCAGGTGGTGTTGAGTTCCACTTTGATGGACGAGGATGGACGTGGATCCTTCAACTGAGATCTCTTTGGTATAATCACCTCTTTTTCCAGCTGATAAAGTAAGTACTCTCCTGGGGACAAACATACTTTTGTTGTTGTTGTTGACCCTGCAATCTCAACCCATACTGGGGAAAGGACATTTCTGTTGTCTGCAAAAGTCTATACTAATGTTCGTCTTAAGAGATCTTCATGACTGGGTGGAGGAACTTTTGGTTTCTTTCTTGCTTCACCTGGAAACCTTCCACTAAATGTTTGCGATTTCATTACCCGGGGGAGGTCTCCTGCCTTCAGTAAGACCATTCCACCCTGGGTCACCCTCTGGAGCGTGTGAAGATCTATATGTGTGGGGTTTGGGGGCTGTTGAGGCTGGTATTGTCTTTTTGTTTTGTTTTGCTAATTATTCCTGTGACTCGGGGAAGTTTTCCTGGGGAGGATGGGTGTGTGTTTCATGTTGCAGTAGGTGCTGGATTCCTGATTTAACAGGAAGAATGGGAAGCTCTGACTAACTTGACCCGATCAGGGTCACAGAGAGGAGTCACCCCCGGGGAACACACCGTGGTTAACCTAGCTCTCCTTTCTTCTTCTCCTCAAGCTCACAGTGTGTGGTGCTATCACAGGGCTCTCCCAACCCCAGAAAACCTAGATACATCTGCCCGAGTATCAATTTTATTTGAATAGCTGAGAGAATATAGGTTAAGTATATTAACTGGTAGGTAACTTCAACCTTTAAAACACTGCTTGCCACCACAGAGGATATATCATACACCAGCAGGTTCAGTGTAGAGCAGAATGCAAACTTCACAGGAATTTGTACTGGAGTGTGATCCTCCCAAGGAAACCAATTGCGTTTCCCCCTTTTTCTTTCAAACTTTAAAAATTATTATTGATATTTATTTGACATACCATAAATGTCACCACTTTAAAGTGTATACTTCAGTAGTTTTTAGCATATTTACAACGTGGTAAACCCATCCTCATTATTCTCCCCTTTTAGGGGTTCCCATCATGGAAAATTCGGGAAATGCTACCTGCCTGTGCCAGTCTGCCTCTGGACTAGAATTTGCAAGATTGGGGACAGGAGACCAGGACAAGTTTTTATTTGGGGGGAGGGTCTTGAGACTCTTGGGGATACATTCTCAGCTTCTATCAGTCCTCCACAGAGGCAACTATTGTCTCTTTTTTGGGATGATTGCTCCGTGTGAGAGTTTGAATATTCACGCTCTATTGTGGATGGATTATCACTAGAAGAAACAAGCATGGAGTCCTCCTGTCATAGAAATTACTGAATCACAAAGGACTAAACAGCTTAGAAACTGTGATGACTCCACTGAGAATAGAAGGGGCTGGACTTGCTTTTAATCAGGTTTCAATGCCCAGACAGATGTCCTGTCGATTCCCTCATTCAGGGACACTTTGTTGTGGCATTGACAAACAAAGTTGGCATCCCCAGAGACCAACAAAAGCCTGATCCGATGTGAGTTTGTGCCTTTCTGTAAAGACTTCAGTGGGATATTAGGCAGTTGAGATAATGGCCCTCTATTTGCGGCTATGCTAGGGGGCCAGCCCCACTGGTTAAGTCGTTGATCACTTTTGATGCAAATTCATGTGCTGGCTCAAACAGTGGTGTGTCCTCTTGTCATTCCTGGCCAGCAGCTCCTCTGAATGAGGACTTGAGGGTAAGGAAGCAAGTCTCCAAACTTGCCTCTGCTTTGGGATTTTCTCTTCTTGAGCTTAGATGCTAGATTTCATGATTCATATCTGAGAATTCAAATTCTGAGAATTTGGTATTGTAGTAAAATGGCTCCTGCCTCTTTGAGAAATAGTAATTTACATCCTTGCGAATAATGATAGCCATTCTTTATAAACCATGGACCACATGCCAGACACTTTACAAATAGCCCATGTTGACTGGGCTCTGAGACTAAGAGAGCTTAGTAACCGGTCCACTTTCATACAGCTTGCTAGGAAGTGCTCTGACTTCAAATTTCTCAGGACTTCTCCCTGAAGTGAGCCATATTTCTCATTTGGCTCTATGTCATGATTCTAACATCATGAGCTTTGAGTCAGACAGATGTTGGTTCAAATCCTAGCTCCACTAGTCATTAGCTGAGTGACTGGGCAAGTCACGTAACCTCCCTGAGCCTCAGTTCCTTGACTGTAAACGTGATAACGATGCCTTGGGAGGCTACTATGGGAATGGAATGAGACGGAGCCCTTCAAAGTCCCCAGCAGGGCATTGGTGCATTGCATAGAATAGCAGGACCTCAGCAAAGAGTGCTTTCTCTTTCTTCCTTATTCGTCTTTGTATCTTCTCTGGCACCTGGTACAAAGTAGGTAATATCTATGGGGAAGCGGATGTGGCTCAACTGATACAGTGTCCGCCTACCACATGGGAGGCCCAAGGTTCAAACTCAGGGCCTCCTGGTCCATGTGGTGAGCTGGCCCCTGCACAGTGCTGCTGCGCACAAGGTATACCATACCACTCAGGTGTGCCCCCCTTGCAGGGGAGCCCCACGCGCAAAGAGTGCACCCCACAAGGAGAGCCGCCCTGTGTGAAAAAGGCGCAGCCCGCCCAGGAGTGGCGCTGCGCACATGGAGAGCTGATGCAGCAAGATGACGCAACAGAAAAAGAGACACAGATTCCTGGCACTGCTGAGAATGCAAGCAGACACAGAAGAACACACAGCGAATGGACACAAGAGAGCAGAAAATGGGGAGGGGGGCGGGAGAGAAATAAATAAAATAAATCTTAAAAAAAAAATCTCTGGAATTAAATTCAAAGAATTCTGCATGACCTGGTTTCATAGGGACACTGTGAAGTTGTATACTCTCCAAAACCTCCCCAGAAGAAAAAAAAAGAAGTTTTGAAGCATGTCAAAACTACTTCTGGTTACGATCTTTGGGTTGAAGTAGGAAGATGAGAATATCCTAAAAATATAATAGTGCTAAAATTCTGAGGTAAAATTCACTAGGTGGAGTGCTATTGTGCTCTTCAAGAAACAGCAGTAGTTGAGGGTTGCCAAGTACCCTGAGGCACAAAGGACACTGCGTGGGACAGGCGTGGCTCCTGGGCTCAGTGGGTCGTTGAGCAAGGACTGGATGGGTTGGAGACAGTGTGCTTTTATAAGTGTATCCTCACTGAAGAGTAGAGGAAAAGTAAGATTTTTTTAATATGTAACATGGGGTGGCGCATCCTCACTGTGATCCAGGAGTGCTGGGCTGAGGCTCCTCTGGGGAGGAATACGGGAAGGCAAGCGAGTGGTGTGTATGGCCAGTCCCCAGCCAGATCCAGGACAGACACTGTGAACGGATCGTGACCTTCTCTCCGGCCTCAAAGTCCTTTTCAGTCCACTCAGAATCCATCTAAATTGGCATTTGTGGTGATTTGATGCTCTATGTGCCCCAGAAAAACATGTTCTTAAACTGAGTCCATTCCTGAGGGTGGGAACCCATTGTAGGTAGGACCTTTTGATGAGGTGACTTCAGTTACGGGGTGGCCTCAATTAGGATGGGTCTTAATCCTGTTCCTGGAGTCCCTTATCAGTGGTTTGGACCTAGAGAGAGCACCCCAGGAAACGAAAAGAGCATTGAAGACCCAAACATTTGCTGTCCCTGTCTCCAAACAGGGGGACTTTTGTACCCACTTAGTACCCATGATTCAAAGACCTCTCCCCCCGACCCCTGCAGGAAATGTCAGCCTGGTCTTATGACATGGCCAGGTCATGATACCAGTTACTCTTATCATCCAGCGTGCCATGGGGATTTTAATGAAGCAGTGGATAATATTTTTCACTTATTTTTGCAAAGCCCTTGACCTAGAATTTAGACATGAGTTTATGCACACAGGATTAGAGGACAATTAAAATGACAACCATCTTATCACGTTCAGAATTACCCCTACTCATCCTTGAAGTAAATTTTTTCTTTTTCATTTTTTCTCCCTTGAGATGAGATTTCTCAGGACACCCTTCAGGCCTCATGCTCCCTACGTCTCCCAAGCCCACTTAGCACAACGCATCTATCTGTAGGAGCTGGACCCATCCATGGTCTCTGATGGAGGCTTGACCTGGGTGCTTGTTTTCATTAGGATTCTTTAACTTTCGTTAATGGTATTTCGTTAACTGATATTGTCTCAATAAATAAAGAAATTAATTATCATACATTTTTGACATCTAATGGAGTCAACAATCTCCAGTTCCTTGGACCTAACGCCTTTCTGCTGGAAGAATCCTGGATGGCTCAAACAGTCTCCTGCTCACCACGACAGATAAAACTTCCAGGATCTACCAGGCTGACCCTGAAAGGCCTTGATCACAATTGCTGCTGCTACTCTTTATCTTGTCCTGACTCTGGGATGATAGTTTAACTGGGTGTAAAATTCTAGGTTGACAGTTGTGTTTCCTCTGGACTTTGAAGACATGTTTACAAAGTGTTCTGACATTAGTTGATGTTGCTGGCAGTCTCACTACCACTACCTCGCAATAAATGATGTTTTTTTCTTTGCTTAGGTTAAGATGTTCTTTTCATTTTTTATTGTTGATATTCTGCATTTTCACTACAATGTACCTAGTATGCCTTTTTTTTTTTTTTTTTTTAAGGAGGTGCTGGGGATTGGGGGTGAAGCAAGTGCTCCACCACTGAGCTACACCCACTCTACATGGCTTTGGTTTTATATATCCTGCTCAAGAGGCAGTGTTTTTTCAATACAAGAACTCATGTCTTTTTTTCAGTTCTGGAGATATTCCCTGTATGCTTTCTGACTATTCTCTCTTCTTGGAATCCCTATTATATGTATGCTGAAATTCCTCATCCTATGTGTCATGTCTCTGAACTCTTTTTCAGTTATTATATTTCTCTTTGTACTGCTAATTTCTTTACTCTCTCTTCTAAGTCACTGTTGCTGAAGTGTAGTCCATCATTTAACTATGTTTCTTATATCAATGACTATATTTTAAATTTCTGACATTTTTCTTTGGTTAATTAAAAAATCCTATCTGTTCCTTTTTCCAATTATTTCTTTTTGGAGCCTTTGAAACATACTTATTTTACAGTGTCTTTTAGATTTTTCTTTTACCTGTAGAGCTGGTATTTGATTTCTCTTGGTTGATGCATCTGGTGACTTTCTCCTAGTGATTTTGTTTCCTTGCCTGTTTTCTAATTTTTGATGGTAAGCTTATCATTAGTGAAAGATAATTTCTGTGGGAATCTTGGTTCTGTGCTGGGACAGGGTGACGTCTATATGGAGGGCCTGCTAAGGGCACTACAGTTTCATCTGTTTCATACTAGTTTTTATTTTCTTTCCTTGAAGATTTATTTTTTAAAAATATTGTGTTACATGGTTAGTAAGAAATTTTAATTGCACATTTTCTTCTTATTGGTATCTAATAGGCATTCATTACACATTTTCTGACTAAGTGAATACAACTGAATCTTGAAACTATATTATGCATATGAAATCCAGCTTGGGGAGCAAGAAATTAAGTGTCAATTCTCCTGTTCACGGAAAGAAGAGCCAGCTTCCATGTAGCAAAGAGACTGTTAATAAGTAGAGGAGCCCCATATCCAGGCTCTTCTTGGAGTTTCTATTCCATTGAAGCATGAATCAGGGCAGAGCAGGGGAAACAGGGGACAGCCAGATATGGGGTCCACAATAGTATCTGTCCCATCCTCCTCTGCCAGCCAGGTCCTCAGCAGCTGTTTACTGCAAGTGCTGAATAGTTCTCTTGAAGCGTCTGGCCTCAGGGCTAGTGCCTCAGAAAGCCTTTTCTTTCCACATCCGGGAGGGCAATATACCTAAAGGGGGGGAGAGTTGAACCATTTGCCATTAATGATGATGACTAATTGATACTCCATAATCCTTTTGTAAAATTGTTTCTAGGTGATTAAAAGCAAACAGAGTAAAGTTGATTTTATTTCTTTTTAAATCTTATCTCCTACAACGTTCATACATACACACAGTTCTCCCCCTACCATCCTAGGGGTGGAGAGGTAATTTTAACAGAATTTTCAATCAGTCAACTCCATGTTGATTGATTGTAACAGTTACATATTTGCTGGTATTCTTTCAGTAGTCCAGAAGTCTCCCATTCCTTAGCACAAGGACTATGGATGGTTACTTGATCCATAAAAAACAGAAGAGACCCACATGCCACCCAAAATATTCAATGTTACCACAAAATGGGAGATAAAAACATGAAACTAGATGTCTAACTAACCAAAGGCTTGGTGAACAATATGAAGTGACAATAGTTTTAAAAACATTTTTTAAACTGACCCTAGTATGAGACAAGACATGCCAGAGAATGACCATGGATGAGTCATTGAATCAGGTACTTGACTCGGCGTTTCTGTCTAAGCCTCTTTTTTCCTGGGTGCCTGCAGCTTTTTAGTCCTCCATTATAAAGGACTCTGGTACGAGGTTTAAGTCCCACAATCTAATCAAAGACCCTTAACTGAAGTGATCTAATCAAAAGGCCCCATCTCATGGGTTTACAGGCATAGGAATGGGTTCACTTGAAGAACATGATTTTCTGGGGTCCATGAAAGACTCAAACCAGCGCAGTCTTGTAACAGAAAATCCAGTGTTGGTGGTTTTTATTTATAGCAGGAAGTCTGAACCTTTTGGTAGTGGGGTGCCCATTATTCTCTGACCTTCTTTTCTACATGTCTCCAGAGCAGTGGTTCTCAACTCTGCTTACCTCACACAGGGAGCTCTGCAAAAAATCCCAATGCCCAGGCCAGTAACACCGGAATGTCTGAAGGCAGACCTTGGGTGCCCCAGATGAGAAGCTTAGTTTTGGTTTCATACAGGTTTTAGCACCATTTTTCTGTATGGTCTTTTTAACATTTTAAATTTATTTTTTATTTATATCTCTCCTCCCCCCCCCCATTGTCTGCTCTCTGTGTACATTTGCTGTGTGTTCTTCTGCATCCGCTTGCATTGTCATCAGCAGCACTGGGAATCTGTCTCTCTTTTTGTTGTGTCATCTTGCTGCATCAGCTCTCCATGTGTGCGGTGCCACTCCTGGGCAGGCTGCACTTTGTGTGTGTGTGTGTGGGGCGGCTGTCCTTATGGAGTGCACTCTTTACGCATGGGACTCCCCTACATGAGGGACACCCCTGCGTGGCACCGCATTCCTTGCACGTGTCAGCACTGTGCATGGGCCAGCTCACCACATGGGTCAAGAGGCCCCGGGTTTGAACCCTGGACCTTCCATGTGGTAAGCAGGTGCTCTATCAGTTGAGCCACATCCGCTTCCCTCAGTATGGTCTTAGTAGCTGTCAGTTGCTGGTTTGGGTTTAGTGACCTGACAGTGCTAAGGTCAGGATCCCCGTGATTTTCTTGGCTTTCCAGCTTGGTCAGCAGGTGCCAACTGCTGCCTCAGGATCTTGTCTCCATTCGAGGCAAGAAGACCTAAGAAGGGGAAATGGGTAATGCTCACACATCCATTCATAGCTCATTGACTAGAATTTTGTTATGTGGCTTCTGCTAACTCAAATCATTGGAAAAGGGACTATTTGTACTTTTCCAGCCTTGACAGAAGCAGGCAAGAACAGAGAAGACTGGGAATGGATATGGAGTAAGTTAACATGTACTGGGTCTTTCAAAATGTTTATTGTTATTTCAAACGTGAAAAATACATGCCCACTATAGAAAATTTGGGAAAACAGAACAGAAGATAATAGACTCATGCAAACCCTGGCACTTAAAGTCAAGAACTGTTAATGCTCTGACGCATTTTTTTGCCTTTGTTTTGTGTATTTTTCTACAGTTCATATCATGTTGTATTATAATGATGAATTTCATCTTTCCATGTAACATGAAAGGATGAGCATCTCTCTATTTCAAAGTTTTCTTAAACATTATTTTTATTGTCTGCATATCTCATTAAATGTTCCTACACTATAGTTTAACACCTCCCATGGTGATTTGGAGCCATGTACCCCAGAAAAATTTGTGTTCTTAATCTTAATCTGTTCCTGTGAATCCATTGTACGTAGGACCTTTTTTTTTTTGAGGTACAGGGGCTGGTGATTGAATCTGGGACCTTGTATGTGGGAAGCTGGTGCTCAACCACTGAGCCACACTGGCTCCCCTGAGTTGGTTTTTTTGTTTGTTTGCTTGTTGTTTATTTTTATCATTTTTTAAGGAGGCACTGGGAAACGAACTTGGGCTGTGCTCTCAGCCTTTTCTGGAATCAGGACGATTTCCTTAGGATCCCAGGAATGGGACTCCTGGATCACAGAGTTACACCACCGCAAGTCTTGGCATATGTTGCTGAAGAGTCTGCGAGGGCCATCCTGCCTTCGACTCTCAGTGAACCACGCTCTCATTGGGCGTTCTCTGCCACGTTGGCTGTGTGTCCCTCTGCAGATGGATGGGGAGTTCTCTGTCTGTTCAAAAGCTACAGGAGGGAGGGTTCTGCCTGCTCTCATGAGAAGACATAGTCATGTACACTCACTGTTGACTTTCAAAGTATTTCCACCCCCACCCCTAATGCGCTTGTCTGCAGTTGAGTATTTTTGTTTCTCTCACTCTCTCTCTGTTATGACTTAACTCCGCAGACTCGGGCAAACATTCCCAGCATGAGAAGGGGCTTGCTGGCTGGCTGGGCAGCCTGTGCCCCATTGTGGTATTTTGTTCATCCTTCAACCATACTCCATCCTCCTTACCAGAGCTGTTGCCATGGCAAAAGCCCTTCTTTGGGCATTAAGTGTCCTACACGCTTGCTATGTTTGATATTTTACCTTTTCAAAAATTCTTTGGGGAAATTCAAGTTAGCCTGTTGAACAAAACAAACTTTTTATCATCAACAAGGGCTCAGGGCGGCAGCTTTGATGAAAGGGAAGTAGTCAAACACCGGAAACCAGAGCGAGCGGGTCACATCTAGCTCCACTTGAGACACGAATGGAATGGGAGGCCTCTTGGTGGCTGGTGGAAATTAACTCACGGCCCAGACGCTGCTGGGGAGGCTCTAACCGCGGTTATTGCTGGGAAGAAATGAGCCCCGGCGCAAACCAGTCTTAAAGGTGCGTGGGTCGCTTTTGGCCGCCACCACTGGAGGGATCAGAGATTTCTTCTACAGTCTCTGGGGGTCCTGGGGCTGGCGCCGCGCACAGTTCCCTTCAGCCTGGAAGGGCTGAAACGGGCGCACACTGAGAACTTTGCAGAGACTGAGCACGTGAGCTCAGGAGGCCAGCGGCCCTCCCTCCATCCTCACCACCTGCTTGTCCACCGTTTAAGATAGGCTTGCTTTTCTCGGCATTTTTTAAAAACTTTGCCATTAAAAATGGAAGTTTCACAGTAAATTCTTTTAAGTATTAGGCTTCTTGGCTTCACTGGAAAATCTTTTTTTTCCTTCAAAATAGATTTTCATGAATTTTCTTCTTCCTTTCCTCTTGTCATTTTTCTTTTTTTCTTCTCCCTCCCTCCCTTCCTCCTCCTCCCGCTCATTCCTTCTTCCTTTCTCCTTCTTTCCTTCTCTCTCTTACATATATATATGTGTTTATTTTGCCTGTTTAATGGGATTCACTTTGGCAAAGGAGAAAGAGAGTGAGGTGTGCAGCCAGACAAACCCTGGTTAGAAGGC
The DNA here is from genome assembly GCF_030445035.2 of Dasypus novemcinctus. Taxonomy (NCBI): domain Eukaryota; kingdom Metazoa; phylum Chordata; class Mammalia; order Cingulata; family Dasypodidae; genus Dasypus; species Dasypus novemcinctus. The sequence goes on along the minus strand of NC_080676.1, from coordinate 6,902,165 downwards.
ATACTTTTAAATTTAGTAGCTACGTGGCCTTGGCATAGGGTGGTTTGTTTGGGAGTGAGGGAGTTCTTGGGAACTGAGACTTTTAGTGCTAAATCTGACACAGTTCTGGGCAAACTGGGATGGTCGGTTCTCTTACTTGGGCAACTCTCTGAGCCCTGTTTATTTTTCCTACATGAAATGGGGATAATAATGCTGTCTCATGGGATATTTTGAGGATTGAGATTATGTACAGAAAGGGCCTGCAACTACATATGTGACCTGGTGGGTTCTCAATAGACGAGGATGATATTAATATTAATAATCTGAAATTTTTTAAGATTCAAAGTTCTCTTTCACCATCACACGCTTCTGCCATCATCCCTCTTTCTGTCATCTGATCACAGAGGGAGAGTTTTATTATGTTTTCTTCTATTTTATTAGGGTTTGGGTTGCTGAAGTTTTTCTCTGTTTTTCAATTAAAAACAACAATCAGGAATTTTGCCTGATTCCTAATGCTGCTGAGTAGAGTCTGAACATAACATACTGTTGAATACATTGCGATTAGCTTCTGGAAACAGAGACTCACTGACCACGGGAAAGTGTTCCTCTTTAGATCCAAGATATTCTGGGCACGCATGCTACGCGCTCCTTCTTCCCGAGCTGCAGGCCCATGTGCTCCTCCCTCAATGCACGTTCAGGGACGGGCGTCTCCTCTGGGGCTTTCCCTACGACGGGGCAGTGGAGACCACACCACTTGCCAGCATCAGGCCTCCTGCCCTCAGACAAGCCTGGCTCTTTCTGGGCACCTCTGGCCTGGAAAAGGTGGGGAGACAGGGGAGGCCTCTGGGGTGGAAATGAGGAAATGAGGTCCCTGTGGCCCCGGGGGGGAACCAAGAGCTTAAACCCGAAGACGCCGGTCCTTGCTCCGGCTTCCCCGGACACGTCTGAGCAAGGCCTTGCCCCTTTCTACTCCCTGTTTGCAGCAGGGCATGCGCTTCTGTGACCCATCTTCAGAGGTGAGAAGTGATCAGACGGAGAAAGGGGTGCTAAAGGATCTCCAGAAAGGAAGGAAAACGAAAGCCACGCAGCGTGAGGTCATTTCTGGGCTCATGACCATGTAATTGTATTGGTCCAGAATAAACAGAGAGTTCTGCTCAGCAGTGAGTAATTGGCTTCCCCTTCCGAGCTGCCTGTCATGATCAGCTCTCCAGGGCACGGCTGTACCTGCCCCTGAGCACTTCCTTCCTGGGTGGGACTGGTGGGACTTCCTTACTTGGACTTTTCTTATTGTCCCCTCAATTTTCAGTTTTATTCTCTAGGTATAAAATCAAAATATTTTCAATGAAGAAAATTTGGAAAGTACTGAAAAGTACAGACAAGGAGGAAAAAATATTGTATCTCCAATCAGAGGTAAGCATTTAAAAAAATATTTTGGAATGTATGTCTTTCCAGGACAGTTTTCAATGCACTATTTAATAAAGTTAAGATTAGGGAAAAACTCTTAATAATTGTAATGGCTGATATTACTTTACTTATGTATGAACTGTTACTTAATGAGTCCTCTTTGAATTATTATTATTATTTTTTTGAGGTACCAGGGCCGGGAATTGAACCCAGGACCTCATATGTTGGAAGCCAGCTCTCAACCATGGAGCCACACTGGATCTCCTGAGTTGTTTTTTTCATTTCTTTGCTTGTTGTTTGTTTTTGTTTTTAGGAGGCTCCAGGGATGGAACCTGGGACCTCTCAGGTGGGAAGCAGGCGCTCAGCTACTTGAGCCACATCTGCTCCCTAATTGGATTTTAAGGTGGCTTCAATTTCATTATTCTAAACAATTAATACACATCTTTGGGCATAAATATTTATGATTATTTTCTTAGGACAAATTTGAGGAAGGGATAGCTGGATCAAAGGACAAATAATTTTAGCCTTCTTTCATATAAAATATAACATTACTTTTACATTCTCCCCAACCCGTGTAAGGAAAATACAGGACAAAGTAGAATGTTTTCTACGGAATGGTCTTGAGAGGTTCTCAGTCTCCAAGAAAGACCTAAGTCTCCCTAAAAGGATCTTCAAGGTCAAAGTCTATGATTTCTTTTACTAATATAGCAGAGATGGCCAAGAGATTTCATCTCATTTGATCATTAGGTAGCAGCTGCCTTTAATACTGAGTATTGTGTTAATGTATATAATAAAAACCTTTACTATTAGATACTTAAATGAAAAAAAAAATTATATTCCCTTGCTCCAGGCTGGAACTTGAGACATTTTAGAAACACCTTGTCCCCACAACATAGCATCTTGCATTTAATATTAAACTAAATATTTCTTTGCTCATCCTCAACTCCTAACAACTTACATGCTCATTTCATATTAATTTGGGCTATTATGAAGAGAAAATCCTTTTCTTTATCTAACTGTGGATTGGGAGACATGAGAAATCAGTCTGGCTTCTGCTGGAAGAATGAATAATTCAAAAGCAGTTGTGAGGCATATGTAAATGTTTCAGCATTGCAAAATCAAAGAAATGGTCCCTGATGAGGATTCCGAAATACACCTGGTTGTGTGTGGTGCATTTGGGTGGGTGTGATCACTGAAGAGTGTTTGGGAGCTTTGGGTCACTCAGGTAGACTGGTCCTGCGTTGGGGGATAGTGGGGTGAGATCAGGGTTGTTGGGGAATTCAAGATAAAGTGTAAAACACTAAGCACAGTACTGATTATCATAGGGACTCAGTGAAGAAATGAAAGAAAGAAATCATGTTTGGTTACCTATTGTAATTGATCCTTCAAAGTCATGTAACTGGTTGGCAGTGGAATGAGGATCATAATTCAGGTTTCTAATTCCAATCCTAGTGTGTTCTCCAGGGCAACACATCAACTCTGAGACGCCAGGCACTTTGGCGAAAACCGAGGCCGTTGCAGTGGGTGTCCCTGTGCAATGTCCTACAGAAGCAGGAGGGGACTGGATACTACCCAAGAAGAAAAAGGCAAAAGCAGTAGGAGCAACCATCACGCTTCCTGGTGGGAATGGTAAGCCTGAGAAGCAAACCAAGAGAGAGGAAAGCACAACTGGGATAAGGCAAATTCCTGATCACACCTCTGGATCCAGCTTGCCTGAAGCTAGACTTCCCCTCAGGTATGCCAGCTCGGTAAGCCCTCAGTGCTCTTTTTGTCTTAAACTTGTGCAGGTTGTCTGTCACTTAAGTAAGTCCTCTACTTGCATTATTCCATTAGCCTTACTGTCATCGTTTTATACATAAGGAGACTAAAGTTTGAGGCTCAGAAAGGTTAGGTGCCTGGATTTGCGCTTGGGCTGCACTAACTCTGCAGCTCCTGCTGTTTCCACTGCCTGGAGCAGCCTCGGGAAACACCGCTAGTTGAATGGCTGAACCCACACCTTGGCAGCCCTGAGAGGCGGGGCATTTGCTCTCCCCTTCACTGATGATGAGCAGGCTAAACTTGGTCCTTGGACCCCATGTCCAGGCCTGGCTTCACTGGGAACCCCCTTTTGGTCAGGTTTCCCAACCTGTGGGAACCACCGGCTGGGCTGGCTGCAGAGCCCCTGGCCTCCACGCAGCCAGGCGGCTGGGGGGCGGACACAGGTGCCTGCTCCAGGAATCCCCGCGGCAAGATGCACTTGGCTTCTGAGGTGCTGGACCCCCCGCCTCCACTTCCCAAAGCTTAGGCAAAAAGAGCGGAAGCTGTTCAAATGTAAGGTAACAGCGTTTTTAATATTTAAGTAATAAAACACGCAGGCACAACAATAAGAGCAACAACAACAAAATCACAAAGCACGGTCACACCATAGGGATGCTTTCAGGTAATTGTGTTGGGCAGAAACCCTGCATATTGAGAACTCAACTGAGCCAAACCTCCCTCAGACCCCACCGGGACTTCCTGGGGGTAGGAAGGAGCGCTCGTTGTGCCCAGGGCCTTTTGCTCAGAGATGACCTTCGCGGGAGTCTTGAGACACTGCGGTGGCTCCGCATTTTTGCTTTTGTTTTTTCTCTTGTGTTGATTTATCTCATTACCCTGTGCCCTGTCTCAGGTAATGAGTTCTTGGAGCGCCTTCTCTGATTTGGTCTAAAACCGTTGCTGTTTCAGTGAGAAGAGTCCACATTTCCTGCTCCGGCCCTTGGCATCCACGCTTCCTCACTGTTCAGTGGCTGGAATCTGGTCTTTCCGCAGCAGTGTCTCCACCTCTTGGTGTCTGCCCGTCTCCTTGGAGACCACTTTCCTAAGCACTATTGGCCTGAGGACTTTTTTCTCCTAAATAGTAACCCAATGGTCGGATTCCCCCAGGGTCCCAAGGTCGCCCTTACTTGGTAGATTTGAGATCCCACCCACACCTGAGTGTCCTGGGGGCCTGAGAGGCTGGGTGGGTTTCTGGTGGCCTGGAGGAAGGAGTTTAGATTTTCTGCTCCTAAAGAGCAGGTATGTAAGCTCAGGGAAGGCCTGCGGCTGCAAAGAGCTGCCAGTTCCATTTGAACATGAATAATCCAACCACTCTGGGTGAAGTAAGTGAAGGGAGCACACAGCTCTCAGAACAACAAAGCCCACCACAGTGCCCGGTGAGGCTGCTGTCAACCCGCAGCACCTGCTGCCAAGAGTCGATGGGCACCAAGTGGAAACAACGTTCAATCCAGCCTCCCCATTTTTGTTTAAAGGAACTGGTGTCAACCCACTACCTAAGATCTGTTGTGTTCTATTATTTGTTTTTCACTCTGACTCTATTTTGTGTAGAGTCCTGGAGACCTCAAAGAGGAAGGCTAAGGATCAATGAGCGTTTTGTGGGATTCAGAGTTAAGTGTGACTTTACAAAGTATAATATAGACAACATTGAAGCAATTAGTTTTTCATTTCTTTCTGTAGATGTGCAGGGGTGAGACTAATTCGCAAAGATAGTGTATTATTTTACTAATACTTATTTATTCCAACTATGTTCAGGACTTAGATTACCACCCCCACCCTAATTCTTTTCTCGTCTGTCTAGGGACAAATTCTGACCTTGACAGAAAGGATTTCCACTGGAGATTTCAGGAAACACCACGGATAGCCCGGGTAGCTAGAATTGGTGGATGCCAACAGAAGCCAAAAGGCTTGGTTTCCTCAAACTGAAAATCATTTTGGTCCAGGTAACATTCAAAATCACAGTGCAAGAAAACTCAGGTAAGGGACTGGAGAAATATCAGATATCTTTCCCCATCATCTCCCCTTCAATTCAATGTTTATTAGTAGCCAAATCAGTGGTGGTGGGGTGGGGATGGAAGGAAAAGGCAAAAAATCAAATAGTAGAAAAACGTCTTTTGAGTGACTCACTGTTTTTCCTTGAAAAGTTTTGCTGGAGGACAAGCTGGAAAGTAGATCATCAATGGACTTATTGAACTGGAAGGAGGAGGGAGCCTGTCTAATAGGGGATTCAAAACACTTTCATCAGGTTAGAAAAATTGTAATAAAAAAAGAACCAGAGGACTGGAAGATGTGAGCTATAGACTCTACTTCATAATTCAGCTGGCTTGTAATGGACTATTTAGAGACAGGTGCATGTGGCGAAGACTTTCTGGCCTCCTGCCACAAAGGAATCAAGGCTTTTCTAACTTTCAGCTATCGAGTGAGTCAAAAGCAATAAGGAATCATGGTCAAATCTCTTTTTTTTTTGGGTGAGTCCTACTTGGGTAGTTCCTTCTGCCCATGCCAAGGTGTCTTGGGGCACTACACGTAGTCATACTTTGAAGGGTGGGACTGCATCTCCTCCTCTGGGCGGGCACCCCCGTTGTATATCTTGCTTTTGGTGTTGGGCCCAAGACCAGTGCTGGCCTTGAAGCCTCCTGACTTGTAGGTGACGTTGTGGCCCGAGGCATGGTAAGACACGGTTTTGTAGCTGAAAGAAAAAGAAACATTTTATGACCACAGGGACTTTGGAAGGGTGAACCAGCTGCCCCCATTTACCCTAGATTGTCTCAGATCTATCACTAAAAGTCCCAAATCCCAGGAAATCCCTCAGTTCTGGGCAAACTGGGACGGTTGGTCCCACTGGTCTTTGGGATGCTGGTTTTCTGCCTCTACAATGGAGCAGAATTTCTTGCTTTGGATTAGGGCTTTGCTGAGCTGGTGGTTGACTAGTCAGGTCCCTCTGTTAATCAATTAAAAGGAAGCTGAAGGAAGCGGATGTGGCTCAAGCGATTGAGCTCCTGCCTATTACATGGGAGGTCCTGGTTTCGGTTCCCAGGGCCTCCTGGAGAAGACGAGCAAGACTGCAAGTTGGTGAGATGGGCAGGCATGGTGAGATGATGCAACAAGATGATACAACAAGGAGACACAATGAGGAAAGATAATGAGAGACATAACAAAGCAGGTAGCTGAGGTGACTCAAGCAAGTGAGTGCCCCTCTCCCACACGGGAGGTCTCTAGTTTGGTTCCCAGTGCCCTCCTGAAGAGAAGATGAGAGCACACAGCAAATGGACACAGAGAACAGTTAGCACAGACAACAAAGGGGGGGGGGGATGAATAAAAAAAAAATCTTAAAAAATAAAAGGAAACTGAGGGTGAACATTGTTTTGCCAAATTCACAGAATTTGTCACCTGGAAGGTAGCTTTGTGCAGCCCATCTCCTCCAATCTGCTCGTTTTATGGATGAGCTAACTGAGGTCCAGAGTGGTACCTCCAGGTCCATTTGTGGAGTTACAGGGTTTCTCAGTAGCAGTGTTAGTGACATTCTGGAACACATACTTGTTTGTTGTGAGAGGCTGTCCTGTGCACTGTGCACTGCAGGGAGTTTAACAGCATCCTGGCTGTACCCACCAGATGCCAGTGTTAACCACATCCCTGTCCAGTTGCAGCGAACAGAAATGCCTCCAGATGCTGCCGGATGTCCCCAGGGGCAAAATCGCTCTCCCCGAGAGCCACTGAGTTAGACTTCTGGAGCAAGAAGGAACCTAGAGGGATGGCTTTTCCCCTTCGAATATGATTGCACCTAAATCTGGTCATGCTGAAATGTCCCTGTACTTCAGGATTCCTCAACAAGAGAAGGGTCAATAATCTTTTTGTCAATAAAGGTCTTCCATATACTTAAACTCATTTTGGCTTCCAAGTCTACGGTAAAAGGGACTCCGATCAAATGGGAAGTTTGGTTGCATTGGGATGGAAGACTCACTTGCTGTCTTCTGGCACCAGGCCCCGGCAGGCGATGCACATCATCACGCCGCCGATCAGGGTGAGGCCTCCGGCCACCCAGCCCACGAACAGAGCCGCGCCGAAGGTGTACCTGAGCGGAGAGGGCGGCCGTGAGTTCAGCCGGCTCAGGGCTCCAGGCGCCACCCAGCTGCCCGGCCCGTGGCCCGCCTCCCTCTCTGACCCTCCTCCCCCACCTTGTTCCACACCCACCGCCCCCCGCCCGTACCCCTTGAACACCCTCTCCCTTGCATCATAGCCAGCTAGAGTCACAGTCCTGGGAGAACAGAAGTGAGACTGATGCTCGTCGGCTCAATGGCCGGGCGATTCTCGGGCCCTTAGCATCAGGGAGGCTCTAACTAACCGAGGTCCCGAGGTAACTCCCGGTCCATCTGTAGAGTCACGGCAGGGTTTCTCGACAGCAGTGCTAGTGACATTTGGGTTATAAGTCTCAGGCCCCAGAGAAACGTCTCAGAAAGTCCCTCTTCCCTGTCAACTCTCAAAGGGGAGTCCTTGAAGGTTTGGCAAGAGAAGTTTGAGAGATATAGAACCATTCTTAAGTTATTATTATTATTTTTTTTGGGGGGGAGTAGGAAACACTTTATTCTTTAAAAGCAATTGTTTTTAGAGAAAGGAATCAGAACTGTACTGGTCAGTAATCACAGTGGCCATCATCAGAACAGTACATGCTATCAAAAAAACCAAATTTCTCCCCACGGGATGAGCCGCATCTATGACAACGTGAGGAACACGTGAGCCTGTTCCGTGTGCCTTGGCTTACTCTAAACCAGGGGTTTTTAACCTTTTGTGTTCCATGGACCCCTTTTCCAGTCAGGGGAAAACCATGGACCATTTCCTAAGCCCACACTATACCGGGTATTATTTAATAGATACATCACACCCGCACCAGCATGCCCCCACCGGAATGCTGTTTTGAGTTTAAATTCTAGCTCACAGACCCCTGGTCAAGACCCCTGCTCTAAACACTTTGCTTTGCTGCAGCAGATGATCAAAGGATTTGACTGTACTTTCTCTCAAGGATTATTTTGGAGAGGATTTTAATTCCCTGAGTTCTTAGAGTGGCGTTTCATCTCCCTCTGCTGGACCATAACTTCCGTGAGGAGGGGACCTTGTCTGAAATCCCAACACTCTGAACGGCTCCTGGGACACAGCAGGTGCTTAACGCATTTGTGGAATGAAGGAACGGATGAATGAGAGAAAGCAGCAGCTGCAGAAGGCAGAAACATCACTCTTCTCATCTAGGCTGCAGCTTGCTCATTCCTAACTCAAGCTTTTACCTGTCCCTAGCTAGACTCCCGTCGTGGGCTGGAGACGTAGTTGACGCTCCTTGACATGCCTGGGCTCCTAGCGACTCTTCCATTGCCAACACAATGGCGCCCCGGGAGAGGGTTAGGTAAACACGGCGAAGTGCCGCTGTATTTCAGGGCAAATGTCAGAGCGGCCCCAAGTCATATAGCCGAGGCTATTTCACTGAAATGAAGCTCATGAATTGACAGGTCGTTGTTGATTTCTGATAGGGCCCGGCTGCCTCTGATACAGTTTTGCTGTTTCAGGCACCGGCGGTCACGTTAGGCGTGTGTGTTTCACGGGATCCCTCCAGCGGCATTCGCCGGGGAGCGCGAGCCCTGCTGGCCGGGGAGGTTACCTGGTCTGGACGGTCTGCACCATCCCGCCCATGCCGGTGTACATGCCGGCGGTGGTCATCCAGAAGTCAGTCACCAGCATGTTGGCAAACACAGACACTCCCGCAATTGCACACAGACCTGTGGGCCAAGAACGAGAAAACGCGGGAGTCAGCTTTAAAGGGACGACAGTGTTTCTGAGGGAGCTTGCGCTTACACGAGCTCTTAGATGAGCAGGCTGCGGAATATCCCTTCCTATAACGGAATGGCCAGTCCAAAGCGTTGAGTATTGGATTCCCGCTACGTGCTAGACGCTGGTGCTCAGAATCCCTCATCTCACTCACTGCAGAAGGATTTGCGTGTACGTGTCATGGGACTTGCCACCCATTTTGCAACTAGAGGTCAATAGTTGAAATGTTTTTGGCCTAGTCCTTTGACAGCGTCTTTTAAAATCATTTTATTTCCTTTAAGAATAGAGTTAGGTGTCTATTTTAAGGCTGAGAACCTCTTCCAATGGGTTGGCAGCTGAGAAGGACCTTTACACCCAATTCTGTAGATCCGAACTCAGATCTTGCCTCCCAGTGGGAAGAGCTCTGAACCACGTTCGATAGTGAGGGAGGGGCCAGGTCTCCTCTTTCAGGCTGACTTTTGGTTTTGACGTTCCTGGAAGCACATTGGAGGGTGGGGAGCTCAGGCTCCTGGTGTACCTGAGATGATGAACATGATCCCGGAGGTCAGCGTCATGTTGGCTTTGGCCGAGTCCTCCATGTTGCCGATGCGGATGCACTTGAGGGCGAAGATGGACACCAGGAGGCTGATGGCCCCCACGACGATGCCCACGATCATCAGGGCCCGCACTGCCTGCAGCATGGCTGTGGGTAAGGGGCGAGATGCCAGCACACAAATGAGACCACTTTCACAGGGCAGCTTTAGGCTCTACACAACGCAACATGGCAGCCACATGACCAGCACCAAACCCCTGGGCAAAGGCAAGTCCATAAGCTGTGAGGCTTGTCCCTGTCCAGGGATGTGGAATCAAGGGGGATGCAAAGCTCGTCTCTGACTGTCCTCTGATGGAGGAAGGACTGAAGGACATGCGCGCAAATGCCCATAGAACGAGAAAACTATGGCTGGTTGGAGCTGGGGTGGCCCTTGGAATTTATCTATTTCACGTTCCTCATTTTGCAATTTGATAATCTGGGGTCCAGGAGGGGGATTACTGGGCACGAGGATGACAGTAGTCAGATGTGGCCTTACCCTCGTGGCACTTATGCCAAAGTGGGGAAATAGGGAAAGTCATTCACTGAACATGTCAACTACGAGTATGATGAATTTCACAAAAGGAAGAGAATCCAGTTTTCCATGTCTTCCAGAGGGAAAAGAAGCAGTTCTGATAGAGTGGGAACTAAAGAACCACGCGAAGATATAATTTGCTGGATGCCAATCTTTCCAGTATATTCCCATTTCCTCAAGTAACCGATAGAGCTGCTTTTCAAACTATTTGCTCTGAAGAACTATTACATTTAAAAAAAATTTCTAGCCTGTCACAAATTATTTTGAAAAAACACCACAAAATCACATGCTCAAATTTCAAATTGTTCTAAAAGTTTAGAAATGTTTCCTGCTCCATCTCTTGGTCACAGATGATGAATCCAGCCAGGGCATCTGACTCAACCTGGACAGGTGAGATCTTCATGCAGAACGCCTGTACTGTGTACCACAGAGAACATCAGATCAATTTCTCTCTAGTAGCTGAAGGTATAAGATGTCGTCCATGGGTTCTGCCAGGTTCTTCTTGCCAGCAAGGTACTGGGAGCTGTAAGTTCCTAATAGAATGTACCCTCCAAACTTGGAGACTTAACCATAAAATGTCTTCCTTTGAAAAGAGATGCTAAGAATGTATAAAGGAACATTCTTTCCTAATCTTCTCAGGGAATAACCTGTTGTGACAGTTTGAAGCTCAATGACCCTCAGGGAATCAGATTATCAAAGCTAACCATTCCTCTTGGTGTGAACCTATTGTGGGTAGGAACTTTTGTACAGAACATTTGTGGGGTGACTTTAGACTTCAGAAAACACCCTCGGGGCTGTTCTGTTTTGGATGTTACTGCCAGAACTCTGGGAGGAGAAAAGGAAAGAACTTCTCCTTACCACCACCGCCCCCCCCATCTTATCTTAGCAACTACAAATCTGCTCAGGAACCTGCTGAAATGTTTAGAAAACTACCATAGTTCTGCTTTTATAAGCCTTATGCTAGTCAGAGAACAAATTCATTTATCTCTTTGCAGAAGCACATGGCAAGGCATTTGGTTGAAAAAAAAAAAAAAAGCCAGTTGAAAACCAATCAACTTAACAAAAAATAATTAACCGAGTAAGAGAAAAGATGTCCCTTCCTCTTTCCATGGAAACTCACATTTGTCCGGGACCTTGTCAAGGGTGGGTCGCTGACTCTCCTTTGACTGAGAGGCTCTAATGTTCGTCTTTGGAAGCGTTTCACAGCTGGGGTTGTGGCTGATGTGTGCAGCCTTCCTGGGCAGAGTTGGTTGGGAAGGGATGGCCATGCGGGTGGGTGGGAGGCGGACGCCCTGAGGGCTTGTCTAATGTGGGTTTGCAGCTGGAGTGCCACAGGAGCCCTTGGGTACAGGAGCCCTGGTCAGCCTATATGGTCAGCCTTTGCCTCGGGTGGTCAGAGGCCCTCCTGCCTCTGCCGGGTCTGGTTTGCATGGCGAGGTCTCCCTTCTCTGCTGCTCTCTTCTTTACTGGCTCTTGCTTTCAGAGAGGGGTCCCCCTGGACACTGAGCTCCCTTTCATTTCTTAAAACCTCCTCTCAGCTTGCTCCTACCCCTTTGCCCCAGCCTGGGGCTGGAAAAGATACATTGTTTATATCTCGTGGGTCCACTATCAGAACCAGAACTCTGGGCCTGGAAGGATGGCCCTACTTCGGGGAGAGAGCTCTTCTGAGAGTGGAAGCTGCGAGGGAGACCACAGGAAGTGGGAGGAAATGTGCTCCATCTCTCATTGCTAGAAAACCCCTATGCCCTGTAATGACCATGGAGATGCACAGGGGAAACCGAGCTTCCCTTCCAGCCAGAAGAGTCTACCATCTAGAACCCCCATAGTTCTCCACAAGTGGGTAACCAGAGAAACAGCCCCCAAAGCAGGTGGGTTTCTCTTTTAACCACTTTGCCTCTTCCTGATATTCTGATCAAGAGGCATAGGCTTATCACCTGATAACAGGTGAGTCAAGACATTCTGTAGACTAATTCCCAGCAGGGAAGGTGTGACTATATTCTCAGGAACAATGAGGTGTTATCAGACCTGATGGGTGGGTAGGATTGGGGCTAAAAGAAGCAAACAGAAAAATGGGAACTGGGAGTTCTCTCCCTGATGCAAAATATCTTATTCTTCCAAACCATTTATGGACTGACGGACCTCAGGAGGTCAAGAGAGGTCAAGAAAAGCAGGTGGCCACACTGCCCTTGATCTCAGCTCACCTGTCTCTCACTGGAGGGTCCTGCCACTGCACCAGTTCAGCCCACATGTTTGCAAACACATTTAAAAAAATTATTTGTCTGTGAGGTCAAGGACCTGAGTTTGCAGGTCACTTCCTCCTCTGTCCTCTTTGTTGAGTGCCCTGTGTGCTTCCCTTCCACTACCTCCAGGAGAGGACATGGAATTAACGTGCAAGTCATCCACTCTTTAAATTTAGCACTCCTGATTACTCTTAGTTAATGATCTTGCTAGAAATGAGCGGAGAGGCTGACTTGCCCTCTGCTTTTATTGTGCTCGAGCCCAGACCAATGTCATCGGCTCTGAAGGCAACTCTTACAGCCAGGAGGGTCCTGAATATACGGCAGGGAAAGGGCGCAGGCTTTGAAGTCATTCAGCCTGCTGTTCAGCGTCCTGCTACCTCCATTTCCTATCCACGGACCTTGTCCCCATCTCTGAGTCTCAGTTCTCACCTTCGCCAAGACACGTTTCCCTCTATTGTTGTGAAGATTAAACTGGAGGGTCTATGTAAAGTGTCCCAGAAATGGTAGCGACTTTTATTTCTGGATTCTGTCCTCAGAGTACCCAGTTTGGAATACAGTGAGGGGAACTCTTGGGCTATAAATTACACAGAGCTAGTAATATACAGGTAAAGAGTCCTGCTACCACCACTGCCTACCTCATTAATCTATTTGTAGATTACATAATACAGCATGTCGACTGAATTAAAGTATTCTCTGGCTCTAAGTTCCAGATAGACATGGTACATATTTGTCAATGAAGGAAAAATTAAATGAGATTTTTCAAGAAAAGTGCTTTTACTTACAAAGAGTTTAATAACTGGCAGTGATTATTATGATTATTAAATGAAATATTATATGTGGCATGTGCTTCATGCCTTTGTAGCACTTTAAGGCTTATTTCTCTGCTGGGTGGTTGTAGAGGTGTAGGGCAAACTCAACTCTGCACTATTTCACTGCAAACTCGCATTACTGTCTCCAGGCATTTCACCCAGCTCCTCTGCTTCAGGTCTCTTCTCTCTAGGCTCCTTGTCCGGCTCGGGAAAATGCCTCAAGCAGCTGCTTCTAATGTTAGAGCCCCTCTAGGCATTGGGCCCTGGCTGGTTAGGGTTACTCCTTCCGGCTTCTCTGGAGCCCCACTAGCATCATTAAGCCCCCCTCAGCCCCTTCTCTGGCTGCTCCGTCTCCTTACATTCCGGGCTTCAACTTTTGAGTTTCTTTTTAGCCATTTCCTCCTGGTAATCTTCTTGCCTCTGTCGGCTAAGACTAAGTGATCAAACAAATGTTTGCATTTCTGGATGCCAAATTCCATTGTAGTCACCCCTGCTGCGTGAGGACGGGCTCTTAAATCCACGCATTTAGGAACTGTTCTCCATGGCCACAAATTATGGATGATGAATGCATTTCCCTTTCTGCAAACTTAGGCAAAGGCAATGTCTTTCCCGGCATTTGGTAGAACTCCGTTCCCTTGCCGAGATGGGCAGGGCTGACTTACATCCTGGGGTGGCTGCTGGAGCTGTGCCCCAGTTCCAACGTTGTGAGGCAGGTTAGCCAGGTTAGCCAGGGAAACGAGGAGAAGACAAGCCACAGCATGGCTGACAGACAACACGGCTGACAGACAACATGGCCGACAGACAAGATGGCGGGAAGACCTCACTGAGACCTTGAGTTCAACGTTGAGGTTCAGTTTCTTTTTCCAGGACCTCCCCTTGGCCCCAAATATTCCAAACAGTCCTCACCATTGGTCCCACCATTGGAGGGGTAACCAATAACAACTGGGGCCCATCCCCTTATCCATAGCAAGGGGGAGGAATAATTAACAGTTTAAAAGGTAACCATACGAGGCAGAGCTCACTCTCTCTGCCAGGAGAAGCCTGCACCAAATCTTGGTGTGTAGGGAAGCAGACTTGGCCCAGTGGTTAGGGCGTCCACCTACCACATGGGAGGTCCGCGGTTCAAACCCCGGGACTACTGGACCCGTGTGGAGCTGGCCCATGCGCAGTGCTGATGCTCACAAGGAGTGCCCTGCCACGCAGGGGTGTCCCCCGCCTAGGGGAGCCCCACGCACAAGGAGTGCGCCCTGTAAGGAGAGTCACCCAGTGCAAAAGAAAGTGCAGCCTGCCCAGGAATGGCGCCGCACACACGGAGAGCTGACACAACAAGATGATGCAACAAAAAGAAACACAGATTCCCGGTGCCGCTGATAAGGATAGAAGTGGTCACAGAAGAAGATGCAGAGAATGGACACAGAGAGCAGACAATTGGGGGGTGGGGGAAGGGGAGAGAAAAAAAATCTTGGTGTGTATTTCCATCTTTCCCATTTCTCAACAAGTACTGTTCTTTCCCCATTTCCCGATACATTCTTTTTACTGGCCTAACTAAACTGGCATGGTCTTAAATTCATTTATGCAACATAGCCAAGAGCCTGGAAGAATCCAGCGCTTGCCCATCTTCAGCTGGCTCAGCCCAGCTTGACTTTTCATAGCACAGCTGGGAGCCAACACCGAAGGTGGCCTCCACCTCCCCTTGCTCCACCCCTCAGTGCCTGTTGACAGCCCCGCGGGCTGCTGGGAGAAGTACAAAGCAGGTACATTAGGGAGCTCTACTACAAGACGGCTGACAAAGAGGTAAGACCAATAGTTTCCAAGTGCCCTGAACCAGACCTTCATGTTTATAGGCCTCAGATATTTGAAGAAATCCTTCCTCCCAACTCACTGTGCCCTGAAACCTTTCTCAGAGAGCCCAGAACCTCTCCCTTTGTGGCTAGGCACCATCTTCGGGCGTCTTGGGGACACCTGGGTTTCTTCTCTAAGACCTCTCTGTCTGGCCTGATGTGGGAAAAAAGTACCCGGCAACACCAACTCTGCTCCCTTCCCACCCTCCCCACTTTCCCCACTCTTTTCTTTCTCCTTACTTTTTTGGAAAATTCGGTATTTCACACATCAAAATTGTGCCTCTTCTCCATGACCATACTGACATTCTTCTGACTCTAAGTGCCAAGGAATTTTTACAATACAGAAACACCACCTCCTTCCTGACCCCCCATCCCCCCCACCAAAATGCCTGGCCTCTGAAAGGCCACGTTATACACGGTCTTGTACCAGAAGACATTTTATAGGTACAGGAATGCAATAAAGCTTGTCTGAAAAATGAATATGACTCAGGGGTATGTATCCTTCTGCACTGTCATTGGCTTCCCCTGTCTGGTGTTCACAGATTTATCTAGGTAGCACCGCTAAAACCAGCAGGGGGGACACCTTGCAGCCCAGGCAATTCCTGTCCCAGTGCTCCCTGGGGCCCTGATGGACTGTGAGTAGAAATGACTTGGGTCATTTCCAGGCTAAGCCCTACAGAGCTGCCGTGCCTCCTTTCGTCTTTTCTTTTCCAGCGCCAACAGCTTTGACCAGTGTAGTCATAAGAGGACGAGGCTGCTGGTCTCACGATGGACTTGATGTGGCAGGAAGTAAACGTTCACTGGTAAGCCACCGAGATGTCTGGGTCGGTTTCTTGCAACAGCTGGCAGTTCTAAGAACCCCTCCCTCCGTGAAGCCGTTGCTGACTCTGTCCCCTCCCAACTCCTCCCACTGAACAATCACTGCCCTCCTGGTTCTCCCCGCCGCCCGGGTCAAAGCCTCCCGAGGTGGTGCTGCCTGTGCCTGGACGTTCGGGCACAGGGCTGTCCCTCCACTGGGTCCGAGGTGCCGACAGGGCCAGTTTTGTGACCTCGGAGTGGGTGTGTCACACTTGCTGGGGTTCTGAGCGGTGTCATGAGGGGCAAGACGGCCACGCTGTCAGAGTGCCCCGGGGTTGGTGCAGAGTCTTGGGGGATGTCCTTCGACTTGGGGGTGTGAGGAGCCTTCACACGAGGTGGTGTTTTGAGCTGGACCTTGCCTAGGAGAAGATCTGTGGAGATGGCAGAGGTGGCCGAGGGGACGGCTGGAGGCGGCGAGGACACGAGGTACCCCAGGCACGCCCAGGGCATGGTCGAGAAGCAGGAAGAAGCTTGGTTTGACTAAAGCATCGGAAGGAGAAGAGCGGGAGCAAAGGCAGGGAAGGTGGGAGAGGGAACGGGAGGGCAGGGGGCCGGCCGCCGTCTCTGCACCTGATGAGCTGGGGCGCCCTAGAAGGTGTGGGGGTTTCGAAATGTGGCAAGTGAGGGGAGCAGTGGTGGGCTGAGGGCAATTTAGGAGGGTGGGAAGAGTTTGGGAACCCCATAGGTGGAAACGGTGAGATGAAATGAGCAAAAGATGGCTAATGTTAGGAGGCACCCGGAAGAGGCTACTGAGCATCAAGTCTCGGAAACTGGCTTTTTCTTCATTTCACAGTTAAAATGAGGTTTGGCCAGCGACTCAGCACGCCATGCTTCTTGCCTCTCCGCACTCCTGACCTCTCTGCTCACCCGTAGCAACAGCCCCTCCCTCCGCGGCACTATCCCTTCCTCTCCCCCAGCCAGTCTTCCTTCCCTCTCATCAGATTCCACCCCCTGCTCCCTGGGCAGTTCTTTCCAGGGAGTCAAGGACCCGACGGTCCTGCAGTCCGCGGGGCTCCCCAAACGGATCTGAATAAACAGCCAGTTGTTTCTACCTTCCCACGCCTCTTCTATTTCTTTCTGAAAATGAGGACAGATCAATTGAATTGCTTTTCACAATTCAACTTCAAGGGCTCCAGAGACTCTCGAACAGTTCCCTGCAGATTTATTTCCAAGGTGCTTTGAAACAAGGGACAAAACCCAATGCCGTCTCCTTCTCCCCATCATATTCGCATCTTGGCCACTTTCTGGAGCCACTGATTACCTTTACCTTTTATTTTCTTTTTGCTTTAAAAAACAAAAAAAACAAAACGAAAACAAACAGAGCTCCCATAATATCCAGCTGCAAAGTTGCTACAATGCATATTTGGAGTAATTGTCCCTATTAGAAGCAGAGGTTTAACTTATTTCATCTTCATGGGTGAAAGAAAATCACACCTATAATTATACATATTTGGATAAACATTGACAGTTAGAGAACGTATGCCAGGACTTCTCAACACAAATGCAGAAAACGGGTATTTATAATTTAATGGCAAGAAGCTATTTTTGTTTTTGGCACCCACAGAGACTTCAACTTGTCAAAGAAAGATCGGATGGAATTGAAAATGAAATTAAATCGGCTCTCAGTAAGTTTTTTCTGGAGAGGCGGGTGTGGCTCAGGCGACTGAGCCCCTGCCTACCACATGGGAGGTCTGGGTTCGGTTCCCGGGTCCTCCTAAAAAGAGACCAGCACAACAAACAGGCACAGCAAATGCAAAAACAACAACAACAACAATGAGGGGGTGGGGGGAAATACATAAATAAATAAAAATTAAAATGTTTTGGCCGTAACAAGATAGTGACTCTCCTTCTTTCCTACTCCCACGTGAGTGCAGGCGGGAGCAAGTACACACACACACGTGCACACGCTTAATTTTCCAGTTGAGAAACATTAGCGTGTTCTACTTATCACGCGCATGCCCTTCAGATAGAGCCCTTCCGCGCGGCTCCTCTGCCTCACTAGTGGCTCCTCTTACGTGAGGAGGAGGTGGCCGATTTCCCGAGGGTGTCTCGGTGACTGGCACCCTCTTTAATGCACAGCCGGCTTGCTCCTCTTACTGCACCTTTCATTCCAGGCCAAAGCTGCAAGGGTCCCACTCAGGGGTGGGCGTGTGGCCGGGCCCCTGCGGGGTCCCTCCTGGCCGCGACGAGAGCCGGCAGCCCTGGCCTGGCGCGGCCCCGGGCCGCCGGGCAGTGCCTACCTGGGAGGCCCAGGATGGTGAAGTAGGGCCGGCACTCGGTGAAGCCCGAGCTCTGCTGCACGCAGCTCCTCCAGAGGCCCTCGTACTGGAACACGGCGGTGACCGGGTTGTCGTACAGGTCCTGGGTGCTCCACCTGTCCATGCCCGTGGCCGCGAGGCAGCCCGCCAGCCCCAGGAGGGCCAGGAGGAAACCGACCACTTGGATGGTGGTGGTGGCCATGGCCGGCGCCCCCCTGCCCTCCGCCGCCACCTCGGGGCAAGCTGCCGCCTTCCTCCTGGACGGGCGTGGCCCTGGCGTGCCCCGTGGGGAGCTCCTCTAATCAGGTGGCTTCCCTCCGCGCTCCCTGTTTGCTCACGGTGTTTTCCTTAGATAGTCCGGTTTCACTCTTGGTTCAAGGGCATTATTTTTGCATTCGTCAGGGGAGCAGCCCCAAGAGGCACTTGTCCTGCCGCTACGCAGGCCCAGCTGGCCTCAAAGGGACTGGGGGGGGCAGCCTTCTGCCCCCTCCAAGGCTGTCCCGGCCTCCCCCACGCCCGCCTCCCTCCCGCCAGCACACCACCATCTGGGGAGAAAGCCGTCGAGTCCACCTCCTCGGAGGACCCCCACGGGCCCTCCCTCGGTGCCGCTTGTCATGGGAGACCGCTTGGGCTGACTCCACTTGAAATAAAATGGCCCCAGGAATCACCCGCTGTGCTTCACCTTAGCCCAGGCTTCACATTTCCCCCTGCCAACCCCTCGACCGCTTTTCATTTGCATCTTCACGTTCTGACTGAACAGAAATGGGTAGGGAGTATGTTGTCATTCCCATTTTTTTTTTTTAAAGGTGAGTCCAGTGAGGTACAAATAGGCGAAGGACCTTGTCCAAACATCTTGGAGAGCGGCAGGGTGGAGCCAGCTTCCATGCTGGTGTTCCTTCTCTATTTCCGCAGGAGTGGTGGGGGCTGGGGAAAGGCCACCCTAGAGATAAGCTCTCGGTCTGCAGAAATCAGACGAGGACGAGAAGAAGCAAGGCGCCCTGCCGCCTTGCACCTCCCCCTCTCGCTCATGCCGCAGGAACCACGTAGCAGCCACGGAAGGTTCCTGAAAGGCCAGAGCAGGGGCCCGGGCTGGCAGGGTCAGAGAGCCTCTCCCTGGCTGCAGAGGCCTCGGATCTGCCCCTGACACCGTCAGTACCTCACTTCGAGGTGGCTGCTTTGTGGGCAAAGTCCTCCGACACCGTGGGTCATAGTTTCTTCGGCTGTAACATACGGGAACTAAACTAGAGCCCTTCAGGTCTCACACACTATCTTCTATATTTTGCAGAGAAAGTTTCGCAGGAATTGGTCAAAATACCAAGAACTAGCTAATCACCAAAGAGAGCCCAGCCGCGGCGTCCAGACTACACGGTGGCGTCTGGGGGGGAATGGACTGACCCACTGCTTTGTTGGGTCACGGATGCCTGGCCTCTGCACCGAGAGATGTTTTAACTGGACGGGCCCCGGAGCTGGATTTCCAGGCCCTGAAACCCACAATCATGCTCCCCTCCCTGCCCTCCAAGGTAATGCTCCAGGAAACGGGTCCTGTGCATCTGGACATTTCAATGTTATCTTGGTTTCGCTCGCCACCGCTCCCACGGCTGTATTTCCAGCAGAGGAGAAAGCAAACATGGAGGTCCGCCCTCCGCTTATAATGGGGTGCTACCCCTTGACGGCGCTCCTCGCTGTCGCGTTTGTGATCAGTTTCGTAGAGGCTGAGGCATGAGCCCGAAAGGCTCAAGTAAGAGAGAAAGCGAGAGACATAAGGCTGTAAGTGAAACAGTGGGGACAGCTCGGAGACCCCAACCTGAGCTCCCGGGGCCAGGTCTACGGTGGGTGGACGTGTGGGCAAGGAGAGGCAGAGACGTTGGCGTGTGCACAGGGACCCACCAGTTAGATCGGAACATTTTGGAATCGTTCAGGGATGATCCTGCCACTTGGCAGAGTGGCCTTTTACTCTTACTTCCTCTGAGAGGCAGGCTTTTTATTTACAAAGAGATCTATCACTTGGGCTTCCGTTGTTCACTTAGTGACATTTGTCTAAACCTCCTACCCCCCAATACACAGGCTATAATGCCACCAAAATACTAGATTGAAAATGGAAAAAAACCCCAAGGTTATTGCCAATGGCACTCAATGGCAGTTCCCCTCTCCCTCTCCTTCTCTATTTTTATCCAAAATTTCAAGACAGGGAAGAAAGTCCCTCAGTTAATAACGAATTAAGTGTTCTTTTTTTTTGGTTGAAATGGTGACAATGACTTCTTTATTTTGGGGAAGAAAGAAAAGTTAATTTTAGAGGATAAATCGAAGCTCTCCCTACCTGGGCAGAATACTAAATGAGAAGAAGTTGCAAGCCCACTCACTTTCTCTACATGAAATAAATATTGACTTGTTTTAAAACACCCGGAAGATGAATGTTTTGCTCTCTGTAGGGTGTTCTGTGCTCTGATTGAGCAGACTACTAGCTTTAGCTGTCTCTGCCGAAAGTGTGAAAGGTGGGGTACACAGAGGAAAATCTGATTTCTGATTTGCTTGTGGTGACGATTCTTGGAAATGTATCAAAGCCAAAAAATACAGCTCTATGGGATAAGGTCTGGTCTGATTCTGTTTAACAATAATAGGAGGTTGGTGCAATTTTGCTTAATCACCTTTAAAATGGAGCAAAATTTCTGCCACTCCTGGGACAATTTCTGCCCATCTCCTTCAGGTTCAAATATGGCTCTGGGAGTGCCATTTCAGGTTGTAAATCTCTAGGGGCTTACATTGTATTTTTCTGATATTGGAGAAAACATTTCCACTGCCTTTTCTTTTCAGCTTTTCAGAAATATTAATTTAACGTCATCTATGGTAATTAGGCAACAATGATAGGACAAATAGCAATATAAAATATTATAACTAGGAATTAGGGAAGGCTCAAATTAATATCTTGGCAAGAAAAATAATTGATATATCAATTTGTTTCTTTTAAAATATTTCCACATGGTATAGCCTTAATTTTTGATTTCAGCTTTTGGTACTCAGAGAATTTTGAAGAAGAGAAAATGTTGAATCACTGTAATTTTAAATAATAGAGACAATATTTGGCATATTTCCTTCTTATTAGTTCTCTGAATGTTTATTTTTATATAATTAAGACATTATACAATTTCATGTTTTGTTCTTTTCGCTTAACTGTATGCATGTTACTAAATCCCTTTGTGAACATCATTTAAAATGAGTAGATTAGTATTCTATTACATAAAAGAGCTATTATTTACCCAGTCTACCTTAACCTCTGCATTTTTTTGCTATGAAAAACAATGCTATGATCAATAATTTTGCACATAACTCTTGGCCAGCATTGCTGATAACTTTTCTAAGACAAATGTTTATGAAGGATTTGCTTTCCTCCTCTCTTGATTTGAGAGTTTATATTTCTTCACTGACATTTTATCATTTTTCCTATGAATGTAGATGAACTATTTATGTGTTAAGGAGCTTAATACACTGCTATAGCTACTGAAAACATCTTTTCCCATTGGTTATTTGCTTTTTAATATTGGTCATGGTTTTAGGAAAAAAACATACAATGTGTTTTGTTTTAGATGCTCTTCAGTGCCTGGTGCATAATATGTGCTCAGTAAATATTTGTTGAATGATGTAGTCAAATGAGTTCATTTGACTCCCTTGTTTCTAGACTTAGAGAATTATTTTTCAGGGAGCAGATGTGGCTTAAGCGGTTGAGTGCCTGCTTCCCACACGGAAGGCCCCGGGTTCAGTTCCCGGTGCCTCCTAAAAACAAGCAACAAGCGAAACAAATGAGGAAACCAACTCAGGGGAGGCACTGAGTTGACTGTGACTGAGGGACGGAGCGCTGGCTTCCTACAAAACCAAACAAGCAAACAAACAAAAAGAAAAAGAAAATTATTTTCCACTTAGGAGACAGAAAATATTTTAGAAAACTTTTTAAAAAATAAGAGTTAAACATGTTAAAAATATATTTTTACATTTAATTAATTTGGAAGTTAGGTGTTCAAGTCACAGGCACTTTGTTTCCACAGACGTGAGGGGATTATTTCCTCACGGGGACGTGAAGTGTAAAGTAGGATTACCGTGAGAGCTGTTAACACCTTTTTGTAAAAGAAACCTCTGTGAACAGAGAATCCGTGTTAATAATATTAAAGCCAAAACACTGGAACAGGTGAAATACTAAACCAGACTTGAGGCTGTGCCTTAGTCCTTTTAAATCCCAAATGCAATTCGGAGTAAATTAATTTTAAAATTTGAATTTATTAGTTTTTTAGTGTTATTTATATTACTTTTGCAAAGGTAGTTTCTGTGTAAGTTATATATCTGAGGAATTTAAATCTACATTGTCATATATATTAAAGTCACATTATGTTAAATATAATTTATATGGACATTGAGGGTCACAATAAATTATTTAAAAAGGGACTGTACAGAATTTTCTTTGAAAAATTCTGCTCAAAACTCTATTTTTAGAGTTTTCACACACAAATCTCAACTTCCAAGAGAAAGTCTAACAGGCAGTTTCTGCCTGGCCTGTTTCTAGCTCTGGGAACTTGGGCGATGAGTCACTTTGCCTCCCTGCTTTTCCAGCTCTTCGCCTGTCGAAAGACTGTGCGGGGTGCTGGCAGCTGTTATTAGCCCAGGGGACCCTCCAAGAAGAGCCTGCGTGGGCGGGAGGCTTGGGCGCAGGGGAGGGCGCGAGGCCACCGCGCCGAGCTCAGTCCTCGCTTTGCGTCGGGGGCCCAAGGCCTGGGAGCCTCTGGCTTCCCGAGGGCTCGGCGCCGGCCTCAGGTGCGCCCTGGACAGCACCGAAACCGGGTGCCGGTGCCCTCTGGACGTGACCTTGGGCATGCTACTCGAACTCCGTTTCCTTGTCTCTAAAGCGGTGATAATGGTCCCAAGTTCACGGGGCGGCTGTCGAGATTACACAAGGTAACGCAAGGCGGTTGCCTGCTCAAGCACCGGTGCCCGAGCTTCTCTTGTTCTTATTTCCCCTTTGTGAGGCGACAGGAACCCCGGGACATCACCAGGGGTGTGTGCGCGGCAGAGGTCGGCCCGAGGTTGGACCCTGGCCACCTGTGTGGACAGGCTTTGGGCAATTTGTCTCCGGGGTGGGAAAGAATCCCAAGGGCAGGTGGCCAGGGAGAATGGGAGGCCAACCCCAGAACAAGGACAAAGGGACACGGAGTGGTGTCAGTGTCCCTCCAGTTACTACTGGAGGGTGACCCCACTTCTAAATGCAAGGTGCCCCGAGCCGGCACCTGGCCAGGAGGCACGTTGTCCTCAACACGGGGAGGGGGCTCTCGGGGCTAAAGGAGGGGGGTGGGAGAGCCTGGGCCACCTGAGTCCTGTCGCTGAGGGCACTGAGGCACGATGCCCCTGCGCACACTGGAGTAGTTTTTTTTTTTAACGTGCCCTTTGGGAAGAATTGGACACCACTCAGTTGAGTGAACGGGCGTCTCGACAGCTCCAGAAACCTCTCTCCAAGGTCCCTGCCCTCCCGTCCCCACCCTGCTGGAGGTCGCCGTTGGCTCTGTCAAAAGGGAATCGCAGCCCCTTCCCTCCCGGCAATCCCTCTGCACCCCCAGCGAGGTCCCGGCGTCCTCTCCGCCCCCAGGCGCCCCCGGCCAGCCTGCCAGGCGCCTGGCCCTTACCTGGCAGCCCCAGCAGGGTGAAGTAGCCCCGGCACTCGGTGAAGCCAGAGCTCTCCCGGACGCAGGAGCGCCACAGCCCTTGGTAGTTGAACACGGCCGTCACCGGGTTGTTGTACAAGTCCTGCGTGCTCCACTGGTCCATGCAGGTGGCCGCGATGATGCCCGCAATCCCGATCAGCGAGACCACGAACCCCAGGCCCTGGCAGGCGGTCACGGCCATGGTGGGGGGCAGCGTCGGCTCGGAGCTCTGCACGGCAGTAGCACGGCCCGCTTCTGAGGGTGCTGAGGGTAGGGATGGAGTTTGCTCGGAGAGGCTGGTGCACACGTCACCGAAGGGCCATGTAGTGGAGGAGGACTCACCAGTGCCACCTGGGCTCGCCCTACTCCGTTATCTACCTGGGTGAGATAATTTCCCTAACGTGGTACCAAGAGCCATTTGTTTTCCACCATATGTACACTCTACTCACTGTTTGCCTTTCAAGGGAGTTTCTTTCCTGATTAACCAGGTGCCCCTCGGTAGAGGGTAAAAGCTAGTGCAGAGGTGGTAGCCTGGAAGGTGCTGTCGGTTGGTCAGGCAGGGCTCCCAGGGGCTAAGCCACGAAATACGTGCAGACAGAAGGCTTCGTGCACGCGTCCCCCACAAGTGAGGGGACCGGGACGCTTGTTGCCACCTTAGTTAAAAAATTTAACGCAAGACTGTGGCCAACGAAGTGATTATTTGAAGGAACTGCCTAATATGGTCAAACTCTTTGCAGCTTCTGGACTCAGAGAGCGCATGGAGGAGGGAAGAGAGCAGAGGTAAGGGCTCTGGAGCTCGACAGCCTGGGTCCCGTCCCTACTCTGCTGCTTCTATAATGGTGTGTGGCAACAGTTAGATCACTCCACCTCTCTGAGCCACCTTGTTTTCACACGTGGAATGAGATAGCACTAGTGCTTATCTCCCTGGATATTTTTGTAGATGACATATGACAGTGCATGTGGAATGCTAAGTGCTGCATAGGAAACGCTGCACTCAGCAAATGCTAGCAAATATTACTAGGGTAGAACTAAGAATAATATAATTAATCATGCCCAGCTTGTGTTTGCCTAATCCCTCTTACCTTATGCTTCTTCACATTGATCAGAAACTAAACCCCAGCCTTTTCACACAAATTGTCTCTAGTCATAGAAAGGCTTCTTTTTAAAAATGTGTTCAGGTATCATTCCTACTAACTTGGAACCTGGAATCAAGTCTCAACTCTTTACACCGATTCACAAAGCTATATTGTACAATGTAGGCTGATCCTCAGTGCAGATTGCATAGGATTTCTATATTTAAGCCTTGTCAGACTAGCACTCAAAACCCCAAATTCAAACTGCATTGTGGACAGTGGTATACTGGTAAACCATCTCTGGAAAAAGAAGCCCTTATTTATAGAATTTACCAATTTCCATAAAGTAAATACTCCAAGCATAGCTGATTTGAAACTATAAATGTGATGTCAATGAATGCAGAGTTTGGAAGAGATACATAGAATCAGCTCTTGCAAGCTGGCTCCAGCACATCACTTACTTATGAATAAAAATTATAAGACATAGTAAACAGTTACAATTGATCACCAAGAAAATAAGAAAATATTGATTGGAGACATAAACAAAGGAACTAACAATTTGCTCAAGATGTAATAGATAGGCAGTGGACTTGGCCCAGTGGTTAGGGCGTCCGTCTACCACATGGGAGGTCCGTGGTTCAAACCCCGGGCCTCCTTGACCTGTGTGCAGCTGGCTCATGCGCAGTGCTGATGCGCGCAAGGAGTGCCTTGCCACTCAGGGGTGTCCCTGCGTAGGGGAACCCCATGCGCAAGGAGTGCGCCCCATAACGAGAGCCACTCAGCGCGAAAGAAAGTGCAGCCTGCCCAAGAATGGTGCCGCACACATGGAGAGCTGACACAACAAGATGATGCAACAAAAAGAAACACAGATTCCCGTGCCGCTGACAATAACAGAAAGCGGACAAAGAAGAAGACACAGCAAATAGACACAGACAATAGACAACCGGGGTTGGGGCGGAAGGGGGGAGAAATAAATAAGTAAATCTTTTTTTTTTTTTTTTAAGATGTAATAGATAACCTGAATCATTCCAAAAGTATTAAAGAATTGAATTTTTAGTTAAAAACCTCTGGAAAAAAACCTTCAAGCCCAGGTGGCTTCACTGGGAAATTCTACAGAATATTTAAAGTAGAAATAACACTAATTCAATTCAGTCTTTTTCAAACAATATAAAAGTTAAGAATATTTCTCAACTCATTTTATGAGGTCAACTTTACCCTAATACCAAAATCAGACAAGAAAAATATTAGAAAACTATACTTAAATATCCCCCATGAACAAAGACACAGAAATCCTTCATAACAGCTTACCAAAAAATTGTAGTAATATATAAAAAGAAAATGCCATGGCTAAGTGGGGTTTATCCTGGGAATGCAAGGTTGGCCCAATATTTTTTAAAAAATCAATGCATTTCACCATATTAACATTCTTTAAAAAAATCACATGCTTACATCAATTGATGCAATAAAAGTTTTTGAAAAAAAATCAACATCCATTTATGATAAAATTTCTCAACACACTACAAATAGAGGGAAACTCCTCAACCTGAAAAAGGACATCTACCAAAAAATTTACAGCTAATACATAGTTAATGTTAAAAGACTGAATGATTTCCCCTCTAAGATTGGGAACAAGGCATGGGTATCAAATGTTAGCACTCCTATTCAACATTGTTATGAATGTACTAGCCAGTGCAATGAGGCAAGAAAAGAAATAAAAGGCATATCAATTGGAAAGGAAGAAATAACCCTATCCTAATTCAAGGACAACATTATTGTCTATGTAAAAATCCCAAGGAATCTACAAAAAAAATTCCTAAAAATAATACATGAACTTAGCAAAGTTCCAACATATGAGGTCAACACAAAAATCAATCATATTTACATATACTATCAATTAACAATTGAAAACTGAAATGAAAACCAATGTTATTTATAATAGCTCCAAAAAAATGAAATACTTAGACATAAACTCAACAAAGCATGTACAGGATCTTTGCTCTCAAAATTGCAAAACCTGATAAAAGAAATCAAAGAAGATCTAAACATATGGATAAACATTCCATGCAAGACCTTGGATGAATTTTAAAGGGATTATACTGAGTGAAATGAGATAGTCCCAGAAAGTGTTCATGGGTTGGAAGACTCAACATATAGTAAAGGTGTCAATTCTGTCCAATTTGATATATGGACATAATTCCAATGAAAATGCCAGCAGAACAAACTGGTTCTATAATTTATATGGAAAGGCAAACGATCTAGAATAGCCAAGATAATCTGAAAAAGAGAAATGAAATTGGAATAATTACATTCTACACTTTAAGACTTACTATAAAACTATATCACCGAAGACAGCGTGATTTTGGCAAAGGGATAGACACATAGATGAACGGAATAGAAAAGAATTCAGAAATAAACCCACACAAATATGGTCCACTAATTTTAAACAAAGTTTACAGGCAATTACATGAAGAAAGAATAATTTTTTTCAATAAATGGCGGTGGGAGAATTGGACATCCCATATGCAAAAAAATAAACTTTAACCCAAAACTCATACCTTATACAAAAATTAACTCAAAAGGGATCACAGTGGAGAAAATCTTCATGAGCTGCAGTTAGGTTAAAAGAAAGTATCATCAAAGTGTCACTAGGAGAGTAAAAAGACAAGTTACAGTTCAGAAGAATGTATTTGTAAACCACATATCTGTCAAAGGACTTGTACTCAAGATATGCAAAGAACTCTTCAAAATTCAACGGACAGGAAACAAGCAACCCAATACAAAATAGGCAAAGAACTTGAACAGACACGTCACCAAAGATAACGTACAGAAAGCATTAAACAAATGAAAAGATGTTCAACATCACTTTGCCATTAGGGAGATGCAAATTCAAACCACGAGGAAAGACTACCATCTCTCTATTAGAATGGATAAAATAAAAAAGATGCTGACAATATCAAGTGCTGACAAAGATGAAGAGAAGCCAAAACTCTCATAAATTACTGGTGGGAATGCAAAATAGTACTGCTTCTGTGGAAAACAGTTTGGCAGTTTCTTATAAATTAAAACATACACTTAGCATATGACCCAGCACCACTACCTTTAGGTATTTTCCCTAAAGAAATGAAACCTTATGTTTATCCAAAAACCGGTACACAAATGTTAAGAGCAGCTGATTTTTCAATATTGTATTGAAATGATATTTTGTTTGTTGAAACTATTTTCAGTGGGTGAGTGGATAAACAATCATACATCTGTACAATAGAATTCCACTCAGCAATAAAAAAGAAAAGAACTAACTACTGATACACACATCAGCTTGGATGAATTTCAAAGGTATTATGCTCTTTGAAAGAAGGCAGTCTTCAAAATTTGTAGTCTATGTGATTTCATTTATATGACATTCAGCAAAAGAGGAAACAATAGTGAAGAGAACAGTTAAATGATTGCCATCTCTAGGGCAAGGGGAAGGGACGAGCTGTGACTACAAAGGGATTGCTTTGGGAGACGGAACTATTCTGTACTTAGACTGTGGTGGTGGTTACATGAATCTAACATACTGAACTTCATAGAACTGTACACCAAAAAGTCAATTTTGTCACATGCTAATTTAAAAATGTTTTTTTTAAAGAGTGAAGGCCACCATCCCAGGGTCCTCAGGATGGAGGAATAAAATATGGACTAGAGTGGGCTTACTGGTATTCTACAATAAAATTACTGTAACTCTAGCAATGGAAGAAATTTTATCATTGATGTGGAGACAGTGGCCATGGGAGTTGCTGAGGGCAGGGGGAGGGAAGAATAGGTGTGATATGGGGGAATTTTCAGGACTTGGAGTTGTCCTGAATGATATTGCAGGGACAGATGCAGGGCATTATATATCCTGCCATAACCCCACTGACTGGGGGAAAGTGTAAATTGCAAAGTAAACCATAATCCATGCTGTGTAGCAGTGCTCCAAAATGTATTAATCAAATGCAATGAATGTGCCACATTGATGAAAGAGGTTGTTGATGTGGGAGGAGTGGGGGTGGGATGGGGAGTGGGGTATATGGGAACTTCATATTTTTTAATGTAACTTATTGTGTGATCTATGTATCTTTAAAAAAAGAATAAAAATATTTTTAAAAAATAGTGAAGGCAAAATTTTAGACAAAGATTCAGAGTTCTATATCCTCAGACAATCATTCAATGAATAGCTGAAGGATAAAGGAAACTGAACCCAATAGGAAGTAGTGAAATGCAAGTAAGAGTAGTGAACAAGGAAATTAATAAAAATGTGGGACAATTTAATTAACCATGTAATAATATTATAATGACTATGTTACAACAATGTGACATATTGAAAGGAGAAATGACAGAAGTGTCATAATGTCCTTGTGTTGTTTAGAAAGCAGTCAAATTATAGATTAAATTAGAATTTGTTAAGATAGGTATTCATGTTAAAAATGTAAGGATAGCTACTAAAAAATAGAAACAGAAGAGGAAAAGGGGGAAAAAGAAAACTCAATCAAACTAATGGAAGGGAAGAAAGGAAAAAATAGAAGTTTATAAAAAACAATATAAATAAAAAGTACAAAATGAAGTAGAAATACGTCAAAATTTATTAATCAATAAAAAAATATAAATGGACCATATTTACTGGTTAAAATACAGGCAATGTCATGTTTGATTTAAAAAATCTAGCAATTTGCTATTTATGGTAGACCAATTTATGATATCAAAGGTTTCTTTCCCTCCAGAGAAGGAGAAAACAGAAGGGAGGGAAGACGACTAAGGAATGAAGAGAAAGGATGCCTGAACAACATGGTAGAGTGGCTGAGGAAATCAAGACTAGGGAGATCCAATCTTCTGTTTTATGTTCTTTGCAGTTTTACAGTGCATTTTCCATATTCCATTTCCATTTTCCATATTCCCAAATTTTTATTGAGCCTTCATCATACTTGAAAGACCACATGGGAGGGACATTTTATGGATATTAAAAAAAGGCTAGATTCCTTAATTGGGGTTGACACTTGAGAGAGGGGAAAAAAGCAGCTCTGGAAGGGCAGAGCAGAGAATCATGCAAATATAAGATTCCTGGGAATGCAAACAATCTTGGGATGGGGGCAGTGGACTTTTCCAGGATGTAGCATGAAGGCTCAAACCAATCTTGCTCAGATTTTCAGAAAGGAAAATTGCAGTTACACGAGAAAGCAGAAGGGGCAAGGGTCCTGTCCTGGTGAGGACTGAAGCTCATGCACACATTCAGACTCCCAGTCGTGAAGCAATTGGGAAGGCTGACTAGGGAAGTGGAAATTTTGACTCAGAATGCCTTTCACTGACTACTAGGCTGGCTCTTTGCAGCTCTGCCCTTTTGGTCTCCAGAATCTCAGGTGCCTCTCCAGACATACACCTTAGCTTGTGGCCAAGAGAATATTACTTATATTTAACCTGTTTTTCAGACAGTCCATGGGCAAAGATGCTTTGGAAACTTGCAGGAATTTTTACAGCAGCTAGGAATCAGGGGCAAAGCAATGCCTGATTTCTAACATGGGATAATATGTGAAGAGGTTTATGTCCTAACTCTCACATTGTGGGATTTTGCATTTCACGTACCTGGTCCTATTTTTCCAGAGAAATAGGTAGTATCTCCTATCTGCAGCTTGAGGTCATTAAAAAAAAATTACACGCTGAATACTGTTATGTCCGGAGGTCTTCTATGCTAAGTGTGGGCTCTTAAAATACCAATTAAAATTTCCAGAGGCAAGGGAGCCTACCTGCTCTTTCCAGGTGAACTATCCATTCCAGACCCTGTAGGAGAAACTCGCCATCCTCTTGTCACGAGGTCATGCTGCCAGGCCAGATATGACTCAGAAAAGTGACCGTTGAATCCTGGGGTTAAGCCTAACATGGACTTTCCAAGGACATGATTCAGCCATTTCTGACTCATTTCCAGGCGGTTTGGCTTGTGGGTGTAACAAGATAAAAACCCTCCTGATTGTGGACAGAGTGTGTCAATGGCTGACGTCCCCTCCCCATCTGCAGTCTCAAAATTTAATTCTAAAGCCAGGAAGCTTGGCCAACCAAAATCCTGACCAGTGTTCTAGGGCTTTTCAGTGCTGGCTATGTTTTTCAACTCCAATTTGCAGGTGGGTTTTCAATCAACATACCCTTGAAGGTATTTCATAAACGTATTTAGAAAGAATTTGATGATAGGATGTCCTCTCAGGCTAGGCTAGGAATGAGGTTTATGTTTGCTGGTCAGGCAAGCTTCCACTGGGGAATTCAAACCTTGTTCCCTTTGGTGATAAGGAAGATGTGGCAGGAATAGAGACACTGTTCACGATATCAAGGCTTTTCTTGTCGTCAGCACATAGCAATGGGAAGGTGTACTCTGAAATACAGGAGGCCTTTTAGGGCAAAAATTCTAACCCAGAAACAGCCCTTGGCCAGGGTGTAATGACATCACAGATCATCCTCAGAATCTCCCGCCCTCCTTATCTGTCTTTCTCTGAGACCTTCCCTTCTTCACTGATGCTCATTGCCCTGGACTCTCCACGCTTCCTTCCACCTCCACACTCCTAGGAAAGAGATGTGCTAACGAATGATGATTTATGAGCAAAGCTTAGTCCACAGCCTCTTCCGGACTATTTTTGCTTTACACTAAGAATCATCTCTTTCCACCCTAAACAAATAAAAACAAAACATCTTCTGTTTGCTGCTGGTTTGGTAACCCCCAGATTTTT
Source organism: Dasypus novemcinctus (assembly GCF_030445035.2). Lineage (NCBI taxonomy): Eukaryota > Metazoa > Chordata > Mammalia > Cingulata > Dasypodidae > Dasypus > Dasypus novemcinctus. The sequence goes on along the minus strand of NC_080676.1, from coordinate 6,870,595 downwards.
TGATTTTATGAAAGAGTAACTTTTCATGGAAAAGATTCCAGGACTCAAATATGCCTGCCAAATTTTAATTTTGACAAGTAAGGACAGTAACTACTGTAAACACTGTCCTTTATAAGAGAAAGACTATCTTAATATCAAAAGGTAGCAAACCGTAATCTCAGAATAAAGGATAGCCATTGACAGCTGGGACAGCCATATTTGTTTTTATGTTCCATATTCTTCTCATTTTTTTTCTCGTTTCTTTTCAGATGGGAAACTGTAATCATAGACCAGCATAGTTCATAAACCGGCATGGGAGCAGCAGCCTATAGAGCACTGGGGCTGTCCTATAGCCAATGAGGTCTGTTGGGAAGGGTTAATTCCAGGGTATGGGAGTCAGAAATGTGACTCTCAGACTAACGGTAAGGGAGAGAGGTTTGGTGATCCTGAAGGAGGTGCTCACTTTGGGAAGAGATGTGGATGGGCAAAGAGAGCAGATCATGAAGATTCAGGATGAATCTGGTTGAGGAGGCAGATGCTGAGATGGGGTGAAAGTGGGAGCAGTTTGTGAAAAATCATTCAGAGAAGGGACAGAGAAGACGCGAAGCAATGAAAACTTCCTCAAGACAGTGACTATGAACTTACAAGGGCTTCATTTAGATTCTTCTGTGGATAGGAACTAAGGAACATCATTGATTGATTGATTGATTTGATTCATTTATGGATGTATTTATCTAAAAAGCAATTGTTGAACTACACAATGAACTAAGCACTTGGGATGTGGAAATGAATAAAGCACAGTTTTTGTCCGAAGATATGTGTAATTTTTTATAAACAATATACATATTACTACATTCATATATTATATACCTTATAAAACATGCTCTAAAATGGAAAATAAAGGAGTACAATACAACAAGAACTATAAATAGAAACCCTGAAATTATCTTCCTGCATCCTAGTGGATTATTTTTTCTATGTCTATATTGTGTGTCCATTTTCTTGCTTCTTAATAAACTCCTTATTCCCTTGCCTACCCTAAGGTGTGTCCTTAAATTCTTTTATGCAACATAAGCCAAGAAGCTAGAAGCCCAGAACCCAGAGCTGTCTGCTAACACTGTGCATCAGTGTTAGCATTTTGAATCTTTTTGAAAACAGCACTAGGGTGACCAATCACTCTGGTTTGCCTGGAACTGTCCTGGTTTTATCACTGAAAGTCCTGGGGCCTGGAAAACCCTTCACTTCCTAGAAAACTGGGAGAGCTGTTCACCTTAGGTTAGAGCACGCTGCTTACTCTTTTGGGGAACAATCTCTTATCCCTCTTAGTCTGCTAGGTTCCAATGGAGTGGCTTCCTCTCCTACCTCCTCAGGTGGACATGGCACTGAGACCTGGCCAATCTTCAGCATCTTTCTCTGCTCTGGTTATAGTGATTGCCTCAGGGATGGGTACATGATACGATGGGCCAAGGAGACTTAATTCTGGATTATTTGTTGGGATTGTTGGGAAAGAAAAAGGGTTTTATTTTTGGTTTGCCAGGGCTGCTATAATAAAGAACCACAGACTAGTTGACTTAAACAATTGAAATTTATTATCTTCTGGTCTATAAGTCTGAAGTCGAGGTAACAGACGGTCCATCATATGCCTGTATCTCTTACTCAGTCTTTGTCTCTCTCTTATTTTGTCCAAATTTCCTCTCCTTGTACAGACACCCATTATCCTGCGTGAGCACCCATCCTAATCTAGTTTGGCCTCTTATTAACTGATAACATTTTCAAAGATCCTGGTTACAGATAGGTTCACATTCATTGGACTGAGGGTTAGGACTTGAAGGTGTCTTTTTGGAGGACATAATTCAATCCATAACAGGCCACCAATCAGAGTCTTGAATGAAGCCAACAAAAAAGTACAAAGGAGAGATGGAGAGATATTTGCTCTTGATGACATGTGAGCCCCTGTACCTGACCATGCCTGAAGAGGAATTTATCCTTAAACTTCTCCAGTTATGTGAACCAACAAATCTCCCCCTTCCTCCATTCCACCCTCTTCTCAAGCCAGTTTGAACTGTGTTTTTCTAGCTTTTAACTGAGTAGGTCCTGACAAATACAGCCTGTGGTGATCAGATGGAGACAAGGATCCAACGGGTCCTATCCAGAACTCCTCTTTCATTCTGCATCTTGATGCTTAGGGAAAGTGGTACAGAGAGCTGCTGGCCCTCCCTTAAGCAGAGGAGGCGATCAGGGTTTGTAGGGACTTGAAAGGTCGGGAATAGAAGTGAAGAGCTGATGTCTGATGGGACTTGGTTATTATCTCAGAGAGTAGTCAAGAAGAGTAATGCAAGATGTATGGTATAAGAGATTTAGAAAACGCCAGGCTTCTCTTATTTCATTACCTAATTTTTCCTCTCTGACCAGAATGGTTAAAAGTAAAATCTTGTAAACTGTATTAAAAATTGGCTTATGGTCATCTTTTGAGGAGCTGCTAAGCTCAGGGAAGAAGAAACCAAGGAAGAGTCAGACATAAGCTGAGACACGTGGGCACTCCATGCAGACTAACCAACCAAAATTTTTTGAATATTTCTTCAAAATTCGTTTAAAAGTATCATGAAAAAAACTACTTTAATGAGCAATTCACATCCATTGGTCAAAGCTGTCCTGAAAAATTCTATAAAATGTCCCCCATTTTTTTGTGTGGTTCACATTTTCCTTATAGTTTTATGGTTTTCTGAAGCAGACATCTCCCTTGGTTGGCTTATTGAAAAGTTCAAAATTTAAAAGTAAGATAAACAGTAAATGCTGCTATGCTACACATGATTCAGTTTTATAATTTCAATTCTCTGTGGCAGAGAACTTAGGCAACTGTTAGCGGGCTGACTTTGGGTTGCTGTAGTTGAGGAGAAAAATGTAGGTGTGTAGGAAAGTGTTGTTTCATTTTAAACGTTTCCAGTGGAGGGTATATGCCACATTGGAGGGAGTGGGACTCTTTATCTTCACTAACAAGGTAATGTGCTGTCCAAGGAAACCTAAGTTAACTGGCACACTTCCAATTGATTCAGGGATGGTTATTCCCACATGGACTGTCATGACCATCAATTGGCTCTTAATCTGGCTTCAGAGAGAACAAGTGGTAGTGGTTACGAAGTACAAAAAAGACGAGTCTCTTGGACCTGCAGCCAAAGGACCCTGCAGAAAGAGTAGGGAATACCCATCTGCTGCCCTCAGAGTGGGCATGAGAAATGCCATGTGTGCAGGTTTACTGTTTCTAGTAAAGTATTTTGATGAACTCCTCCACTGGAAACAACTAAAAAAGCTGAAAAAAATATTAAGTAAAAATGTTTCTTAAGAACATAATAAAATAATAAAAAAATGAGGAATTACCAGGCCAAAAGTGAAGGAAAACCAAGAATTCTGAGACGTAAATGAGACGCAAGTCACTTTTGATTGAGGGCATTTACCAATCCCCCTAATAAATATTTTTAAACTTATTTATTTACTTACTCCCCCCTCCTTGTTGTTTTGCGTTTGCTGTCTGCTCTCTGTGTCCATTCTCTGTGTGTTCTTCTGTTTCTGCTTGTCTTCTCTTTAGGTGGTACTGGAAACCAATCTTGGGAACTTCCAGGGAGAGAGGTGCTCAATTTCTCGTGCCATCGCAGCTTCCTGGTCTTCTGTGTCTCTTATTATCTCTCCTCTGTGTCTCTTTTTGTTGGGTTATCTTACTGTGCCAGCTTTCTGCGTAGGCCAGCACTCCTGCATGGGCCAGCTTGCCTTCACCAGGATGCCCTGGGAATCAAACCCTGGACCTCCCATATGATAGATGGGAGCTCAATCATTTGAGCCACATCTGCTTCCCAATCCCCCTAATATTAAGAACTTTGATTTGACAATCTTATGTATATGTGGAGGACAAAAATCAAATGTCGGGGGAGGGGGCAAGATGGCGGCTGAGTGAACATCCCTGTTAGAGTCTTCTGCAGGGAATCGGCTGGGCGGCGTTGGAGACTCTTTGGGACCGGATTGTTTCGGGATTTTTGCTGGTCCGGAGGTGTCTGGACATCGATTTGGAGGGAAGGTAACAGAGAGGATTCGTCTGTGAAATATACACGGAGATCCCAGCTACCTGGAGAGGATTCCCTTCTTGGGTAGGCGGAGCCGAGGCATCTAGCCCCGCTCGGTGGGGCTGGGCCAGGCCGGGCCGCAGCGGCGGACGCCGGAGCCGGGCCGCGCTGCGCCGGCGGTGAGCGGGGCCGGGCGGGGCCGAGCCAGGCCGAGCCGGGCCGCGGTAGCGTTTGGAGCCGGGCGGGGCCGGTGCAGGCCCCGGCTGCGGGCCGCGGTAGCGCTTGGAGCCGGGCGGGGCCGGTGCAGGCCCCGGCTGCGGGCCGCGGTAGCGCTTGGAGCCGGGCGGGGCCTGTGTAGGCCCCGGCTGCGGGCCGCGGTAGCGCTTGGAGCCGGGCGGGGCCGGTGCAGGCCCCGGCTGCGGGCCGCGGTAGCGCTTGGAGCCGGGCGGGGCCGGTGCAGGCCCCGGCTGCGGGCCGCGGTAGCTTGGAGCCGGGCGGGGCCGGTGCAGGCCCCGGCTGCGGGCCCCGGTAGCGTTTGGAGCCGGGCGGGGCCGGTGCAGGCCCCGGCTGCGGGCCGCGGTAGCGTTTGGAGCCGGGCGGGGCCGGTCCAGGCCGCGGTGGCGGGAGGTGGACGCCGGAGCCGGCTGGGCCGCTGTAGCGAGCGGAGCTGGGCGGAGCCAGGCCAAGCCAAGGCGGCGTGAGGAGCCGGGCAGAGCCGGTCCAAGCCTCCGCGGCGGGCGGAGCCGGGCCTGCGGAGGGGTTTCTGTTTTTTTTTGTTTGTTTGTTTGTTTGTTTGTTTTTTTTTTTTTTTTTTTTAATTTTACTTAATTTTTTTTTTTTTTTTTTTTGCGCATCTGCAGTACTGGGGAGTTCGTGGGCCCTGGGCGGCCTATTGGGGGTTTGTGGGAAGGGAGGTGCTTGCAGACCCATTTGGGCAGACAGACGGGGGGGTTTTAGGGCAAAGCGGGGGGAAGTTGTTGTTTTAGATAGTGTTGCAATTGTGACACGTGTGTACCTGTATCTCTCTTCTCCCTATCCGTTCCCCACCGTTTGCCCATCCTCTTTTTCTTTCTTCCTTTCTTCTTGCCTTTCTTTTTTCTTTATTATAATTAGTTTTTTTTTTTTTTTGGTTTTCTCTTTCCCTCTTGTCCCTCATCTTCCACTTATTTTTACTTTAATTCAAGTATACAATAGGTGCTACAGGGAACACCTCACATTTGCTGGGTTTTCCCATCCTCCACTGCCTCATTTCTGTGTGAACTGATTTAGGCTACCTACACTATCCCCCTTCCCCTGCATCTTGATATCCACTATCATCTACTGTCTCTCCTATATTCCACCCCCCACCTCCCGTTCTTCGATCCACAAAGTGTCTAACTCTTAATTTCTAATACCTTTGTTCTGTTTTCTGTCTATTATCCACTCTTGAAACTATTACCTTTCTTTTCTTTTTCCCTCTCTCATGAAAACAATAGCTGTGTAGTTCATACCATATTCGTCCCAAATTCAGTCATCAACTTCATAAAAGGTACTCTACCTACAGCTATAACTCTATACAATCTACATGAATCTAACCTCCATCCTTCCAGATCTCATATTCCTGCTTTATTAACATACATCACCAATACAACTTTACACTTTTCCCTTGCTTACACAATTGCCTTTCCCCAACACTAATACTTTCCTCTAAAGTGAACTTAACCAACAACAAGTAACTAGAATAAGAAGAAAAAAGTGACAAAGAGAAGATATAACACCTGTGCAAAAATAACAACTAATTAACCTCCAAGAGCAGACAAAGAAGCTAAGGAACTGATTAAATTCGTCAAAATAAAGAGATGACCAGAAAGCAACAAAAATCTATGAACCAAACCAATAATCAGGAAAACATGGCTGAATCCAATCAACAAACCAATAATCACGAAGGGGAGCAAAACTTGGCACAAGCAATGAAAGATCTCAGAACATTTATCACCGACAAATTTGATGCAGTAATGAAAGAGGTTAACAACATGAAGACATCACTTGGAGGGGAAATTGCAGACATACGCAAAAACATAACAGATATGATGGGAATGAACACCACAGTTCAAGAAATCAAAAATACACTTGCAGCAAATATCAGCAGACTAGAAGAGACAGAGCAGAGAATTAGTGATGTGGAAGACAGTACATCAGAAATCAAACAGATAGTAGAAGGGGTCAATAAGAAGATAGAAAAAATCCAATTAGGATTTAGGGACCTGAATGACAATGCAAAACGCTCAAACATACGTATTATAGGCATTCCAGAAGGTGAAGAGAAGGGAAAGGGGTCAGAAAGAGTGTTGCAGGAAATAATGGCTGAAAACTCCCCAAATCTACTGAAAGAGACAGATGTACATATCCAAGAAGCACAGCGCACTCCACAAGTCATAAACCCCAACAGGCCCACCCCAAGACATATACTTGTCAAATTATCCAATGCTCAAGACAAAGAGAAAATCCTAAAAGCAGCAAGAGAAAAGAAAACCATCACATACAAGGGAAGCTCAATTAGATTAAGTGCTGATTTCTCTTCTGAAACCATGGAGGCAAGAAGACAGTGGTATGATATAGTCAAGGTACTAAAGGAAAAAAATTTCCAACCAAGAATACTCTATCCAGCTAAACTAGCATTCAAACATGATGGAGAGTTCAAAATATTCGCAGACAAACAGAAACTGAAAGAGTATACCAACAAGAAACCTCCCCTTCAAGAAATTCTAAAGGGAGTTCTGCAGGAAGAAAGGAAAAAACAGGAAAGGCAAAGTTGGAGGAGAGTATAAGACCAACAACAACAACAAAAAAGACAAAAAAAAATATACAAACAAAATATGACAAACACAAATCCAATCAAAATATGGCTAACACAAATAATCCCTTGATAGTAATAACACTGAATGTCAATGGATTAAACTCACCTATCAAAAGATTCAGACTGGGACACTGGATAAGGAAATATGACCCATCCATATGCTGTCTACAAGAGACACATCTTAGACCCAGAGACGCATGGAGATTGAAAGTGAAAGGCTGGAAAACAATCATACAAGCTAACAATAACCAAAAAAAGGCAGGAGTAGCTATATTAATATCAGACAAAATAGACTTTAAATGTGAAACAATTGTGAGAGACAAAGAAGGATACTACATTTTAGTCAAAGGGAAAATCTGTCAAGAAGATCGAACAATCATAAATATCTATGCCCCTAACAAGGGTGCCTCTAAATACGTCAGGCAAACGCTGGAAAAACTAAGTGAAAGAATAGATACATCTACAATTATAGTGGGGGATTTTAATACACCACTATCAACTCTGGACAGAACATCTCAAAAGAGAATCACCAAAGAAACAAAACATCTGAATAGTATATTAGAGGAGCTCGATCTAATAGACATATATAGATCGCTACACCCAAACACAGCAGGATATACATTTTTCTCAAGCGCACATGGATCATTCTCCAAGATAGATCATATGCTAGGCCACAAAGAAAGGCTGAACGAATTCAGAAAGATTGAAATCATACAAAACATTATCTCTGACCACAGTGGAGTCAAGCTGGAGATTTGCAAGGGAAAGAAGCCCAGATTTCACACCACGATTTGGAAATTAAACAACACACTCTTAGAAAAACAGTGGGTCAAAGAGGAAATCTCAAAAGAAATCAATGACTACCTTGAAACAAATGATAATGATAACACAACATACCAAAATTTATGGGATGCAGCAAAAGCAGTACTGAGAGGGAAGTTTATAGCCATAAATTCATATATCAAAAAAGAAGAAAGAGCAAAAATTGAAGAACTAACTGCACATTTGAAGGAATTAGAAAAACAACAACAAAGTAACCCAACAGGAAGAAGAAGGAAGGAAATAACAAAGATAAGAGCAGAACTAAATGAAATAGAAAATAAGAAAGCACTTGAACAGATAAACAAGACCAAGAGCTGGTTTTTTGAGAAGATTAACAAAATTGACAAACCTTTAGCAACACTAACAAAGAAAAAAAGAGAGAAGATGCAAATACACAAAATAAGAAATGAGAAAGGCGATATCACCACTGACCCCACAGAAATAAAGACTATCATAACAGGATATTTTGAAAAACTATATTCCAACAAAAATGACAATCTAGAGGAAATGGACAAATTCCTAGAAACACATAAACAGCCCATATTGACAAAAGAAGAAATTGATGATCTTAACAAACCAATCACAAGCAGAGAGATAGAATCAGTTATTAAAAATCTCCCAACTAAGAAGAGCCCAGGGCCAGATGGCTTCACAGGTGAATTCTATAAAACATTCCGGAAAGAACTGACACCAATCCTGCTGAAACTATTCCAAACCATCGAAACAGAAAGAACATTACCCAACTCCTTCTATGATGCCAACATTACCCTAGTACCAAAGCCAAACAAAGACATCACAAGAAAGGAAAATTACAGACCAATTTCTCTAATGAACCTAGACGCAAAAATACTTAACAAAATACTTGCTAATCGTATTCAACAACACATTAAACGAATTATACACCACGACCAAGTGGGATTCATCCCAGGTATGCAAGGATGGTTCAACATAAGAAAATCAATCAACGTAATACACCATATAAACAGATTGAAGGAAAAAAATCACATGATTATATCTATTGATGCAGAAAAAGCATTTGACAAAATACAGCACCCTTTCTTGATAAAAACACTCCAAATGATTGGAATACAAGGAAATTTTTTGAACATGATAAAGAGTATATATGAAAAACCTAAAGCCAATATTGTTTACAATGGAGAAATCCTAGACTCCTTCCCTCTAAACTCAGGAACAAGACAAGGATGCCCACTGTCGCCGCTCCTATTTAACATTGTCTTAGAAGTACTTGCTCGAGCACTGAGGCAAGAACCAGAAATAAAAGGCATTCAAATTGGAAAGGAAGAAGTCAAAATTTCATTATTTGCAGATGACATGATCCTATACATAGAAAACCCTGAGAGATCTACAACGAAGATTCTAGAACTCATAAATGAGTTTAGTAAAGTCGCAGGTTATAAGATCAATGCGCAAAAATCAGTAGCATTTCTGTACACCAATAATGAGCAAGATCAGGAGGAAATCAAGAAACAAATACCATTCACAATAGTAAATAAAAAAATCAAATACTTAGGAATAAATTTAACTAAAGAGGTAAAGAACTTATACACTGAGAACTATACAAGATTGTTCAAGGAAATCAAAGAAGACCTAAATAAATGGAAGACTATTCCTTGTTCATGGATAGGAAGACTGAACATTATTAAGATGTCTATCCTACCAAAATTGATCTACACATTCAATGCAATCCCAATAAAAATCAATGCAGCCTTCTTTAAGGAACTAGAAAAACTAACTATGAAATTTATTCGGAAAGGAAAGAGACCCCGAATAGCCAAAGACATACTGAAAAAGAAAAACGAAATTGGAGGAATCACACTACCTGACTTCAAAACATACTATAAAGCTACGGTGGTGAAAACAGCATGGTATTGGCATAAGGAGAGACATATAGACCAATGGAATCGAATTGAAAGCTCTGATATAGAACCTCACATATACAACCACATAATATTCGATAAAGCCACCAAACCCTCTCAACTGGGAGAGAGTGGCCTATTCAACAAATGGTGTCTGGAGAACTGGATAGCCATATGTAGAAGAATGAAAGAGGATTACCATCTCACACCTTATACAAAGATCAACTCAAGATGGATCAAAGACCTAAATATAAGAGCCAAGACCATAAAAACCTTAGAAAGCAGTGTAGGGAAACATCTACAGGACCTTGTAATAGGTAATGGATTTATGAATATCTCACCAAAAGCACGAGCAGCAAAAGAACTAATAGATAAATGGGACTTCCTCAAAATTAAAGCCTTCTGCACCTCAAAGGAGTTTGTCAAGAAAGTAAAAAGGGAGCCCACACAGTGGGAGAAAATATTTGGCAATCATATATCTGATAAGAAACTTATAACTTGCATATATAAAGAACTCCTACATCTTGAAAATAAAAAGATAAACAATCCATTTAAAAAATGGGAAAAAGACTTAAACAGACACTTCTCCGAAGAAGAAATACAAATGGCAAGAAAGCACATGAAAAAATGTTCCAAATCTCTAGCTATCAGGGAAATGCAAATCAAAACCACAATGAGATACCATCTTACACCCATAAGATTGGCAGCTATGAAAAAAACAGAAGAATACAAGTGCTGGAGAGGATGTGAAGGAAGGGGAACACTCATCCACTGCTGGTGGGAATGCAGAAGGATCCAACCATTCTGGAGAACAGTATGGCGGTTTCTCAAAAAACTAGCCATAGATTTGCCATATGACCCAGCAATACCACTGCTGGGAATATACCCAGCAGAACTGAAAACAAGAACACAAACCAATATATGTACACCAATGTTCATAGCAGCATTGTTCACTATTGCCAAAAGTTGGAATCAACCCAAATGCCCATCAACAGACGAGTGGATCAATAAAATGTGGTATATACACACAATGGAATACTACTCGGCTGTAAGAACAAACACACTACAAACACATGTGATAACATGGATGAATCTTGAGAACCTTATGTTGAGTGAAGCAACCCAGACATTGAAGGACAAATACTACATGACCTCAATGATATGAAATAAACAAGCTGCCCTAGATAGCAAGAGACTGAACGATAGGCTTGCAGGAAATCGGAGGGTGGAGGAAGGATATGAGCCGATGTCTGCAGGGGTGGAATTTAAGACGAGATGGTGGTAAGTATGAACACAAAGAAGAGATAAAAGGGGGGCAAGGGGTTGCCTTTGCTTGGGGCTTTGCGGGTTTGAGGGTGGCTGGGGAGGGACGGGTGGGTAACGTTGCCCAAAAGTGGGGGGAGGGAGGGGTAGCATACGAACCAGGAGAGGGTCAGGTGTTGGTGGAGAGCAAAATGCCGAGAAAATCATATCAAAATATAATAAAGAGGGTTACCTGTTTAGAATGCTCGGAGGGGAGGGTCTGATGCAGGACGGGCTCCTGGGGAATGTCTAAATGCTCATTCTGCCAGAGTGGGTGACACCATGGGGTAGAAACCCAAGTAGTGAGAGTGGGGGTGGACCCACATCCTGGGGAGGACTAATGCCATCCAATAGAGGGAACTGTATCCCTCGAGAGAAAGGGTGGCTCCCAGGGCATTGGGGCAGTTGAGCAAGTTAGGCCCTGAACACTATTCCATCTATATCTGGAAGTGGCTCCTCAGGAAACGGAGGTTGGCTATCACTGAGGGCACCAAGGTGGAAGGGAAAATGGACGTTAAATGTGTGGAACCAAAGTAAATGGGGGGTAAGAGAGGAGTTTCTTGAGAGTACACAAGGATGGATATAAAACATGTAATATTACACCATAACATATAGGAGATGACAGACTGATAATGTAAACCATAATGTAAAACATAGGATAACTAAAAATGTAAAGAACTGTGTATCCTAAAGTATGCACCATAATGTAAACACAGATGTCACCTTGTTAGAAAGCTAATGTCTCAGACTCTGTACATCACTTTAAGTAAATATGATATGAATAGGGCGTAAGAGTATCACTGTGGAAGGGAAAAGGTTTTCTGGTGGATGTGTGGGAGTGCTGTATATTATATATATACATTGCTGTGGTCTAGGACTCCTGTGAAGAAAAGCTGAATAATTAGGGGGGGGGGGGGGGGGAAAAAAAAAAGAAAAAAATAGGATGTGGAATTTTTTCAAGTCAACATTCTTTATCTAAGTTCTTTATCTAACTTTATCCAAGTTCTTTATCTATCCTTTAAACTCATCGCTATATGCCATTCCCTAGTAAGGGACCATGACATTATATTGGGCTTCAAATTTCGGGGAGTTCTGGATCACAGAGTGTTTCAACAATGGCAATGGAGGGATACTGGTATGGGATACCAATGACAGGTGATATATGACTGACAGGGAGCTGTACAGAACATATGTCCAGGGTGCATGGTAATGTTTGGATATACTCATAGTGGCAACAATTAAAAACCACAGTAGGGGGGGTACTGGGTTCCTGGCCAGTGGTGCTCTGTCGTGGTCCCTAGGGGAGCAGCGACAGTCTCCCAGGTACAGTGGTGGGGACCGGGAGGGAGTGAGGGTTCAACAGTGAGCCCCTGATACTAATGACTATGCTTGTGAGCTGATAAACCCAAAATAATAACAAGGCCTAGAGCAACTTTGTGCCTGGGAATTTCCTTCTGTCAGCCTTCATGTTACTCAAATGTGGCCAGTCTCGAAGCCAAACTCAGCATGTAAATGCAATGCCTTCCCCCCAGCGTGGGACATGACACCCGGGGATGAGCCTCCCTGGCAACGAGGGACCACTATCAACTACCAACTGATGATGCAACTGGAAAATGACCTTATACAGAAGGTTCAATGCGGATCAGCAGAATATCCATGTCTACATAAAATACCATGACTTTAAAATGCTGTTTGACCTAAAGTAAGGGGGAAATGGAAAGGAGAAATGAGTTTATATGGCTACGAGTCTCTAAAAAAGAGTCTGGAGGCTGGCAGAAGGTTTGCCCTCATGCACAACTGAGCAGAGTCAGAGAGACAGATAAAGCAGATACAACCCCCAGATATTGGTTCCTTTGAGGGCTAAAGAGACCCATGGGAGTTATGGTCATGGCCGATGGGGTTAACTACCAGGGCAGATGGCCCCTCTTAGGAAATGGTGTTTATGTGTGATGAATCTGGACTCAGATGGGATCTCCCTTCATAAGACTTTCATGCTAATGTGCTGGAGGTGCAGTTAATGTTGGGGTTTAAGATATACTTAGGGGATTTGAATCTCTGGACTGACAATGTGATAGCCAGATCCTGAGCCTCAACAGACTCCAGCACCTACAATCTGATTTATTGGACTTACCACACTCAGCTAAGATGGAGGTGAAGAAGGACAACCACCACACCATGGAGCCTAGAGTGATTACAACTGAAAATGGGAGGATTGCATCCAGCATCCAGGTGGAATCTGAGCCTCCTCTTGACATAGAGGTGCAATGGACACAACCAATCCAGTGTCCACATAGAAGAGGTGGCATTGGATTGGGAAAAGTGGACATAATGGACAAAGGGTATGGGGAAAGGCAGGAAGAGATGAGAGGTGGAGGCGTCTTCGGGACATGGAGCTGCCCTGGATGGTGCTTCAGAGGTAATCACTGGACATTGTAAATCCTCACAGGGCCTACATGATGGAATAGAGGAGAGTATGGGCCATGATGTGAACCAATGTATATGAGGTGCAGAGGTGCCCAAAGATGTATTTACCAAATCCAATGGATGTGTCATGATGATGGGAACGAGTGTTGTTGGGGGGGGGGGGAGAGGGGGGGTGGGGGGGTGGGGTTGAATGGGACCTCACATATATATTTTTAATGTAATATTATTACAAAGTCAATAAAAAATAAAAAAATTAAAAAAAAAAAAAAAGAAAAAGTTTTGGTAAAGGATAGTGGTGATGGTAGTAGTACAATATTGTGCATGTAATTAACCACTAAATTATATATTTGAATGTGGTTAAAAGAAATTTCAGGATACAAATGTTGCTAGAATAAAATAACAACAACAACATAGGAATGTACAACAGTGAACCCTAATGTAAACTATGGAGTACAATTAATAGTACAATTATAATACTACTCTTTCATCACTTGTAACAAAGGTATGACACTAATGCAAAGTGTTAATAATAGGGAAAACTGTGTATATGTAACAGGGAGTATATGGGACCTCAATTTTCTGCATGAGTTTTCTGTAAAGCTATAACTTCTCTAATTAAAAACAAAAAACAAAACACATAAAAAAAAAAAAAAAAAAAATCAAATGTCCATGAGAGCTAAAAATGGGGAGAATAACAAGGGATTGTCCTACAATAAACCCCAAAAGATTATACCCTCAGGATAAGGGGGATTTAGAAGTTCAGAATTCCAACTTTTTTGTTTTATTCCCTGCTAGTTGAGAAATTTCAGTTAAGGTGGTTTCACAGTGGCAGTGACTCCAGGCGCCTGGCATAAGGCAAACAGAGTTCTCTGGAGAACTATTTCTTCATTGTGGGCCTCAAAATACTCCTTCAGATAATTTAAAAATACAGCATGTGACATATAACAAAGATAACCAGGAATACAAGGAAATAAGACTCCATGATAAAGAATCAGCCCAAAAAACCACAACAGCAGACTAGATACAGCCAAAAAGGGCATTAGAGAACTCAGATTTGTCAGAAAGTAGTGTGGGGATTTAAAAAAAAGAGAGAAAGAGGGGAGGGGGAAGATATAAAGAAAAAGGTATGCATGTTGGAAGATACAGTGATAAGTTCTAAACATATGTTTAAATACAATCCAAAAAGGAGAGGAGCGAGAGAATGAAGCAGATACAATATATGAAGAGTTAATGACTGAAAATTTTCTAGAACTGATGAAAGATACCAATGCACAGATTTAAGAGGTCCCCAAAGCTCAAAGAAATCATGCCATTGTGTAGACATATAATCCTAGACAAATCATGACACTGCAGAAAATCAAAGACAAGAAAAAAATTTTAAATAGCAGTCAGTGAAAAAGAACAGCAGATAGAGTGTTAGCAACACTGTAAGACCGAAGACAGTGGAGTAACATCTTTAAGGTGCAGAAAGAAGATAGCTGTCAACCCAGAATTTGATTTTTGGCAAACTGCTTGATCATTGATTGGGAGTCCAGAAATAAACCTTCATATTTACGGTCAATTGCCTTTTGACAAGCGCATCTCGAAGCAATTCAATAGGAAAAGAATAGCTTCTTAATCAAGGGTGCTGGGACAACTGGATAGCCATGTGCATGAGAATGAAGTTGAACCCCTGCTTCACAACATATGCAAAAATTAGCTCAAGATAGTCCAAGGACCTAAACATGAGGGCTGAAATGGTAAAATTCTTAGAAGAAAGCAAGCGTAAGATCTTCGAGATCTTGGAGTATAGGCAATGTTTTCCTAACAATGACACCAAAAACCCAAGCATCAAAAGAAAATATGGAGGAACTGGACTTCACAAAAATTAGAGCTTTCGTGCTTCGGTGGACACCATCAAGAACGTGAAAAGACAATCTACAGAATTTAGTGCTGTGAGAAATCATTTGTCTTAAGAATTTGAATTAGAAATTTCAGACTGAAGATTTTACACATGTGAACTGATGAAGGTTTTTTTCCCCTCTCTCTGACTTTTGATTAGTTTAAATGAAAAAAAGTTAATATAAAATTAAACCACCTTCGGTTAACATACGTAATAACTTAAGGATGGCAGTAAGAAGAGAGGAAACCCCCTACATGCCAGTGGCTGAGGTGATGGCTGGAAAGGTGTACATTCACCCACCAGCACTCGCCTTATCTGAGCAGACTCTCCGTATGGGGAAGCAGCGGTCCTCTGCCTTTCGGCTCTCAGGAGTCAGGAGCATAGTGAGACCAGAGAGCAAACAAGGCGGGGAAGGCTGGTTTCGGTTTGACTCACTGTAGGCCCGCGAGGTTTCCTGCCACCTCCTCATACTCAGCACAGAAACTGCACGATCACCTTTGGGTGCTTTTATTCACAGGAGCTGAAAATTTACTCAAGGTTTTTTTGAGTCATGGGGAAAATTAAGGCCCTGACCCGCATTTTCCTTTACAAAGTGTCTCTTTAAATAACAGCGTTAATTTTTTTCTTATCATAAAATTAATATAAAATGGTAGAAAATGTGAAACAAAAATTTTGAAAAAGAATAAGAAAAGCGCAAAGACTGAAATAATAAACTGCCATTCTACCTCCATGGTTTACATCTTGGCTTTATTTCCTTCTAATCATCTTTCCTTGAATATATATTTTTAAAAAATATGTTTTTTTCTTTATCAGAGAAGTTGTGGGTTTATAGAACAGTCATGCATAAGTACAGGATTTCTATACACCACCCCACCACTAACACCTTTCACTGGTATGGAACATTTGTTACAATTGATGCTAGCACATTTTCATAATTGTACTATTCATTAAAGTCCATGGTTTAACTTAGGGTTCACTGTTTGTGTAATGTAGTTCCATGGACTTTTAAAAACATTTTTATTCTGTTACCATATAAAGGTAACAAGGACAAATACTGTACGATAGCGCTATTGTGAACTAAACATTTTTTGTAAACTCATGCAGTTAATAACTAGAATATAGGTCACCAGAAAATAGAATGAGGTTAAAGTATGGAAAGCTGAGGTTCAATCTGTGCAGAATTGGTAAAAAGTTGTTTGTAAATCTTTGGAAAGGAATAGAATGATGAAAGAACATGGTAGTGTTTGTTACTAGCTGTGCTAATTTACGGGTATGACCATGGTTGAAAGAGAAAGTTTAAGGTTATGTATATGACTAGAAGGAAAGCTAACAACTGTAACATGGGACTATATATGACAGTAAAACTCATGTAAAACATGAATATGGATGCTATTGTACATATAAGTGTGGGAAAATAGCTTGAATTTCAATGTGGGAACCTGGCTTGAAGTTGAAACGTTTCCATAATGCAGATAAAAGGTGTGGGCCTAGCAACACCGGCCTCGACTAGACGGAACGCTGTCTGGTCAACACGAAAACTGTTTGCGTGTGGAGACGTTTGAACTTGGTCATGGCCTGCTCCCCAGCATGGCAGGTGCTGCAGCTTTAACAACAAGCAGCCTGGAAAGTAAACATAGATAACTACTGCTTTGTAATTTCTAATAAACATGATGTGGAAACCAGGGTCGAGGCTCTCAGTTCCAGAAGCTGTCGAGCCCCCTGGTCCCATCTTTATTTTCTCTCGTGTCTTTCTTTCCGTCCTTTTATTTCTTCAGTTCTGCGTCGCCTTCCCTTCGTGCAAACCTATTGCTGAGCTGCTCAGCAACTGGTGCCCGAACAGGGACTCGAGGGGAAGAATTGCTTCGAGTGAAACTAAGGTGTCACGGCGCAGGGCCCCGAGTGGTGTAGCAGGCCTTCCCAGTCCTCGGGGAGTAAGGACGCTCGGGCATTCTAGCAGAGGTACCATGGGAAACGGAGACAGTTCACCCGTATGTCTGTCTCCTAAAAAAACTCAAGGCAGGAGGAGCCGAGACCAGTGAGTCTCGTATTTTAGAACCCTTAGAGATTATAGAAAGAGATTGCTCATAGTTCCCAGCAATAGGAAGTTTAGAATTAGGAGATTAGGAAAGAGCAGGAAAAAGAGTTAAAAATATTACATATACAAGGTGTTCTGCTCTCGGTTGCTATTTGGTCCACTTGGACTATTATTTTATTTTATTTTATTTTTTTTTGAATACTATTTTTTTTTATTGACTTTGTAATAATATTACATTAAAAATATATATGTGAGGTCCCATTCAGCCCCACCCCCCACCCCCCCCTCTCCCCCCCCCAACAACACTCGTTCCCATCATCATGACACATCCATTGGATTTGGTAAGTACATCTTTGGGTACCTCTGCACCTCATAGAACTTGGACTACTATTAAATCTGTTTTGATTCTAAATCTAAAGTTGTTTTGTCTTCAGCTCCTTCCTAAATTCACTTTAGAAAGTCACTTTCCCCTCTGCTGACCCCTCCCCCTCCTCTGCCTGGAGATGTTCAGCCAAAGTTGTCAGCTGTACAACAGGGCATCTTGCAGGCTAGGACAGAGGAAATCATGTGGGGCCGCTTGTGCAAGGAGAGGTTAAGTCACAAATACAATGTCCTGTGCAGGCAAAAGTGCTAAATAAGCATGTTAGTGAAATCATGCTTGTAAGAAAATTCTCTGTTAAAGTGTTAACTAAGATAAGAAAAATATTCTGGCAGCAACTGTGCAAACCCCCCTTATGCTGCCTACATGATAACGTGGCTGTGGGCTAGTGGGGGCTAACAGAATTAAACCTCCGGAAGAGAAGGAAAATATGGCAACATTGGTGTTCTGTTTTGCTTCCATGCTAATTCTGATGGGCCTCTTTAGCAAAATTAATAAAATTAGTACAAAGTTTTTATCAAGGTGTGAAAGGAACTTTAGTTTTGAATCAATAGCTTACTCCTGAACTTCAAGTCTCAGTGTAGTCTTCAAAAGTAGTAATCCAAAAAATGCGTGTTAACTGTCTGTCTAAACTGCTGAATAAGAGCTTAACTGCATTTATGCTGCTCAAGGCACCCTAACTGGTTGCTGATTACTAACAAAAGTGTTTCCAAGAACAAGCTTGCACATTGCAGGCAACACGGATTCTGAAAGAAATCTTAAAAGCAGTAAAATCTAAGATGTGAAATGATGGAGAGCTTAAAAACAGCTATACCAGAAAAGAATTATGAGTCAAATTGTAAACTTTATGTTTCTGTCGGTGTGTGGTAATTGTTTTGTGTTTGTCTATTTGTTCAATGTCAGTGTATATTTTGATATCTCTGGATGGTAATATAAATTAATAAATAAAAATTTCTAAAAGAGCTCTATTCAAATGGCCCAAAATTAAATAAGCACTTATATTAATACATAAGTTTGAAAGTTAATAAGATCTCTACAATGAAAAAAATTATAAAACGATTAATGAAATTACTATAAGTCTCTTCATAAAAAATAGTTCTTGCCTAAAATTGAAGTGAATAGTTAATTTTTCCTCACAGGATAAAATGAAGCATGTGAAAGTTAAACAAATATTAAAGAAGGTAAAAAGTTTGTGGGAGTGCTGACTGAAATTTAATAAGTTTGTTCAAAAGAGTGTGTTCTGTTCTAAAATAAGATAGCTAGTTTTCATAAAATCAAAATGGAAATATGCAGGACGGCACTTGAATGCATGTGGCAAGTTGTAGAAGGTATTGTGATAACTTTAAGTAAGGGAATGTGTTCTGTGAAGGTGAAATTTGTCTTAAAATAATATAATTATAGTCTTTATGGTTATAAATAATTATAAGAAGTTTGTGGAAGCATTGTTTGAATTAAAGTGTTTGAATGGCTTATTCCAAGATGTCATTATTAAACGAAAACTAAATTGATAATAATAACAAAAAGTAATTGTATAACAGGAAAACTTGTTGGTAGCCAGCCTCCCCTGCCAACTTGTTTTCTAAAAGATTGTTTCTAGTATTGCATGCTACTAGGTATTTGAAATAAAGAAAAGTTATATTTGCATATAACCAAACTGAATAATTATTTTGACAAGTTTGTTTAGTGTTGGTGGTAATTGTATGTTGTAAAGGGTTTGATTGGAAACAGTTTCCAAAATAATTTTGGTTAATTATATATATAAGATGTATAGAATGTGTTTTTATTATTAAAGAAACAGAAAATAATTTTGTCCTAAGATAAAATGATTGATTATTTAAAAAGAGTAAAATGTGGAATAAAACCTGAATGAATACTGAAAGTGCAGAAGGTTAGTGGAAAAGGAATTTTTATCGTTAAAGTTGAGTAAGATTTGATGGGTCTATCTATTAAGTTTTAAAAGCTTTAGTATCAAATCATATACTGATGCAAAGCTAAAATTTTATTCTTTCTCTGTTAGGGTTACAAAATGTCTCAAGTCTTTGGTCTGTTTTAGTAAAAGTTTATAAAGAGCTTTTCTCCTGAATAATCAGTGTACAAAAAAAGTCTGTTTTATCAAAATAGCTTCTTGTACTTTAACTTTATCGTTTCCTTGGTTTTTTAAGAAAGTCTCATCACTTTTAAAGGAACATAATATTCAAATCTGCTTTCTCAAAGTCAGATCTTGAAAAGTATCTTTTTATTTCAAACTATTGAAAATAATTTGTTTTTTTACCTTGAAGAAAGTAAAGTAATAAAATAGTTAAGTTCCTGTAACATGAATGGAAAGTGTTTAAAAGTGTTATAAAATTAAAAGGGGGGGCGGACTTGGCCCAGTGGTTAGGACATCCGTCTACCACATGAGAGGTCCGCGGTTCAAACCCCGGGTCTCTTTGACCCATGTGGAGCTGGCCCACGCGCAGTGCTGATGCGTGCAAGGAGTGCCCTGACACACAGGGGTGTCCCCTGTGTAGGGGAGTCCCATACACAAGGAGTGCGCCACGCAAGGAGAGACCCCCCAGCACGAAAGAAAGTGCAGCCTGCCTAAGAATGGCACCACACACACGGAGAGCTAACACACAAGATGACGCAACAAAAAGAAACACAGATTCCCATGCTACTGACAACAACAGAAGCGGACAAAGAAGATGGAGCAAATAGACACAGAGAACAGACAACCGGGGTGGGGGGGAGGGAGGGGAGAGAAATAAATAAATAAATCTTTAAAAAAAATTAAAAGGATTCTTTAACCCTCTGTTAATTAAAGTTGTATGAACGAAAAGTTCATATGAATACTTAAAGAGTGTATAAAATTCCTGGAAGTTTACCAATGTTTCAGCATAATATTAGGCAAAAGTACAATGTTGTTAATCATGGTTGTAATTATTTAATGGCATGTGTCACAGAAAGAATCTCTTACTATAAATTAAAGTAACACCACTGTAGTATGCAGCAGTCCCAAATACTGCTAGTTTTTTTTGCAAAAAATTAATATCCAACCATGTCACTATCACTTTGTGTAGAAACTTGCTAAGACTTTCTTTAGTATTGCCTTAGGCAAGTCAAGCCAGCCTGCATTCCCCTACCTGTAGAAAACCCAACAATGGACTTTTGCAGTCTTCCCCAAGGCTGTGTGCATAAGCCAACCATCTTCCCCCGCCTGATGGCAAAGAATCTGGCTGCATAGAAGACGTCTGTGGCTGAAACCCTACTGATGACATTACTTGAACCACTAATCCTTTTTTCAGAATTAAAAGAAACACGAGAGACAATAGTATCTTATCTTAAGAGCCTAAAATAGGCAAACAATTGGGACAGGCTACAAGGTCTCTGCTGACTATCAAATTCCTAAATGTTGTTTGGTTGGGTAAGAGAAAACTATACCCTCTGCTGTAACTGATAAAGTACAATGTTTTCTCATGTTAGTGTAGTTTGTAATATTGTTGGAATACTAAAAATCTTTCACCCCTCACTTAGCTCAATATTAAAACCATCGCATGTGTTAACTAGGATAGGTCCTTCATGCGAGTAGGAGGACCTCCAGCAGGCTGCTTTAAAAAATAAAAAAAGAGGGAGAAGGTGGACGTTGACTTAACCTGTGAATTGGATGTAGCCAGCCCCAATTTTGGCTTTGGGTGGGGTTTGTGGCAAAGGCAGCATTCTAAACAAGTACCCCTTGGGCTGTAGTCACAACTCTGGGAAGGGGCCAAAAGTACAATATAAAAAAGCAATTGTGTGCAGCATAGGAAGCCCTGCTGAAAGTGAAAGGCTTAACCCAACAGTGTCTGGTCACTCTGAAGCCTGCCATCCCTACCTGAGGGTGGACTGTAAACACTGAAAACAAGACAGAAACAGTGGACTGTTGTGACTCACCCTCTGGGGGAGAGATCTGTGGAAGAACATCTGGGACCCTGCCAGCAGTGAAAGGTAACTGTCTGTCATGTCCCTGCCCACTCCTCTAACATCCCTTTCAGGACTGTAGAGGCAGATGCCCACGTGAAGATCCAGAGCCATACAATTGAGACCTGAGAAGAAGCACAGTGGCTCCCCCAGAAAGACGAACATCGTGAGTACCAGACCTTGTGGTGCCTAGCCCGGCAGTTCCGGCTGCCTGCTACTCGCCAGCAGCTCATGGACTTCACCCGTGAGTGTCCATGGCGCTCTCTCCAATGACTGTGACATGGAGCCCCTGCTGCTCTCGGGAGGGACGAGGTTTGCTTTCACTGCTGCAGACACTGCATCGGGACTCTTACAACAAGACAGTTACTATTTTCTGACTAGAAAATGAATCCGCACAACAATGAGCTCAGTTTAAATTCAACACTGAGTTGTGGCCCCAGGTCCAGTGAAGATGCTAACGGTGAGACCAACGCAAAGCATTGAAATTATGAGATAAACTTCCAGCTGCCCCACAGCCCAAAATGGGGGAGTAACAATAATTTGTCACTGCCTATGCCTCAAACTATATAAACTGGGGAAAACGAGGTCATTTTTGATTGCGTCCTGGCCTGTATAGCCTTGCTGGTTGGGAATCTTAAGCCCATGAGAAATGAAAGTCTATTAATTAAATGTCTGCTAGGTGGAAGTCTTATTGTTTGTTGTTGTATAATCTACTGCAGATATAGTTTATGTATAAAATGCAGTTTTGAGCTTGGGAAAGGAATTGCAAACTGTAAATATGTGCTTATGCCTACAATGTGATTGGAATATATCTAGTTTTTGTGTGATCCCCTATGTATATAATAGCAGTGATATTCCTTAGGAATCAGGGAAACGTCATTTGTGTGGTCATAAAAACAATTTTAGCTTGGATTTCTCAATTACAAGCCCAAGAAACAAGCACTCAACATGCTCATTTGCAACTGCTTCCCACCTCACAAACTATGACAGGAATTGTGGATGGATTAAGATCCCTGAACCCTATGATATGGACTAAGAGTTGGGGAGGTGGTTTTCTAGGAGGTGTATTAGTTATCTGTTCCTATCTGTTTTGTATGTATTTAGTCCTCAGATGCATGCTACAAACCCTCCAGGATATGAAGCAGCAAGAAATCTCCAAATCTGCCTTCACTGCTTTGCAGAAACAAAAAGGGGGAAATGTGGGAAAATAGCTTGAATTTGATCATGGGACCCTGACTTGAAGTTGAAACACTTCCATAATGCAGATAAGAAGCGTGGGCTTAGGAACACCAGCCTTGACTAGACAGAACACTGTCTGGTCAGCATGAAAATTGTTTGCGTGTGGAGACGTTTGCACTTGGTCAGGGCTGCAGCTTTAACAACAAGCAGCCTGGAAAGCAAACATAGATAACTACTGCTTTGTAATTTCTAATAAATACGATGTGGATACTAGGTCGGGGCTCTCAGTTCCAGAAGCTGTCGAGTCCCCTGATCCCATCTTTAATTTCTCTCTTGTGTCTTTCTTTCTGTCCTTTTATTTCTTCAGTTCTGTGTTGCCTTCCCTTCGTGCAAACCTATTGCTGAGCTGTTCTCAGCATATAAGACTCTTTTTCTTTGAAACTGAACAAATGTATGTTAATGTAACAAGATGTTAATTATCAGGCAAAAATACAAACAAAGCAAACTACGGACAGTAGGGTATAATAATAATTAATGATCTTCCATTAAGGGTAAAAAAAGGAAATAAAATAAGTGAAAGAAACTGGCTAAAATGTACTACCATATTGTTTGACTCCATCTATACAAAAATATATATACAAATAAATTAGAAAGATGGGCACAGGATAGCAGCTGTGTACGACGGGGGAAGTTAGGGAGATTGAGAGGTCATTATTAAGAGGCAGAGGTTTTTCTGGTCTGTTTTTTGTTTATTATTATTATTAGTGGAGTAATATAAATGCTCTAATAATGATCGAAGTGATGAAAGCACAACTGTTTGATCATACCAAATACAACTGATTGTACACATTGGATGGATTATATGCTTTATGAATATGTATCAATAAAATTTATTTAAAAAGAAATAAAAGAATATTAGCAAATACATTTTATTTCTTAATAATAATAATAAAAGAGAGTCTTACACCCACAGGAATGAATTAGTTCAAAAGCCTAATCTTTCCCTTTTCGGGATTCCTAAAGAACTTCAAACTGTCACAGTGATCATGATATAGATGACACCTAATGAGAGAGCTGAGATGGCCAGGAGAACCGAGACAACATAGGAAGAGTCTAGAACTTGCAGCTTGAGGGACAAGGAGGGCACCATCGGGGCTACTCCCAACACGTAGGCATCGATGGAGGAGGAGGCATCAGCACAGAGACTGGGAGGCGTGGGCGAGAGAGGCAGACGGGAGATTTTTTTTTTATGTAGTCTTTTTTTTTAATGAACATTTTTTAAAATTCTATTTTTTGAAGATACACAGATCACAAAAAATGTTACATAAAAAATATAAGGGGGAAGCGGACTTGGCCCAGCGGTTAGGGCATCCGCCTACCACATGGGAGGTCTGCGGTTCAAACCCCGGGCCCCCTTGACCCGTGTGCAGCTGGCCCATGTGCAGTGCTGATGCCCGCAAGGAGTGCCCTGCCACGCAGGGGTGTCCCCGCGTAGGGGAGCCCCACGTGCAAGGAGTGCGCCCCGTAAGGAGAGCCGCCCAGCGCAAAAGAAACTCCAGCCAGCCCAGGAGTGGTGCCGCCCACACGGAGAGCTGACACAGCAAGATGACGCAACCAAAAGAGACAGATTCTTGAGCTACTGACAACAACAGAAGCGGACAAAGAAGAACACGCAGCAAATGGACACAAGAGAACAAAGAACTGGGGGGAAGGGGAGAGAAATTTAAAAATTAAAAAAAAATACGTAAGAGGTTCCCACATACCCCCCCTCACCCCACTCCTCCCACATCAACAACCTCTTTCATCACGGTGGCACATTCATTGCATTTGGGGAATACATTTTGGAGCACTGCTGCACCGCAGGGATAATAGTTGACATTATAGTTTACACTCTCCCCCAGTCCGCCCAGTGGGTTACGGTGGACAGGAGATCTTGAGTATGGAGTTTTGGACGGCAAGTGAGGAGAGTGCTGGGAGGAGAAGAGAATGTGACAGCGTCAGGCAGGTGGAGGACTCAGGGGGGGAGGTCCACTAAGACTTAATGGCAAAGAGATCACAGGTGCCCCTTCGGAGGGCAGTGCCAGTGGACTGACGGGAAAGAAAGCAGGCTGTAGAGAGTGAGGAGGGAACAGGACACAGGGAAGGGAAGAGAACCACAGGAGATGGCGCTTTCCATAAATTCAGTGAAAGAAGAGATGAGAAACAGGATAATAGGTGGAAAGTGTCGTGAGATTGAAGGAAACCTGGGGCAGGGGTGGGGAGGCACGGCTTGAGTGTGCAAATGCCAAGGGGAAGCCAGGAGAAAGGAAGAGGTAATAAAGATTCCGAGGAGAACAGGAATAATGGCGAGAGTGAGGTCCCTGAGGACATGAAGAGCTAAAGCCAGAGTTCAGGCAACAGAGAGACATTCATGCATTCAATTCATTTTTATTCATTCATTCAATCATTTGATCCTTCCTCCCTCCCTCTTCCTCCCCCTCTCCCTCTTCCTCCACCTTTCCCTCCCTCCCTCCCCCCTTCATGTATTTACAGAGAGCATGCTTTGAGGTGGACACTTAGCTGCAGGGGACTTAATGGGGAGGAAACCCTCAGAACTTGCCTTCCTTGAGTTAGAATAGCTGGGAGAAAGGCATTCACCGCATCACCAGTATAAACCTAAAGCGCTAACCTCGATCAGCTGCACAAAGGAAAGACTCATGGTGCTGTTATTTCATATAAGGGAGTTTGGCCACGTCCAGGGGATTCAGGAAACTTTCCCTGAGAAAGTGGAAATTGAACTGAAATGTGAAAGATGAGTAGAAACTCACTAGGCAAAGAGGGGTGGGTGGTTGGGGGGGGCGGGGGGGGGGGAGGAAACATAACATTGTCTATCATAGGAAAAAACTTTAGAAACAACCTAAATGTCCAGAAAAGATTTGTTAAATAAATTATGGTGTTTCCATTTATTAGAATAATGTGAAGTCATTTATAAGAATTAGATAAGCGTGCCGAGTTGGGTTGATAGGAAGGAGGTCATAAAATATGTTAGGCATGATTTCATCTAAATGAAAGTGTATACATAAATAAATGAATGAAGCGTCAGGAAGGATACACCTCACAACTCTAACAGTGCTCATCTGTGGAGGGAGGGACCATAGTGGGTCTGTAAGTTTCTGCTCTCCACGTGCATATGTATCGCATTTACAATCTGAAAGAATAATGAGGGGAAAAAAGGACTATTTTGGGAAAAGAAAGCATTGATCGAAACCCGATCCATTTTACAGAATGAAGGGATATGCAAGACATTCCCTGCGATTTCAGTTGTCACCTGAGGGGCATCCAGTTGGTGATGGGTCACAGCAGGGGACGGGAGAGCCTGGGCTGGGGGCCCAAGCCGGCAGGAGTTCAGGTCCCACAGAAGAGCCAATCAGCTGGCGTGGGTGGGTCCTTCCTGGTCCCCCACCCAGGCTGCGGACGGTGGCTCTTGGGCCAGGAGGAGTGGCCTCGTGCCGGCTTTCACCGGCTGGTCCTGGGCCAGGGAAGGGCCGGCTCCTCGGGTCACTTTTCTTTCTGAGCCCACTGCCTCTTTTGGCTGGACCTTGCAGAGTTCAGAGGTCCCTCTGAATTTCTTCATTCGGTCCTACTATTTGCTCCCGAATTTAGCCACTCTCTCTCTTACACAAGCACACACCAATTCCACTACTCGCTCATTCACGCACATTCACGCAAGGTCCACCTGCCCAGCCAGCCTTCACGTGTCGGGCGCTGTGGGCTGGACGGGCGGGGTCTGGAGTCCCGTGCTGTCTGGCCGGCCCCGTTTTCCTTCTCCGGCAGCCTCCACGCTCTTTGTGGCTGTCAAGCTGTCTTACGAAGCTGCAATTCTGGTTTTAGAAGCCCTGAGACGGCGTTTCTGAAAGCTGCCAGGTGAGACCAAGCTCCTGGTGCTCGGGCCATGCTCTTGAGTGGCCAGAGTCTAGGTGGGTGCTGTCCAGCAGGTACGTTAGGGCCAGATGAAAGACAGGCACAGTTAATTTGAATTTCAGATAAACAACGAATTGTTTTAGTTTAAGAGTGCCCGTTTACCATGCGGAGGACCTGGGTTCCATCCCCGGAGCCTCCTGGTAAAAAAGATGATGAAGCAACCCGATTAAAAAAAAAGTCCCAAATATTGCATGAGACGTATTTACTAAATATACGAAAATAATTATTTGTGTTTATCTGAAAGTTAGATTTAACCAGGCATCCTGTATTTTTATTTGCTAAATTTGGCAAACCTACATATGATCTGAGCCACAAACTTAATTTTAAATAATTATTTGTGTTTATCTGAAAGTCAGATTTAACTGGGCATTCTTTATTTTTATTTACTAAATCTGGCAATCCTGCCTATGATCTGAGCCACAAATATAATTTAAAATTTTCTGGTAGCTGCATTTTAAAAAGTAAAAGGAAACATCCAAATCAATTTACTTAACGTGCTTCATTTAGCCCAATATATCCAAAACACTATTGCCATATATAATTAATATAGAATTTTTAATGTGATGCTTTACTTTTTTTGGGTGCTCAGTCTTGGAATTCCTATATGTATCTACACTAGTAGCTCCTGCACCGGACAACTCAGTTCTAGCTTGTCCCCAGACACTCTGATTTTATTGACTTGTGACGTGGGTATTTTTTAAAAGTTCCCAAGTGCTTCTGGGGCCCCCGGTTGCCCCCCACGGCCCTGGGCGGGCGCCCGGTCACGATCTCCCGGCAGTGGGCGGCAGCTGCCACCCGAGGGCGCCAGCCCCTCGGAACGCGGGCGCCTCGGGGCGCGTCGGGTCTGCTCGTTGCGCAGCTCCGGCCCCGCCGGGCGAACGCACAGGCGCGGCGCGGAGCACCTGCTCTCCCCGCTCGCGTGCCCCGCCACCGCTTCCCCCGCATCCCGGCCACTCCTGCTGATTTCTCTGTCGCGGTGCTCCGTGATTATGCCTTTTTCCTGCAGCACCTTGGACCCCTCACCCAGCGCCGTCCACCCCCTGCCGTCGCGTGGTAGGTGGAGACTGGGGGCCTAGGCTGGACTCTCAGCTAGGGCGCTTCCCAGCCGGGGGGCTTCGGTGCACCCCAGAACTGCGGCCAGCGTCCTCGCGCGGTGGAGAAAAGGCCCATCTCACGACCGCGGAGGAAGCGCGCACGTGGTAACGCGCAGAGCGAGGCCAGCGAGGAAGAGGGTGCTCGTGGCCCCCCGCGGGACGGGCTGGAGGCGGCGCGCTGCCGCGCACAGCAGCTGCCAAGCTTGGGCGCAGCGCGGGCCCCCAAGGAACTTGTGGGTAGATCCCCTTTCCTCATCCTCTCCCCAGAGATTCTGGTTCTGCAGAGATCAGAGCACTGGGGGAGGCCAGGGATGAGGCATGATTTTTTAAAATTCCAGGTAATTGTGAACACCTGCTTGATGCCGCTCTGCGGGCTCTTGTGTGGGAACCGTTGACAGGCGGGGAGAGCTTTGGAACCAGCCGCCTGGGTTCAGCTTCTTGCTTTGCGGTTTACTCAGCCATCTGAGCCCGGGTTATGCGCTTCGTTAAAGGAGACCCACGGCCCAGGCTGCCCAGGAGGGGGTGACGTATAGGAAGCAGCTGGCAGGTGAGGGCCGCGCAGCCGTGGCCCCTCCTGTGGCGCGCCCCCCCCTCTGGTCCCCTTGCCGTGCCTTGCACAGGACGTCCTTTCCACCTTCCGAGCTGTGCATCCCGTTTCCACCGCTGCCCAGAGCTGGGCTGCTGATTGAGCAGCTGCACCTGCCTCACACGGCTTCAGGTTGGCTTCTGTCTTTGGTGTCCTGCTCCACTCCTGGTTTCTCATTCAGTCTCTTTGACTGAGCAAACAGTTTGCACTGAATGGGTTCCCTTTACTGTCCCCTCACCCCTCCTCCGACCCTACCCCTCTCCCAATCCCTAGGAAGCCCACCTGACTGGCAGGCTTTAGTGGGGGCGCAGTGTGGAAGCGGTGAGGGTGGTGGTGGGGGGAGTGGTACCGTAGGCAAGAGGGGGAAAGTTCTGTGAGAGCCAAGAAGACAGCCCGCCCTCCTTTGAATTGGACTGAGTTGTACAGTAAAGCATCTCAATTGTACAGTAAAACATCTCAAAAACAAAGCTAAGGGACGCGGATGTGGCTCAAGCAGGTGGGCACTCCCTACCAAATGGGAGGTCGGGGTTAGGTTCCTGGTGCCTCTTAAAGAAGACGAGCAAGACAGGGAAATGATGTGGCAGGCTGGCATGGTGAGCTGATGCAGCAAGATGACGCAACAAGATGACACAGCAAGGAGACACAACAAGGAAACGCAATGAGAGAACAACAAGCAGGGAAGGATATGGCTTAAGCAATTGGGCGCCTCCCTCCCACATGGGAGGCCCTGGGTTTGGTTCCCAGTGCCTCCTAAAAAGAAGATGAGCAGACAGAGAGAACACACAATGAACAGACAAAAAGAGCAGACAGGGAGCGTAAAACAACAGCAGGGGGTGGGGAAGGGATGGACATGGGGTGGGGAGAAATAAAATAAATCTTAAAAAAAATTCAAAGCTGAAAGACAAATGACAAACTGGGGGAAAACAGGCTAAGGGTAAATATCTCAATGCATCTCACATATAATTATTAAGTCAGGTTTGGAGTTTTGATTAATATATGGACCAACCATTCTGACTTTGAAATGAGACTGTAATTGTAACTTAAAATGACTGTAGGATTGTCTAGATTCTCTCAAGAATGAGCTAAAAATTCATGGGCTTCCTGAAGTTTTCATCTAGGAGCAGAGGAAGCTTGTACCCACTGATCACATTTTGAAGAGAGTAAAGAGCCTTAAAGGGGAGTGGGTGTAGCTCAATGGTTGAGCGCCTCATGTACAAGATCCCGGGTTCAATCCCTGGTACCATAAAAAAAAAAAAGACCCTACAAAAATTGCATTTTAAAATGTCAGCAGCAGTGCCTATTCAATGTTCTGGTCACACCCCACATTCCATAACCTCTTTATTTTTTTACTTAATAGATCATGGAATAATTTTTTTGCCATTACATTAAAATTTACTGCAATCTTTTGAAAGGCTCCATACTATTCCACTATGTGGTTATGTCATAATTTATTTAATCACTATTGTATTAATATAAGCTTAAGTGGCCCCAATTTTTAATGATAAAGAATAATGATATTTTTGTCTTAGAGCATTAACCTTTCCTACTTATTTCATTATTTCTTTAGGATAAATTCCCAGAAGTGCAATATCTGATATAAACAAAAAAGATGCGTGTTTAAAATTTTGATCTTATTATCCTCTCAAAAAGTTAGATCAACTTGTACTCTTGCTAATAAACTGTGTGCAAGTTTTAAATGACAATTTTCCATACCCTTGAAAACAGGATTATCAATAATTTTATTATTTTTGAAAAAGAATAAGGAGAAGAGATGTTCCATTTTAACTTGCAGTAACTTTGGTTATTATCCACCAGTAACATCTTTTTATTTGTCTGTTATTTGTAAACACTTTGATTTCTTCTTTTTTGATTTCATGTTCATGTTGGTGGGCAAGTTTTAGTCATATTAATAATTCTATTACGAGGTATCTTGTAATATCTTCTTTTAGCAAAATTAACGCCAAATTGGTGGCCAGAGGTCTATAACCCCCAATTATGTATAAGATTAATGCCTCCAATTACAGTTTTACATTAGAGCGCTATTCACATATTTATCTTCTGTGTAACTCAAGGTTTTATGGTGTTTCTGTTTTTTTTCAGAAGGGTGTGAGAGAAGCAGAAGTAAATTTATCAACATGGCCTTTGGGCTGCGACCATCAAGCTACGCCTACCCACTCAAGTATTCGAAAAGCCAGGCAGGCCAGATGGCTCTGAAACAATCTTTGGAGATTTTTATAAAGAACACAAAGGGATTAAAAAAAAAAAAAGAGGAAGAACTCATTCTTTTACTATGCAGGTAGCTTAACTATATATATGATTATATATGTGCAGATGGAGTCTGATCAATTTCAATGTCCTCTTCACCAAGGAGCAGGTAGAAACTCTGCCCGCCATGGTTAATAGATCGGCCCATTCGCAGCAGCAGGTTTCTAGGGACCCTCTTTTGTGTGTCTCAGCGGTTTTTGTGGTGGCCGGGACGTCCTTAGACTAAGCCCACCTTTTGCTTTGGGCAGACATTTCCTACTCTTTCCCTCGGGCTTCAGGTTAGGGGCCCAGCTCTTATGAGAGAGTAAAGTTCAGGGCTTTTGCTGCCTTCTGGAGTGTTTTGCAAAATGCAGTGAAGGAGCTGAATCAGTCAAGGGCAAGCTGAAGACAACTCTGCTTTCCCAGAGTCCACTCAATCTCTGTCTTGGGATAGCTCTTTCTCCGCCCTGGTTTGACACCCCAAGTGGGCCCCATAGCTTTCCAGTCATTCTAGTTAGCAAAAAGTCCACAAGTCATAGTAACCAAAAAAATCACATTTCTGTAAATAATATTTCCGTCAACCCGAGACAGCTCCCTCTTATGTCTGTTTGTTGTCTGCTTACTGTGTTTGCTTGTTGTATCTGCTCGTTGTCTTAAGGAGGCACCAGGGTCTGAAATGGGTACCTCCCATATGGGAGGCAGGTGCCCAACTGCTTGAGACACACCAGCTTCCTGCTCATTGTGTCTGCTCATTTGTCAGCTTGTTGTATCAGCTCATCTTTTTAGGCAACACCAGGTACTGAAACTGGGACCTCCCATGTGAGCGGCAGGTACCCAACTGCTTGAGCCACATCCATAGTCCACAAAATTATTTTTGAGTATAATCATAAAGTGAAACAAATAGTAATAATGACTAAAAAAGAAATGTGGACAGTGAAAATTTTTCTTTAAACTTTGTATATATAATCATGCCAGTAAACAATAAATAAATAAAAGTAAAATAAATCTTACAATATAGAAACGGAGAAAAGAAACACTTTAACATTTTCTTTCTACACACACACACACATTTATATATTAGTTTTTATTTTGAGATACTTTCAAATTTATAGGCAAGTTATAAAAATAATACATTTAGAGTTCTCCCATATAGAGAACTCTAAAATATTCCTACCCATTCATCCCCAGATGCCCAGATTCATTAATTTTAACATTTTGCCACATTTGCCAGATCATTCTCTCTTTCTCTCCACTTTCTTAACATGTGAGTGGCTTTCCCTCCCCCTTGCATCTCGGCACTGGTCTTCTTCCTGTGTGGTGCATTTCTGTTGCCTAGATGGGAGGAGAAATTTAAAAATTTTATGTTCGAGAAAAAAATCGCTTCCTGAAAGGGATCCACCTGAACACGGATCCCCCACTGAGCACAGATGTGTAGCCACGTTCTCCAGGCTCTACGGAAGGCAGGGGATGTGCCACGTTCAAAGTCTAATGGCCCCCCCTGGGCCCCGCCTTTCATTCAGGGGCATTCCACACCCTCCTCGTTGGCAATTCCTGGCCCGAGGCTGCCCTAGGGAGCTAAACTAGCAGGCGGGCCATTGATTCTAAGTGTCTTAGCTCTGGAAAGCAAGGATCTGAATATCTGCCACGGAGAGCAGGAGGCCTGTGTTTGCGGAAGAGGGCTTCTCCCGTGGCGCAAAGGAAAGTCTTCTGAACGGTGACATCCAGTGTGGCTTTGCACCCGCCAGCTGGAGAGGAGGCGTCTTCCATCGGGAGGTCTCTTTGGGGGGGTTTCGGCTTGCGATGACCTCAGAGGTCCTCAGGGGGAGGCACAATCGGCATGGCCCCTCACGGCGCCCGCCAACTCTCTGAAGCCTCCCGGGGATGTGGCGCTCCTGCCACCAAGGCGCTGCAGCAGTGGAAGGAGGTTCTCTCCCCGAGCTCCGGGGTCTGTTTATCTTCAAGCTAATGCCACGCTTGGTGCTTCCTTTTGCCAAGCTTCCTACCCAGGCCTCCGATTCCTTCCAGCCTCATAACAGAGTGGTTCAAGGACATGGAAAACCCGTCCTTCCCTCCCAGCGCAGGGAGGAGGGCTGCTGGGCGCAGAGCCCCTGGACTCAAGGACGTGGTCTCCTTTCAAAGGCGTCGTGCTGACCTCTCGCAGGTCCTGCTGAAGCCGGGACCCGGCCGGGGCCCTGGGCCCTTTGTCCCGGGGGCCGGCGGGTGGGAGGCTGTGGGCACGGGGCTGGGCGGCCCGGTGATGCCCTTCCCGACACCAGGGAGCATTGACGAAGTGCTCCCATTTATTGGCTGAGCGACTGCATCAGTCATTCATTCACAGGCACAAGGTCTAAATTGCAGAACCAATTAACAGCACTAATAGCCCTTGCCTGAATTAATCTTGGAGACAAAAGGGAGGAGAAGTGGAAGTGCTATTAGCAAATCAAGCTGTACCATCCCTGCTTTATGGAGGAAATCTCAGTGTCTGTATGTGGCTATTGTGCACTGACTGCAATTACAGCCCTCATTTAAAAATGATTAAGTGGTTATAATTATTTTTCAATTAAAACTTATATCTCCCATTTAGGCAACATCTCAGACTTCAATTAAACTTCTTTTTAAAAGTGCCACTGAACCAAAAGATTCCTGCTTCCTCTTTTACCAGCAAGCCCGAACCTCAGCCCAGAGAGGGATTTTGATTTCCAGCCTTCAGAATTAGTCCTATTGAATTTGGATATTGTGATAAGAGTTAACAAGCAAGACAAAAATCTGCAGTGGTGAGGTGCCTCTGCACCACGGGAGCAGCAGGGACTTCCAGGTGTTTCCTGGAGAAGCCTGAAAAATTCACGGCTACTGAGAAGAGACGAATGTCCTTGCCTTGGGAAGCTCGTGGCAGTGGACGCGCCGCTGCTCGAGGCTCAGTATTTACAGCAGCCACTCTCAGTTGTGCTGTTTTAGCAGTAAGGTGTGAATTATTGAGCAATTTAATTTGTTTAAAAATTAGAGCATCTTCAGGGTTTTCCTCTCAAAATCTGCATTATTAGCCTTTTTTTTTCTTTTAGGCGGTGCCAAGGATTGAACTTGGGACCTCGTACGTGGAAAGCAGGCACCCAACAGCACCAACTTACACCTGTTCCCGTTATTTGCCTGTGATGTGCTTTCTAGAGGAGGAGAGAAAGGAACTGGTAGGGAGTTACCCTTGAACCATGACCTGGTTTATCTTCCCGGTCACGTGTCTGGGTGGGAAAAAGAGTGGAGCACCTCTGGGGTCTCGAGGGTCCCGTCAGGACTGGTGCGGAACCCTGCTCAACTTCAGGGAGGACCCCTGCAAGTCGCGGCCGCAGCAGGGCAGCCTCGGGTGCTAGCTGTGTTCCTCACACAGGCCCGCCTTGGGCTCCCATTTAACTCGTCCTGCTGAGTTAATAACCTCGGGTTTATGCTGTGCCATTGAAGGTGCCTACCACATGTTACAAATCTAAAAATCATTCAGATAAAAGAAGTCGTTTGTCATTCCTGCTCCGAAGTCACAAAGGCCTGGTTTCTCTGGCTGAAGTATGGCTCTGGTGAGGAAAACACGTCTCACAACGCGGAAGGCAATGCAGGAATGAAATCTTGTACCTGCACCGTGGACCAGACCCTGCCCTGGAAACGCAGACACAACTTATGGACCCATGCCCCCAAATACACGAGGAAACGCTGGCCAGACTGAAAGAAGTAGATGTCTCTACAATAATCGTTGTAGACGTCAACAGGCCACTTACATCAATAGGTAGAACAACTAGACAGAAGATCAACAGGGAAACAGAGAACTTGGACAATATGGGAACAAGCTGGACCCAGCAGATAAATACAGGACATTGCACCCCAGATCAGCAGGTTACACATTCTTCTCAAGAGCTCGTAGATCTTTCTCCAGGATGGACCACATGTTAGGGCACAATGCAGCTCTCAATGAATTTAAGATTGAAATTATACAAAGCACCTCCTCTGATATAATGGAATGAAGCTAGAAATCAATAACAGGCGGGAAAGGGGAAAATTTGCAAATATACGGGGGCTAAACAACACACTCCTAAACAAGCAGTGGGTCAAAGAAGAAATTGTAAGAGAAACTAGTAGATATCTCAAGCTGAGTGAAAACGAGGACACAACTTAGCAAAACTTATGGGATACCAGGGAGTGGATGCAGCTCAGTGGTTGAATGCCTGCCTCCCACGTACGAGGTCCTGGGTTCAATCCCCAGTACCTCCTTAAAAAACAAAAAACAAAAAGCAAAAGACAAAAACCCTCAAGCTTATGGGATACAGCAAAGGCACTGCTGAGAGGGAAATGTAGAGCCCTAAATGCCTATATTGAAAAAGAAGAAAGAGCAAAAATCAAAGATCTAACTGAACAACTGGAGAAATTAGAAGAAGAATAGCAAACCAATCCCAAAGCAAGTAGAAAGAAAGAAATAACAAAGATTAGGGCAGAAATAAATGAAATTGAGAACAATTAAAAAAAAACAATGGAGATGATCAACAAAACCAAAAGCTGGTTCTTTGAGAAAACAAAATCAATAAACCCTTAGCAAGACTAACAAAGGAAAAAGGAGAGAAGATGCAAATAAAAACTCATGGCCCCTTCCATTTAGGACAAGATGAACCCCAATATAATTTTCTTCTTTAAAAAATTGAGCAACACGTATCATCTGAGAATGTTTCTATCTCCAAATTACCTTAATGTTCATGTTTATAGAATAATATGCTAATTGTAGGAGAATAAAAAATTAGGAAAGTGATCTTATGCAAAAAATCAAATAAAATCAAGTCACCCATAATCCCTTGTGCACAGATAACCGCTGAAAGGATTTCCTGTGTTGACTTCTAGTATTAAAAAGGAATTTCCAGTTAAAGTTAGATAGCAACATTCCTGCACCCTGAGCATCTAAGTGGCCCCCGGCCACAGGGAGTTTGGGCTGTGGGTTCTCCACCCTGTGTGGGCTGTGTCCATTGTCAGTGTCTGTTGGTGCCCAGGGCAAAGAAGCCTTAAGAACCTCTAGGTTGAGGGAAGAGTGAGGAATGATTGCACCTGGCACAGAGCAGCCTCTAAAACAAGAAGGGTGGCCGAGACCTGGCAGCAAGCAAGGAAGGCACCAGGCAAGGGCTCAGTGCTTTATTGTTATTATTATCATCACGATTATTATTTTTCACAAAGGCCAACGCAGGGCTAGCAGGAGCACAAAGAACACCCCAAAACCTGGGAGCAGCTGAAACATTAGGAGCGCAATGGTCCCAATTAACATTTTTAATAAACCTTGATATAGTTTAGTGACTACCTTTGTTTGCAGTTGTATATCTAAAGACCACTTATTGTGTCCTTACAATTTTGTACTGAACTGACCACTTTACACCAGTTTATATAGTTTATATTTAACAGATCTAAGATATAGATTTATAAAGCTAAATTTCCAGATGGTGTTAAAGAGGTCATTCAGAGAGGCTAAGATTTTTGGTCCTGGTCACATAGCTAATAAGCACAGAGTTGAATTTATTTATCCATCCTGGCACCAGTGCCACTTGTTACTCTTTTTTTTTTTTAAGATGTATTTATTTCTCTCCTCCATCCTTCCCCCCCCCCCCCCATTGATTTGTGCTTGCTGTTTGCTCTCTGTATCCATTTGCTGTGCATTCTTCTATGTCTGCTTGTCTTCTCTTTAGGTGGCACTGGGAACTGATCCTGGGACCTTCTGGAGTGGGAGAGAGGTGCTCAATCTCTTATGCCACCTCAGCTCCCTGGTCTGCTGTGTCTCTTATTGTCTCTCCTCTGTGTCTCTTTCTGTTGTGCCATCTTGCTGTGCCAGTTCTCTGTGTGGGCCAGCACTCCGTACAGGCCAGTATTCCTGCATAGGCCAGCACTTTGTGTGGACCAGCTCGCCTTCACCAGCAGGCCCTGGGAATTGAACCCTAGACCTCCCATATGGTAGACGGGAGCCCAATCGCTTGAGCCACATTTGCTTCCTGTTACTCATTCTTAAATATAATAGCTTTATAGAAAGTTCTGACATCTGGTAGGACAAGGGTTGGACCCCTCTCCCTCCCCAAACATATGCACACCTTGTACTTCAAAGGAGTTTTTGATTTTCTTGGGCCTTTACTCTTCTATGAGAACTGAAGGATGAGCTTGGCACATTCCATAAATAAGATCCCTTTTGGGATATTGATTGGACATTGATTGGAATTATATTAAATTTATAGGTTACTTTGGGAAAGACTTGACAGCTTTATGAAATTAAATCATCCTATCTATGAACATGGAGTATATCTCTGTTTATTCAGGTCTCATTTCATGTACTTCATTAATACTTCATAGTTACATTTTCCATAACACACACATATTTATTCCAAGGCTCCTTACATATTTTTTATACTTTGATATTTAGTGTGGGATCTTTTCTAATTGATTATTATATAAAATTCAAAATGATTTTTGTATATAAATCTTGTATTTAGCAAGCTTACTCAGTTCTTAGTTCTAATTGTCTCCGAATTATTTTGGATTTTCAATAGGGATTCTGACATTTGCAAATAAAGACAGTGTTGTCCCCTCCATCCACTCTCCATGCTCGTATTAGAATTGTATTCAATACAATGATGAATAGAAGACACAATGTAGGCATTTTTGCCTTGTTCTTCATTTTAAAGGGACAGCTTCTAATGTTTCACTATTAGGTATATTATTTGTTTTAGGTTTTGAAAGATGCCCTGTACCAGGTTAAAGAAATTATTTTCTGTTTTTAGTTTGGTAGAAGTTATTTTTAATCCTAAATATGTGTTGGATTTCATTGAATCTTCTTCTGCATTTACAGAGATGATGATATAGCGTTTCTCATTTAATCTGGTATTGTCATGTGGTAGTTTGAGGCTTTATGGGCTCCAGAAAAGGGCATGTCCTTTGAGCTATCCCATTCCTGTGGTGTGAACCTGCTGTAGGAGGGACCTTCTTCTGGTTAGGTGACTTCAGTAGGGCGTGACCCAGGGTGGTCTTAATCTCCTTACTGGAGTCCTTTAAAAGGACGATACATGTGGAGAGAGAGAGAAAAACCCCCAGAAGTTGAGACAGGAAGCCCTGGAAGCCAGAAGCGGAAATCAACAGGACCCAGGAGAGAGAAAGCCACAGGAGCAGAGAGGAAGCTGGAGGAAGCCAGAAGCTGAAAGCACCGAGACCTGGAGGAGGAAGGAGAGACAGCAGGGGCCACCATTGTGCCCTGCCGTGCAACAGGAGTCCAGGAGGGCCAGCAGCCAACCTCTGGGGAGAAAAGCATTGCCTGATGAAGCCTTGATTTTGACATATTCATGGCCTCAGAACTGTAAGCTTGTAATCTAATAAATCCCCATGGTAAAAGCCAACCTATTTCTGGGTTGCCTTGCCAGCCTTTGGCAAACTAAAACATATGGTATATTATATGAATACATTTTCCTGTATTCCTGGGATATGCCCTACCTTGTCATGATATACTGTTATGGACCCTGTGGCAGTTTGATATTATTTATGAATTCCAAAAGAGATATTGATTATGTTTATAAACTGGTCTGTTTCTCTGGGTGTGATACCCTTTGATTATATTAGATTCAGTTGAGATGTCTGATTAAATTATGTTAAAAGTAGGGCTTTGGTTCATCCACATCATGGTTGAAGGAGTATTACTCAGCCTTGAGTCCAACCCCTTGGGCTGATAAAACAGACTCTCACACAGAAGCAGATACACAGGAAGAGAGCGAGCTCCATAGACACAGCCCCAGGAAGAGAGATGAACCTGATAGTGTACGGCTGACCTTGTGAAGAGACCAGAGCAGCTGAGCCCGGAAAGAAATGAGCCCCGGGGAGAGAGATGAGCCTACAGCTGAGATCAGAAGACACTGGGACCACGGAGCCTAAAGAGGAAGGAGGAAGGCTGAACTCTTGCAGGCATTGCCCACCATCTTGTGTAAACGCATGGTAACTGACTTCGGGTGAGAAACGACCTCTTGTGGTACCTTGAGTTGGACTCTGCAGGGCCTTGTGATTGTAAACTTCTACCCCAAATCAATACCCTTTATAAAGGCCAACAGAATTCTGGTACTTTGCATCAGCACCCCTTTGGCTGACTAGTACAGACCTAGTATGCTTCTGCTTTAAGACTCTGCTACCCTTTGTGTTATACTGTTGAATTCAATTTGATGATGTATTACCCAAGATTTTTTATTTTTATAAATGAGATTGATCTGTAATTCCCTCCATTTCTTGCTTCCTTCCTTTCCTTTCCCTCCCTTCTCCTCCCTCCCTCCCTTCCTTTTTTCTTTCCTTCTTCCCTCCCTC
Organism: Dasypus novemcinctus; assembly: GCF_030445035.2. Classification (NCBI taxonomy): domain Eukaryota; kingdom Metazoa; phylum Chordata; class Mammalia; order Cingulata; family Dasypodidae; genus Dasypus; species Dasypus novemcinctus. The sequence continues at coordinate 6,831,674 of NC_080676.1, read as the reverse complement.
TTCTCTCTCTTTTTGGTACTGAGAATGCACTCACCCCCTTCCATAAACTAATTTCCAATTCCCATTTTTTCCATTCTTTAAAACAATTTGTGTGTGATCAAGATTGTTTTTGTAGCATGTAGTTGCTGATTATTCACTGTACAGCAGACCCTCTTGTAGTCACTGGGGAGATAGTAGTGGATAAGCAAAGTCCTGCCCGACACATCCTTAACATTTTGACAAAACTCCCCTTGTTCTGGGTCTTTGGGGATGGGGAAGACTCTTGATTTCCAACTCAATTTCTGTCATGGTTTTTGGTTTATTCAGGGTTTCTTTTCTTCAATTTGTTGTCTAGATTTTCCTAGAAACTTTTCTTATAGATCTGTTTACCAGTGTATTGGGGATAAACTATTGCATTAAATTATGACAATCTCTACTGTATATTCACATTTGTTCTCTTTTTTTCCCTTCATAACATTGCTTATTTCTGGCTCTTCACTTTTTTCCTGTTCAGTCTGGTTAAAGATCTGATTAAAGGTTTGCCTCTTGTATTATTATGATTAAATTAATATGATACTTTTTGAAAGGGACCCCTATTTAGTTCTTAATTTGTGCCCTTCACTTTAGCACTTTCTCTCTCTTCTTTATTTTAAATTTTCTATTTCTAGCTCCTCGAAATGACCACATAACTAATTTACTATCAATCTGTCCATTAAAAAATTCATCTCTCCAAATATCATTCCCTCTGAAAGGAACTAGGGCTTCTTGGAGAACGGCTGAGTCCAGATGTAGGGCAGAAAATGTACAAAATGAGCCTGGAACATCTGTCACAATAGATAACAAAGAAGCTATCAGAGACTACCAGGGTCATAACAATAGGACCCTGAGGCCTAATTAAAGGGGTTCATTCTCACTGGCCAAAGATGGGACAATATGACCATCAAAAAGAATAATACCCACAGTGGATTGAAATACATCATGTATATTAAAGTCCATGAGCGCATAATGATACTAAAAATATCCCTCCTCGCAATCTTTGATGTTAGGATATCACTCATTATTCTGAAAACCCTTTAAAAAGGATGCGTGTCAGCATGGATGCTGCTTTTCTTATAGCAACTGTACCTCTGGTTGTATAGAAAAAAGCTAAAAAAAAAAAAAACCCTGAAAAATAGGAAACCAGAATAAATTAAAACCTCAAGTTGGATGAAAGAAAGCTCTTTTTAAAAGAATCCTGGCCCATAAAGAAAGAACGATACACTCAGGATAGCACCGCCGCTCGAGAGCCCTTGGTGGGCTAACACAGGCAGGGATCTCCAAGGGCTCTGAAGACCCCCGCCAGGCCGCCCTCGAGGTTCTCTGGCCAAACAGTCAAACCTTGGTCTGATCAAATCTCTTTATCTAAAAACAGTTTATCGAAAGTACAGGGGACCAAGGAACATGTTAAATGACCCCATGGGGATGGAATCAGCACAACCCAGACTGTGGGAAACTCTACAGGAAAGCAATCAGATTTCTTCAATGAATAAATCGTGAGAAAAAAAAATTACAGATTAAAAGACACGTAAGAGACATACCAACCAAATACAATGTATGGACTATGTTTGGAATCCGGAACCAAACAAAGACACTCTTAGAAAAAAATTAGGTGTGATGATTATATTGTGGTGTGGTTAAAAATGGGAGATGCCTGCCTTCTAAAGACTCACATTGAGGAACTTATGGATGATATGATATATTTTGCCCCGAGGTGGGGTTAAGTTAGATGTTGATAATGGTTGAAGTTGGGTAATAGGTTCATTACACTCTGTCTACTATTGGTTATGTTTGACTTTTTCTATAACTAAAAATAATGCATCTATTTTCAAATAATTGTTCCTGAAAAGTCTCCATGTAGACTCTCATAGCTTTGGTTCATTCAGTTTCATTGATATTTACTATATTTGTTTAAATGTACTGGAGGTTGTTTTTTTTTTAAGATTAATTATTTATTTATTTCTCTCCCCTCCCCCCCCAGTTGTCTGCTCTCTGTGTCCATTCGCTGTGTGTTCTTCTGTGACTGCTTCTATCCTTAGCAGCAGCACCAAGAATCTGTGTTTCTTTTTGTTGCGTCGTCTTGTTGTGTCAGCTCTCCCTGTGTGTGGTGCAATTCTTGGGCAGGCTGCACTTTCCGTCGTGCTGGGCAGCTCTCCTTACAGGGCGCACTCCTTGCGCGTGGGGCTCCCCTGTCCCCTGCGTGGCACGGCACTCCTTGTGCACATCAGCACTGTGCGTGGGCCAGCTCCACACGGGTCAAGGAGGCCTGGGGTTTGAACCGAGGACCTCCCATGTGGTAGGCGGATGCCCTAACCACTGGGCCAAGTCCGCTTCCCTTGTTCTGTTTTTCCTTTTAGCCTCTTTTCCTGTTGGTTGATATTTGTATTGTTTCCGACATTTCCCTTCCATTGTGCCATGAATATTTTTGGACATATGTCCTTGTTAATATGAACAAACAGTGACAAATGGAATTGCTGGATCATCACTTTCGGGCACTGTTAAACACATAGCAACCCCACTAACGCTTAAGGAGATTTCCCCGTTTTTTCAATATTGTTGCTCTGCTGAGCAGTGCTTGATTTTTATGAATTGTATACATGTGACGTATTGATATTCCTGTTTGCTTTTATTTTGCTATTTATGATGCTTTTTATAACATATTATACATCACATCACATTACTAAGCTATGAATTCCCTGGTCATATTCATTTTCTGTATATTTGTTGATTGATTTCCTTGTTTGGAGATTGGATATATTATTGCTTTCTAGTTGATAGGATTGTAAATATAATCTACCATTCTGTAGCTTCTATTGTCATTTAAGATTTACTAAATTTAAGGTTAAAACTTTAATATTTTTCTTTTTAGTTTGCATTTTATAATTTTAAACAAATCTCATACTCTGGTATCATGAATTTTTTTTTACTGTCAAAAATCATGCCTCTGGGAGCAGGTGTAGCTCAGTGGTTGAGCACTGGTTTTCCACATACAAGGTCCCAGGTTCAATCCCTGGTCCCAGTACCTCCAATAATAAAGAAATACATTTAAAATAGAGCAAACTATTTTAAAGAATGCATCTAAAATTTTAAATTAATCTGTAAGTATTACTTTAGCTTCATCCTATGTATTTCATATATGCCCTTTATCATGTTGAGACGTTTCTGTGTATTTCTATTTTTTGGAGTGTTTTTATCAACAAAGGATGCTAGATTGTGTCAAATGCTTCCTCTGTCTGTTGTAATGATTCATTTTGTTAATGTAGTATATTACAGTAATTGATTTTCTTATGTTGAACCACCCTTGCATGCCTGGGATAAAACCCACTTGATCATGTTTTAGAATTTCATTAAGTGCTGTTAGATTCAGTTTTCAAAAATTGATGTTGGTCTTGAGTTAGACAATGTTCCTTCCTTTTCAATTTTTTGGAAGAGTTTGAGAAGAATTGGTATTAATTCTTCTTCCAATGATTGGAAAAATTCGCTTGTGAAGCCATCTGGTCTTGGAATTTTCTTTTTTGGGAAGTATTTGATGATTCAATCTCTTTACTTCTAATTGGTCTGCTGAGATCTCCTATTCCTTCTAGAGTCTCTTCAGGTTGTTCATGTGTTTCTAGGAATTTGTCCATTTCATCTAATTTGTTGGCATACAATTGTTCATAGTAACTTCTTATGATCCTTTCTATTTCTGTGGGGTCAGTAGTAATGTTCCTCCTCTCATTTCTGATTTTATTTATTTGCATCATCTATTTTTTCTTTGTCAGTCTAGCTAAAGGTTTGTAAATTTTACTGATATTTTCAAAGAACCAATTTTTGGTTTTGTTAATGCTCTGTTGGTTTTTCATTCTCAATTTCATTTATTTCTGTTCTAATTTTTGTTATTTCTTTCCTTCTGCTTGCTTTGGGCTTAGTTTGCTGTTTTTTTCTTGTACCTCCAGGTGTGCAATTAGGCCTTTGATTTTAGCTCTTTCTTTAATGTAAGCATTTAGGATTATAATTTTCCTTCTCAGCACTTCCTCCACTGCCTCCCAAAGTTTTGATATGTTGTGTTCTCATTTTAATTTGTCTGAAGATATTTGCTGATTTCCCTTGTAATTTCTTCTAAGACGCACTGATTGTTTAAGATAGTGTTATTTAGCTTCCATATATTTGTGGATTTTCTTGTTTTCTGCCTGTTATTGATTTCCAGCTTCATTTCATTATGGTTACAGAAGAAGATGCTTTGTATAATTTCAATCTTTTAAAATGTATGGAGATTTGTTTTGTGACCTAATGTGTTCTATACTGGAGAATGATCCATGTGCACTAGAGCAGAATGTGTATCCTGCTGTTTTGTGATGCTATGTTCTGTATATGGATATTAGGTCTAGTTCATTTATATTATTCAAGCCCTGTTTCCTTACTCATCTCTTGTCTAGATTTTCTATGTATTGATGAAAGTGCTGTATTGGAGTCTCCAACTATTACTGTAGAGCTTCAGCTTTCCTTCAGTTTTGCCAGTGTTTGCCTTGTATTTTGGGCACCACGGTTATTTGCAGGCATATCTATGAAGTTATTTCTTCTTGGTGGATTGCCCCTTTTATTAATATATAGTGCCCTTCTTTGTCTCTTATAATAGTTTTGACTTAAAATCTATTTTGTCTGATATTAATACAGCTACCCTAGTTCTTTTTTGGTTACTATTTCCATGGAATATCTTTTTCCATCCTTTCACTTTCAACCTATTTGTTTCTTTGGGTCTAAGTTTAGTCTCTTATAAACAACATAGAGTATGATCATGATTTTTAAACTCCATTCTGCCAATCTATGTCTTTTGATTGAAGATTTAATCAATTAACATTCCGTGTTATTACTGTAAAGGCAGTACTTACTTCAGCCATTTTGTCCTTTGGTTTTTATATATCATCTATTTTTTTTTGGTCTCTCTTTTCCTTAATTGCAGCCTCCTTTTCTGTATAGTTGGTCTTTTGTGATGTATCTGACTGATTCCTTTCTAATTTCTGTTTTTGTTTATTTTAAAAATACTTTGTTTGTGGTTACCCTGGAACTTATATTACACAACATCCATTTGTAGACTACTAATTTGAAATGATATCAACTTAACTTTGATAGCATACACATTCTCTGCTCCTATATCCCTCTGTTTCCCCTCTTTATGTTGTTTTTGTCCCACTTTACCACTTTACATTTCATGATCATTCTCAGGAAATACACCTTTTTCTTGTTCAATTATATTATCTTATTGGAACTTACGGGTAGAGTTGTACATTGAGGATACAGTAATATTGGGTTTTGCATTTACCCTTTTAGCTATCCTTACTGATAGTATTTATTTCTTTATGCTTCTCCAAGCCACCCTCTCCTGTCTTTTCCTTTCAACCTGCAGAACTCCCTTTAGAAATTCTTGCAGGGCAGGTCTTTTGTTGAGGAACTCTCTCAGTTTCTGTTTATCTGTGAATATTTTAAACTCCCCCTCATTTTTGAAGGACAGTTTTGCTGAATAAAGCATTTTTGGCTGGCAGTTTTTCTCTTTCAGTACTTTGAGCATAATACTCCTGCCTTCTTGCCTCCATGATGGTTTCTGGTTTCTGATGACAAATTGACACTTAGTCTTATTAAAGATCCTTTGTAGATGATGAATTATCTTTTCTTGCTGCTTTCAGAATTTTCTTTAACTTTGGCATTTGACATTCTGATTGGTGGGTGTATCAGAGTAGATGTATTAGGATTTATTCTGTTTGGAATATGTTGTGCTTCTTGGACATGTGTCTTTATTTCTTTCACAAGAGTTGGGAAATTTTTGACCATTATTTCCTCAAATATTCTTTCTGCCCTCCTTCCCTTCTCTTCTCCTGGGACACCATGACAAATTATGTGTGTGTGTGTGTGTGCGCGCGCGTGCGCACTTCATGCTGTCACTCAAATCTCCAAGACACTGCTCAATTCTTAAAAATTCTTTTCTCTCGCTGTTCTTCTGTATGATTCAGATTGCCCTGTCTTCTAGTTCACTGATTCTTTCTTCTGCCTATTCAAATCTGCTGTTGTATGCATGTAGTGTATTTTAATATCTATTATGGTGCTGTTCATTCCCATAGTTTTTGTTATGTTTCTTTTTATACTTTCAGATTCTTCTTAATGCTCACACATTGTCTTCATACTATCTGTAGCAGTTTGATATTATTTATGAATTACAAAAAGAAATATAGATTATATTTGTAAACTGGTTGGTTCCTCTGGCAAGATAACCCTTTGATTGTCTTAGATTCAGCTGAGACATCTCATTAAATTTTGTTAAGATTAGGGCTTTGATCCATCTGCATTATTAGAGTGCTACTCAGCATTAAGTCCCAGCCCCCTTGGGGATAAAACAGATGCTCACATGGAGGTAAATACATGAAGAAGGAGAACACAGAGGAAGAGAGACAGCTCATTAGACAGGATCCTGTGGCCCTAGGAAGAGAGATGAGCCTGATGGTCTACAGTTGACCTTGTGAAAAGAACAGAGCTGCTGAGCCTGGAAAGAGACAAGACCCAGAAGAGAGACAAGCCTTATGCTAGCCTATGGCTAAGAACAGAAGGAGCTGGGACCACAGAGCTTTAGGAGGAAGAGGAAGGCTGAACCCTTGCAGAGACTGGCAGTCATCTTTCTCCAAGATGGGGCAACAGATTTTGGTGAGGGAAGTAACTTATACTTTATGGTCTTGTGACTGTAAGCATCTACCCCAAATAAATACCCCTTATAAATGCCAACAGATTTCTGGTACTTTGCTTCAGCATCCCTTTGGCTGACTAATACAATATGCTTCAGCTCTATATCCTTATTTTCTTTTTTCTCCTTGAGTTGATATAGGAGATTTGTTTGAATATCTTCTTCCAAATACTGTATCTTCTTCCAAATACCGTGTCTCCTCTGAAGTTTTAATTTCTTCCCTTTACTGAGCCATATCTTCTTGTTTCTTAGTATGGCTTGTAATTTTTGCTGATGTCTGGGCATCTGATTATCTTGATGTTAATTCTGAAGCTCAGTTTCTCCTTTTCTAGGGTTTTATTATTGATCGTCTTTGTGTTAAGGCTCTTCTTTGACACTTGGTCCAACTTATTTTAGATATTTAAAGTAGCCTGTGTTTAACTGATCAGATTTTTCCAGTTCTTTTTCATCTGATTCTTGTCATAGACATGCAGTACAGTTTTTACGGTTGCACTTTTATGCAATTGTTTCACCTCCAGGAGAAAGCTTTCTTTCTTTCTTTCTTTTTTTTTTTTAAAGATTTATTTATTTCTCTCCCCTTTCCCCCACCCCACCCCGGTTGTCTGTTCTCTGTGTCCATTTGCTGCGTCTTCTTCTTTGTCCACTTCTGTTGTTGTCAGCGGCATGGGAATCTGTGTTTCTTTTTCTTGTGTCATCTGGTTGTGTCAGCTCTCTGTGTGGGTGGTGCCATTCCTGGGCAGGTTGCACTTTCTTTCGCACTGGGTGGCTCTCCTTACGGGGCACACTCCTTGTGTGTGGGGCTCCCCTACGTGGGGGACACCCCTGAGTGGCATGGCACTCCTTGCGCGCATGAGCACTGCACGTGGGCCAGCTCCACACGGATCAAGGAGGCCCGGGGTTTGAACTGCGGACCTCCCATGTGGTAGACGGACGCCCTAACCACTGGGCCAAGTCCACTTCCCGAGAAAGCTTTCTTTTCTCTGTTTCTTCTCCAGGAATCTTGATCTGTTCTGTTTGCTTTTGTGCAGAATTTTCTCCCTCACTCCTGTGATTTGTCTAAATTCTCTCCCTCAGTGCTCCCCTTTCTTTACACTTTAGTTCTGGGACCCATCCTATCTTATAGCAGTTTAGTCCCTCCCTTTTTTTGTCTGGGTCTTTTCTGCCTCTGGTTTCTTCCCACCCTGGGGAGCCTGATGGGGTCAATCCAGAAATGTCTATTTTGCACTTAGGTGATCCAGCCAACAGAAAATGGATCGAGTGCCCCTCTTGCCTACATTCTGCTGGGGTTGATCTTTCTCCCCCCTCCTCAGGGATCCTTTGTATGCATTATAACTCAGTGGCTTGTGTTCCACCCTGGGTCTATGGCAAATTGGGTCCCTGTGCCTAGGTATGTGTGGGGTTCTAACTTGCTGCTCTGCGTGCCTCTATAGTATGCATCCATGGCTGGAGGGACCTGGGCTGTGCTGCCCCTGCATGTCTCCAAGCTGCCAGGGACCAAGTTAGAGGAGGGGTATGGATTGATCTTGGAGATTCTTTTGTTTTCTTTGATTCATCATTTGTGGAGTCCTTCTCCAGTCTCTGTTGTCATGCAGAGTTCTAAGCAAGTGGCATTTGTCCTTTTATTTGCTGATACTAAGGGGTGGCTTTTCCAGGGGAAGTCTTATGCTGCCATGTTGATGACATCCCCTGCATGATGTATCTTTTTGATTCCTTTATTTTCTGTCTTTCTTGAGGCTTTATTTTAGATGGCTCTTTCATAATCATAAAAATACTTGGATTTTAATATATTTTATAATTTCCATCCTTTAGTTGGTAAAGGTTGTTCACATGTTTTGTGAGTACTGATATATTGGAGTTAATTCCACCATCTTATTTTGTGTTTGTTGTTTACCATCTGCAGGAGATATAGGCTAGCAGCCCACTTCAAGGAAGACCAGGAGAATTAACTCACAGAGTAAGACTCACAAGGTGTGCTTTACTGTATTCCAGCCACTTTTGTAATCATACCTGCTTGCCGATGCTTGAAATTTCCTCAAAAGGAACAGATTCATTCATTCGACTAAGGGAAAGGGAAGAAGATATAAATGCTGTGGGATGGGTATGCATGTGTGTGGTGAATTTTGTATTCCTCAGTCACCAAAAATAAATGTCTGTTAGTAGAGTACTGATGATTGTTACAGTCAGTCATTCAGCCAGCCAGCAAATGTTTATTGAGTACCTACTGGGTGCTGGGCATGGTGCTTGTGCAGGGATAGAGTAAAGCACAAGCTAAACTATTCCTGCCCCTCATGGAGAGTATAGTGGAGGGAGATAGTTATTAGCAAATAAGGCTAAAACTGGGTTTGCTAAGCTGTTTAGAGTCATAGGCATATACCCTCGGGAAGAAAGGTGTGATAAGCAGAATTTTGTCCCCTGTAACCTTTGCCCCTGGTGTTATACAAATGTAATGGAAGTTACTATTCAGTGAACCTTAAAATAAGAGAGATTATTCTGGATTATCCAGGTATACCAAATCTAGTCACATGAATTCTTAAAAGCAGAGAATTTTCTTTGGCTGGTGGCAGAAGGAGAAGACAGAGAAGAAAATGAGAGAGGAAGGGCAGAAGAGGTCAGAGAGATTTGGAGGGCAAAAAGGATTCGATGGGCCACTGCTGATTTGAAGATGAAGGGGGCATGTGTCAAAGAAATGACACTTCAGTCCTAAGGGACTGAATTCTACCAACCATCAGTGAGCTTGGAGGAGGACCCTGAGCCGGAGATGCAAACTGCAGTCCCAGTTATTGCCGTGATTTTGGGCTGGTGGACTCTGAGCTGAGGATTTGGTCCTACTGTGCTGGACTTTTGACCCACAGAAACAGAGATAATAAATGAGAGCTGTTTCAAGCCATTAAGTTTGTGATAATTTTTACTGCAGCGATAGAAAAGTAATCAAAGGGTACAGTTCTTCTGCTCTAGAAATGTGACCTGCCATGCTTATGTCAGGTCCTCCAAACTGCCTTCTGCTGGCCGTGCACCAGGGACAGGTCTCCACTGCTGTCCCATGTCACATGGCCATGCCCAACTTCAGAGGAGGAGTGAGGGCAATCCTACCATGAGCCTGGACAGGTCTCCTTATCTGTAAAGAAGATGATAACAATCGTATCTATTCCATAAGTGTTTTAATTTGCCAAAAGCTGCTCGGAGCAATATACCAGAAATGTGTTGACTTTTACAATGGCAGTTTGTTAAGTTAAAAGCTTACAGGTCTGGGGCTGTGAAAATATCCAAAATCAAGGCTTCATCAGGTGACGCTTTTCTCCTCGAGGACTGGCTGCTGGTACTCCTTGATTCCTCTCACGTGGCAGGGCACAAGAGCAGTGTGTGCCGGGCTCGGTCTCTGCCTTCTCCTCCAGGCTTGTTGCTTTCAGCTTCGGGCTGCTCCATCTGTGGCTTTTCTCCCTCCTGGGTTTGTGATTTCAGCTTCTGGAAGCTTCTCTCTCTGCAACGTTTTCCTGTGTCTGCTGCTTTTTATTCCTCCTTTTATAAAGGCTACAGTAAGAGGATTAAGAAGCACCCTGGGTCATGCCCTACTGGAGTGATCTAATCAAAAGGAAGGTCCCTTAACTGAATCTAATCAAAAGATCCCATCTACAATAGGTCTACATGCACAGGACTGGATTAACCTTAAGAACAGGATTTTCTGGGGTCCACAAAGGCTTCAAACTGCCATAATAAGATTGTTGTAAAAATAGAATGAGTGACTGTATGTTAAGTGTTTAGAGCAGCTCATAGTTAATGCTTATTAAATGTTGGCAGTTAATACTTTCTCTTCGGGATGAACCATTTGACACATTCAACTGTGTGGATTCATTTACCCATTCCATAAAATTCAATGGTGTGGCTTCTAATGCTAAACCGTGTGCTTAGTGGCGAGGATTATGATAGAAGTGCCCCTGTATAATAAGGATAAGTTGGAAACTATTTTTAATTCTGATTCCAAATCAGTCTTGACTCATGTGAGATACCAGAGAGGATTCTGAAATATTCTAAAGAACAGAATCTACCCGCCAGTTAGGCTTATTTTGTGTTATGACCATACTTAAGCTATTGTCAAGTTTGTGGTCATAGTTGTGAGATTTGCTTTCTCTCTGTATGAAATTAGCCAGTATTTGTCTCATATTTTACCTAACGTCTGCACTTTTCTTTGCTCACCCTTCCCTGTGACTGCCCAACGGCATGTGACATTTACAACTCACCTATTACATAGTAGAACCCTAAGACTGTATTTTCCTATCTTTATGAATTGATGTATTCTACAACTTTCCTGTTGGAGGAAAGAGAATCACTTTATAACCACTGGAGGGCAGTAGCAACTCAATGATGTAATAGGCTAACTCGCTGCTGCTTTGCATTAGCCAGGGAGCGGTAAAGACGACCTTTTAGAACAAGTACTCATTTAACAGATGAGGAAACTGAGTCTCAGGGAGGGAAAGTTGTTTTCTCAAGCCCACACAAGGTATGAGTGGTAAAGCTGGGCCTGAAATTTGACTCCCAGTTGAAGTTCACTAATTTCAAACAACACTGTATTAGGTTTCAGCTCTGAAAGAATTTGCACTAGGTGAAAAAAGAAGCAGGTCGTGGACCAAAAAAGGAATAAGAGGAACAAGACAATGTTTTGCTTATTCTCATGTGTATCTGAGAAGTACATCCTGTGATTTCCACCACTGGTGGAGTTAGTCTTAGAGATTTGGGAGAAGTGGTTATTATGGGAGCAGCGTCTAAAAGCTCGGGTATCATAGCAGAAAGGTGGATTCCAGAAGTAGGGTAGGTAGGAAGCTAAGTACCTGCATGTGCTCAACTTGTCAGAGGCCTAGGATGAGCAGAGACACTCACTGAGGCCTTACCTAGGCAGGCATCACGGGGCAGCCAAGCACGCTTTGCATTAAGGCCCGATTCAAGGCCTTGGCAATCCGAGTGCTCTAGCAAGAGCATCTTGACCCCAGATCCAATTAGCCTGTGTATGACATGGCTGAGTCTTCTCCCAAATGAACAACCGTTGTCTATGTACAGCCCACACCTGGTAAATTCTTAACCAGGCTCTATCTGTAGCAATTCAGCTTGGCTGTGAAAAACAGAGATCCCAAATAACAAGGATACCAACAAGATAGAATTCATGTCTCCAGAGGAGGTAGACCAGGGGTGGTACGCTGCTCTGCTTCACAAAGTCCTTGCGACCTGGGCTCTTCTAGTCTTTGCTCACAGGCCTGGCCTTGGGGTTCCCACAATCACTTCATGTTCCGAGAAGGCTGCAGAAGATTCTGGTATGTCTACATTGTGGCCAGCAGAAAAGAGAGAGGGATGAAGGAAAAGGGTAAAGGACAGGTGCCAGCTCTCTGTTAAGGAAGGTTCACCTTCCTGGAAATGGCTGGGGGAAACTTGGCCACCTGTGATGGAGGCTGGAAAGTGGAGTGTTCATTCTAGACAACTATTCTGCTCAAATAAAAATTAGAGTTTTAGTACTATGGACAAAATGGAGAACAGATTTGGTGGTGTGGTAAGTGTCAATCTTTGTGTGGTAGCCATTGAGATGCACAAACAGACTCCCCTTCAAGGAAGGATTTCCTGCCCAGCTGTGCTGGCAGTGTGGCCAGCAGGTGACTTCTGGCTGTCTACTTCTTCAGCGTTGGCCTCAGCTGCAGAGAGCTGAGGTCATACCTTCCTGAACAGCCTGTATCTGATGACTTAAGGTGGGAGTAAGAAGTTCAACCATTTCAGCCCATTGCAGGACAACTCTGATGGACATTACTTACTCCAGTGCTCAGAACAAGGTTGGCTGAGGCTTTATCAGGCCTGCACTGCAGGCCAATCCTACTTTCTCCTCTTTGTTTTATAGGTATTGATTTCTAATGACCATCTTGTGCTTGAAACTGTCTCCCCCTCTGCTTCCAGAGAACCCAAGCTGTGGTGGTTGGTACCATGAGTGGTTAAAAGATGCAGGCAATGAGATGCAGTTTTGGAGCTGGATCATTTACTGCGTGGGGACCCTGTCACAGTGGTGGTGGATGATCACAGAGAGCTTCTGGCAGAAGGTAGCTGTCACTTATTAAGCATTCACAAGTTGTGATTTGGGATGTTGTACTGGTGGAAGGGAATGTACTAGCAGACTCAATATCCTAGTCATTTTGAGAGGTATGGAGGAAACAGGAACTCTAAGGATAACAGAATTGGGTGCCTATTAAATGCCATGGATGCCCCACAGAAAGATAATGAACAGCTGAGAATGAGTCCCAGGGAAGAAAAGCCAGGTGTGAAGTCAGACTCTCTTTGGTTGCATGTAAAGAAGCTCCCATGTTCCACAGGGGAGGACATGAGAAAGCCAACAACAAGCCCAACACCTAATAGGTCCAGTGACTGAACATCAAGGAAAGTTAAATGTCCATCCAAGGTAGATCTGGTATGCAATGATCAGGACTCTGGTTGGGAAATTCTGGGACTCTGACACATGAGATGGAGACATCTGGCCAGATGCTCCAGAAGATTTTGACTCTTCAGACTGTCCTGAGGCTGCCAGAGTGGCCCACTTCTCCCTGGTAAAAACTAGCACCTTCTCAGTGCTGGAAGACAGTGCAGAAGCCTCTTTCCCAAAAAGCAACAGGTGCTTCACCCAGGATCTGCTCCTACCTCTCCTCCTGGATACCAGGCCTAAAACTACAATTAATTCCCAGTGCAACCCAGCTAAGGATATGCTGGGCCAGGTAAGGAAGAAAAGACTTTAAAAAGCCTCCCAGACATAGTCAACGTATACTGAGACTAGATTCCGAGAGTGCTTAGTCAAGGGGCCCAGAACATGAAACTGAGTAGGGAAGACTTTATTGCCTTGGAAGCACTCTCCTGAAATTCAGGATTTAACATGTTAGAAAGACTCCCAGGGGACTAGGATGGTTCCTGAAATCATGGCAAAAGCAATTGTCCATGTGAAGTTGAAATGCCAGTTGCCTTGACAGATGGTGGATAAAGAAATTAACGGGCTCAGGGAAATGAGAATGCTGGAATGGATATACTTTGTACAGCCAGAAGACCAATCAAATGATTATGTTCCAGTATATGGTTTTTCGGTTTTCTTAAATGACTCTCATTTAAGAAGACCAAAGGGAATGTGATGCTGAGAAGGCCATCATCATCACTACATGTTCAGTGGTGGCTGTCATCTGTAGGTGGGGGCTGGGATTACAAAACTCACTAATAGCAATGGTGATGAAAGGGTCCTGAATTAATAGAAGCCAGGTTGCGATGCTTAACTGCTAAAAATGGGGAAATTATAATTATTGAAGCAACCAGCAAGGTTGGAGTGGAAGCCAAGAGGACCTGACCCACCGAGAGTTATGGAGATGGTTAAAAGAACACGGTGTCCTGAGAGGCAAAACAGATGGGCAGCTGGCGCGGGTGTTACTCGACTGGTACCAGCGGAATAAATCAAGGACTGATTGTGTGGGCTGAAGGAGATTGCCCAGTAAAAAGTCATGCTCTCTTGCCCAGTTTCCAGACCTCAACTAGTTTTTAAACTCAGAGTCTTTTGATTGAAGAGGTGGCTGGATCACCACTATGGCAATTTTATACAATTTCATACATGGAAATTTTATACATTTATACACTTTTTAACATTTAAGGATTTCCTTAGTCCTTCCTGAAGGGACTTTGACCACTTACTCAGGTAGCCTTACATGGGGAAAGGGAAATATCCAGACATTTTGAGGTCTGTTGGATACCAGGTATGAGTTGATATTGAGATACCCAATGTTATTGTGGATCTTTTATTAGAAGAGCATCAAAAGGAGTCCAGATAATGAATAGATTTCTGACTAACGTCCGACTTACTGAGCTCATTTACTCAGTCCCTGAATGTATAATTTGGGTCTACATACTGGACAATTGACAAAACCCCAGTATTGTTTCTTGACCCATGGGCTAAGAGCTTTCATGGTTGGGAAGGTCTTGTTGAAGCCTCCAAAACCATGCACCCCAACCCGGCCAAGATGGCAATCAAAATCAATATTGTATCCCAGGAGGCAGTTGTGGAGATCAGGGCCATTCTTAAAGATGGAAAGAAGAGTTGGTTGTTTTGTTTTTTTTTTTCCTGAAAAGGGCGAAATGGAAGTATTTTAGGCTTTGTGTGATATAAGGTCTCTGTCACAATTACTGTTGTAGTGTGAAAGCAGCCACAGAAAGTATGTAGATGAATGGACATGACTGCATTCCAATAAACCTTCAGTTGTGAAAACAGAGCTAAAGGATTCAGAAGTGGTTGTCTCCATAATATCACAAATTAATTCACCAGTCTGTCCCCTGAAGAAACTGGATGAATCCTGGATGATGTCTGTGGACTATACAAGCTCAACCAAGTGGTGACCCTGATTGCAGCCACTTTGCCAGGTGTTTGTTTGAACTGACTAAGATGGCCCCAGATACATGATTTGGGGGCATATCATTTTGGCAAATGTGTCCTCTCTGTGCCATGAAGATCAGAAACAGTTTGTATAACCATCGAACAAACAACAGCCTCCTTTATAGTTTCTCCCCAGGGCTCTACGAAACTCTCCTACCCTCTGTTGTAATATGGACTGAAGAGATCTGGGCCATTTGGGCATTCTGTAGCATATCACATTAGCCCATTTTATCAATGACATTGTACTGATCAGGCCCGATAGCATGCTGGACGGTTTGCTGAACACCTTACTGATCTTAACCCTGTAAATATTCAGAGGCTTTGCTGCATCCATAAACTATCTGGGCGTCTAGTAATCATGGGGGTGCAGTGACATTCCATTCATAGCAAAAAAACAGATTATTGCATCCTGCATCTCCTATCACAAAGAAAGACGCACAATACCTCTCTGGGTTTTTAGGGGCAGGATTTTCTACATTAGAGATATTTATCTGGAGTATATACACAAAAGGCTGCCAGCTTTGAGTGGATCCCAGAGCAGGAAAGGGCTCTGTATCTCAGGTCCTACAATCCAGCAGACACCATGTTGCAGGAGATAGTGGTGGTAGGAAAAGATGCTGTAGTGCTTTCCATGCCTAGTGCAGCCGTGGCTCATGGTCCCAAGATGCATTTGAAGTGAGCAGTAGCTCCAAAGCACTGGACAAACTGACTGGTGTATCCACTCCTCATCCTTCCACTGGTCCCACATACTGAGAGAATGTCTCGCCCTCACCATTTTCTTAAGGAACAGACTTAAATATGCCCTGACAGGAGATGAAGTAAAGCTCTGTATGCAGTGGTTCATAAAGATTGATGGCAAGGCCTGGACTGATAGAACTTATCCTGCTGGTTTTATGGATGTCATCAGCATTGACAAAACTGGGGAGAATTTCCATCTGATCTAGGATGCCAAGGGTTGCTTTGCTGTTCATTGTATCATGCCTGAGGAGGCCAAGATCAAGTTGTGCAAAGTGAGGGAGATCTTTGTAGGCACAAAAGGAATCCCTCATCTGGGACCCCTGATGCTGGCACCATCTACTACCCTGATCCCCTCATCAAGGTGAATGACACCATTCAAATTGATTTGGAGACAGGCAAGACTACCTATTTCATAAAGTTTGATACTGGTAACCTGTGTATGGTAACTGGAGGTGCTGACCTTGGAAGAATAGGAATGATCACCAACAGGGAGAGACAGGCTGGCTCATTCGATGTGGTTCATGTGAAAGATGCCAAGGGCAACAGTTTTGCCATCTGGCTTTCCGACATTTTTGTTATTGGCAAAGGCAACGAACCATGGATTTCTCTTCCCTGAGGAAAAGATATTCACCTCCCAGCTGCTGAAGAAAGAAGACAAGAGACTGACAGCCAAACAGAGCAGTAGTGGAAGTGATCATTGGGTGACATAAATGGAGAGCTCTTTGTGGTTAATGAAAGATAATAAAGCATGAAAAAAGATGCTGACTAGTGTTTGTGGCAAACCCCAGTGGGAGAATCACAACACAGATCCTAGATTTCTGGAGTGAGGCCATGCCATCTTTAGCAGAAAATTATATGCCTTTCAAAAGTAACTTCTGTGTGCTCCTGGACTCTAGTGAAGACACAGCCTGACCATGGGCTATCATGTGACCATGTGCTTGGAATGGCTCCTTGGTGGGTCTTGTCAAACCTACCAAACATAACGTTGGGTGTTCCTGACAACAATTTACTGTTATATGGACTGTGTACTTCTGGGATTGACAATGAGCAGGACCAGAGGGTACAAGCAAGCTACCTGAGCAGCTAACACAGATACCCAGAGCGCCTACCACTGTTGTACCAGCACTACATCCTAGATGGGGAATCCCATCTGACCAGCTGAAAGAAGACAAAAAGCCTGAGCTTGGTTTATAGATGAGTCAGCATGGTAGGTGAGTACGAAACCAAGATGGATGGTAGCTGTGCTTCAGCCTCACTTAGGGGTGGTCTTGAAAGACTGTAGTGGGGAAATTTTTTCCAATGGGCTAAGATTTAGGTGGCAGACCTGAGAAGTCACTTTTAGAGGAAAGATACATATCTATATTTAAAATAACACTCATGGGCTGTGGTGAATGGCCTGGAAGGGTCTGGAAGAAAAATATTAGAAGACTGGGGACAAGGACATCCAGAGTAAAGGTACGTGAAAGGACATATGGGAGTGGGTACAAAGTGTGAAGATCTTTGTATCATGTCAGCACCCACCAGTGTTTACCGTGAAACACTAAATAAACCAGGTAGGCCATCACCCGTCTTCTGCCACTGCCCAACCCCAGTTTTGAAATGATGGGCACATAAATGAAGTGGCCACAGTGGCCAAGGTGGAGACTATGCACTGGCCCAACAGCATGGATTCCCATTTACTAGGACTGATCTAGTTACTGCCACAACTAGATGTCAACCTGCCCCCAAAGACAAATGCTGAGTGCCTGATATGGTACCATTCCTCAATGAGGTCAACTGGCCACTTGAAGGCAAGTTAAATAAGTTGGATTCTTTCCTTCTTCAAAGGCCAGAGGTTGGTTCTCACAGGAATAGACACCTCTTCTGTGTATGTGCCTGCCTTTCTTGCCTGTACCACTCCTGGAGGGATTATGGATTGTTGATCCATTGACTCGGGCCCTCACATAATATTACATCATATCAGGGAACCTATTTTACAGTAAAGAAGATACAGGAGTTGGCCCATGACCATGACATACACTGGTCAAATCACATTGCACCATTCAGATTCTGTCAGCTTGAGAGAACATTGGCACAGCCTGCTGAGTGCAGCTGAAACTCCTGACAGTACTCTTAGAGGATGGAGTGCCATCCTCCAGAATGCAGTATATGCATTGAGTCAAATATAGTCCCTGTCCCCAATAGGAAGGACACATGGGACTGGGAACAAAGAGGTAGAAGCAGCAATTTCCTCACTTACTGTCATCCCAAGGACCCACAAGGGGACTTTGTGATTCTTATCCTGGCAACTCTGAGCCCTGCAGGGTAAGAAGTCCTAGTTCATAAAGGGGACACTTACACCCAAGGCCACAGCAAGAGCCCTATTTAATTATAAGCTATTGCTGCTGATAGGGCCCTTTGGGATCCTTGCAATCAGCAATCAAATAAGAGAATCTTGGTAGAGGCAATCCTGATCATAGAGGTAAGACTGTTTTTACACAAGGGGAAAGAAAGGAAAACATGTGGAATGCAGGTGATTCACTTGGGTTTCCCTTGATAATCCCTTGACCATTGCAACTGTAAGCAAATAGGTATCGTGATCGTCCAGCCTGACTAGTACATGGTAGCCACAGTCTCAGGAGACTTGGGTAAGGGTCTGGTTCATGCAACCAGGTAAGCCACGGAGGGTGAGGAGCTCTAGAATGGAAAGTGGAGGAGAGAGACAATAAGGATCAAGTGTGGCCTTTAGACCAACTGCAGTCATGGGGGTATAGCTCATCCACTAATATACTTCTTAGAAGTGTCTCCTCTGGAAGAGAGACCTACCAGAACCCTCGAGGAAAGCTCCCTGAAAGAATTAATAGATGAGAAGTGGATCTGAGCAGCACAAAGGATGTTCACAGAGATGTCCCACTTACACTGCTTTTCAGCTGAGTACAGTCAGTGCCTTCCAAGTTAGCCTCCGCTGGGGAGAGCGTGTGGTCTGAGGTCATGCTCCTTCGGCACACTCTGCATCTGGTGACTGAGCAAGGCAGGGACAGAAAGCCGTGGCCATTTTGCCCTGGCACGGTACAGTTATGACCAGGAATATTTGATCCAGAGCTCCCTGCCCAGTTGGCTAAGGTCTTCTCAGGGCTGCATTGCAGTTAACTTTTCCCTCTGCCCAGTCCTAAAGCCTCCCTTTGAGTCCCGGTTTTGCACACTAAACTCCATTTCAGGGACTGTTTCTGGAGAAACCAACTAGTGACTCTTTGCTTCCCAACTTTAAGCATTATAGCTCTATTACAGCTCTAGACCTTACCACCATTTCAAGAAAAATTAGTTGAACACATATTGAAATAATTGAAGATTTACTGAGAGTAAAAATTAGCTTGTTGCCCCTGCCCTTTCTTTAAGCCTGTCTCCAATTGGGATGCTGAGTCAATCCTCCCTCAAGGAAGTCCTGGAACCTGAGAGCTAAGAAACTATGTTCTCATATTATTCACTTATGACCAAGCCCCCACCTTGCATTTTATTTCAGTAACGGCACAGTGTGTCTCCTTTTTGGGTTGTTCCCGCCAAGTGGTCCTAGGCTGCTGATGCCGAGTACCAGAAATCTGTTGGCTTTTATAAAGGGCATTTATCTGGGGTAAAAGCGTACAGTTACAAGGCCCTAAAGAGTCCAACTCAAGTTTAGTTCCTCACCAAAGTCTGTTGCCACATGTTGACAAGATGGTAGGCAACATCTGTGAGGGTTCAGCCTTCCTCTTTCCTCTTAAGGCTCCTTGGGCCCAGCTTCTTCTGATCTCAGCTGTAGGCTGGAGGGCTCGTTTCTTTTCTGGCCTGCTCAGCTGCACAGGGCTCTGGTCTTTTCAGCTGCAAACTATCTGGCGAACGGCTCATCTTTCTTCCCGGGGCCTTTGCTGTGTCTATGGAGCTGTCTCTCTTGCCCTGTGTTCTTCTCTGTGCATCTACTTCTGTTTGTCTCCTTGATTGTCTGTTCACATTGCCCACAAAGTGGACAGGGACTCAAACTGAGTCCCCCTAATGATGTGGTGGAATCAAAGCCCTAATCTTAATATAATCAAAGGCATCACAGCTGCATCTAATACAATCAAAGGGTATCACACCCAGAGGAACAGATAAGGTTACAAATGTAATAGTTCAAATATCTTTTTTTGGAATTCATAAATAATATCAAACTGCTACAGCTGCTGTCTTAAATTACTGCAGCACCGAGAAGAAAGCATCTGATTCACACAGGTCTTTTGTTTGCTGTCTCTGCTCTTTCTAGCTTTCATTGCATTAACACACAATTTTCCATGAAATGGTACTTTGTTTTTATATGAAAAATGATAACCTGAAAGTGGTTCTACTTTTTCTTTGCATGGACTTTTCCTTCTTTCCTTACTTATCCTCTGTCTTCTCCTCTTCCTCTCTCTTCTTTTCCCACAATTATTAACTGTCTTCCCCATGTCAGGAGACTGGCTGAGACACAGATAAAGACACAACGTCTGCTGTCAGGGAGCTCACAGCCCGCCACGTTGGTGAGAGCACAGGCACTGGGGCACGCCGTTCAGCTCCTTGGAGAAGGTGAGTCTTGGTCGGAGTGCTCAGGAGAAGCTTGTTTTCACTTCTGGGTTCTTGACTACTTGTGTTTTTGAAGTTTCAGGAAGTTTTACCTTCAGAGAGCTGACAGGTTAATGTAATTAGCTTCTAATTCTATAACTGACTTTCTGAAGTGTTTGAAGGAGACTTGAAGAGTCACTTTAATTTCCATCTGAAATCTTATTGTGGCGCTGTTAATTTGCCTTATAAAAAATTTCATTCCTGATGGCAGAGAAGCCAACTTCATCCTGGGATGAACTACTTTATCTCAATTTCCCAAGAAGAGCTGCAGTCATCAAAGGGGTTTAGCAGGATGTGGAATGTTTTCCTCTTTCCTTCTGGCTTTTAAGTACATACACACAAAATTCTACATTTTAAAAGAGTAATGATATTTCTCAGTCAAATGGTGCCATTTTTCAGACCTGAGATTGAATGGCTTAAGATTTATTCTAGGATCCCTAGTGCCAGTATCCTTTCCTCCCTCTAAACATTTGTGTTTTCTTGGCCCTGCAGGCTGTGTTTCCTGGGGGCTGCCCTGTCATTCCCAGAAACTTCTGTGTCATGGCAATGTTGGATCTTTGCCATGTATCAAGTATTTGGCTTAATTTTCTCATTTTTCATTGGAAATAAGAAAGAACACTACATGATTGTTAATCTGTCCTTAAGTTTTTTTTTTTTTACAAATATCTGATGCAGTCACACCTGATAGATTCCTTGATAGTGTATATTTTAATTGGTAAAGCTATCTTATTACTTATGTATCATTTTCATCGATAATTTTGTTGACCCAAACTAACTCTTTACTGCTTAGAGCCAAGTAAAATTTATAAGCAGAAATAACATAAATTCTATCATAGTGTAATGTCCTAGAATTAATTAGCATTCATACTCTAGATCATAAATGGAGGAAAAAAATCTGAATGGTAGACAGCATTTGAAAAACTAGTTTGTTAGCTAACTACGAAGGGGCCATGAATAATTTGGATTTGTTCAAAGTTTTATATCCCCCCACTTACCAAAAAACCCAATTAGGTTAGCATTACCTTTCTCAAAATAACCCATTATTTGAAAAAAAGCAGTCAGTCTCCCCAGAAATCATGGAACACTGGATATTTATCTTGCCTAGTTCCAAGTCCATTCTTCTAGTTGGAATTAGCTACAAATGAGAGGCTTTGCCATCCTGAGTCCTATGCAGAGAAATGGAAGGCCAGATGCACCTGGATGGTACCTGGGTCACTTTTCAATCTGAAGCAACCTAGCTGTTGCTTTTTGCTCAAATGGTCAGCTAAGGCACTCTTTTCTTTTAAGATTTATTCTATTATTTATTCTCCCCACCCCCCTCGTTGTTTGAGGTCGCTGTCTGCTCTCCATGTCCATTTACTGTGTGCTCTCTGTGTCTGCTCATCTTCTTTTTAGGAGGCACCAGGAACCAAGCCTCCCTGTGGGAGGGGGAGGCACTCAGTCGCTTGAGTCACCTGTGCTCCCTGGTTTGTTGTGTCTCTCATTGTCTTTCCTCTTCATGTCTCTTTGTTGTGTCATCTTGTTGTGTCAGCTCACCACGCCTGCCTGTAGCATCAGCTCACCTTCTCCAGGAGGCACCAGGAAATGAACCCAGCACCTCCCACATGGTAGGTGAAAAACCAACTGCTTGAGCCACATCTGCTTCCCTTAAGGCACTCTACAGCAAGACCACTGGGCCCAGTCCTGCCTGCCTCAGGGAAACATTGCAGCCAACCCATCAGCCCAAAGGGTTGGCTTGGACCATCTCAAGGATTGTTCCACAGAGTCAGAGTAAGCCTGGAGGATGAAGACATGTCCTCAAGAATAACACAGACCCGTGGCTTCCTCATGCTACGGAGTGCCCCAGACAAGAGACACCCTCCGTGTTCCCACAGAGAAGGCTTCTCTTCCTGAAATGCACGAACACCCCAGCATTGAGTTTCCAGGCAGACACACCTGCTTCGTAGTCTTACAAGTCACAAATACGGTTCCAGATCCTTGAGGAATGATGCCATTTGCTCACAAAGCCAGAACAAATCAAATACTCATCCCATCCTCCGTTAATGTATTTGACACAAATTGCATTTAAGCTGCACTAGGTGCGATCGCCTAGCTGTTCGAGAGCAGCCATGTGGGCATTCTGCTCACTTAGGCTCTGTGTTTATTACTGATATTATTCTGTACCAAAAAAAAAAAAATTAATCTTCCCATGTTGAGAAATTAACTGGGTCTTAATGGAGAAAGTCTAGAGGTTACAAAAATAGTACAATTAATTCAGTACTTCTGTCTCCAAGTGACTATGTTGCAGCAAATTATGAAGTCTAATTATGATTATAGAACATCAGAGTATTTGGCAAATTCAGTTAACTCTGTCGAGACAAATCATTCAGAGCTGGCTTTGGCTTTAGATTGAATTGTTTGCGCTTTCTTTTGGCACTTTGCAATCACATATACCCCGGTGAGGAGGCTTCAGGGTGGGATGTTAGTGAGAGTTCAAATCCAAGGAGGAAAGGAGAATGGCTACAGATTTAGGCTCTGTTTCTTAAACTCGTTTGAAAAATCACTGCTTACAGTATAACTCCGCTAAAACCTAGTGTGCTGCATTTATATATGATTCAGATATATGGTTGTTTTGAGAATTGGGGCTGAACAAAATGAAACACTGATGTACAAGGGACACAAGAGGGCCTGTCCTGCTTCTGGCATCTTTGGCCAAAAATGAATCTGTCTTCTTCCTACATCACTTCCTGCAGGGTAGCACTTAACTTTAGAAACCACAAGCAGAGCTGATCAGGTCGGATAAAATGCCCTGGGGAAAAATACTTAGTACTTGCTCAAAATAATTATCTGTCTTCTGTGAAGTGGATGGGGAAGGAAAGTAGAGAATGCTTGCTGGAGGTAGGGTAGAATTAGGTAGCTGGGCATGAATTTTATTGCCTTTTCTCTTTCTTTCTTCCATCTTCCCTCCCTCTCCACGACCTTGTCTTCTGTCTCTCCTCCACTTACTCTCCATTCTTCTTTCCTTCCTCCCTTCTTTCCCATTGGAACAGTGAAGGCAGCCCGATCAAAGGTAAAGAGGAGGAAAGAAACATTTTTGGAGCAGGGCTTGGTTAGGTGACAAATTAATAAAGCAAGGGATGAGGCTGGGGAGAAAAAAGTATTTGTGCATGTACATGTGGAGATGGTATTTAAGATTGGGTTGATTTAGTCCCAAAGGACAGTAGTGAGTCTAGTAAATTCTTGAAGAGAAAATATATGTGAGAAGAATTGTATTGAGAAGGACATTCCAGCAGTGAGTGGTGCTAACTGGACATGACCTATTATTTCTTTCCCAAGGTACGGAGCCATGTATCTGTCCCAGTTCTAGGTCGCAGAATTTGCATATGCCCCAATTCACTAAGGAATTGATTGTTGACATCCATAATTAACTCTGAAAGACTTGAAAGTGCTTCGAAAAGACCCACGCAGCCATTTCCTCCCCATATCAGGCAGAAGACATGGGCTCTCCTTTAGGGCTCAGCTGAAGCATCTCCGTTTGGGTGCTTTCCTCTGTCACTGCTCATATCACACCCTGCTCTTCTCATCTGCCCACAGTGGTCCTGTCCCTGCTCCCTTCTCCTTCCAGGTCACCCCTTGGAGGCTGGGCTTGAGCCTTTAACTCTGTAATCAACGACCCAGGAGAGTACAGTGCCCAGCATGAGCCTGTGGGATGAGACTGCCTGTGGACAGACCGTGCCTCCACTACGTAGGCTGGGCAACCAGTGGGATGTGCAGGGATCATCCCGTAGCCTTACTAGAAAATATTATTTTTCCAGTATGTTTTCAAATACATCACGACCTGCAAAAAGGCCAGACTGTGAAGGGACAGATTCAAAGGGCCTGGATTCAGGATGTTGGCTAAGTTCTGTGGAAGGAGGAGGGGTTAGATCAATGAGGCTCTTTGCTTGGCATTCCTGGGGTTTTCTAGAGGAGTTTAAGAGATGGGGAAACCTGGTACCCCAATCCCCCCCATCTACCCACATGGCCCAATCTAACCAAACCCCCTCAACCTCAGAACCTTTAAACAATACCAAAATAGGGCCTCGTGGTTGGGGCAGCAAATAAAGAAAGAAGCAGAGGCCCTGACCTGCCCTCCCTGACCTCCCTGGATCTTGCTCAGGATGGATGTGGCCACTGGTAGACGTGATGGTGGTGGACTTGAAGGCACTTTGGGACCAGGACTCATTTCTCTTACATCTTTTTTCCCACAGGGTAGTTATTCCAGAAGCCAATGCTTATGTTCCATTGGCTGATTTATTCCCAAGACCCACCCAATAGAAGCAGAGGTCTAAATCCTACTGGCCCTAATGCTGTTTCTTCCTTAGTAGGTTTAGTAAAACACTAGAAACTAAAATATTGATGTGTAAGTACTTAAAGACCCATATAAGGTTGCTGCATTTGCTTTCTGTTTAAATACTTGGTCCCCATAAACAAAATGATCCCTTGTTCTCTTTCTCCTCTGAGGTATAATGATAATCACCGACAACAGGTTTTTTTCAGTTTTTTTTTTCTTTTAATTCCCTGTATACCTTGACAAGAAGGAAATCAGAGGGAAGATTTATTTTTGAGTTGAACAGTCCTGGGGACTTTGGGTGTGAGGTCTGTAAGGTCACCATGATCTCCAGTCTTCTGGCTTATGCCAAGTTTAAGGGACCAGAAAAATGAGATGAAGAAAAAGGAGGCTGTTGGAAAGAAATATTCTGGTAACCAACTGGGAGTGTCGAGAGGGCAAACTAATGTGTCCTCTCTGATAAGCCACACGATAGTGAACAGGGGGAGGAAACTTCCTGCAAGGGCATTTGAGGCCAAGTTGTCTTGAAGCCCCACAGTACAAAAGCTAGACCCAGAGTTGAGTAGGATGAGTGTCCAAATGAGGATTACAAGATCCCAGGAGGATACTGGGACCAGATTAACCAGAGGACACAAGGAAAATGACATAGACTCTGAGTTGGAAGATTATACTCTCATGTGAAGAGGTATAAGAATGAATATGAACCTGAATCTAAAGAACTCTGAAAGAAATGAAAACACATTTCCATGAGAAGTCAGAGAAGGGAGAACGTAGAGCTGGCCATGGTTCTTGGTTCTTGGGGAAGATGATATGCATGTGGGAGCTCTAGAAATGAGCTGCAGAGGGATTTGAATTGGGGTTGGGGGTTCAGATGGCAGGAAAAGCATGAGCAAAGATGTGAAAAAAACTCAGCTTTTACAGGAAAGAGTCCAGTTGTCTCATACAGATGCCTCTAATGTGTGAGATAAATCTGGAAAGATAGGTTGAGGTCATATTACGCAGAGTTCTGAATTGGGTGAGCAGTGGGTGACCCACTGGATTATACAAAAGGTGTATGATTTAGAGATGTTAGCCTGATGGTGGTGCAGTAATCCATTTAACCCGTTAACCATAACAACTCCAACAACAGCATGACGAGCCCCATTGGAGGAGGCCCTGTAGCTCAGCAGATGGATAGTGCTAAAAATGCACTATTTTTCATCCCAGCTGTGGAATCATGCCTGCTTAGGAGCTCTTCTATGTGCCATCAGTCTGCCCTCATCTGTGCTCCATAGAAAAACTATTCATTTCTGTATTACAAACTATCTCCTTAAGACCTTTGGACATTTCTATTAACAAGCAATAAGTTGCATTTGAGAAAATTCCTTTAAGATGTAGCATGAAGAGGGAATTGTGGAGTAAGGGTGAAGAGAAATATTGGAGGCAAGGAGACCAGTAAAAAGGTTTAGCAATGGTCCAAAAGAAAGTAGATGCCTGGAGTCACACATTGCCAATAGAGATGAAGGAGAAATTAAATGCATAAGGTGTTTATAAGATGAAATCCACAGGACTTGACTGCAGTTTGGATGAGTTGAGGGAGCAGGAATAATCTCCCAGGTTCTCACTTGAAGAAAACAGTTTTGGAAAAAGATGATGTATTATTTCCTATATGTGTGGGAGGGTAGAATTTTCTTCAGTTTCTACTTATATAATTTTGTAAAAGTTTCTTAATGTTGAAGACAACATGGGTGCAACTGCCAAAGTTGTTTATAATATGAGAGTTGCTTGTTTTGTTGAGTTGTCACTGCTTGGGAACTTCTTGTGAAGAGAGATGGAAGTGCTCCATCTCAATTCTTCTCCGAAGTGGGCATACCTTGTATATTAGTCAGTCAAGGGGGTGCTGATGCAAAATACCAGAAATTGGTTGTTTTTTATAAAGGATATTTATTTGAGGTAGAAGCTTACAGTCACCAAGCCATAAAGCATAAGTTACTTTCCTCACCAAAGTCTATTGCCATGTGTTGGAGCAAGATGGCTGCTGATGTCTGCATGGGTTCTGGCTTCCTGGGTTCCTCTCTTCCTGGGGCTTGTTTCTCTCTGGGTTTAGCTGCTCTGCTCTCTCCACAAGGCCAGCTGTAGACTCTCAGGCAACTGGCTCTGTCTCTCTCCCTGGGGCTTGATTATGTCCCTGTTCCTCTGTGTGCTTACCACCTGGGCTCCAGCTCAAAACTCCAACTAACTCTTCTGCCATGTTGTTTTCTCTGTGGGTCCCTGCCTGCCAAGGGGGCAGGGATGCAACATCTTACTGACATGGCCCAATCAAAGCTTTAATCACCATTTAATCAAGTAAGGGTGAAAATTTTGAATCCAATATAATCTAATATACCTGAAGGAACACACCAGTTTACAAACATAATCCAGTATCTATTTTTAGAATTCATAAACAATATCAAACTGCTATACCTTGGCATCCTTATTTTAAAAACATCTAAACACATACTACCTCCACTCTGAAACCTTTCTGCATTGATTAGGAAGTAACTCAACTTTTGCTTATGTCTCACACATGTGTGCTATCACCTTCCATGTTTAAAATACAACTTATCTGGTGTAGAAGCCTCATTGCTGACCCTGGAGCTGGCTTACTGGTTTGACTGTACTCTACTTATCTCATGAAACCAGAGGGAAAATATAGGGCCATGCAAATCCCTGTACCCAGTGCTGGAACAGGAAGCCATAACTCCTCCATTCCTGCCTTAGCCAAAGGAGGACTCCACTCCCTGACTTGTTTAACCTGCCTGATAAGGACCTGACATTCAGTGGGCCACATTTCACTGGCAGGCAGGGGGAATGTCTTTCAAAAGCAGGTCCAGGCCCTCCACTTTTGCTTTCACTTCTTGGCCCAAGTACAGCTGGCTCACTTCTGCTCCTACTTGAGCGGCATCATGCTGGTGGCTGGCCACTGGTCTGCATGCATGCAGCTGCATGGGAAAATGAAATTGCATCCTGTTCTAGGACTCAGAGATATCTCTGCAGGGATATCTGGGATTGTGGATCTCAAGACCTGGGTCTTAGATTGAAAGTAGGAAATGCCTTTGGCCTCATGCCCAAGCTATATTCTCCATTCCATTTTTGACCAGAAAGTCCTGCATTGGGGGATTGTGAGTCCAGCCAGTGTCCCTTCTGTATGTGCTCTATGGTTAGGAAAGACATGTAATTGGGCATCGTGAATCCCTAAGAGCTTGCATGTGTGTGACTGTCTTGGAAAGAACATGATGAAGTGGGATTATGTTATCATGGTCCATCCTGGCTCACACTTCTCTAACTTTTGTGGGTATTCCTGCCTAATCCCCCAGCTCTCTATCCAGCCTTATGGTATCCTCGAGCCAAGATACTGGTCTTCTTGTGCTCAGACAACAGAGTTTGCCATGTTGCTGTCCACCCCTGCCTGATGAAAATAGAGCCTCCACACCGTTAGACGGGCCCCCAAGTTCTTGGCTCTGCTATGACGTCGGCTTAGAGCACTCAGATCTCTGGATCTAGTCACAGTGATTCTTTCTGGAATTGTGCGCTCTCTGCCTAAAGGATGAGCAACTCCTGGCTTTGCTCGTGTGATTAGAAAGTGGCCTTTCCCTGGTCCGGGGGGCTCTTCATGTACACTCCACTCGGGTCTTGCTTCTGATGGGCCAGCCTGGGTCGTGGCCACCCAAAGGTGATCTTCAGAATCTGCTCCATTTGCAGCCTTCTGGGAAAGGGACACCCCTTTGAAATGGTTAACTTAACTGTCAGTGAGAGCACAGAGATTTAGAACAGGGGTACGCAAGCATGTCCAGTCATTCGCTCCTCCAGAGTTGACCAAACATGGACTTTGTGTAAGCGGTTAGATACATTGTTAGGATTTTAGAGGAGAAATGAGGCCAAAGAACTCCCAATGGAATGGAGACGGCTTTCAAGAGCGCCTGGCGAATCCTTTGGAGGCTCTAAGGCAGGGCCCCGGGTGGAAAGGGGCCCCTCACCCAGCCCTGGAGTTGGAGGGCGTGGCAGTCGACACTGAGTTGTGAAGAGTAAGAGCTGGATCAGTGAAGACAGGACGCGAGTCCGGGCAGAGAGGGCGGCGGGGGCACAGCAGTGGGGGGAGTGTGGCACCAGAGCGGGCGACGGGGACAGCTCTGCTAAGAGGACCCGTCTGGACTGCCTGGGATGTGTGAGTGGAATGTGCGATGCCGGCGGCCAGGGGAAGCCTGTGGAATCTCTCAGGGTTGCTCTGGACCTGAGGAGAAGGCCGAGCAGGTCTTTGCCGACATTTTGTTCCGTTTCCAAAGCACCTCGGGCTTCTCGGAAGTTAGACGACTGCTCTAAAGGCATCTGAGGACTGGGCGCGCCCTCCGGGCCGTAAGGGAGCGCTGAAATGCCCTCAGCGAAAGCAACCCCCCCGCTGTGGCCGCTCCTCTCCTCCGCGGGGCGCGGCGGGGGGCGGGAGGCTGCGCCCCAGCGCTCGGGGCGCCCCGCGCTCGGGAAGGCGCTGCTCCCCGCCTGCCGGTCGCTCCTCAGCAGACGCCCTTCGCGCCCGCGCTCCGCATTCAAGCCCAGTAATTAGAACTCGCTTTATCTGGCGAGCTGGGAATTCATTCCTTTCTGTCCCTTTTGTCCCGCGACACCCCTCTTGGCTCCTGAAAGCAAGGACGGGTCGCTTGCTTTTGTCACGCGGAAGAACCGTTCTGACAGGCACACACATGTGTGCACACAAAGGCATGAAAGCTCACTTTTAATCACAAGTGTTTTGTTTTCCTGGGGTTTTTAACTTTAAATGCAGCCTCCGGCCCCGCTCTCAGGCTGGTCGGCCAGGCCGCCTTCTCTCTCCGTGCGTGCTTTCCGGGTACAGCACAATAGGTTTTGTTTCAGAAGGACAGGGCACGAGGCTGCAGCCGGCGAGGTCGGCATGATAGCCAGGACGCGCGGCTGGGAAGGCAGGGCCGAGGCGGGGGAGGCAGCGCTCCCGGCACAGGACAGGCCCGGGCGCCGAGGCCGCTCGCCGGTGTCCCCCGCGCGGCCCTGCGCCGCGCCCTTGACCCCTGCGCCGCGCCCTTGACCCCTGCGCCGCGCCCCTGCCCGCTGCCGCGGCCCCCGCGCGCCGCCCCATTGTCTCAGCAGAGAGAGAACTTTCGTCTCCTGCGCGTGCGTGTTAACGTTTCTTTTTCGTTCTTTCTTTTAAAAAATACCTTCCGTTTTCCCATTCTTTTATCTTTCTTCCTCTCTCCAAAGTGAAGGGTCTAAAGTGAGTTTCAGCCTGGGTTCCAGAATCAGGAAATCCCAGAGAGACCTTGAAATGGTGGCCAGGGAAAGAAGAGAGTGGGTGGAGGTACGGAATTAGAGCCGCCCTCAGCCATTCTCTCTCTTCAGTTACATTCTTAGCGGGGTAGGAGGAATGTAGGAGAGGAGGCCACCTCAGGCGTGGAGCCAGGAAGAGGGACGTCCAGGAAGGACTCTTGCTTCTGGCTCAACACTGATGAGTGGTTGGTGGCTCCGGCTGCGGACCCAGTGAAGGAATTGCTCTGCTGGGAGTTGAGCACCTAAGCCCTGGAGACGGTGCTCTCCTCCCAGAAGCCTTCCACGGCCGTGGAGACGGTCACTCTGCGTAGGATTTGTGGAAACCTAGCGCCATCAGGTTTATTTAAATTTATCATTTCAAATTTTAATGTTTGTGTGTTACATTTTTTTACTCCCTTGCAGTCTGCTTTCTTTTAGTTTGTGTTCAGTCAGGCAGTCGTGCAGAGCTTTCCTGTTTCATGTTGGATCTGGTGTTTTCTGGCTGTTGACTTTCCCAGGTAGTTCTTACTCTCCCGGGCACAACTGATGTATGACCACTTAGCAACATCAAGAAACCCCCTCCTCCTGGAGCCAAGCGTTGCAACAAGTCCTCAGGCACTAGTCTAACGTTGTGGTTCTTCTGGATTTACCTGCCATGGCTTTATCTGCCATTATTAAAGTCAGCCAGTGGGTTGTTTCAATAGAAAATTAACTCCCTTGAGTCTTCTTCCTATTTTTTCAAGTCCTGGTTTATATCCTTCCTTCTCTAAAGAAACTTCTTTAACTTCTCCAGCCTATGCTGTGCTGTCCTTTTCCTGAGAATTCTACTCATAGGTAATAATTTGGCAATCTTTATTTCCCAAAGTAAAGAACCATTGAGGGGTAATAAAAACAGCAATTAAACTAAATTGTTTAGTCAGTACCAGAGTTCCCCATCCTCCTTATTGCTCCCAAAGACATTTTTACCAACAACCTTAGACCTGTATTGACAAAACTCATCTAGATCCATTCTGATTAATTCTGTTCCCAAAGAGGCCAACTTGTCCTAGGGTAGCTGCTCAGAAGGGAGATAGCTAAACAATTTTTTTTTCCATTTTTGTATTATCTTTTTTTTTTTTAAAGATACATGGATTACACAAAATGTTACATTAAAAAATATTAATGTACCCCACTCCCCTACACTCCTCCCACATTGACAACTTCTTTCGTTAGGGTGGTACATTCATTGCATTTGATGAGTACATTTTGGAGCATTGCCACTAAGCATGGGTTATAGTTTATATTGTAGTTTATACTCTCTCCCAGTCCATTCAGTGGGTTATAAGTTGCTCCAATTCCATTCCAAGTCCTGGGTCATTTTGGGTACCATTCTAAAGTTGAAGATAGCATGCCCAGAACTCAAGAGCCTGTTATTTCATCCTTTATTGTAAAGTAGGGAAGTTACGTGATAGATTGCAATTGGGTCTCCAGGCCCAGAAAGACTGGCTTTAGCTGTAACCATGATAAACTGAGAGATTATCATGGTTTCCTCCTCCGTTATCGTTAAAACAGCTCATCACAGCTATTTTATATAGTACATTGAAACAGGCTTTGCTTCTGTGTTTTTCTGTGACTATTAAAGAATCAATACAGTGTTGTGGATAAGAGGCTGTTTGGGTTTGAATTCCAGGCTGTTTGGGTTTGAATTCCAGCTCCGTCTCTTAGTAGCTGTATAACCTCAGGCCAGTTGCTTGTCATCTTGGGGTCTTACTTTTTCTGTCTGTAGAATGGGATAATGATAGTGCCTACTTCAGGGAGGTTGTGGGGTCAAATGTGAAACCCTAAAAGAACGCCTGACTTTTACTGGGTCTTCATATGTGTTACTGCAGCACCTAGTGCAGGTGAGAGGGGCAGCTAAAGCGCTTAGACCATCTTGTCAGGCGTCTTGTTGCTGTTGGTGGCTTTCCTTCACACACCTCACCTGTTGGCTACATAGAGTCCCAGCCTCTTTGGCTCTTGTAGCTTTCCCTATGGCCAGGAAGGTTGGCTGGGACTTTTTTTTTTTTTTAAGTATTGGGTTTCAGGGATTGAACCTGGGTCCTTGTGTGTGGGAAGCTGGTGCTCAACTGCAGAGCCACATTGATTTCCCTGAGTTGGTTTTTCCATTTGTTTTCTTTCTTTCTTTCCTTTTTTTTTTTTTTTTTAAAGGAGGCACTGGGAACTAAACCCGGGACCTCCCATGTGGGAAGCAGGCACTGAACTGCTTGAGCCTTTGCTTTCATCCCAGGCTGCGACTTTTTATTTTCTTGCTTGCATGCCAGGTGGCTGGTGCTGTAGGGACAATTCTAGTCTACCAGGCATGTTTCTACCTGAGCTGCTTGTTCCCGTGACTTCCTTTTCCAAACAGAGGAGGATTTCTCAGCCACGTTGCTAACAAGCTGACTTTCTCATTTCTCAACATGCATTACTTTAATAACAAAGCTTATGTTTGCATGTAAAACATTTCACTGCAGCTCTCAAGCACAGATTTGGCTCAGAGGTAAAAAAAAAAGTCAAATCAAATATCTGGAGTCATAATGATTGATAAACATTCTTATAGTGATGATTTTTTAACGAATGCAACTTGTTTATTTACTGCACAAACCCGGAGACCCTGGCTAAAGATTGGATTCCTGCCCCTCTTCCCCTCAAAAGGAATGTGTAATATTAATCTAAAGTAACTGGATATGAATGCATATTTGTAAGATGTATAGAAAAACTGTTAATTTTAATGAAACATCAAAGCAAAGCAAAGATTTTATATATAAGCAAAGAGTGAGGACATTTGAGGAGTGGGGAGTAAAGGAGCGTGAAAGAACAAATCTGTGAGAGGTGGGTGGGCGTTAGTGGGTGAGACTAGGTTAGTGAAGCTTTGTTAGTGTTGGAGAAGAGGCTGCTGGAAGGACAGGAGAAGGGAGAAAATGTTCCCAGTAAAAGTCCTGACTGCAGGTTTAGAGGTATTCCAGTTCTTCCAAGCATCTGATTCAGGCTGTGATCATAGAAGATGTCACCAAAGTTAATCACCTGGTAATTCCAGGCTTCAATCTTTCCTGCTCTACTATGGGAGCAGAATTAAAAAAGCGTCAGCATAGGTCTAAATAAAAGGTTTCAGTCATTTGTAGGACCATCCCTGAAAGATCCTGGTGGCTCTGACAGTAACATCACAGTGGCAAAAGACGGTGGACCTGCCACTCTACGTAGCAGTGTACCTTTGACAAATCATTTACCCCTTTGAGCCTCAGTTTCCTCATCTGTAAAATGGGTAGTAGCAACTACCTCCCCAGATTATTGAGAGGATGGCTGTAGAGCCATAGCCCATTGGAAGGGTGCAATAAGTAGTCACCACCACCACCATCATCATCATCATCGTCACCATTTTATTATCAAACAGAATAACTGAACTAATTGAGACTATCTCCATCACATACTGCGTTGCGTAACATTTAGCTTTAGTCTGTTAAGTGTAGAACCCCTTGGCCCTGCTGCATGGTTCTTTTCCAATCCTATGGCTGATCAAGTCAGAATGCCCCATTAATAGTAAACATTTCTACCTCAAAACTTTCAAAATTCTCTTCCTTTAAGAAACAATGAATTAAGCTCACATTTGAACCCAATATACCATCAGATAAATTATGAAAAAACTTTAGGCATTGAGTGTTGGTTAAGAATGGACTTGTGTGTCAGCTCTAGCTAAATGAGCCATCTTTTACCCGAGAAAGGTTGATTTGTTGATGAGATATACATCACTTGGTTTCCAAGTGCTAGAGGCCATCAAGGAATCTCGATGGTAAAGACATCACTATTTTAATGATCCCTGCTGAAGAGTATTAAAAAAAAAAAAGCAGTGCTTTCAGGCCTTAAGACTTATTGCTTGTATTTTCATAGCTTTCTTAAAGTAAAAAGGGGTGTTGTGGAAAATGATAAAATTTATCATTTATAGCGAAATATTAATGTAGCAGCAGGAAATTCGATGAGGCCATCTATCTATGAGCATTCAGACTTCAAAGAATGCATAAACACGAAATTAATGGTTTGTCTAGTGTAAGAGACAAATAAATGCAAATGTGGGCTCATTAATATCAAGTGGATGACTTCTTGGTTTATGGGGTTTGGATTGATTTTGTCAAAGGCCAATAGATTTATTTTAAAAAGTCTTTGAAATTTAGAATCCATACACCCATTATTGAGAGAAATAAAACTCACAACACTCCCGGACGGCCTCTGCTCCTCTCCTCCTTCCCCCCTTCCTAGGTGTTGCTTTACCGAGATAAAGTTCTCACATTAGGACTTAGTTTCACACTGAAATATGTCCCTTGTAGGAACTGCTATAAACGTCAGCATTTTCCGTGGCATTAGTTTATGGGTAGAGTGAATTTTAATGGCATCATAATCTTGCAGCAATCAATTGAGATGCTTGAAAAAAAAAAAGCTCGAGGTGTCCATTAAATGGGCTTTGCATCACTTTTAAGGCTCCAAAATCTTGAAGTCTCTCCCCATCTTTCCCATTTGTCTATAGACGAAATAGTTGTTTTCCAACCCCAACCCCCCATGTTTTAGACTGAAGTAGAGTTAAACACTTTTATTTACCATTTAACTATCTGACAGTGGGGTAAAACAACTTTTCTCTTTCACTTGAAGGACAGGAGTCTGTTGGCTCTGACATATTACGGTGGAAAACCAAGGCAGGAGTTGTTGCGGTTTCAGCTTTTTCTAGATTTTCTAGATTTTTTTCTAGATTCTGCCATGGACAAAATCTAGCTGTTGTGGTTATCAGGTTATTCTGAATGGAAAGTTCAGATATTCTGAAGCAGGGGTTCTAAACCTTTTCTGTTCCACAGGCCCCTTTGCCAGTCAGGTGAAAACCATGGACCCCTTACTAAGTCCGCACTTTACTGTGTATTATTTAATAAATACATCACACCCACACCAACATGTTCCCACAAGAATAATGTTTTTTTAAATTTCAATTCAAGCTCACAGACCCCTTAACCCCTGTAAGGAACCCATACACAGCTGTTCCTACTCTTTCTGAAAAAAAAAAATTGAACCCAGGACTTTGTATGTGGGAAGCAGGTGCTCAACCACTTGAGGTACACCTACTCCCCCTGAAATTTTATTCTGTCTACATCCATCTCTACCTCCAGCTTAAACATAATTCATAATTTCCATAGCTATTTCTATATTTTACATACATTAATGCTGAGCATAGGTAGTATATAGGTTATCATAATTACTTAAAGTGCATTTTCTGAAGTGGACTTGGCCCAGTGGTCAGGGTGTCCGTCTACCACATGGGAGGTCCACGGTTCAAACCCCGGGCCTCCTTGACCCGTGTGGAGCTGGCCCATGCGCAGTGCTGATGTGCGCAAGGAGTGCCCTGCCACCCAGGGGTGTCCCCCATGTAGGGGAGCCCCACGCGCAAGGAGTGTGCCCCATAAGGAGAGCCGCCCAGCGCGAAAGTGCAGCCTGCCCAGGAATGGTGCCGCACACATGGAGAGCTGACACAACAAGATGACATAACAAAAAGAAACACAGATTCCCGTGCTGCTGACAACAACAGAAGCAGACAAAGAAGACACAGCAAATAGACACAGAGAACAGACAAGGGGGGGGGGGGTGGGGGGGGAAGGGAAATAAATAAATAGATCTTTAAAAAAAAAAGTACATTTTCCATTTCCATTCTTTTTCTGCTTAGTATTTCGCCTTCGAGAGATGACATGGTTTACGTATCTAACAACTGTTCTGAAATTTTCAGATGAGCAGTATTCCTATTTCTTAACCCTTTCATGGCATTTTCTTGCCTTGATTTCTTTGACCCCACCTGAAGATTCATATGCCAACAAACTAATTTGGGACAGCACTTGGCTGCTGTTACTGGTTTTCCACAAGACTTGAAAGTGAGGGAAATAATATTATTCTCTGAGAACTGAATTGTAAAGTCAACACATGTAGAATAAGAACAAGTATATGCAAAGGAAACATGGAGAGGAGAAGGCTCTGAGGCCAGCAAAACTAACTAGATCCCGAATTAGTGCGTTCATCAACCGATTAATGATGAACAAATGTGTCACCTTCAGAGGTGGAACGAAAGGAAAACCACAGAGACAAATATTGGTATTTTCATTCCAGTGCCATCCATGGGAAAGAGAATTACAGTAAATGATGGAAGAGACAATTCCTACTGTGAAGTGACTGCATGGGGATACATTAGCGAGGGCCATTTGTAAAAGTCACTTTTTAAAATAGTTGCATGTCCCAAATTATCTTCTGAGAACTATGTCATCCAGCCACAAAGGTTGGCTTGGCCAGAGTTGATGGGCGAGGGTAGGGCTTCTGGCTTGAGCTCAACTGTTTGGATTTGCAAATTTGGATTATGGTTCTTGATCTCTACTGACCCCTTGAATTGAGAACATAAAATTCAGTAGTCTTGAGATGATCATTTTTGGCCATCAGCATGCTTAAACAGTGAAAACAAGTGAGTAGAGAGAAGGAGAAAAGAGATGAGAAGAGGATAGAGAAGAAGATAGAGGAAGTGGGGAGAGAGAGACAAGGCGAGGCATGGCTTGGGATGCTGAGGCTTTCTGGTCTCTAATGAAGCCAAGTTGTGCTCTCTTCCTTAGGGGTACCTTAATTCTTTATGGTTAATCCCTCTCTTTAGTGTAACTAGCTCAAAGGGTCTTTGGTGCTTGATGAGCAAGAGATAATTTGATCTGTCTATATATCAGCTTGTTCTGATTCTTTACTACTCAAAGCAGCTTCTGATTATGACGTGGTCTCCCATTAAGGCCTACCTCTAGAGCAGGGGTTTAAACCACGGGTCCATGGCCAAGATTTCAGGGGGCATGTGAGTTTGAAATTGAAAAAAATCAACTTATTATCTTTATTTTCTCTGACCTCTAACTGAAATCTAGCATTTCCTTCACTTATGAATGTTTGCAATAAATTACAGTAGTATTCATTTCATATCACATTACAGTTGTCACATATCTTGAAAAATCGCTTACGCTCACCCATACTTGGAAATTACCATACTTAGACTTGACACTAGTGGCGTGTCATAAAACTATCGGCTGCTACATTCTGAAAAGGGGGTCCGTGGTTTTCTGACTGGCAAAGGGGTCCGTGGAAGAAAAAAGGTTAAGAACCCCTGCTCTAGAGAGAGGATATACTCTTCATAACAAAATAAGCCTTCCATTTTGGGCAGTGGGTATTTCTGGCTATGACAATAAATTGGTCCTCTACCTTTGTAGATTAGCTTCATATCCTTGGTTGAGATATCTGCCCTTGAAAGACTGGGGTGTCTTATAGATGTAAACAGAATCAAGCTTTTGGGGAATAAAGAATTCAGGAGAAGACCTAAGAATTTGGTCAAATCACCCCAAGAAGCCCATTGAGTCTGTTTTTCTAGCTTTCTTTAATCAGACACACTCAGCCTTGTTGCCTACTTGATTGGAACTGCTACAAAACTTCATTGTTCTTTTTATTTTTCAAAAAAGATTTATTTATTTATTTATCTCCCCTTCCCCCCCCCCCATCCCAGTTGTCTGTTCTCTATGTCTATTTGCTGCATGTTCTTTGTCCGCTTCTGTTGTTGTCAGCGGCACGGGAATCTGTGTTTCTTTTTGTTGCGTCATCTTGTTGTGTCAGCTCTCCATGTGTGCGGCACCATTCCTGGGCAGGCTGCACTTTCGCGCTGGGCGGCTCTCCTTATGGGGCACACTCCTTGCGCGTGGGGCTCCCCTACAAGGGGGACACCCCTGGGTGGCAGGGCACTCCTTGCGCACATCAGCACTGCGCATGGGCCAGCTCCACACGGGTCAAGGAGGCCCAGGGTTTGAACTGCGGACCTCCCATGTGGTAGACGGACGCCCTAACTACTGAGTCTAGTCCATTTCCCTCATTGTTCTTTTTAGATTAACAACCTTAAGGTGTTGGACTAATTTTTTCTCAATTCTGTATTTTTTCCCTAAAAGCCAGGCTTTAATAAAATAACCTTATCTTTTAGAGATGCCCACTATGGTATTTATGGGTGAAACATTAGAATGTCTAGGATTTGCTTTAAAATTCTAGGAAATTATGTAGGGTGGAGTTAGAGGAAGCAAAATTGACAAAATGTTGGCTGTTTTTGAAACTGGGTAAAGCATACACTACTCTTCTTTTGTGATATTTGGATATTTTTATAGTAGAAATTTAAAAACACCCAGTAGAACTGTTCATATTTTGTTTGTGCCCTGGTGGAAGTAGACTGAGTCAGCCCTCCCTCTCTTTGTCCGTATTTCTTACCAAGTGCTATGTGGTTTAATTATTTTTGTTCAAGAATTACTGTATGCCATTTCTAGAGGCACAGGATCTAAAGACACTGATAATAAGACACCTTCTGCCTCTGAGGAGCTGGGACCCTGCAGGGGCATAGACATTGATGTATTTATGCCTAACATGTCTATTGATCATCTTAGGGGTTTATGGTCATTGTTTTTTATTTTACCTAAAAGAAATTGTCTGGGCTTTTACATGCTTGAATTTGAAAAGGGAAAACAGAGCCATGCTATGACAGTAAAAGCTCATCCAAAATGAATGACTGGAAGTTTCCATGCAGCACCCACTCTGGACAACGTCACTTTAAAGCACTAGTAAATAACCAAACAAAAAAATAAATAAAGCACTAGAAAATGATATCCTAGGGCTTTTATCCTCCTAGGAAGGCCATTTTGTGGCCTTCTGTTAAAAAGTCTTCGATAACAGAAGTGTACTGTGTTGGGTTGACCCTGGTGCCCTCACTTGGCCAGTGTCCCGTCATGTGTCATTTGCAACGGGACCAGAGGGTGGAATGCGGGCATTAGAGAGCGAACTCTCACTCCTTACCACTTTCAGGCTATTGCAAAACACTGCAGCGTTTGAATCCCTGGTTAAGGAAATGCAAAGATAATATTATATGGTTTTAATGAAATAAGAAATGTTGGTTGAAGATCTTGCTAACAATAGAAGCATACGTGAACAAGAAGGAAATGGTCGAGCCAAACTTCTGCTTCCTTGAATGAGTGCTTCATCACTCAGCATGTGAGGTGAAAAAAGAATAAAGATCTGACCAAGTCTGAAAGGAAGAGAGACAAGTACAAGTTCCAAATTATCAAGACCATTAGAAATATAAATTACTTCTACTCTCACTAACAAAAAACCTTTAGCCGTGTTATACATTAAACTTGAGATATTAACCTGAACTAAAATTAGTAAGACATAAAATCCAGACATTTAGACTAAGGACAAACCTCCACAATTAAAAAAAAAAAGATGTTTAAAGAATTTTTCAACAATGTTTAAAGTTTTGCAATATTCGATTCACCACTTAAAAATGATGATTAAATTTAATAATAAAAGTGGTTAGAGGCCTGTATAAATTTCTTATTTAAGATGAAAACAAAAAGCCAAATCCTATTGGGAAAGCACTTAATCCTCCTGCCATGGTTAAGAAAAAAACAACTTAGTATGATATGGTAACAAACTAAACCTATTACCTTCCTTTGTCATCAAATATTATTAGAGACAGAAAATATTTGACTAAACAGTTATTGGAAAAATGACAGTGTGGGATATTTTCTATGTAGTTGGATGGAAGAACAGATGTATCATATATGACTCAGCTGATGGCATTTGTGACAGGAGACATGTAGACAAATGTTTATAGAATTTATAAAAATAGCCTGACACTGTAAATAACTGAGTGGATAAATACTTTGTTGTAATTTAATACATAGGAAAACCATAGAGCAGGAAAAATGAGCAAACCACTCACACATACATTTGCAATTGATTTTTTGACAGTAGTGCCAAGGTAATTCAATGGAGGAAGGACAGGCTTTTCAACAAATGGTGCTGGAAAACTTGGATACTCACATGCAAAAACATAAACCTCACCCATAGTATATTTGTGAT
This sequence comes from Dasypus novemcinctus, assembly GCF_030445035.2. Taxonomy (NCBI): domain Eukaryota; kingdom Metazoa; phylum Chordata; class Mammalia; order Cingulata; family Dasypodidae; genus Dasypus; species Dasypus novemcinctus. Next base: position 6,791,663 of record NC_080676.1, on the reverse strand, counting down.
TATTTATGAATCCCCAAAAGAGAAAGATTATGTTTGTAAACTTATCTATTCTGGGTGTGAGAGCCTTTGATTATATTGGACCCAGCTGAGGGGCCCCTGACTAAATTACCTTAAAATTAGGGCTTTGATTCGACCGTGACAGGAAGGCTGACTCAGGCTGGATCCCCATCCCCTCGGTGAGCCTATGTAAATGGACACTCATTCAAGGAAACACACCGGAGGAGAGAGCTCTGTCATGCTTGATCATGCGGCCCCTGGGAGAGATGGACCATTTGCCTGATAGTTTACAGCTGACCTTGGGAAGACAGCCCAGACTGATACAGGAAGCCCTGAGAGACAGTCCTAACCAGGAGAGAGACAACTGGAAGCCTGGAGGGAGAGGAGGGGCCCGGCGGAGATCACCGGCCATCTTGCTTCAACTCGTGGCACCTGACTTTGGTGGAAAGTAGCCTTGAGTTGGACTCTTCAGGACCTTGTCATGGTGCCCTTTTACCCCAAATAAATACCCTTCGTAAAAGCCAGTAGATTTCTGGTACTTTGCATCAACACCCTGTTGGCTGACTAATGCAGATGGAAAATAGTACCTGAAAAGAAGTTCAATAGTATTACTCATTAGTTATGTGTTATTTAAATCCACAATGAAATTCTGGAAAAGGCAAAATTATGGGAACAGAAAACAGATCAGGGTCTGAGGTAGGGAAGAGGGTTTGACTACTAAGGGGAAATGCAGAGAATTTTGGGGGAGACAGAACTGTTCTGTATCTTGATTATTGTGGTGGTACACGAATGTACAGATTCTTCCAAACTCAAAGAACTGTACAGCAAAGAGTGACTTTTACTATATGTAAATGAAAGAATGGATACTTTTAAGAACACACAATGAGATGCCTCCAGATACTTATTAGAATGGCTAAACTAAAATGAAAAAATAATAACTGATAATACCTAATGTTGGGAAAGAGTCTGAGCAGCTGGAATTCTCATACTCTGATGGTGGGAACACTCAGCTGCTTTGGGAAAGGGTTTGGCAATTTCTTATAAAGTTGAATAAATGCTTTTCATATGACCCAGCTGTCCCATTCCTGGGCATTTATTCAGGATAAATGAAAACATCTGCCTACACCAAAAGCCTATATGCAGACATTTATTGCAGCTTTATTCATAACCACTAAAACCAGGAAACAACCCCAATATGTATCAACTGGTGGATGGATAAACACACTGGGTATACCCATGCAATGGAACACTACAAGCAATAAAAGTTAAACCAGTGATAGAAACAACAACTTGGGTGCATTTCAAAAGCATTATGCTAAATGAAAGAAATCGAACACAAAATCCGATGGACTGTATGAATTCTATTTATAGGGCAAAACAATAAGGACAGAGAAAAGGTCAATGGTTACCAGGGACTGAGGGTGGGAGAGAGATTTTACTACAAATGGGTAAGAGAGAACTTGTTGGAGTGATGGAAATATTCCATATTTTGACTGTGGTGCCAGCCACATGACGGCATACTTTTGTCAAAACTCATAGAGTTATATATCTTTTAAAAAGTGAATTTTCCGCCTGGTGGTGATAAGAAAAGGAGACAGGGCCATGTTAGAGAGTGACTGGATGCATGTGTATAGAGGGTTGAGTAGACAAAGAAGACCCAACCAAGAAAAGAGATGAGTTTTACTGTATGTAAATTAAACCTCAATAAACCTGACAAAAATATGAATGAAACTTAGCTCCACATAACATCATGGATTATCTTATGAACAAAACATTTTTAAATTAATTATTTTTTCATTTGTAAAGAAGCTTTAGATTACATAAATGTTACAGAAAAAATATAAGGGATTCCCTTATGCCCCACCCTCTCCCCCTCCCACGTTTTCTCACATCAACAACATCCCTCATCAGTGTGGTGCATTTGTTACAACTGATGAACCCATATTGAAGCATTGCTACCAACCGTGGACTACAGTTCACATTATGGTTTATACTTTGTCCTGAACAATTTTGTAGGTTATGACAAAATATACATTGGCCTGTTTCTGTCACTGCAGTGTCATGCAGGACAACTCCAATGTCACAACATAATTTTAAATGAAAGAAGCAAAACAAAAACAAAAGCAAAAGCATATGGAGTATACTTTCATTTACTAAAAGTTCAAAACTGCTCCATAATCTGTAGTGATGCATATGCGTGTGGCAAAATGATAAAGTAAAGCAAAAAATATTGATTAGCATATGAGTCAGGCTAGAGGTTACCTCTGGGGGAGATGGAGAGGACTGTGGTCCCAGAAAAACTTAGGGGAGGGTGGAAAGCAGACCAACGTTCAGCTTCTTGCCCTAGGTGGAAGTTGAATATCTGCTCACGCTTCAGTTATTTCTTAATCTGCACACACATGTTTGATGCACTGTTCTGTGTATATAATTCACAATAAGAAACAGTAAATGGAAAACCGGTGATCTCAACAGCGTTTGTTAAACCATCTTTCCCCCACGGAAACTCCACCTTTACAAAATAGTAAGAGCTCGTATATAATCAAATCTTTTCACTAAATTTCTATTACAGTCCACTGACCTAGGTATCTAATCCTGTGATAATCCCATCCTGTTTTTTTTTAAAGATTTATTTTTATTTCTCTCCCCTTCCCTCCCAACCCTCCTCCCCATTGTCTGCTCTCTATGTCCTTTCACTGTGTGTTCTTCTGTGACCGCTTCTATCCTTATCAGCGGCATTGGGAATCTGTGTTTCTTTTTGTTGTGTCATTTTGTGTGTCAGCTCTCCGTGTGTGTGGCACCATTCCTGGGCACGCTGCACTTTCTTTTGCTCTGGGTGGCTCTCCTTACTGAGTACACTCCTTGTGCATGGGGTTCCCCTACGCAGGGGACACCCCTGTGGAGCTCCCCTATGAGGGGGACACCGCTGCATGGCAGGGCACTCCTTGTGCGCATCAACACTGCACATGGGCCAGCTGCACACAGGTCAAGGAGGCCCGGGGTTTGAACTGTGGTCCTCCCATGTGGTAGGCAGACACCCTATCCATTGGGCCAAGTCCGCTTCCCCAATCCCATCCTATTTTAACCTCAGTAACTCTGTAGTCATTTTTTAAAAAAATTTCTCTCCTCTCCATGCTTCCCAGTTGTCTGCTCTCTGTGTCCAATTGCTGTGTGTTCTTCTGTGTCTGCTTGGATTCTTGTCAGCAGCACCGGGAATCTGTGTTGTGTCATCTTGCTGCGTCAGCTCTCTGTATGTGTGGCGCCACTCCTGGGCAGGCTACACTTTTTTCACACTGGGTGGCTCTCCTTATGGGGTGCACTACTTGTGCATGAGGCTCCCCTATATGGGGACACCCCTGTGTGGCATGGCACTCCTTGCGCACATCAGCACTGCGCATGGGCCAGCTGTACACGGGTCAATGAGGCCCGGGGTTTGAACCCTGGACCTTCCATGTGGTAGGCAGATGCTCTATCCATTGAATCAAATCTGCTTCCCTGTAGTCATTTTTAATATCTAATAGGACATGTCACCTTTCATCCTCTAAAAATATATATTCTTGGCAATTTTTACACACATCCCTTTTTTCTACATTTACTCTTTAAAATCACCTTTAAAATCATTTGTTTACTAAAAAAGCATTAGATTAAATAGGGGTGAAATTTTTACATAAATTGGGAATAATTAATATTTTTATGATATAAGGCTTTCTATCCAGGAGCATGTATGAATCTTCATTTGCTCAGTCTTGGGTTATGTCCACCAACAAAATTTATGTAGTTTTATTCTTATCCTGTGTCTCTTTTTGTGTGTGTGTGTGTGATCTTGCTGTGTCAGCTCTCCATGTGGGAGGTGCCACTCATGGGTGGGTTGTGCCTTTTTCACGCAGGGCCGCTCTCCTTGTGGGGCGCACTCCTTACCCGTAGGGGACCCCTATGTGGGGATGCCCCTGTGTGGTACGGCACTCCTTGTGCACAGCAGCAGCACTGCACATAGGCCAGCTCCACACGGGTCAGGAGGCCCTGAATTTGAACCCTGGACCCTCCGTATGGTAGATGGACACTCTATCGGTTGAGCCACAACCGCTTCCCTAGTTTTATTCCTATCAAGACTCATACTCAGTAGTGTGCTGGAGCCAGCTCTCACCAATGAGTGAGAGTGCACATCACTTCCGAACTCCAGGGTCAGCTGCTGAGTAGACAGAGCGCCGTGCGGGCCCTGGGATTGTTTCCAGGATTTGGCAGCAAGCAGCAGTATCTCAGTAAATAATCTTGTTCCTATGTCCTTCCATATGTGGGCAAGTGTATCCGTGGATGGAATCCCACAAGTGGGGGTGCATGGTTTCATGTAAACGCATCTGTGCATCTTGACTGATTTGCCAGATGCCCTGCACCTCCCCCACCTCCACCCCAGACAATGGATCCCCCTCAGTCAAGAACGAGAGGACAACAACGTGCATTCTCAAACTCCTTTTTCCCTCAGTGTCACTGCGATGGTTGAGGCTGGAAGCTCCATGTGGTCTTTATTTGCATTTCTTTAACTTGAGTGAGATTGAACTTCCTTTCATATGCTTAAGGATCATTAATATTTCCTTTCCAGCAAACCATCTGTTCAAGTTCCATGACTGCTTTTTTATTGGACTGTTGACCTTTTTCTTCTCATTTTTCTAGAACTTCTTTATGTATTTAGATTAGCTTTTTGTCTGCCATATGAGTTATAAATATTTCTTCCAGTGTGTCAGGGGTCTTTTCACTTTACGTATGAATAATTGTTATATTTTATCTACTCTAATCATTAAACCTATTTTATTGCTTCTGGATTTTGAGTCATAGTTAGAAAGATCTTCTCCATTCCAAGCTTATAAAGGTTATGGTTTAAATTCCCACATATCTTTTTCCCCCTCTCTTCATCCAGTGCCAAGATTGACAAAGGCAAGTTTCCCTACTGTTCCTTTTCGTGTAGTGGGTATATTTCTTGTTTATTCCTGCATTGAGCACACAACCCTTTCATGTTCCAATGTTATGCTCCATCATAGGCATTTTTTCTTTCTTAATGGTACATAAAATAATGTATGATGTTGTATGTGTTGAAATCGTAAAGCTCACAGAAATGCAAATATGAGTGTGGAAAATTCCATGAGAGTCGACCAACTAATTCTGTCTTTCTCACCAGAGGGTAATTTTAATGATTCATCCTCATATGCAGAAGCTGTTGTCCATCGTACCCTAAAAATTAACTTGGCATCTGAAATAAATAAAATGAGTCATCATACTTTCCATTTTCTCAATGAAATGTAAAAAATACAAAAAAAGGCTTTGGAAGCAGCACTTTCAAATTATTAAAGGAGTCTTGATATTTTTTCCTAGGATTGACTGTTTTCTGAATTTATTACCCTTTTTAATTACATTCAGAAACTAAAAGGCTCAATGACCCTCAAATTGCATGTTAGCTGACTTCATTCTTTTCATTGGACTGCCACCTGGTTTGATGCTCTTAGCTCCTAATTGAGATGCAAAGTGTAATAGGAAGGAAAATGGATATGTTTAACTTGAGTTGAAGAAGTGGAAGGGGAGAGAAGTGGTCACATTCAGAACGGAGACCATAGGATTTGCTGGAGGGTTTGACAGCAGGTGGAAGAAAAGGTAAGAAGCAGATGACATTAAGGGTTGGGATGGGTAGCAATGGAGGTGGACCAAGCCTTTGGGAGGGGATCTAGGGTTCTGCCTGTGTGGATGTCACTTATTTCCATTGCGGTTTTGGAAAACTCAATCAAACCACCCAAAAAAGAGATTCATCAAATAGGATGCTGCTTCCAAACAATGCGGTAGTCAAGGTTTTCAGACAGAGCATGCCTCCCAAGTCACTGCAAATAACTGAAGAGCTAAACAGAAGAGCAGGCTCATCAGGGCTATCAATGGAACATTGGTCTTTTTGATCTCTGTCTGCAGGCTGAGGAAAGGGTAAGCGAGATTCTTTTTCATCTTTTCCATCACACTTTAAAGAGCGGCGGTAATGTTCCCACCAACTAAATCATTTTCATTTCCAACTCCATAATCAATTTGTGAATAAATATCCTTTGGAGATGTGAGCGTCTTTAAATGACGACTGCCTTTCCACCTTTAATCTATGACACTACGGTTCTCTTGGGAGAAAATAGCTCCTTGTGTTTTTATTCCCTCTCTGAGTTCATAGGCGCAGCACACCTCCTTTTTTTATTATTACATAATAATGGCTTTAGTAGGTGAATAAAAGGTTGCACAAGTTTTGTAAAAATGAGAGGCTATTCACCCCTGCTACCTTTAATCTCCTGCATTCTCCTGTTAATAAGTATAAATTATCAAAGCTATTTCTCAAACTCTTTATATAGTACAATACCAGTGACAGACTATTTTCAGGAGAGGTTCCTTTTATATATCATAATTAATGGTATTATCTGTAATCTTTTGTGGCGTGAAAAATCAAGGGCAACATGAAACTTCACACAAAGTAAGAGACTTCCTATTTTGGTGAGTTTTAGGTGATGAAAATGAAGGTTTAAATCAAATTTTCTGCCTTTGGAAGGTTCTTAAAGATCTCCAAAGTGTGGGAAATATAGATAAACTTCTTTAAGTGTATTCTTTTAAGAATTTGTTAACTGTTTTGATCAGATGAGATCCAATTTGATCTTCTGCCTTAAGTTCAAAAGGAACAAGAGGCAAGAATTTTCTGGAAAGGTCTGAATACATCAAATAAATTGCTTTTAATTGAACAGTTGTTTTGGGAGGCCTCTTAGATTAGTTTTTGAAATATATTTATGTCAAACTACCAGGTTGAAGTTGGTAAATTGAATGACCATTGTCACCTCTCTTGTCTATCAAAATTCTAAGAGTATATTAAAATGAAAAAACTAAAATCAACCAAACAAAAATGAAACCTATAAAAGTTTAGGTAGTGCTGCTATAACATTGCTTAAAATTATATTTATGGCCTTGTCAATTATATTACAAAGGAAAAAAAGACCAGTATCAAGCATCCAAATTTCTACTTTACAAAGCAAGACTAAGAAGAGCAAATTCAGCTCAATTAAGTAGAAGAAAAGAAAAATGAAGATAAGAGGAGAAATCAATGAAAAAGATAACAGAAAAACACTAAAGAAAGTCTGTGAAAGCATCAACTGATTTTTGAAATGTTCAATAACTTTGATAAATGTCTAGTCAGTTTGAACAAGAAATAGAAGAAATAAATTTCTAAGATCAGGAATGAAAAAAAGGATATCACTGCAAATCCTATAGAAATTTAAAGGAACATAAGAAATAATATGTAAAACATTGAACCAGTAAATTTGGCAACTTAGAAATGGACACATTGCCTTTAAAGACAAAAATGATCGAAACAGATTCAAGAACAAATAAAATTTCTAAATATCTCTAGCTATTAAATAAATTGATTTTATAATGGAAAACTTTCCTACCAAAACAAACAAACAAACAAACAACATTCTGGTCCCAGAAGGCCTGGGGGATTCTATCAAAGTTTAAGAAATAAATAAAAACGAATTCATGCAAGCTCTTTCAAAGAATAGAATATGAGGGAACACTTACCAGCTCATTTTTTTAGGCCAGCATAAATTTGTTACCCGGATTAAACAAAAATATTATGAAAAAAAAATGCAGGCTAATATCCTTCATGAACAAAGATTTTTAAAAAATCATTAAGAAAACATTATCAAATCAAGTATGTAATATTTAGAAATATATACAACATGACTAAGGTAAAAGTTATTACAAGAACAACAAGTTTAACATTAGAAAATCAATCGATTTAATTCACAATATTAACAGAAAAAATGAGAAAAATCATATGATCCTCACAATAGGGTAGAAATCGCATGACAAAATTCAACATCCATTTATAGTAAAACTCTCAGCACTAGAAGTAGAAGGGAACTTCTTCAACCTGATAAGGCGTATCTGCAAAAAATGTGTAGTTAATATCATGCTTAACATTATGTGGAACAGTGAATTATCCCACACTAAGATCAGGAAAAAGGTGAAAATGCCCACTCTCACTTCTTCTATTTGACATTATACTCCAGGTAATAAGGCAATAAGACTGGAAAAGAAATAAAAAAACATGCATTTTGGTAAGAAAGAAGTAAAACTCTATTTGTAGATGACAGTATGGTATGGAAAAAACCCTAAGAAACTAAGAAAAAGCTACTAGCTAGAAACACTGAGTTTAGCCAAGTCACAGGCAACAAAGTCAATAGGCAAGGTTTACCTGTATTTCTATATACCTACTAAGATGGATTGGAAACGAAATTTTTATGCATACATTATTTTTAAAATATTGACAATGCTTGAATTATTTCTCTAGTGTCTTCTAAAAATCTGTGCAAGCTCTATATATCGGAAACAACAAAACTTTGTTGAGAGAAGTTTAAGAACATCTAAGTATGCCATGGTGTATATGCCATGACCATTTAATTAAAAAAGATATGCCATGACCATTTAATTAAAAAAAACTCCATGTTACTAAGATGTCACAAGTTGGTCTATAACTTCAATTCAATGTAATCATAATAAGAATCGCAGCAGAATTTCTTTTGTAGAAAATGATAAGCTTATTTTAAATTTTATGTGGGAAATATAGAGGACCTCGAATAGTCAAACAATTTTGAAAAAAGAACAAAACTGGAGAAATTACATTACCAAATTTCAAAACCTGTACATCTGCAGTAATCAAAATTTTGTGATATTAGCATAAAGATAGACTGACCATGCCAAGTTTTGGCAAGGATGGTCTGCAACTGGACTCTCATGCCTCGTTGGTGGGGATGTAAAATGGTAAAACCACTATGAAGAACAGTTTGGCAATTTCCTATAAAATAAAGCATACAATAATACAATCCTGAAATTGAATTATTAGGTATTTACCCAAGAGAAATGAAAGCATTTTGTCACACAAAGACTTCTACATGAATGTTCATTGCAGCTAAAGGAAGTGGAAAAAGAGCAACTTTAGTCACAACAGAACTGAATACAAGAACAACCAGCAAGATGGCGGCAGAGAAAGTGCTCCTAGAATCATCTCATGCTATAGGGCTGTTAGTAATCACCTAGAGCTATCCAAAGCTCCTGTTTGGGGGCTCCAGGAGACCAGAAGAGCATCCTGCCACATCCTTGAAGGAATGGAAGGAGGAGACTGCCCATCTGCAGGAAAGACTCATAAGTAGAGGCTCCACGTCCAGAGGCCAGTGCCCATCCTCCACGGGAGGCACAGGCCACCTTGGGAGCTGTTCCATGATTGGAACTTCCCCAAAAATGAGGAGGAAGAGACAGTTGGGCACCAACTTCAGCCAAGATGAGTAAATGCAACAGGCTAAAGTATAATCCTTAGAACAGCTGAAGTTTGAGCCTGTCCAAGTCAGAAAGAGGCCGGGAGCCCCCATCTTAACTCCGCGCCTGGCATGAGGGGAAGCAGGGCAGACTGAGAATCCCAATGCTGGTGGGGACTGGCTTCTTTCCATCCAGATCATATTGCAGCTCTAGCCTGGGCCCCAGCCCCACCTCCAGCAGGGAGGAAGCTGCAGGGACCTGCGCCAGCCTCTCTGGGAAAATACAGACCATGCCATGGAGGCTGGTGATCATCCTACTCTGGTGACCCAAGCCACCTCAGGAGCTATTCTGTGAATGGAATTGGAAACTCCATTTCCCCAAAACAGGGGAGGAGGAGACTGTTGACTACTGTTGAGTAAATTCAGTGGGGGTAAAGTATAACCCTAAGAACAGCTAAAATTTGAACCTGTCCAGGTGAGAAAGAGGCTGGTGGGTCCCCGCCCCCCCCAGGATGAGTGGGAAGCCAGGTTGACCAAAAATCACAGTGACAGTAGAGACCTGCATCTTTCACCCAGATTGGCTTGCAGCCCTAGCCTAGGCTTCAGCCCCACTAGCAGGGAGGAAGCTGGTGGGCTCTGCACCAGCATCTCCTGTTAACTGCAGGTACATTCAGCAGGCAGACTGAATAGCTGGAAGTCTACCAGGGCAACTGTGGTCATTTTGGATCTGCAAGGTATAGATTACTGCCCACATCTGCAGCTCCATCCCTGTCACAGGTAGGGGAGAAAGGGGCGTCTCTCTGAGCATCTACAGTCTAGGTCTGCATGACTTGGATTATTCCACATAGCTGTGGCTCTGTCCCTACTCTGGGTGAAGGAGAAAGTTGGGAGACGCTTCACTGGTCCCTGGGGAAACAAGGGCAGCTTGAGGCTCCACAGCTTACAGCACCAACTACATCCTTGACTCCTACTACACACCCAGCAAGGGAGAAAGGGCAAGAAAACCCTAAACTAAAGAGAGAAAGTACATCTAGAATAAATATATCTAGTAAGCCAGATGCCAAGACACCAACAAAAAATTACAATCCACACCAAGAAACAGGGAATTATGGCCCAGTTAAAGGAACAAGATAAGCCTCCAGGTGACATAAAGGAGTTGAGACAACTGATCATAGATGGTCAAACAAATCTTAACAAATTCAATGAGATGACTAAAGAGATTAAGGATACTAAGAAGACATTGGCTGACCACAAAGAAGAATTCGAAAGCATACATAGAAAAATCTTATGGGAATGAAGTGCAAAAAATGAATTAAAATTAAACTGGAATCATATAATAGCAGATTTAAGGAGGCAGAAGAAAGGATTGGCAAACTTGAAGAAATGACCTCTGAATGCGAACATACAAAAGAACAGATGAAGAAAAGAATGAAAAAAAATTGAACAAGGTCTCAGGGAACTAAATGACAGCAAGAGACATGCAAACATATGTATCAGGTGTCACAGAAGAAGAGAAAGAGAAAGGGGCAGAAGGAATATTTGAAGAAATAATGGTAGAAAATTTTCCAACCCTATTGAAGGACATGGATATCCAAGTCCAAGAAGCACAATGCACTCCTATCTGAATAAATCTGAAGAGACCAACTCTGAGACACATACTAATCAGAATATCAAATGCCAAAGACAAAGAATTCTGAGGGCAGCAAGAGAATTGCAATGCATAACATATAAAGGATACCCAATAAGATTAAGTGCTGATTTCTCATCAGAAACCATGGAGGCAAGAAGGCAGTGGTATGATATATTTAAGATACTGCAAAAGAAAAACTTCCAGCCAAGAATCTTATACTGGCAAGATTGTCTTTCAAAAACGAGGATGAGTTTAGAACATTCATAGAATAAACAGAAACTGACAGAGTTTATAACAAAAAGATTAGCTGTGCAGGAAATACTAAAGGGAGGGTTAAAGCCTGAAGAGAAAAAACAGGAGACAGAGACCTGGAAGAGAGTCTAGAAATGAAGATTATATCAGTAAAAGTAACCAAAATCTCAAAAGAGTGGTGAAAATAAAATATGACAGATAAAACCCAAATATTTAGGAATAAACTTAATCAATGATATATAGCACTTGTATTCAGAAAACTACAACTCATTGTTAAAATAAATAAAAATTCATCCAAATAATTGGAAGAACATTCCATGCTCACAGACTGGAAGATTAAATTTCATTTAGATAACAATTCTACTCAAATTGATAAGCAGATTCCATGCAATCCCAATAAAAATTCCACCAGCATTTAAAAAATAAATGGAAAATATGCTTATCAAATTTATTTGGAAGGGTGAGGGGCCCTAAGTAGCCAGAAACATCTTATAAAAGTAAAGTGAAGTTGGAGAACGCTCACTTCTGGACTTTAAATCATATTACCTAGCTACAGTGGTGAAAGCAGCATGGTACTGGCATAAAGACAGACACAATGGAACCAAACTGATGGTTGAGAAACAGACTCTGACATCTAGGGTCAAGAGATTTTTGTCAAACCTGTCAAACCCACCTTGGTCAGGTAGAACAGTCCATTCAACAAATAGTACTCAGAGAACTGGATATTCATAGCCAAAAGAAGGAAAGAGGACCCCTATCTCACACCTTATAAAATTAGCTCCAAATGGAACAAAAACCTAAATATAAAAGCAAGAACCATAAAGCTTCTAGAAGAAAATGTAGGAAATTGGAGGATTCTTAAAAGAGATAAGAGGAGCACTGAGAAGGACTACTGAAGTTTAATGTATGTAGGAATTTTAATTTGCTTTACTCTAAAAGTGTGGAAATCTATAGAGTTGATGGTAATACGTTATAGTGAATAACAGCTGGTTTATAAATGGGAATGTATCTGAAAAGGGTAGTCTAGGGATGTAAATGTCAGTTGAAAGAAAGCTAGGGAATAATCAAGGGACTGAATAACACTGTGAACTGGAGGTGGATGAGAGTTGTGGTTGATGGTACAGATGCCAGTGTGTTCTTTGTTAGCTAGAGCAGATGTACACCACTATTGAAGGGTGGTGGGAATGTGGAGAAGCATGGGAAAAATACAACTGGAGTGACCTATGGACTGTGGTTAACAGTAATAATGTAATATTCATGCATCTATGCCAAAGATGTACTGTGTTGATAATACAGGAGTATGGAAAAAGTGTGCCAAATATATGCTATGGATCTGGTAATAATCTGATGATATTATCTCATAATCTATAACAAATGTGCCACCATGGTGTGGTATGTTGCTAGAGGGGTGTTGTATGGGAATTCTGCTCATGCGCATGATTGTTTTATAAGTTTACAACTTTTGTCATAAACTATATATGTAAAAAATAATAATAGGGTGGGTTGGGGGAAAAATACACCAAAGTAAGATAAGGACTATAGTTAGTAGTAAGATTTTGATGATATTCTTTCATAATTTATAACAAACGTCTCATGACAATGCAAGGTATTGGTGGTGGGTTGATATATGGGAACCTTGTATGTTGTTATGCATGTTTGCTTTGTAAGTTCACAACTTTTACTATACACCTATTGTTTATGTATGTTCTCTTATAAATTATATATATATATAAACAATAGGGTGGGTTGGGGGAAATATACCAAATGTAAGATACTTTGGTTAGTAGTAGGATTTTGAGAATGCTCTTTAATCATTAGTTAAAAATGTTTCAGACCAATGAAAGATTTTGGTGTTAGAGTGAGGTATGAGAGCCCTGTACGATGTTGTGTATGTTTGTTTCATAAGTTCACAACTATTACTATATACCTATTGTTATGTATGTTTATATATGAGTGATATACTTCAATAAGTGGGAAAAAATGAATGCAGATGGAAGGTCTTATGTGTAAAAAGAATGCAAACCAAATGTGTTAAATATGAAGAAAAATGTTTAAAATAATTAATAAATGTTGGCTGTATAAAACAATACAACAAAGGAAGAGAGAATTAAAATAAACAGCAGCACACACAAGGAATAAATAGTTAAAGTTTCCTGTATTATTTAAAAGAAAAGTAAATATGTTATTTATACTTCAGTCTTTTGTATGTTAAGTATACCTGCTTTAAAATTTTTAGGTTGATGGTTAAGGAATAGAAATATTAGAATATATAAGCAAGGTTATTTAGCTTTCAGATAAAAAAAAGACTTTAAAAATCATAACTAGAGGTAAAGAGAGTCATACACAGAGATAAAGGTTCAATTCCCTAGGAAGATATAACAATTTAAAAATGTGTTTGCAGCTAATAACATAGCTCTAAAATATATAAAACAAAAATTAATAGAACTACAAGGATAAATAGACAGGTCCTCAATCACAGCAGTAGATTTTAAGAAACTGATAAACCAAGCTAATAAAATATCAATCTATATTTTAGAAACTGATAAACCTTTCTAGAAACTGATAAACACCTTTCTAGAAACTGATAAACCAAGCTAATAAAATATCAATCTATAGAATATTTGAATAACAAGATTATGACATTTGACCTAATGGAACTATATTGAACATTGTAATGAACTGTTTATAAATGTTTCTAAAGTACTTGAAAACTTTTATGACAATTTACTACATATGATCCATAAAACAAGTCTCAAGAGACTTCAAGTGATTGAATTCATAAAAAGCATGTATTTGCTTCTCAATGTATTTAAGCTAGAAATCAGTTTTTAAAAGATAACAAGAAACACTTCATATGTTTAGAAATGAATGCACACTTTTAAATAACTCATGAGTCAGAAAAAAATATCAAAATGGAAATTAGAAAGTATTTGGAACTGAGCAATAATGGAAATACTAGATATCAAAACTTGAGGAATTCTAGTAAAGCAGTATTTAAAAGGAAATTTATAGCTTAAAAATGCTTATATTGAAAATAAAGAAAGACCAAAAATTAATGAGCTAAGCATTCATTAAAAGAAGTAGAAAGATTATCAAAGAAAACCCAAAGAGAGAAGAAATAATAAAGATCAGCAATTAATGAAATAGTAAAGAAGCATACAATAGTCAAAAGTTTTGTTTTGAAAGTTCCTATAAGAAGGTCAGATTTCTAATGAAATTGATTTAAAAAGAGGGAGAGAGAGAGAAAGGCGTAAACAAATCAACGTTTGAGGGTACCTTTTGTCTATGCCCTCGCTCACAAAGGAAGCTATCAAACTTTTTGATCTTTCTTAATCTCATAGTGTAAGATTGTATCTCCCTATAGTTATAAGATGCATTTTAAAAACTGAGTGATGGTGACTATCTTTCTATATACTTAAGAACAATTTCTAGTCCCATTTATGTAAACTGTTCCTTTACTTTTAAAAAATGGATTATTATAATAGTTAACATGAATCAACAACCGGAATTTTGTTTCAGATTTGTATGCAGAAAGGCAGCAGAGACACTTTGCCCAAGATATAACAAGAAATAGAAGAAGATGAAATAAAAACCATAGAATTCTAGTTTTGGATCAAGATGGAGTAGATGTACTTCTCTCTATTCCTCCCATTAAATACAAATAAAAACCCTAGACAGTATATATAAAATAAACAAAAGAATTCAGAAAGGTGGAAAGAAGACAGAACCAAAGAAGTTTGGGAACCAAGGAGTGCCATGGCAGTACATTCCCTGGGTTTCCTTTTTGCCCTTTATATCCTGACTGGGTGCCAGAAACGCCAATGGGAACAGACAAAAAGCCCCCCAAAAAGCCTACTTTCCCTGGCCAAAGGACCAAGAAAGAGGCAACCTAGGAAGGCAGAAAACTTTTAGACAATAACTACTCTACCTTTTTTTTTTAACCTTGGGGTTAAAAAACCACAGCCCCAGTCTCACTCTAGTAAGCAAAAGCTGAATGGGGAACTTAGACTTCCTTCATCACCTGGCTGTAAAAGGGCACACATCCACATTCAACTCCCACCCAGAGTAGTAAGAGAAGAAATCCCAAGGAGAGCTGGGACTTCTATGTCTGCCTGGTAGGGAATAAACCTGCACATGAATTGTGGATATGTGACATCTTTACTATATTGAATCTTCCATTTGATGAAGACAGTATGTGGAGAGATGAAAGTAGGACTAATTGGAGGTCAACCCACATCTAAATATAGCAGAATCCAGCAGCAACTCAATTGGACTCTTGGAGGAATCTGAATTGGCTTTTTATCATAATTGCCACATAGGAGGAAACACTTTCTTTTGGAAAACAAGGAAATAAAACAAAACCTACACTTCATTCTCCACTGTTTTATAACACACAACTTCTATAATACAATAAAAAATGGAAATATTTGCAAAGAAATAGGAAAACATGACCCATAATCAAGGGGAAAACAGCAATAAAAAGAGATGTACAAGTGTCCCAGGTTTTGGAATTAGCCAAAAAGGATATTTAAAGTAACAATTATATTGAAGACTGTATAGGGAAAGACAAATATAATTCATGAAGATTTGCGTAAACATTTCCACAAAGCCAATCTGTAGCTATAAGGAAAACATTTGAGTTTCAAATATTCAGAGAACCAAACTCTGAAAAAAAAGAACCATGTTAAAGTTTTAGAAATGGAAAGTTCAATGTCTGAAATTAAAAAAAAAAATCTCGGATGATTTAATAGAGTGTATACTGCAGAAGAAAGGAATAGTGAACATGAAGACAGGGCAATATAATTGATCCAAATGAACAAGTGTGACTATGTTCCAATAAAACTTTATTTATGGTCACTGAATTTGAATTTCATATATTTCTACTTGTAATGAAATATACTCCTTTTACTTTCTTTCCTCAACCTTTAAAAATGTAAAAACGTTCTTGGCTCATGGGCCATACACAAAGAGATGCTGGGCTGGATTTGACCTGTTGCCATAGTTTGCCACCGCCTGGTCTAGCCCGTGGTTATCACATGGCCCTGGGCCACAACACTGCTGCGTGGGCCTCCTGTGCTGTGCCAATTGACTAGTCCACTCATATATCATTCATTTGGAAAGACTCATCCCCATCTGTTTTGTTTCCTTTTTTAGTGATCTTCTTGTATTTACTGAACTTCTCCAACCACATTCTCTTGATGTGCAGTGATGATCCTGACTTAGCTGACTTCAAGAAGGAGGTGGAAACACACTTCCACCTCTTGGGCTCTACTTGCCTTCAGCGTGTGGACCACTGGGAATGTTCATGGGGCCAGAGACGCTGAGAGCTGAAGAGATGCCCCAAAGCTTGGCTGGTCAGTCTCCCTCTGGTTGAAGGTCCTCTGCAACGGTCCTACCATGTAGCCTCTGCATAAACATTTCCGCAAACCCAATCTGTGGCTATAAGGAAAACATTTGAGTTTCAAATATTACAACAAAATATTGTCAAAGCATACCAAGTGAAATGAAACTCAAGGTTAATGATATCATCTCTATACTCTTCTACACATTAATTGTCCTTTCTCTACAGAATTGAGTTAAAAAGGGGACATTTCGAGGAGCTCCTATCATAAAATAGCCATATAGCATGAGTCTATGTAACAATACATTTGAGAACATGTGTTTTTGAAGACCAAGACTTGTGAATGATTTTTCTAGCAGGTTTGTCTTGCTCTTCCTTAATGAGTGAGTTCTCAAAGAGATGGCTTGAATCTGGGCAGCTTCTGTGGCTGCTTTGGCCCATAGAATGTGGCAGAAGTGGTGCTGTGCCATTTTCTGGCCCATTTTCTGGTCCTGTCTCTTGGGACATTTGCTCTTTCTTTTTCTTTTTAAAGATTCATTTACTTATTTCCCCCCCACCCCCCATTGTTTTTGCACTCACTGTCTACTTTCTGTGTCCATTTGCTGTGTTCTTCTGTTTCTGCTTGTTTTCTCTTTAGGTGGCACTGGAAACTGACCTTGGGACCTTCCAGAGTGGGAGAGGGGTGCTCAATCTCTTGTACCACCTTAGCTCCCTGGTCTGCTGCATTTCTTATTGTGTCTCCTCTGTGTCTCTTTTTGCTGTGTATTCTCACTGAGTCAGCTTGCCACGTGGACCAGCACTCCACGCAGGTCAGCACTCTGCTTGGGCTAGCTTGCTGCTTGGGCCAGCTTGCCTTCACCAGGAGGCCCTGGGAATCGAACCTTGGACCTCCCATATGGTAGACGGTAAATGTCTGCTTCCTGAAGTTTGCTCTAGGAGCCCTGAGCTGTCACATAAGAAACGGAGAGGCCCTGGTACTACACAGAGAGCACCCACCTGAATTCAGTCTCCAAGCCATCCCTGCCAAGTCACCAGATTCAAGTTAAAACTTCTTGAACACTCCAGACCAGATGAACTACCAGCTGGATACCACATAGTGACCCTAGGTGATGTCATGTGCAGCTGAGTCCTGTCTGGATTCCTGACCTACAAAACTGGAAAACTGTTGTTGTCTTATGCTACTGTCTTTCAGAGTACTTTGCTATGCAGCAATAGGTAACTGGGACAGCCATCATCAGTGCTTGTAAAGAGGTGGCTGTAGATGCGGTCAGCAGGAGCAAACAGGTGCAATGACAGGTTATGCCTGAAAATCATTTGGAACAAGGCTAGTGCTTCATCCATAAGATAACCCCGCATATACTGGAAAGTGAGAATTATAATCTCCCCTTCCACATACAACCTGAGTCCCTTCTTTTCAAGGAATACTTGAGCAAATTTCGTTTTGCTAGTTGTATCACTTCTTTTGGTTTGCCAGCGTGGCTTTTTATCCTGTTTACCACATTTTCAGGATCTCTCTGGATTTCATATTGCTCACACAGCTAAATACTCAAGCATGAGTTGGTTGCTTTTAGGCTCCCCCCCCTTTTTTTTTTTGAAAAAAAGAAAGACAGGAGAAAGAAAAACCCATTAGGCAAAACAACCACTAAGATTTTTCAACAAACAAAAATAAAAATAAAATATACTTCACATTTTCACCCCTAGTTCCAAAGTCACTTCCTTGAAGCTTGTGACCAATGTAGAAAGCCAGACTCCATTACCTGCCACTCGGAAAAGAGAGGGGGATGAGGAAAGCTCCATGGAGTCCTTTGCCTGGCAATCCCCCCAGAACCTTTGGAAGGGGGCAAGAGCAGTTCTCCAAAAGGAGAAGGGTACCCACAGTAGGGTGCCTGAAGGAGGGGGGGCGGTATGCCGAGAGAAAGAAATAACAAGTCCTGTATAGTTTCCCAAACTGTATTTGAATGGGTGCCTACCCAAATCATCATTTTTCCTGAATGTCACTTTAATGTTTAATTTATTATTATCATTTTTTTAACCATCACAGCCCTACAATGTTTCATACTATGTTTTGTGGTTTTCTTGCCTGAGATAGGATGAAAACGTCTTTATTGATCAGGGAATGATAACGGAAGGAATGATAACAAGGTGTTTTTGTTTTTAAGGAGCAAACAACTCAGCATCTTGTTGGTGTAACCAGATGTGTCTTGGCTTTTGTTCCTCTGTATTCATTAGATTTCATTGTTCGAAGTGATCTTGTAGGAATCTGGCCAAGCTTTGCAAGGGGTTGTCACACTGGCCTCATTCCAAGGAAATTAATAATCTTATTTCAAGCTACTCCCCCTTCTCTTAGCTGTAGGCTTCTAGGCAAGGCCACTGGTGTTTCCCTCTCTGTGAATTACAAGGCGGTTCAGGCTCCCAATATTTCTATTATAGAACATTCTGTCTTTCATTGAAAAATTGCCTCTTATGAGTATTATTCTCTGTTCTAAAAAGACTTCATTGTTTCTCTCCCAGTCTATACTCTTTCTGTGTTCAAGGTCGCTAGTTACTCTATTATTCAGGCAGACAATCTTTTCATAATTTTTTCTCCCAATCAGTCTCAGTTCAAGGATTTACATTCTCAACATCCCCCATAAGTTTTGCCATTTCTTCTCAGGAAAACATTCTCCCTCCGCAGCTTCGCCTTCTTCAGCAGCTTCTGTGTATTCTCTTCCTCCTGATGCATTGCTGCCGGGAACGTGGGCCAGCCTTGCTTATGGTGATTTTTGTTAGGATAACAATTTTTCTTATTTCCTTAGATTCAGCAACGATTAGCTAAAATTTATCAACTGATTTTGGAAAATCTACTTCTTTCATACAGCTTACATGGCTCTCTACTATCAAGGGACCAGGGATAAATTTCAAAGGTAGCAGAAACAGAGCTTGGACCAAAGTGCAAGTTTAACCAAAGATGGACTTCCGTGAGAAAAGAAAAAAAGCAAAAGGAACTTTTGGATCAAAGTTCCAAAATAAAATCCTAGATGGTCAGGAATCTTGCTCATACTAAAGGTTGTATGAGTCACATTGTCTTAGAGATATCATCCCATTAGTGCATATAGTAACTACTTATTAATGACAATCTAACATGCATTGCTTCTAACCATAAAAAAAACTGTAATTAAAGTCCTCATCCAAGATCAGATAGCCAGTAAGTGGTAGTCTAATTCCAAAGTTAGGATCTTTCCATCTAGTACCGCCTACTCTAAGATCCGAAAGTACTCCCCCTAAGGGGCAATACTTCCAACACAACACACTGAATGGTCTATGAAAGAAATATTGGACAGCTGAACCACCTTATGATAACTATGAGAGCCACATCTAATTTTTTCAGTACTGATAATCCAGATCAATTGGCCTAATTATTTACAGATAGAAAGGCCTCTGGAGTCAATGCATAAAATAATGACTTTTTACCATTATCATGCCAGTCTCAAGGGGTATTCATTATCATTATGATACTTTCTTATTTGTCCTGCCACACTGACTAGCTGTGTGAGCCTGAAAAGTTTCTTAACCTCTCTGAGCCTCATTTTCTGCATCTGTAATACGGTGAAGAGACTGGCTCAAGATGGTATGTTAAACACGTGTTCTGACCTTCCTTTCTCTCCCCAAAATCCCAGAAATGACAGAAAAAAAATTTTTTTCAAACTCATAGCAGTGCTGGAAAACCAGAGGGGGTAATATAAATTAATCAGAAATTATAAGAAATAGCTAAAAGTTAGAAAACAGATGGAACTTGTATCAAAAAATCAGACTTCAAAATCCACTCGGGCAAGGAGGGCTGTAGGAGTGGGGAGGGCCTTCGAGGGGCCCCGAGGTGGCAGGTTCGAGCGGCAGGAGGGCACCTGGCGCACGGTCAGGTGGCAGGTGAGAGTCCCGAGAGTGGCAGCATCTCAGGTGTTGGGGCCTTTACTAACTGCCCTGTCCCTGTGCCTGCAGTGAGTGGAAGAAGGACCTGCTCACCTGGCAGGAGCCGAGAGTTCGAGCAGCAGGTTAGGGAGGCACCCAGGTGTCTGGGCCTGCACAGGAAGAACCAGTCACCTGCTGTCCAGAAGAGGAGCTCCTGACCACCCCGTGCTGACCACTTCCAGCACCACCCCCACCCAGCCTCCAAAAGACAGCGCAGCTCTCAGCAGATGGCCGCATGCACAGGCAGGCCAAGAGAGTCTGCGGCTGTCCCGGCAAGGTGTCTCAAGGTTTGCCAAACTTTCACAGGACCTGACCCCCCAAGAAAACGAAAAGTCAGCAGAAAATAGAACTAATACTCAAAGGGAACAGTTAGTGGGAGAAACAATAAAAGATGTTAAAAGGGTTTAATTATTATCTTTAGAAAGATACTGAAAGACACATTAATCCATTCAATTTATCCAATAAGTACGTTTTGAGCACCTGTTATGTGCCAGTCACAATATTTTGCACTGAGAGTTCTACAAGGACAAAATAGTTCCGACTCTTTTAAAATTTAGGTTCTAGTGTGGGGAGATAGAGATAATAGACAAATAAATAAGCAAATGCGTCAACTGGTAATAAGTGCTATGAAGAAGAAGGAAACAAAAATAGGTTTCATACAAAAGAGCCAGTTAGGTATTCTGGAAATGAAAAAAATGATTGTTGAGATAAAATTCTCAATAGATGGGCTGAATAACAGTGTGACCAGAGCTGAAGGGTGAATTTGTGATTTGAAAATCGGAGCAGGGCATAAGGACAAAGAGCCAGGAAACATGTAAGAAAATTAAGAAATACAGCACTGTCTGACATCTGTCCAACAGGCATTTCAGGAGAGAACAGAAAGAAAGCAGACTGAGGGGGAGGATGGGGAGCACTCAGATGAGTGGGGCCGGAGCACCTTTCAGGGCTGACGAAAGCACCAAGACCGTATGGAATAGCGAGCAGAATTCCCCAAAATCACCCATCCTGGACACACTCTGGTAGATTTTCAGGACACCAAGGATAAAAAGACAATTGGAAAAGCTTCATTTATCCTTTGACGTTCATCCAGTAACCACCTATCGAGTGCCCACTACCTATGCTTCACTCAGCATTGAGGGTGAACAGAACGGATGAGATGTTTGCCCTCAGGGGGACAGGGCAGGGAGTTAGACAAGACTAGCCAATTGAATATGTAAATAAGTTAACCACCTTTAAGTATTAGACGGAAACAATCAGGGTGAAGAAACTGGAAGGTAAGGAGATGGGAAAGGACTTTCTAAGGGTACCAGGACTTAAACGAGAAGAAATGGCCAGCCATGGGAAGACCAGGGGAAAGAGTGCTCTGAGCAGGGGACTAGCAAATGCAAAGGCCCCAGGTAGAAAGAGGAGTGGTGTTCTAGGGCAGGAAAGAACCCGCTGGCGGTAGAGCAGGGTGCGTGGGGAGAGGCTGGAGGCAGTGGCTGGGCTTGGGAATGCCTTGGAAGCGCTCGTGTCTCTGGATGACATGGTTGGGTTGGAAGGAACTTGAGGGCATGGAAACTGACTCCCTAAAGTGCTGGAGACTTAGTCGTCTCTTCACTGACGTCTGCTGCATGTTGTATCAGTGGGGTTACGACCTCTGCCCTCACCTTCTGTCCAGGTTCCACCATCTTCAGAGAACTAAGGAAGGTTGGGAGATTTGATGGGTATAACGGGTGATTCATCAAGCTCCTTACTAATTTTACCCGAGGTTTCCAGCTCAGAGGAAGGGTCTCCTGTGAGGGGGGCAGAAGGATCAGGCGGACTTGGGCACTGAAAGATAAGGACAGGGCCCAGGTCCTTAGATGTTAGGAGAGGGGTGCTCAGCAGGCCAAAATGAGTGGGCTGGCCATTTGACCCCTGTCCTGCCTTCAGCTGACCCCAGTAGCCTTTTTTTTTATCAGTCACAAACTGGTTTGGAGGGTTGGTGGTTGGCTTTGGGTGGAAAGCTCTGCTGGGGAGAATACAGGGAGCAGAAACCTCTTGCATTCTTTTTCACAGTGAGACCCGATACTCCATTCATAGCCACAGTTTGTAGAGCTGAAGTGGACTATCAAGAATACATTTAAGAAGTAACTGTGGAGTAGCATTTTGAGTGTAGACTGATAACAGCTCCACACTTATCAGCAGTAAATTGCATGTTGCAGGGGAGCATTGGATGGGAGGTCTAGTGGACAACAACTTCAGCATTCTTTATTAGTCAGGGCTTAGCTGCGGAGAGGGAGGGACTTTAGGGAAAGTCAGAAGCTGGATTGGCTAGGGAAGGGAGCCGGCCAATATCTTTCAATGCTTTCAGAGATTCTTCAACTGCTGCCATAACAAATACCTCTAAGTCTCTGAACCCAATTCCAATGGAGTAGAGGCTTATGAGAAAGTTCAGTGGGAAGGTTTCAAGAGGCTGAGAACTTTGGAAGGAAAAATCATAAAGGCTCTGCTGCAAAATGGTCCACATTATCATTAAATTGTGGAGCAGTATATCAGCACTGTAGAGGTATAGGCTATGAAAGTTGTTACAGAAAAACTCCACTGTAATTTGGCAAGTAGGATCCAAATTTTTCAATCCTCTAAACAGGGATTCACATGATTGTGAGCTCAATGAAAAATAATATCTTTCTGTGGGTCTGGATTGAAACAAAAGTCGCAAAAGAAGAGATAATGGATGCCACACTGTGAATAAGTGGGCATACGGGAGGAAAAAAAGTCCCAAATCATCAGAGAGCAGGTGGTTCCTTTCTATCTGTCCCCTTCATCTCCAGCCCAAGAAAAGAACTTCAGCCATTCCTGTTTGTGAAAGGGAACCAATTGCCAATCACAATATACCCAAGGTTGCATTGTTATAGAGGCTAGAGGTTTAGGTACTATTGTCCTGGAAAAACCACCCCTGCTGCTGAGGATGGGGCATGAAGACCTCAAACATGGAAGAAGTAAACAGAAGCTGTGAACAGATATGATTCAGTTCTAGTGGGTCAAGGAGGTAGTAAATACTCAGACAAATTATGATCCCTCTACCCAATATATGCAGTGGAAACCTACTATTGAAAACTGCTGAGTGAGAGA
The DNA here is from genome assembly GCF_030445035.2 of Dasypus novemcinctus. NCBI lineage: Eukaryota > Metazoa > Chordata > Mammalia > Cingulata > Dasypodidae > Dasypus > Dasypus novemcinctus. Next base: position 6,768,091 of record NC_080676.1, on the reverse strand, counting down.
GAGGACTCAAAAACCAGTGAAGGACTCTACAACTTGAGAGTCAAAACCTCAGGTTTTGTGGTGACAAATCAAAGTGATTTACTCATAAACCCCATGCACATCCTTCTAGGGATGACATTATCTATTATTGCATAGATAATACAAGAAAAGTTCTTCTCTGATCAGATTCCTTTCTATCAAAGGAGAGAAGAGGAGATGGGTTATTATAGAAAGAGTTTTGATTGTTGAGGGTGGTTTTAGTTTCCTAGCTGCTAAAACAAATACCATACAGTGGGCTGGCTTAAACAATGGGAATTTATTGGCTTACACTATTGAGGCATCAGCAAGGTGATGCTTTCTCCCCAAAGACCGCAGCATTCTGAGGTTGGTTGCTGGTGACCCTTGATCTTTGGTCCTTGGTTTTTCCATCACATGGCAGTGCACATGGTGGTGTCTTCTCTTTTCTCTTCAGGGTTGCATTGACTTCCAGGTTCTGTTGCTTCCCATGGCTTTCTTTCTGATTCTGTCTTAATTTCATTCTGCTTATGGAGGACTCCAGTATCAGATTAAAATCCAACCTAATTCAGTTGGGCTACATCTTGACTGAAGTAATATCTTGAAGAGATCCTACTGACAACGAGTCCATACCTGCTAGAATGTGATCCTAGACCAAGAACATGTCCAAACTGGGGTATACAATTTAATCCACCACAAAGATCAAGCCACCTATAATTTACTTTCTATCTTCCCAAAGAAATCTACAGCCTGAGGGAGGAAATGTGTGGGTTCCAGTCCATGCAAATACTCCAAGGAGGAATACCACTCACTTCATTCCTAAATCTTTCTTTTCAGATCAGAGCCAAGTTACCTATGGACCGTTGTTTTGTGTTTTGCTGCAGAGGGGCAGAAAGTGTAGTCTCAGGTCATAGACTGCTAAATGGAGAAATATCCTCTCAGGGGCTATTGCTAATGAAATACTGGGGTTCTTCAGTATAACGTGGTGAAGACTTGGCCCAATGGATATGGTGTCCGCCTACCACGTGGGGGGTCTGCGGTTCAAACCCTGGGCCTCCTTGACCTGTGTGCAGCTGGCCCATGCGCAGTGCTGATGCGTGCAAGGAGTGCCATGCTACGCAGGGGTGTCCCCGTGTAGGGGAGCCCCACGCGCAAGGAGTGCGCCCTGTAACAAGAGCCGCCCATCGTGAAAGAAAGTGGAGCCTGCCCAAGAATAGTGCCACACACACAGAGAGCTGACACAACAAGATGACGCAACAAAAAGAAACACAGATTCCCGAGCCGCTGATAAGGATGGAAGCGGTCACGGAAGAACACACAGCGAGTGGACACAGAGAGCAGTCAACTGGGGGTGAGGGGCGGGGAGAGAAAAAAAAAATCTTAAAAAAAAAAAAAATCTCTGACCCCCACGTGTGGTCCAGGACATGCAGGCCAGATATGGGCTTCATTTCAGATAGGAGAACTGAGATTGTTTGGGGCCCTGAATTTAAAGTGGACTACTCAGGTCCCCAGCCAGGGTATGAAATGCAGTCAGAGTCTGAGGTGGGTCTGAGTCAGTGCCGTATGGTAACACTGAGCCTCTGAGAACTTGGTGGGAGTCTCCACTCTGTCTTAGCACCCTGACATTCACATGGAGGACATAGACCAATAGGCAGGTCTCCAAATGCACCTCCAAAGGGGTCCCAACATGCCCTGGCAAGATGGTAAGGATGAGTAAAAGGAGGTGATGGCTATCCTTGGGCAGAGTAAGAGACAGTTGGCTCTGCACAGAAGTGGAATACCTATCACTTCAGCATGGAGACAGCAAGCCCTTTCATGAGGCTGAATCTAAAGGCAGCAGCATATGAGTCCAAGAGATCCAGAGGAAGCATCAATATGAGGATGGAAAAACCAGTATCACTGAGAAAGGAGTGATGATATCTGTGGAAAATGAGGAGACCTGGGTTTTCAGAACTGAGGAGCAGCTTCTCACCGAAGTGGGTTCTGGAAGTTTGTGAACTGGCTCATTTAATTCATGATGTTCTGGAATTTCATGTAACAACTTGGCTAGGTCTTTGTGTTCATTTGTTTGGTTGAGTGAGCACTAGCCTGGTTATTACTGTGTTACTGTGAGGGTATTTCATGGATGGATTTGCATCTATAGTCAGTTGATTGTATCTACGGTTGATTGCATCTATGGTGGATTGCATCTACAATCAGCAAAGGAGATCTTCATCCCATCAGTTGGAAGTCTTAAAGCCAGAACTGAGAGTTTCAGAAGGCAGAAGGAGCTTCAGCCAGCCAGCTTCTGGATAATTCAATTTTACTTTCTTTAGAGTTTCCAACTTGCAGCCTGTCCCTCAGAATTTGGACTTGTCAATCCCCATGGTCAGTTGAGCCAATTTCCATGATAAATCTCTCTCTCTATCTCTCTGGAGAGCTCTGACTAACATACTGGCTTGAGGAGAATGTCTCTCTTAAGATGCTGGTAGGTGGCACATGATGGTGCTAACTAGTCCTTCTGTACCCCTTGAGGTGGGTATATGCTTATAAATTTTGTAGACACCATCTCTCAGTTGCTCCCAGTCCAGGCTTGCCCATGTCCTTGGTGGACATCTTTACATATTACTTGGTTTAGATCATAACCCAGGATGGAACAGAGAGGGAACCTTTGAACCTTTGGCCCTGCCGGAAGTCATTGTCCAAGCATCTAATTTGCCATGTACAGCACTTTCTTGAACATTGTGCATCCAACCTGATTAGGTTGAAACCTGATCACCAACATTAAACAGTTAATGCTTTGTCATGCTTCTACTACCCTGGAGATTCTGTGAACTTACCAATATTTAGGAGCAGGTTTTCAAATAGGATATAGCTTTGGCAGCCCATCTTTATCATTTTTAATGCATTAGAACAGGTTCCCAGGTCAGTTATAAAATATACTTACTAATAGATTTTGAAGTAGTACAAGCTCCTCTTGGTGTAGCATAAGATGATGGAGGCAGTAGAACAGGTTAGTTCAGGTCCAAAGGTAACTTTCCACCTGAGGAGACTTTTCCAACTACAATTACACTGTACACAATTACAAGAATATGCGCATGTCAGGGTGGTGGTGGTGGTGGTGATGCTGTGACTTTTCGCCTTTACATATTAAGATCTCCAAGCCTGCCCCTCAATCTTCTCATTCTATAAGACCCAACTCAAGCAGCTCCTCCTCTGCTTCATTTCTCTTGTTGATATCTACAGAAAATCTAAAGCACATTTTTGTATCCCAGAGGAGAAGGAGCACTGGGAAACGCGAGGGCCAAGGGCACTGCTGGACAATGGTGCTCAGGGTTGGGGGCTAAAACCCCCAAGTGATTATGTGGTGTGTTTGCTTTGGTTTGTCTCTTTGTGAAACCGCAATGAATGGGTCTTGGTGTGTGTATCAATAGGGTTCTTCAGAGAAGCAGAACTAACAGGATGTGTGAATGTATCTCTCTCTATAATGTATATGTTAAGAGATTTGTTATAAGAAATTGGCTCACATGATTATGGGGGCTGGCAAGCCTGAATTCTAGAGGTATGCTAGAGGTTGGAAATTCTGGTAAGAGTGATGTTGAAGTCTTGAGTCTGAATTACTTAAGTTGGAAGCTCAAGAAGGAGTGGAGGGTATAATCTTCAGGCAGAATTCTTTCTAATCTCTGGAATATCGCTCTTAACAGCTACAACTGACTAGGTGAAGACCACCCACATTATCAAGGGTAATCTCCTCGACTTAAAGTTGACTGATTGTAAACGCTGATCTCATCTATGAAATACCTCCTCATGACAACTAGGCCAGTGTTTGACCAACCTACTGGATGTCATCGCTGGCCGAGTTAGCATGTAAAACTAACCATCACAGTGAGAAATCTTTAGCATTTTCTATGCTTTGCTTCTTCTCCCTACGGAGGGGTCAGCCGTGGAAGTCCAAGTCCCATGTGTGCACGGAGGAGAAAGGAGGTGGGGAGGCCACCTGGCTTGCTTGGGCTGGAAGCACAGAGGCATCATAGTGGGTCCCCCACTGTCTGGCCCAGCGCACGTGCTTGGCAATCCTGAAAACTAAGATAATAATCATGTCTTCTACACTGCTACACTGCTCCTTCAGGATCTGTAGGAGAGGTGGGTAGCTGGTTGAGGTTTCAGGACCCCAGGTTCTGGCCATCTCTACCTCTCTCTTTCTTCTTTAGGCACACATCAACCTCCAGACCTACATCCAGAACTGGTGTCCCACTTATTTGTGTTTCTCTTTGTGTCTTGTGCAGACTTTCCTTACATTACATATTGCTTAAGGCTGCAATTACTTCTACCCCTCTAAACTGAGAGTTCCAGAAGGGCAGGAGCTGTGTTCTGGTCACTGTTCTATTGCTGGTACCTCAAACAGGGTCTGGAATAGAGGAGATGATCTATTAATATTGGCCAAAGCTGAACTGTAGGTAATGAGAGAGGACAACAGAACTGTGACAGAGGAGGGGAGCAGATGTCAGAGGGGGAAAAGTTTGCCTCTACTTTATGGGCCAGTAGTGGGGTAGCCTGTAAATTGATGTGTGTAATACATGCCCGAAAAATGTTCATTCGGTGGGAGAATGAAGAAATGAATAAATAATTTGTGATATTGGGTTTCTCTCCTGCTCACCCCGCCTGTAAAAGAACAGTCGATTGATACACGTGATAACAGGAGAAGTTTGAATCTCTCTGACAGTGTGCAAAGCTGAAATGTGTCAAGAAACACAAGTACAAATGTGAAGGTGTCACTTGTGGAAAGTATGACAGTCCTGTCTGCCCAAAACGCCAGGGATAAGACCTCCTAGGACACGGAGGGAGGGAGGGATGCTCCGTGTTGGGCTGCACCTGCCAGGCACTTACAGGGACCTGGTTCCCTGCTGAACTTCAACCTGAGCCAAAAGTCTTTCTTCTCCATCTCAGCTCTGCCCCGCGATTCCTCCAGACTCCACTCCTTCCCTGTGGGAGTCACTCCGGGAAAGCAGGCTGGTCTTCCTGGGAGCTGCTCCCCTGCTCCCCCCTCTGCATTCCCCTCATTGTCCTTCGTTGGCCAGCCTTGTTTGCAGCATGAGGACATGACGAAGACATTCTTTCCATTCTCCAAGTCATTGTCACTAATTGAAATGGGAAGCAAGACAAGGCTCCTGAAGAAAAGCTTATTATAGGCTGCCTTGTTGGGAGAGAATGAATCACCTAAGCAGATAGGTTTCTGTGATCTCAGGCAAACCTCACTCTTTATGCTACACAACCCCGTCTAATTGTTCAAGAAAATGTTCATCTGCTTCATAATGGAACAGCCATAATGGAAGTGTTGTGAAATCACTGAAAAGTTTATTCAAGGCTCGCTCCTGAAAGCCGGGCCATAAAGCGCTGGCTTCAGGGGAGTTAATAGAATTGGCTCTCATTGAAATGGCATGGATAACAAATTTCCCTAACATGTATCCTTTTAAATATGCCTGTTGATGGAAGTCTGAATTGACATTTGTTAGATGCAAGGCACTAACAAAAGGGGCGAATTTCCCAGCTCTGCTGCCAGTCCCTCTCCTTGGGGCCGAGTCCTCAGATTCCCTGCCCAGCCTCCCACAGCTGAAGGGAGCCTGGAAACTCCTGAGGTCCCACGAAACCAGGTCTTGTAAACAGGGGATATTGAGCTCTTCCCTCAGAATGTAGACACAGACGAAAAAACCTTCCCACGAGGTGGAAGGACAACATTCAGGGTAAAACAAGTCCACAAAAGAAAATCTGTTTTGTACTGAAATTTCCGACTGATAAATTATGTCAGGGTGGAGGAGTCAGAATCAAGGGAAGAAAAAGAAACATAAAAATAATAGAGCAGATGCATATTCTTCATGCCTGACACAACTCTTGATACAAAGAAGTTTGAGATGAATTTCTGCCCTTAAGATGTCTAGCTGGATTCTTTCACTGAAGAACTAAACACTTTTGAACCTGTACCCATTGAACAATGACAGCCATTTAGGTGCAGCTCAGAATAGGGGGGAAAACCTTTCCGAGTTGGAGGTTTGGAGAACTGATTCCAACCCCTCCTCCCACCCCACATACATCTGCATCTCCTCTGAGCTGCACCCAGCCTCGTCCTTCTGGAAACCTGTGACTTGGGATGTTGGGCAGTGACTGTCGGGGTGATTCTGTTTGTTCAACACTCTCAAAAGCCTCATCCCACTTTAGCAGCCCTCCCTAGTCCAACTTCTCTTTCTGTTCCCTGCAGTGAAGGAATGTGCGGCTGATTAAAGATGACTGCACAGCTGGGCCCCGAGCCTCCGCAGAGTTGCAACACCTACTCTCCAGTTCCCTGGACTTACCCAGGTCAGCTAACAAGGAGGTGTGGATGGTCAACCCCACACCAGGGAACCGAGAGAGTCTACAACTGTAAGCAGGAGCGTCCCATCCATCAGCCATGTGGGGTCAAAGCCCCCTCTCAATTAAGAGGGGGAGTGGGCATCGCCATCCCAGAGTCCGCAGGATTGGGGAATAGAATATGGATTAGAGTGGACTTACTGGTATTCTACTATAGAATAATTGTGACTCTAGCAATGGAAGAAATTATATCATTGATGGGGAGACAGTGGTGATGGGAGTTGCTGAGGGCAGGGAGAGGGAAGAAGAGGTGTTAAATGGGGTCATTTTCCGGACTTAGAGTTGCCCTGAATGATACTGCAGGGACAGATGCGGGACATTCTATATCCTGCCATAACCCACTGAATGGACTGGGGGAGAGTGTAAACTACAATGTAAACCATAATCCGTGCTGTGCAGCAGTGCTCCAAAATGTGTTCCTCAATTGTAATGAATGTGCCACACTGATGAGAGAAGTTGTTGATGTGGGAGGAGTGGGGGGTGTGGGGAGTGGGGCTTATGGGAATCCCCAATATTTTTTTTTTTTAAAGATTTATTTTTATTTATTTAATTCCCCTCCCCTCCCCTGGTTGTCTGTTTTCTGTGTCTTTTTGCTGCGTCTTGTTTCTTTGTCCGCTTCTGTTGTCGTCAGCGGCACGGGAAGTGTGGGCGGCGCCATTCCTCGGCAGGCTGCTCCCTCCTTCCCGCTGGGCGGCTCTCCTTATGGGGCGCACTCCTTGCGCGTGGGGCTCCCCTACGCGGGGGACACCCCTGTGTGGCACGGCACTCCTTGCGCGCATCAGCACTGCGCATGGGCCAGCTCCACACGGGTCAAGGAGGCCCGGGGCTTGAACCACGGACCTCCCATGTGGTAGACGGACGCCCTAACCACTGGGCCAAAGTCTGTTCCCCCCAATATTTTTTTAATGTAACATTTTGTGTGATCTATGTATCTTTTAAAAATAAATTTTAAAAAATTATAAAAAAAGATGACTGCATATTCTTTGACCCTCCTCCCCCAAGTCTCTGCCTCCTTCCTTGAAGGCTCTGTGCCTGCTTTGGCCAATGGAGTATGTTGGAATATGAGTGATGCGGAGTCAGGTTCCACACCCAGGCCAGAAGGCAAAGGCCCTGTCCACATCTTCCCTTCTGGAAGATTCTCTCTGGGCGACCTGAGCCGCCATGCTGGAGAGGCCACAGGACGGAGCCCAGCCCCGCCTTCCAGGCACCCCCTCCTAGGCACCGCACACGCGAGGAAAGCATCTTGGACCCTCCAGACCAGGCCAAACACAGCTGATACCACCAAGAGACCTCACCTGGGAGCACGTGCTACGGGGATCTAACCCTAACAGTGTGCGCTGTGATTAGATGGGTGTTGTTTTAAGTGACTGAGGGTCTGGTAGTCGATTACACCACAGATAACCGGAAGAAAAGCAAAGCCTCCATCGCCGCAGCGCCTCCTTCCCTCTCTCTCGTTGCCCCCTTTTGGTGCCTGGCATCCATCTCCAGTCACCCACGTCCTTTACAGTGACCCACATCAGGGCTAGAAGGCCACGGGGCTTTTTGTTTTTGTGTTTTGTGTTTTAAGGAGTCCAGTTTTTCCCCCAGAGACGCATCCTTGAGTGGGGAAGGAGCTTTCCCGCACAATGCACGCGTAAGAGCGCGCGTCTTGCTGGTAGGAGAAATACATGTTTCATGGCCAGGGCTATTTTCTCTCCTCCATGGAGCCCTTTTCCCCCCTTTTCTTCTCTTTGGCGGGGGCTGAACGAGCCATTTCCACCCTCCTGCTTTTGTTTTCCCCTCCTCGCCTCGCCGAGCCGGAGCCGCGTTCCTCCCCGGCCGGCAGGGCGCACGGACGGTCACTTGGAGATGAAGCCCCGGGATCCGCGATCTGCCTCGCCCTCCGGCCCGGCCGTCCCCCACTAAGGCTCAGCTGAGCGTGAAGAAAACTAATTGTCCCCACTCTCCGCTCGACTGCACACCAGCCCCCTGCCCTGCCTCCCCGATTCCCCTCCGGGAGCCGGAAGCCTCGCCGCGGCCGCGGCGGGGAGGATGCGCGTTCCCAGGCGCCAGGGCCGCTCTGCCCGGGGTGCGCGGCCGGGGGTCCAGGGCCCCCCCGCGAGCGGTGGGCGCCGGGGAGGGCACGGAGGGAGGGCGAGAAAGCCGCTGGCCCTGCGTGCTCGCTGGCCTTGCCGCGGGCCTGGGAAGGGGGGCCTGACTGATCGGCCCGGTGCCTTCTGCGCCACTTCCGCGTGCCGCGCTCCCGGCTCCAACGCTCTGTTACTGACGCCGCTGCAGTCGCCCCCCCCTCCTCTCTGGCCCCGAAAGCCGGTGCCCCACGGGTCTCCGCGAAGCCTCTGGTGCTTACATCGCGCTGAGCCACCTAGCGGCGTGCTTCCCGGAAGTTGGCAGAACCGCTGAAACGGGGCCTGTGCTGGGAAAGCGCACCCAGCTGGAGTGACTCATCAATCACCAGCTCCTGAAGTAGGAGGTGAGGGGAAACGCAGCTGTCTTTCGTAGTCTAGGACCAAAAAAAAAAAAAAGGAATACGGAAGTGGCAGTTACTTGGTTAGTCGTGTTTTAAGTTCACACCCCTTTAGTAGAGAAAGAGGCAACAAGGAATGCCCCAGCGGTGAGATGAACTTTTACTGGGTGTTTCCGAGGCGGTGGGCTGCAGGTTTGAGCTAAGTTTTCATCCCTTTGGTCTGCTCGAGCTTGGGTTTGACCAGGGCCCTTTTCCAGTCCCTCTTGAGTGCTTCCTGGCGGTCTGGCCTTTCATTAAGTGTCCTGGCACAGTCCAAATGGGGCGGTCCGCCTTGCTACCCAGCTCTCCAGGTGAAGACAGAAAACTCGGTGTCACTCATCAGAGAAAATGAAGGCAACTGGTCCTGAGTGAAGATGGGCTTGCAGGGCGGGCAGGGCCCCTGGCCTGCCCAGGATTTTCCTCTCAGAGCTCAGCCTGAGTGGCAGAGATAACAAGGGAAAGAAATCCAGTGAGTGGAGCAAGGCACAAATTTAAAAGAGGTTTTTTGGGGGGACGGGTAAAAGCTTTATTGAGATATAATTCACATACCATCCAGTTCATTCATTTAATGTGTGAAGTTCAATGGTTTAGTATATTCATAGTTGTGTAACCATTACCACAATCAATTTGAGAACATTTTTATCTCCCCCAAAAGAATCTGGCACCCTTTACCTCCCAAGCCCTCTAGCCTCCCCTCACCCCCTAGCTCTAACCAACTATTAAGATTAGTAGGTTTTCTGTCTTTATAGAGTTGTCTATTCTGGACATTTCATACACATGGAATCACACCATATCTGACCTTTTGTGTCTATCTTCTGTACTTGGCATAATGTTTTTAAGACTCATCCATAATGAGGCAGGAATCAATACTTTCTTCCATTTTATGGTTGAATAATATTCCATGCTATGGATGGATATGCCACATTTTGCTTATCCATTCATCAGATGATGGAGCAACATGATAATTTTGCAATCATTTTATTTTCAGTTTTTATGTGAAAATCTCATATCGAGTTGACTGGAAAGCCTTTGAGTAATGTACTAGACTAGAAGAAGACCAAAGTAAAACTCTCGTAAGGAATAGATTCAGGTTTTTCCAAGCAGGTGCTACAGTAAGGTCTCAATACATTTCCTAAAGTGTTCAGAGGACGCTTTCCAAAGTCATTCAAAGTACTAAATAAAAAAGTGCCTTGCATTTGAATCAGTCTTTTCAACTCAGCGAACATCCCATTGGACAGGCATATTGCAAGCACTTCCTCTGTGCCCAGCAGAGTGGCTGCCCTCAAGGTCTTAGAGTCTAATGAAAAACAACTACTAGTCACAGATGACCAATGAAAATAATGAAAAATGTGTAGAAACAAGACACAGACTGTGAGAAAAAACCAGTACGTTCTGATGGGTGAGTTGAGAGCCTATTAAACCTGAACCCGCCTGGAGGACAGGTTTTTAGGCCAACGTTCAGCAACACCTCTTTTGCTCAGAGGAGGTAGCCATGGGTCCAGCATTAGGCTTCTCCCTTCAGGACAAGGTGCATGGATCAGCCGCAAGGGGGACCCTTGCTTTCCCTGGCTGTAGGGAAAATAAGGATTTGCACCGATATTCCGTAGTATCTCCAAAGAGGCAGAGAGTAGAATGCAGAAGCTTCAGTGTCTGGCTTTGAATCCTGACTCCAACTGATCTTGGCCAGATCACCTTCTCCTTCCCAAAGGCTAGTCTTCTCATCTGTAAAATGGGCGTAATACAACCTACCCGTATTAGTTTTCTAGGGCTGTTGTAACTATGTACCACAAACTGGGTGGCTTAAAATGATAGCCATTTATTTTCTCATAGATCTGGAAGCCAGAAGTGTGAAATCAAGGCAGGGCTGAGTTCCTCCCAAAATCTTTAAGGGAGAATTGGTGGCTGAGAAGGGATCCTTCCTGCTTCTGGTAGCCCCAGGCTTTCGTTGTCTTGTGGCAACTTAACTTTAACCCCTGCCTCTGCCTTCATGTGGTTGTCCTCCCTCTGTATTAGTGTCTCTGTGTCCAGATTTCCCTCTTCTTAGAAGGACACCTGTCATTTGGCTTTAGGGCCCACCCTAATCCAGTAGGATCTCATCTTAACTAATGAATCTGCAAAGACCCTTTTTCCAAATAAGGCAACATTCTGAGGTTCCAGGTGGACATGACTTTTGCGGTTGGGCAAGGAAACTGTTTAACCCAGTGTATTTCCCCATAGAGTTATGTGAGGGTGGAATGAGGTACTGTCTCTAAATTGCCTTGCAATTAGCAAGCAATAAATAAATGGTAGCTACTTAAGGCGCTATCAGTGCTAGCAATTTCCAAAGTGATGAGTGTGTTTAACTGCTTAGCCAATTGAGTTTTTTTTTGAAGATTTATTTCATTTACTTATTTCTCCCCCCTTGTTGTTTTTTTGCACTCACTATCTGCTGTGTCTGTTGGTTGTGTGCTCATCTTCTCTTTAGGAGGCACTGGGAACCAAACCCAGGACCTCCCATGTGGGAGGGTGGCGCGCAATGGCTTGAGCCACTTCCGCTCCCACAATTGCATTTTTGCAGGGTATTTACTATGTGCCCCAAAGCCTGAGAGAATTAAGAAAATAAGAGTCTTCCCTGTTCAGGAGTTCGGACTAATCTATATGAACCAAATGGTGACCAGAACAAAACGTTATCCCCCACCTCCCCAGCCCCAGCTGGAAGTGGCTGCGGTTCCCAGCAGCCAAGTGGGTCATCCCTCTCCCAGGGCTCTCGCACTTGCTTCTTTGGGCTTAGATTATTAGGCTGAGTGTTTTATCTTCTCTACCAGATTGTGATGTCTTGGAGGGTGGGGAGTATACTCTTTCATCTTAAAAATCTGGCTTATCAGGGAGTTCCCTCTGAAACCATACTGCTTCTCTAGATATCTTTTCTTTTTTTTCCCTCTCTGGAGTTATTTGTGATTTTACAGTTAGGATTTCCTTTTTAAAAGCCTCTGGAGCCATATTTCCTTGCAAGGTATGGCTCTACACTCATGGCTACCTTTCTTCAGAACGGTCAGGTAGTTCATTTCCTAAAGCTTAGGTCACCCACTTGGGGTCAGATGATTGACACGAGGGGTCAATTTTTCTCTCATGTTGATTGGCAGATCCTGAACAGCAATTCCATTCATTGTTTCTTCTACTTTTAGAGCCCAATAGTTGTCAGAAAGGCAAGTCAAATGTTCTTTCTTTAGTAGAAGGAAGTTTCACACTGGGCTTTAAAGAGCTGAGGCACCTACTGTTTCTGGGTCTCAACCAGGTGCCCAGAAATCTTGTATATCAGAGGGCCACTGGTGAGTCCAACCGAAATCCATCCACATCTCTAGGTCAGGCTGGGCTCAGCTCACTTCTTAAAGTGAGGAAGCGTTTGAACAATGATACCCTTACTTTAGCCTGAACTAGTTAGATAGGTTTATGGCTATATTAGTTTATCCAAAAATATGATGCATTGAAAGGATCCTGGGGTCGCTCACAGAATCAAGGAAAGAATAAATCCAGCTCTCTGGAAGGGCAAGGGTCAGGATAGAGCAGGATCCATGAACTGTCCCTCTGCGGGCCACTGTTAGGTTAATGCCACCCCAACACTCCAGCTTCTGCATGTGAAACTCTTCCAGTTCCAAATTCCAGAAGGGAGACCACTTGGCCCTTGCTTAGCACAGATGTGGTCCTTCATTGCCCACTCCTTTCTTGGGGACACTCCCTAGTAAAAGGGGGATTTGTTGTGAGCTGGGCAGTCATCCTAGTTGGTTTCTACCACAGTAGGCACTTGCTTCCTTGTCCTGAATTCACCAGAAACAAGCAATGCAGGGGAAAACTCTATGCAAGACATTCTCTAGGACACCTGCTCTCTCATCTGGGAAAAAGTTACAAGATCAAAGGAAAAAAAATCACCAACCTGTAATTTTCTGGTATTTATGATGCTATCTTCTTTTACATGCTTACCTAGCATTTTAAGTTCTGTTATTTAACAGGCTAGAAATTCATGAGGCCAAGTATTTATTGCAATACGCAAATTTTATGTATCTAAACTGTGCAGCTGGGAATAGGCATTTTCTTAAAACATAGTGCAGTCCTCAAGGAAAAGACTCTAAATCAGAACCCCTAGAGATTCTTATCCAACAACAGAATTCTAGAAGTACTGGGTCCTGAAGGCACTATAGGATCAGGGGCATAGGATAGGAAAAGGCACCCCTTCCCTTATTTCTTCATGAACTATTTAGTGACCCCTCCATGTCAGGTGCTGTGCTAGGCACACAACATACCAAAGTGAGCCAGGCAGGTAAGGTGTCTGCTCTCAGAGATCTTGTGACACACTGTTAAACTAGCAACAACACTTGCTGGGGATACCGTGGGAATGGATGGGTGTATAGAATCATAGAGGGAGATGACCTCACCTAGACGGGGAACAATGGTTCAAGGAAGGCTGAGATCTGAGATGTATGAAGTCATGTTGGTACTGGATTTTGTCTAGGTCCTTGACTATGCTGCAGAAATGAATTTCAAGGGCATCTAAGGTGAGTTAGGCCAGTAATTTATTAAGGTAGAGAGGGAAGAGAAATGGGAGAAAATAACGGATCATGGGTTCCAGGAAGAAAGGAAGGGGCTGAAAAGTAATAAAGTGGGCTGATTTATAGACTACGATTTCCCATTATAGATTATAAATGCCCAGGTTTTACCTGCGTGTTGACTGATGAGGGGACACAGCGAGAGCAGGGTGCAGAAGGCAAGAACAGGGGTCCAAAGGCAAGAGAGAGCGCTCAGCCTTTGCGCTTGCTTTTTAAACCATTAATTATTCCACCTCTTTGCTAATGGCAGGGGAGGAGTCCCAGGTGTTTGCTGTTTTGATTGATTACCCCACCCATCAATCCCCCAGGACAGCCCAATAATAAGGCCCCTGGAGAATATCTGTGGCTTCTCCTGGCTTCTGGAGGAAATCCCATTCCAACTTGGATTTCCCATGAGAGACTTCCAGCTGCCATCTTGGGGTTATTGATGTCCATGTGGACTTCTTGCCAGGTTCCAGATCCATCTATTGATTCCCTATCTTACTAGCAGGCTTCAATGTGAAGAGTAGGGGGAGAGTGCTCCAGGCGAAAAAGATCCCATGCACCAAGGTTCTGAGGCAAGAGGGAGCATGATGTATCCAAGGACCTTTGAAACAGGAATCAGCTCAAGAAAAACTTGGGGCAATGGGAGTCCCTGAAGGTTTTTAATAGGATGTTATCCTCTGGATGCGGTGAGGGGAAGGGCTAGGGCTGGACAACCCTGGAGACCAGATACATACATATCCTGGTGGAAGAAGGCTCCAAAAGACCTCACTGATGCTTTTCAGAAAGCTCTTCTGAGAGCCGGCGTTTGCCTCCCCATGATTTAGAGGGTCTCTGGAGAGCCAGGGCAGGGTGCTGGAGATCCTAAAGCAGACGGGGGGCTAAGTCCAAGGCAATACTGAGAGAAGCATTTAGGAGCCACCATGAGGTTCCATACGGTGTCAGAGCCCACCAGAGCCCCAGGCCAGGCACTAGCTTCTGAACCTGTAGCTTTGAGATCCTGGTTCTATTTGAAAAGAGGTTCCCAATGCTGACAGATGTGTACGGCCCAGGCTCAGTGCCTGCTGTTGATTTGGAGCCCAGGAGAGGCCCGGCCCTTTTGTAGCATCCATTCCTCACCCCTGGGAAGGTGCAACAGCTGCTCTTGTTCCCGTCCCCTCCCCCTGCAGTTCTTCTTTTCACATGGTTAGACCACAGGGTGACTAATTTTCCAGTCTACCTCCCGGTTCTTTCTCTGAAGGGGTTGCTTCTTTGTATGACATGGCCTCACTGACCTGCTATTGTTGCTCATTTAATATTTATTTAGCTCATATGGATAAAGCAATATGCAAGACCTTTGAGGGGTGACAAATGAATTAGATGTGAATCTTGAGTTCAAAGAACTTGCATATATTTATTGAGGGTCTCCCAGACCTGGTGCTGGGTCCTGGAGATACCGCAATGGGGGCAACCCTGGAGTGAAAGCAGAACTGGGAGGGTGAGGTAAGGAGGAGGGTAAGAGAGATGGCTAAGACCATGTGTTCTGTCTTGTGTTTCCTTCCTCAGAATTCCTCACACCTCCACAGAGTACTTGGTTTGAGCGTTTCTTGGAAACTGGGAAGTGGTTGATATGCTAATCTGGACTGAGGATACTGTGAAACAAAATAAAGGAGGCAAGCAGAGAAGACTACTGGCATTTCCAGGCTTAGAACTTCCCCAGCCTAAGGAACTGGGGCTCTGAGTCTGTTAAGCCCACTTCTCTGCAGCAAGGGGGGCCAGCTGACATTGACTATCACATTCCAGACACTGTGACCTGAGTCTGTCTCTCAGGGCCTGAAAGATGTGCAGGTAGAAGTCGTGCTTCCAGTCTAGGCCATCAGAAGCCAGTGCTTTCAGTGAAGGGGCAGGGAAGTGGACTTGGCCCGGTGGTTAGGGCGTCCGCCTACCACATGGGAGGTCCACGGTTCAAATTCCGGGCCTCCTTGACCCGTGTGGAGCTGGCCCATGCACAGTGCTGATGCGCGCAAGGAGTGCCGTGCCATACAGGGGTGTCCCCCGCATAGGGGAGCCCCACGCGCAAGGAGTGCGCCCCGTAAGGAGAGCTGCCCAGCGCAAAAGAAAGTGCAGCCTGCCCAGGAATGGCGCTGCACACACGGAGAGCTGACACCGCAAGATGATGCAACAAAAAGAAACACAGATTCCCAGTGCCGCTGATAAGGATAGAAGCAGTCACAGAAGAACACGCAGAGAATGGACATAGAGAGCAGACAACTGGGCGGGGGTGGGAGGGAAGGGGAGAGAAATAAATAAAAAATAAATCTTTAAAAAAAAAAAAAAGGAAGGGGCAGCTGCTTGGCATGACTCTGGGGAAGATTTTGGGTGCCGGGTGCTGAGGGGACAGTGGCAGAAGAGGGCAGGGATAATCAGTCCAGGGCTGGGGTCAGAAACCTGAATATTCACTGGTCCAGCTAGCAGGAAAATATTCAAGGCAGAGGGGACTGAATGTCCATAAATAGTAATAGAAGACAGGCGAAAGCAGACATCTAAAGCTATATTTATCAACATGGATAGAGCACAAAAATATAATGCCAAGTTAAAAAGACAAATTGCCGAAATATATATGCACGTTTATATATAAAGATATACATATACATATATTTATACATATACTCATACATACATACATATATACATACATACATACTGTATTAGTCAGCCAAAAGGGTGCTGATGCAAAATACCAGAAGCCTGTTGGCTTTTATAAAGGGTATGTATTTGGGGTAGGAGCTTACAGATACTAGGCCATAAACCATAGGTTACTTCCCTCACCAAAGTCTATTTCCACGTGTTGGAGCAAGATGGCTGCCGATGTCTGCCAGGGTTCAGGCTTCCTGGGTTCCTTTCTTCCCAGGGCTTGCTTCTCTCTGGGCTCAGGGTTCCTCTCCTCCTGGGGCTTGCTTCTCTTTCCTCTGGGTGCTTACTTCCCTGGGCTCCAGCTTAAGACCTCAGCATCAAACTCCAACAATAAAAGCCCTCTAGCATCAAAAAGCCCTAACCCTGTCCTTTGCCATGACTTTTATCTCTAAGTCCACACCCACCAAGAGGCAGGGACTCAACATTCTGCTCATGTGGCCCAATCAAAGCCTGAATCGTAATTTAATCACGCCCAGGTACAGACCAGTTTACAAATATCATCCAATATCTATTTTTGGAATTCATAACTATATCAAACTGCTACACACACCTATATTTTCTGTGTATATATTTAACCTAGAAGAAAACACACCAAACTCCTAAGAGTACCTCCGGGGAGTAGAGATGGGATTGAGGATGGAGGTGAAGAGGTGTGAAGCTTTACATGCAGCGTTCCAGCTTCTTAAAAGGAGAATATGTTCATCTATCATTTAAGGAATTAGGAACCTCTAACACAAGGCAAAACTGTTGAGTGCTATGAGATAGCTGGAGGTGGCGTTCTATGGGATGTCAGGGGTGGGAGAGTTGGAGGAAACTTTTTTTAAAATTATCTTTTTAAAAAAAAGATACATAAACCACACAAAATGTTACAGTAAAAAATATAAGAAGTTCCCATATACCCCACTCAACACCCCCCCACTCCTCCCATATCGCATCGACAACTTCTCTCATTAGTGTGATACACTCATTGCATTTGATGAGTACCTTTCGGAGCACTGCTATACAGCATGGATTATAGTTTGTGTTGTAGCTTACACTCTGCCCCAGTCCATTCAGTGGGTAATGGCAGGATATAGAATGTCCTGCATCTGTGCCTGCAATATCATTCAAAGCAACACTGAGTCCTGAAAATGCCCCCACATCACACCTCATTTTCCCTCTCCCTGCTTTCAGCAACTCCCACTGCCACTGTTTCCACATCAATGATATAATTTCTTCCACTGCTAGAGTCACAGAAGTTCTATAGTAGAATATAGTAAGTCCACTCTAATCCATACTTTGTTCCTCCATCCTGAGGTCCCTGGGATGGTGATGTCCACTCCACCTCTAAAGTGAGAGGGGGGCTTAGATCCCACATGGCTGGTGGATGCGATTCTTCAGCTTGCAGCTGTAGACTCTCTCAGCTCCCTGTGTGGTGGTTGACCATCATCACCTCCTTTTTAGCTGACCTGGGTAAGTCCAACAAACTGGAGAGTAGGTGTTGCAACTCTGCTGAGGCTCAGGGCCCAGCTGGCACATGGCCAGTCCAGATGAGGCAGCGCCTGGGTCAGATTTGGCCCTGCAGAGATGGAATGGGCAGAGAAAATGGCAAGGGGGAGAGGCACAGGAAGATACAAGATGGATAAGGGAAAGATCAATAGTTTGCCTGGAATGAGGGTATGCAAGGAAAGATTAGGTGTCAGGGAGAAAAGCCGAGTTAGGAACCTGTCTTTGAGGACAGGGCTGAGAGCTTTGGAGTCTTTTAAGCAAGGGAGGGCTCTGGGGAGCTGGAAGCAAGGGGCAAAGCCGGAGGTGGGAGTGAAGCCAGAGGGCTATTAGAGTGGCCAGGGGGCAGTGACACCCCGACCGGGGCAGAGGCCACGGGCAGCAGGGGACGGAATGTAAAGGAAGGCACCGTGGGCGCAGAATCCTGGGGACAGATGTAACCATCTGCAGATTCTATAATTCAAACCACAAACTCCTATCTGCTACTTAGAAAGGTTCTTATCTCCAGTCTTAAACGCTGTGGCTGCTATTGAAGCACTGAAGAATGGTCTGCTCTTTACACTGCCATTCTCAAGGAAGAGCTTTAGTTTTCTTGAAATTTCTTGATTAATTTGAATATCACCGCTTTCTGCCAGCACTAAGAAGAGATTATAATATTCCGGCGGGATTTCCTTTGCTTAACATGAAAATAAACCCGACAGAAGGATTACAGAACTAAACAGGGGATGTTACAAGAAACACTAATTACCTCCCATTCTTTCTTTGCACTCACTAAAACAACTACTTAGACAAACAAAGCAGCTGAGAGAAAGAGGGAGCAGAACCGACGGGTGCGTGGCTCTGCTAATCCCCGCTGCTTTGATACACGGGAGATAGGCTCCTTTGACGTCTGAGAAGTGGGAGGTGGCTTGCAGGGAGGGCTTTGCGTTGGGTTACTGCAGGTAGCTCTGATTTGCTTTTTCAATCAAACGGCTTCGGACTGAACATATAATTTCTCGTCTGTGAGGCTGCCTGGGAACCCTGCCCTCGCCTTCCCTGACGAGGTGATTGCCTCTCCTCTGAGCCCAGAGCTCCCTGCCCCTCGCTCTGTTAGAGCAGCGACGGTGTCGCTGGGCAGTGAATCGCTGAGCCCAGGGCCCGAAGGGGATGCACACTTGCTGAGCACCTTGAGGAGCCCAGCGACTGCTCCTAAGAACTCAGGAACAGGAAGGTGATTGGGGGAAGGAAACGAGGGGACAGCTGCCGAGAGGATGGGCCACGGGGAAGATATTTGGCTATTGAAACCCCATCCTCTGGGATCTGGATACAGCTGCCTACGCCCCCCAAAGAACAATGCCTGTTTGGCTTGTAAAAGAGGCTCTTTACTCAATACTTGTCTTCTGGACCCAAGAACGTTAATGCAATAGACAACTGCCACCCCTCGCCCCAAGTACTATCAAAGGCTTCTTTTCAGCAGCCCTTAGAAGGGCCCTCATGGTGGAAGAATTCTTACAAAAAACTCAAGAAGGCTTGGGATGGGTGAGATCCAGTTTCCTGAAGAGTCAGCCCAAGTGTGGGCAGTGCACTCACATGATGTCAGATTCCTGGGTGTTCTGGGGTGGTCCACCCACCCTCCTATCAGGGAGACCAGCCCCGGTCTCTCCTCCTGCCCCCGCCCTCATGGATTTGGAGCTTCCTGTCCCCGGCTGTCCTGGTCGACTCAACCGCTACCTTGCTTCTGCATCCCGCGTTGTCTCGATGTGATCAGGGCTTGGTCTAAGGACCAACCTGGCGGATGCAGGAAATTCTCAATCTTTCTGCATTTTCTTGTCCTGTTTATTGTTGCCAAGATCCTACAAATCCTGGGAGCAATGCCGTCCCCCAGCTCAGCAGCTACACGTGTGCCCCGGAAATGCCTTCTTGGTGCTCGTGGTTAACAGCTGGGACTCTTCCGTGGGAGGAGAGCAGCTCAATTCTGAGTGTGGCCTGACGTGGCCCCTGCTTCCTGCCAAGGCCTTCATTTCATTTAAACTCTTGACCCCACTGTCGTCCTGGGGGACCTGGGGGAGAGCAATTTTCTGTTTCATTTGAGCATTTTACCTGCTTGCCTGTTAGAAAGGGTTCTCGAGTACATAGTGCTATAGTTAGGCAAACAAATAAAATAATCTGAAAATGTAAAGCGAAATGTCTGTGCGTTTAAGCTTTCACTACCACTAAAAACAAAACAAGACAAGGAACCTAATAGTTCCTTGAAGAAATATATCCACGTTCACCAAGAATATTCATTGATTCACGAGGTGCTCATTTTCAGGAACCCAGTTACGGGAGTAAAAAAGATGTGAAGGGAATAAACAAGACAGTGAAGAAGATTTGGATCACCAAAATTGGATTGTGAAAAGTCCATCTAGGGATTAAGGACCTGTGTGAGAATTGTTAGAAAGAAAGCTACACCTGTAAGAGAACAAAAGCTCACCCAATTGTGGAGGAGAAAAGAATTTTATTAACAGTCTTGCAAGAAAGGGTGCGTGACCTGGATAAAACGGCCAACTGGCCAAACAGCAAGAAACAGTGATATTTATACCCTAAACCTAACACATGGGCCCCTCCCTTGTTCCCCATTGACTGGGTACTTCAGGGACTACAGTCTATCCAAGAGATCTAACTAACTTACCCAGTTCCTGCTCTGAGTCACTGCTCCCCCAATCACTACATTCTGGGGTGCTGGGCGGGCTCAGTGCTGCTTGCACTCCTGGCTCCACTTTTCAAATTTGGTGCCACTTTCACTATTGGCCCCGCCCTCACTTCTCACCATTGGCCGTCCTGGCTTTGGCCCCGCCCTCACTTTGGTGCCACTTTTCAAATTCTTGGCGCCAAAGCCACTAGAACTTCTTTCCCTCCCTCCTCCAACTGCAGAGCTGGTTCTGGCTTCCCCTTTATGTGAAAATTAAACTTAACCCTTTCCCACAAATCCCCCCCCTTTCCTTTAGACTCTTTTAGTTTTCACAATTTAGTTTCTCAAATCTGCAAAGAGCCTCCTCACTCTTCATCATGGAGATCTTCCTCTTCAAGGGGGTACAAGTTGTTTTCTTGTGCTGTGTAGGCATCTGGTTAGGGCTGTTTCAGTGAGTTTTGAGCTAACGCTTGGGCACATGGGATGAGGCAACAGCCATCTGCTGTGAGTACCCCAGCCACGATGGTAAGGGAAGTCAGGACAGACGTTGCCACTCCTTTCCACGTTCCAAACCAGCTCTAACCATCCTCTGAGTGGGATGTCAATGCCAGAATTTTCCGCTAACTCTTCAGATAAGGCTGTTAAGCCTTGCAAGGCCTTGTGATAGTCCCGTCTGGGGCTGTATTATTGGGGATAAAGGTACAGCAACTCCCTCCAATCATGACACAGACACCTCCTTTTTCTGCCAGCATCTTGTCTAGGGCTATCCTATTTTCCCAGGCCATTCAGCTCGTAGCATCCCACTGTTCTGCTATTCCCTTAACTGCATCCCTAATGTAATTAATAAATCTTTGTTGATGATTATATATAGAGTTAATCCAATCCACATTTTTGTTAATGATGATCCACCAGAACAAGAATAACTTAAATCCTGCAGCTACCTGATTTCTAGTTTTAAATTCATTAGGGATGCCCTGGGGAACTCCTACACTATCTAGATAAATTCAATCATCAAAGGAACCAGGTAAACTCCTTTCCTTTCTCCTTCCCTGACTTTGTGTTTCTTCCTCTTTTTCAAATGCCAGGGTAAATGGATGGCCAATTGAATCAGAGCACAGGTTCCTCCCACTTCTCAGGTAACACTGGTCAGTGGATGCCCTTTCCACAGGACCACCAAAGGGCTGCTCGGGGTGTGGCCAAACTGGAGAACTTGCCAGTACTATCCTCACTCACGTTTCATACTCGTGTACACAGGGCCATGGTCCCAAGGGCCTGGAGCCCTTTTCCCCATCTAGAGAGACAGAGTGACTTCCTGGACCCAGGCGGGAAGCCAGTGCGGCTTTGGTGTTTCTCTTTTTGACAGGAGGAAAGAGAGAGGACAACGTACAATTTTCACCAGGAGTAGCACTCTGGAGGAGGAGCACCATGCACTTAAACTCCCTTTCATGCATTTCCATACCCAGTGGAACGGGTACGATATGAGCAGTGGACCAGCCTGTTGCACGAGCCTAACAGTTGCTTTTGTTCAGATTCTGCACTGTATATTTGACCCATTCTACTCAGACGTTTGTGTCTCCATATCCTGTCTCTATTTCTATGGTCTGCTTTAAATCCTCTGCCTTAAGTCTCCTGACTGCTTTGGGATCCTTCTGCATTGGGGACTGGCCTTTGGTGGGTTTCCCTTGGTATCTCTGAAGGGTTAGCTGGAGGGGGCGTTGTTGACATCATATCCATAGGGGAGGAAGGACTCGAATAGGGAACCTCCCCAGAGGAGCTTAACCTGTAGCACCCACCCCCATCCCATAGACTCTGTCAGGGGAAGAATAACGGCTGTTATTGCTGAATCTGCCTGCCTTTCTAATGGTTATTACTACCAGGTTACACTGGAGGTTTTTGCAGTCTGGTGGGGGACTGCCTTTATAAAAGGCTGTCTTGAACTCCAGTGGCTTCCAGTGAGTATGGCCTCCACCGTTCCTGGCGGTCCCCCTTGTGCTTGGTAGTCACCCCACACAGCTCCAGTGGAGACGGGGAGGTTGAGATAACCTCTCAGTGACTCTGGGCATAGACATTTGTTTTGCCCACTCAGCCACCGCTGATGTCCTAAATCCCCATGTTTTATCACTTGGCAGGTGTCAAACTGCACAGTCTGAGACTCTAGGCCTTTGGTTATATTTACTATCGATTTAACGGGGCTTGTCATGACCTGAAACTGAAACATCATGGTCAGTATAATTATTCTCATTTTCAGAAACTTTAAATCTAGTCTCTTAAGACACTAGACATGGAGGAGATAGATAATAGCCTTCCCTCTAAGTGGAGAGGTATCTTCCCACAAAGTTCACTGATCAGAGTCCAACCAGTCCCTCCCCCTTTCTGATATGCCCTCACAACTATTGCTTTCTGAGTGATCCTTAAGTAATCTGAAGTTGGAGTTATTTCTCAGGACTTGGACGGTATTGTTGGGTACTTATTTTCCAGTTCATGTACTGGTCATTTTACCCAAGAAAAGTGGGTCCAGACTTTTTTACTGTTTGGACTGCAGTTTCAGTTGTCAACAAAACTTAATAGGGTCTTTCCCAGGTAGGCTGAAGTTTGGACTCCTTCCTTGACTTGATTAGGACCCAACTGCCAGGTTGGTGCTGATGGGCAGTGAATTCGAGAGGCAGGGTCTGGGCCAGCAAATCACAATGCCTGAGGGATGGCAAGGTAGAGGACAAAGCCAGTATATAATTCTTAAGGAAGCTGTCCTTCAACTCCAAGGGTCTCCAGTCCTCCTAGGAAAAGGGAAGCCAAAAAGCATTTAATAAGGGGAGATTCCCAGCTCTTTCCTGGGGGCAGTTCTAATACTTAATAGGGCTGTGGGTAAGCACTTAATCCAGGGTAACTTTGTTTCTAAGACCAATTTAGAAAGATGCTTCCTTAAAGTCTGATTCCTTCTCTCCACTCTCCCTAAAGACGGTGGGTGCCAAGGTGTCTGGAAGTTCCATGTGACACCCAGGCTTCGCATAATATTCTGGAGTACACAGGAGGTAAAGTGGTTACCATTGTATGAGTCTATATTTTCCACTAACCCATAATGAGGAATGATTGAGGATAATTTTAGTTGTTCCTGATGCAGTAGCTGAAGCCAGAGAATATGCCTCCACCCATCCTGTCAAATGATCTACAATAACCAGAACATACTTTAGCCAACCCAGGGGGGCATTTCAGTGTAATCAACCTGAATGCTCTGGAATGGCCTGAGACCTGGCTCCCTTCCCCCTTGTTCTTGCTTCCTTAAGACTTTTCTATTGACCTTTTGGCAAATCGTTCACTTATTTGTTTAGCTACAGTATAAAGGCCTACACATCCAACATACTTAAGAACCAGATCACACATGGCCTATACTCCCCAGTGACTCCCTTGGTATAAGACTGCTAATATCTCTCATTATTTGCTGATTCAACATTTTCCTGCCATCTGGGAGGAGCCACCTCCCTTGATCATCCAGGGTAACTCCTAACTGCTCCAGCTCTTTTACCTCTTTTTCAGAGAATGTGGGGACCTTGAACTCTTCAGGAATGGAGGGTATCAGGATCATCAGCTTCAAAGGGGAACTAAGAGAGGCTGCCCTAGCTTCTTCATCTGCTAACCTACTGCCCTTTGCTTCAAACGTATGACCTTTCTGGTATCGTTTACATGCACCACTGATATTTCCCTGGGTAAGAGTAGATTAGCTAATACTTGATTTATTAATTCCCCATGGACTAGCCCTTTTCATTTTGCTATTAATCAATCCCCTCTCTTCCCAATTTTTTCTGAAGGTGTGGACTACCCCAAGGCATACTCAGAGTTGGTGTAGGCTGTACTCTCCTTTTCCTCTAATAATTTGAGGGCTTGATTTAATGGATACAATTCACAAGTTTGAGCTGGCCAGTCATCGGGCAATCAGCCAGCTTCTTTCACCTCACAAGTTAGTCCATCCACAGTTGCATAGCCATTGTGCCTCCTTCCTCCTAGGACCCTGGAGGACCCATCTATGAACATTTTTTCCCCCGAGTGCAGGGAAGTTCTCCCAGCTTGGATCAGACTCAGGTTTGATACTCAATCAGGCCTAAACAATCATGCTCAGGAACCTCCATTTGGTCAGATCTTTTCCAAAGGAAGGAGGCCGGGTTTAGGCTGTGGTCTGTTGTCAATACCAAGTCATTTTTTCCCCCATTAGGATAACCTCGTACTTCAGAATTTAGGAATCAGCCAACCACTTCCTGCTTTCTAAGACAAAATAGTTCTGACCTGATGAGGGGTGCTAACGACTAAGGCTTCTCTGAAAGTCAGCTTCCTGCTCTCTTCTACCAGGAGAGCCGTTGCTGCCACAGCTTGAACACATCTGGGCCATCACCTGGAGACAGGATCCAGGATTTTGGAAAGGAAGGCTACAGGTCTCCCTTGACCTCCCCAGATTTGGGTCAGAATCCCCAAGGCTGTCCCTTTATCTACTGTAACAAACAGGTGGAAAGGCTTCTAAAGGGAAGGGAGGGCTAGAACAGGGGCCTACACAAGTGCCTGCTTGAGTCCCTCTAAAACCTCTATCTCCCCTGAGAGCTTACACCTTCATTCTTAAAGGGGTGCTGAAGGACGATGGTTACTCTTTTGAAACTGCTTTCCACTGATTAGGGACAGTAGGCCTTACCTGACAAGGTGTAAAACCCTCTTGCTATTCTATCATGGTTGGAGGAAGATGACTATGGCACCCTGGGTGAAACTGGCTGAAATCCCTGTGTGGCTAAGAAGATGGAAGAAATAAACTTAATTAGAATTTTGAGGCTATAGGGTTTCACTGAAAGGCTCCTGGGCCACAAAAAGGTGCCAAAGGCTGTAGCTTCTTGAAGTTGATGGGCTTTATTTTGTGGCTTTTCATCAGAAATTGGTTTCCATGTCCTAGGTGAGGAAAGGTTACCTATAGACTATCTTAAAGGCGTTAAGCTGAAGTGGATCCCAGCCACCTTGTTTACTGTTTCTTTCCTAGTGAGAAAATGCTTAGCCCTGGCAGGATGGCATGTGGGTTTGCCAGTCCTCCCCAGGATATGAGTGGGACAGGTTTTAGAATAAGGGCTAGGAGGGACACTTGGATTAAGCATGTTCATTAACTACTTAGAAAGTGAAGTGTACCAGGACCTTTTAACATGTTCAATATCCCTCTGCATATGATCTAGAAAAGATATCATCATAATCATCAAGCATATATCTAGAATAGGAGAGATATAAGTACAGTACTTAATGCACTGACGAATGCATGAATTTCTTTTTGAGTTGCAATTAATAGATCTAAGTTTCTTATTGCAACACCAAACAAGTTGTCTCTACATGGGAGCAGGCCATAATGCCAAGTATGCTTAAGTTCTACTCACAGCACTCTGGTAATCACTGCTCCACTTAGCATGTCCTTCACACAGCCGGCACGCTGCAGCACCGTTGACCTTAGAAGTTAGAAAGGTAGGCTCTAGTATTCCACTGGCCTGGTGCATAGTGTCCTCCACCACCATGGAGCTTTTTACTTCTTCACCTTCACCATGGTGACATTAATTAACAAATATTTTACTTCAGCAATGCAGTTGCTCAAAGGAATCAAGATTATTTTCCTTTACCACCACTTTAACATGCAGATTGAGGTGGCCTCTGACAGTTTTTCCTGTTATGGAACTACTTTTTGTTATTAAAATCAATTCAGTTTCTGTTTAATAATGACTTACTGGAATTAGCCAGTCAAATATTTTGGTTTAAACATTGCTTCTACAAACTTCTTATAACTATCCATAACCACAAGGACAATAGTTGCTTCATCTCAAGACAAATTCCGCCTTCACAAAATGCATTCCTTTACTTAATGCTACCTTCTACAATACCTTCTACAACTTGCCATATGCATTCAAGATTTGTCCTACATACCTCCATCCTGATTTCATGAAAACCAGCTATCTTATCTTAGGAAAAAAACCACATTCCTTTAAACAAACTTACCAAATTCTAGTCAGCACTCCCACAAATGTTTTATGCTTTTCTGTTTCTACTTAACTCTCATTTCCCTCATTCTGTTCTGTGAAAAAAGAATAAACTATTCATCTCAATTTAGGCATGTCAAGATTTCCATACTTCGTTTATTAATATAAGTGCTTTTTTGATTTTTCACTATTTGAATAGAGCTCTTTTAAGAATTTTCATTGTTAATTTAGTATTACTACCTGGAGGTATTAAAACATACACTGAACAAACATAAAAACACAAAAAGAATTAGGAAAGCAAGGTTGGTACAGAGCCGATCCTCATCTGCCCTGTATTTTGGCCAGAATACATTGGGTGGTCATTTCCTTTCCTTTGGTCCGATCATTATTAGTCCAATATTCCAACATCCTCCCTAATGGCCTATCCAGGAGAATGTCCCTGGGGGAGCGTACAGAGACCCCCTCCCAGTCGACCAACTCCCTCGATTCCCCATTCTGAGTCTTGTCTGAGTTTCTTTCAAGCCCAGACTCATCAGAATTTCCCCACCACCAAGGCAATACTTAATAGTCCCTTTTCTAACCTTGGCCCATGCACAGGGTTACCTGGTCAGTGAGAGGCAGGTTTTTCCCTTCCCCTTTTCTCATCCACAATCAGCAGATCTAAGCATCTGGTCTCAAGTCCTTCCAGCTGTCAAAAGTAGGCCCCCAAAGGCAGAGTCTGAGACCGCTCAATCGGCAGGGTGTGCCTTCCCCTAGTCCATCCCTGGGGTCCCCCTCTGAAGCTTTGGATCCCGGATGAGCCCCCAAAGTTGTGAGAAAGCAAGCTATACCTGTAAGAGAATAAAAGCTCACCCAATTGTGGAGGAGAAAAGAATTTTATTAACGGTCTTGCAAGAAAGAGTGCACGACCTGGATAAAATGGCCAGATGCCAAACAGCAAGAAACAGTGATATTTATACCCCAAGCCTAACATGCATGTCCCTCCCCCATTCCCCATTCAGTGGGTACTTCAGGGGTTACAGCCTTTCTGAGAGATCTAACTAACTTACCCTGTTCCTGCTCTGAGTTGCTGTTCCCCTGATCCCTACATTCCGGTGGACTGGGCGGGCTCAGTGCCACTTTCACTCTCGGCACTGCTTCTCAGATTTGGTGCCACCTTCACTATTGGCCCCGCCCTCACTTCTCACCGTTGGCTGCCCTTGCTTTGGTGCCACTTTTCAAATTCTTGGACCTAGCCAAGACAGGACAGACTGGTGACTAACTCCACATGGACTGCCACCAAAGGGCAGGCAAGTAAGTGACAAGAAGGCAAGTTGTGAACTTGCCCTCAGCAACCAAGAATTTAAAGATTGAGGTGATCAAAATGAAGAGGTATAATTAATTTCTCTTATATTAGAATTATTATTTACATTCATAAATGTTTGTTGCCTACTACCTAGTTCTTATCGTGGATTCTGTTAAATCTAACCTGGTCTTCTACACTCTTTTAAATTTTGTAATTTCTTTCAATCTATTTTTCTATTTATTTTACAATTTTACAATAAAGATCTTTTTAACAGCTAAAAAAAGGCCATTGATTACACACTTTGGAGAGATCATATGGTATGTGAATATGTCTCAATAAAACTACTTAATAAACAAATAATTGTGCAAGAATAGCCAGAAATAGCAGCTATGTACAGCAGGGGAAACAGAGATTGAGAGGGGAGGAATTTCCTGGTTTGTTTGTCTGTTTTTTGTTTATTATTATTATTGAAATAATGAAAATGCTTTAATGACTGAAGTGATGAACGGGCTACTATATGACTTTAGCAAATACTGTTATTGTATAAGTTGTATACTATATTAATATGTATTAGTAAAATTGATTTTTAAAAAAAAATAGGGTGGGTTGGGGGAAAAATACACCAAAAGTATTGATATGTAGTTAATAGTAATAGTAGTAATATTTTGACGATGGTATTGAATAGTTTGTAACAAATGTATCAGAACAATGGAAGGTGTTGGTGGAGGGGTAATGTATGGGACCCCTGTATGATGATATGCTTGCTTATTTTGTAAGTTCACAACTTTTACTATACACTTATTGTTTATGCATGTTCATATATGAATGATATATTTCAATAAAAATATTTTTTTAAAAATAGTAACAACAACAACAAAATAAACTGAAAAGGTAGACAACACCCTGTAGGCTGTGAGCCCCAGAAACCAAATCTCTGGTATTTTGGTCAGTTATAGTCACCAGTAAGACCCTGTCATAATTTCTTGTCCTGTTTGTTTCAGACTGAAAGCAGGTCTCCTTGAGACCCTTAGGGTGCATTAAAAGCCTGTTTTGGGGTGAGTATGAGACTTATAGGCAGCAAAGTAGTAGAACTTCTTCACCTCCTTCTATGCTCCGTCTTCTCTGCAAGGAGAGGGCAGCCCCAAACTGTCCCAAGAACTCTGAGGCCTGGAAAAAGTGGAAGGTCTGAGTTAACCTAAGTAATGCCAGGTCTCCTGCCTGGTGTTTGTATAGCCTAGATGCTGAAAGAACTCGTGCAAGGAAGTGCCAAACATCTTGCCTGGTCTCGGGGCTGTAAGAGAATGGCAGAGGTGGAGGAAGACGATGTGGACCAGAGTTCCTCCCAATTTCTAAGAGGAAGAAAAACTAGATCTGCAGTTTTCTATTTTCCAGAGCTTCCAAGAGGTAATGGCCTGCCTACAGAAACAGTGAACGTGTAGTCCCTGAGAGTAGGTGTCTGCTTGGAGGGATTTTGTAGCTGGATTTTGAGCATCAGCCAGGGAGTTCTCAACCAGGCAGTACTTTCTCTGCTCGGGATCATTTGGAAATGTGGGTACTGTGATCAAGAAGATGGAACTAGACACTTTAAGGTCCAGTCTAACATGGCAAGTTCAGAAGTCTATGATTTTTCTTTTTTAAAAGGTCCATATTACGCATTCACTCATAAAGTCACTCAGAGGGTGTGGCAAATAATGGCTGCACATCTGGTCCTTTGAAGCAATGTTCCCAAACTTTCTGAATGAAAACAAAACCCTTGAGTCCTTATTTAAAAGATAAATTCCCAGGGCCTATCCTGGACTACCTAAATCAGAATCTCCAAGGCCAGGGCTTGAGAAGTCCTGTGTCAACGGTCTCCTAAACCCTGGCTGCGCACTGCAATCACCCAAGGAACTTAGAAAAGTCCTGTTTCAGTCCCACCCCAGACCCTGCTGTGACTGGCCTGGAGTGGGGGCTGCGTTGCTGAAGTTCCCCAGGCGATTCTGCCGTGCAGCCAGGGCTGGGAACCAAGGAGCGGCCTCAAGTGAAACCTAATGTAAAGACAGCTTGGCAGCATGTTCCCAAGGTCGCTGGCTGCTTGTGGCCAAGGGATCTGCAACTGCATGCAAGAGCAACCTGGAGAGACTTGGACAGCCCAGGTCAGCAGAGGACCTGCTGCTGCCACTTGATTTTGCTATAATGTCTCAGGACCTGGGCTTGGAGGGACCAGGTGTTTCAATTTCAACTGGCTCAGCACATTCCCACTTTTTGTACAGGTTACCCCTGAGTTCCCAAATGGTATTAACAAGTCAGAAGATGCCAGGTTGTGGCTGGAGCAGGTGTCCTCCTTTTTTAGGTCTGTGATACCTAGAAAGCCGTCCTCATCTGATTATGGACCTAGAGTTGGGAGAAGAACTGGGAAGAGGCAAGCTAAAAGGTACCTGGCTGGTTATTAGGTGGAAATTGTGAACACGGCAAGCAGAATCCTTTACTTTTTGTTTAGTGTTTATATCCCTTGTGCCCGACATGTTGGTGACCAACAAAAAATTAACTCTATGAAAAAAAAAAAAAGAAAGCTTGGGCAATGTGCTTAAAAGATTAAGTGTTCACTGATGCCCCTATCAGTTGCTGGCACTGACAGATGTGCACTGTGTGTGGGACCAAGGAATGGGACCTATTGGAGAATCAAGAGTATTTGGGTCTAACTTTGATTGGAACATGAAGTTGTTTTCTCGGCTTTATGGGCATTGATTAGAGCAGGGGTTCTTAACCAGGGGCCCATGGACTCCTTGGGGTCTGTGAGCTTAAATTGAAAATTCAAAAAAACGTTATTCTTGTGGGGACATGTTGGTGTGTGTGATATATTTATTAGATAATGCACAGTGTAGTGTGGACTTAGTAAGGGGTCCATGGTCTTCACCTGGCTGAAAAAGGGGTCTGCTGGACAAAAAAAGTTAGGAACTCCTGGATTAAGAGTGGCCAATGGCATTCCAAGCTTGAGGGTGAGGCGGGGAGTGGCCAGGGATGGAGGAAAATTGGGGAGCAATCCTCCCCAGTAAGGAGAATTTTATCACTAAGATAGCTTAGAATCACTGGAGTCTGGTGATAATAAAAAGCAAATTAATGCTTAATCAATTTTAATATAAAATTTTAATATTAGGATAGTTTTAGATGTACAGAAAAGATGCAAAGATAGTAGAGAGGGGTCTTGTATACCCTGCGCCTGTTTCCCCATTGTTAACATCTTACATGAGTGTGATGCATTTGTCACATCTCATGAGCTAATATTGATTCATAATCATTAGCTGAAGCCCATGCTTTGTTCAGATTCCCTTGGTTTTTACCTTAATGTGCTTTTTCTGTCTGCAGGATGCCATCCAGGAAATCGTATTACAGTTAGTCGCCATGTCTCCTGAGGCCCCTCTGGACTGTGACAGTTTCTCAGACTTAACATTTTGGTGACTTGATGACTTTAAAGTCTTGAGATATTTTGTAAAATGGCCCTCTCTGGGCCATGATCCCTGAGAGGAGCGAAGGAGCGAAGCCCCAGCTTGCTGCTTGGAGTTTCTGGCACAGGAAGGGGAAGCCCAGACAGAGTCCAGTGGTCTCCCTGAGGTGAGGAAGCAGAAGTCAGAGCTCAGGGGGGCCAAAGTTGTAAAATTCATGGGGTAGAGCATCAGAAAAAAGAGCTGCCCCAAGAGAGCACTCCAGAGATCTGCAGAGGATTCTTCTTGTTTATTCAACCCGGTACTGAGCAGTGTGTGTGTGTGAAGAAATTGTCTTAGGCCAGGGAAGAGCCACTGGAAAGAAGCAGGCGGAACAATCCCGGAGCTTGCGACAGGGCCAGGAATAGTTTATTCCCACCAGCCAGACCCGGAAAACCTCCTAACACACGGGCGCTGGGCAGAGGTCTCTGAATAGGGTTGCCTAAATAGTGTAGCCTAATTATCCTAGGTTAAGAGTACGCTGGGGGAGCTGAGGGGGCTCAAGCAATAGCGCGCCTCTCTCCCACACAGGAGGTCCCAGGTTTAGTACCCGGTGCCACCTAAAGAGAAAATGAGCAGACATAGAGAGCACATGGCAAATGGGCAGAGAGAGCAGACAGCGAGCACAAAACAACAAGTATGGGGGGGGATGAGTAAATAAAATAAATCTTAAGAAAAAAAGAGTGCCCTGGGCCCACTGAAGGGAGCACAAAAGCAAGGCTTGAAAATATAAAATCATTTCCAACTAATGTAACTGTGTCCCCAAATAAAGACCAAAAACATATTAAGGAATACGAAAAACAAAACTAAACAAGACTTCTTGTAACCAACAACATAAAAATCACAATGTCTGATATCCAATAAACATTATCAGGCATATGAAGAAATAAATTATAATATATAAGAACATTTAATCAATAAAAACAGATCTGGAAATGATATTGAATTTGTAAACAAAGATATTAAAATAGTCATTTTAAATATGCTCCACATGTTTTAGAAGGTAGAAGAGAATGTGAGCATAATTTTATAATGACCCAAATTGAACTTCTAGAGATCAAAAGTACAAGATTTGGGACAAAAAATACACTGATGGTAGTAACTGCAGAATAGATAATTCAGAAGAAATGATTAGTGAACTTGAAGACTGCAATAAAAACTATCCAAAATGAAAAGAGAGAGGGAAAAGATTGCATAAAAAAGATCTGTGAGATAACATCAAATAACCTAATAAATGTGTAATTGGAGTCCCACAAATAAAGGTGGGAGGTGTAGGAAAATATGTGAAGAAATAATGGCTGAAAAGGTTTTCTAAATATGATGAAAACTGTAAAGCCACAGTCCAGGATATTTCTGTATGAGGGGTAGTATGGTGCAAAGACAAAGATTGTGGACTTGGGAATAGTCATATCCAGATTTCAAACCTATTTTGCAAGCTCCTGTCTATGTGACTTTGGTAATTTACTTAAATTCTCTAAGCCTCAGTTTCCTTATTGGCAAAGTAGAGATACAGATTTAAAAAAAAATTGTTTCATGGTTTTTAATAGAAAAACATCGGCAACAACCTAAATGTCTACTTAAAGTCATGGTTGGGAAGTGGATTTGGCCCAACGGATAGGGCGTCTGCCTACCACATGGGAGGTCCAAGGTTCAAACCCAGGGTCTCCTGACCCATGTGATGAGCTGGCCTACGCGCAGTGCCGATGTGTGCAAGGAGCCATGTAGGGGTGTCCCCCAGGTAGGGGAGCCCCACGTTGAAGGAGTGTGCCCCATAAGGAGAGCCACCCAGCATGAGAAAAATGCAGCCTGCCCATGAGCGGTGCCGCACACACGGAGAGCTGACACAGCAAGATGACGCAACAAAACGAGATACAGAGTCGAGTACCGTTGACAAGAATCCAAGCGGACACAGAAGAACACACAGTGAATGAACACAGAGAGCAGACAACTGGGTGGAGTAAGGTGGGGAAGGGGAGAGAGAGATAAATTTTTAAAAATCTTAAAAAAAATAAAGTCATGTTTAAATTAACTGCGGTATAGCAGCAATATGGAATACTATGCAACTGACAAAAACGAGGAAGATCTTTAAGAACTGGCATGGAAAGTTCTCTAAGAATACTATGATGTGAAAAAGCAGGCCACAATGGTATGATTTCATTTAGGTTTTTTTCATTCAGTTTTTCCATTTTTATTTAATAACCACACCATGAAAATAATAACAATCTTGAGATTTTATATACTCTTTCCATAAACATCTTCATCCTCACAGTAGAAAAGGGGAGAAACAGAAGCAATTTTATTGTATGGGCCAGCCTGCCTAAGCTGAAGGCGGAAGAGTGAAATGCTTAAAGTCATGTAAATTGGTGATGATGTAAAGCTAAACAAATCACTCCCCTGGTTCACACCCTTCTGTGGCTCTCTTTTACCAGGGGATTAAAATCTAAGCTCTGAGTAGGAATCCTAAGAGTCAATATAATATAGCACTGCCCAATTTTCCTCACACACCTGAGATGCCCTTGCCCCGCCTTGCTCCCTGGTCAACTTTTTGTTATTCTTCTGTACTTGGATTAATCAACATGGATTCTCTAGGACATTTACCTATCTGTGCCCACTTCCCTAAAGAGTTAACCACTTGCCCCTCTGCTACCTCATACCTGCACATACCTATATTATGGCATTTATGAGAATTTAGTGCACCTATATATTCAATATTCACATTTGAGGTCTCGGTGTCTAGAGCAGGGCCTGAGCCATGGCAGGTGCTGAGTAAGTATTTGTTGAACAGATGAGTGAGTGAATGAATGCATGCATATGTGGAGACTTCAACTCTATCTACATCTACTAGAAACTGCATGCCTAGTGGAAGTCTTCTCATATTGGAAGTATGGCTAGATAAATTCTTAATTATTTTAATGATTTCACCTCTGAAGATAAAGAAAGCAACAAGAAGAATTATTGCTCTGGATTCAATTTTGATGTGGAAGTCCTGAGAACCTCAGAAAAAATTGGTCATGTTTAAAATATTAACAGTATCACGGTGTTAAATGGGTAAAACTGTAAGAAGACCTATCGAAGACAAAGAAAAATTCAAATAAAATCACCCAGCTAGAGAGGAAGATGCTGGTCAACAATTTTAGAGCCTAAAATATAAAGTAGGAAGATCAATGCCATTATATATATTTAAGAGGAAAAAAGTTCAGATTGGATGGGAATTTTGTTTGATGACTTCTCAAGTCCCTTCCAATTCTCAGGTTTCATGATTCTACATTATCCAGTCTCCAGACTGCAAGGCAGGGAGGCAAATTAGAATTCACATCCAATCTCCCCTAAATGAAATATAAAGTGAAAAAGAAACCCTCAAGACTGGAAGGAAATTGGAGGGGGACCACCCACGCAAGTGGTGAAAATACGGACATTGAGTGGTGAGGTTGGCGGGCTTTGACTCTTGGCACACTTCTAGAAACAGCTGTAGCTCCAGTGGTCACCCTTAAGAGAGGAGGCTGGTCACAGGTTTTTGATGTCTTTTATCTTAGGCCACTTGAGACTGAGGCCTTACTGAGATCTTTTCTAGTTGCTTCTGCATTGCCCGGTAAACATCGTTCCTTGGAGGTATGTGCCTTATGACTATCCAAGGAGCTACTCCCTTGCTTGTTCCTATTCAGAGCCATGACATGAACTGGGAGGAAATCTCGGCTGCCCGTCACACTTAATCTATCTGTGTCGAGAATCTCTTCTTTGAAAGGAATATTGGAACTGGGGTATGGTCTGCAGTAACGAGGCCTGCTTTCTCATACAAACTGCACTGGTTTCCCAACCCACTTATTTTTAAAAAAATTTTTTTATTGAGCTGGTTACTCAGTCATACTAAACATGGAATAAAGTGAAATAAATAAATATATGAAACTCAGAGTGCACCGAGTCTTTTTACTGTCAAGTCTGGCTCAAATGTTCTCCAAGTTTATCAGAGAGCTTGGTTGCCCTGGTGAAAATAGCATTGTGCAGTGAAACAGAAAATAAGATGTCATGGCAAACTAAACATCTTCACTTTCTGGACAAATATCTAAGTTGACTGGAGCATAGAGAGGGACCTAGGCACAACCAGAGGGAGGGCACCCGGCTTCCAGCCCCATATTTGGCCCTCTCGGGGGTGCAGGGGAGCAGGTGGGTGAAATTCACTGACACCTGGCGCCAGCTGTGGGCTCTGCTAACTTCTGGCCAGCTTAAGCCCACACTTAGGCGGCTCCTCCATATATCGTGAAAGGGAAGTTGCTTAGTTTGCCGTGACATCTTATTTTCTGTTCTGCTGCACAGTGTTATTTTAACCAAGGCAGCTTACTTCCTCCCCGATAAACTCACTGAGACTTGATATCTGCAAGTGACTCCCCTTAAAATGAACGGGTATTAAAATCTCTGTGTGTGTGTGTAGAAAAGGAGGATGAGAAGTAGACGGGATTGGAGGGGAGAGGAGGAAAAAGCCAGATAGATTCCCATTCACTTATTAGCTTGCTATTTAGCCTACTTAACCCCTAGCTAAAAATGGGGGGTAATACTACTAAACTCACGGTGGTGTGATAAGGATTAAATAAAATACCTGAACCTATCAAGCATCTCCTAAACAAAATTAAATGAGTACCTGGCCATGTTAAGCACTCCACAAACGTTAAGTATTATTTGATTATTTATAAAAATGTAAGAAGGAAAGGAAGGGAAACAGAAGAGGCAAAAAAAAAAAAAACCTCCACAAATTGAAGAATGCATTGGAAACAATGGAAAAGAGGTAATTTTATTTCTTTACAAAGGTCATGTCGATGAAGCTGAAACCATCCATTCATTCATTTCTTCCTTCAGTAAACAAGGGTAATTGCTGCCCTTAAATACTTGTAGTGTAGCTGAGGCGATGAAGCAAACACCCAGGAAATGCTAAATAATAATAATACTGGGCAATGCAGGGCGGTACCATATTGGCGCAGCTCTAACGTCCCATTGCCATTTTCCTGAATACTGGTTTCTGGGATGCTTCCATTCCTGACAGCTGGCACTAGTGCCTTTTTGTCGGAGGGCTGCCTTCAGCTGTTAGAATCCTCTCTGCGGCTGCCTGGGAGCTTTCATTCCCTTGGAGCAGCCCTTACCCGATGACTGATAAGTGACAATCTTGCTCGGCTTCTTTCCCTTCCTGCTTCCCCTTCTCCACTCCTTTACTGGTTTTCCAAACACATCCTAATAAGTCACTTATGGTGAATTCTCCTCTCAGACTGTTTCTGGAGAATCTAGTCTGAAGACGAGGATGACTCCAGCTTATAACTAGTTGTTCTCAAAAACGTGTTTTGTAAATCAGTTTGGAAATTTAAGAAAACAAAACAAAAAAACCTCATTTTTTCAAAATGTTGCTAGAATCCACAGTTTGTTTAATCCATGATGTAATTAGAATACTGAGCATTTGCAGCCAAACACGCTACAGAACTTTACCGTTTCTCTACTAGCAACAAAATGTAACGGGGAGAAAGCGCAAGGTTTTGTTTACCTTGAAGTTCAATAGGGATTTAGGTTGTGAGGGAATATCCTGGAACTTCCAAGAATGTGAAAAGTTGGTGAAAAGGGTTCTTTTTGTTTATTTTTCTTCTCTTTCCTTCATGGAAATGTATCTCAGCTAAGTACCACTCTTTTCTTTCAAAGCAATGAGGAAGCCTTTTTAAAATTTATATTTTATTAAAAAATTAAAAAAAAATACTTAGAGTACATAAAAAATGCAGGGGATTCCCATATGACCCACTCCCTACCCCCCCACTTTCCCTCACCAACAACATCCTTCATATTGTGGTACATTTGTTACAGTTGATGAACACATATTAGAGCATTGCCACTAACCATGGATTAGAGTTTACATTTTCCATATCCAGTCAGGTCCTGAATCTCAACAGAGCTGCAACACCTACTTCTCCAATTCATTGGACTCACCCAGGACAACTAACAAGAGAGTGAAGATGGACAGTGACCATCCCAAGGAATGGAGAGCGTCTACAACTGCAAGCAAGACAGTCCCATCCATCTGCCCCATGGGACCTTTTTGATAACCAGTAGCGTAGGGAGCAGGAGGACTGAAGGAGAACCCGAGGAGAAAGGAAAGGGGCCTTAAAAAAAGGGAAGATATTTTCCCAAGGACCAGAACAGGGGTGAGAAAACAGGGAAAGGAAAAAGGTGACGAAAGTGAATGACTGAAAATATGGGTAAAGGAGATGTAGAGGGAGGAAGACATCAAGAGGTACACTCAGAAAGGAAAAAAAGAACTGGTTGTGTTCCCAAAGTGGCCAAGGCAGGAGGTTAGTAATTAGGTAGCTAGTGTTTTCGTTTCCCAGCTGCTAAAACAAATACAGTCCATTCGGTTGGCTTAATAATCGGAGTTTACTGGCTCACTGGCTAGAAAGCTTGCTTCCTCCCAGGGATGATATCTTCTGACTGGTGCCCGTCTCTGGGACTCCTTGGCTTTTCCGTCGTGTGGCAGCATTTTGCTTCCTTTCTTTTCCAGGTTCTGCTGACTTCCAGCTCTGGCTGCTCCTGGAGTTGCTGTCTCTGTGCCCATCTCTGTGCAGCCTCTTGTCGTAGGATTAAGGCCCAACCTGCCTCATCTGGGCCACACCTTAACTGAAGTGGCCTCATCAAAAGGTCTGATTTACAATGAGTTCACACTCCACAGGAATGGATTAAGATAAAGAACATGTTTTTCTGGGGTACAGAGTGCCAAGCCACCCCAGGTGGGAAGCTCAGGAACAAGGAATTGGGGGTGAAGAGAGAAGTAGTACAGCAAGGCTTCAGGAGGGTCAGAAAAAAGAAGTGTTTTCCTGGACAGCTTCATGCCTTTCCCTCCTTGTTGCCTTCTCCTTTCTGGTCCAACATCCATCCATCTTGAGTCAATCCCATTTGCCTGTTTGGAGGCCTACAGTTAACATAAAGGAGTCCCGAGTCTCTCTCTCTTGTGAATCCTTGAATTCATTCATATCAGTTGACCAGTAGGAAATGTGGTCTTGATTACTGGCAGTGAGAGGTATGGACTCAGGCTTCCCCTTCTATTTTCAGTTTAACGCAAAAGGATTGTATTAAGCAACTTTTATGCTGCACAGACAACTCCAGGGGAGAGAAGGAGTGAGAAGAATTAAAACAATCACTGATGATACGGGAATAGAATAATTCACCTTAGGGAAGCTGAGTTTTATTTGTTTGGAATCACTGATGGGCTTCTTTGGGATGGAAAGGTTGGCAGCCCCTACTCCTTCTGCATTACCTAGAATGAGAGAGTCAAATTAAGCAAGAGCTGAATTTCTGTGCACATTAAGGTTACCAGGAGACGGGGTGGGGAGGGGATTAACATGCAGTAAGAGAGAGAGAGGAAAGAAACGCCAGGAAAAGGGAACGAAGAGAAACTCCAGCCAATTACACGGTCTCAGAAACCTCCTCTTGTGAAGAATCGCTGATAGAGTTCTAGAAACAGTAATTCCCAATACTTTATTTTGATATGATTCCTTTCTCATATGCTATAATAGCCTAGAATATTCAGAGATTGGTGAAAACACTGAGGTACTTCTCCCACCATGTCCAATGTAGGCTCAACGAGTCTTATTTATATGTTAAAGGAAAGATTACAGCAGAAGACTCTAAGATAGGGGACAAAAACGTGCAAGCCTTCAGGAATTAGGTAGGCTGTGTCAACGTATGAATCGGCTCTTAAGAGTCAAAGCGGAATGGTGGAATAAGGGGACCTGTCCAACTGGGCTGTCAGTCACCCAAAGGAATTCACATTGTCAATTTAAGAGGAAACCTGAATGGGCCAAACAAAACAAGATCAAGGAGTTGGTTCAGTATGATAGCTGGCAAGTTTGAGGTTTGTTCTGTGAGGGGAACCCCCAGGAACAGGTGTTTGTGTTATACAACTTTTATTTGTTGAGTACAAATTCGTTCTTTCCTCTCTCGTTGATGTGGATGTAAAGCTACAGAGAGACATGTTGCTATAATTAAGTCAATGAGATAAAGCAATGGCATCTTTCAATTAAACACCACCCTAGCTTTAGGTCCCCGATGCCTTTGGAACGCTTTTTTTTTTAAAGATTTATTTATTTATTTCTCTCCCCACCCCACCCGCATTTCCAGTTGACTGTTCTCTGTGCCCGTTTGCTGCATCGTCTTCTCGGTCTGCTTCTGTTGTTGTCAGCAGCACGGGAATCTGTGTCTCTTCCTGTTGCGTCATCTTGCTGTGTCAGCTCTCCGTGTGGGTGGCGCCATTCCTGGGCAGGCTGCGCTTTCTTTCGCGCTGGGCGGCTCTCCTTACGGGGCGCACTCCTTATGCATGGGGCTTCCCCACGCGGGTGACACCCCTGCGTGGCACGGCACTCCTTGCGCACATCAGCACTGTGCATGGGCCAGTTCCACACGGGTCAAGGAGGCCCCGGGTTTGAACCGTGGACTTACCATATGGTAGACGGACGGCCTAACCACTGGGCCAAGTCTGCTTCCCGCCTTTGGAACTTTGACCTCTAGGTTTTTGATGAGTCTAGAGTTGCAAATCACAGCATCTGATTTCTCAGGAGAAAGCATATCCGCTTGCTACTGCTTAATTTGATCTGGCCACTGGTAATGTTTTTGGATTTCTAAGAGCAAAAGAGTTCCAAGAGATAATTTCAGCAGAAGCCTTTTCACATAGTGCTGATTTCTTGGTTGCTGGATATTTGTGTATAGGAGAAAATGCATTTCAAATAAATTCTTTGAAAATATGTTAAATTATGAGTAGGTGATCATTTGTAATAAATTACGCAAACTATGTAAAATTTACAACAAAGTTAATCTGAAGTATACGTGATGAAATAAATAAGTACCTGTGGTAGATTGCAGAAATGGCCACCATCCTCCACCCCTTTCTGTTAACCCTTTGCAATGTGACTTCGAGTTAAGAGGTAGCGTCTCTTTCCATCGTTGAATCTGGGCTGTCCTCGCGATTTGCTTTAGTCAGTGGAGTGCAATTGCAGTAACGTGGTGGATTCTGAACTTAGGTCTTAACTGGCAGCTTCCTCTTTCCCTCTTGGAACTCTGCCATGCTGTCATGTGAACAAATCTGGGCTAGCCTGCTGGATGATGAGAACATGTGTTCCAGTTGTCTCTATCGCCCCAACTGACAGCTAACCAGTCACTGGAAGCAGAGCTGCCCATCTGGCCAGCAGTCAGCTGCAAACACGCGAGTGAGCCCAGCTAAGAAGAACCATGCAGCTGAGCCCAGCACGGGCTGCTAACCCACAGAATCAGGAATTAAATATTTGTTGTTTTAAGCCCTGTGTTTTGGGGTAGTTTGATATAAAAGTATCTGATACAGGATTGCTCATGATATTTAGGAATGGACAATAGTTTATGCAAAAATTTGTATCACTATTACTTTAAAGTAACAAGACCAGAGCTGAAATGACATTTTTAGGTTTCATTTCTCACATTAGTTCCCTAGTATCTGTCATCAACCTAGTGTCTTCCATTTAATCCAATAAACACACACACAAACGTATAACACAGACATTTAAGGACAACGTGCTTAGGCCTGACTTTTCAACAGCCGGGCTTCCCATATGCTACTTGCTAGTGCTCCACAGCTCAGGGTCACTATTAACTCCCCAACCCTCCACCTAAGTATTCCTCCTTCCTGGCCTTTTGCATCAGTAAGGGTCTAGTCAGAAAAACAGAAATCACAGTTACTTTAACAGAGAGAATTTGGTCTAGGGAATTGGTTAAACAAGTATCGTGTAACTTAAAAGGGAAAAAAGGGAACACTGCAGGGAGCACACCCCAAGGGCTAAGAAGACAAAGGGACAGAGGTTGATGTTATCAGAAATGGGAAGCTTAGAGGAGGAGCTTGGTTGTTGTTGGGACCCACACCCCAGAGGAAAGACCACCGCCTGGGTGCTGCTGGTACTTCTGAAGGGCTGCAGTGAGGCTACTTCTGGGAGTGCTGGAAGAAGCTGGAAACTGGAACCTACTGGTCCCGGAACCAACTGCTGCCGATGGGGTAAGAGCTGGAGTGTACTGACAGCAATAGTAAGCAAACAGGAAGGAACAAGTCTCTTCTCCCCCTTCCTACCTCTTATTGGTAGAACCTAAAAGGAATCATTCACCTAGTAAAGAAAAGTCATGGCTGCAAAGGCCCAGCACAAGTACCACAAAACAGATTATAAAAATGGGTTTGGGGAAGCGGATGTGGCTCAAGCAGTTGGGCTCCCCTCTACCATATAGGAGGTCCAGGGTTTGATGCCCAGGGCCTCCAGGTGAAGGCAAGCTAACCCACACATCAAGGTGGGCCACACAGAGTGCCAGCCCATGCGGGAGTGCCACCCCACACAGGAATGCCATCCTGCTCAGGAGTGCCAGCTGACGTGGAGAGCTGGTACAGCAAGATGATGCAACAAGAGACACAGAGGAGAGAAAATAGGAAGACATAGCAAAACAGGAAGCTGAAGTGGTGCAAGAGAATGATCAGCTCTCTCCCACTTCAGAAGGCCCCAGGATTGATTCCCAGAGCCACCTAATGTGAATACAAGCAGACACAGAAGAACACACAGCGAATGGACACAGAGAACAGACAATAGGGGGTGGGGAGGGGGAGAATGTGTGTGTGTAAATAAATAAATAAATCTTTTTAAAAAAATGGGTTTGGAGCTAAAATACAATAGCTTAGTAATTGGCATTAACCCAACTTTATTTTCAAGAAGCCATGAGCATGGTTTTCTTTTCTTTTCTCTATGCTACCATGGGTGTCCTGGATGTGAAGCAGCAGAAACTCCAAGCACAAAGATAATAGTTTAAAACTTTGGCATGAATACATGAGTCGGAGGCTGTAATGCCTCCTTTGTGTTAGCTGCTATACTGAGCAATTTTTATGTTTATCTTCTCACAACACCCGTCTGAGGAAGAAGATAATATCTTCTAATATCAGTGTCCATTCAGAAAAAAGAAATTCACCTAGGTATAGGTACTTCAAAACGGGGGAATTTAATACAGAAAATAGGTTACAAAAGTTGGAAGGTCTGGAGGAGAAAAACGGGGAAGGTGACACTGCCCAGAGCCTGTCAGGTATGCCTCACTACCAAGATTGACAGAGCACCACTGCTGCACCTTGTGACTGGTAGAAACTCTACGACTGTTCTGAGCAGGAATCATGGATGCTGCTCCCTGAGTGGCTACTGCAACCACGGCCTCAGTTATAGTGACCACTGTGACTGCGGCAGGAGCCCATAGTCACCGGCTATGTGGCTGTAAAAATCATCACTATTTCAGGAATCCGAACCAGTTCAGGCCATTTCTGGACCCTGAAGCGGAAAACAGCTTCTTTCTTCCAATCTT
This sequence comes from Dasypus novemcinctus, assembly GCF_030445035.2. Classification (NCBI taxonomy): domain Eukaryota; kingdom Metazoa; phylum Chordata; class Mammalia; order Cingulata; family Dasypodidae; genus Dasypus; species Dasypus novemcinctus. The sequence continues at coordinate 6,725,752 of NC_080676.1, read as the reverse complement.
TCTTCCAGTCTCCATCCAGTGACCCCCTTTGGTGAACTCTAGCAAAAGTCAAGTGGCAAGAGAGTTTGGGAAATGTAGTTTTCAAGCTTCTAGCCATGGCAGTATAGAGGAGTATGGAAGAGAAGAGTGGAGCTGAGTCAAAGATAAGTATCTGGCACAGTCTACCCCTTTGGCTACTCAGCACCTGTATATATCCTTCTACCCTTTTAAACTTTCACATGACAACAACATCAACGAATTCATGCTTCCACTTAATATGATGCAGCTATTCCTGTACAGATACTTTCATCCTCTTCCTGAAAGGGGAAATACAAAGCCTGATGGGCTATCCATCTCTGGTATGCACCTCAATTGGCTCAATCTGGGATTTTGTTCATTTTCCTTGGTCTAACAGCTCTACAATCCATTTCCAAATACATTACTTGGGATTTGCCAATATAAATTAACAAAACCTTGTAATTATTTAGCTATTTAAAGCTGCATCCTAGAAGGCCAGATTTTAAGTATTTTCCCTGGGAGTTACTGGAATCTGATTTTTGTTATGGGTCTGGAGACCATGTGCTGAGACCAGCTCAGCAATAGGTTTGCACGAAGGGAAGGTGACGCAGAACTTTATAATATAAAGGACAGAGAGAAAGACACAAGAGAGGAGATCAAGATGGGACCAGAGGACTCACAGCTTCTGGAACTGAGAGCCTCGACCCTAGTTTTCACATCCGATTTATTTCGGAACCAACAAGCAGCTGTTTGTTATTTCAACATTTACAGTAATATGGTGTAGGCCATACAAAGTTCAAATGCCTCCTTACGCAAACATTTTTTTGTACTGACCAGACAGTGTTCCACCTAGTCAAGGACAGGTGTTCCTAAGCCTGCACTTTTTGTCTGCATTATGGAAATATTTCAACTCTAAACCATGTTCCTACTGTTTTCCCACAACAATTCCCCCTTTTTGTTTTTGCAATGCAGTGATGATGCATTTGGCGATTTCTTGCTGCTTGAAGGGCCTTTTACAATGAACACATATAATGGTTTTGAACTAAGTGAGCGATGAAAGAGTTTTAGTGTTCCAACAATATAATAAATTTCATTAACGTAAGAAAACATTGTACTTTATCAATTACAGTAGATGGCATAATTTTGTTTTACCCAACTAAACAACATTTAAGAATTGGATAGAGTAGCCAGGACCTTACAACTTGTCCCAGTTGTTTGCCTATTCCAGGCCCTTAAGATACCACTGTCTCTGATGTTTCTTAGTAGGGTCACTGCCAAAGGTTTCTTCTCTGCAGTCAGATTCATTGAAATCAGGCCAGGGCAGAAAGCCTTGAAAAACTGCGAAAGTCCATTGTTGACCTTTTCACACAGTTTTTGCACTTTTGCATTCATTCAGGTTTGTTTCACTTTTACAAGACACATTTTTTTCACTGAATGCTACCACAATCTTGCTACATGCATACTAGTTCTGTCCCACATATCTCCATTTCTTATTATACAAAACTAACCATTTTATTTTAGGACAAAATATACCTTATTAACATGTCAGTTGGCATTCCCACAAACTTTTTACTTTTTTCAATATTCACTTAACTTTTACATCTTTCCTTTTATCCTATGAAGAAAAACAAACTATTCATTTCAATTTAAGCAAGAATTCTATTAATCAAGATTTACAACTATAGAGATCTCATTAACATTTTAAACTTAGGTAATAATACAAGCACTTAATTTTTTGGCCATTTGAATAGAGCTCTTTCAGAACCTTTTATTTATCAAATTATATCACCATCTGGAGGCATCAAAATATACACTGACAATGAAAAATCACAAAAACCATTACAGCACACACTGCAACAATTACAACACACACTGACATTGAACAAACACAAAAGCAGTTCTTTCTTCCATTCTTGCTTTCTTTTCTTTTTCTTGTCTTTCTTTTGTTTGATCAGTTAATGTAAAGCCACTCTAGCCTATAAACCTTCTTGCATGCTTAAACACTTTTTGTAAGAATAATAGCAAAAGCATATATGTCAGGCAAAGACTCAATCCTGATATAAGATGTAACTGAGCATCTCCGGGTATGGGAGGGGGAGAGGGAGTCGGTGGAGGGGAAGCTGATTTTCTCGAGTCAGTTAATAAAGGAGCTGAAGGCAAGACAATGGGAGGAATTTCCTCACATTCTCTATCTTCATCCTCTTTTGTCTCTAAGGATTCTAAAACAGATTTCATTATAATCAAAGTGGGCCAAATAGTAATAGGGAGCAGAACACCTCCTACAAGTAATTTTTCTAACTCTTTTCCTACTTTTTCCCAGTCTCCTAATTCTAAACTGCCTATTGCTAGGAATCATGAGCAATATTGCTCTATAACCTGTAAGAGTTCCGAAATACAAGGCTCAGTGACCTTAGCTCCTTTAGCTTTGAGAAGTTGTTTCAAGAGACATACATACAGGTAATATTTTGTTGATCTGTCTCCGTTTCCCATCGTAACCCTACTAGAATACCAAGCGTGTCTTTACTCACCGAGGACTTGGAAAGACTTCTAAACCACTTGGGGCTCTGCGCTGTGACAACACCTTTAATTTGACTCTTCTTCCCCTCAGGCCCCACGTTGGGCACCAGTTGCTGAGACCAGCTCAGCAATAGGTTTGCACAAAGGGAAGGCAATGCAGAACTTTACGAAATAAAGGACAGAGAGAAAGACACAAGAGAGGAGATCAAGATGGGACCAGAAGACTCACAGCTTCTGGAACTGAGAGCTTCGACCCTAGTTTCCACATCCGATTTATTTAGGAACCAACAAGCAGCTGTTTGTTATTTCAACATTTACAATAATAAAGTATAGGTCATACAAAGTTCAAATGCCTCCTTATGCACATGTTTTTTTGTGCTGACCAGTGTTCCATCTAGTCAAGGCCAGGTGTTCCTAAGCCTGCACTTTTTGTCTGCATTATGGAAATGTTTCAACTTCAAACCGTGTTCCTACTGTTTTCCCACAACAACCATGAGAGGTAGAGAGAGTGACTCTTGAGAAGAATCTGCATCCCCTTGCAAGGTAAAGTTAATAACAGGGTCTTCTTGCAAGAGAAGACTGTTTTTTTCAGATGGGGAGGAAGGACTGCTTCTATTGCAAACGGGGCTCAGGAATCAGGAGTTTCTCAGATTTAAGTGAATCCATCCAGATGTCTACATTCTAGTTTTCAGATTACCACTTGTTCCAAATCAGTTTCCTAACTCCCGTTAAGAGACCTGATGAGTTCATGGATTCAAATCACATTGCAATTCTGCAATTACAATCTTTTACAAAAGATAAAATGTGGACCTATATCAGTCTTGTGACTAAAAAGAGATTCCTTTAGTGCCATAAGAGGAGCTCTCTGGTTCTCAGTGCTCTGGTTCCCTTGCCTGTATAATAGTGATAATAAAACTCCCTACCTCACATATTTGGTGTGAAGAATAAACGAGTTAGGGAAACGGATGTGGCTCAACCAATTGGACTCCTGTCTACCATATAGGGGATCCAGGGTTCGATGCCCAGGGCCTCCTGGTGAGGGCAAGTTGGCCCACATGGCAAGCTGGCCCATGCAGAGTGCTGGCCCATGCGGGAACACCGCCCTGTACAGGAGTGACCCCTGCATGGGAATGCCACCCAGCGTGGGAAGCCACCTCGTGCAGGAGTGCCGGCCATTGCTGAGAGCTAGCACAGCAAGATGATGCAACAAAAGACACAGAGGAGAGAAAATAAGAAGATGTAGCAGAACTGGGAGCTGAGGTGGCGCAAGAGAGTAATTGCCTCTCTCCCACTCTGGAAGGTCCCAGGATCAGTTCCTGGAGTCACCTAATGAGAATACAAGCAGACACAGAAGAACACACAGCGAATGGACACAAAGAGCAGCCAACATGGGGGAACGGGGGCAGGGGGTGAGAATTAAATAAAATAAATCTAAAAATATAAATAAATAAATGAGTAAATCCATGTGAAGTTTGTAGAATAGTGCCTGGTACCAAGAAAATGCTCAATAAATCTAGTTTTTATTCTTATTATATTTAATTACATTTGATTTCTCAATGACTTCTAAAAATGAAGCATGATCTTCAATGTTTTTCTCAAAACTGATGGTATCTCTCAAGGGCTCTCAGTAGATATGGCTACAAAAACTTTTCTTTTTTAAAATTTTTTTTGGTCTTTATATTTTTTAATGTTATATTAAAAAAATATGAGGTCCCCATATACTCCCCATTCCCCTCACCCCACTCCTGCCACATCAACAACCTCTTTCATCATCATGGGACATTCATTGCATTTGGTGAGTACATTTTTGAGCACTGCTGCACCTTGTGGATAATGGTTTATATTATAGGTTACACTTTCCCCCAGTCCACCCAGTGGTCCATGGCAGGACATACAATGTCCAGCAACTTTCCCTGCAGTACCACCCAGGACAACTCCAAGTCTAAAAGGCAAGGGAGGGGGAGTGGATGTAGCTCAGTGGTTGAGTGCCTGCTTCTCACGTACGAGAGCCTGGATTTATTCCCCCATACTTCCTAAAAAAAAAAAAAAGACACGGGAGGATCCAAATGTTCTAAAGAGAAAGCAGCAGCTTGAGGAAGAAGGAGTTCTGGAATGAAGGTGAATGTCTGTCATGGAGTGAGGGAGCTCCAGGGGACAGGGAGAGCTGTGGGCTGAGGCCATACCTGTGCACAGTCTGGGCTGAGAAAACTGAGAAGGCTACCTGCTTCCTGGGCAACACAGGCGGGCTCTGGCATTAGATGCTGAAGAGACAGGGGAGAACTAGGAAGCTAAGCCATATCTTCAGGCATCCTGGCCAAGGTAAGTTCTAGAATAAAGGGCTAGGGGAACTGGAGGGCCTTAGGAGGTATCCTCAGGCAGTGCAAGGGAGCCCTGGGACTCTGCATATAGCAGGCATGGTCTATACCTTGTTCTCTCATTCTTTCACTCAACAGCTATTTATTGAATAACAGCTTCGATGGCTAACTGAGATGGGCTGGGCTCTCAGAGTTAAAGGGCTCCCTGCTGGTAGTTGGCATTCTGCAAGGTCTGGGCCTCCTGGTGGGACTAGTGACCTAAAAAACTCACACCACTGCATCTTTAGACTAATGCTGAGATTATTATTGATAGGGGTTTAAAAAGAATAACATCTTCCATTCATCCAGCACCTCATCTGTGTTCAGCCCACTCCACTGACGTCTTCTTACTCAGTCCGCGCAATGATCTCAGGAGATGGGTTCTAATATTTGAACCACTTTTCAGATAAAGAAATGGACATGCAGAGTGGTTAGAATAACTTGCCCCATCGCATGGGAAGATTCTGAATGGGGATTCCTATTTCCACTAAGGGATGCAAGGGAAAAGCCTAATTTTCTCAAGTCATAACAACTCTCCAAGGAATCCCCAAGTCTTCAAGGGGTAGCAGAGGAAGCAGGAGTGAGATCAGGTTGGTGAAAATTTGGCTGGAGTTGTCAGTCCACTGACTGATGGGGAAAGAACTGGGCAACACTCTTAATTATCCAGAGGAGGTTTTGCCGTCTTTGAGAGCTTTTGTCTGAACACGTTTTTTGTAAAGGACTAGAAAATATCTGAAACATTGCTCTAACTGGCTTTCCCTGGAAAGTCCGGTGGCCTCTGCTTTTAACCTGGTAGAAAACCTGAAATGCACCAAACTTGCTGGGAAGAGACGGGCCACAGCGGAGTCTGGCCCTCGCCCCAGGTTAGGGACACTGCTCTCCGCCGGTCCTCCGTCTGCTTTATTATTCATGGTACCTGGCCGATCGCACAGATAGGGTTAGGGAGGTCAGAGCAACATTAATATGTTGAATTGGGAGATAGCACGGACTGGAGATGGAACCTGTCACACCAGAGTGATTCTCATTGAGGGGGTCTGATTTGATATTAATATTAATTCGGTGTTTCTTTCTATCTTCAAGAATTCGTCCTCCCCAGATAGGAGAATGCCTGGATGCCAGCCTCATGTAAAGCGGTCGTTTACCTTGGGTTTTCTAGTGGCGTTGGGACTGCTGAGGGCAGGGGAGGATCAGGGTTGTGGACAGGCTTTAGCGCGAGGCTCTACCACGATACCTGGGAGGACAGGCGCGGCGCCATTAGTGGAAAGTAGGCAGGTTTCACATTTCTGCCCAACTGCATAGTTTCCAAGTATGTCTAGCTGCTCAAAAGCACAGGAGCTTATACCCAGGGATACGCCAGCAGAGTTATCACCCCACCCCCAACCTTCACTCCAGTTTAAACAATGATCCTTACTTAACCTGAGTTTTAAAAGCTAGAGTGCCTGAGCCCCGGCCAGGCTGAGTCAGAATCACTGAGGCTGGCCTGGCCGCAGGGGTGTTACCCCCATGTGATTCTAATCTGCCTCCAGGATTGCAACAGCTTTGAAATCTCTTCAAATGAAGCAAAGGAGAAAAGGAGATGGAGCCCCAAGTACCCAGCACCTTCTAACACTTCCCCTCCCTTCTCCCAAGGCTACGATAACGGGCTCTTCTGAGCAGGTGTGAGAAGCTGACTTCTGGCTTGAAGTCTCATGCTGAGAGGCTTTTCCACTTCCTCCACCATGAGTTCTCCAAACTGAGTGTGCGTCAGAGTCTCCTGGAGGGCTCGTTCAAAACGGAGCTTCCAAATTCCGTGGGTCAGGAGCGGCGCCCGAGAATCTGCCTGTCTGACCAGTTCCCAGGGGTTGCGGACGCTTCAGTCTGGGGACCACACTTGGAGGACTCCTGCCCGACACCGAGGAAAGCTTCAGCCGGTTCAGTTATGAGATGGTGTGAGCTGTACCACAGCTGCTCTGGTTGGCTCTTCCCACGGATGAAATCCTGTACTCGCCCGGCCGCTGGCCATGCTGCTTGGCTTAGGGCTCGAGCGGTGAGCGGGCTTGTCGGCGGTGAATGCCCGTGTTTGCCACGGAAGGCCCAGCCCAGGGTCCTCAGATCACCCGAGGAAACGGCAGCTGCAGGAATCTGCTTAGAAACAAATGTTGTCGCTGAAGGGATAAACCAAGACCCTGCCCTTGGACTCAAGGTTGCTCCAAGACTGTCGGCTGCCCAAGGGTAGGGCCGTGCTCATTCCCCCTCGATGCCCAGCTCAGACCCTGGGGAAAGGTTTGCCGAGGGAGATTGTCCGCCTGTGCCCTCCTCAGCCAGAGCCTAGCTCTGTCCACATTCCTAGGCTCTGCTGACACGAAGCAGAGCTGGCCCCTGATTATAATCAGGAAGTCAACAGCCTCGCATCGAGGCCATCGATGTCTGGTTGTGGCTTCTCTGGGCTTCCCCACGTGGTCCCCAGCAATTACACAAGGCCACTTTTTTTTTTTTTTCCTTTGGGTAACGGGGTCTGGAGATTGAACCCGGGACCTTGTATGTGGGGAACCAGTGCTCAACCATCCACTGAGCCACATCGGCACCCTTGAGTTGGTTTTTTCGTTTGTTTTGCTTGTTGCTTGTTTTTTTTTTTTTTCTAGGAGGCATCAGGAATTGGACCCAGGACCTCCCATATGGGCAGCAGGCGTGGGAGCCACCTCCACTTGCAAGACCACGCGTCTTATTCTGGCCGACAGTCTGTTCGGAGACGTGGCATGGTCACTTCCCGCTGAGGCAGCAGAGAGCCCTTTCCAGCCTTCCCAGTCCTTTTCCTGCTGTCGTGGAGACTGAGCCTCCAGGAAGAGAGTCTGGATCGAGGGTCACTCATGAGGCACAACCACCTGGACCCAGTGAGACATAGCGTGTGCTGCGCTCTCCATCCTAATTTAGCTTGGCTCTAGGACTCGAGATTTTTTTCAGCTCAGAGTGCCGTTGTCTTCAACTTCTCGGCCAAAGGCCTGAGGTGTTGCCTTCTGGGTTTTAGATTCAACCTGAGGACCAATCAGGAACATTTTGCTGCTCCATCAAAAGGGGAAACAATGTGAAGTTATCGTTTGTCCTGTTGTGTAATGATTGCTTGCTGGGAAGGGTGAATGAGGCTTAATGTGTTGTTTTTTCCCTCCGGCATTTTCATATTATACTGAGAGGGAGGAGGGTAGTAGAGAAGAGGAGGGGAGGGGAGGGGAGAGGGAAAGAGAACTTTTTCTGGATTAAGGAAATTTAAGGCATCAATGATCACATGGCTATGTAGAGAAGGATTGTAGGGATGAGGAAACTTCTTGACACACCTATAATTTATACACTTATTTGTAAGAGTTGCCTTGAAGGTAAACTTCTCTTGGCAGGGTTCTTCTAAAAACAAGAAGTGGATGCCATGTTTAAGGCAAAACCAGTCCATACTGTTTTCTTTTCTCTAATCTGGCAAGGTAGCTACTAGCCTGATTTTGCAGAGGAGGTCTCTTTGCCTGGAGAGGTGAGGCAACTTGCCCAAGGTCACACGGCTAGCAGGTGCAGGGCCAGGAGTGCCACCTTGGCCTGCCCATCTCCAAGACCAGTGCTTTTGCAGGGCATGTGCTGGCAGTGGTTGCTCATCTCTGGACAAAACCTAAAGCTCCCAAGCACACCCCCCTGTCTGCAGTTCCTGGCAGAGGACGTAGCTGCATCCCGTCCTGTGGTCCAGAACCTTCCTAGCCTGAGCAAAAGCCCCCAAATCCCACTCAACAACTCCTCCAACTGTTGTCCTGATTTCCTTGGACTCAGAATGTACCAGAACAGGAGCCCTCTGCCTCCTTCCTCTCTCTGCCACCCAAGGCTCCCGAGGAGAGGCTCCACGTGGTGTGCCAGGGGCTACAGCTGTGCCGAGAGGCTGGTCCCTGCCCTCAACCCCAGGCCTTTTAAATGGCTACAGGCATTTTGGGGTGTACATATACATTTGGAGTGTACATTCACTCTGAATGTAGAGATCAGTTTAGGAAAAATTGACTTTATTAATTAATCTCATTCAATAACAAGACCTGCCTTTCCATTTATTCAATATTTTTCATTGTTTATCTTCAGAAATAAGGTAAAACACTTTTCTTCATCTTTGTCTTTCACATTTATTTCAAAGTTTATTCCTTTTTTGGGAGGTAGGGACTAGAGGATGATTTGGTCACAATATAAATGGAATATTTTCATTTTAAAGTTATTTTCTAATTGGCTATTATTTGGATATAGGAAAACGATTGATTTGTAAAATATTAATATTGTAACCATTCATCATATTAAATTCTCCCTCAGTTTCTAACAGTTTTCAGTTTATTCTCTTGGGTTTTCCATAAATACAATAATAGAATATAAAAATAGTGATACTGTTGACTATTCTAAAGGAAAGTCTTCCAGTGTTTCACATTAAGCATGATATTGGCTTAAGAAGTATGTGTGTATGTATGCACATTTGCATATACACATGCACACATGTAACTGCACATTAAGGAAGTTAAAGAAGCTTTGAACTATATATTTTATTAAGAATTTTATTGTAATGCATATTGAATTTTATGAAATGTCTTTCTATTGATCAAATTCTATCAAGATGATCATTGTTTTCCTCATTTGATTTATTAATACTATGAATTATGTGAAAAGATATTCTAATATTGAACTTCTCTTGCATTCCTGAATGAATCCTACTGGTTCATGTTTTTTTTGTTGTTGTTAAATAGTATAATCTTTTTTTTTAATTAATTTTTAACGAAACTTTAGATTACATAAATGTTACATCAAAAATACAGGGGATTCCCATATACCCCATCCCCACGCCTTCCCACACAATCCCCCATTAACAACACCATCATTAGTGTGGCTCGTTAGTTACAATTGGTGAACACATTTTGAAGCACTGCTACTAACTATGGTCTATAGGTTACATTATGGTTTATACTTCGCACTGCACAATTTTATAGGTTTTGACAAAATGTATAATGGCCTATATCTGTCATTGCAATATCATGCAGAACAATTCCAATGTCTCAAAAATGCCCTATTACACCTATCGTTCCCCCTTGATTCCCTCAGAAGCGCTGTGACCACTGTCTTTATATCAACGTTACAAGTTCTTCCACTACTAGAACACTAATGAAATAAGAAGTCTGCTTTGGTGCATAGTTGCATTCCCCCTGTATGTTTGCTCATTCCTCAGTTTTGAGGATTTTGGGATGGTGGTGCCGACTGTGCTTCCAATTGAGAGGGAGATTCGATCCCATGAGGCAGGTGGATGTAACTGTCTTGCTTGCAGTTGTAGATCCTTTCTGTTTTTTGGGATGGGCATTGTCCATCACCATCCTTTTCTGAGTTGTCCAGGGCAAGCCTGATTAACTGGTTTGGGCTGCAACTCTGCTGAGATTCAGGACTCAACAGGCATATGAACAGCCCAAAGACTAAGTTTCTGGGACATACATATAATGAGTATAGTGCTACTTATAGGCCAAATAAAAGGGGCAGAAGAATCATGTGTAGGAAAATGATAAATGAGTCTAACTCTGATATGTTGGGGAGATAGGTTATCACATATTCCAAGGTAAGGTCCACTGATGGGATGCTGATTTCCTGGGGTTGTCTGTCCTGCCTATAATGTCTGGATGCCTCTAGAGCCCTCAGGAGCATCCCTGCTTGAGGCATTGTTTACTGTGGCAGTCAGTGAGATCCTTCTGAATCATGCATAAGTGTAACCTCTGGAATGACCTCCTGATTCACTTTGAAATCTCTTAGCCATAAAATGTCATTTATATTTAATATCTTCCCTTTTTTGTCAAGATCTTTTTCCAAATGCATTGTTAGTTGACACTTGTCAATACTCCCTTGATACCAGGAAGGCCCATCCCTGGGAGTTATGTCCACACTGGGGAAAGGCAGTGAATTTACCATGCTGAGTTTGGCTCAGAGAAAGGCCACATTTGAGCAACAAGGAGGCTTTCAGGAGGTAACTCTTAGGCAATTTAGGCTAGGTTTCAATTTCACAAGAATAAGGTTCATAAATACAAGCATCGATATCAAAGGCCTCATGTATGTATCTGTCCTCCTTTGGTAGGCACTGCCCATGTACTCTAGAGATTCTTGCCACTCTACTAGAGAATGTAGCAGGACTTCCCAGGATGGGAATACAGTATTCTGTCAGTTATTATGTGAGTCTCCACCCACTGAGACAGCACCCCACGACCCCATGAACACATTCATATTCCATAGAGACCTGCTCCAGGTGCACCCCTCCCACCACTTCCCCCCAACACTGACAACCTGCACCAGTGATCCTCCCCTGCCACAGCTGCAACCTTTCTGCAATCCAAAACCTCTCCTTGTTGTTCATGGGTTTTTCATTTAAAGAATTACTGAATTCCATTTGCTAATATTTTACCCAAGACTTGTATGTCACCATTCATAGAATGATTAGTCTGTATTTTGTGTGTGCATGTGCGCTATTTTCCCACCTCCTTTATTAAAAGAATTTGGAAGCATAGCTGGTCATGAATTGTCACGAGTGAAGAATAGGGGTGGATGTTCTGGTTCTGGGAATGACATGTCTGGAGAACTAGTCACATAGCAGCATGGTGTGCATTTGTGTGACAGTGTGTGTATGTGTGTGGTGTGAAACTCAGGCACAAAAGTACTACTAGAGCTAAACGGGTAGTTCTGGATTGCCATTGAGTGGACAGACGTCATGTGAGAGAGGGCACCGTATTTCTTGTTTGTGATGGTAAGACCGAATGAACTGAGATCTCGAAATTCTTTATTTCACCTGCCTATCAGGAAGAATCATTTGTGCCTGCACCCCCAGATGTTTGTTCATTTATTTCTAAATGATAATAGGTATACCTGTAGCTGTATATATAAAATCATCAAGAAGTGTTTATCAAGGTCAATGAAATTTTATGAAGTATTAATACTATATTATGTCTATACACTGGGCACATGTGACCCCATAACATACCAGGCCAAAGTGGCTAGTAAGTGAAGGCACCTCTGTTGACCCCCGTGGGGCATTCAGTCTCTTCTGTCAGGCACCCATGGGAATCTTACATGCCAAGTGGACCCAGTGGGGTACCAGTGTCAATACATAATTAAATATTAGTAAAGGTTCTTTATTTTTTATATTTTTAATTAAATTAAATAGAGATTTTTAAAATCACTAACTTATGTTGACTTCTTCCTATCAGGATAGTTTAAATAAAGGCTCTAATATGTTCTCGCATTACCTAAATAGACTCCCCTGCCTTCATCAGTTTGGAGAAAGACCTAGGGAGCCAAAGAGGGTCATGAGAGATGACATTTGAGATGGAGTAGCTGGAGGTGGGACTGGTGGCCAGTCCAAAGGCAGGAGGACCAGTGTGGGGGCCGAGAACCCAGGAGGGGACAGTCACCAGGGGGACAGAGAGCAGGGGCCAGAGGGGACTGAAGAGATGGTGGCCGTTGGGTGTGGATGAGTCCTGGCTTTTGCATCAGGGTACTGTGCAGCAGGGATGTCTCTCACCTAGGATGGTAGAGGAGAAATTTGTGAGGGAAATGATGACTTTTTTTTAATTAATTTTTTTATTTAAAAAATATATGAAGATATTACATTAAAAAATAAGGGATTCCCATATGCCCCTCCTCCCTCTCCCACACTTTCCCACATCAACAACACCCCTCATTAGTGTGGCACATTTGTCACAATTGATGAACACACTTGGAAGCATTGCTACAAACATGGACTACAATTTACATTATAGCATATACTCTGTCCTGCATGACCCCGCAAGTTATGACAAAATATACAATGGCCTGTATCTCTCACTGCAGTGTTATGTAGGACAGCTCCAATGTCCCGAAAATGCGCCCATGTTACACCTATTCTTCCCTCTGCCGTCCCTCAGAACCTCTGTGGCCACTGCCTTTATATGAATGATAAGAGTTCTTCCATTGCTGGAATAATAATGTCTATAGTAGAAATGATGACTTTTGAACCCAATGAGTTGGAGGGGCTTATGGAATGTCTAGGCTGCTGTGTCCAGCAGGCAGGTAGATGTGGCCAAACTCTCACTTTCCAGCTCCGTGGGCCTGTTTCTTCCAGAAACCTGAGGATTCTCAATAACCGAGATATTATTTTCATTTCTGACTCAGCCAATATAAAACAGTTCATAGTTTAAAAATAACTCTTCACACAAGGCTACTATTTTATTTACTCATTTGACTAACAAGTATTACATTTTCTGAGCAAACAAAGAGGAAATTTGGGGATATCTGGTTTTTTTTTGAACAATAAGAGATATAGATATTTGAAAAAATTATTTGAAATAATTCTATGCATCTTTTATTCCAGTAAATAAGCAACTGTCTTTTGGATTTCAGGATAAAGAAAAGGCATTGATGGAGGTAAGTATTTGTACGGGGGGCATGGAATGGGGAAGTGGAGTTGCCTTTGGGTGGGGCTTTGCGGGCTTGGGGGGGGCTGGGGATGGGAGGATGGGTAGTGTTGCCCAGGAAGTTGGGGGGAGTGTGCGGCAATGTGCGAGAATGAGGGATCGTCGGGTGTTTGGTTGGGAGTGTAATGCTGAGAAAACTTTTTTGGAAATGTAATAAGGAAGGTTTCCTATTTGAGATGCTTGAGGGGGATGGTCTGGCATGGGACGGGCTCCTGGGGAGTGTGTGGGTGCTCATTTTGCCATAGTGGGTTGTATCATTGGACAGACACCCATATAATGAGAGTGAAGGTGTACCCACATCCTGGGGAGGACTGATGTTCTCAAATAGAGGGAATTGTATCTCTCGAGAGAAATGGTGGCTCCCAGAGCATTAGGGCAGCTGAGCAAGTCAAGCCCTCGACACTGTGGCAAGTATCTCTGAACATGGCCCTTCAAGTAATGAAGATTGACTGTCACTGTGGGCCCTAAGGGGAGGGGGAAAGAGGTATTGAATAGATGGAATCAATGTAACTGTGTGGGCAATAGAAGTGTTCCACAAGTGTACGCAAGGATGGATATAAGATATGTTAAATTACACCAAAAATACATAGGGGCTGATAGGCTAAAATGTAAATCATAATGTAAAACATAAGATAACTAAAAATTGAGGAAATTGTATAGTCTAAAATATAAACCACAATGTAAACCCAAATGTTACCTTATTTGAAAGCTATTATCTCAATATCTGTACATCAGTTTCAGTAAATATAATATGAATATGTAAAAAGATTATCGCTGTGTAAGGGAAAAGGGTTTTATGTTGGATATGTGGGAGTACTGTATACTGTATATATGAATTACTGTGATCTAAAACTTTCATGAAGATAAGCTTAATAATTAGGAAAAAAAAGAGAAAGATAGGATGTAGACACCGAGGAAAAGACAGAAGTAGTTGCCTTGCCAATTTGCATACAGGGCAACACTTATTGCAGTGATGGAAGGCAAAACATCAAAAACAAAGCTTTTGCATTTTTAAATTTTTTGATACCCCAATTTATTTTTGCCTTAATTTTTCTAAATTAATATGTATTCTATATCTAACCTTTAAATTCATCACTATATTCCATTTTAGTATTAATGGAACCTGGCAATATATTGGGCTTCACTTTTGAAGAAGTTTTGGATCACAGAGAGGTTCAACAATGGCTGGGGAGGAATACTGGTGTGGGATGTTATTGACAGGGGACACATGGTTGGCAGGGAGTCCTATGGGGCATATATCCAGGGTACATAAAAGTGTTTGGATATTTTCATAGTGGTTACAATTAAAAACAACAACTGAGGGAGTGCTGGGTTCCTAGCTGGGGGAGCTCTATCACAGTCCCTGGGGGAACAGCAACAATCCCCTGAGTCCAATGGTGGGGACAAAGAAGGAAGGAAGGTCCAGCAGTGAGCCCTTGATACTAATGACTATGCTTGTGAGCCTGTGCACTTGAAATAAGAACAAGGCCTAGAGCTGCAGGGTGCCTAAGAGTTACCTCCTGAGAGCCTCCATGTTGCTCAACTGTGGCCAGTCTTGAAGCCAAACTCAGCATGTAAATGTGTTGCCTTCCCCCCAGCGTGGGACATGACTCCCGGGGATGAGCCTCCCTGGTGCCGAGGGATTACTACCAAGTACCAGCTGATGATGTAAATAGAAAATGACCTTGAATAAAAGGGTCAAATTGGACCAGCAGAATATCTCACTCTACATATAATACCAGGAGTTAAAAATGCTTTTTGACCTGAAGAAAAGGGGGAAATGGAAAGGACAAATGAGTTTATATGGCTTTGAGTCTCCAAAAAGAGCCGGGAGATTATCAGAGGGGTTGTCCTTATGCACACCTCAGCAGAGTCCCAGTGACAGATAAAGTAGATACAACCCCAGGTATTGGTTCTACTGAGGGCTACAGAGACCCACAGGTTCTATGGTCATGGCAGATGGAGTTCAGTGCCATGTCAGTTGGCCCCACTTTGGAGTTTGTGTTTCTGTGTGATGGAACTGGACTCAGATGTAATCTTTGTCCACAAGTCTCTCCTGTTACTTTTACCAGAACTGTAGGTGGTGCTGGAGTTTAATGTATACCCAGGGGACCTGAATCTCTGGACTGACCATGTGATAGCCATGCCCTGAGCCTCAACAGACTTGCAACTCCTACACTCTGGTTTATTGGACTTACCCCACTCAGCTAACATGGAGGTGAAGAAGGTCAACCACCACACCAGGGAGCCAAGACAGCCTGCAACTGAAAGCAGGAGAATTGCATCCAGCACCCATCTGGAATCTAAGCCCCCTCTTGATATAGATGTGGAGTGGACACGGCCATTCTAAGGTCCACAGGACAAAGGAGTAGAGTATGGATTAGAGTGGACATACTGATATTCTATTCATGAACTATTGGGTTTAGTAATTGAAGAAAATGTGGCATTGGTGTAGAGAAAGTGGCCATGGTGACTGCTGGGGGTAGGGAGTAGGAGGAAGAGATGAGATGTGGGGGCGTTTTTGGGACTTGGACCTGAGTGGTGCTGCAGGGACAGTTACTGGACATTGTATGTCCTCCCATGGCCCACTGGGTGGAATGTGGGAGAGTGAGGGCTATGATGTGGACCATTGACCATGGGGTGCAGTGGTGCTCGGAGATGTATTCACCAAATGCAATGGGTGTCTCATGATGATGGAGGAGATTGTTGTTATGGGGGGAGGAGTGGGGTGAGGGGGATGGGGGGTATATGGGGACCTCATATTTTTTTAATGTAATATTAAAAAAATAAATAAAGACAAAAAAGAAAAGAAAAGAAAAGAAAAGGCATTGAAAGGAATTGAAAAAAATAAAACCAAAATTTTAAAAAGCAAAAAACAAATGGATATCCAAATTGGTGTTCTAATTGACATCCTTAAAAAAATTAGGAGAAGAAGGCCATAAGTAAAAAGAATTCTAGGAGGACAAGAATGAGCTCTTGGAAATGAAAATCATTTTTGTCAAAATAAAAAATCCAATAGATGTGTTAGAAAAATGAAATGGAGAAAATATTCTAGAAAGGAGAACAGAAAGACAGTGAGATTGAAAATTTGAGAGAAATAATACCGTAGGCCCAACGTCTGATCAACAGCTGAAATAGTACTCAGACAGAAGACAGCAGAGAAAATTATTCTACAACTACAATGAAATGTTCCAAAGCTAAAGGACTGAAGTAGAGATGTTTCTTTAAAATCACACTAAATAGTCAAAATAATGAATTTTAAAACAGCTCACATCAAGGACTATTATCATGAATTTTAGAACTCAGGGATAAAAGCCAGTCCTTAAAGCATCTAGAGCAGAAAGGAAAGGACCATCTACTAAGGAATGGGGATCCCAATGGCAGCAAACTTCTCAACAGTCATAGTTGTACTAGAAGATGGGGCAGTGTCTTCAAAATTATGAGAGAAAATTACTTTTGACCTAGAATTCTATATTCAGCCAAACTATCAGTCAAACATGAGGAAAATGAAGACATTTTCATACTTGCAAAGATGCCCATAGCTTCTCTTCTTAGGATGTCTTGAGTAAAACCAGGATTGAATCAAGACAAGAAGTAAGAGGATGCAGGAAAAGGAGAGTCAGCCAAGCAGCGTGATGGAGGAAAGTTCCTTGAGAGCCCTGGGCAGCAGGAACAGAAGCAAGAGTACACATCTGCGAGAAGGGCATCTTTAGGAAGAAGGGAGACTCACTTCAATACTCGATGTGATGAAGCATTTGGGAATCATAAAGGCAAGCTGATGACCAAAAGACAGCAGGCAATTAGGAAGGCAGTTAGAGACTTCAGACAGAACAAAACATATACAAGAGAGCAAGGGTGGTTGTGGTGCACTCTTTTGCTTTGCAGAGAACACATTTCCTGGGTCAGAATGATCCAAACTACTGATTTGACAAAAATAGGGAGGTAACTACATTGGGAGGATGTGGACAGGTGGGATGGGCGGCATAAGAGAATTAAATAACCACTCATCTAAACACCATAATCCATAGATAATGTCAACAGTGCATGAACCAAGAAAGAGTAGTAGAAGCACATTATCTGGAGAAGGAGAAGAAATCAGCAGAAGCAAAAGCTCAAAGGTGTTAAAAAGGCAGGCATATGGAAAGCAAGAAGGGGTGGGAAGGGCTAGGATAAAGGGCCATTGTTCCCCCTTTTTTTATAAAATGTATTTCATTAACCATGTGCATGTATTACATTGTGAAAATAAAGCAAATAATAAAAAACAACTCAAGCCGAGATATGAGAAAAGCAACCTGTAACTGGCATTTTGAAGCCAATTTATTGGGGATTAAGACAGCTGGACTATATAATTGTAGATGCTTTTTAAAATTCTCATATCCTATGACAAATGAAAAATGGCTTCCTTAGAAAAAAAGATGAACTGTACTTGGCAGAAATGAGCTTCTATCATTTTCAGAAGAAAATTCATTGTTCATTATGAGAATACTTGCAGGGTGTCTCTATCAGCTTACAACCTGAGTTGTTGAACTTAAAATTTAACAGTTTTTTAAAACTTTAAAAAGACCATGAAAAGCCTTTATAATGTTGTAAATTCCAACCTGGGGGGGAGGCATGAAGTCCATACAAATTCTGGATTTCCTCAGCTTCAAGTAAATCAGCATGTAAATCCTTAAATATCAAGATGAATCTAAAAGTGAAAGGCTTTCACCTTTGTAGAAAAAGCAAGTTGAGCAGAACGTAGATCAACATGAAAGGGATTTTAAATTCCACCCAGTATGTGCACATACCCAGAATGGCCCCGAAGGGGTTAGGGTTATCCAAGAAGTTGCTGTAGGCGGGCAGGTTGAGCAGGAGTAGATGTCCTTCTTGACTCCAAAGCAGCACTAATGAGCAAAGAGCTTTTCTGCTTAACTCTGGCAGTGAGCAAATGACCAAATGGTTCTTCCTTTAACAAAGTTTCTACCCTGGAGCCTCCTACTGTAGAACATGCATCAGGTTATCCTACGACCATCCACAAATCTGTGCAAGGAAGTTATATCTCTGGACTTCCAATAGTCAGTGGCTGTCACAAGCTCAGGTTACCACAGAGAAGAGACCTCAAGCGATGATGATGCATGGTAATAACATGGTATGGGTACATGGGGCAGCCAATCAGATGTGTTTCCAAAGCAGCTCACCCGATTTCCCAAGTTTCAATGATTTGAAGGAATCAACAAGTTAAGGTACAGAAAACAGATTTGAGAAGAACTCTCTGTTTCTGTTTTCCAAAGAAGGATTCTCCAAGCTGGATCATGATTCGAAGAGGGAGGCTGAATCTCCAGGTTCTTGGTAAAGATTCTTGGGGAGACAAATGCATTTTAGGAATACCTGGGTGCAGATGTTGTGACCAGAGGTTGTGCAGGAAAGGAAAAATATTCATATTCTACTAGAGGGCTTAGCTGTGATGGTTTTTAAATGGTTATAACAATGGAAACATAGACTATTAATCTATTCAAGAGTAAGATGAATTCTACCGAGAGGCTCATGGATGGGAGGGTAGGTGTATATGGTTAGGCAGGGAGGAGGAAAGAGACCTGAATCCCCATCTCTTCTAAAAAGAGAGCAATAAATCCTCATTGTCGATAGGGAGAAGTCAACAAATAATGCCTGAATCTGAAAAATCGTTCATCAGTGGTAGTTTGGAGCTATGTACCCTGAAAACATGTTCTTAAGTTTAATCCATTCCTATGGGGGTGGACCTATTGTAAGTAGGACCTTTTGATGAGGTTGCATCACTTAAGGTGTGGCCCAGCCGAATCAGGACGGGTCTTAATCCTCTTACTGGAGTCCTTTATAAATAAAATGAAACCCAGACAGAGAAAAAGAAATGGGCAGCAAGAAGCTGAAGGTCAGCAGAATCCAGAAGAGAAGGGAGAAGTCCAGAGAGCCCACCATGTGCATTGCCACGAGACGGAGCAGCCAGGACCAAGGATCGCAGCAGGCAGCCCCAGTCTTCCGGAAGAAAGTATCACCTTCATGATGCTGTGATTTGGACTGCTAGCCTCAAAACCCTGGGTTGGCAAATTCCTGTAGTTTAAGCCAATCCATTGCATGGTATTTGCTTTCGTAATGAGGAAACTAAAACAATGAGTGATACAGACATGTTATTTAGAAACAGAGAGGTAAGTCCTAAAAGAATCAGCTGAAACAGGAGAAAGTCGTTGCCCGTGGGAAGGCAGTTTAAACTTTGGGCATCTATCACTTTGATTTAAAAAATTATAAAGAGAAAAGAAAATCACATTGGCCCAATTTCATTTGTCCTACAGTAATGTATAGAAAAGGCATCAGCCATACGTACAAGAATATTAACTGCAATAGCAATAAAATAACATCCATCAGTTAATACTTCGGCAAGAAAGTTCATGCAGTAAGAGTTTACTGAGCACATACTATGTGACAGGCATTGCGAATAATGACAGGCAAGGTCCTAGCCCTCATAGATTTTATATCCCAGTAGCAGAGACAGAAAAACACATAAACAATGAAATAAATTAGATTATTTCCTATATAATATTGAGTGTTTTAAAGAAAGTAAAGTACAATGAGCTAGAGAGTAAGGAATGATTATTTGGGTGGTCAGGGAAGCCCTCTCTAAAGAAGTGAGTTTCGAACTCCAAACTGAGCAATGAAGAGGCAGAGGGAAAGGGCCCTGAGGCAGGAATAAGCGTGGGGGTTTGAGGAATGGTCAGGAGGTCAGTGTGCCCTGGGTTGTGTGAGCAAAGAGAAGAGAGCATGTGGGGAAGCGCATGAGGCAGGCAGGCTTTGCTCTAAGTTTGATGGGAAGCCTTGGCTGGTTATAAGCAGAGCAGTGACAGGATCTGATGTATACTTACAAACAATCAGTCTGGTTGCTGGGTAAATGTTGGTGTGGGGCAGGGGACCGAAAGGGGAGACAAGATATGGCACAGAAATTTCATTTAGAAATTCTTGCAGGATTTGGGAAAGGGTAGAGGCCTTGGAGAGTAAAGGACAGATTTGGATTGGGAATCAATTTAAGTGGCGCTCTCAAGGGCAGCTGACAAGAGTTCAGTGGGGGAATCTTGGAGAGAGAGGGGTGAAGGGAAGGAATTCTACTTCTGCATTCCGTCTCCCTAAATTTCCAGACTCCCTTTGACATATGTGAACAGGAGCTCCGGTCAGGGGTAGCTGAGGGACCTGAGTGATTATGCAGGGAATAAAGACTTGCCAAATTGCTTTAAACTCAGCCCATCTCCATCCTGGCTTTCACCACACTTGACATGAACATGTAACTGAGCTTGTAAATAACTGTGCTTGGAGGCAGAGCTGGGAATTACGCCCCTCTAGACAGCTATTCTGAGGCTGAGAGAATAGGGCTCACTCGCTGTAATGCTATGCATTAAAAAGCACTTATGCTGCTAAAACCAGCATTAGAATTGCACATAAACATTGCTGTCATGCTCTCAATGGGACTCTGGAGTCCAAGTGGGACTCTCCGAGTCTGCAGAGGGGGAGAAAAGCTATCTCAGGCAGCGAGATGATCTCTCCCCTATGGCCCGCCAAGCACTGCCACCTCCCCCCTGCAGAGAACCCTCTCCATCTGTGGGGAGAAAAACGAGCTTATTTCCCAGCCCAGATGAAGCTGGGCCCACAGTCCCTGGAGATGATGGGACTTTGAGAAAAGAGAAATGAAACCAAGCCAAGAAGGCACATTCATCCAGAGCCACAGGAGGGGAGTGTCCCGGTGCTCTTGGGAGTCCCACCCAGCCCCAGCACGCTGCCCTGCACGTGGCGAGCTGTCGGTGATGGCGTGCTGAATGAATGAATGAGCGAATGACTGAATGTGAGACCCACGTGTTTCCAAAGGTCTAATCTCACTAGCCCTTTATTCATCCAGTCTCTCTTTAAGAAACCAATGGCTCTGCTGGGCCAAGTCTCCACAAATGGCCTTTGGGATAAAGGAGAGCAGTGGCACCTGCCCATGAATTAGTGCTGCATTCGTACTGCATCCAATCCCATTTATTCATTCCCTAATGTGATCTGAAGTCTAGAATTACCCATGACCAAAATCAGAAGGAAGTGAATCAAGATCAAGTAGTCACCTGGAGTCTCCCTACTGGACCAAAGGCCTACCCAGGGAAATAATTGCTGGGATTAGCTGGCTGTCGCAGGATAATTGCCAACTCTCAAATGTACTTGGTTCCTGAAGCAGTGAAAGGAGAGTTCTGAAACCTCAAGTGCCACGCTGGGGGGGGGGGGGGGAAGAGATCTTGGGCTAGGACTGCTGCCCTGGTGTGCGGCCAGCCTTTATTCACTGTGTCTCTTTCCCCACCTATGACAAGGAATCAAATTACTCCCAGTCTTGCAAGGATGCTACAAGGATAAGTAAGTCGATATATAAGGGCACTCTACTTTAGGTCCTAAGTATGTGACACACATAGAAGAGAAAAAACAATAGTTAAAACAGAAAGTATCTGAACCCCTGATATAGCTGTCCTAGGTCTCAGCACTAAACAGCCCTTCACTGGGCTCATTGACTTTTAGTGCCATGCAGATTCTTATTTAATGTATAGTTTTAAGTTACTTATATATGACTCCAAGACAAATTAAAAGCAACCTTCCTTAAGAAAAAGGCCCGATGTTAGCTAGAAAAGAGACGGAAAGCTCAAGCAAAACTCAGACCCAACCTTATCTGACCTTGTACAGTGCGAATGGGGTCATGTTTTGTTTCTGTATCTCAAAGAGATACAGAAGGTAAAAATAAATGAATAAATAAAGGAAGAAAAAAGAAAAGAATGCAGAAAATTATATCATCCCTTGGAAATATCAAGACAAATTTAAATTATGTCTCTAGTCTTCCCTTCCTGAAGACAAAAAAAAAAAAGTCAAACTTTTCAGAAATGTAGCCATAAAAAGGTCTAAAGCAAAAAGTCCTAGGCATTTCCATGGGGTACTGGAAATGTTCTCTGTCTTGATCTAGATGATGATTACAGGGAGATATACCACCATAAAAAATAATTGAGCCATTTGTTTAATATCTGTGTACTTACTATATGTATATTATACATCAGTTAGAAAATATCTTTGACAATGAGGGATTAAATTCTGGAAAAATTCATTTACATGGAACATCTTATTTCCCAATGTTTCTAGGTAAATTAAAAAATCACTTTATTTCTCATACATATTAATAGTAAAAGTAGCTACCACTGATGGTGCATTTTCCAAGTGTCAGGTTTTACGCAAATCACTTCGTATCCAACTCATTTAAGCTTTACAAATTCCATGTTCTTAATGGATAATTGAGGTTCAGAGAGGCTAATGTTTAAGAAGTATAGAAAAGGAAACTGATTGTGGCTTGTCTCTGAATCATTGTACCCCATATCTATAGTTCATTGTCAGGAATATGGTAGGAACTCAACAGATACCTGTGAAATGAAATTATTTTGTCCAATGTCACATAACTAATATTTGAAGATTCAGGTCTGGATCTTGAGTCTGACACCAAAGTTCATATTCTTTTTTTTTTTGAAGATTTATTTATTTATTTAATTCCCCCCCTCCCCTGGTTGTCTGTTCTTGGTGTCTATTTGCTACGTCTTGTTTCTTTGTCCGCTTCTGTTGTCGTCAGTGGCACGGGAAGTGTGGGCGGCGCCATTCCTGGGCAGGCTGCTCTTTCTTTTCACGCTGGGCGGCTCTCTTCACGGGGCGCACTCCTTGCACGTGGGGCTCCCCCACGCGGGGGACACCCTTGCGTGGCACGGCACTCCTTGCGCGCATCAGCACTGCGCATGGCCAGCTCCACACGGGTCAAGGAGGCCCGGGGTTTGAACCGCGGACCTCCCATGTGGTAGACGGACGCCCTAACCACTGGGCCAAAGTCCGTTTCCCCAAAGTTCATATTCTTAACCATTCTGTGATTATTCCATATTAAATAAAACACTTGAGTTTCTATAATAGCCTAAAACCACTGTAAATCAACTTTAAGAACTGAGGTATAGCAAACCTACGTGAAAGTGTGTAAAACGTATCTATCCGCACAGTTTAAAGAAGAAGAAGAAAAGGAACACCCAGTTTGACACCCCCCCCCAGTTAAGAAATAGCACATCATCAGTACTTCAGGAGCCTTGTGTCCCCTTGCTCCATGGCACCTCCCTCCCCACATCCCCTGAAGGAACCACTCCTGGATTCTGTGTCCACCAACCCCTTGACTTTCAACATTGTTTGAACACATGTTCAAACCATAGAGTACTTTGCTTTGCCTGTTTTTGAACTATATAAATACAAATGACTTTTTCACTACTCCTACGATGGTCATTGAGTCATCCAGTCCATTAGTTTCTCTACATTCTTCTAATTCATCATTCCACTTACATGTCATATTTTAAAAATATATTAGCAACCCTCTTTCTGATATCATCATCTCCTTGGTTTCTTTCTCTCTTTCCTGAGCCTATTCAGTAGGGTGCTTGTGGGGTTGAAAGAGATGCACATATTTGGCTCTTGTGAGCCATAAAAGCCAGCTCCAGCACATCACTGAATCTATTATATATATCTTCAACCTTGGATAAATCTCATTAAACATTTTCTCCCAATGGTACTTGAGTATTCTTATGCTTAGTTAACATCACAGTAATTCATTGTTCAAACTCAACTGAAAATCAGAGAGCTAAGGGATCTTTGATATATTCCATACAGGTCAGTATTTTCAGGGCAGAGAACAGAGTGGAGGAAGGTAGAGAGTGGATCTGGAAGAGCAAATGGAAGATATCCAGCCCAAGTCACACCTTTGCTCCACAGCATCCTTTTTTTTTTTTTTAAAAAAAAAAAGATACATAGATCACACAAAATGTTACATTAAAAAATGTAAGAGGTTCCCATATATCCCACTCCCCACCCGCCCACCCCATTCCTGCTATATCAACAACCTCTTTCATCACTGTGGCACATTCATTGCATTTGATGAACACATTTTGGAGCACTGCTACACAGCATGGACTATAGTTTACACTTTAGTTTACACTCTCCCCCAGTCCATTCAGTGGGTTATGGCTGGATATATAATGTCCTGCATCTGTCCCTGCAATATCATTCAGGACAACTCCAAGTCCCAAAAATGCCCCCATCACACTTCTTCTTCCCTCTTCCTGTCCTCAGCAACTCCCATGGCCACCGTCTCCACATCAATGATACAATTTTTCCCATTGCTAGAGTCACAGTAGTTCTATAGTAGAATACCAGTAAGTCCACTCTAATCTATATTTTATTCCTCCATCCTGCAGACCTTGGGACACAGCATCCATTCTTGATCTTCCTTCAGGTGAAAGTTCACAGCTCTGACACTCAAAATCCCATCCAGTACATATCACCATAGAGTGATGCCAATTTGGTCATACTCCCTCCTGAAACAAAATAGTGGTCCCCACCAAGTTCTTCATATTTGGTAGCTGGGGATGTGTGGACAAGCAATCAATGAACATAGAACATACCTTCCACAGTCCTTATTTCTGTAGCTGGTCCCGAGATCCATGTTGCTAATCAAAGACGCCTTCTTCAACCATCCAGTCCATGTTCTCTACCTCTGCCAGCACCTTGGATGATGGAGTTCTTTACTTGACTGGGTGACCAATGAGTCCTTGATGGTTGCCATGGTTTTCCTTTGACGAGGACTAATGTGCAAGGGAGAATTAAGAAGTGGTTCCAGACAATCCCTTGTTCCGAGTATAGTCCTATCTGCTGTCTTTGTGTAGCAGGAATCCAATTCCCCCTCCTGGTAACTGGGATCAGTCATACTAGTTAGTATAGTGAACTTTTCCTTTCTGCTTTAATATGTCAGTGGTATGGGGAGTTCCAAATATCAAGGGAGAGATCTCTGCTTTCAATTAGTCATTACTTTGTGTTGTCTAATGGAAACATCCATTTCATAGACACCAGGATCTTCAAAGCCACGAAGATTGAGCAGGAAGTGAAAATTCTTTGAATGGGTTATTATATGTATTAGGGAATGGAATCATTCATACCTCTACCTCTTTGTTTCTAGACTTATGCATTCTAACTGTGGAGGAGGCCACTCCATATATCTGTGGCTGTTCTAAGGCCAATACCACATCCTGGCCTTACAGGAAATGGTCTCCCAGCTGGCACCATAACTGAATATTCATCGGATCATTCAAGATTTTCTTCAGTCCACATATATAAGGATGATGGGGCTTGTAAACCGTATGGGCCTGAGCCCATGGGCACGCTTCCAATGCCTAAAATCCACTCTGCGTTTGGAGCCAAGGTTGAGCAGGTTACTAAAGCATTTGGTCCATGAATGGGTGATGCTGTTAGGGGATGAAAATCTGTATGCATATATGTGTCTATCCTTTGAAGACAAAGTTATGTCCACTCGGTGATGGAAAAATGTCAGTATAATCAACCTGCTTTCAGATGGCCTCTGCCATTGGGCACTCAGCAGCCATGGGAGCCAGATCAGCCTTAGACAAGAGGGATCCCTCTTGTCACATTGTTCATGGCCCACTAGACAACCGTCAGGGTATCTGGGGAAAGAGGCTGCCTGATATCCACAAGATGAGTCTTTTGTCTACCTGATTCAGAGCATCCTCCTTACATCTTGCCTCCATTCCACAGGCCTCTCCCCAAGAAACCCTTGTCACTGATTGTATAATCTTATTCTCTCAAGTCCTGGCAGACTATCTAACCCATGAGCCACAGCCTATGAACATGGGCCAGATGTGTCTTGAAGTTCTGCCAAACAGAAGGATTTCCTTTCTCCACTATCTGTTGCACAGCAGCTGTCTACCACGTAATGTGCAGATTGTCTGTAAACCAGGCCTGAATTTCTTCCTCTGTTATCTGGTCACAGGCAACTCCTCACAAGCCATGGTTGAGAGCTAAGGGAGAAGTAGTGAAGCAGCAGGAGCAGGTACCATGGAGGCCTGAGTCACCTGCTTGTGCAATTTACTTGAGCCTTTCAGGCAGTTTGGGCTTCAACACTTGTACTATTCCTGCGTTGTAACAGAAGGCTGCTGCGCAGGTCTTGTTTTGTGGTTTGGTGGGTCAGAAAGGACCTAGTTCATGACGGCAGTATGGGTAATGTGGTCACTTGGTGTCACACTTGATATCAATCATTCAGTCTCTACTAAAGCTGTATTAGAAAGGGTTCCCCAGAGAAACCACGCTGACAGGGTGTGCATATAGAGATGTACATAAATATTAAGAGATTTATTATAGGGATTGACTCGCATGACCTGGAGATTGGTAAATCCAGATTCCATAGGACAGGCTGCAAGTTGGGGACTCAGCTGAAGGTTTTAATAAATTCCCCAGGAGAAGCTGGCTGTCTAAAGTAGAAGTAGGAATTCTTTCTGACGGCCAAAATCACAAGTTTTCCCTTTAAGGCCTTCAACTGCTTGGATGAGACTTCTCTCACTGCTGAAGGCAGTCTTCGTTGCTTATAGATGTAATCAACCATAGACGTAATCAACTGAGTAATGACTTAAATCCACAAAATACCCTCACAGAAATGATCAGGCCAGTGCCTGCTTGGCCAAACAAACAACTGGATACCATAACCTAACTAATTTGACCTAGGAACTTAATCATCAAAAAGGCCAAAAGCAGTTTTTCAAGTAGAGAAAAGTTCTTGGGAGAAGAGGGCACAGACTTTAAAATACTAGAGGCTGGGGAGCAGATGTAGTTCAAGTGGTTGAGCACCTGCTTCCCCTGTACGAGGTCCTGGGTTTGAGCTCTGGTACTTTTAAAAAACAAAACAAACAAATGGAAACAACGCAACTCTCTTTGGGAAACTGATGGAGCTCGGTGGTTGAGCACCTGCTTCCCATGTGCGAGGTCCTGGGTTCAATCCCCTGTATCTTCTAAAAATAAATCCTAGGGGCCTATACTATGATTCTTCTGCTGGGATTTGCCAGAGGCTCTGTGTAGCATTTGTGCCATAGATAATTTCAATAGACACTTTCAATGCCATTATATCGGCTAAATGATAAGGCCCAAACATCAGGAAAGTTTGCATCTCAACCTGATCCTACTTCAGAGTCTTTGTCCCTCTGGATCACTTCTCAAAACCAACAGCCTTAGGATTACTCAGGAAATAGGCCAGAACAGCATGCCCAAAGGAGGTCCGTGTTAATTACAAATACAGAGAGTAAGCCTTGGGCATCCTTGTTCCAGGAGGGTAGAGCAAGGGGCACCAACTTGTTTCTCTAACTTTAACTTTAGAGGGCTTATACCAATATGCCTGATCCCTGGACCCCTATAAACCTCACTGATGTGGAAAGCCCTTGAACTTTTATGGGATTGCTCACTTCCTCACTGGCATATGAGTCATGCCAAGGAATCTAGGGTTCTTGCTATGTATCACGCTGTCATTAACATAATAAGGCAGGGTGGTGTTCCGTGGGCCATCAATATGATCAGACTCCCTCCACTCTTTAGCTCCTGTGCCAGGTGGCTCAGGGACTGGTCTAAGAGGCTGCTGCTTCCCTGGGCCTCAGCTTGGCACAAGGCATGAGTCTTCTCTACTCCTTTCTCTCCAAACTTAAAGAAGGGTCAGTCAGGCTCAGCCCGAGGTGGGAGGGGTAAGTGTGGGTAAAGCAGATCAGAGGGTCTTTTATTGTCAGCTGTGGATGTAGGAAAAAACTGGTTCTGTGAGTGCACAGCTGACTCTTTCTGCCTTATACCCAGTCAAGTTGTTTTTCAATTTACTAGCCATAATTTGCTGCCATTGTTCATCTGGTTTTATGGTGACCCCCTTGTCCCAAAGCAGTTTGTGGGACATTGTCTGAGTTGACTGGAATAAGGGAAAGTCCCTCAGGGTGCAAGAGCAGAAATTCAATGAGTGCAGAGAAGGGTGGGAGTGGCAGGGAGCACATCAATTAACTCTTTGAAATATTATCCGTGCCCTCTCTTTCATTTCCACATCAACCTCCAGGGACTGCCCTCTTTCTCTTTCCTGTCTTCAGCCAAACTTGGTGAAATCTCTTCAGTTCCTCACCTGCCACTCATGCTTCAACGCACTCCAGTCTGACAGCCTCACAATCACTCTACCGAAAGTCTCCCTCAGATTCAACTACAACCTCTGTGTCTCCCAGGGAAGGTTTCAGTCCTTGTCTTAGCTGCCCTTTTTGCATCATTCGTCCAGTGCGTATTGGTGTTGGGTGGTCTCTGTTTGCCCCTCCAGATCCGTTCTTCATCCTTTCCACCCTGCACTGTGCCCAGGATGCTGGCTTCTAAGGATTCCACCAGCCAGGCTCCCAGACCTTCTGACATGGCTTGGTTTGGCCAATGAAAGTCCAGGCAGGAATTCAGAAGGAGGGAGAAGAGAAAGGTCCGGGTATATATTATATTCCCTGTCTTTTCCCCCACCAGGCTGCAGCTTGGCAATGGCTGGGCAGCTACCACCCTCCTGGGTCAGGTATGCACTCTGTCCCCATCCCCCTTCCAGTCTAGGAGTAGTCAGACCAACCTTCTACTGCTGTCCTGGGGTGCTGTATCATCCCTCATCGGTTTCCCTTAACCTTCCTCATCCCTTTACAAATAATCCTTCCCTTAAACCCCTTAATCATCTCTTTTTAATGTGCCAACACTATATTGATTTCCTCTTTCTTGCAACACACTCTTCACTTGGTTTCCCTGATGCCTCGCTCTACTGCTTTCTTCGCACCTTTCTGACCACCCTTCTGTCTCCTCGGCAGCCTCCTCCTATGTCATGAAACTATACACTTTGGAATTCCCAATGCCTCAGTCCTCAGCCCTCTTTTCTTCCTACAGTATTCCCTTCCAAGGCACTTTTCTAAACCCACGTCTTCAATAACTTCCTCTAGGTCAATGACTCATAAGGATGTATCTTCAATGTAGACCTGTCCTCTGAGCTCCAACACATATATTCCATACATCATACTTCCATTCACTAAATCATTGAATGTTTTTGAGAGTCTATTGTGTTCCAGGCACAAACTCCACTTGACCAAATTTAATCTATGATCTCTTGCCCACCCCACCCCAACTCTCTTTTTCTTCCAGTTGCTCTACTCTGGAGAAAGGTGACAACACCGTCCATCAATTCTCACAACTAGGAATCTGGGAGGCATCTGGGGCATTTCCATTTTTCTCATTCCTCATAAGTACCTTGTCATCAAACCCCATCAAATCATCTCCAAAACAGCTCCTGAATTTTACCAATTCTTTCCTTTAAGACCACCACCCCAGCCCAGGCCGTCAAGCTTTCAAACATGTACAGCGCTAATTGCAGAAGACTTCTCTCTTGTTCCCATCTCCAAAAAGGAGTGAACTTTCTACAACACAAATCCAATCATGCTACATCCAGCTGCTGCTTAGAATCCTCAAAGGCCTTCTGGCTTCTCTAAAAGTAAAGATTAAAACCTTGGCTTGGCTTACAAAGCCTTGCATGGCTCACCTCCTGCTACCTCTCCAGCCTCACCTCGAACCACACCTTTCCAGCACCCTCTTCTCTAGCTCCCCTGGCCTTCCTTCCATTCCTGGACTTGACATGCTTCCTCCTGCCTTGCTTAGAAGTCTCTCCCCACTCAACAGTAAACTCTTATTTACCTTTCATCTCTCAAATAAAATGTCACTTCCTCAGAGATGTCTTCCCTGGCCCCTCTTTCAAAATTAGATCACCCTCTTATCAACTCTCAAGGAGCAGGGCCCTCTTCCTCACAGCACTGATCCCAGTTATAATTTTATGTTTGTATGTGTGTTGTTTTGAATACTAGACTGTAACTATATGTGCAGGGAGGGGCAGCACGTGTGCTCTCCAAGATGACAGACACCAGTGCCTGGCACAGGGCTGGTGCTCAGTAAATAATTGCAAAATGAAAGGGTAAAGGAAGAAGATAGTTGACAATGAGGTATAGTAAGAATAAAATCGAGGCTTACATCAGTGTTGTTTCCCCCTTAATACAGTTCCTCAGAGGCTTTGGAGAAAGTTGGGTGGTTCAAAATATGCTGGTCCCAGGAAATAACCACTTCAAGCCCAAGGGATGACTCTGAGTGACGTTCCCACAGCTAACCCAATAGCCAGTCCCCAAATCCTCAAATATTTTGTCCTTTAATCTCCCAAAGATATACTATATTGGCAAGAAATGTATATTACTTAAGGATTTAATCCCCTCCCTCGATTTTATTTAATTAGAGCAATAAAACATAGCTTTACTCACTACAATTTAAATTAGAATTCCTTTAGAGCAAGATTTGAAGAAATGAAATTATCAAGCTATGATCAGACACTATTTCATGAATCCTTGACTACATAGTATCAATCACAACTTGGCCTCATTTATTTACCTTCAAGACTCAAACAAGCATTCCCTCAATGTCTTCATTTGCCCATGTGCATGAAGGACAACTGTGGCCAACTCCATCTCAGAGACCTTGGAAGCCAACCTCACGATGCTCTCTCACCTCTAATTTGACTTCCTTCTCACTTAATCAGATAAATAAAAGTTTCCTTCCTAGGAGTCCCAATTGTGAATGAGAACTAGCATTTATTGAGTACTGACTATGTTCCAGGCACTGTCCAGGGCACATTACACAGATTTTTCTCCATTAACCCTTCAAATAAGTTTTTAAGGTAGGTATGATTATCATCTCCATTTTCCAGATGGGGAAACTGAGGCACAGAAACTTACTGCTATAACTAGCCTAAAACCTTATTCCTGGGCCAAAAGTTAATCCCAGAAACCATTGCTCTGGAGTTTTTGCTCTTAACCATTAACTCTGAGTTCTTGTATCCTTCATGATGGAAAGATGGAGTTTTCCACTCTTTTGCTTTAACTGTAAGTTTTTTTTTTGAGACATTCCTGAGCTGTGTAGCAATGTCTCAGTAAATCCAGCCCATCAAGGGATGAATAATAGTAACGTACACAAAAACAGAGAAGTCGTGATGGACAAACTGCTGTTGAACATTTAATTGATGAAATATAAATTAAGACTAAACAACTGTGGGAACTAAGGTTGTATACCCTGATCAAGTGCAAACAAAGAAGGATAGATTTGGGAGGTGGAAGAGATGGTAGGAGGAAAAATAAGAAGGCTAATTTCCTCTACTTCTAGAACAATGTATCATTCAAGGCTATCTAAAATTTAAAGCATTTGTCCCAAGTTCAGGAATTTCTTCTGTATCATTTTGGTTTCTCTTTTCTTCTTGAAATTGAATTAAATTGTAGTGCAATATATATTTTCTTAAAATTAGTAGATAGCATTGCTTTATTTTTATACAATTATTTCTCATGCTCATTCTCTCTCTCTCACGCATGCACACACGTATGCACGCACAGAGAAGCATCCAAAAGGAGGTTTACCCATATCAACAATGGCTATTCTGAGTGGTAGAGTTTGGGAAGATTTTCCTCTAAAACCACAGTTCCATTATCACAGTTAATAAAATGAACAACACCTTAACATCATTTAAGACCCAATCCATTGGCAAATTTCTCCAACTCTCCCCAAAATGGTTTATTCAACCCTGGATCCAAATAAGGACTATACATTGCGTTTCATTGTTAGGTCTGCTAAGTCTCTTTTAATGTTTTCCTTAATAATTTGCTGAAGAGGCCAGGCCAGGGGTCTCCTTAGGATGCACTACCTTCTGGATTTTTGATAGCCCGTTCTATCATTTCACTTGTTGCCCTATTTCTTGTATTCTGGTACATTGGAAGTTATAACGAAAGGCTTGTTTAGATTCCAGCTAAAAGGTTTTGGCAAGAATATGTCAGAGCTGGTGTAGCCCTTCATCTGCCTCCCTGCAGAAAGCACGCACCACCTGCTTGTGCCTTATTAGTGCGGCCGAGACAGATCGCTGAGTTAAGGTGGAAATAACCCAATCCTTCCATTGTAAAGTTAGACTTTCCCTCTTGTGACGGGGAAGTAGTCTGTAGGGGATTTGGCACCAAAAAATTATCTCCTAATAGTTTTAGTATCCATCAATGATCCATGCCTGAATTGCTTATTTTATCAGGGTTGCAAAGTAGTGCTTTTCTATAAATTCATCTATTATTTATTAGCTGGTGTTTTACTGTAAAGGAGAACGTTCTTTCATCATTTGGGGCTGCCTGAAATTTGACTTCATCTGGAAAGGCAGGGAGAAGGCTTAATTCTTTCCTGTCAATTACAAAATTTACAAATAAGGAGCTGGCATAATATCCTTTTCTGATGGTGGCAAGTGATTTTGTGGGGCTTTCTCTCTTTTGAATATCATGATAACCTCATGGATTTTTATATATTCAACTTACAGTTATGTCTTATTTGATGCTTAAATTGCCCCAACTTTGACCAGAGAAAGGAAGCCCTTTAGGCTGACATAACCCCCATTTTCACATAACCCCGTTTTCCCTGGAAAGTTTCCTTGCTTTCTGGCTGGAGACACTTGGCTTGTAGGAGACTAAAGCTTCTTCATTCCCCCAGGTGTTGAGAGCAGAAATTTACTGCAACAGGTGTACTGGGTGAACACCCAGCCCAAACCTGGGTGCTGTGAAAGAACTAGAAGAACAATGTGTGGGTACCATCGTTAGCCACTAAAAAGCTTGTTCTCTTCCTGCCGAGATGACTGTGCGGGCGAGTGAGAGGAGAGCGTGTGTTCTAGGCCGTCAATTCGGGGCGGGGGTCCATGCATGCCCGGGAGGGTGGGGCAGCTCTGACGCTGGAGGGGCGCCTGGCTCCTGCCTCAGGGAGGCCCGGCCATGCCCACGTTAACCTGGCTCCCGGAGTGCCCGCCTCGAACCCCGCCACTGAAGCAGCACTCTTGACAGGTGCTGGGGTTTATTGGAGGGTTTGGCTCAGGGGGGAGGTCAGTGGGCATCTGGTGGGGGAAGGAGTGAGGAGGGAAGGGCGGGCACGCTGGGGGTCTCACAGGCTGGCAGAGGGAATGCGCTCAGCGGGCCGCTGGGCTCAGGTAATGGTTTGTACCACTCCTATCACACTCTCCTCCCACTGCACGGTCAGCTCCAAGCCACGACCTGCAGCCTGGACACATCATTAACTACATGGTACAAGTCAAAACCGAAAAAAAACCCACTAAAAGAAACCCTACACTAAGAATAATTACCAAGAGGAAAGATTGAGCTCCTTTTAGACAGAGGACCACACACTTGACATTGCAGAAGGCCCAAGATTTGATATGAAAAAAGAAAATACAACACAAAATAATTGGTTACTACCTTTGAGGAACTTCACCTTGTGCCCAGCAGTTGGTGAGGACTAGGGAAAGTTTGTCAAAGATGGTGTAGCAGAGTCACTTAATTATACAATTACACTCGCTTGTGTCATACTGGACGAGTTGTTTCACCCCCCTAAGAGTTTCCTTGTCTCCAAAGCGGGGCCGATTACGGTACCAAGCTCACGGGGTTGTTGTGAGGGCTAAATGAGATAATGCCTGGCAAGTGGCCAATCCCGGCCCAGGCACGACGTCGCAGCTCGGCAGGCGTTCGCTGCTGGTGTTTGTCCTGGCAGCAGGCGGTGCTGGATGTGGTGGAGCAGCTGGGTGAGCTGCTGCCGAGGCTTCAGGAAGTCAGGGCTGGGCAACGGCCTCTCGAGTTGGAGATGATGCTGCGCGTAGCAGGTTTGTTTTAGTGGTGGGGAGAGAAGATGCTTTGGGTCATGACAGTGAAAGAAAAATGGAAATGGGGGCAATTAGCACACTCACCTGGGAGGTTTAGATTTCGGTCGGTGGCTAGAAGGGGCAGCAAGAATAGGGGGTTTTTCTGTTGTTTAAATAGAGGAGTTGTAAGTAACTATTTGAAGGAAGAATCCAGCACAGAAGGACAAAATGGAAATATGTAGAGACAGGCAACAAAGGGAGGTGCCATTGGTGCCCAACTCAGAGCCATTGTCCTTCCTACTGTTTATCCCTGGGCCCAGAGAAAGAGGGAGTAGACTTTCCTACTGACCTGCTTTCACGTTCTTCCTTTAAAATCCAGCAAGGCAATCCAACAAAGCCTCACGCCCTGCCTCGGCACTTAGAGGCCCTGGTAGCTACTTAGATTCCCTGAAACTGTTTCCCCCGGACAGTGAGGATAACATGGCCAACCTTGCAGGGTTGCCCTGAAAATTAGAGTTCATGGTTATAAAACACCTGGGACTTAGTAGGTGAACAGCGAATGGTAGTTACTGTATTAT
The DNA here is from genome assembly GCF_030445035.2 of Dasypus novemcinctus. Taxonomy (NCBI): domain Eukaryota; kingdom Metazoa; phylum Chordata; class Mammalia; order Cingulata; family Dasypodidae; genus Dasypus; species Dasypus novemcinctus. The sequence continues at coordinate 6,691,275 of NC_080676.1, read as the reverse complement.
TGGTAGATCATAATTACCCTGCAGCTGCCTCTTGTATAAGGAATTTTCTTAAAAATGATGTACTGTCATTAAACATATATTTGAGGAAGCGGATGTGGCTCAAGCAGTTGGGTGCCCACCTACCCCATGGGAGGTCCCAGGTTCCGTTGCCGGTGCCACCTAAAAAAATGAAGTTGAGTCGACACAGAGTGCACACAATGAACAGACGCAGAGAGCAGACAGTGAGCCCAAACAACGGGGTGGAGGTGGGGGAATAAATAAGTAAATAAATAAATCTTTAAAAAATTCTCTTTATAAAAAAACATATATTTGAAAAGTTATGCGAGGAGTCTTGCAAGGGATAAGTTGTCCTGTAAATACGAGATACCCCATGCCTGGATTAAGGGGCCTTGAACCTGAGCTGGTGCCAGGGGGTCGTGCTCAGTCATCCTGCCGTACAGCTGGCACCTTCAAAGCAAGGGGGCTGGAAACGGGGACAGGTGCTTCACAGTAGTAGACGATCAACAGAACTGGGCATCTACTTAATTGAAGGTTTTGATGAAGAGATCAGAGCTTCCTAATTTAATAATTCGATAACCCTTGTCATTTCCACGTTTTTCAAACATTGCTCTGTTACACACGAACCTGATATTTGTCTAATAGGTGTCGTCCGTGGGCCATCATTTGATCTGTCTTTGAGGATTTAGGATCCTACACTGCCACAGGGTGGTCAGTATAACCATTCACAAATAGTACAGTTTTGTGGGAGGAAATTAAGAGGATGAAGGCATTCGACTGACTTGGAATGGACCCCAGGACATAACCTCTTTATAAAGACTCATTTTCACGTTATTTCTTCTAAAAACAGGGGTGGGGGTGGGGAGGAATTCTGCCTCTCAGTGGCTGGGTTCTGGTTAATCTCATTGTCCGAGTAGAGAGGGCCTTCTGAGCAGTGCTTGCTTCTCTTGGGCCCGATGATTCCAGGAAGCCCGTGCTGTTTTCAGCCAGGACCTGAGCTCGGGGCAGCCCCGTTTGCTGCCACTCACGGCTTTCTTCCCTAACTCATCATCGTGTTCCATCATGTCTCATTATGGAACACACATTGTTGCGATGAGGGAAATTAAAACATCAGCACAGCATTCCTGTTTACATATCTAATTATGCGGCAGTTTTATTGTTTGTGAGATGTTTTGCCATTTTTACAAACCTGTATTGAGAGGAACTTATTTGCATTTCAAAATAGAATTTCACCAGGGTAGAATCCATACCAAGAAGGCAGAATCCAAGATGATTTTTGATAGTGACAGCTCTACAATAACGGCACTTCTTACTGAAAAAGTTTTTTTAACAAATCAATTTTATTGATACATATTAATAAAGCATAAATCCATGCAAAGTGTACAATCAATGGTTTTCAGTATAGTCATATAGTTGTACCTTCATTATTTCAATCATTATTAGAGCATTTTCATTATTCCAATAATAATAATAATAATAAACAGGAAAGACAGACAACAGAAAAGAAACTCATCTCCTCTCAATCTCTCTATGTGTCCCTTGTTGTACATAGCTATTATTCTGTTTCTATCTCTCTAGTTTATTTGTATTTATATTTTGTAGAAACAATCTCATATAGGCAATATTAGCCATATTGGTATTTCACATGAGATTTCTCGAAGTTATACAGTCCCATGTCACATTTTTTTTGCTTTCCTTCTAGTAATATACATGACCTTAGACTTTCCCTTTCAACCAGTCATACCCTTACAATAGCTCTGCTAGTTACAAACACTGTGATGTACTTTCATCATTTCTATTTCTATTCATCACTTACAAACAACCTTTTTACCAATTTTGTACAGATTAACCCTCAGCTTTTCATTCTCTACCTTCATTCTATTTTCTGGTGACCTTTATTCTAATTAACTCTAAGAGATTACATAATATATTTCGTTCATAATAGTGCAATCATATAGCATTTGTCTTTTTGTGTCTGACTTGCTTCACTCAACTTAATGTCCTCCAGGTTCATCCATGTTGTCACGACATTTCCTGTTACAGCTGTATAATATTCCATCGTGTGTATACATCACAATTTGTTTATCTAGTCATTGGGTGATGGACACCTGGGTCATTTCCATCTTCTGGCAGTCGTGAATAATAATGCTGCTATGACCATCAATGTGCAGATGGCTGTCTGTGTTATAACTCTCAGCTCTTCTGGATATATATCTAGTAATGGTATTGCCAGGTCTCATGGCAAATCTATATTCACCTTCCCTAGGAACTGCCCAACAGGGCTCCACAGTGGATGTACCATTGTGCATTCCCACCGATAGTGAATAAGTGTTCCTATCTCTCCACATCCTCTTGCAGTTTTCCAACTTTTAAAATATTCTAAAAGATGTGAAATGATATCTCATTGTGGTTTTTATTTGCATTTCCCTAATTGCTAGTGATGTTGAACTTTTTTTTCATGTGATTTTTTTGCTATTTGTATTTCTTCTTTGGACAATCGTCAAGTCTTTAACCCATTTTTAATTGGGTCATTTGTCTTTTTATTGTTGAGTTGTAGCATCTCTTTAACTATCACAGATATTAAACCCTTATCAGATACATGATTTCCAAATACTTTTCCTATTGAGTCAGCTATCTTTTTACTCTTTTCACAAAGTCCTTTGAGGTGTAAAAGTGTTTAATTTTGAGGAAGTCCTATTTATCTATTTTTTCTTTTGTTGCTCTTGCTCTGGGTGTAAGATTTAAGACACTGCTCCCTACCACAAGATCCTGAAGATGGTTTCCTACATTTTCTTATATGAGTTTTATGGTTGTTACTTTTATATTTAGGTCCTTGATCCATTTTGAGCTAATTTTTGTATAAGGTGTGAGATAGGGGTCTCTTTCTTTCTTTTGGATACAGAGGTCCAGTTCTCCCAGCAACATCTGTTGAATGGACTTGGACAGTTTTTTTTAAATGAATGGCAGTATGTCTGAATGTACTCAAGTTTCTTCTTCCTGAGGGACATTAACAGACATTCTAGTCTTTAGCTGAATCATATAGGAAGGAGGTTCACCAAAGAGCAAGTTAATAAGAAAATAATTTTATCACAAGACAATTAATTTTTATTATTACCCTATATTGGCTAAACTATATAATTTCTGTGTTGATTTTAACATTTCCCTCCAAATACAGGGTCTGTAGGTTGTACCTTTAGGTTTTTAGCATCACTAAAGCTCTGTCTTCTATCCCCAAACTCTAAATCTATATTGTACCTAGAAACCTTTATTTTCACACAGTTCACAAGGGTGTTGATGAGTTTCTGCAGGGAAAATATTTCTCTTATTTAAAAAGTCGAATCACAGAGCCCATTCTGTCTGGAGACCACAAGTCCAGTAGAGAGTCATTTTTTACAAGGGTAAATCAAGTCACAAGGATGCCAGGGCACTCATGTATGTATGGTGCTGCCACTTTTTGCTACTATTGTCTTACTGGCAAATTCTACTTTTAAACCTGATATATTAATAAATGCATCTTGTACACTTAGTTTCCCAACAATTCTCACCCAGCAGGTTTCCACGTTTTATTGAAGTTCTCAGGGACATGATAAATAGGCACTACAAACAGTCTACCCAAAACCCTCTTGACATCTTAGATCATCTGGGAGCCCCATCAGCCTAGAAGTAAAAGAGTAGTAGGATGACAAAGACTCATTTGTGCCTGCAGTTGGAAAAATGCAACTCTGCTTTGGAATGAGCAGGCAGCACTCAAAGTGCCCACAAGATGACAGTATTGCCCCGGGATTCTAGAGCATATTGGTGAGTATTGGGCTGCTCATTGCCCAAAGGGGCATTTTAAATACTGGTGAAAAGTCAAAGGACACTAAGCAAGGAAGTGGAAAAGATTGCCCAGGGCACGTAGAAAGCTTGGGAAGAAGAAATTTGGATCACCTACCAATCCAAGGACCATGTTTTCAGAAATACCATAGTTGTATAGATTCAGTTGCTCTCTTGAGAAAGAAGCATGTGAAATTTGGGGGCCATTTTGATTTTGAAGGAAGTTTTCTCAGGGCTTATTCTCATATCATTTTCCAAGAAAGCAAACTGGATCAAGGATTTATTTTAGGAAGACTATTTCAGGGCAAACTCATATATAATGCATCCTCTCTGAACTAAAAGACTTAATCATGAGATGACAATAATTTTTCACGATGAGCATAAATTAAAAATAGACTTGCAACTCCTACCATCTGGTTTATTGGACTTACCCTGGCCAGCTAACAGGGAGGTGAAGAAGGTCAACCACCACACCAGGGAGCCAAGAGTGCCTACAACTGTAAGCAGGAGAATTGCATCCATCATCCATGTGGAATCTAAGCCCCCTCTTGATATAGAGGTGGAGTGGACATAGCCATCCCAAGGTCCACAGGATGGAGGAATAGAGTATGGATTGGAGTGGACTTACTTGTGTTCTGCTGTGGAACTATTGTGATTAGATGGAAGAAATTGTAGCACTGATGTGGAGAAAGTAGCCATGGTGGCTGCTGAGGGCAGGGAGAGGGAAGAAGAGATGTAATGTGGGGGCATTTTCAGGATTTGGAGTTGTCCTGGGTGGTGCTGCAGGGATAGATGCTAGACATTGTGTGTCCTGCCATGGCCCATGGGGTGGATTGGGGGAGAGTGTAGACTATAATGTAGACCACTGTCCATGTGGTGCAGCAGTGCTCCAAAATGTATTCACCAGGTGCAGTGGGTGTGCCACGATGATGGAAGAGGTTGTTGATGTGGGAGGAGTGGGGTGAGGGGGGTGGGGGGTACATGGGGACCTCATATTTTTTTAATGTAACATTTAAAACAAAATAAAGAAGAAAAAAGAGAAATGCAAATAAAAAATATACATATCTCTTATCAAGATGGATTAATTTTTCTTTTTTCCTTAACTGCATAATTTGGTGCATTAATAGATGTTAAAGTCAGTTATTTACACCATCCTATTACTACCTTTCTTACTCCGTTGGATGATTACAGTATTGGTGCATGCTAGTTTCTTTTTTTTTTTTTTTTTCCATTCTAATTATATCTGTGCTGGCAGTAGGGGCCTGGATGTAGGGCTCCAGCTCCTGGGAGGCTTGGGGGTATCTAGGTAGGTTGTGTGCATGTGTGAAAATTGTTTAAAGGGCAAAGGTTGTCATCAGAGACTTAATCCCTGCTTCCCTCGTCCTCCAGCCTTCCTACCCCTGGGCAGCTCCAGGGCTTAGGGACTCATCAAAAGGCAGGTGGTTTTCAGGAACCCTAAGTCAGACCACGCTGATCATACGCCCCACGAGAACACTGCCTTTAGCACAGGAAGTCAGCCTTTCAGGTCCTTCTGTCCAACAGGATGGGTTGCCAGGGAAAATCGGCCACTGTACTCCTTTGACAGGGGCTCTGAGCCTTGGGACGACCTGAGCGCCGTCAGCTCAACGAAGGTAACAGCGTAGACCCTAGGATTGGAACTCTGAAAAGGTTGAAAGTAAAAACAGCAAAGCACTTTTAAAAAATTGTATTATGTGCATGCCAGGGCCAGGACAGCCGGCCCTGCGGGGGACGTCTGCGGGCCCGGCCGCACCCCTGGCACCTCCAAGGTAGAGGAAGAGGATGGGGCTGGGACCTGCTGCCTCCACCGTGCGCCTTCACCGGGGAGCCAGGGTCGTCGCCGGGAACGGTGGCCACCGGGAGACTGCAGTCCCCGAGGCCAGCCTCCAGCTGTCCTGCCCATCTGTGCTCCTCCTAGCAGTGGCAGTTCCGAGGGGGACGAGTGAGGAAGAGGAAAGCGCGGAGGCCGGGCCGCCCCGCTCCAGCCTGCCGGAAGCAGGGCAGGCCTCCGAGCGCACGCGCGCCCTGGAAGGTCACGGATTGCCACCGTGTCCCCTCCATTCAAGAGGAGAGTGTGGGCGCTGGTGGGCGGGAAGCTGGACAGGTGCCAGGAGAGGAAGGGCCCACCCCCCTCCTCCTCCACTAGGCCCGGGGCTTCCCTCTCCTGGGGGAGGGGGGGTGACACCACCGGACTGTGTCCTGACCCTCCCTCCGCCTGTGCCAGGAGGTCAGTAACCAGAGCTCAGGACTACACACTTTAAACAGTTTTTACCTTTTTGGATAAAGGTTGAACTAAAGTGCTGTGGGACTTTTTGCAATATATATATATTGCAATATATATGTATATATATATTATATACATATATTATATATATATATATAATATATATATCTATATTACAAAAAAGTAATTGGGCCAAACTAAATGTAAAATAAGAGCACTCATTACTGGCATAAATTGGAATCATCTTTTCAAAAAATAACCAAAACCAAAATGAGAAGGGCCATAAACCGTTTCTAGATTTGATCTAGTAACAACACTGAGAATTACTTTTAAAGGAAGAATCCAATAGGAAAAAAAAGTCAGTTCTAAAAATATTCTTTGTGGCAGGACTTGTAATTCTGAAAAATTTTAAAACAGCCGATGTCATGACATAATAGTGCTTCAATAAATTAAGGCACAGCAGGCTACTCGATGGAGCACGAAGCTGCCATTAAAAATAAGTAGAAACACCATGAAATTACCTTTTTAAAGATGCTAATTTCCTGAAGTATAGTGAGAAATAATGACTTGCAATGGGACAAGGAGCACAGTCCTGTGCTGCTAGGCGGGGTTGTTTATTGTCACAATGGGCCTTGCTCCGGGCCGTGTCCAGCGCCCAGTTGGTCCAGGCGGCAGCGCGGAGCCTCAGGGTGTGCACGCGCCTCTGGAGCGAGCCCCGCAATCCGCAGCTCTCCGCCCCGTCAGTACACTTTTGCTTTGCTGCAGAAGTGTACTTGGTGGTAGGATGTCCCAGATGGGGGACTTTGCTTCCTAGTACCTGGGGTAGGGTCTCACTTAGGCCACATATCCGGAAACAGATACGGCGACTGTCTCAACGGTGACGGCCTCAAGCCACTTTCCTGGCCGCCACCGGAACTGATCTGAGTTACTGGAACAAACGACACTATAAAAGAGCAAAGGAACATCGACTCTTTCCCTTTCTACGAAGTGTCGTCCACTCTGCAAATTGTCAACTTTGGGCACTAATTAGGGTCCCCCAGACTGACTACCCACCTCCCAGCACCTAACTGACGTCTTATTTCCTGCCCCTTGCTATTTACACAGACTTGCAAAGGCGTTTTCACGTTCGGCTAAGCCAAACACAATTAATGAGGCAAATTGGTTGAAATGTATAATGTACATCACATCACACATTCCAAAGACAAATATTAATGATTTATGGATAGGGTTATAGGCTCTTTGGGAGTGTTTTTTTTTTTGCTTGTTTGTTTTTTCTGTCTGTTTTTCTCTGCAAGAGTCCAAATAATTGATAGTTAATTGTATATTGATTTTTGTGCAGATACAGTATAATATAAGCCAATAAATTTCTAGGTTCCTAGCTGCACAGCCGTCAGAATCAAAGCAGCCGGACAGGGAGCAGTTCCCCTGACTCAGCAGCTCCTTTCAATATCAGTTTTTCACCTTGAGATACAAAATGACTCCCACAACTTAGCCAGCTAATGGTCCTGCTGTTTCTATGGCCACACCATTGGGTGAACAGTTAACATGAAGAAAATCCAAGTCCACTGAATTGTTGTCTATAAATGTCAGCGAGAGAATCCTTAATTATTTTGTGAATTATTTCCTATGTAAGTTATGATAAATATTATAAATTATATGGAAAAGATTCTATCTTTGTAACCCATTGGAATGAAAATGGGGCTGCTGGTGAGTAAATAAAAGAATTTAAAATGCCATCTAACTTTATTAGGGGCCTTTTTTTCTTCCTACTTTTAACATGACAGATACTTCAATTTTGAATTGTCCTTTAGATGCTGGCCACACTTAAGCCTTGTCAAATTTTGAGGTCTGAGTAAAACAATGTTACAGGTATAGCGAGGGGCAGGGTTCGGGGGTAGGGGTCAGGAGACGCTGACCAGAGGTTGGATTGTCGCTGAGCTAGAAGAGTCACCTTAGTGGCACAATGACTAGTGCCATGTTGCTCCAGAGAGGGTCAGACCTCAAAACAGCAACTTCCCAGAGTGGCAGGTGGTATCTAGAGGGTAAGGGCATTAAACTCAAACACAAAGCCAGAGAGGCATCCTTTCCCAGATGAACATTCTTTTCCTTTTATTGCAATGGTTTTTCACATGAATGGGCTATCATTCATGCTCCTGCGGCCACAATACTTTCCATCTTATATTGCACAGATGGTGAATGAATTGGAACTCAAGCCTTCAAAAGTTTAAAGAGCTGTCACGGAGGAGCTGCATGCATCAGTAAATCCCCCCTGTGCTCTTGTCTGGTCCCAGCCCAAGAATGTCGCTATCCCCAGGAAGGCACCAGAGGATTCTAAAGTCTGAGTTCTTACTAGTAAACTCAGGACATAAAGGTCATATGTATTTTTTTAAAAAAAAGTGAATTCATCACAGTAAAAAAATTAAAATAAAAAAAAATACCAGCACCACTCAGAAATCAGAGGGATGGTGTGTCCTCCTGTGCCAGCCAGATGATTTCCTACCAGTCTGGGCATAACCTGCACTCCCAGTCTCTGAGGACATGTATTCCAGGCCTCTTTGCCAGCTCTCCCATGTTGATCAATAGGGAGAATCTTGTTTTAGCATTTTGTTCAAAGAGACAAATAAATGCAGGGGCCCATTCTACATTCTCACATTTTTTTTTCCCTTTTTTAGATATTGCTTTTGGAGTGGATGGATAGTAAGAGACGTGGCTGATCACCCTCTATTTAAATTAGGAGTATGTTTTTAATTTTTTAAAAAATGAGAGAGATCATTAAGAACAACATACCAAACCCACGTTTTAGCAGCCAATTTCATGAACCCAACATTTTGTTGTATGTTTTTTAAGAAATAAAAGATTTAAAGGAAACATAAAATACTCTATTCTCCTCTGCCTGGTCCTGTTCTGCCTTCCCTAAACTCCCCCCTAAATAAAATCACTGCCAGAAACTTGGTATGCATGTGGTTGATGTTTCTACCCTTTACCACATACATAAATGTATCCCCAGATAATGAATTTTGTGGAGGTTTTATAAAATCATTTTGCTGCGTGCTCTCATATGTTATGCAATGTTCTCCAACTTGAATGCTTTCTCGGCATTGTTTTTGAGCCATAGCCGTGTACCTATGGATCTGGTTAGTTTAACATTGTTGTGCAATGTCCTCCCTATGGAATATGGCCTGAGGTACCCATTTCCCTGTTCCTGGACAGTGGCCCCTCTCTATGCTAAAATGGGCATCCTTGTTCCTATTTCCATTGCAGCTACACAGGGTTGGCTACATAATGTGCAGGCCAGTGCAGAAGGAAAATATAGGGCTGGTCTCTTGTTAAAAGCATTTGGGTAAAAAGGACTGGGAAAAGTACTAAATTTAAAGCATTTTCCTTTCTTCCACAGACTCTCTCTTGACTTGTGGCATTTTAAATTTGCCATCCTAATTTCATTCTAAGAAAAATTAAAAATTCAATTTATTATCATGAATTTCACTTTTTATCCTTATATTGAGCAATGCCAATTTTAAACGCGAAAATAAGCACATTTGACTTGTGTGCAGAATTACTGACATGATATAATGCATATTTCCTAGCTCATATATGCATATGTATTTCATTCTTACCAGAAAGGTGGAAACACTGTATAAAACTCACCCAATGGTTTTATTTTCTGCTTTTTAAAAGGACATGTAAAGTGGTTTTATTCTTCCCCAAAATGACAGAACTTTTTAGCATCATTGATTGGGATATCATTAAAATAATTTCTGTGTAATAGGAAACGGAAATGGCTCATACCATCTGTACTTTAGAAAACTTGACTTTTTGATTCATGCACCTTTTACCAACATTCTAAGGTCTTTACCTGTAGCTTACCGATGTAGGGAAGGACTAGAAGGAACTTGGAGTTGCCCCGTCTTCTCTTTCCCTTCTCCGTCATCATTTTCAGCGTTAGGGGTTGGCTCGTAGGGAGAAGGGACTGGAGTAAGAAAGGAGATGATAGGACTCCTGGGGATTCAGGTTTCTTAGGCTGCCACTGCCTTCCTTCTGCCTTTGAAGCAAGTTCTGGTTCAAATGGAAGGTGTGGCCTCCGGGGCTTTCAGCTCCCTGCCTAATTGGGTAACACACTTCCCAGGTCTTTGCTTTGAGTATCACTAACTCTCGGGCTTTGTGGGCCCCTGGGAATTCTGTGCTCTGGGGCACCCCGAATGCTACATGCAAATGGGGCAGCTAGGAATGCATGCTCTCATATCGTGCCTAGCAACTCTGCTCACACGCATGTTCCTTGCCCCGTCAAACTTTATTTACAAAACACGAGTTCAAAGACAAAGTGATGAAGAATTCCAAGATGGCAAAGGCGGAGCGTTCCCTCAAGCCCTGGGAGGCTGTGCACCTGCAGGAGCATGGCTGGAAGTGAGGTCCTGAGCGGTTACAGGCATTGCCACTTTGAACCTGAGAGTACCGAAGTGTGGTTTCCATAAAGGCTGTACAAATTTACACTGATACCAGTAACGCGTGAAAGTTTCCATTGGCTTGTATTCTCACTCACTACTTAATATTGACATGTTCTATTACTTAATTTTTGCTAATTGTGTTCTTTGTTGTTATTTCTCTGCTTACTGGCAGGGGTGAATGTTTTTTCATCGGTTTGTTTACTCTGGGGTATGGGTTTCTCTTCTATGAATGTCTGGTTTTATGATCTTTGCCTGTGAATCTACTAGATGGTCTTGGAGTATTGATTTGTAGGATTTTTAAGAATTTAATTAATTTATTTTTAATGTTCTCAACACTAATCTTGACTGTTATATGTCTTTCCAATATCTCCTGTCAGGTTTCTCCTCATCTTTTAACTTTTAAACAGGATCTTTTGTTTTACGGGAAAAAAGATTAAATTTTGTGTAGTCAAGTTTATCAATCTTTCCCATTATTTCTTTTTTTTATGTGTTTTTCCCTGCCCTAAGATCATAAAGATAGTCTCGTATTTTCCCCAGTAGTTTTAATGATTTAAAAAAAAAATTGTTTTAAGCCTGAGACCCTTAAGCCATCTTGGGTTTATTTTTTAAGTATGGGGCAAGGTAGGAATCTGATTTCATATTCATTTTAATATGGAGAGTCAGCTGTCTCAACAATAGTTATTCAGCAGTCCATCATCTCTCCCACTGATTTATTTTGGTCTGTTTCTCTGAGCCCTACCTTGTTCCATTGATCTTTTTATATTTCCCACTTAATTAGCAGTGCTTTTGAGAAGTCTTGATATCTGCTTGGGTGAGAAACTAGTACTTTTAAATAACACATTTTCTATTCATTACAACCAGCAACAATAAAACAAACCAAAATCCAACATGTGTCTTCTTTTCCCCCAAACAACATGTTCTTACTTTTCAGAATGCATTAAGAAATTCTTCAACCTGCATAGCGTGAAAACACAATGACTTTGAAAGCAGACAAGCTTGAGTTCTTATCCCAGGCTTGTTATTTTCTGAGTGTTTGAACTTAGGGCATGATTCTTAACCTCTGAGTCTATAAACTCTATAATCTGTAAAATGGGGATAATAAGCTCTGTGACCTAAAGCTATTGAGAGGATTAAGTGAGTTAAGTGCCTGGTATAACCTAAACACTCATGAAATATTATTAGTCCTTACCATTCCCCACCCCCTTTTCTGTCCTTGAAAAGAACAGTGTGCTTTTTAGTTATTTAGTTTTTTCAGTTATTTCACTTGTTGACTCTAAGAAGGATGACTGGAGCTTGCTTAAAAAGACAAAACTCATCCCCTGCTGATGATCTGATTCAGTCACTTTTCTAAAACTTAAGTAATTGCCTGGGCTTTGGAAAAGAAGCTGCAAGGATATCCTTAAGTGGTTCAGAAGCTGGCTGCTACTTTTCTTATTAATTAAATGACAAACTGGTCAAAATAAAACCAGAGCCAATCAGTGTCACCCCCCAAACCCCGCCTGCCCCCACACATCAAATTACACAAACCCAACTCTCCTGACAAGGGCTGAAAAGATCAAAAGGATGGGGAATCAATAGGATTACGGGTCTGAAATTCTAAAGTCTTACCCATGTTGAGCTTGGGATCTCCAACTTGCCGGCATTGCTCAGACCAATATCATTTCCACAGATGGAGAGGAATTCTTTAAACTAATACACCTTGAAACCTGGGACGGAGGTGAGAACATGCTTGGAATTTCATCGTGTCCAGGTAGAAACCTAAAGTGAGGTGACTGTTCTGGAAGATCAAAGGAAAAGAAGTGCATCAAGAATAAATACATGGCTAATCCCCTGTGCAGCCAAAAGGAGAAAGCTAATGGGCCTCATGAAGCTGGGGTTCAGCCCCTCTCCAGCAGCTCCCACCACTCTGGGCAGGGTTCTCGAGGGAAACAAACCACCAGGTGAGTCACGGAGCAGGCTGGGGCTATGCAGGTGATTCTCAAGAGCATCATCTGATGGACTAGAGAGGGCCATACAGAGGGAGTGTGTGGAAGGCAAATCCCGTGAAGAAAGGAATCCAGCAGTAGTGGGGGACAGTGGCCACGTTTCTCCCCGAACCACCACCTCAGATCCTTCCAGAAGGATAAGTGTCAATAGTGTGAGAAGTGTAATTCAGGGGGAAGAGGCTTTGAAAGCAGACTTGTGTTCAAATCCTGACACATGCTGGCTCTCTAACCTTAGGCAAGTTACTTAGCCCTCTCTGAGCCTTGGGTCTTTCATTTACTAAATGGGGGAAAGAATCTTAATCTCAAAGCATTCTTGGAGAAGAAGCAAGTGAGATATATAGAGAGTTCTGAATATAGTAGGGGCTCAGCCAATGTACTAGCACTTTTGGCATTGAAACATTGCACGGCTTGTGTTTTGGGGGTGAGGGTGGTGCATGAACAGCCCTGAGCTTTGCTCCTTTCTGCAGCTGCACCAAGCCTATTTCCTGGGACTTAGGCTCCTGCTTCCACCGTGAGTTCTCCATCCAATCAGCAAGCTTCCTTTCTCCTCCCGACTTCTCAGCAAAGCCACACCATTCTTGAGTCAGCCCCACCATTACGTGTGTAGAGTTGCATGCATGTATAAGTCCCAAGTTCCAGGATGCCTACCCACAGTTTGAAAATGGAGGGTTTGTGACTCAGAACATGTGGTTCCTTGATGATGGTATTCTAAACCAATGTCTCCCCTGGATATTCTGATTCAGTAGGTCTGAGGGAAGAACCAGAGATCCGTATTTTAAGAAGCAGGTCTAAATCCTTCTAGAGCGAGTGTGCACTCTGGTATCACCTGGGAGCGTGTCTAGGGCTTCACCTCAGACCAGTTACTGAATCAGAAACTGCATTTTGGGAAGATCCTCACATGGGGTAGTCAGATAAAATAGAGAATGCCCAATTAAACTCGAATTTCAGAGAAACATTGAAAACTTCTTACTATATCCCATAAGTCTGCCACTGTATTCTTATTGGCTAAATCTGGCAACCCTATGTTCAGGTGATTTTTATGTACATTAAGGTTTGAGAAGCAATGGTCAAGATCAGTAGACCTCAGCCTTTTGCATGCTTCAGAATTACCTGGAAGTCTTGGTAAAACCCAGGTTGCCAGTCCCACCGCCAGGAGGTGTGATTCAGCAGATCTGGGCAGGTCCAGAGAATTTGCGTTTCTCATACATTTGTTCATGGGTGATGCTGATGCTTCTAGCACAGGGACCACAACTTGAAGACACAGCTCCAGGGGATGACTTGATTCTCAGGCTGGCCCATCAAAAAAACCCACAAGAGAAGATTCCCTCCAACAAAATCTATGAGGACAGAGAAGGGCATAGCAGTCTCTGACTCCAGGTCAGTGGCCCGTGGAAGTGGAGCACCGTGTATGGCAGGGCCTGGAAGGAGAGTGGACCACCAGGAGCTCATCTTCTTCCCACATGGGGTGGTGTGGATTTCCTCCCTGTTCCCAAGTGACTGGTGATGGTTCCCAGAGCACAGTGGTGAGGGCTGGGAGGGCTGGGAGAGGATCAAGTTCCTAAGGGGGCAAGGCGAGCCTGGGGACCGATTTTGAGGGCCAGATTCACTCCCATCTCCCACCTCACACACACCCCTCTCCTCAATTCCTTACATGCTCACCTCTTCTGGGAAGCCCAGTGGGCAGAGTGGGGAATGGGTCGTCAGAGGAGGAGAGTACAGAAGAGGAGGAGAAGAGGGGCACAGCGCTCTCGCCCCAGGAGGGCTGGGTGGCCCCAGCTGAAGCGGCCACTGGAGCTCACAGGAAGGACACCAGCTCCTGGAGTCGGAGACCTCGATTCAAATCCCAGCTCCGCTGGCGACCATCTGGAAGCTCATGACCCCGTGCACGTGGTCACAATGAACACGTGAGCTTTAATTTCCTCACGGGGCAATGCCAGCTTCTTCATGGGATGATTGTAAGAAAGAAACGAGACAGTGTGTGTGGGTAAAATGCCTGGCCCCTGAGTAGGGGCTCAGTCAAGGGTAGCAGTTACCATGAGGGTTGCAGGAGGACTTTAAAGGCTACTTTAGAATAACCTGCTTTAGAAATTCTCTCTACCTGATAGCTAGTAGATTGAGTGGAAGCACCACCTACACTCAGTGGGTCTAGAGGCCTTGGGTATAAAGTATACCCAGTCAGCCAGATGCATGTTCATTCCCTCTTGAACGCAACTCCCCCTTTGCCCCATCCCATCCCCATTCCTACTGCCCCCACTGGAACAAAGGAGCCCATGTCAGAGTTGGAGCTGGACTGACATGGCCTGAGTCCCTGGCCCTCAGGGGCCCCATCGTGAGGTCAGCAGCCAGCTAGACATCACCCCTGCTGGGAAGGGATCCCAGTGACCAGCCAGAGGGGGCCAATTGAACGAGACACTTTTGCATCATCCTGAACACAGTCCAAGGGTTCTTCGATGAATTTCTGTGCCTAGTTTTATGGCATTTCTTTAAAATTAGAGAAGGGGGTTTATATAGCATTGTATGTTATTTTTAAAATTAACCAACAGTACAACTGCCTTTTTTTGGTGTGGTGTCCTATGAATTTTGACATGTGTTTAGATTCATGTAGCTAACCCTGCAATCAGGATACAGAACCGGTTCCGTCACCTCAAGGCTTTGCTCGTGCTGTCCCCTGGTAGCCACACCTCTCCTCACCCTAAATCCCCAGCCGCCAGTGATCCCTTCCGTTTTGTCTTTTGGAGAATGTCATATAAATGGAAGAAATTATTCTGAATGAAAGAAGCCTGTCTTTGCCTTATTTGATATACATTTTAAAATAAAGAAAGCAAACCTGAAAAAATACAACCATGAAACTTGAATATGACGCAATCAGAAAACCCATTTGTAAACTAGATTTTTATTTTTAAATTGCCCGTCCCCCTCACCTTCCTGCCTCCCTCTACCCTCACCCCTTCCGGGAGGCCTTCTTGTATGGTTTTCCCAAATCCCCTTGTGCTCTCACTCTGGCCCTTTCACTCCCACTGCTCTGTTCCTCTTTCTTCAGCACCTTCTTAAGAAGTTGGTTGTGAGCATGGATTAAGCAGCATGGCACAGGGCACAGCACATGTTATTTGGAGATACATGAGTCTCAGTTTCAACTTGGTTCTATTAGGTACTTAACCTCCTTGGGCCTCAGTTTCCTCAGAGTGGAAAAACTTCTCTCCTGAAGGGTTGGAGTGAAGATGCAGAGGATGAATACAAAGCCCCTGGCTCAGGGTGAGCAGTCGACAGGGGGCAGTTATGATGCTGAGCCCTCAGTAGTCATGGTGCTCATTACTGGGAGTCTATGTTGGCTTGCCTATCCCCAAGGCCGTAGACCACTCCAACACAGCCAGACACACACACACGACAAAACGTTCTCGGTCTCAGAGAGGCTCCGTCCAGGGACTGCATCACCCGTTTTCTCAGCCGTTGTCTTGGCCTTATGGTGGAGATCAAATGCTGCTCCACAGCCTCCGCGTGACCCGATCCTGGCATTTAGCCACCCTGGTCATTCATTTTTCTGGGGAAAATGTGAAGTTGACCTCAAAGCTCTCAAAGGTTTCTCTCAGCTCTGAACTTCTCAAACCCCAGGTAAACGCAGGTCACATGTTCAGAATTTAGTAAGTTCGTGCATGTTCTTTCCTCATTCTATCTGGATTGAAACTCTGTTTGCTGATCCTGAAGATATGGACCAACATCTCTCCCTTTGTTAATTTTTCTGAAACTTCACTGGATCTATACAAAATGGAAAGAGATTATCATGTAATCTAGTCCACAATGACTAGGCAAATGAGTATTTAAAAAATGTAGGACTCTCCTGCTTCAATACCATGGAAAGGAAAAGGAGAGAAGAAAAGGTCTGAAAACAATCCGCTCCATTGGTGTCAGCCATGCAGTTAGTTTACTACTAAATAATAATAGTAAATGGTGGGAAGCGGACTTGGCCCAGTGGTTAGGGCGTCCGTCTACCACATGGGAGGTCCGTGGTTCAAACCCTGGGCCTCCTTGACCCGTGTGGAGCTGGCCCATGCACAGTGCTGATGCGCGCAAGGAGTGCCCTGCCATGCAGGGGTGTCCCCCGCATAGGGGAGCCCCACACACAAGGAGTGTGTCCCGTAAGGAGAGCCGCCCAGCGCGAAACAAAGTGCAGCCTGCCCAGGAATGGCGCTGCACACACGGAGAGCTGACACAACAAGATGACGCAACAAAAAGAAACAGAGATTCCTGGTGCCGCTGATAAGAATAGAAGCGGATAAAGAAGAACACACAGCGAATAGACGCAGAGAGCAGACAACAGGGGTGGGTGGGGGGGGATAAAAAAAAAAAGTAAATGGCAAGTGCTACATTTCCTGGGTATTTCGTATGCACCAGGCACCAGGCTTAACAGCACATCGCATTGCTGTTTTAACCCCCCTTTCACTGATGAGCAAACCTAGGCTGAGAGAGGTCTAGAAAACAGCCCATAGTTATACAGCGAGTGGCGGCAGAAAACTGGGTAAGGCCAAACAAAGGGCAGGCTGCTTCAGAACAGGAGTTACATTCATTCTCATCACTAAAGGGGAGACAGCAGCCTCCAGGAGGACAGGGAAGCGAGCAGCTCATGCCCCTCTGAGTCCTTAGTGCCCAAGAGTGCCTGAGTGTGCCTAGCGCTCCCTGCCGACGGGCTGGGTAAGTGAAGGCGTAGAGGGCAAGGAAGAGGAGGAAGCTGGGGTGGAATCTGTGCTAAGAGATGGCATCAGGGAAAGAAGGAAAAGAAAAAGCCTTGGAGGCATCAGGTACCCGACAGGGCGGGGCACAGAGGCTGAGGATTTGCAGGTGGTCCTGCATCTGGGAAAGAAGCCTCAGGGAGCGGGGAGGAGGGGTGGGGGCCTCTCCAGGAGGTAGTTACCTAGGACTGTGTCGGCGACAGGAGTCAGGGAAACGCTGCGCTTGGGAACGGGAGGAGATGCGCAATGTTTTCTCTGACCTTTGAGGTGAGAAACCAGTCGAGCCCCTCTCGCCATTTCCAAGCCCTGGTTAGCAAAGGAGGCCAGTGTGGATGAAAAAAAATAGGTGAGTTTTTTTTTTTTTCCCAGTATAACCTTGAGGAAACATGTCAATTTAAAACTTAAGCCATTGTGCTAGGAAGAAAACAGCCTGTATAATGACAGGCAAACTTAGCCACATGGGGAGAGGAGAAAGGCTGCCATCTTCTCTTTGTATTATTATTTTTTAAAGTGTAATGACACTCTGAAAAGATGGACAGAACCATCCCTAGGCTGACAATCTCATTCATCATAAAAATTTATGGGGAAGGGGATTCTGAATTCAAAAGGGGGGAAAAGGGAAAGAAAATAAACCCCAAAATTATACCGAAAACTTATTAAGCACGTGGCACGGCCCTAAGCACTTAAGAAGCATTCTGCCCTTCCAGCCTCAAAGCAGCCCTGCGAGCCTGGTGCTCTTTCTATCACCACGTGGCAGATAAGGAAAGTGAGACACAGGCTCAGCCACTTGTCCCCGGTCACTCAGCAAGCAGTAGGGCTAGGATCCAAGTCTAGGGGGTCTCCTTCTAACACGCTGGTGAGGAACCAAAATGCAAACCTGCTGTCCCCAAAGACACAAAAGACAGAGCAAACCCAAGACAGAGAAGTCCCAGAGAATGAGTTATTGACACAAAGGTGAGACTGGTGAAGGAACATTAAGACTCTGGAGAAAGCGTGTGTTGATTGGAAGGAGGATAGGGATGCGGGGACAGAGGTGCAGGGTGATAGAGAGAACTCCAACCTGGGATGGGAGGGTGGGAGTCCTGGTTCCTCTTCATACTGGCTGTGTGGCTACAGCAAGTCATTTAACTTCTCAAAGCTCCCGTTTCATTTAGGAAAGAGAAATACTACAGACCAGGTTGATGTGAGGACTGTGGCGAGAATAAGTTAACTGTATAGGAAAGCGGAGGGCGCTGGGAAGGGTCACAAACACACGCTCATCACGGTGACGGGGCACCCTGGTTAGAGCTACAGCTTAATAGTTACCTGTGAGAAATTAGTCGGAAGGAGAAAACCTAGTTTGTGAGTCTAGAGAACCACACAGATCTTCCAAAAAGCAAACAAAGTCACAGCTGGTCTGCCAGAGATTACTTGTTTTGTTCGGGGCTTCTTTTTTTTGTCACGCCTGGGACCAAGCTGTCCCACTGGCTTTTTAATTTTTTGCTCCTGCTGAAGGTTCCTTTGGAATCTGTGCTGGGGGTGATTTGGAAAACCAGGGCAGACTTTGAAAGCCTGAAGGTAAAGAATGCGGCGCTCTGAGGCCCCAGCGGGCCCCAAGTTAAAACGGTCGTCCAGGGAAGGCCGGCGGCCTGGGGTGGGCTCTGCTGAAGACTGCGTGCCTCAGCACGTGGCACCTGCTTGCCCAGAGCCACGCCCACCCCGCCCGCTCCTGGGGGCTGCTGGGGGGTGGTGGCCTCTGCCCCTTCAGCTCTCGCCTGCCCAGCGGTCTTGCTTAGGGAATGGGCAGCCCCTGGCTAGCCAAGCCTACCCAGGTCCCTTCCTCCACAGAACACCTGCTGCTCCCAAAGCAAATCCCTGGGAAACGACTTAAATTTCATATAATTAAACCAACAGATTGAAGACCTTTTGTATGAGGAGATAAAGCCTAGCGCTACCAAGAAAGCATTTAAAAGTTTTGAGAGAACCTGGTGAATCATCATGTCCTCATCCCCCTAGAGAAAATGCTAACTGCCTCTGGGGGAAACAAGGTCAGGAGAGGAAAGATTTTGGGGCCAGCACTGGAAAGACCGGACCTCAGACCAGCCTTTCCTCTGGTCAGGCCGCATGAGCTTAGACAAATCGCTTTACTCCTCTGATCTGGCTTCATTCTCCTCAGTAGTAAAGCCAGGACACTTTAAATCAGTATTTCCCAGAGTGGGAGACCTGAGATAATCGTGACTGTTACGAAGAAAAAGAAATCAATTTCAATTAATATTACAAAGTCTGCTCCAACAAACTCACGATCCATGTATGTTGTTGCTTAGAATGAGGCGAAAGTAAAAAAGCAATGAGTTGACTTAAAGAAAACTATAAGGCACATGATAGTACAGATAAACGTTGTACCCCCCCCCCAAAAAAAATCATGTTCTCAGTCTTAATCCACCTTCTTGTAGGTGTGAACCCATTTTAAGTAGGGACTTTGGAAGTTCTTAAGGTGTGGACAAAGTGAATCAGGGTGGGTCTTAATCCACAACCCTGGAGGCCTTCTGAAGAGCGGCACTTTGGGCGCAGGTGGAGAGAGCCACAGGAAGCAAGCAGGGGCAGGCACAGGAGAGAGACCGCCCTGGGACGGAGAACTGCCTCACCAGGATGCCGCTGGCCGCGGGCCAGAGCAAGCCCTGCCAATGCCTCCAAAACAGTGCGACAATATGTTCCTGTTGTCAGGTCAACCAGTGTGTGGGACTTGTCACAGCAGCCCTGGAAAACCAAGTCAGAGGGAAATTTGGCCAGCTCTGACCTTCTGTCCCTTATCAAGGGACCGAGACCAGGAACAGCACCCAGGCATCCTTGCATTGGCCTCCCAGGCTGGCACCCTCTTTTCTCTGCTCCCCCAATGTCCATCCAGGCTTCCTGTCCAGAAACTTCCTAACCCACGTACACGGCCCTTAGGTGTGAAACCGTAATTTGCACAAGCAATATTGTCATCAACTTGCAGTTCACAAATACAAGTTTTAATAAGGCCAACAGCATTCCAAATCTCTTTTTAAAATTTTTAGAAAAGCATCAAATCTTGCTCACAGGTCTCTGGTCCTCAGTTCTCCATGGACGCACTCCTTTGGCTTCACACGTTCATTCTCCATGGGGCTTGGTAGGTGGTGGCTGTGATGCAACCGCACATGTGCGCCTAGAACCGAAAGAGGAAGTGATAAGCAAGAATGTTTCAGAGCAGTTCTGGAAAAGCTACGCCTAACGAAGAGATTGGGCAACGGAGCGGCTTTGGAATGTCCTGATATTGCCTTAAACATATTGCGATCAGCAACTTTTTATTTATGGCCAGCTTTGATTTTCCCAGAAAGGTATGATAAATGCGAGCTATTGTTAGCTAGGAAATGCAAAACACACTTGGTCTGTTGTGATTGAAAGGTGGGAGCTCCATGCAGGAGGAACAAGCAAGAAACACTGTTCCCTTCTTAAAGTAAAGGCTTACAGATGGAGCAGATTTAAGGGACAGGGCAGAGCAATCCAGGGGGATGACCAGGGTGACAGATTTACTAAACTTGCCTACGGAGCAGAAAATGGAGAAATGGGATCTCCGGTGCATTTCTTTTCCTTCCCAACATACGACACCGTCAATTGCTCAGCTGCCTGGGAAAGGAGGTCCCTCTGGAAGGAGCACTGTGAAAACATCTGGACGGGCTGGTGGGCTCGTTTGGCTGCTCTGAAGGAATCCATGTTTGTGGCTGTGCCCCTTCCCGCCTGTGATGACTGGACAGCTTATCCTGGACGTGGCTGTGTCTGCAAGACGCGGAAGCAGCCAGTGAGATTTGGGACTGTAAATGCTGAATGAAGCAGTTTAGGCCCAAGGAGTGAGCGGGCTCCACCCACAGAGACAAGAGACACCGATTTGTGTAGGTGCAGTTTATTTTACACGTCAACCCCAAAACGCTTACATTCTCTCCCTTGCCTTGGTCTCTTCCCCAGCTGCAAATTCCATGGCTCCTCTGCACCCACCTTTACTCACCCCCAGGAAGCCCCTGATTTTGTGGATAGTGGGGGCAGACGGTGAACTTGGGTATTACAGCTCCACTGTGAGGGCCGGGAGTCCTTGAGAAGTCACGTACTCTCTCTGAGCCTCGGTTTCCTCAAAGGTGAACTAGGGTAATAGTAGTACCTACCTCGTAAGGCTTTGGGGGGAATTTAAGATGAAGTGTCTAAGGCACTCCGCACACTTCTCGGCACCGAGTGCTCACTTAACGTCCCTCTAATAATTGATCATGGCTCTGTTATTGCAAACGGCACATCTCCCCAGGGAAGACGGGGGCAAAATCTTCAGAGTTTCTGGAAAGAGATACAGTCAGTTAAAAACTATTTCTAATGTGCATTTTAGTGAACAAAGGAAAAAGCAAGCTCATCTAACTCATGAGTTAGATGGTACCTAAACATGGTTGAGACTGTTGGCTTTTCTCTCCAGCAATGATTTTCAAAGAAATCAAAATTTTACCCATCTGCAGCCAATGGCCTGTTTCAGCCACCAATCCAGTCAATGCCTTTTGGAGTCAAACACGAGTTTTCTGACTTCGCTTTCTGCATCTGAGGCCTGGGACTTCGTCAAACGAATGGTCTGATGCTTAGTGTTGAGCCTTGGACATCCTCGCCGGGTGGGTCTCCACTGAGCTCCGGGAACCTGCCAGGCTGGTCTCATGGCTACAGGTTTTGTGCCCTTCCTTATCAAGGGAAAGAACAGATGGGTAAAGTAGACACAAGCAGTAGGGGACTAAAGACTGGTAATTCAGCTTTTCACAACTAATGGGCAGTGGCTTGCCACTCCCTTGGGCACCAACCCCTCGGCACCCTGCCCCACGCAGCAGTTACGTGGTGCCTCGGCAAGGTGGGTCTGTGTTCCTCCGGGCGGTGGGAATTAGCTGCCCCTCAGGAAAGCAGGGAATTTCAGGCATAAGGAGATGGGAAAGGCACCCAGGAATCAAGGCTTTTCCAATTTGTTTCCCCTTCACTAATAAAAGGAATACTGCTTTGAGGTCTAGTTGAAACTTGGAGGATGACTGGAAAAATTAATATTATATATAAAATCTTGATATGTATTGTTTATAGTATGCATTTTATGTATTATATATGTATACCTGTGTAAACACAGATAATCACAATCAAAAGACTTTTCTTTCTAAGTTTATCCTACTTAGGAGGATAGGAGGACGCTTTTCTTTTTGCCCACAGGTTGTCACAGTTCATCTTTACCTGTTAGCCTTCAGTGGTCTCCTAAGAGAATTGGGTCACTTCGCCCAGGGGGTTTGGTGATTCCTTCCACTGCTCATCGTATTACACACAGGGGGACAGTGGAGAGAATCCAATTTCTTTTTCTATTCCAAAAGAAAAGTTTGCGAAGCTAAGAAGAAACTGCCCCCTGTAGAAGGTTCCTCTAAGACTGACATGGAAGGAAGAGAGCTGCCTCAGAGAGGCGGGCGGGCTTGGTCTCCCCAGAGGGGCCAGCTCAGTCCCCAGCAGCAGGAGGGGGCCACTGCAGGCAGAGCTGTGCGGGGTGGGGCTGCAGGTTCACCACGGACAGTTCTCTTCCTAAAGTGAGAAAAAAATCCAAACACACCTTCATTATCACTCTTTGCACCTGTTTGTTATAAAACCTCTTCTCAAGAAGTGCGAGAGCACCTTCACCCAGAAGCAAGCTCTGCAGAGGAGGGCAGGTTTCAACTGTGGGCTAGCCTCCCCTCTGACTCCAGTCCTGCCCACCTCCCCGG
Source organism: Dasypus novemcinctus (assembly GCF_030445035.2). Taxonomy (NCBI): domain Eukaryota; kingdom Metazoa; phylum Chordata; class Mammalia; order Cingulata; family Dasypodidae; genus Dasypus; species Dasypus novemcinctus. The sequence continues at coordinate 6,668,322 of NC_080676.1, read as the reverse complement.
CTGGCCAGCACCGCTGCGCGCCGGGCTTTGTCTCCCACCAGTCCTGGACTAGCAGACTGCTCTGAACCCCAGGTCAGGTGGAACTGCCATGGCGGCAGAGGCGGAGTCCTCCGTCCCTGCACCTCTGCGGTGCTCACGTTAGCTCAGGGGCTGGCCTGTGCATACAAACATGGGAGTGGCTCACTGACACCCGAGGGCACTCGAAGAAAAGTTGGGCTCACCTCTTCCTTCGGGCCTTCGGCCTCTTTCTTGCCAAATCAGCTCTCAAAGGTAACTCAGAGCAAGGGGATCATTCTTATTAGTCATAATTACTGCCATCACTCCAGAGGTGCAGAGGGGAAGACAGTTCTAAAATGTCCCAAAGGCCTCCTCTCCTCCAGCTGAGCTATATGGGTAAGGACTCCCTGCTAAGGCATCTTCATAGTCTGAGGCAAGAAATACATAGGAGACATTTCAACTTCAAGCCAAACTGTTACTCCTTTTGCATCATATTTAGTTATTTAGTTTGCTTTGATTAAAAAAAAAAAATAGGTGGGTAGGAAAATGCATCTCTAGGGGGAGGAAAGGGAGACGAGGAAGAAGCATACAGGAAAAACAAGGACGATGATCCTCTATGAAGACCTAGCAAGGGATTTCTGATCCACCAGGAATAGTCACATTTAGAAAAAGAATAAGAAAAACAGAGGCATGAGAGAAGGGAAGAAAGGGAAAAGAAAGAATACGTTTGAGTTAGTCTCCAGCCCGGAGAAGCTTCATCCTGTGGGAATGCATCGCTGTCTTAGTCATTTTCACTGCTTTACTTACTTATGGAAACCAACACCAGATGCTGCTCATTGGTCTTGCTCTTGCTTTGGTCTGTAGATCTTGAAACATCCCCTTGGATGTCATTGAAACTCGGGGTGACCCTTCATCACCTCTTTAGGCGAGTGTGGAGCAAGTATCTGTCAGGCTGGTCATCATTTTTCATTTCAAGAAAAGTAAAACCTTCTCTTAGTATTCTTCTTCACCACATGGAAACCCCCCAAGTAACAGCACCTTTCATTTCTTTCTCAATATTTGTAACATTTACTACACAATTACTTGGCTCTGGCAACTTTTAAACACAAAATGTTTGATGTTGCTCATGCCTTGCCCAAGCAGAAAATCTTCAGGGAAACGGGAACTTGTCCATACTCATAATAGCATCTGCTTTCACAAAACAATGTAGTACTGACCAGCATGACTATGCATAAGGATTTGTCCTTCGGTACATTTTCTATGTTACAGAAAGGTTTTCAAGTGTTAAATGTGTTTTTACTTTATGCATATTTTATGGGAAAATAATTGCATAACCTCTACATACATCTCTACTATAAGTGTGCTGCAGGTACTCAAATTATAGCAAGAATGAGAGGTGAACATGGCTGAATATTGCCCTAAAATCATGTTAAATTATCAGGGATATTTTAAAAACCACAATAAAACCTTCTCTCTTTACCTTCTTTATCTCAATCTCATATTTTAAGGAAAGAAATCTTCATTGCATATTCCAGCAAAGTGTATTTGTAGGGAAGGTTTAACAGAGCCAGAGAGAATGTGCAAGGAGTGAGAAAGTGAATTGATGGATGGATGGTTAAATGAATATAAATGAACTGACACCTTTACAGGAAAATAACATTTCTTTTCTTTTTTTATTCTATAGATCAGTGGGTTTTGTATCTGTAATTCTTTCATATCAGCAAAGAGGAAATAAACTCTCATGTAAATCATTTCCCCCCATCTGAAGCATATTAAAACCATGCCTTTTTTTTCTTTTAAGCAGACTCTTTTTTCCCTATTTGCTTATCAGTTCATCCAGCATTACATTTTAAATGAAATTGCAAGACACTTGTCCCTCCCCCAAATTTCAGCCTGATGTAGGAAAGTGGGAAGCAGACTTTTCTTGCTTTAGAATAGTGACCTAGATTCAATTACAGATAGAGCCAGAAGAGAGAAGTGACACCTCACAATTTTCTTAGAGGTCTTGGAAAAAAATTAGAATTCCCAAAACAATACTTAATGGAAAAGAATCTGTTTATTTTCTCATCCTTCCATCTTACTTTTTCTACGGTTTAATTGCGCTGCTTTGGTGCATTAGATTCTCCCTGGCACAACATCACAATAGGTTTCCCATGGGATATTTGGAATCTCAAAAACGGACGTTCCAAGGAAATTTTTGAATTTGGCTTTTGAGGATGGATGTGTAGTCCTACAAATTGGACGTAGCCAAAATGGAAAATAATTGCATAAAAGGCACGCTTAAAAAAAAAAAAGAAAACAAATTATATTACAAAAACACCTACTGTAATTGCATTGCAGAGAAAGCATTGAAGGAGGAAAAAAAACACCCCACAGGGACATATGCATTTTACTGTTTTCCCAGCTACGGTGGGAAAATGTGATCGGAAGAAATAAAAAGGGGAGAATCCTGTGATTCTGCTTACTGACTTTTATCACTAAATTAAGCATATAAATGACCCGAACGGGTGGCTTGGTATATTAAATTTAAAAAAAAAAAAAAAAAGAGAACAATCATTCTCTCCTCTTTTCCCCTCCCTCTCTGATCTCAGCCTGAAAGGAGTCTCCAAGAGATAAGATGGGATTCGGTCGGCGCTGCTGGCGGGGCGGCGGGGCAGCGGCCGCCTTCCACGCAGGATTTCCGTTGTGTTCACAATAAGCGGTATTGAGCGGCGACACATTCCCGGCCACAGCCACCGCCCCCCAAACAAAGAAGCCAAAACCCGCGCTCCCAAGACCCAGGCGCTCGGCAACCCTGGAGGTGCATCGGGCCCGCCAGGCTGCCCGAGGCAGGTGTGGACTCCTCCACCCTCGCCGCGGATGTGGAGCTGGGCGCAGGAAGAGGGCAGAAGTGGGCTCGCGTCTATGCGGTTAACCCAAATGAAAAAGGACTGCAACCCGCGCAGAGGTCCAGGGGAGGGGGGGGGGGGGGCCTCTTGTTTCTGAACCACCACCCAGGGCTGGGATTTCCTGGGGAAATTACCTCCGGACCCGCGAGAGCGGCCTCGGCGTGGGCATGGCCGCGGCGTTGGGGACGTGGGTGAGCAGCCCTCCCCGCGGTTGGGGTCCACCCACCCGCCCAGGGACAGCAGCAGCAGGCGCCCGGCCCGGAGGGAGCCGGCGAAGGATTGTTTCATTTCAAAGTGAAAATCGGCAGGCTTTGGCAAACGATATTCAAAAAAGTATATAATCTCCATATGCCGCTCAATGGAGGATCCTCATAATTTACAGCGGCAGATAAGGCTGGAGGGTGTAATAAAAAATCTGAGGCCCTCCCCTCCCCCTGCCCGCCTCTCCGGAATTGCACCTTGGGCAGCGGAGCAGAATCCGGAATGTGAACTTCTCCCGACATATGTTTCCCGCAGATAAGTAAACAATCTGGACGTGAAATGGAAATGGTAATTAATGCAGTAATGCTGTTACACCTCGAGTGTGCAAATCCCATTGACTCGCCGCGCCACGGGGAGTGCCGGGCGATCGGGGACGGGCGACGCGCAGCCGGGCCGCCGGGGCCCTCCCTCCTTCTTTTCTCCTTCCCGGGTCCCGGGGCGGGGCGTCGGGCCAGCCCGCCTGGACGCGGCCGGGCTGCGGGAAGTCGCCAGAGCCCAGCGGCGCTCGGCCTCCGGGCTCCCTGCAGTTGGCGAGGCGCGCGGGTGCGCGGCGCTGGCCTCTCCCTCGCCTTCCCCGTTCCCCACCCGGATTCTGGTCGCGGGTTTGAGACCCGCGGGACCTCCGCGCCTCGCAGGCGGGCCGCGGCCACGAGGCACCAGCTGAACCCGAGCTCGGGAGGAGAGAGCCGCCGGCGGTCCCTGGTCTAGGCGCGAAGGAGGCCCCGCGCCCCGAAGCGGCCGGTCGCCCCGAGCGCGGCCTCCAGCGCTGGCCTCGCCTCCAGGCTACCTTCTCGCCTGGCCAAGGCCAAGTGCGGCTAGGTCGGCGGCAGTTTTTACGTCCTGCCGCATCCCTGGGCAGGGATGGCGTAGGAATTTCTTCTCTTCCAGACCCTAGGTTGAGAAAAGTTGGGGGATAGCCGCTGACATCAGCGCAGCACAAGTGCCCCTTAGATACAAGAGAAAGCGCGAGGATTGCGCTCCGAGGGTCCTGGCACCCGCTGCCCTTCCCACCGCCCACCACCCCCGTGGCGCCTTTTGGGGCCAGAGGAAGGATGACCAGCGCTGGGATCCGAGCGAAGGCGACTGAGAATCGGGGTGGGGGCGCCCTGGAGCGTCCCGGGCCCCCCTCTCCTCCTCACTGCGCGAGAACACCAGCCCCTCGCCAGGCTCCAGCGGCCGGTGACCGCCTTTGCCCGGCGCGAGGCCGGGTGCGGGCCTGGGCGGGGAGATGGCGAGCCTCCCTTTTTCCCAACTTCGGGTCTCTTCCCAGGGCCGGGGTGGACACTCCTAGGCCGCGGGTCCCCGGCGCGCACAGAGCCGGGCTCAGGCAGGGCGACACCTAGTCTCCGGTTGCGAGTCAGCGCCCCGGGATTTCTAGCGCCCCCCAGGCTCCCACTTCATTATTCTCTCGATTCGGCTGCGGCGGCCCTGGGGCATCCCTTCTGGTCCAGCGCGGGTGCGATCCCGCAGCACCAGGCAAGGCACCACCCCAATGGCGCCCCCACTCCTGGGACCTCTAGGGTCTCGGAGCCAACACAAGGCTAGAGGCTAAGAGGCTGCACCCCTCAGCGGGCCCGGAAGCCCCCAAATCCAAGGGCCCCCTTCTGCCTCTTCCCCGCTCACACGCAAACACACGCACAATTCACTCCGCAAATACAGAGATGAGGCTTCCCAACACGAATCCTGTGAATTACGCAATATTCAACTTCAAATGCCTCGAAATTCAGTGTCTGCCTGAACAATAGTGACGAGGCCAGGGCTGGCAGGAGCTCGCCAAGTTTGCAGGGCCCTGGCAGTCTCGAAGTCTCCAGAGAGGCTTCCCGCACGGGAGCTGCTCCCCTACGAGGTACGAAGTAACTAACGGCCCTTGCGCCCTACCCACCCTGCTTCGGAACCCGGGGCATTTCTGGAGGTTTACTAGCTCCGGGTTAAAAATGCAAACGTTAAGGCGTCTCAGATATCAGTCACCCACACTTCAGAGTGATTTACTCTTAAGCAGCCAGTCTTCCCCATCGCTAAAGTTAGCAGTCTGAAGGAAATTGACATTTTAATGGGAAAACTCGGAAAATGGGAGAGAATCGAAAGTTTTTTGGAGTCGGACCCTGAGCTGGTGAGGTGTAGAAAAGGCTGTGGCAGCCCCCGGGGGGGAGGCTGGGAGCGCAACCCCGCCGACCACGACGCCACTCCCAGGGGAGGCGGCCAGTGAGCCCCGGAGGCAGACAGCCGCCCCCCCTCCCCCCAGGCTGAAGAAGGAAAACCGGGCTAAGACCCCCGTGGCCCGCGCTGGCGCCGCCGGCTGCCCCCGGGAGCGGCGTGCTGCTCCCTTCTCTGCGGGGCCAGGAAAGCCCCAGCGGAGGAGCGGCGGGAGCGAACGCGGCTGGCATCGGGGTCCGTTTTGCACTGCATATCCCCTGGAAGAAATCGCACCCCCAAACGAGGGGCCCAGGCGCTCTTCCGCCCCCCTGCTCGAGGAGACCGGGACGCTGGCGGGAGGAGCCCGAGGTCCCCCGGCTGCGCCCAGCGCGCGGGGAGCAGAGGGGCGGGCGGGCTCTACTCCCGCAGGGTCCTGGGCACGCGCCGCGCCGCTGGAGTCGGGGGTCTCCCGGCGATGCCAGGAGTGGGTCGGGGCAACTCCGGGCTGCTCTTGGCTACGCTGCGCTAGCCCGGGAGAAGGCTCCACCGAGCGCGGGCGGGGCTCTCCTCTCCCTACAGGTTTGCTTTAATGATTTTCTTGAGAAAAGGGAAAAAAAGAAAGACAGTTGTGAGCAAACAGGTTTGACAAGGGCTGCTCCCCCCCCCCCCGCCCCCCCACACCCCAGGGAATTTCTTTTTGTCTGCGTCTGACTTCAAAGTCAGGCATCGGCCGCTGTCAGCCCCGTGACGCCAGAGTTTCGGCTCGGGCGAGGGGCGGCCGCGCGGCGCCGCGAAGGCTCTGCGGCCCAGGCCGAGCGCGGGCCCGGGGACGGCGGGCAGCCGGGGGGAGCGCGCGCGGAAGGGAGGGGGTTGGCTGGTGGAGAGAAGCGGCCGGAGCTGCTTTCGCGGCGACAGGTCCCGGGACCTACCCCTCCTGTCCCCTGAAGGCTGGGAAGGGGGCTCCGTTACGCGGCCACGGGCGCAGTTTTCTGGGCTCCCCCCGGGTTCCTGGGGGTCCAGAACCCTGGTGACAGTCTTTTAGTTCCTGCCGCCGCGTAAGGCCGTCCCCATTCCGAGCGGCCCGGTGCCCCGTCCCAGCCTAACCCCGCTTGGGAGACTGCCGGGCGCCCTGGCCGGGACGTGCGCGCGGGGCTCCTCCTTGGGCTGCGGTGCTCGGGGCGCCCAGGCGCCTGGCTCTGCGGGCAACGCCCAGACCCTGTGCAAGGTTCCTCTTAGGAGATGCTAAAGGACACTGAGCTATGACAAAGATCAGAGCGGCTGACAGGACTGTCAGTTGGGGTTAGATCAGACAACCACGCCGCTGCGCTTCCCGGGGGGCAGGAGGAGGGGCCTTCCCTGCGCTCCCTGAGCCCCCAGACTCCGCGGCCACCAGGGGCAAGTCACTTCCTAATTGTCTCGATTTGTAAGAGGGTTTTGTGATGCTAAGTAAGCGTGGCGCAGCTCCCCGGCCTTCCCCCAAACCTCCCCCAGCCGGCCTTTGTTTACCTTCGCCTGATCGCTCATTTATTTATCTATCTATTATTATAGGCGTCCCTCCTATTCAGCGCCCGTGTCTGTTAATTGTGTTATACCATTTAATTCCAACATCGGTCTCAAAAGAGCGCTTAATGAGAAAAGCATATACAACACGGATCACTTTGCTATTCAGCTCAGCCAGATGGACAACTGCTAACTTTTGTGTGTGTGTGTTTTTTTAAATAATGAAAATACTCCCTTGACAAAGGGGTTCGAATGAATAGGCACCAAATAGCACCTCAAACACTCCTAATTGTTTTTGAGGACAATGTAATAATCCGCAGGGTTCGTCTTTGGTGTCTGTGGACACGGTTTCCCGCGCACCTCGAGCTGCCGGCCCCTTTGGAAACGCGAGAGGCACGCGCACGACCCCCCGACAGCAACAGCCAGCCGGCACGCCCGAGGCTGCGCCACCCCCCCGACGGGCTTCGCAGCTTAGGAAAGAGACTGGGAACAGCACGCGACCTACAGGAAACACGCGTGAGCGCGGCTTTGGGGGTGAGGCAGCGAGACCCTGGGAAGCACCTTGGATCTGTCCTGGATAGCATCAGAAAGTCCCATCTCCCCACGAAAAACAGAACAATCTTCAAGCAAACATGCACCCCAGAGGGGGAAAAGGGGGAGGGGTTTTCCTTGTTTGTTCAACACCAAAGGCTGCGGGTTCAATAATTTTTAAGATACTTTTAAACATTTTGCCTGAGACGTGACACTCTCGCCCTTTTTCTCCCTTTGCTCCCACAGGGTCTTAACAAAAAGTCTCCTACAATCTGGAGCCGAAACCCACGACGCTGTTTTCTGCCTTTCTTAGACTTTTTTTTTTTTGTTAAACTTAGAAACCAGAGTCAAGCCCCAGATCCTCAGAGGACCCAGGAGTAACGTTTCCAAAGACCTGAAAAAAATCGGTTCCACCTGTTCTACCCCCCTTCCCCACCCCCAGGCATTGCACTTTAAACGCCCGCCGCAGGACGCGGGGCTTCGAGCGCAACTGGTTCTCGGGAGACTCTGCGCTTCTCCCCATTCCTTTGCAGTTTGGGTCAAAAACAGAGAAAAGAAAAAGCAAAGAAAACCTCACCAGCATCTCAGAGGGCCCGGTCGGCCTTTGTCTTAGCTCATTCTCTCCTTAAAGTGGTCTGACCACTTTGTCAAGGGCGCGCGGGAGGGGGGACGCCCCGGGGAAGGACACCTTTGTGGAGCCTCTAAAGACAAAAAGCAGGTTCCTAGGACGCGGCCCGGAAGGAACGCAGATTCTGGGCATCTCTGCTCCCGGCCCGCCAGCCACCAGCCACCTCTGCTAGGGGCGCCTTGACACTCTCAGCCTGCCCGCTCCCCACCCCCCGCGCCAGTCCCCAGCTCCGCGGACCTGGCCCGGGCCTTCAGATTTTACGCACATCAAAGGTTACTTTTTACGATGACAGATTGTCTTTATTCAAAACGTCTTTGTTCAACAAATGAACAGAGTAACGAGGTAAAATCCTTCTAGGTACATTTCCAAGACATTGTCAAAACATTTATGTCCATTTAGGATGTTTTTTTTATTCTTTTAAGGTTTTGTTCACTTTCTACTTCCTGACTTCATAACCCGACATTCTGTCTAAAAGTAAACTTAGGTCTCTAGGAGCACTGCTTTACACAAAGTGAACGACCGTGTGGGTCCTTTTTGTTTTCCCTTTAAAGAAGCAAACACTATCGTAGAATGGTTTTAAACAGAAATGTTGCCCTTTCTGTAGTTTTAAACTTTGATGCCTTTCCTCGCACACAGGTGAAGAGCGAATGGCACCTGGTTGTGTCGGATGACAAAACAGAGATAGTTAACTCTTTTCTTCAGGGTGCAAAAGGAAAAAAAAAATATGCTTATTCTAGATATATTTTCAGGATCTGAGAGTCAGGAGTCCAAAGCCCATCAGAAGAGAGAGAAGGGGACATAAATAAAGCAAAACCGCCTACTTGTTTTGTCCGAAGGGGGTACAGTTGGAGTTTGGTTTGGGGACGGTGGGACAGGGGCAGCTGTGTAGCTGTCGGAACGTTTGCAAGTTTCTGGCACCTGCGTGCGCCTGGGTGCCGGCGGCCGCCCCACCCTTCCCCCTGGAAGAGAGAGGCAGAGTCTGGGGTAGGGTAGAGGGCGGTGATAGGGATGACCCCGAGGCGCTGCCAGGGTGCAGACACCCACCGCTTCCAGGCCGCCCTCCGGGTCCGGCGGGCCGGGCTAGGGGTTACATGGCCGTGGCGTGGGCTGACGAATACGGGTCTATGCCAGTCTTGGTCATGCCCGGAAAGAGGATGTAGGCGACGGGGGGCTGCAGGGTGGAGGCGGACCAGGCGGTACAGTTACAGGGCACCACGTAGCCGGGGTTGGTGGGGGACGGGTGCGTGTGCGTGTGCTGGCTGGGGCAGCTGAGGCTGCCGAAGGCGCCGTTCTGGTAGCCCAGGGTGGACGCGTAGGGCAGCGTGCCGGTGGCCAAAGTGTGGGGCACTTCGCCCATCTTCTGAATGGCGCTCGAGCTAAACTGCGCGGGGTCCAGCAGGGAGTAGGGCGCCGAGGCGGGCGGCAAGAAGGCCCGGGCTTTCTCGGGCGCGCTCAGGAGGCCGTCGGAGGCCCCCACCGGCAGGCCGGCCGCCTTGAGCGGGTCCGTGTCGCCCAGGTAGGGCAGGGGGAAGACATACCTGTCCTTCTTGAGCAGGTTCTTGGGCTTGCGCCGCGGCCGGTACTTGTAGTCGGGGTGCTCCTTCATGTGCTGGGCACGCAGGCGCTTCGCCTCGTCGATGTAGGGCCGCTTCTCCGCCTCGGACAGCAGCTTCCACTCGGCGCCCAGGCGCTTGCTGATCTCCGAGTTGTGCATCTTGGGGTTCTCCTGGGCCATCTTGCGCCGCTGGCCCCGGGACCACACCATGAAGGCGTTCATGGGCCGCTTGATGTGGTCTGAAGGTTTGGACATGGTCCCGGCGGCGGGCGCGCGGGCGCGGGGTTGCGGGGCTCCGCGGGCGAGCCTGGGCGAGGCTGGTCGTCCGCGCGTCCTCTCCGAGCCGGGGGCTGGCGCTCCCCTGGCCTCGGCGTCGCTGGGTGGGGGGAGGGGGGCCGCCGGGGTGAAGCGCTGACCCCACAAAGTTCAGCGGGTCATGCCAGGCCCGGCACCTGGGCAGCCCCCGGGGGCGAGTGGGGGCAGGAAGGTGGGGGAGGAGAGGGCGGCCGGCCGGGGCTTGCGGGCCCGGGGGCTGGGGCCCAAGCACCGGAGTCTGGGGATTAGGCGAGCAGGTAGTGTGCTGGTGAGGGCAGGAAGCTCCTCCTTCTGGCCCTCTCCACCTTCGCCTTCCCTCGTTCCTCGCCCTCCTGCGACTCCGGCCGTGGCTCCCCCCTCCCGCGGCTTCCCCGTAGCTGCCTGGTCTAGCCCCGCACCTGGCGGCGAGTGCGGGGTGGCTGGTGAACGCGAGCCAAAAGCGGCGAAGTTCAAAGGCGAGGTGGGCCGGGACCGCACGCACTCTGACATAAGCGCTGGGCGGTGACTCCCCAACCTGGGCGCCCAATCAGCGGCAGAGAGGCGCGGGGGCGCACCTGCCACCGCGCCCGCGGAGGCAAGCAGGAGGGCGACGCGGGACGGCTGTGTGGGAGGGAGGGAGGAAAGAGCGCGGCCGGCTGGGAGCTGGGAACTTGGTACCATCCACAATAAAACTCTTGGCGGTCCCCGCTTCCCTCCCCGGTGTGCCAGGGAGACTCAGGGCTTCGAGGACAAAGACCCGGGAGGGGACAGCGAAGGGAGCCAGTCGAGAGTGCGGGTCGATGAACCCGATGGTCTCTCCCGGGAACGCCCCGACCGCACTTCCCTCCTTGTCCAAGGTCCTTGGAAAAGAAAACCAATGTAGGTAGACTGCGAAATAAACTTTTGGCGCCAGGCTCTGCGCGGTGCTTTGGCCGCGCTCTCCCGGGACGCCCCGCTCTGCCTCCACTTCTGCCCCGGGTGCGGCGCCGGGGCGAAGCTCTTGGCCCCCGGGCGCCGAGCCGTGCGCTCCGCGGCGATGCCTGGAGACCCAGCGACCGCTAACACTGCGGTTTCAAACCCGGTCCGTGAGCCCCGAGGAGCGGCCGCTCTTCACCTTGAGGGAGGCGAGATCACCATCATAATTCCTATCCGTGCTATTATTACTTAGCGATTGGGTATCTCCAACGTGCCCTCACAACTGTGCACACCCGAAGGGCCGCGCGGAGTCCTGCCCGCGCGGCAGGTCTGGGGACCTTCTCCAAGTCCCTCGCGCCGCGGCCCCCGGGCGCAGCCAACGGCCGTTTCCCCCGCAGAGGCGATTTGCACCCGGGCGCCTCTTTCCAGCCAGCGAGGCGAAGAGGCTCGTTTCTTGAGTCAGATGAGCATTTTTTTTTCGGGTAGAGAGGACGAAATAAGCCGCAGAGCCAACCTCCGCGCTGGTTTCCTTTGAATAATTGCCTGCCCGATGTGAAATGCCCTTGGGGGAAATATTTATTAAATGGAAACCATTGTCCCCGGCCCGGCGGGGTCTGCGTGTGTTCCAGGCTCATTGGCTTTTGCACAAGCCTCTCCTGGGAGGACCGGCCAGAAATGCGCTCCGCTGCGCGGCCCGGAGGGGAGAGGCTGGGGGAGGGAGGAGGGACGCCAAAGGGAAGGGGCGTCTCGCTTTGGCATGTAGTGTCTCACGTTTGAGGCGAAGACTTTGTTTCTCCTTCTTGAAACTAGAAAGATGCGGGGAATTTCTCACCCTTAGTGCTCTCCTAGAGAGGTGGGCCCTGGGAGCCCATTTTACAGATTAGAAAACTGAGGTTGTGAAAGGCTAAGTGACTTGCAAAAGAGAGTCGGTGGATTCCAAGTCTGGTGTACAGGACTGGAAGCCCTCCAATCTTTCCCCACCCTGTGAGGCTGCTCGTCTGAGGATTTGATGGTGTGGCAACCGAACGTGGAATTGATCAGACTAGAGAGGGTTCCAAAACCACCGTGCGGATAAACCGCACTGGAGGACTACTCCTTAGGCCGGGGTCTGGATTCTCTCAGGTTTGGGTCAGAGACTCGGCTTCCCCGGGTGTGCACCGCGCGCCCAGGGCGCCACCCCCGCTGCCCGTGGAAACTGGTGAATAGCCTTTACGTGCCTTCTCGGCCCCATCCCCCACGGCCCCAGGAGCCGTGGGCCCACCATCTCCCCTGGTTTTCTCTGCAGGAAGTCTCAGGTAGCTTCGGATCCCGGGAAGTCAGTCCCGGGAGGCTTTCCGAGAGGCGCAGGTGACTCTTGCTCTGACCCACCAGCACTGCGCTGCGCCCCGAGCCTGCCAGGGGTGGGTGTCCTGGGGCCACCGCGCGGTTCGAGTTCTGCCCGGCTGTCCCCGCGGCTTTGGGAAGGACCAGGAGAAACGCTCCACGCTGCAGAGATCAGCCTCGCACTCCCAAACTCTCAGGGGACCCAAAACCCCCACCCAGAGGTTTGGGTTAACACAAACCAACCCCTTGGAAACGGCTCAAGGAAGGGATCTACTATAGGATCCTTTCTCTCCCGGGTCCCCGAGGCAACTCCTGACCGGAGTGCGACCTCCTTCAAATCCTCTTTCCTGCCCCCTCCTCCCACCTACGATCCTCTCCAGAGCGCTGGAGCGCACCCTAGATTGCCGTGTCAACGAGCAGGCTGGGTTGGCACTCGCGCGGCGGCGGGGTGGCAGTCTGCGGGCAGAGCACCACCCACCCTCGCGCGGTTGGGGCCCTGAACTGCCCGGAGAACTCGCAGGCCCAGGCGGGCGCCCGCGTGCGTCCCCGCAGCGCTTCTTGGCCTCGAGGCAGGAACGACCTGCTGGGAAGGGACTGAGTCGAGGGCAGCGCCGGCGTCACATCCCGGAGTTTCTTGGGTGAATCGCGCGGCCGCCAGCACCCGTTCCGCAGCGCCGGGTGTCTAAGACTCTCCTCAGCGCTTGGCCAAGCGCAGGATTCCCTGGTACCGGGACCTAGTCTGGGGCTCCCTCCAGCCCGTACCTCGATGCGTGCCCCCCTCCCAACCCCGGGTTCTGCCTCCCCCCAGAGGACAGCACATCCGGGAGAGGTGGCCCCTGGAGAAAACAAGCAGCTTCGGCCACTAGTGCAACAGGAGAGACAGGTCGCCTGAATCTCTGAGGACTCTAGGACACTGGCTAGGGCAGTGACGAGGGCTGGCGGTGTCCCTGGCACTGAGCTCTTTCCGCTTCCACGTTTACCTGGAGAATCCAGGCACACACGAGCACGCGCTTCTTTACGCAGCACAGTTACGCAAAGCACACGGCACGCTGGCCTTGGCCAGGTGTCCCCACCCGGGAGCCACAGGGTTTCTACCAGGGTGCTCTTAACAGTTCCGGGAGAAGGAGAGGAAGAGGCTTTCCTCCCGCGCCCCCGCAGGGTTCAGCTTGCGCCTTCCTGGCTCTTGGCTCGAGGCTAAGTACTTGAACCAGCTTGGGCATTTCACCTCTCCTTTTGCCCACCTCGCGCGCATTTTCCAGGCCTCCAGTTTACCCCTCAGCCCCTCTGGGGAGCCTTCTTTGAATCCGGGGCTGGACTCGTAACCCTTCTACTCTCTCACCCCACAACCTCTCCCTCTCAGGCGCTCTCCGCAAACTCTCCCGTGGAGCCCTGTGCAGCTCACCAGACTTCGAGGGCAGGGGCTGTGTGTTATTCATCTGTGGGTACCCAGTGTCCGCGCAGCTCCTGACGCAGAGAAGACGCTCCATTAAACTCTCCTTTGGCCTAAGCCTAGGTGAACTTTTCTGTCTGGTGTCCCGGCCCTCCCCGCAGCTGCAGGGGCAGGACCCCAGATCCACTCGGAGAGAGTGGAGGGCTGGAGTCCGGGGCCCGCAGGTCGGCACCGACCTGCCTGGCCTCAACTCTCCGCCTCTTTGGCCAGCCAACGCCCTTCCTCTCCAGCGGGCAGAGGCCTCCACTCCTCGTGTCCTGGACGCAGCGATCGCCGAGTGCCGAGAAGACGGTGCGGCCCCGAGAGCGCATCGTGCGCCCCGCTGGCTTCGGGAAGACACTAGGAGAGTCGTCTGCGTGCAGAGGAGTCGGGGTGCTGGGTGGTCCGGGGCGCTGGTCCTGCCCTCGGTCCCTCCGGAGTCCCAGAGGGGAGCTGAGCGAAGCCGCAGGGGGCAGCCGTGGCCCCAGCTCGCTGCGGGGAGGGTGAGCACCGGGTGCTCGCTGTTGTTCAGCGAAGGCCGCGGTGGTCAGGCCCAGGCGAGGCTCAGCGTTGCGGTGATCAATGGATATCGGGAAATGAGGCTCTCTGGTTAAATCATAAACTTTTAATTTTTTATTACCAAAAATATTTTCTTAAAGTTTGGCATCTCCTTTCTTTCTTTCTTTCTTTCTTTCTTTCTTTCTTTCTTTCTTTCTTTCTTTCTTTCTTTCTTTCTTTCTTTCTTTCTTTCTTTCTTTCTTTCTTTCTTTCTTTCTCTCTCTTTCTTCCTTCCTTCCTTCCTTTCTTTCTCCCTCTCTTTCTTTCTTTCTCTCTCTTTCTTCCTTCCTTCCTTCCTTCCTTTCTCCCTCTCTTTCTTTCTTTCTCTCTCTTTCTTTCTTCCTTCCTTCCTTCCTTCCTTTCTTTCTCCCTCTCTTTCTTTCTTTCTTTCTTTCTTTCTTTCTTTCTTTCTTTCTTTCTTTCTTTCTTTCTTTCTTTCTTTCTTTCTTTCTTTCTTTCTTTCTTTCTTTCTTTCTTTCTCTCTTTCTTTCTTTCTCTCTCTCCTTCCTTCCTTCCTTCTCTCTCATCCTCCTTCTCTCCCTCCCTCCTTCCTTTCCTTCTTTTATGCCCCTGTTCTTTGTCTATTTTTATATTGGGACCTCACATATCCTATCACTTACAAAAGGACCCAGGGCTCTGGTCCTTTTAAGACATTCTTGGTAATCACTTTGAGTTTTCCCTCCAGACGCTACTTACTGTTGTGACATATTTATTGAGCACTTACTATGTCTCAGGCACTGTGCTGGGTGCTGGGATACAGCAGGGAAGAAGAAATGTAAGAACTTTTCCCCACAATGCTAGAACTTGATATTTGGACAGGTAATAAGCAAGGAAACAAATGCCTGGGGTGATTCCCTGGTTCCTGTCGTTCCAGGCAAGATGCTTAACCTCTCTGTGCCTGGTTTCCTGACCTGTGATATGGATATAATGATTTGTATCAGTACTAAATGAATTAATATGTGGAAAGCCCTTCGAAGAGCCCCTGGCATGTAGAAACTGTTCAATAAGTGGTCAGATGCTGTTAATCCATGACTAAAGAGGGCCTTTCTAATAATGATAAGACCTAATAAGTGAATCAGGGTGATGAGATATAGTGGATGAGGGAAGGAGGGGTGGAACATTTTAGACTGGGCGGTCAGGGACCTGATCATGGGAAGGAGCAAGTCATCTTCATGAAAGAAGATCAGGAGATGGGGGAGGGGCCATTCCTTGCAGAAGGAGCAGGAGATGTCCTCGCCTGAAGAAGAGACCAGCTAAATGCACCGAAGGATTTAAGGAGCCAGGGTGGGTGAGGCCTGACCATGATCCAGGAGAGAGAATAGGAAAGGCTGGGTGAGGCAGGACTCAGATTATACAGGGCCTTGTAGACCCCATAAAGAGCTGGGTTTTAGTCTACTAACTGGGAAGTCACTGGAGTATGAGTAACACTAGTATCATTTAGCAACAATCCCAACTCCTCCCCCCACCTCCCAGCACAAAAGGTTGATTATCAGACACTCTTCTTAGGGAGGACTCTGATCCCCCAGGGGGCCAGAAACTTTATAAATTGATCAATTTGTATCAGCTAGGGTCAGATGCTTGAGCATCTTTTGCAGAATAAGGCTACTCCTGCTAAACGTTTTGGACTCCTTTTATCTCTTCTTTCCCTTCAGGAAGCCAACGAGTAAAACTCGGGATGGTGGCAGCCTTTCAGGATTCTGAAAACATGTCCATTTATATCCAGCAGGCATTAGCAGCCTGATGCGTCCCTGATTCGCTCTTTAGTGTTCTTTCCACGTCCCCTCAAGTGCAATTCTACTTCCCTGTGGAGAGCTTCTGGCCTCCGAGTTGGCCCTTTCTGGAGAAACTTGACTACCTTAGCCTGAGAAATAGAAGACTCATATATGAGCAAATGAGTTTTCCTTAGGATAAAAAAAAATCCCAGTGGTTATAAGAATAGGACAGATATATTTTGTTTCTAAGAATAAAGTCCAAAGCATGCCTCATTGAATGCCTCTGCCTTAGGTTTTTATTGTGTTTAGGAGTTTCATATGAATTAGGGATCCCCTGCCCCCATTCTTCTAATGGAAGAATCCTTGGCCAGCTTTTATCATAAATGGTACACTTTGAGGATCTGTGTCTGCTTAATGCAATTGGCCAAGGTATTGGAGCATACGTTCTTTTGCCAATTTTATCACAAATTATACACTGCAGAAGATAAGATGAATATCTGGCAATAAACCCCAAACAAGGGTTAGAATAGCACTCCGTCTCTAAGTGGTACCTGCCTCTGTCCCCAAATGAAATGACAGGAAACATTAGGGCAGTTAGCATTTCCAAAGGGTGCCATCTTAAGCATGTTTATTTTCCCATACTTGTTTCTTTAAAGTGCCATTTTAACATTCTGTGAAGACCAACAACCCTTACTATTACACTTAATAAGAAAATCATTGAAATATTTGCTGACTGGGTTGGTGTAGAAAGATTTCAAGACTAGGACTTTCAATTACTATGAGTCTTTGGGAAAATTACCTAACTTCTCTTGGCTTCAATTTTCTCACCTGCAAAGTGGGGACAATAATACTACACTGTTTGCTTGTCAGGCATTGTATTAGTTATCTGTTGCTGTGTAACAAAGTTACTCCAGCACTCAGTGGCTTAAAGCAACAAACATTTATTATCTCATACAGGTTCTGAAGGTCAAGACTCCAGGAGCAGCTTAGCTTGGTGGTTCTTTCTCAGGATCTCTTGAGGGCACAGCCAAGGTGTTGGCCTGGGTTGCAGTTATCTGAAGGTTTGACTGACCTGAGGGTCTGCTTGCAGCTCACTCATGGGGCTGCTGGCAGGAGGCCTCAGTTTCTCACCACGAGGGCCTCGCCCTAAGCGCTGCTCCCACAACACGGCAGCTCTGTTCACCAGGGCTTATGATCTGAGCAACCAAAAATGAAGTTGCAATATCTTTCATAACTGAATCTTGGACTCTTCATACCATCAGTTCTGCTGTGTTCTGTTGATCCACAGACCAAGCCTGGTACAATGTGGGAGGACATCAGGCATCATGTGCCCACCAGGAGGTGGGATGACTGGTGGCCATCTTGGAGAATGCCTACCTCAGACTCCAACTGGGTAACAGACTGGAAAGAGCTTTGCAGACAGCAAAGCACCATAACTCTAAGTTATCCCCGCTCAGTTTATTTCTTCGTGACATGGTAGCAGCTAGCTCTTGGCGGAATTGTTCAGAGAACGCCATTTTGGTTCCACCATTTCCCTCTTCTGCTGCACATTTGTCCTGCTGGGGCTGGCTTTTCACCTTCCCCCAGTTTCTTTTTACACCTCCCCGCCCCTTACCATTCTCTTCCCCACACTGCCTCCTGTGCAACCCTTATCAGTTGGATTCCAGCTAATATACCTGCGAATAATTAAAGTGCCCTATAGGATTTAGGAGTTATAGGACCTCAGAAGAGGACAGCTGAAGCCGGGTCAATGTGACCGCAATGGGAGGCTAGGGCCAGTGGGCTGAGCCAGCTGGGCAGGGAGTCTCCTGCGTCACTGCGGGAACGACAGTCATTCCGCTGACTGCTGTTCAGCTGACCCTGATTCTGAAACCTGCAGTTAAATAAAATGTGAAAAAATTAACTAATAAATTAATTAGCAATCAGGTGATGAGCAATGAGTGCATTGACTCAGACTATGCTGAAAAACCCAGTAGGTCTCCTGCCCCAGAAAATTCTTGCTTGTTACAATTCCTGAAAGAACCTTTTCCCAGAGGCGATCGCTTTTCATTCTTTTAGTGTCTTTTCACATTTCCATATTTCTTAAAAACTGTGCAGACTGGTCAGCACTGGCTGGATGGGTGAGGAATTGCCCCTCCACATCCTCGGCTTCCCCTCCTCCACCCTTCCAAAGTATTTATATTAGGTTTTTTTGGTTAAATCAACAGTTAGTGTTTACATTATGACACCTATGCACATACTATTCACAGTTGAGCATTGTAGTGTATTATGATTATTTTCCTTTCCTATTTTCTAATAATTGCCCTATTTTCCACTTGGCTTGCTCGGTGGCTGTTGCTGAATCACCCCACGCCTTCCCGTAGCCTCTCACACAATCTTCCCCAAGGTCAGTCGTGCCAGGCCGTCCCCCACACCAGTCTCTTTCTTGGAGACATCCTTTCTGGAGCCCGTTTCCTTCTGGGTGGCTGTTCCTATATTTTGGATCTCACCTCTCCCCATTTCTCATTTGACTCCCATGTTCCGTTGGAGTGCGTCTTCCGGGTTTTCATCAGATTGAAGAGACGGCATGACGACGGGAGCCCTAAATACAAGTCTCTAAAGTCCCACGGCACCGATATGGAAGGGGGGCTTCTATGCCTGGGACCAGGGGTCTCCCTTCATCATCACCTAGAGCTTTCCATCCATTCCTCTCCCTCGTGGGAGCTCCAGTTGTGTCCGTGTCTGCCTATCTCGGGTTTCACCCCTCAGGCTTCCCAGTTGCAGGAGTGCCCCATCTCTCCACTTTTCCTCCTCCCTTGGCTCTGCTGCCTACCTCTGCTTTCCGAGCTCCTATCTGGCTTAGCTCTTGGCATTCTCACCTCCTTGCCTTCTGAGAGCCTGTGCCCTCCTGCTGCCCGGTGGCAGTCCTACCCTCTGACATGCTTCTCCACCCTTGTTAGGACTCTCCCTAAAGTCATGCAAGGGATCAGCTGCCTCTGAGATAGCTCTGGCTGTGTGGTCTGGAAGAGCTGGTGTCTCTGATTCTAGTGTGGGTTAGTGGCAAGAGTCTGAGTTTGCTTATGAGGGAAAGTTCAGTCATGACCCAAGCCTGAGAAAGCCTCAGGTGAGGACCAAACAGGACTGGATGCAGGAGTTGGGCAGAGGATGGCATCTGTCCTTCCTGGTCAGTGTCCATAAGGATTTCAGCAAGACCAAGGAGGCAAGACTTAGAACTCAGAAAGGAGCGGACAATTATACCAGGTAGCAGCCAATAATTACTGAGATCTTCTTTACTATGTTTCAGGTACTATGCATTAACTCTCTACATGTGCTGTTTTATTTAATACACACAATAAGCCTAGGTGGAGAGGTCTGTTATTACTCCCATTTTGCAGATGAGGAAATTATGGTCCACAGCGCCTAGATAAGACTTGTCCAAAGTCAAAGAGCTACTAAATGGGTACATTTGGGATTTGAAGACATTAGTTGACTGACTCAAGAGCCTTCAGTCTTGTCTTGATTCAGCACAGTGTAGCAGTGTGAGCTGAGGATGAAACCTAGGCCTGTTGGAGACAGAGGAGGATTTTGTGGATACTGGAGGGCTGGATTTTCACAGAAGGCTGTCCTGTACAGGGAGCTTGACCCTCATCCTTTACAAAAGGATGAAGGGACCTCACAGGTTGAGGGGAGGAAAGCAGTTATTCCAGGTGGGAGCAGGTAGTAAGAGAACCTGACACAAACTGAGAAAAGGTGAAAAGTAAGATGCACAGATCCTGATGTCATGGAATGCCAGAATGAGGGGTTGGCAATCTGCTGGATGGACAACTAAAATAATAAGTTTGAGAGATGAGGAGCAAATGTTTAAAACTGGGAGTATATGAAGTTAAGTATGAGAATGTCAAATGGATGATGAAAAGAAGAAATTGGAAGTAATGCTGTAATTATTGACTGTACTTTTTTATTTTGGGTAAGCATTTGCAATATTTCTGTGAATGCAACATTTATTTCAATAAACCCCCACGACTTTTTGCTTTTATAAGAAAGCAGAATGTCTTGTCTCTTGATGAAGACTTATTTTGGACTGTTATCAGGGTTTAACCAAATAACAGCAGTTCTTTTCTAAAAATATTTTTAGTTTTGTACTTATGACGCTAGAGTGAATTGATTTCCTTATCAACCTATGTTCAAGAGCTAAATTCAGTAGGATAATTTAAGCAAAGATTAGTCTTGACTATAAATCAGAGCACTCTATTAATATTTCTTGGATTATAATTTACAAGTTAATCTCAACATTGTATTTCATAGTACTTCTAACACACTGTGATTCTTTGCTTACTGATCTCCAAAATAGCCACAAAATGGTGAGAGAAACAAGCCACCTTGGAATGGCTTTCTGCAACATTTACATGCATGCAAGCTATGGACTAGGATTGGTGCCTACATCCGTTTTATCCTACTCTACTAGGCTGCTGAAAGACTTGTTTGAAAATGTCTAAACATACAATATGTTCATTCGTTGGAAATGAGAGGGTGAATTTGAGCTAAATAAACTAGGTCAGACACCTCGAAATGATCAGGACACAGGACCCCTCCTCATTTGCAAACCATCCTATCTTGCTAAAACAAAATCTGTGATAGGGGAGCGGCTGTAGCTCAAGTGGTTGGGCACCTACTTCCTATGTATGAGGTCCTGGATTCAATCCCTGGTACCTCCTAAAAAAGTAACCATGACAGACAATGCTCACTGGCAAAGGCAACAGTCATTTTCCATTTTCTTCCCTGTTAATAGAATTTTGCTTGTGACCAGTGCCAAGGGGTTGTTTATTAAATCAATAATAGACTCTCCATTGGCTTGTTAGTGATTAAAGTTGGGTCTGTGACCTAGTCTGGCCAGTGAGAAGTCTCCTCTGGGATGGGGTTCTGGGAAGAGTTTTTCTTGCCGTCGAAAGAATTATAGCCGAGGAAATGGTCCCCAGTTTTCCTGCTTTGGGATATTGTCACCACAGAAATGAGGGTGGCCATGAGGGTAGGTCCCACGGAGGACTAGGAGTAAGGAGACAGGTCAATAAGATGAGGATGGGAGAGTGGAAGAGGGGGAGAGGTCCATCCCTTCACGACTTTGTAGAGCTGCTGAATTAACCGACTTTGGAACCCAACTTTAATGCTGCTTGATCTGTGGAAAAATTCATTTTCCCATTGTTTAAGTCCTTTCTGATTTGGTTTTCTGTTGGTGCGTCCAAAAGCTCCTCTATGATAGCAAAGCCTCTCGTTTTCACCACTTCAGGTTTTGTCTAGAATTGGGCTTGGCTGAATTTATACAACCATGGCTAAGCTTTTACTTGTAGAAGCTGAGGCTCTTTTGGTATGCATGTCTGAATCTTCTTTTTATGGATTTTCTGTTCAGTTATACTCTATTTTCACATGCTTTAATATAGTAAAATTGTGATTATTTTTACTGACCAGTTTATTTGGTTTGGCATCTGCTTGCTGTATAAATAACCTCTCAGTTTTGCAATCCAGGAGGAATAGGAATGAGCTGTGCTGAGTCTCACCCTGCAATGGTCTGAGAACAGCAGCTAGCACTTTGTCGCTGCTGGGGAAACATGAGGTTGGCCCCAGTGAGGTCCAGGGTCAGGATGCCCTCCCCGTTATACCACCTCTGCTCCTATCCTGGGGCCACAGACCTAGCCTACATTTGGGCTGATATTGCCAATCCTGTTCCAGCTGCCCCTGTCTTCTTAGCAGCCTTTTGGTCACCTATTGTTCTGACTGCATTCTCTTCAGGGGGCTGCAATAGAGGGCCATCAGATTCTAGTAATTTCACCTGTGAGGTTTCTCTTCCCACCTTTTGATGTCCAAAATTGGATGTTTCTTCTCTATCTTTTCCTTTCAGAGGAAGAGGTACCCTTCCTTTTTTCTAAGGTTCCCTCTACCACTGCATTGTTCTACCTTCTTCCTCTGCTTTAAAGCATAGACTTTTATATTAACATGCCTATGCTTTCTGCAAAGACTTCTTCTTTTGGGCTAAGCATGGGCTTTTATCCTGCTGCAAAAGACAAGCTGAGGGGAGCAGATGTAGCTCAAGCCTGCTTCCCATGTACAAAATTCTGTGTTCAATCCCCAGTACCTCCTAAAAACAAACAAAGAAACAAACAAAAAACCCAGTTCTCATTGGCGAGCAGATGTAGTTCAGTGACGGAGCAACTGCTTTCCTTGTTTGAGGAGAAAATCAAGAGAATCTTTGAGAACTTGATCTAGAGTCTTCACATTGATGAGCTACTGAACCAACCCTGAAATCATTTGCCTCAGGCCATTCTTTTCTGTGAGAAAGATAAGCTTCAGTTGTTTAAGTCATTTTTAGTTGACTATTATGGAACTTACAACCAAAAGTATTTTAACAATCCATAAATCCATCTGATTGTGGATGAATACATAATACTGCCACATGTATTTATTCATTCCTGTTTGTCAAGTGCATGTTACATGAACTACAAATTTGTTTAAAAGAAGAGAAGGTATAGGCATGTAGGCTTTTATGCAGTATGTTTTCCCCTCTTTTTTCTAACAGAACCCCGAATTTTTTTCTAAAGTATTCACCACTTTTCTTTACAGGCAAGTACTTGGGAAATGAAGCCATCCCACTTCCAGCTCCAGGAGTAAACCTGAAGGCATAGTCCAATCCTAATCTCTGCCTGTGATTGCTCCAGGAATGGTCATGTGTACATCTTTAGGCCAATTAAATTTGAGGGAAAGTTTTCCAGGAGACTTCTGGGGATAGTTCTTTTTTTTTTTTTTTTTTTTAATTGACTTTGTAATAATATTACATTAAAAATATATATGTGAGGTCCCATTCAACCCCACCCCCCCCACCCCCCCCCCTCCCCCCCCCAACAACACTCGTTCCCATCATCATGACACATCCATTGGATTTGGTAAGTACATCTTTGGGCACCTCTGCACCTCATAGACAATGGTCCACATCATGGCCCATACTCTCCTCCATTCCATCCAGTGGGCCCTGTGAGGATCCACGATGTCCGGTGATCACCCCCGAGGCGCCATCCAGGGCAGCTCCACGTCCCAAATACGCCCCCACCTCTCATCTCTTCCTGCCCTTCCCTATAGTTCTTTTCCATAAGAAAGGACTTATGGAAAGAGATGGACTTTCTTACTCCCCTGATGTGTCTCAGCGTGAGAGCTGGAGAGCTTCAGTTGTTGTGCTGCCAGCCTGAGGGCAAAGCACACAGTGAAGAGTAGAGTCATGTGATGGGAAAACCTTGGGCCATGGTGACAAAATGGAGCCATTGAATCAGCCCTCTCTGAAGTCTTTCCTCTGTATTTTCTGGTGTCTGAGATAAATATTTGTCATATATAACCAGGTTGAGCCTGGATTTCTGTGCTTTGTCATTGAAAGCATCCAAATTCTTGAAATTGATACTGAACTTGGGGGAACCTTTTGCTCCTCATTTCCCCAGCCAAAAGCTACTCAAAGCACATCCCAATCATGCTGATGTCTGTAAAATATTTGGATTTTAAATAGGTTTCTGTCTTCTCCAAAGGGTTAGGAATGGTTGTTCTGGAAGATCTTCTCAAGATGATTGTCTCCTTCCTCTTTTGGCTCCTTTTTTTTTTAAAATATGGGATGTTTCATGAATTTTTGTGTCATCCTTGTGCAGGGGCCATGCTAATCTTCTCTGTATAATTCCAATTTTAGTGTACTTTCTGCCAAAGTAAGCACTGTCTTCTGGTTCTTAGTGGTCTCTTTTCCTTTTCTGCTCCTTCAAGGCCTGGAAAGTTTCTGGGGGGAAGAGACAAGAAGGGGTTGGTAAGGGCACTGTCCAGCCACCTCTGCCCATGGAGGGAGAGGGTCTGTCTGAGGAGGGAAGTATGGCACTGCGTGGAGCAGAGCCATCCAGGAAATGACTGCTGAACTTCATGGACTCTTTGGGGAAGGACGAGAGAGAACCTTTGCAGTTATGCAGTGGAGAGCTAGTTCCAGAGGTGAAAGTGTGACCTGATTATGGTGAAAAATTCAAGTCAATTAGACCAGTTCAATACATTTATTATGAGCTTCTAATATGTGCAAAGCCTCACAATCAGTGCAGCACGGGGTTCCACTTATGTAGTTCACAGCCTCTGCCTCCAAATTCTAAGAATGGTGATACTACATAAAAATAACTTTAGAACCTGCCACATGGGTAATATGCTACCAGCCTGTGAGCTGACCCTCAATGCGTGAAATTGTGGAAACTGAGAAGCAAAATGTTACTGGCTCTTCTGATTATATCGAGACCTTATAACTCTATCTGGAGGACGTTTTGCTCTATTATCACCATGTGGACTGACCTATAGGACGAACAACATCTCCAGATCAAGTAAAAATAGAAGGAATGACACATCTGGGTCTCAGCCCAGGTTTTCCAGAGGGTACAGATACCAGCTCCATTGGATGTAATAATAATTTTTATAAGAAACTAGGATTCTGAAATCTGATTCTTCAGAAAGTTCTTAGTTTAAAAAGTAAAGTTTCTTTACTTCAGGTTTTCAGGGCCTTTAATGTGCTAATGGGCATTGTGAATCGCTAAGAAAAGAATACTGTATGATTTTTTTCCTAATTTACTTGCCAAAAAATTCTTCCTTCATTGATGCAGGCTAGTGGAATATGTCTTTGGAGGATATTGCCCCATCCTAGTGGAATCTAATGATGGGATCCAGTAAAAGTGAAATACTTGGAACTGGAAAGGGTGGATTCTCTATTGAGAATGTGAAATTTCCACATAAATAGAATTATGATCCAACTACTATGTCTTCCCACATTACTGATATTGTTCCCTGTTTAGAACTGATACCTCTCTTTTGGGAATAATAACAAACAATGGGATCAGTTTATCTTGGGAGTAACACTTAAGTCAACTTTTTGAGTATGGCCAGAGTGCTTTTTCCAATAGCAGCCTACAACTGGAAACCTAATGAGTGAGTCTCCCCCATAGTATCTGACCTCTAGTAGAAATGAGTGTTTCTGTCTAGAAGGTCCACATGTTTCCACTTTGGCCACCATCTGCCCTTTGGAGGTTGAAGAAAATCCTCGCTCTAGATTCCCAGAGTCCTATGCCCCAAAGTCTAAGACAAGATTTAGAATGTTCTGTGGCAACTCATGAAAACTTAACCTAAGAGGACCATATGAGAAGCACAGGGGAAGGATGGAAATACCCAACTCTCACACAAGGCCTCTGGGCTAAACGGGATTGTTGATTACATTAGCATACCGCCAAAGTCACAAACGCACATAGAACGATTGGATTCTAGATCGGCTGAAATCTGTACAGTTACTGATGACCAACATGACAGCTTCCCTGTGCATTATGGGTGAGTGGAGTAAGCGGTGCATTTCCCGGAGAGTGAAGCAAAGCTCTGTAGTCAGTCATTGCAGGTATGTTCAGTAGATCCGCTTACCAGAAAGCCAATCTCCAGAAGGGCAGACTTTGAAGAGGAAAA
Source organism: Dasypus novemcinctus (assembly GCF_030445035.2). Classification (NCBI taxonomy): domain Eukaryota; kingdom Metazoa; phylum Chordata; class Mammalia; order Cingulata; family Dasypodidae; genus Dasypus; species Dasypus novemcinctus. The sequence continues at coordinate 6,643,124 of NC_080676.1, read as the reverse complement.
GAGACAGTGATGTGCCAGCTGATGTCCAGTCCCAGTTAATGGATGACATCACACTGGAACAAGGGAACAGGGGACACAGCAGTCCCCCAACACATGCCCATTTTTCTCTTATGGGGAAGTGAGAGGATTAAAGGGAAAAAAGTCAGTTTTTCCATGTTTAAAATGTAAAGTATGAGATTATGTTTTTCTTTATCTTTAAAACTGTATATGTCCTTGGTTAGGAAACGATAGTAGGTAGTAGCTGCTTTTTAAAAAACATACTTGACAAAATAAAAAGTTATAACTCCCATTAGTCCCATAGTTAAAATTCGTTGCATGCTTTTTCTTGGGTTTTGTTTGTAATTGTATTGCTCTGCATGTAGCGATCACTATCTGGAGCACAGTGACATCTTAACCAAAAGTCTCAGGTTGCAAGATGCCGAGGATGAGAGAAAAAGGGGGATAAAAATAACCTGGAGGCGTGAAAGTGAAGAATGATCCAATGAGGATTGTCAGTGTAAATTTGAAATCCAATTCATATTAAAACAGAATGCTTTTAGGCGAAGTTAGTCAGCCAACAACAACAACAACAGCAATAATATGAAAAAGAAGTAGGAGGAGGAGGAGGAGGAAGAGGAGGTTGTGATGCCTATTTCAGGGCAGTTGTGATGGTCCAGTTCCCTGAGGGATGGTTCTGGTCTGCTATCCGGGCAGACCAGTGCTCACTGCCTTGAAGGAATAACTAGACTCTTCTGAAAAATATTCAGACACCTTATGGAGAGAAAGGGTTTTAATGTTAATTGCTTCTGATTTAAGCACACAATCTTAGATTTATTATAAAATACTGTTTTGAAAGTCATCCATGGTTCTATTACATAAGTACCAGTGACAATTTATAAAATATATTTCTCACTGGTAAGTAATTTGTTATCTTAAATTGTACGATATAGTTTTTGAAATTATAGGATTAGAAGCTTCTGGATTTAAGCTATCAAAATTTCATAAGACAAATCTATTAATCATTAATAGATTTATCTTATGACAAATCATTTTTATCCCACTTTTTCTATCATCCTTAGCATCTTTCAACTTTATATATGAGGTTTGATTACAAGGGTATGGGATTGATTTATATGTATGGTTGATGATTGATTTATAAGTATGTCTTATTTATATTTGGTAGTATTTTGAATCCAAACAAGAACTTTTAAGAGAGAAGGAGTACAATATAGTAACTTTGGCTTCAAAGTGGTTTCAATCTCTCAAGCTTAGGCAAGTTATTTAACCTTTCTAAGCCTCAGATTCTTTAACTATAAAATGTGGATAATAAAAGTTCCAACCTGAAGAGATTAGATTAAATATGAAAGGTTGATAAAATGATGAAATCTTCACCTAATACATCAAATCACCAAAGTGATCATAAAAAGAAATAAATAGGGTCTGTGCATTAGAAATGGAGAGGTCTTCTTTTTAAATAAAATTTCTTTCAGGAGGTACTGGGGATTGAACCCAGAACCTTCTACATGGGAAACAGGCACTCAACCACACATGGAGAGTCCTTCTTTTCTTTTTTTTCATTTATTGAAGTATATCACTCATACATAAACATACCTGAACAATAATTGTATAGTATAGTTGTGAACTTAGAAAACACATATGTCATATAGGACTCTTGAACCTCACCCTACCACCAATACCTTGCATTGTTGTGAAACATTTTAAACTTAAAATATAACTACTAACCAGAGTATCTTACATTTGGTGTATTTTTCCCCCAACTCACTCTATTATTACTATCATTATTATTATTATATCATTTATATGTAACATACATAAACAATAAGTGTACAGTAAAAGCTGTGAACTTACAAAGCAAACATGCATAATATCACACAGGGTTCCCATACATCAACCCACCACCAACACCTTGCAATGTTGTGAGACATTTGTTACAAATTGTGAAAGAATATCATCAAAATCTTAATACTAGCTGAAGTCCTTATCTTACATTTGGTGTATTTCTCCCCCAACCTACCCTATTATTATTTTAAAATATATTTTTATAACAGAAGTTGTAAAGTTACAAAACAATCATGCACATGTGCAGAATTCCAATACAACACCCCTCTTTTAACACACCACATTGTGGTGGAACATTTGTTACAGATTATGAGATAATATCACCAGACTATTACCAGGTCCATAGCATACATTTGGCACACTTTTTCCATACTCCCCTATTATCAGCACAGTACATCTTTGGCATAGATGCATGAATATTACATTATTGCTGTTAACTACTGTCCATAGGTTACTCCAGCTATAGTTTTCCCATGCTTCTTCATATTCCACCATCCTGCCATTGTGATGTACATCTGCTCTAGCTCACAAAGGACACTCTAGTACTGTATACCATCAACCACAATTTTCATCCACCTCCGGGTTTACTGTGTTAATCAGTCCCTTGATTATTCTCTAGCTTTTTGTCAGTTGGCATTTACATCTTACACTACCCTTTACAGCTACATTCCCATTTATAAACCAGCTATTATTTCCTATAATGTGTTACCATCCACTTTATACATTTCCACAGTTTTACAGTAAAGTTAAATAAAACATCTACATACATTAAACATCAGTGGTCCATCTCAATCCTCTTCTTATCTCCTTTAAGAATCTACCACCTACCACCAGGTCTTGAAGATGTTTCCCTACATTTTCTTCTGGAAGCTTTATTGTTCTTACTTTTATATTTACATTTTTGTTCCATTTTGAATTAATTTTTGCATGACATGTGAGATTGGGGTCCTCTTTCCTTCTTTTGGCTATGGATATCCAGTTCTCCCAGAACAATTTTTTGAATGGACTGTTTTGCCTGCACTGGGTGGGTTTGCCAGGTTTGTCAAAATTCACTTGGCCCTAGATGTGAGGGTCTGTTTCTGAATCATCAGTTCAGTTCCATTGGTCTATGTGTCTGTCTTTATGCCAGTACCATGCTGTTTTTACCACTGTAGCTAGGTAATGTGATTTGAAGTCCAGAAGTGAGAGTCCTCCAACTTTGTTTTTCCTTCTTAAGATGTTTCGGGCTATTCAGGACACCTTACTCTTCCACATAAATTTGATAATTGTGCTTTCCGTTTATTTAAAAAGTGCTGGTGGAATTTTTTTCAGGATTGCATTGAGTTTATATATCAATTTGAGTAGAATTGACATCTTAATGATATTTAGCCTCCCAATCTGTGGGCATGGAATATTCTTCCAACAATTTAGGTCTTTTAACAATGAGTAGTACTTTTCTGAATATAAGTGCTTTACATCATTGGTAAAGTTTATTCCTAAACATTTGGGTTTTATTTGTCATATTTTATTTTCACCACTCATTTGATAGTTTGTTACTTTTGATAGTTTTGTTACTTTTGATAGTTCGTTACATTTGATAGTTTGTTACTCTTCTTGCCCTCATGGTTTCTGATGAGAAATTGACACTTAATCTTATTGGGTATCCCTTATATGTTATGCATTGTTTTTATGTGTCTCAGAGTTGATCTACTTGGATTTATTTTGGATGGGAGTATGTTGTGCTTCTTGGACATGGATATCCATGTCTTTTGATAGGGTTGGGGAATTTTCTACCATTATTTCTTCAAATATTCCTTCTGCCCCTTTTCCCTTCTTTTCTCCTTCTGGGACACCAATGACATGTATGCTTGCATGTCTCTTACTATCATATAGTTCCCTGAAACCTTATTCAGTTTTTCATTCTTTTCTTCATCTGTTCTTTTGTATGTTTGCTTTCAAAGACTATTTCTTTAAGCTCACCAATCCTTTCTTCTGCCTCCTCAAATCTGCTATTATATGATTCCAGTGTATTTTTAATTTCATTTATTTTGCCTTTCATTCTCATAGGGTCTGCTATTTTTCTATGTACACTTACAAATTCTTCTTTGTGCTCATCCAGTGTCTTCTTAATATCCTTAATCTTTTTAGCCATCTCATTGAATTTATTAAGGAGCTTTGTTTGGACATCTATGATTTGTTGTCTTGACTCCTTTATGTCATCTGGAGGCTTATCTTGTTCCTTTAACTGGGCCATAGCTTCCTGTTTCTTGGTGTGGACTGGAATTTTTTGTTGGTGTCTTGGAATCTGGTTTACTAGATGTATTTATTCTGGGTGCAGATTCTCTCTTTAGTTTAGAGCTTTCTTGCCCTTTTCCCCCTGCTGTTTGTGTAGTAAGAGCCAAGGATGTAGTTAGTGTTCTAAGCTGTGGAGGCTCAAGCTGCCCTTATAGGGAAATGATGAAGCTTCTCCCAACTTTCTCCTTTGTCAAGACAAAGTCACAGCTTTGTGGAATAATCCAAGTCATGTGGGCCTAAACTGTAGTTGCCAGAGAGACTGATGGAGCTTCAAGACTCTTTCTCCTCTGTGTGCGACAGGGAAGGAGCTGCAAGCGTGGGCAGTAATCTTTGATATTTGGGTCCAAAATGACTGCTGTTGGCCTAGTAGACTCCTGGCTGTTCAGTCTGTGCCTACTGCATGTACCTGCAGTTACCTTGAGAGGCTGGTGCAGGGACTGCCAACTTCCTCCCTGCTAGAGGTGGGGCTGATGCCTAGGCTAGGGCTGCAGGCAGATCTGGGTGAAAGAAACTGGTCCCTACTGTCACTATGATTTTCAGTCAACCCGGTCTCCCCGCTGCCAAAGGGAGAGTCAAAATGGTGGCTACCAGCCTCTTTTTGACTTGGACAGTTTCAAACTTTAGCTATTCTTAGGGTTAAACTTTAACCAACTGAATTTACTAATCACTAGCTGAAATTGGTGTCCAGCCATCTCTTCCTTCCACTTTTGGGAAATGGAGCTTCCAATTCCAGCCACAGAATAGCTCCTGAGGTGCTTGTGCCACCAGAATAGGATGATCACCAGCCTCTGCAGCATGGCCTGAATTTTTGCAGAGAGGCCGGCATGGGTTTTCCAGCTTCCTCCTTGCTGGAAGTGGTTCTAGGGCTTATGCTAGACCTGCAATCTTATCTCGATGGAAAGAAGTTAGTTGCTACCCTTTCTGTGATTTCCAGCCTGTCCTGCTTCCCTTCCTGCCAGGGGCAGAGTTAAAATAGCAACTACTGGCCCCTTCCTGACTTGGATAGGTTCAAACTTTACCTGTCGTTAGGATTATACTTTAGCCTGCCAAATTTACTTCAGTAACTGAAATTGGTGCTCAACCGCCCTTCCTACCTCGTTTTTGGGAAGTGGAACTTCCCGTCCAATTCCAGCACAGAATAGCTCTCAAGGTGGCTTGTGCTACCAGTGTAGGATGGGCACTGGCCTCCAGGGTGTGGAGTGCTCTACTTATGAAGCTTCTCTGTGGATGGGCAGTTTCCTCCTTCCATTCTTTCAAGGATGTTGCAGGATGTTCTTCTGGTCTCCTGGAGGCCCCAAACAGGTGCTTTAGATAACTCTGCGTGATTACTACCTGCCCTGTAGCATGAGCTGACTCTAGGAGCTCCTTACTCTGCTGTCATTTTGCTGCTTGTCGAGAGTCCTTCTTTTTTATTTATTTTTATTTTTTAAAGATTTATTTTATTTATTTATTTTCCCTGCCCTGTTGCTGGCTCGCTGTCTGTTTTCTGTGTCCATTTGCTGTATGTTCTCTGTGGCTGCTCGTCTTCTCTTTAGGAGGTCCCAGGAACCAAACCTGGGATCTCCCATGTGGGAGAAAGGTGCTCAGTTGCTTGAGCCACCTCTGCTCCTTGCTTCATTGTCTCTCATTGTGTTTCCTCTTTGTGTCTCCTTGTTGTATTATCTTGTTGCATCAGCTCCCTGTGCTTGCCTGTCATGCCAGCTTGCTTGTCTTTTCCAGGAAACACTGGGAACTTGACCTGGGACCTCCCATGTGGTAGGTGGGAGCTCAATGGTTTGAGCCACATCCATTTCCTGAGAGTTCTTCTTAATGGGAAAAAAGCAGAATAGAAATCAGATCAAGAAATAGAGGTCACCACACTGCTGCCAAAAAACCTGGGTATCCACTGTAGCATCTTCTCTGTGAGTCTAGAGCTGTTCCACCAAGTGGGCATCCCTACTCAGGATAGATGAGGCACCCACAACAGAAGTTGCCAGCTATCTTGGGAAGCTCAGTATTGAGAAAGAGACAATGTGACAGACTGCATTTTCCTAAATGGCTACACCACCTCCCATTCCACATTCTCTTCTTCTAATGTGACTTTCGCACGCCTCCCATTGAGATTGATATTTATATTCCATCCCTTGAATTTGGACAGTTTGTGGCTATGGCAGAAGTGGTGCTGTGGGATTCCAAGGCTAAGTCGTAAAAGGTAATGCAGCTTCCACCTGGGTTTCTTGGGATGCTTACTTTTGGAACTAAGCCATCCCATGAGAAAGTCCAAGCCTCACACTGGGGAGGCACACACGGAGAGAAACTAAGATCCCTGATTCTCAGCCCAGGCTGAACTCCCAGCCAATAGCATCACGAATTTGTCAGTCGTATGAATAAGATGTTTTGGAAGTTAATCTTCCAGGCCCCGGCTGAGATGCCTCAGCAGATGCCACATGGAGCACAGATCAATATTCCTCATGATCTCTCTTCAAATTTTGTAAGCTAAACAAATTACTATTGTTTTAAGCCGTCACATAGCAATTTATAGATGACTGGAACAGACAACAAATTCAAAATGTGAAGAAATTTACTATCAAGGAAATAGAGAAAATAGAGCAATGTGCAAAGGACTTTAAACATGTTTGCTTATGAAAAAGAAAACATTTCTCTTGAAGGCCTTGAAATATATGTATGTGGGTATTCATATAGCTTTGGGGAAAAAAAACCAATTATGTATAACCAGAATTCTATACAAAGAGGTCAAGAGATGGAAAAGGAGGAATTATAATGAAAGAAATAGTATACCTCTAGCATAACTGAGGTAGAGAAGTCAAGAGAAGAATAGCGGCAGCTATTACCCACTGGTGACAATTCCACAATCTTTCCTTAGGTGGAATCACAAGATTTTGTGGAAAGCCTATAGGTAACTGCAGCTGTCTTCTTTTTTTTAAATTTTTCCATTTATATAGGTCTTTTTATTTTATTTTTAAATTTTTGAACTAATAAATTTTATTGATACATGTTACTAAAGTACAGTTCATCCAAGGGTTTTAAAAAATTTCTTTAACAATACATTGTAATTTTCTTTTTATTATTGTACTTTTTCTTATCACAAAAGCTTTGTAGAAAAATAGAAAATACAGATAAGGAAAGAGAATAAGAGTGGTTTTTTTTGAAGCACTGTTAGGAGACAGGTATATACTCTTTCAGATGATATTCTGGGCATACATTTAAATTATATATATGTAATTCTTCTTTAAAAAATTGGAATGTACTGTTTTGTAACTTTATAACTCTGTGTTCCTAAATACTCCCTTGCCACATTATTTCTTTTTTTTTTCTTTTTTTTAAAATTAAAGCTAATAGATCACAAGGAATGTTACATTAAAAAACATAAAAAAACAAAAAACATAAGAGGTTCCTATATAACCCACTCCCCACACCCCACCACATCATTTTTGTAAATTGTATTTTTTTGAAGATATATCCATCACACAAAAAAAGTTACACTAAAAAATATAATAGGTTCCTGTATACCCCCCCACTCCTCCCACACCAACAACCTCCCTCATCATTGCGGCACACTCATTGCACTCTGTGAACACATTTTGGGGCACTGCTGCACTACACAGATAACAATTTACCCTGTAATTTGGACTCTTCTCTGGTACATTCAGTGGATTATGGCATGATATATAAAGTCCAGTATCTGACCCTGCCATATCATTTAGGACAACTCAAAATCCCAAAAATGCCTCCACATCACATTTCTTTTTCCCTCTCCCTGCCCTCAGCAACTACTGTGGTCACTTTCTCCACCTCGATGCTAAAATTTCTTCTATTGCTCATCACAATAGTTTTATAGTAGAATATCATTAAGCCCACTCTAGTCCATATTTTATTTCTCCAAATCTACCTCCAGATCAAGAGGGGGCTTAGATTCCACACTGATGATGGATGCAATTTCTCTGCTTGCAGTTGTAGGCACTCTTGATTCCCTGGTGTGGTGGTTGACCATCTTCACTTCCCTGTTAGCTGACCTGGGTAAGACCAACGAACCAGAGAGTAGGAGTCACCACTCTGCTGAGGTCCAGGGCCCAGCTGGCACATGGGCAGTCCTGAGATTCAAGTCTCCTGAGTAAGGACCATCCCTAGTGCCAACCATAGGTTCAGTAAAAGTGACAGAAGAGGCATGTGTAGAAAAGTCACATCTGAGTCCAGCTCCATCACATTCAGGAGCACAAATTCCAAAGTAAGGCCCTCTGACATGGCACAGAACTCCAAATCCATCTGCCATGACCGTATACCCTGTGGATCTCCATAGCCTTCAGGAGAACCAGTGCTTAGAGTTGTATCTACTTTGACTTTTTCTGGGGTCCTGCTGAGGTGTGTGTAAGCGCAACCCCTCTGATGACCTCCTGATTCTTTTTTGAAGACTCTTAACCATATAAATGCTTTTGTCTTTGCCATTTCCCCCTTTAATTCAAGGTCAAAAAGCAATTTTTAACACATGATCCTACATGTAGGCTGAGATATTCTGCTGGTCTGAGTTGACCCTTTTATTCAAAGTCTCTTTCTAGTTGCTTCTCCAGTTAGTGATTGGTAGTAATCCCTCGGTGCCAGGAAGGCTCATCCTCAGGAGTCATGTCCCACATTGGGGGGAAGGTAATGCATTTACATACTGAGTTTGGCTCAGAGAGTGGCCACATTTGAGCAACAGGGAGGCTCTCAGGAGGTAACTTTTAGGCACCCTACAGCTCTAGACCTAGTTCATATTTCAGGCACACAGGCGCCTAAGCACAGTCATCAGTATCAAGGGCTCATCCTTCCTCGTTGATCTTTGCCGTTGCACTTGGGGGATTATTGTTGTTCCATTGGGGAATGTGACAGAGCTCCCCTGGGTGGGAACTCAGCACTCCCTCAGCCGACGTTTGTAACTCTAACTACTATAAAAATACACAACATATATCCTAACATATTTATGTTCCCTATATACATGCCCTGGAGAACCTCCCCCCACTCATGTGCCCCCCACCAATAACACCCCATACCAGAGTTCCTCCCCTGCCATAGTTGAATCTCTCTGTGGCCCAAAACTTCTTCAACAATGAATCCTAACATATTGCCAAATTCAATTAATAGGAAATTGAAATAGAGTGATGGGTTTAAAGTTTAGAAATAGAATACATAGTAATTTAGAAATACTAAAACAAAGTAAAAATAAATTGGTGTATTAATAAAATGAAAAATATTATAAAGCTTTTTTCCTAATGTTTTGCCTTTTCATCCCTATAATAGATGTTGCCTGTATGTACAGTGGCAAGGCACTTTCATGTCTTCCTCAGTGTCTACATCCTTTCTTTTTATTTTTCTAATTTTTAATTTGTCTTCAAAAAAATTTTAGATCACAGTAGTTCACATACACAATATAGGGGACTCCCAGATATCCAACATCAAACCCTGTTCCCCTTTCCCCAGCAATGATCTCTTTACCTGTTCATGTTATATTTGCTGCAGTTGATGTACAAATTTTGAAACATGGTTCCATTTTGTTTTACATTATTGTTTATATTTTAGGCTGTACAAATTTATAAATTTTTAGTTTCCTTATGTTTTACATTATAGTTTACATTTTAGTTTATAGACCTTTATACATTTAGATGTAAGTTGACATGTCCATCATTGCATGATCTTGTGGAGCACTTCTATTGCCCCCCAGTTCCCTGCTTCCATCCATGCTATACCTCTCTCCCCCTCTCTTCAGGGCATACCATGACACTCAATCTTCACTACTTGAGGAACCAGATTTACAGATACTGCAACAATGCTGAGGGCTTGACATACTAGACTGCCCTAACTAAGTGGGAGCCAGCAATCCTCTCGAGAGATACAATTCCCTCTCTTTGGGAACATGAGGTCTCCCCAGGATGTGGGTACACTTTCACACTTATTATATGGGTCTATGATATAACACACTATGACAAAATGAGCACTCACATACTCTCTAGAGGCTTGCCCCTGTACCAGATGCCCCCCACTTAAGCACCTTAAACATGTAATCCTTCCTTATTATATTTTCTAAAGAGTTTTTTCAACAGTATAGTTTCAACCATATACCTGACATTCTCCCATATTCGATGGTTCCCCCCAGTACTCCCCCCATTTCCTTGGGTCATCTGACCCATCCTCCCAACCCTATCTCCCGTCAAGCCCACAAAGCCCCACCCAAAGGTATCCCTATGCTCCCATCTTATCCCTTCCCTGTACAAATACTTACCTCCAAATTATCATAGACTTCACCCATGTAGGTGTCAGCTTGCAACTTTCCTCTTCCCCCCAAATTCCTTTAATCCTATCTTCCAGTCTTTAGCTCTCTGAGACAGCTCGGTTTGCTCGTTTCATATCAGAGAGGTCAAGTAGTATTTGTCCTTCAGTGTCTGGTTTGCTTCATTCAACATAAGGTCCTCAAGATTCACCCATGTTATCACGTGTGTTTGTACTGTATTCCTTCTTATACTAAGTAGTATTCCATTGTATGTATATTCCACATTTTATTTATCCATTCATCCATTGATGGGCATTTGGGTTGATCCCAACTTTTGGCAATAGTGAATAATGCTGCTATGAACATTGATGTGCATATATCAGTTTGTGTCCTTATTTTCAGTGCTTCTGGGTATATACCCAGCAGTGGAATTGCTGGGTCATATGGCAAATCTATAGCTAACTTTTTAAGAAACTGCCGAACAGTCCTCCAGAATGGCTGGATCCTTCTGCATTCCCACCAGCAGTGGATGAGTGTTCCCACTCCTCCACATCCTCTCCAGCACTTGTAGTCTTCTGTTTTTTTGATAGCTGCCAGTCTTATGGGAGTAAGATGGTATCTCATTGTAGTTTTGATTTGCATTTCCCTAATAGCTAGTGATTTTGAGCATCTTTTCATTTGCTTTTTAGGCATCTGTATTTCTTCTTTGGAGAAGCATCTGTTCAAATCTTTCTCTCATTTCTTAAATGGGTTGTGTCTTTTTATTTTCAAGATATAGGAGTTCTCTATATATGCAGGATATACGTCTCCTTTCAGATATATGGTTACCAAATATTTTCTCCCATTGGGTAGGCTGTCTTCACTTTCACGACAAACTCCTCTGAGGTGCAAAAGGCTTTAATTTTGAGGCAGTCCCATTTATTATTTGTTCTTTTGCTGCTCGTGCTTTGGGTATTACAAGGTCCTATAGATGATTCCCTACATTGTTTTCCAAGGCCTTTATGGTCTTGGTGCTTACATTTAGGTCTTTGATCCACCTTGAGTTGATTTTTATATAAGGTGTGAGATGGTAATCCTCTTTCCTTCTTTTGCATATGAATATCCAATTCTCTAAGCACTATTTTTGTTGAAGAGGTCATTCTCTCCCAGTTGAGTGGGCTTGGTGGCCTTGTTGAATATCAGATGACTATATATATGAGGATCTATATCAGAACTCTCAGTTTGGTTCCATTGGTCAGTGTGTCTATCCTTGTGCCAATACCATACCATTTTCACTACTGTAGCTTTGTAGTATGTTTTGAAGCCCGGTAGTGTGATTCCTCCAGTTTCATTTTTCTTTTTCAATATATCTTTGGCTATTCAGGACCTCTTTCCTTTCCAAATAAATTCCATAGTTAGTATTTCTAGTTCGTTAAAAAATGCTGTGTTGATTTTTATTGGGATTGCATTGAATCTGTAGATCAGTTTTGGTAGGATAGACATCTTAATAATATTTAGTCTTCCTATCCATGAACAGTGAATATTCTTCCATTTGTTTAGGTATTCTTTGATTTCCTTGAACAGTTTTGTGTGGTTTTCTGTGTATAAGTCTTTTATACATTTGGTTAAATTTATTCCTAGGTATTTGAATTTTTTATTTACTATTGTAAATAGTATTTGTTTCTTGATTTCCTCCTCAGATTGCTCATCATCAGTGTACAGAAATTCTACTTATTTTTGAGCATTGATCTTATACCCTGTGACTTTACTGAACTCATTTATAAGTTCTAGAAGCTTTGTTTTAGACTACTCAGGGCTTTCTATGTATAGGATCATGTCATCTGCAAATAGTGAAAGTTTGACTTCTTCCTTTCCTATTTGGATTCCTTTTATATATGGGTGTTGCCTCAGTGCTCAAGCTAGTACTTCTAACACAATGTTAAATAGAAGGGGTGATAGTGGGCATCCTTGTCTTGTTCCTGATCTTAGAGGGAAAGATTTTAGGATTTCACCATTGTAAATGATGTTAGCTGTGGGTTTTTCATATATACCCTTTATTATGTTCAGAAAGTTTCCTTCTATTCCTATCTTTTGCAGTGTTTTTTTTTTTATCAAGGAAAGATGCCGTATTTTGTCAAATAGTGTTTCTGCATCTATAGATATGATCATGTGATTTTTTTCCTTCAATCTGTTTATGTGGTGTATTACATTAATTGGTTTTGTTATATTGAACCCTCCTTGCATACCAGGAAAGAAGCCCACTTGGTCGTGGTGTATAATTCATTCGATGTGTTGTTGAATACAATTAGCAAGTATTTTGTTGAGGATTTTTGCAACTAGTTTCATTAGAGAGATTGGTCTGTAATTTTCCTTTCTTGTGGTTTCTTTGGCTTTGGTATTAGGGTAATGTTGGCATCATAAAATGAATTAGGCAATGTTCCTTCTATTTCTGTTTTTTGGTAGAGTTTTAGCAAAACCGGTGTTATTTCTTTCTGGAATGTTTGGTAGAATTCAACTGTGAAGTCATCTGGCCCAGGGCTCTTCTTAGTTGGAAGGTTTTTAATGACTGATTCTATCTCTTTACTTGTGATTGGTTTGTTGATATCATCAATTTCTTCTTTTGTCAATGTATGCTGCTTATGTGTTTCTAGGAATTTGTCCATTTCCTCTAACTTGTCTTTCTTGTTGGAATACAGTTTTTTGAAGTATCTTCTTATGATAGTCTTTATTTCAGAGGGGTCAGTGGTGATATCCCCTTTCTCATTTCTTATTTTGTGTATTTGCATCTTCTCTCTTTTTTCTTTGTTAGTCTAGCTAAGGGTTTGTCAATTTTATTGATCTTCTCAAAGAACCAGCTCTTTGTTTTGTTTATTTTTTCAAGTGCTTTCCTATTTTCTATTTCATTTAGTTCTGCTCTGATCCTTGTTCTTTCTTTCTTTCTTCTTTTTTTGGGGTATTTTTTTTTGTACTTATTCCTCCAATTGTGCAGTTAGTTCTTCAATTTTAGCTCTTCTTTTTTGATGTATGAATTTATGGCTACGAATTTCCCTCTCAGTACAGCTTTTGCTGCATCTCATAAGTTTTGATATGTTGTGTTGTGATTTTCATTAGTTTCAAGGTAGTTATTGATTTCTGTTGAGTTTTCCTCCTTGACCCACTGTTTTTCTAAGAGTGTGTTGTTTAACTTTCATATCTTGGTGCCAAATCTGGGTCTCTGGCCCTTGCAGATTTCCAGCTTCACTCCACTGTTGTCAGAGAAATTATTTTGTATGATTTTGATCTTTCTGAATTCATTTAGACTTTTTTTGTGGTCTAGCATGTGGTCTATCTTGGAGAATGATCCATGGACACTTGAGAAAAATGTATATCCTGCTGTATTTGGGTGTAATGTTCTGTATATGTCTATTAGTTCGAGATCCTCTAATACCTTGTTCAAAGTCTTTGTTTCTTTATTGATTCACTTTTGAGATGTTCTGTCCAACAGTGATAGTGGTGTGTTAAAGTTCCCCACTGTAATTGTAGAGGCATCTGTTCCTTCACTTAGTTTCTCCAGTGTTTGCCTCACATATTTGGAGGCACCCTTGTTAGGGGAATAAATGTTTATAATTGCTCTTTCTTCCTGAAAGATTATCCCTTTCACTAATATGGAGGGTCCACCTTTGTCTCATACAACAGTTTTGCATTTAAAGTCTATTTTGTCTGATAGTAATATAGCTACAGCTGCCCTTTTTTGGTTATTGTTTCCCTGTGAGATTGTTTTCCAGCCATTCACTTTCAACCTCCTTGAATCCCTGGGTCTAAGATGAGTTTCTTATAGACAACATATAGATGGATCATATTTCCTTATCCAGTCTTCCAATCTGTGTCTCTTAACAGGTGAGTTTAATCCGTTGACATTTAGTGTTATTACTGTCAAGGAATTACTTATATTAGCCATATTTTCTTTGGATTTGTGTTTGTCTTATGTTGTTTGATTTTTTCTCCCTCTTTTTGTAGTTTTAGTTGTTCTTACACTCTCTTCCAACTCCGTCTCTCCTGTTTTTGTCTTTCCTCTTGCATAACTCCTTTTAATATTTCTTGATGGGCAGGTTTATTTTTATCATACTCTCTTAGTTTCTGTTTACCTGTGAATATTTTGAACTCTCTATCATTTTTGAATGCTAGCTTTGCTGGATAGAGTATTCTTGGTTGGAAATTCTTTTCTTTTAGTACCTTGATTATGTCATACCACTGCCTTCTTGCTTCCATGGTTTCCGATGAGAGATCAGCACTTAATCTTATGGAGCCTCCCTTGTATGTGATGGTTCTCTTTTCTCTTGCTGCTTTTAGTATTTTCTCTTTGTCTTGTGCATTGGATAATTTGACAAGTATATGTCTTGGGGTAGGCCTGTTGTGATTTATGTTGTTTGGGGTGCATTGTGATTCCTGGACATGTACATGCATCTCCCTCAATAGGTTTGGCAAGTTTTCAGCCATTATTTCCTCCAACACCTCTTCTGTCCCCTTTCCCTTATCTTTTCCTTCTGGGATGCCTATAATGCATATGTTTGTGCATTTTGCATTGTCATTCAGGTCTCTAAGTCCCTGCTGGATTTTTTCTATCTTTTTATTAATTAATTTTACTATGTGTTTGATTTCAGATGTACTGTCTTTCACATCACTAATTCTTTCCCCTGCCTCTTCAAATCTGCTGTTATTTTCTGATAGTGTATTTTTGATTTCTTGGGTTGTGCTATTGATCCCCATCATCTCCATGATCTTTTTGTGCATGATCACAGTTTCTTCTGTATGATCTCCAAGTGTTTTCTTAATATGCTTAATCTCTTCCTTCACTTCATTGAATTTGTCCGTGATAGAGAGCTTCAATTACTTGTTTGATGTTCCACTTCTCTTCCTGGTTTTTAGTTTGTTCATTGGATTGGGCCATGTTTTCCTGATTATTGATATGGTCTGTAGTTTTTTGTTGCTATCTGGTCATCATTTTATCTTTTTGAATTTATTCTGTTGATTTTCTTCTTCATCTAGTCTTGTGGTTTAATTAGTTGTTGTTTTTGTGTGCATGTTAAGTCTTCTCTTTGTCACTTTGTTCTTCTTATTTTATTTCCTTCTTGTTGGCTATGTTCCCTTGAAGGAAGATATTAGGTCCAGAGAAAGCAACAGGTGTAAGAAAAGAAAAATATAATAGTAGTATTGATAGTGAATGTTAGCAGAAGAACCATGTGAGATCTAGGAGAAGCTATGTATAGTTATAACTGTAAAAAAGTGGAGTACCTATATGTGATAGTAAACTGAATATGGGGAGGAATATAGTATGAATTAAAAGGCCAGTGTGGTCAGGAGAGAAGGAAAAAGAAAAGAAAGGACAATAATATAAAGAGTGAATAAATGATAGAAAACAGATTAGAGGTATTAGAAATAAAAAGTCAGAAATATTGGGGGCTAAACAGAGAGAGGTGGAATGTAAGAGAAACAATAAATGATGGAGGAGAGAATGATGTAAGGAAAAGGGGATAGCATTGGTAGCCAAAATCAATACAGACAGAAAAGAGAAAATTTAAGATGAGGAAGCACAGCAAATAAGAAATGTTGCCTGCAGCACTAATATAAAAAAAAGAAAAAAGAGAAGGAAAAAAAAAGAAAAAGAAAGAGAGAAGGAAAAAAGCAGAGCAAGAAAAAGAGAAGGGAGAAAAAAGAAAAAAAAAAAAGGGCAGTGGCAGGGATAAAGAGGAAGAAAAAACAAGAAAACAAATGAACAAAAAAGACCAGAAAAGACCTCAGGCAAAGAATCCTCTTTGCAATTGAATAAGCTGCTTAGGAGTCTGACCTTCCTCCTTTCTCCCTTTCTCACTTACTTCTCTCCCAAGGCAGCAGGAAGGCTGCGTGAGGGTTCCTGTAGTAAATTTAACTGGGTCCCTGGTGAATCAACTCACCTGAGAAAATAATGACTCTTAATTTTTGAGAGACTACTCACCCCTTGCCAGGAACCCTAAATATGCTATTGGAAGTTGTAGAGCACGTCCTACTGTCCCTCTCCCTTAGGTATGCTACAAGGGGGCTGGTTAATTTTCTGACTCCGCCTTCTCCTAGAACAAGTTTTCTAACCCAGGGTGTTTAGATAAGTTGGGCTCTCTCACCAGATTCGCTTCTGCTCTCTTCCTAGGCTCTCCCCAAGTCAGCTGATATGCTCCTCCAAACTCAATAAAAGGGGGGGACCAGAAAATTGAACCTGCTCTCCTTGGCTCCTCTGCACCTCCCACCTAAACTCTCCTCTCCCAGAGTTAGTCTGTGACCGGAGGGGTAGGGCAAGGCCGGATTTCCGGGAGTGCTGGGCTTGGGAAACAGAGGTCCAGGTGAAATGTGGACTTGGGGTAGGTAGGTCTGTGAAATGTGGGCTGTGGGGTTCAGGGGACACAGGCTTGGGATTCACACATTTGGGAAACATGGGGCTTAGAAACTGCCCCACGAAGGGCAATTCTCAGTGAACACCACGCGTCTTAGCCCTAGGGGGAAGGAATTTATCTTCCTACAGCTTCTGAGTACAGTGTTAGAAACCGGCAGTTCAACTTTGAGCAAACACCAATTCTGCAGCTGTCTCGCCAAATCCATGTCCAGACACCTCCCACCCTGCAGGTTCCTGAAACAGCCCGCTCCGGCAGGACTCCGTCACCACACAGCTGGTCTTTTGTAAGAGAGATGACGACGGTGTACTTACTCAGATGCCATCTTGCCCCGCCTCCCGCAGCTGTCTTCTTGATGACCATTCCAGTCTGCTCTAAGGTACACCATTTTCAGCCAAACATCTATGAAGGACTAAAAAATAAGTCTTGCTTTTCCACAAATTGTGTTTATTTTTTCCTATAAATCCTGTCTTATGTTTATTTTCTGGAAATCTATATATGTTTGATCTTACTCTTATTCACATAAATTTCAGACATGCTTTTAACTAAACTGAATGTGCCTGCTTATTTTTTGACAAAAATATGGTGAAAAGTAGAGGAAAATGGAAAAAGATATAAAAATTCAAACATTCTAATAAGAATTTCAGGAAAAAAAAATGAAAGGATTGGGGGAAAGGTAATATTTAAAAAAGAATTGAGATTTTTGCAACATTAGAGATAGTGATAAGTTTTCTAATTATAGAGCCCACCAAATACAGAGCAGGGTACATAAAAATAAATCCATACACAGAGACAATGTGGTGAAACTTCAGAACATTAAGGAAAAAGAGAAAATTTAAAAGATAAGTAAAGTATGCATACTAATTACAATGGAGTAAAAATCTAAATGACGCCAGACATTTATTTATTTATTTATCATTTATTTATTGAGGTACCAGGGGCTGGGAATTGAACTTGGGACTTCATGTGGGAAGCCGTGTTCAACTACTGAGTCACATTTGCTTCCTGAATTGGTTTTTTGTTTGTTTTGCTTACTGTTTATGTTTTTTAGGGAGGCACCAAGAACTGAATCCAGGACCTCCCATGTGGGAGACAGGCACTCAACCACTTGAGCCACATCTGTTCCCCACCAGATTTCTGTTTTTTTTTTATTTTAAAAATTTATTTGTCTTTTAAAAAAAAAGATACATAGATCAAAAAAATGTTATATTAAAAAATATAAGCTGTTCCCATAGGTGGCAGACTTGGCCCAGTGGTTAGCACATCCATCTACCACGTGGGAGGTCCATGGTTCAAACCCTGGGCCTCCTTGACCCATGTGGAGCTGGCCCATGCGCAGTGCTGATGTACGCAGGAAGTGCCCAGCCACGCAGGGGTGTCCCTTGCGTAGGGGAGCCCCACACGCAGGGAGTGCGCCCCCTAAGGAGAGCCCCCCAGCGCAAAAGAAAGTGCGGCCTGCCCAGGAATGGTGCCGCACACATAGAGAGCTGACACAACAAGATGATGCAACGAAAAGAAACACATTCCCATGCCGCTGACAACAGAAGCAGACAAAGAAGACACAGCAAATGGACTCAGAGAGCAGACAGCCAGGGTAGGGGGGGAAGGGGAGAGAAACAATAAATAAATAAAAATCTTAAAGAAAAAAAAAAAAAGATGTTCCCATATATCCCACTCCACATCCCAGACTTCTGTTTAACAACAACACTGAATTCAAGAAGAAAGTGAAGAAATAGCTCCAAAGCCCCAATGGAAAATAGTGTTGGACATAATTTTATTCCCAGCACAACTATAAGTCATGTGTGAGCATTAAACAAATTTTCAGACATTTAAGGACTCAGAAATTTTACTACTGTAAGAACCAAACCAAAAATCTTCTAAAATACATACTCCAAAAAGATGACAATTAAATGAGACAATGTACATATAGCATTTAGTATGATGTTAAATCTGCTTTTCCTCTACTAATAGTACCATTCTCCTTTTTACCTTATTCCTGTCTTGAATGTGGATAGGATAGCTGGAGTTGCAAAAGCCATTTTGTGACCAGAAGGCTAGATACAGGAAAGAAATACCCAAAGAATCATAGAAAGATAGGCTCTGATATTTTAGGCTCACTGAATCATCTCCTGCAATTCACCTACCTTCTTACGTGATAAAAATAAATTCCTATTTATTTAAACTATTGTTGATTGGATTTACTGTTACTTCAGTCAGTGCTTTCCTTGGTGATTTATTTCTCTACTTTTCTTATTTCAACAGTATGAGCTACTAGGGTTAAATGAGAGAATGGGTTAAAAATTTCCAGTACCTAATAGATTCTTCAAAAAAAATTAAGCCCCTTCTTATCCTCCACTCCAGATTATAAACTTAGGAGACCATGCTTTCTTAATTATCTTTGTGTCCCCATTGTTTAAGCAGTTTAGTCCAATTTTAAGATATTCATTGAATGTCAATTTTGGGGCGAGGTACTTTAATAATTGCTAACTCATGGTAAGATATCAGTAAATATATGTTGACTGGATAGATGGAACAAAACTTAGATGGGTCAGTAAAAATTAATACTGGTCATTGCCCTAAAGTTGCCAAATCCACTGCCTACCTTTTCCATTTTTTTCTACTAGGTAACACAGCTTCTGCAATGTTGAAAAGATTGATCCTTAGCACCTTTTGCCATCTTCCTAGCTTCTTTGACTCTTACTATTCAACATAATTTTAAATTTATTATAAAGAATGCTAGAAGTAGAGGTAAAAAAGTGGCTTTATTATCCTCTCTACTGACCCAGACTTTGTCAATTTAAAATTATCTCGAGAGTTGTGAGCTCCTTGGATTCTTGAACAATAACCAAAAGACAGCATATATCAAGGTTTTTTTTTTCCAGAAATAATTCATATACAGGGACAAAAAGTGTTACAGGTCTTTGAAAAGAAAATGTCAAGGACAATGGAAAAGGAAGAGATGAATACTGAAGACCTAAAAAAATACTCAAGAACATTATGTACAAAGAAATATCAAAAGAGAGCTATACCCATAAAATTGAAACTGATGATGAGTAAATAAGGCTATTAAAAATGTTTTTTAGATGCTGCAATGGATGGAATATATTGATCAAGAAGAGTACTCATACAGAATAATTTAAACTTAATTCACCTGGAAATAAACATCAGAACTGATTATCAGGATTCATATAGGAGAAGCACCGTATATCCAAAGCAAGTGTATGGGGAAGAGGAAACACTCAGCTCTGATGGGGATATTGCAGAAGATTTGGAAAATTGACTGTCCAGTACTTTTGAAACCATATCAGAGTTTATTGAAAGGAAATGAGCAAGAGCAGACAAGTCAAAACACATGCAAAAATCCAGAGATATGTGGACAGTGTACTGGGCTTTTTTCTTTTTCTTTTCCTCACCCAATGCATTATTCCAAACTAGGACAGGACACATTGAAAAAATTCCACTTGGTGATAAAAATGTCCCCATCTCCCTCCCCAGGTCCCCACCTATCTGTGCTCTTCTCCTGACAGCCCTTGAGTCACCTCAGCTTTCCTGAGCCTCCTGCAGCAGCTTGAGCAGCGGGTCAGCGTCCCTGAGGGCCAAGCTGAGGGTGCTCCGCTGGTAGTGCTTTGGACCACCCTCTAGGTTTCAATCACCTCTGCCCCCTCTACTCCTGGGCCTCCAAGCCTCAGATGGCGAAGGGCACGTGCAGGTGGTAGAAAGAGCAGGTAGTGCAGGTGCACGTGGTCTAAGGGCACCTGGTAGCGCTGAAGATTGGCATCCTTTTTTACTAGCCACGTGACCTTGGGCAGGTCACTTTCTCATCATGAGCTATGAATTAGGAGTACAACCGGGTTATCATAAGGATCTAGAGAGAATGTATATAAAAGAGATTATAGTAGACTACAGAAAATAGAAGATGAAATGAGAATTTAATAATGGGTAGTATACGGGAACTCTAAATTTACTGCATGATTTTTCTGAATATGTGTACAACTTTAATAAAAATAAATAAAAAAATGAGTATTTGTCTTATTCATAGGATGCTGATAATGCTCAAGGTTTCTTGGAGATCATTTTCTTGATACCAAGAAAAAGCTATATATACCCAAAATGTTTTGAGAAACTTAATGGAGTGCTTACTATGTAAAAGGAATTATGCTGAATGATCCCAATGTAAAATATAGTAGTCCCTTGGAATTTATTGTTTGTCATGGAAATTGTCATGTAGATGGAAAAGTAGAGAAGTAAATGGATAATTTAAGAAAGTATGTTTGAAGTCATGTTTGATATATATAGTATGTACAATACACACATATGCATATATATAAAATACATACATGTATATATTACATATATAATATATATTAGGCATGTGTATATGCATCATATGTAATCATAGAGGGACTGTAAGTAATTTGGATTGGGGATTGGAAAGGGAGTTAGGTGCATTAGCTATTGCTGCCCTGGTATAGCATAAAAACCATTCCCAAAAGTCAGTGACTTAGAACAATTAGCATATAATTTTCTCATTCACAGGTTAACAGTTGGCTGGCCCCCTTCTGGACTCAATTGAGATTGTCTAGGCTTAGCTTCAGAGGCTATGGATTCCACAGGAACCAGAAACTACCCAGGACATATTCTTTTCATGACTAATGACAGAAGATCAACAAGGAGTGGAGAAAAGTGGATGTGGCTCAACTGATAGAGCATCCGTCTACCATATGGAGGGTCCAGGGTTCGATCCACTGGATCTCCTGACCTGTGTGGTAAGCTGGCCCATGTGCAGTGCTGCTGTGCACAAGGAGTGCCATGCCATGCAAGGGAACCTCCACGTAGGGGTGCCCCACGCATAAGGAGTGTGCCCCACAAGGAGAGCTGCCCCACGTGAAAAAAAGTGCAACCTGCCCAGGAGTGGCACCGCACACATGGAGAGCTGACGCAGCAAAATGATGCAATAAAAAAAGACACAGTTCCCCGGTGCTGCCTGATAATGCAAACAGATGCAGAAGAACACACAGTGAATGGACACAGAGAGCAGGCAACAGTGGGGAAGGGGAGAGAAATAAATAAAATAAATCTTAAAAAAAAAAGTGGAAACTTACGTCATTTAAGGCCTCCTCTTGGAACTGTCATATCATCACTTTACTGTTATTCCATTGGCCAAAACAAGTCACATGGCCAAGCCCAACATTAATGGAGTGGGAAAGTATATATTCTGCCCACAGTGGGAAGCACTGCAAGATTACAAGGAAAGCATATGGAAGCATCATCTTACTATAGGAGAGTGAAGAGTTGTGAGCAATAATGCACTCTACATCCACACAAAGACATACATGCAGCATTATTCATAATAGCCCCAAACTGGAAAAAACCCAAATGTCCATCAACCAAAGGATAGATAAAATGTGGTATATACATATTATGAAATAGTATTCAGCAATAATAAGGAATGGGTATCTGGTACATTCCACAATATGCATAAAACTTGAAAACATGCTAAGTGAAAGACACAAAAGATCATATACTGTCATGATTCCATTTATATGAGATGACCAAAAAAGGCAAATCTATAGAGACAGAAAGTAGATTGGTGGTTACCAGAGGCTGGGGAAGTAAATGGGGAATGACTACAAACGGACATGAGGAATCTTTTCTTGGGCTGATGGAAATGTTCTAAAATTGGATTGTAGTGATGGTTGCTCAAGTCTGTGAATTTACTAAAAGTCACTGGACTATATACTTAAAATGAATGTATTTTATGGAATGTAAATTATACCTCAAAAAATCTTTTAAAAGAAAAGAAAAGAAGGAAGGAAGGAGGGAAGGAGGGATGGAAGCAAGAAAAGAACAAAGGAATAAATAAAGAAGGAAAGAAAGAAAATGGATTGATCTTGAGGTAGCAAAAATAGTCCACAATTCTATCTCAAAGATTTTTTTGAGGATCAACTGAAGTGACTAACAGGGATTGGCACATAGCAGGTGTATAAGAATTGGCAGCCATTATTGTTATGTTTTTCTGATAGATGAACCAGCAATGCATAAAGACTTAGGGGTAAGAGGATGCATGGCATGTTCAGAAAGCCAGTGGTTTGGAGGAGCTGAGGTAGATCTCATGTGGTTGAGTGATCATAGAGGGACCTGCCCCAGGTCACTGAGCTGGGGGGTGATGGAGATTTTACTGGGGACCTGATCCAGTTTGACTGAAAAGCAAATATTTGCCTTCTGGAGTGTATATCATCTGAAGCTCAGTCTGGGGAGGAACCTAATTATTGATCACTTTGGGAAGACTGAAGAAACTTATTTGTGGGTATTTGACTTAGTTCACAGACAACAAGGAAATACCTTTTAATTCAGTAGGGAAATTGGATTGTCCATATGGTGTAAACAGGGAGAGAGAATAAGAAGGACTCACCAGACTAGACTCCCTCCCCCATTCCCTGGATGGAAATATGAGTGTGGACTTGCCTGGATGTGGCTAAAAGATAGTCTAAGGTATTATGGTCCTCCAGGTGGTAACTGATTGCTGTGGGCAAAGGACCAAGGAAGGACAGAAAGTGCACTCCCTGTTGCCAAGTGCACCCCTTCAGGTGCAAACAAAGGCAGAGATAGGAGGCAGACAGAGATATGCTCTAGAAGTTGACTCAAGCCCAACTTAACATATAAATGCATTACCTTCTCCACTCCCCCTGGCATGGGACATGACTCCTGGGGATAAACCTCACTGGCACTGAGGGATTACTATCAATCACCAATTAGCAGTGCACCTGGAAAAGACCTTGACCAAAAGGGGGAAAGGATAAATACAAACGTGTTTTTATGGCTAAGAGATTTCCAAGAGAGTCAGTAGGTCATTCCGGAGGTTATGCTTATGCATGTCTCAGCAGGAACTCATTGACTGCCAAGTAAATATTGTCTCTAATAGTGGGGCTCCTGAGGGCTCTGGAGGCATCCAGACACTATAGACAGGGTAGACAGCTCAATATATTAGCAAGGAAAGACTCCTTATATATGGTGTGATCCCATTCATGTAAGAATGTGCTTTGACCTGTAGAATTATACATTGCCACTAGTGTATATATTTATTTGTTTGTTTAATGTATGCTCCCCAACTAGACTGTACCCTCTAAGAGAGCTGGGACTCTGTACTGGGCCTCCAACAGTGTCTGGCACTTGGTGGGCACTCAAAACCTATTTGCTGATTGAATTAACAGTGTGTAGAAGAACATACAGCACACTGCCCTGTTCTCTCCAGGGAGTGTGCATTTTTGTTGCGAGAAGACTTTTGGGGTCAGTTGGACAAGATTATGAGGAAGAGAGTGCCAGAGATCTATGTCACATTGAAGACTCAGATTAAAAAGAACGAAGGCAGCAGATGCAATAGAGAGAGCAGGATTTGGGCTTGGATACAGTGGATGTGTAAGGAGTCAGGGGCTGAAAACTTGTTTGTGGATTAAACACATTGGAAACAAAGAGAGAAGAATGGGGTAAAGGAAAGAAATTAAATGAGTACATGAGAAAATCTGACTTTGAAATACAAGTTCTGTTGCATGTGCCCTGCTCACTCCTGCCTCTAGTCTCTGGCACAAGCTGTTTTCTTCGCCAGGATGCTCGTCATCCTCATTTTCACTTAGTCACATCTACTCTTCCTTCAGCTCTTGGTTTAGATGCCTTTCACTCCCTCTATGAGAGGTGACATCACAGGGGACTGTACCTGCCAGTCTTACTTGTCTGTCTTGTTCATTGAACCAGGAGCTCCTGGAAAGGAGCTAAGGATTCCTTATGAAGCTTGGTGTTCCTTGACCTGCACAGTGCCTGGCTCCTGTAGGCACTCAACAAATGGTGGTGAATGAATGAACGGTAAGAGTTTGTGACTGATTAAAGTGAGATATGGATTTGGAATGAGAAAATCTTCATTTCCATCTTGGTTCCTGAATTGCTAGCTCTGTGACTACGGACAAGTCAGTTACGCTCCCTGGGGTTGTGTTGTCTCAATTGTGAAATGGTGAAATACTTTCCAATCTGCAGGCCCCATCACCCTGGATGCACCTAATCTTGTCTGACCATAGATTCTTGAGGGGTTAAAATAATATTAAGTGAAAGAAAAAGTGATTCTCGAATAAGTTAATGGAGTTTAGAGTGAGCCTGAGAGTAGGCATGCATGCGCGTGCCCTGTGTGTGTTTGTGTACGTGTTTACAGTTGGTGGAGAAAGGAATTTTAATTTATAAAAACATTTATAGCAAACATTTTTTTAAAATCATCTACAATAAGCAACAGTAGCATCCCTGCTTCTGGAGATTTTTGAAAGTTTTTGATGATTTAAAACAGTGTGTCCAATAGAACTTTCTGCACTGATGGAAGTATCCTATGTCTGTGTTGTCTAATACTTTAGCCACATGTGACTGCTGATCACTGGAAATGTGGCCAGTGTGACTGAGGAAGTGATTTTAAGCTGTATTTAATTTTAATGAATTCACTTTAAATAGCCACTTGTGGCTAGTGGCGATCTTATGGGACAGCCCAGATACAGAGCATTTCCATCATGACAAGAAGTTATATTTCGACAGAGCCGGTTTAGAGTTTAAATTGAAGGGCAAAAGTTCAATTGACTTCCTGGGCCTGGTAGGCAATGTAAACAGCAGGTGGGGTTGGATGTAAGACTGAAGGGGATGGGAGGGACCCCCCCAGAAAGGCATTCCCGTAATAGTGGGGAAAACTTCGGTTTTCTTATTACAGGGTGCCAGCTTTAATTTCTGGGTTAATGCCTGGGAATATTTGCCAGTATGGAAGGAGCTACTCTGCCACAAAGCCTCACATCCACTTTGAAACGATTACTTAGCTGCCTATCTACTTTTCTGGCCAAGTAACCTACACCTATCTAGCTCAATAATCAAAGGGAGGGGCTGGGCTCCTCGGTGATCCCCCTCAGAGCCATGGCTCACTTCCTATATTCCTAAGGAAATTTATGAGACTCCTATCCAAACCCAATGATTCAATAATTCACATGTAAGATAATGTAATAACTCAGGGTAGACGGTAATAATAATGCTTAAGGATAGGAAGATGTCATGTTCACTTAGAATTTTGTAATACAACGTGAAAACCTCAGAAGATTTTTTTTCCCTACGCAGAGCCTATTTTTTTTTTCCGCGTTATTTATTAGATTTCCCTTTGAAAGTGTTGCTTAGCACATGTCCTCAACAGCAAGGAAAGCTGGGTTTCTTCTTCATTGTTTTCTAACACTTGTACCTTCCTCTTCTGATAAGTCTGCCACTGTGTTCTGCAGAGGAGAAACAATAAGGTCAAAACGAAGAGAGAATCTAGGAAAGAGATACTTTTTCCACAGTGCTTCCTGGTGCATGGATGATGCTCCTTTGTGGGGTTGAGGAGCAGATGCAACGAGAGCAAGCTTATTCAGAGCAAAGTGGGGAGTTCAGAAAGGCTACCAAGTGTGGGTAATGAGAATACCAGGCATCACCCACTTGAGGTAGAAGAACGCATCTTTGCCCCTCTAGATAGAAATAATTGGAGAAGACGACAATAGGCTGTATTTTTCAATGTTATGGTAAGATGATTGATGATGGCACATTTATCTTTAAAAGCTATTTTCTGGGGTTTTTTTCCTTTTCTGATTTTTATTGTACGTATATGTTTAGTCATGTCAAAACAAATGGGTTAACAGAATTAACTATTTTCAAGGGCCTAACTCCCAGTTTTGCCTCAATGTTCAAAGATCCATTTGGGTTAATTTCTCTTTGTGTTTGCCTAACCTCAATGAGTGGCCCGGCATACGGGCTGGCTGAACATCTTTTCTTCAAGCCTGCAGTCGCCTGCTCGGGCCCCGAGGAGCTGGTTCCAGGCTTGCAGTGAGCCATCCCCTACAAGCCTGTCTACTGTTTTGAACCGGTCAGGGCTCCACCAGGATACAGTTCAGAGCAGGACTGACCTCTGCTTCTGTGCGGTGACTTAGCACAGCCAAATATCACTGCTCCAACGAGGACCGTCTAAACTGCCCTTCGTCACCTCCCTGCAGCCCTCTGCTCCTGTGGGAGGCTCCTGTGTAGTCTGACTGGGATCATGACTAAACTCTGGATACACAGACTTCAGAGGACGGGGTCGGGAGCCCAATCTCAGCTTCATTTTACCCAGCCTCTAGAGTAGAGCCTCCTGTATTTAAGGATAAAGATCAGACGAAAAACGCCAAAAAATGGCTAAAGAGTTAATTATTATTCAAAAGGCCTTTGATAATCCTTTGCAACCCATAGCATAAATGAGCGGTCTACTTAAAACTCCTGCTCTTACAAAAATTTGTTTTCCTACAATTTATTTTCCCCTCACTATTCTGCCCCCTCTCTCTTTCTCTCTGTGTGTGTATGAGCCTCTAGTGAAAAATATTAGAATTACAACTTCTTTGTGATTGGAAATGTGCCCGCAAGGAGATACTTTTGACTCTTTGTTTTATAATCCAATGTGGGAATCTTAAGATTTATTTTCAAAGAAAAGATATCACTGATCTTGAGAGTTTATTTATTTATTTACTCTTTTTCCTCCCTAAACGAATGAGTTAAGCTACTCAGATCATGGTAGTCCCATGTAGCTAAGTCCCTCAGGTGTTCTAGGAATGGAAAACCCATTTTTGTTTTGGGAATCAGGAAAGGTGTCCTGGGGAGGCAGCAGTGAAGATGCATCTTGAGAAATGGGGAAGGCAGGTTTAGGGAGTATAAAAATCAAAGGCAGCAGCTAGGGATGTGTGGGGCAGCAGAAGACTGGACTGGAAGAGCTGGCTGGAGATATTTTTGAGAACTGGTGAGCTCAGGGTGAGAAGACTGTACTTAATTCAAAAAGGCAGAGCAGCCTCTGGTTATGCTGTGTCCCAGTATTCCACTAAAATGATGTTAAGGGGTAAAGTGGGGCCTAAGCTCAAGGATAAAGACAATGGAATGGGAGATGATAGAGAAATGTTAGCCAGGTATCAGAAGCTGGCTGGTGGCTGGCTCAGCAATCCACTGAAAGGGGAAAGTAAAAGACCAGAAAGGGTGGTGGTGGTGGTTGTGGGGAAGCAATGAAGAAGTCATCCCACTCTTCCTATAGAACCCTGAAAATCTTCAGGAATTAGAGATATCAGACGTCACTGAAAGTGGATACAGCTGGAATTAAAACAGGTTCAATTCCTTAGGAAGCATTTAGAAACCCAGATCCTCTCCCGCCCCACATGGCAGAAAATGGAAGGTTCCAGGGCTCTGGACCTTGGGACCTCAGGGATATGACAGAAGCATGGGGAAGACATGAACGTCTACGTGGTGGTCACGAAGACCCAAGCCTCTAACGTCCATTCCAAGAGCACTGGTTGCCAGGCTTGTGCTGCCTCCAACAGAGATTAGAGGACAACCTGGGCCTAAAAGAAGAGATCCTCAGATATTGACAACTGGGGAGGTTTCCTGTCCCTGCAGAAGCAAAGCTCATGTACTCCTGGGCTTCTCAACAGTTCTTTTTTAACACTATTTTTAACTCATCCATTCTTCAGAGTCTCACTCCTGAATGTGAAAGAAGAGCTAAGGATCACCAGAGACTTGAGGAAAATCTCTCACATGAAATATGAAGATCAAAATAAAGGAATGGAACAAAGGAAGTGTGGGACACAGAGACAATGCACAGAGAGCCAAAGAAAACTGAACTGTAACAATAAAGCCATATGGTCAAATAGCCTCAGACAGGTAAAGAAGATATTGTACAAATGAAACAAGAACAGAATGCTAATAAAGAGGGAACTGTCAGACAGCAAAACAGAAGAGCTCTCAGAAATTAAAGATATGAAAGCAGAAATGAAAAATTCAACAGAAGACTTGGAAGATAAAGTAGAATAAATTGTCAAAAAAGATGGAAAATATAGAAGAAAATAAAAGAAAATTGGAGGAACAGAAAAGAAAGTTAGAGAATCTGGCCAAGAAAGCCAGTATTCATAAAGAAGTCTTTTCAGAAAGATAACAGAGAAATCAAAGATGAGGAAAAGATCAGGGAAATAATTGAAAACAATTTCCTAGGACTGAAAGACACACATTTCTAGGTTTAAAGGGTCTTTTGAGTGCCCAGTTCAGTAAAGGCAAAAAATATTAAAAGGCTTATACCAAGTTGAATTATCATGAAGTTTCGAAACTCTGGTACAAAGAGAATATTCTAAAAATTTCAGGAGAGAAGTGGGTCATATAGAAAGGATCACAAATCAGAATAGACTCAGACTTCTCAATACCAGCAATATTAATGAAAAGATAGTAGAGCAAAATGTCTTTCAATCTAAATTCTTAAATCCAATCAAACATTCAATCAAGTATGATAGAAAAAACGCACTTTTGGGCATTCAGATTTATCTTTCATGTGCAATATCAGGAAGCTTCTGGAAGATGCACTGTTTCAGAATGGAAGACAAGAAAGGGGAAGCCATGAGATTCTGGAAGGTGAAAATCTTACTAGGAGAGAATGAAAGGAATTTCAGGACAGTGGTCCTACAATGATGGTTTTGTAGCAAGCAGAGAGAGCAAACAGTTCAGATTAGATTGGAAAAACAGAGGGATTTAGAAGAGAGGGGGGAAGAGGTACTACAGGAGTTCTGGACTTGTCTGAGTCTACTGAGATGAATTAGTGATAGATACCTAGAAAACTAAGCAAAAGAAAAATAAGACAATTATTGAAAAGGAAAATGATCCATTTATATTTCTTAACAATGCATATTGATATAAGCATAATAATATAAACCAAAATCTGTGACATGTACCTACATAGGATGGGTTGTGTTTTGAGTAGGGGTATTTTTGAGTGGTTTAAAGCTTAGTCTTCCATAGTAGTAAGTCAATAGATAATATATCATAAACTGAAATTCAAGCCATCTCAATAAGTATATCATATAAGTTTCATATCCTACTCTATCATACAAGTAATATAGAGAATAATGTCAGAATAGCAGCCAAAAGAGATGAAAGTGATTGCACATGGGCAATAGGGCCTTGGAGTATAGAAGGGGAGGTTGGAAGGTGTCTGATTTTCCCACCATAAGCCTAGTGAAATTATTTAACTTTTCAAACTAATAGCATCATTTTGATTTTAAAAAGGCAAATGAGAGGGAAGTGGATGTGGCTCAAGCAATTGAGCACCTGCCTACCACATGGGAGGTCCTGGGTTCGGTTCCTGGTGCCTCCTGGAGAAGATAAGCAAGACAGACAGCAAGACAGCAAGAGAGCGGGCAGGCACAGTGAGGTGATGCAAAGATGATGCAAGCAAGGAGACACAAAGAGACACAATAAACTGGGGAGCTGAGGTGGCTCACGGGATTGAGTGCCTCTCTCTCACATGGGAAGTCCCAGGTTCGGTTCCTGGTGCCTCCTGAAGAGAAGACAAGTGCACAGGAAATGGACACAGAGAGCAGACAGTGAACACAAAACAATGGGCAGGGTGGGGAATAAATAAATAAAAATGAATCTTTAAAAAAAGGCAAATGAGAGAAGGTGGTGGGGAATAGGGCCGGGTTTTGGCTAGGGGAGTGGCAAGATCAGAATTTCACTTTGGGAGAGTTGTCATGTGTTGGATGGGAGTGGGCGAGAGAGGAGAAGACTGTTAGCTTACTTAACTGGTCTAGGAGGTGGCCCAGGCAGCAGATCCTGAAGGCCTAGGTGAGGGTGGGCCATTAGGGAAGGTTTAGAGACTCAATCTGAGTTCCTCTGCAGGGGCCAAACGTGCAGGGCTTTGCAACCTTCCTCACCTGGGATCAGGAAATTCTTTATGCAAATGCAAGGTCACAAATTTTGTTCCTACGAGGTCACAAGCTTTGTCCCAACATTCCAGGTAGTTGAAAAGGTAATATTATTTGCTACATTTACTTCATGTGCACACAATGAAATTGGGAATAGTATGAAAATACATAGAATGAACAGTAAGTTTCCCTTCTGAATCAACCCCAGATGCCCTAGTTCCTCTCCCCAGGGTCAATCACTCTTTTCAATTTCTTGAGCATCGTCCCAGTAATTTTTCACGCACAAACTAGCAGAGACTGTAAATACACTCTTTGTTTCAACACAAGCACCAACACACCATGCACACTGTTCAGC
The DNA here is from genome assembly GCF_030445035.2 of Dasypus novemcinctus. Taxonomy (NCBI): domain Eukaryota; kingdom Metazoa; phylum Chordata; class Mammalia; order Cingulata; family Dasypodidae; genus Dasypus; species Dasypus novemcinctus. Next base: position 6,612,302 of record NC_080676.1, on the reverse strand, counting down.
ATCTTGTGTCTTTTCTCTCAACAGTGTATTTACCCACTCAGCTCGTATTTATTGAGCATCCTCTGTTTGCCAGGCATTTGGACAGCTGAGCTGTACCAGAGATCTTGCCATATCTTCCTCTGTGGATCTAACTCAGTCCTCGATTACACAGCGTCTAACAGCTGCACCATTGTTTTCTCCAACGAGTTCCCCGTGGAAGGACAGCTGCGGGATTCAGAGAAGTTGAGAAAGTTTTCATTTTGAATGGATCCTTGCTATGTAAGTATTCTGCACAGCTTTGTACCAGCTGAAAATTCGATCCACATGTCTTCCAGGTCTTCGTGACAGTCAAGGAAATACTGATTTTTATACAGCTGCTTGGCACTTTCCCAGAGAATTCCCACAGTTTTGCTCTGGGTTCTAAATTCTCATTGTGGGGATTTGCCAGCTTCCATTTAAACGATTTCCTGATAACTAGCACTCTCCATTTCTTCTCTGAACCTACCGAGGAGTAACAGCTTCCTCGGGTTCTGTCAGGGGCTGTGGCCACTTTCAGCAGCTGTGGTTTTCCACGAGCCAGTAGTATTTGCCCAGATCTGTTTATACCAGTTGCACTGTGGTATAATTATGTAAATTAATTAAATATCACTTAAACCAATATTCGTGTGAAAAGGAAAAGTTATTGTTTATATGAAAACTGAACTAAGTACTTCGGAAAAAATGGATAAGCCTGAGTTGCTAAAAAAATTCTGTCCAATCAGAAGTGGGAGAGAGAACTGTAGAAGATAGGTGAAATTTGTAAAAGAAAATTCTAGAAGTATTTGGCCCTCAGATTGCAAATGTCTTTAAATTCTTACTTTACTTTGAATAACAACAAAAGTAACTGGAAATCATAGTGAACATATTGAAGGTATACTTTTTTCAAGAAAGAGAATGAAATATAGCCTTTGACCTCAGCCAAAGGATTGCTGAATGATTGTACATTTTAGCATCAAATGAACATTTTAAAGTATAGTTGTATCATTTTCTAGGATGCTTTACCCTGATTCTCAATTAATGGGCAAACTACCATTCTTTTGGTCTCCTTTTCCAATGTTGAAAATGGCCCTGAGATGCTGCCGCCTGCCTGCCTGTAATTTAGTTGGATTTGAAGAAGTGAGCTCAAATACATTCAGTGAGTCAGGGCTTGGTTGATATTTCTTAACTCATCCTAAGCACAATTACATTGTAATGTTTCTTGTTCTTGTCTTTCCATTTGAAGAGCATTCTACTTTCTGATTTTTTTTTGAAATAAAATAATGTGGGGTACAGTGAACAAGTCAAAGACCAAGACTCAGAAAAATGAGCACTATTCTCAGTTGCCTTTGACCATGAAAATTTCCCAGTAAGGACTGGTAGCGGGCAACCAGGCAACCCTCTGAAGGTGGAACACACTCTGGGGAGGCAGCAGGCATGCCCTTCCTTCAGATTTTCGCTTTTGTTGTCGTGAAGAAGACTCCCTAATCTGTTGGAAGTGCCTGGTCTTGTAATATCCATTGGCCCATTTTCTTTTTTTTCACTACTGTGTTATTTTCTACCACTTCTCTATTCCTTCACCCTTTTATTTCTATCCCCTTTGATTTGTTTTATCTTTGGCTCATGTTCTGGTTCTTACTAATAGTATTATTGCTTTAAATCTTAGTATAGAGGAGTTGAAGATGTAGTAAAACTTTACTTTTTTAGAAAAGAGAAAATGCCATTTAAAAGTTGTTAATGTCCTCTGTTTCTCTGACTAGAATACAGTAAAACACTTTGCTGACAATAGTGACTTAATTGCTCCTTCTAATTCATTCATTCATTCACTCATTCAACAGCTTTTATGGAGTTCCCACAGATGCCAAGCATGTGCTAGGTACTGGGGTTACAAGATTGAATGAGACACAGCTGACCTTCTTGGGCAGAGGCAGACGCTAAACATGGAAAATAAAGAAATAAACAAAATAATTCAAAAGCAAGTGATAAGTGGGTGGGTGGGACTATTTTAGACAGTGTGGTCAGTGAGGAGGAAAAGAGAGTGAGTCAGCCATAAGAAGAGCATTCCAGGCAGATGGATACATTAGGAAGACTTTGCGGGGGAAGATGGGCAGGGACTTTAGGAACGGGCCCAGGACCTACAAGGCTAGAATCCAGTGAGCAGAGCGGGGATGAGGACAAGGAGGTTGGGCCAGGTAAATCAGGCTGAGACTGCATTTGTGTGCCCATGGCATTGCATGGGTCATACCTATTACCATATTAGTATATTACACCAGAAGAGTCAACATTTAATAATATCTGAAACAATGAAGTGCCTCACAACGTGCCAGGCACTGTCCTAAGGGAGTTACCTCTATAACACATTTGTCTATACAGCAACCCGATGAGGCAGGTGCAGTCCTCGTCCCCAGTTTACAGATGAGGAAACTGAGGCACAGAAAGTCTCTAACTTGCCTAAGGTCCTATACCTAGAGTATACCAGTGAGATTCAGACCTAGACAGCTTGGCTTCAGAACCTACCCCCTTAAATGCTATGTTCTGTGCTGCAGCTTTTGAAGGGGTGGCTGAGAAGCCCAAGTCGAGGGGGACCTTGGTTGAGTCAGCTGCTGGTGGGAAACCTGGGAAACAGGGGGCTTCTGGAGGGGGAGCTGCTGACAACCGCCTTGCCCATCGGCTGGGGAAAGGGCGGATTGTGACAGCCAAGCCAGAGGAAAGCAGGGGTGGGACAGGGACCCAGAGATAAGAAAGCCGGATTAAATTCAGGACCCTGAAACATGGGGTTACGAAAGCTCGCTTTGTAAGCCAGAAGACTACATCAGCTCTAGCATGGAGGAAAAAAAATTGAACTTGTGAGTGGGGGAAGGAGGCTGGATGTGCTGGACATGTAATGTGGACATGGGCTCACTTTCATGATTTCATTTTTAAAAAACCCACGTTCACTTAGAAAAGAACATTTATTTACTACTCAGGCAAAAGGACACTATCTTATTTAAAAATGATAATTCTAAAAAACACCTAATGTCTTGTTCATCGTCAGATTTGTCCTAAAATCTAAAAAGACAAAATGATTTTTAGACCAACCAAGGGTCAAAACCACGACCCACATTGGACCTTGGTGCTCCTTAAATCACTCCATCCAGAGAAGAGCCCCTTTTTCCCATGATTCTGTGGTTTTGCAGAGGCCCAGGTCAGTGGCCTGCAAATCGTTCCACCTGGATTTGTGTGGATTCTTCCTGATGATGACCATTAGCTTGTTCCCATATCTCCTTGTATTTTCTACAAACTGGAGGATATTTTTTAAAACTTAATGATTAAAGTTAAATGCTTTTGGCCAGAATACATTGTAGACGAGCTGTGGTTTTTTCCCCTTTTCTTAAAGATTGTGTGCTGATATGCTGGCCGCTCATCCTCTGGCGAGCCCCGTTAGCGACTAACGCACAAGTTGCCACCTGGTGGCAGCATACCCCAACTGCAGCTTCGGATCTTTGGAGGGGTAAAGACACTTCTAAGATGTTGAACCTATAAATTTAATCAAGATGCAATGATGGCAAATGACAGTCATACCTTCAACTTTCTCATCAACTCCTGTCCTTAGACATCCGGAGTTTTCATGAAAGTTTCAAGCCCCTTTAAAACTCCATCTGGTTCCCACTTCTTTCCCCTGTACCTCCATTTCCAGCTCTTCCTTCTCCACTTCCTTTCCAACGCATCTATTACTTTTAAGCCATATTTATTTTCCTGTCTTCAGTTCAGTATTATTCAAATATTGACCTAAACTCTCCTCCTTGGTTGTAAGTCGTGACTGTGTCTTCTGGAATTTAAGACAGGTAATATGCCCCAACATTTAATCTTTCATGTTTACCCAGTAATTCACTTAGAAGACATAACTTTTTTAAGTTTGGAGAACCAGGCAACTTTTTAAAAAAGATTTACTTTATTTATTTGTTCCCCCCTCCCTTGTTGTTTGTGCTTGCTGTCTGCTCTCTGTGTCTGTTTGTTGTGTGCTCGTCTTCTTTTTTTAGGAGGCACTGGGAACTAAACCCAGGACCTCCCAGTGAGATGGAGGCAACCAATGGCTTAAGCTACCTCTGCTCCCCCAGGCAATTTTTAATTACTGCTATAAAAATGAATTCCTGGTTCTTGAGGAATATTTGTCTAAATCCATAGCCACTCTTTTCTTTACTATTCCTCTTTAAATGCACTTCCCAGGCTGTCGTGGGCGTATGAGTGCATGAGTTTGTTAGGGCAGGGATATCCCTCCATTTCCTGGTTCCTGAGCACTTTGGGGATTTCTGGTTGGTTAATTTCCCCCTGGACATACTGTCTCCCTTACCTGGTCCCACTCGCACAGAGCCATGTGGTGCAGGCGGTTAAAGGAAGTCCACAGAGATTTAACATGAAGGATGCTCTGGCTAATGAGTCTGACCCTGAGACTTTGTAGGTCTTTATCACTAGTGCCGCATGGACGACACTTGATGGATGGGATGAAGTTGCCAAGGGACTCTTCCGCTAAGCTTAAAGAAGTGGAATTGATTTACAACTGGACAGAAGTCAGTAGCAAGACAATAACACTTAGAGGGATAATTTATCTATTAAAATCTTTCTAATTAATTAGTAAGGGCAGGGGTCTGACATGCAGTCTGGATTCAGAGCAAGAGTTAGAGGGACCCATAATAGGGATGGAAAAAGATGTAGTTGATTCTCAAGATTGCAATGGGTGTCTGCAGTGAGCTACTGTTATCACCTCTATTATGATGATTACCTCCACTGTATCTACCACTATCAAATCCTCCTTCCTCTGATCATTCCTTGTCAACCACCTGTTCGGACTACTCTTCAAGTGTTGGGGCCGTTGTTCTCAGACAACATCTTTTCTCCATCAGCACATTTTCTCCAGGGGCTCTCACCTACACAAAGCATTTCCAAGGCATGCTGCTGGCTGTGTGCCAGCTACCAGGCTTCTCCGCTGGTTTGCCCTGGCATTTTGACCTCAAGTACATCAGAAGATGAGTGCATCACCTGCTCTTCTCCCCACTTCACATTTCCTGCTCCTCCCATATTTGGTATGTTTGATAATAAATGGCTCTATTCTCTACCTGGTTGCCTCAGTGGAAGTCTTTAAGATTATCCTTGATTCCTCCCTCTTTCTTAGCCCAGGCTCTGGGTATTTTACCTTTCAACACTATCCACTTATATCCACCCCATTCCCACCACTCTAGACCATGAAAGCATTATCTCCTACCTGAACTACATGAGTAGTCTCTCTTCTATTCCCCATATCCACTCTTTATATAGCTTAAAATCACACAGCAACTCATCATCACTACCAGGATCAAGTGTGTGCTTCTTAATTTGTTGGACAGGATAATTATCACCTATACCCTACTTCCTTCCTGAGATTTGTTTTCCCTAATGTTTTATGCTCTGGATATATAAAATGGCCTGTAGTTCTTAGTATATGTCATGGTGTTTTATACTCCCTGTACCTGAAATGTACTCTTTCTTCATCTACTTGGAAATTGATAATTATCTTCCTAAACCCAGCCTTGCTGTCAACTCTTTCATGAAATCTTCTTGGACTACCAAGTCCACCAGTTGCTAACAGAGTTAATTGTTTTCTACTCTGCACTATTTTTTGCCTTGTACATGTTTTAATTCTACAATTAGTCGCACTAATTGGCATTGCCTATGTATTTTTTTTCCCAAATAAAATGTGAGATCCTTGACGGGATGCACCTTGCCTGATTTTCTGTCTAACATTTCAAATTACATAGGTTCAGGAGTGGTTCCAAAAGTGCCAGGCTGAATAAATGCATTAGCAGGGAGCCACAAACACTGAAAAGATATATCAATTACAGCACACAGTGAGGGTTACAAAGTTTGAAGTTGGAGTCCAGGCATGTTAATAGCCTAATAGGAAAAGAATTCAACAATTTCAGAACTCAACCAAATTCAGAGTTGCTTCAATGTATTATCTACCATGTCCAGTTCTAAACAAAAATTATTGGAAATGCAAGCCAACAGAAAAGTGTGACCCATACTAATGAAAAAAGCCAGTCAATAGAAATTGACTCTAAAAAGAACCAACTGTTGGATTTAGTAAAGATATCAAAGCAGCTGGTATAAATAAGTTCAAAGAACCAAAGAAAAATATGTTTAGAAAAATAGTGTTAATGAATGTGAGATAGAAATTTCAAAAGAGAAATGGAAATTGTACATAAAAATGGAAAATCTTGGAGCTGAAATTACAATGACTGAAATGAAAAGATCACTAGATGAACTCAACAGAATATTGGAGATAGCGGAAGAAAGAATGAGTGGACTTGAATATATTTAGATAAAAATTACTCAACCTGAAGAAGAGAGAAAAAAGATAGAAAGAAAGCAAACAAAGCTCCAGAGATCTGTGGAAAATATTAATATACATCATTGTAGCTCCAGAAAGAAAGACAAGAAAGAGAGAAATCAAGTTTGAAGAAAGAATGGCTGAAAACTTTCCAAATTTGATGGGAAATATTAATTTCTACATACAAGCAGGGTAACTACAAAGAAAAATACTCCTAGTGACACCATAGTTGAACCAAAGATAAAACAAGATATTTATAGCATCTAGGGAAAATGATGCATTACGTAAAGGGAACAAGGATATGACGAAGAGCTGATATCTCATCAGGAACAATGGAGACCAGAATATTTTAGAATGAATCATTCAAAATATTGAGAAAAAAACCTATCAACCAAGAATTCCATACCCAGTGAAATGATCCTTTAAAAATGAAGTTAAAATAAGAACAGAGATTTCATTGTCAGAAGACTTGCCATGTAAGAAATGCTAAAGAAACTTCTTCATGTTGAAAAGAAGCAACACTAAGTCTGCAGGAAGGAATAAATAAATGAAAAAGGCATATATAAAGAGTATATTATTATGATATATTATATTATATAAAATATATACTAAAAGATATGTTAACTATTTAAAACAAAAATTGTTACACTATATTGGTTTATAATGTATATAGTTATATATGGCAAAGTAGCACTAAGGATTAGGTAGGTAAATGAAAATATATAGTTGCAAAATTTCTATATTTACATGAAATAACTCAATATTAACTCTAAATATATTGGTATATGTTTTATTGCTATCTCTAGAGAAACCACTAAAAACAATGCAAATTGGGGAGTAGGTATAGCTCAGGAGTTGAGCACCCGCTTCTCATGTACAAGGTTCTAGGTTTAATCCCTCCTCCCCCTCAAAAAAAAGCAAATTAATATAGCTAGAGGTCAATCAAAAATGAATGGAGGGAGCACCTTACCACTTTTGTTTTGATGCTGCTTGATTCATGAATTATTTTGCTGCCCAAATAAGGTTTAATAAAGTTAAAATAGCAAAATGGCAGATCAAAATACAACCATATCAATAATTATATTAATAATAAATGGGCTAAGTACTCCAATCAAAAGGTAGAGATTATTATATTAGATTAAAATAAGTAGGGAAACGGATTTGGCCCAGTGGTTGGGGCGTCCATCTACCACATGGGAGGTTCGTGGTTCAAACCCCCGGCCTCCTTGACCTGTGTGGAGCTGGCCCATGCACAGTGCTGATGTGCGCAAGGAGTGCCCTGCCACGCAAGGGTGTCCCCCGCGTAGGGGAGCCCCACACGCAAGGAGTGCGCCCGTAAGGAGAGCCGCCCAGCGTGAAAGAAAGTGCAGCCTGCCCAGGAATGGCGCTGCCCACACTTCCTGTGCCGCTGAAGACAACAGAAGCGGACAAAGAAACAAGACGCAGCAAATAGACACAGAGAACAGACAACCGGGGGAGGGGGGGAAATTAAAAAAAAAAAAATAAGTTGAGGCTAGAAAATCTGTCTGCAAAAGACACACTTGAAATATGAACAGATGAATAGTTCAAAGAAAAAAGGTGGGAGAAGATATACCATGCTAACAATAACGTAAGAAAGCTGGAGTGGCATTTATATCAAATAAAATGACTTCAAAATGAGGAGTACTACTAGACACAAGAGAGTAACTTCATAATGATAACAGGGCTAATAATACAGGAAGACTTTTAACAACTACAAATATATACATAGTAAAAAAATCCACAGCAGTAGGTAATAATGATTATTAGAAACTTGACCTCTTTCAAAATAAAAGAAGTTTTTTCAAAAGTGATTCAAAAGCATGTTAAGATTATAGATTGTTAGCAAATATTGCAATGGTAAAAGCAACCTAAGTTATCTGGGTTCAAAGTCACCTGCACATTTAAAGCCAAAGGAAGCCCCAAATACCCCTGTAACAATTTGTCTGGGCCTTTCCTTATTATATATAAATCTATAACAATTAATATACTTTGTCAATGTTTTTGCGCATTTGTCCCTTCCTTAAAACTCTTTATTTATGGGTATTTTAAACCCAGAATAATAGGGTTCATTTCTTCCACCTTTATTATCTTCTTTCCTGCTCCACTACAATCACTGGCTTCTTATTTAATTGATAAACAAAAAACCACGTCTATTATCTTGCTTATACATCTCCTTACCAGCACAATCATTTTTTTCAATGTTTCTTCAAACTCAAAGATCTTTGTGAATCCTTTTTGACCTGTTAACCCTATGGCTTCTTTCTTTCCTTTCCTTTCCTTCCTTCCTTCCTTCCTTCCTTCCTTCCTTCCTTCCTTCCTTCCTTCCTTCCTTCCTTCCTTCCTTCCTTCCTTCCTTCCTTCCTTCCTTCCTTCCTTCCTTCCTTCCTTCCTTCCTTCCTTCCTTCCTTCCTTCCTTCCTTCCTTCCTTCCTTCCCTTCCTTCCTTCCTTTTCTTTCTTTCTTTTCTTTCTTTCTTTTCTTTCTTTCTTTCTTTTCTATTTTTTATTTATTTCTCTCCCCTTCCCTGCCCCAGTTGTCTACTCTCTCTGTCCATTTGCTGTGTGTTCTTCTGTGTCTGCTTATATTCTTGTCAGAAGCACCTGGAATCTGTGTCTTGTTTTGTTGCATCATCTTGCTGTGTCAGCTTTCCCTGTGTGTGGTGCCATTCCTGGGCAGGCTGCACTTTTTTCGCACTGGGCAGCTCTCCTTACGGGGAGCACTCCTTGTGCCTGGGGCTCCCCTATGCAGGGGACATATGGCTACTTTCTGATGTAGAAAAAAGAGTGTAAGTAAATGAAAATTATGTTGTTCAGATATTCAAATTAACACAACCTAATATTAATTAAAGATTTTAAAGGGTCTGAAAATTACAGGTTTGAGTTTACACAAGTTTGCATGCTTTGTAACATTATAAAAAATTAAGCAGTGTAACACCTTTTAAATGTCTTCCATTATTACAATGTCTTGTTATTACAACTTCATTTAAATAAACAATTTGTGGAAACAATAACATTTTTGACTCAGAAAACAATATAAGAAATTTAGAAAATTTTAATCATGAGAAAGTAATTTCTGCACTTGTACAAACTAGAATATTATACTTAAATTTCTTTTGCGAAATGATACAAACAGGGAGGACACAGAGTTGGTTTAAAAATCAAAATTATCGTATTAGTCTAATATGTCCAAATCATCATCATGATAGGAATTTTACCTTCATTTTTCTAGAACAGTTTTAAGCAAATTTTCAAGACTCTTTATATCATATTTATTTATTTTTTTTGACTTTTATTTTTTTTTTATTTTTTATTTTTTTTTATTTTTTATTTTTATTGACTTTGTAATAATATTACATTAAAAATATATATGTGAGGTCCCATTCAACCCCACCCCCCCACCCCCCCTTCCCCCCCCAACAACACTCGTTCCCATCATCATGACACATCCATTGGATTTGGTAAGTACATCTTTGGGCACCTCTGCAACTCATAGACAATGGTCCACATCATGGCCCATACTCTCCTCCATTCCATCCAGTGGGCCCTGTGAGGATCCACGATGTCCGGTGATCACCCCCGAGGCGCCATCCAGGGCAGCTCCACGTCCCAAATACGCCCCCACCTCTCATCTCTTCCTGCCCTTCCCCATACCCATCGTCCACCATGTCCACTTTTCCCAATCCAATGCCACCTCTTCTATGTGGACATTGGATTGGTTGTGTCCATTGCACCTCTATGTCAAGAGGAGGCTCAGATTCCACATGGATGCTGGCTGCCATCCTCCCATTTTCAGTTGTAATCACTCTAGGCTCCATGGTGTGGTGATTGTCCTTCTTCAACTCCATCTTAGCTGAGTGTGGTAAGTCCAATAAATCAGATTGTAGGTGCTGGAGTCTGTTGAGGCTCAGGACCTGGCTATCACATTATCAGTCCAGAGATTCAAATCCCCTAACTATATCTTAAACCCCAACGTTAACTGCACCTCCAGCAGATTAGTATGAAAGTCTTATGAAGGGAGATCCCATCTGAGTCCAGATTCATCACACATAAACACCATTTCCAGAGAGGGGCCATCTGCCCTGGTAGTAAACCCCATCGGCCATGACCATAACTCTCATGGGTCTCTTTAGCCTTCATAGGAACCAATATCTGGGGGTTGTATCTGCTTTATCTGTCTCTCTGACTCTGCTCAGTTGTGCATGAGGGCAATCCTTCTGCCAGCCTCCAGACTCTTTTTTAGAAACTCGTAGCCATATAAACTCATTTCTCCTTTCCATTTCCCCCTTACTTTAGGTCAAACAGCATTTTAAAGTCATGTTATTTTATGTAGACATGGATATTCTGCTGATCCACATTGAACCTTCCATATAAGGTCCTTTTCCAGTTGCATCATCAGTTGGTATTTGATAGTGGTCCCTCGTTGCCAGGGAGGCTCATCCCCGGGTGTCATGTCCCACGCTGGAGGGAAGGCATTGCATTTACATGCTGAGTTTGGCTTCGAGACTGGCCACATTTGAGTAACATGAAGGCTGACAGGAGGAAATTCCCAGGCACAATGTTGCTCTAGGCCTTGTTCTTATTTTAGGTTTATCGGCTCACAAGCATAGTCATTAGCATCAGGGGCTCACTGTTGAACCCTCACTCCCTCCCGGTCCCCGCCGCTGTACCTGGGAGACTATCACTGCTCCCCTAGGGACCACGACAGAGCACCACTGGCCAGGAACCCAGTACCCCCCCGCTGGGTTTTTAATTGTTGCCACTATGAGTATATCCAATCATTACCATGCACCCTGGACATATGTTCTGTCAGCTATATATCACCTGTCATTGGTATCCCATACCAGTATCCCTCCATTGCCATTGTTGAAACACTCTGTGATCCAGAACTCCCTGAAATTTGAAGCCCAATATAATGTCATGGTCCCTTACTAGGGAATGGCATATAGCGATGGGTTTAAAGGATAGATAAAGAACTTGGATAAAGTTAGATAAAGAACTTAGATAAAGAATGTTGACTTGAAAAAATTCCACATCCTATCCTTTCCCCCCCCCCCCCCCCTAATTATTCAGCATTTCTTCGTAGGAGTCCTAGACCACAGCAATGCATTTATATCATATTTAAAAGCTCTGAGTATCTTTCTTTCTTATCTTGTAATCCAATACACAAGGCCATTAACTTTTCTCATAGGTAAATTTTCATTCTTCTTTAGAGCTGCAATTGCAGCCAAAAATATGTTTTTAGGACAGCAAAAATTATTAAAACATAAATAGTTAAACTTTTTCCTGTGGAAAACTTTTGAGTGTTTCTTCTCAAATTTATTTGAGTGCTTAATATATCAATTTTTAAAATCTGATATATTAAAATCTCTAAATGCCAATAAGATCAGAAGTCATCCCATTAGATTTTAAGACACCTTGTAAGTTGATTCAGTCTTCTTTTGTGTTAGACATTTTTATCTGGATTAGATGTTTCAGGAGTTTAAATATAACAAGAGAACAGCTTTTGAAAGATTATTTGATATTCAAGGCTTCTCAAGAGAGAGGGAGAAAAAGTGAGAAGGATTTGCTTATATGGAGACCATTATAGACCACTGGAGAAGGCTTGGCTGCAGGAGAACCTATTTGCAGAGAGTGGGGGGATGGGGAGGAGGTACAGCTGGCTTAGATAACTTGGGACCTTGATAACTCCATTAGGACCATATGAATAAAAGCTGATATGTGTTAGTCCCCAAAGTAGGGTGGTCTTTCATGTTAAAGTGAATATCTTTTAGACAAAAAAAGCTGAGAATTTCCTCATAAAAGTTTCTCCTTTTTTTGTTCTAAGGTACTTGTGTCATTTCTGGTCCGCAAAGCAGATGGCAAAACTGAGTTAGATGTGAAAGCGATTTATTGGGGAAAATGCCTGTGAAGGATAAAAGAGAAAAGAAGCAGGAGTAGGCAAGAAGAGCCTTCAGACTGCAATGCAGGTTTGACACCTGTGAAAGAAGAAAGGAACGGGGGTTGCATAAGAAGAGTTTGAGCCTGGAAAGGGATAGTCTAGGGTTGTATGTGTCAACTGAAAGGAAGCCAGAGGATAATCTGGGGATTGTAGAACATAGTTATTTCAGTGGTAGATGAATATTGTGGTTAAAGGTATAATATAAAAGGTTCCTCTATTATAATATATTATGAATATGGTGATGCATGTGAAAATTATAACTAAAGTAACTTATGGATGGTATTTAATAATATTGTAATATTTTTGCAGCAATGGCAAAGAAAATACTATTTCAGTTGTAAGGGTCAACAATAGTGGGGTATAAGAGGGAGTGGGTTTTTCTTCTGGAGTAATGAAAAGATTCTAAAATTGACTGAGATGATGACAACACGACTCTGTGATGAAAATGAGAGCCACAAATGCACACTTTGAATGGATTGTCCAAAGCTTGGGACTGTATGACTCACACAGTGAATACTGTGTTGGGAGGTGGACTACGGTTAGCAGAACAAATATGAGAACATTCTTTTATGAACTCTAAAAAATATATAATACTAATACAGGGTGTTACTAGGGTGGTGTGGTAGTTTGATATTGCTTATGAATTCCAGAAATAGATATTGGATTATGTTTGTGAACTGGTCTGTTCCTCTGAGCATATTAGATTGTACTGGATTCAGAGGTTTCGCTTTCACCTGATTAAATTATCATTAAGGCTTTTGATTGGGCCATGTCAAAGAAAACGACAGGGCAGAGGAGTTAGTTGGAGTTTTGATGCTGGAACCCCAGAACTAGACACTCAGGAGAAGAACAGAAATGATTAGAGATGGCTCCACACAGAGCAGAGGCCCCAGGAAGAGAGAGAACCTGAGAGACTATAGCTGATCTTGTGGAGAGAATAGAGTAGCTGAGCCGGAGAGAGACAAGACTTATTCCAACCTACAGCTGATACTGGAACCTTAAGAAGAAGAGAAAGGCTGAACCCTTACAGACATTGCCAGCCATCTTGGTCAACATGTGGCAACAGACTTTGATGAGGGAATTACCTTATGCTTTACGGTCTGGTCACTGTAAGCTTCTATGCCAAATAAATACCCTTCATAAAAGCCAACAGATTTTTGGTATTTTCCATCAGCACCCCTTTGGCTGACTAATACAGGCAGGTTGGGGGAAAATATACCAAATGTAAGATATGGACTATGATTAATAGTAACATTTTGATGATACTCTTTCATTACTTAAAATAAATTTTCCATAACAATGCTAGGTGTTGGTGGTGGGATGATGTATGGGAGCCCTTTGTGCTATGCATGTTTGCTTTGCAAGTTTGCAATTTTTACAATACATTTATTGTTTATGCATGTTCATGCATGAATGATAAATTAATACTTCAATAAAATTTTTCTAAATAAAGAAAAAGAGTTTGAGCCTATAGTACAGCTCAAAAAAGTGTCAGTCAGACAGATGGCAGATTACCAGAGCAAAGATTTCCTCTTAGAAAGATCCCATGTTGGGCAGGAATTGCCACAATCTAGTCCTCCTGCAGATCTAAGTCATTTGCTAGGAGCTACCTAAAGAAAGCACGGCCTTGCATAATTGTTGTGGGTCTTTGAAAGTGGGCTGTCAGAGGCTGTCAGTTGACTGCACTTCTTGCAACAGTTCTCTCTTGAAGGAAGATCTGTACAGCCCATTCTCACGGCTGCTAGAGCACCTCTCCAATGAATAGTTTAGGCTATATGATAGATTCCTCAATATGGCCCTTGCAATTTCAAATTGTCCTTGGTGAAATTATGACATTTGGAAAGATAAAGCCAGAGTTCGTCCAGGAAGTACCACTATTCACTTACCATCATGGCTGATGATTGGCTTAACCCTAAGGTCAAGCGGATCCTGACTGTTGACTCAAAGAACCAGCAGCCCTTTGTAGGCAAAATGTGTGGACAGAAAATCTCCAAAGCCAAATTTCCATACATTGACCAGACTGAGGAGTGTTCTTATTAGGTTTTGATCATGACCCAAGGCAATCATTGAAAGTATGCCAGTCTAGAAAGACATTTTACTCATTGGTCCTCATCAGAGCTAGATAGGAAGACAGAATTATGGGGCCTATATCCATTTTCTGCCCCCTCCTTGTTGTCATTTGCACTTGCTGTCTGCTCTCTGTGTCCATTCGCCATGTGTTCTTTCCTTCTCATTTTTCTCTTTAGGAGGCACTGGGAACTGTTCCTGGGACCCCCGTGTGGGAGAGAGGCACCCAATCGCTTGACCCTTCAGATCCCTGGTCTGCTGTGTCTCTCACAGTCTCTCCTCTGCATATCCCTTTGTTGGGTCATCTTGCTGCACCAGCTGTCCGTGGCATGGGCTGCCAGCTTTCTGTGACATGGGCCACCAGTTTTCTGCACGTGGGCCAGATTTTGCCTCCACCAGGAGACCCCAAGAATCAAACCCAGGGTCTCCCATACGGTAGACGGGAGCCCAATCGCTTGAACCACATCTGTTTCCCCTCTATGATCTTCCTATGGACATACAAAGACATAGATAATAGACAGGCAGACTGGTGGTTAATGAGTCTCTTGTGTTTCTGCACATCGTGCAAGAGATATGCAGAGTGCCTTTTGCTACAGGTGTCTTCTTAAGGATGTTTATAAGTGAACAGCTTTGGAAGACAGAGATAGTATCTCTCGAGAAAAGAGCAGTTTTACCTAAAACCTTGGAAGATGGAGATAGTGTCTCTCTCCAGACCAAAAAGCAGCAAGGCTTAATGTTCGTTGTAAAAGACTGAGGTTCCCTAATCTCAAGTTACCTCTCCTGTAGCACAACCCACTTCATGTGTAAGTGTCATCTGGTCCTTTTCCTGCCACCCTGTTGGAGTTTAGACTTGGGGAATAAACACAAATATGTTGGTTCTCCTTACTGGTACTGCTGTGCCTTTTCTTTGGCCCAGGTATCCATGAAACTGTGGCAGGTTAACTTGGAGCTTACAAGTAGGGTAAAGTCTCAGATCCTTCCCAGTTCTTGACAATTTCTGCCATATCATTTATTTTTTCCCATTTGCTCCATGCATTCTATATCCTTTCCTACCTCCTTTGATTCCTCCCTCCATCTCTTCTTCCTTCCTTCCCCTCTCCTTCTCTCCCTTCCTCCTACTCTCTCTCTCTTGCTTATTTTTTTTTGGCCCAATCTAGGTACTTTACTTCCTTCTTTTATTCTCCACTGGTTTGAAAGTTAAATACTCCATTTCTATTTTATTTTCTCCTCCTGGGTTTTAGAACAATAACTCTGATTACCCACTCCTGATACACATGCAATTAATATTTATGTTTTGCTTTTTCTTAACTGCAAGTTAGGCAACATCATCACTTCATAAAGTCAATATTTGTTTAGGTTTATTTACATATTAACTACCTTACTTACTCAACATTTCTTTCTTGCCCCTCAGACCTTCCTTTTCATTCTTTCTGAAGTACATCTTCCTGAAGTACATTTGGAATGTCTTTTAATGGGTGTGTATTATTTGTTTTGTAATTGTAGCGAAATTACAAAACACTGATGATAAAGAGAAGATCTTAAAAAGCAGCCACAGATACAGACCAGTCAACCAAAATGGCAGCATAAGACACTCCAGGGTGCCGTGACCCACAGAATCTTTGAGTATTAGCAAAACTGGGAGAGCCATCTTCCTCAGAACTCCAGAAAATAGTGTAAGAGTTGCAGTACCTGGACCAGTGCCAAATCAAGAAAACATAGGTTTAAAAGTAGTAGAGCTTGTGGTGCTCCTGTGGACTGCTCTCCTATCCCCCCCCCCCCCCCAGTGTAGTGTGGAGCCAGCACGTGCTCCCATCATGGGTCCCGTCATGTGGTCTCCAACCACAATGGAAAGAAGCTAAAAATCAATAATTGAAGGAAAACTAGAAAATTAATAAATGTGTAAATTAAGCAATACACTGAAACAATCAATGGGTCAAAGAAGAAATCACAAGGGAAATTGGGGAATATCTTGAGGCAATAAAAACCAAAGCACAGGGAAGCAGACATGGCTCAATGGATAGAGCATCTGCCTACCACATGGGAGGTCCATGGTTCAAACCCAGAGCCTCCTTGACCCATGTGGAGCTGGCCCACGCACAGGGCTGAAGTGCACAAGGAGTGTCATGCCATGCAGGGGTGTCCCCTGCGTAGGGGAGCCCCACACGCAAGGAGAGTGCCTCGTAGGGAGAGCCGCCCAGTGCGAAAGAAAGTTCAGCCTGCCCAGGAGTGGTGCTGCACACATGGAGAAATGACACAGGAAGACGATGCAACAAAAAGAGACACAGATTCCCAGTGCCACTGACAAGAATAGAAGTGGACACAGAAGAACACACAGTGAATGGAAACAGAGAACAGACAACTGGGGTGGGGGCAGGCAGGGAAGGGGAGAGAAATAAATAAAAATAAATCTTTAAACAAAACAAAACAAAAAAACCCAAGCACAACATACCAAAATTTATGGGATGCAGCAAAAGCAGTACTGAGAGGGAAATTTATAGCTTTAAATGCTTACATTAAAAAAGAAGGGAAGGGGAGCCAATGTGGCACAATAATTGAGTGCTGGATTCCCATGTACAAGGTCTTGGGTTTAACCACCAATACCTCCTAAAACAAACAAACCTTCCAACAAAGAAAAGCCCAGGACCTGATGGTTTCACTGGTGAATTTTACCAAATGTTCCAAAAAGAATTAACACCAATCATGCTCAAATTCTTCCAAATAATGGAAGAAGAGAGAATAAATCCTAATTAATTCTATGAGGTCAATATTGCTCTAACACCAAAGTCAGATAAATATACAAGAAAAGAAAATTACAGACCAATATCTCTTATGAATATAGATACAAAAATCTTCAACAAAATATGAGCAAACTATTTTTGGCACTTGCAGTGCAGGACAGATGCAGGACATTACATATCCTTCCAAAACCTACCAAATGGACTGGAAGAGAGTGTAAACTACAATGTAAACTATAATCCATGCTGTGTAGCAGTGCTCCAAAATGTGTTTGTCATTTGCAGTGAACATACCACATTAATGAAAGAAGCTGTTGATGTGGGAAAAGTGGGGGGTGTGGGGAGTGGGGCATATGGAAATCTCCTATATTTTTTAAGTGTAACATTTTGTGTGATCTATATATCCTTTAAAAATAAATAAAAAATATATTTTTAAAAATGAGCAAACTGAATCCACCAACACATTAAAAGAATTATATACCATAATCAATTGGAATTTATCCCAGGTATGCAAGGGTGGTTCAACATAAGAAAATCAATTAATGCAATATACCACAATAATATAATGAAGGAAAAAAACACATGATTATCTCAATTGATGCAGAAAATTCACTTGACAAAATGCAGAACCACTTCTTGATAAACACATTTAGAAAACTAGGAAAGAAGGAAACTTCCTCAACATGATAAAGGGCATTTAAGAAAAACTCACAGCTAACATTACCCTCAGTGAAAAATGGAAAGCTTTCCCTCTCAGATCAGGAACAAGACCAGTATGTCCACTGTCACCACTGTTATTCAACATGGTACTGGAAGTTCCAGCCTAGAGCAATTAGACAAGAAAAAGAAATAAAAGGCATCCAAATTAGAAATGAAGAATAAAACTTTCTCTATTTGTAGATGACATGATCTTATATACAGAAAATCATTAAAAAATCCACAATAGCACTACTAGAGCTAATAAATGAAAGTGGAGAGGTACTAGATCAAAATGGGAAAAAATCAGTCATGATTCTATACACTAAGAATAAACAATCTGTTGAGGAAATTAAGAAAAAATCCATTTATGGTTAGAACTAACAGAATCAAATACCTAAGAATAAATTTAACCGGGTTGTAAAGGACTTATACGCAGAAAACTACAACACATTGCTAAAAGAACTCAAGGAAGACCTATATAAATGGAAAGACATTCTGTGTTCTTGGATTGGAAGACTAAATATCATTATGATGTCACTTCTACCCAAAGTGATTTAAAGATTTAATGTAATCCCAATGAAAATTTGAACAGCCTTCTTTGCAGAAATGGAAAAGCCAATCATCGAATTAATGTGGAAGGTTAAGAGGCCAAATAGCTGGAATCATCTTGAAAAAAAACAAAGTTTGAGAATTCACACTTCCCAATTTTACAACATATTATGAAGCTACAGTAACCAAAACACCGTGGTACTGGCACAAGGACAGACATATAGACCAATGGCATCAAAATGAGAGTTCAGAAATAAACCTGCCAAATTCACTGAAAAGGGGAAAGAGCGGTCTTTTTATCATATTGTACTGGAAAAACTGGATATCCATATGCACAAGAATGAACCTGGATTCTTACCTCACATCATTTAAAAAAATTAACTCAAATTGGGCCAAAGACCTAAGTATAAAACCAAAACTATAAAACATATAGAAGAAAATGAAAGGAAGCATCTTCAGGACCTTGGATCAGGCAATGGTTTCATAGACGTTACACTCAAAGTACAAGCAAGGAAAGAAAAAACAGATAAATGGGACTACATCAAAATAAAAAACCTTTGTACATCAAAGGAGTTCATCATGAAAATAAAATAAAACAACCAACAGAATGGAGAACATTCTTGGATAGCACATATCTGATAAAGGTTTAATATCCAGACTATTAAAAAAAAAAAAAACTCCTACAGCTCAACAACAAAAAGAACCTAATTAAAAAATGGGCAAAAGTCCTGAATAGATATTTCTTCAAAAAAGAGATACAAATGGCCAATAAATACATGAGAAGATACTCAATGGCATTAGTCATTAGTGAAATGCTAATCAAACCCCAATGAGATAGCATTTCACACTCACTAGTGGCTACTATTAAAAATGGAAATTAACAAGTGTTGGAGAAAGTGTGGAGAAAGGAACACTCATTTACTGTTAAGAATGTAAAATGGTGCAGTTGCTGTGGAAAACAGTTTGGCGGTTCCTTAGAAAGTTAAGTATATAATTATTACATATGAGAAATCCTGGTAAATACCCAAGAGTTTTGAAAGCAGGGACTTGAACAGATATTTGAACACCAATGTTCATGGCATCATTTTAACAACTGTCAAAAGATGGAAGCAACCCAAGTGTCCATCAACCGATGAATGGATAAAGAAAATGTGGCATATACACACAATTTAATATTATTTAGCTATAAAAAGGAGTGAAGGTCTGATATACCTTGAAGACATCACGTTGAGTGAAATAAGCCAGACACAAAAGGACAAATAGTAAATGGTCTTTGAATTCATAGAATCAGAAAATACAAAACCTGTTACCAAGACCCAGGGCGGGTGTCGGGAATAGGTAGTTAATACTTAATTGGCATGTTTCTATTTGGGTTTTGGATACATTTTGATAATGGATGGTGGTAATGGTAGCACAACTTTGTGAATGTAATTAATACCACTGAATTAAATACTTGAATGTGGTTAAAGGCAGAAGTTTTATGTTGTATATATTATGCTAGAATAAAATAAAACTTAGGATTGTACAATGCAGTGAACCCTAATGTAAACTATGGACTACAGTTAGTAGTATAATTATAATAACCTTGCTTCATCAATTGAATGAAAAGGACCACATTACTGCAATGTGCTAAAAATAGGAAAAACTGTGTGTGTGATGAGGGGCATACGAGAACTCTGTATTTTCTGCATGAGTTTTCTGTAAACCTACAATTTATCTATTTTTAAAAAATGAAAAAAAAGAAAAAAAAAAAAGAAAAAATGAAAAAAAAAGTAGCCGAGAGAGATATCTTGAAAAGAATGGACATTGGATATGAATCCAAAGATACAGGCAGCCCAGCATATACCAAACAAGAAAAATAAAAAAGAAATCCATGCTTAGAAATATATTTTTTAAAATGGACTTTCAAAATGTTTTATTTGAAGATGTCTTTATTTGGCTCTCACTTTAAAAAATCAGTCTCTGCTGGGTATTCATTTCTAGATTCTCTTAGCACATTAAAATTACTCAACTATTTTCTGGATTTATTGTTTGATGTTTAGGAGTTTGCTATTTGTCATTGTTTTAAAGGTCCTATCTCTTCTGTGGCAGCTTTTAAGAATTTTTTCTTCATTATTTTAAATTCTACTACAATGTGTTTAAGCATGAATTTCTTTTCATTTATCTTGTATAGTATATGTTGAGCTTCCTGTATCTGTGTATTTATGTTTTACATTGGTTCTGGAAAATTCATCTGATTTTTGCTTCTTTTCCTTTCTGTTTTCTCACTCTGGAACTCTGTTTTAACATATTCTGTCACTCACATTTCTTTCGTGATTTCTATGTCCTCTGTTGCTAGATGCTGAATTTGTGTGATTTCTTTATATTTGTCTTCTAATTCATTTCTCTTCTCTTCAGCTCTGTCTAATCTGCTTTATAACTCATCCATTGTTTTTTTTGAATTTGTGTTTAAATTTTGGTGTTTTATTTGATTACATGTTTTTATTATTTTTATATTTTCCTTTGATAATTTAAAATTTCTCTTTAAAAATATTTCATGCAGAGATATTTTATAAACTACTGCCAAAATTTAAATAACTGAAGTATTTGTTGAGGAGAGTGTGACCACATCGGTGGTTTGTCGTTTTTGCTGTATTTCTCTCATGGTGACTCATTTCTTCATGTAACTTTCATTTTTTTATTGGGAATTTACGTTTAGTTCAACTTAATATGAGTGAATCCTGAGGTGTTAGAGTGTTTACATTTATATTTACCAGGCACCACAGAGTCTTATTAATGTTGAATAACTTTAATTTCTAGACTGAGTGTATTTCTGATTTTGAGTGTTATGTATTTGAACTCCAGACTTGAGTATAAGAGAACCTAGCAAATTCTCTGGGGTTGATGGATAGAATTATTGTGGTTATTTTTATTGCTGCTACTGTTGTTATTTTTCTACCCAGAATAATGGTGGAGCAAGTAGAGTCCTTGTAGGCTCCTTTGGTTGGCAAGTAGATAGTTTTTTACCTATCTACTCATTTCAAGGTTTTTGGCTTAATATGAAAGTCTTGGACATATTTTCCTCATTTTTCTTAGGTTCAAGATTTATTGCCTCAATTCCTTGCACCATTGTTAATCTTCAAGGCTTTGCGTTCCTAAACTGGCATTTGCTTTTAGGGCTTCACAAGATTTTACTCTTGGTTTCTAGACAGAGATCTGTTTTTTGTTTGTTTTTAAATTTCCACTTGTTTTGTTTGTCTTTGGGGAATCCACCCTAATTATTCTGGACCTAGTTATACCTTTAAATATATGTTTGTTGTAAAATATTCAGGATTTAGTCAGGTCATAATGGGAAGATTTTTTGGAATATCTAGTCCACCAAGCTACCAGAAGGGAAGTCTCTTGTTTTAGACCTTTACATTTAAAAACCATGTTGTCTGTTCCAGTTTTTTTGTTGAAACTAAATGACAGAATCTAGAATTTTTGTGCATGGATGAAAGGCAGGAGAGAAATATAATCTTAAAATCACTAATTTACAGTGCATTTCTAGAAGGTACCTTTTCATTTAAAATTGAGATCATCTAAGTACCTCTCTAATCTCTTGGCAACTTTTCTGTTCTCCATGATTCCAAAGAAATGATCAATTATGGTTTGACATTTACCTCTCTCTGTTCTCTTAAGCCCCTTGTATATAATCCCTTTGCATCTGGAAGTGCTCGCACATTATCTTCTCATCTTCCTTGAAGATTATTACCTGCTTACGGATTGTTCTCGTTAGTAGAGAAGGTAGGTTCACAAATTGTGGGAGAGTTGGTAAGTGAAGCATTACCTTACGAGTGGCTTATCTTGTCACAAAGGGAATGTGTAAGCTATGATTCTAACTCATTTACCTTGGTACATGTCCTTCATCTGGCCTTTATGACATTGGCATGTGGATGGTTTCGGGGAAGCTACACACTAGCCTTCCTTTCTGAGCTGCTCTTGCTACTGCTGGGTGACTTTCTCCTAAAGGACAGTGTGCTCTGTTCTCCTAATGCTTGGAGTCCCTTTGCAGGCTCTCCGTTTAGCCAGCCACGGGAGCTTTTAGATCTGAGTTTTACAAACTGTGATTCCCACTAAGTGTTTCAAGATCCCGGTCTGCGGTGCAAGGATTTAAGCTTTAAGAGTGAAATGTTAGTGCGTGGGCGGCCTCGGACTGGCCCTGTGAAGCTGAGGAGCAGAGTGAGGACAAAGACGTTGGGTTTTTGGTTCTGCACTCTGGGTTTGAGCCCCACCAGACTCCAAGCCTAGCTGGGAACCGAGGTGGCTGAGTACTGTAACATACCCTGAAGCCGGAGGTCACAGCTGAGGGCAACGCAGGAGACCTTTTGCTGCCCAAGGCCTTCTGCATCTTTTAAGCTGGAGCCTTTTGACCTTTTCCTCACCCTTCTTGCCTCTAGTTTAAACCAGTGGTTCTACCTGGTTTCTCCACAGTCATGGTCAATGCAGGGAAGGGTCAAGAGGATTTGTCAACTCCAGGGACCCTGGCTTCCTCTCATCATCTTGCCATTATTGTGACAAAGAGTTGGGCAGGAATCCTGGTCATGCGGCTCCCAAAGGACAGAGGCGGATCCCCTTACAGGAATGGAGGGAACCTTTGCTTACAGTCTTTGGATAAGATATGAAATCTGCAAAGGGAAGGAAGAAAAGAGGAAGCTTCTCCCCTCACTGCATTTTCTGCTGCCACAACAGTAGACACGAGCTGGTGTCTGGGTTCAGCTCACTTGTCTGGCAAGAAACGACACGGTGTCAGGCCTTTCTGTGTGCTTGCCTGTCTCCTCCCATGGAATGTGAAGCTTTGAGGGCCGGGCACTGTCTCCTTTGTTTTAAAACTCTGCCTCCTTACAGGTGTGGGATCTTGGGCGTGGTACTTAACTGCTACAAGTCTCTGTTTCCACTTCTGTGAAGTGGGGATGAAAAGAAAAGTACCTACCATGCAGTTGCTCTGAGGATGGAGGCATCCTGAGTGAATTACACAGGGAATGAAGCAACGTTCCTTCTGTTTGTTATTCCCTTTCAAGAAGTTTGAGCTGATGGCCGCACCATCATCAAACTGTGGGATGGTGTGGAATGGCCCAGACCCCCCAGGAGCGGCGGGAGACGGAAGCCCACCCACTCTGTCTTGACCGGTCCGCCCTCGCCTCTCCCACCTGAACCCCCACCTTGCTTTGGGAGCTGGGGAGGGGTTGGGAAACTCTGCTGCTAACCAACCGTCTTTAAAGTCTTCTGAACCAAAGGCAAGGAGCCAGAATCAAAGATTACCTTGTTTTTCGGAGTGTATCGCTGGCTATTGTCCCCATCAGACAAAGCCCTTTCATCGGAGGTTCTTTAAAACACTTTTTTTCCCTCCTTTATTTTGCTTTGAAATAAGCTGGGCAACAATTAATTTCAGAGAGAGAGAGAGAGAAAGATAATTCAACAAGGATCTATTACTACTCTCAGCTTCTATTGCTGTAATGAAAATCTATTTCCTTTCCCTTTTGTGTCCCATATAATTTAATGCCCATTTTATTAATGGTCTGAAATAATTACGGAACCCTTTGTGATTCTCAAGTATGTTTCATTTAATTGTGCAATAAATGCCTAATCTCTTCCTCCATCTGAAGCTATTATGGCGTTAAAATTAACAATTATGCAGCAATGCGCCGGGGTCCATAGAAATCACTCCAGATAACTAGACATATATAAATCATTCATGAGAACAATTTCTGAAAAGAGACGGAGGGGAAAAAAATTGTGTTGAAAATGACATTGGGAAGCCAAGGGCCCAGCCTGTGAGAAGATAGTAACACCTTTAAAAAATCTTTTTTCTTTCCTTTTTTGTTATTATTATTTTATTAATTGTGTATGTGGCATAGCCCTCCCCCCCCCCACTTCTATTAGCCTGACAGATATTTTCAGAATTAATTAACTGTTAGCTCTGAGGATAAATTGTTCATTATCAATGCCCCCCCCCTTCCCCCTTTCCTTTCTTTCCTTTTATAGTTTTTTCTTTCTCTTTCAGGCCAGCAATTACACTCCCTGCCTTTCTCGAAGCCGCTCCTGGTCGGCTCGGCTCTCCAAATGGGGAAAGTGCTTTCTCTTTCCGGCCTATTCACGTCTCTTCTCCCTTTTGTGGGATTTAATACCCAAGGCTGATAGGCTCGCGCTGGACCGAGAGGTTAAGTTTGTTGTCTCAGCACTTTGCCGACGGGGGACGGCGCAGGGCTGCGGGAACGTCTCACCCGCGCACGGCCCGGCCCGCGCAGGTGTGGCCCGCGCAGGTGCGGCCCGCGCAGGTGCGGCCCGCGCAGGTGCGGCCCGCGCAGGTGCAGCCCGCGCAGGTGCAGCCCGCAGGGGGCCCCCGAGCCCTCCCGCCGGGCCCGCGGCGCTCCCGTTGGCAAAGCCCGCCCCCCTCAGCCCGGAGGGGTCCCTGCAACCCCCCCAGCCACCGCCCGCAGGCGCAGGCGGGCAAGGAAACCCCCGAGGGAAGGCGGCGGGCTGGGCCAGGTGAGCTGCTGTGCCCTGCCTGAAGAGGGCAGCTGCGACCCGGCTTCCGGGGAGCGGAAACGTGGGCCCCGTGTGGACGCTTCTATTCCAAGAGCCGTCTGGAAGGGTTTAAGGAGGAGCCTACCAACTAATTGGTGATAATCAATTTAGAAAACTATAAGACACGGTGTAGGCGAAGAAAACTCACGGGCAGGATGGATTCTGACTGGGGGTGTTATTTATTTATTAATATTTCAAGAATTTGGCCCAACAAAAGGTTTCTAAAGCAGACAGGCCAATCACACTGCCCTTTGGCCGTGCCGTGCTTCACAGGCCCCAGGCTTGGGTGTTTGGCCCCAGGGTGTCCTGAAGGTGGAGCACCATCGTCATGAGGGCTGGGGAGCGTGTGATTGATTTCCTGCCAGCTGTCACCGATTCAAAATCACCAGTGTCAACACTGAAGAATCATCGGGGTCGCAGTTGGGGTGCTGGCAAGTCCATCGGCACTCGTGTGCTTAATGAGTTCGCAGTGCTCGTTGAGGTCTCAGGATATTTAGAATCCAGAGGGCTCGGCGTAAAGCTACCAGGCATAATGACGCTACGGGTGACAGTTAACAGTTATGGAGAGCTGATTAGGCCCAGATCCATGTGATTGATGTCGATGACCTGGTTTACTCTTCTTTATGACCTTCTTAGGTAGGTGTTATTATGATTTCCATTTTGCAGATGAAGATATCAAGAAGGTAAGGAACGTGCCCCAGATCACTTAGTATAAATGGCCAAGGCAGGGTTCAAAACCACGGTCTTTTGGCAAAGAGCTTGAGCTCTTAGCCGTTATGCTAAAACGCCTCCTTGCCTAGCACCTGCTGGGACTGAGTGAGATAAACAAAGGTAGGCCATGACCAGAAAAAATCGAGCACATCATAGCAGCAAAAGCACATCTGTATAGAAGTAAAGAGTCATAAAATGTTGTGATGTTCATTATCTAATTTGGAGACCAGTTTTAACTCACTATAGCCAAAGACACTGATAACACAGCTTCAATATCTTTGTACTTCTGTCTTTATACGTGGTCAAGATTATTTTTCTTAAAATTAAGTACTAGAGATAGAATTCTTTGGTCAAAGTGTACACAAAATTGTAAGGATTTTAAATATGTACCCTTGAACAGCCCTCCAGACAAGATGCATGTAGAGCCCCCATCAATAGCTTTGCCATCGTTTTTAATGGCTCCATATTGGTCTACCACAAGGATAGAGAGATACTCACGTCCAGCGTAAAGGTTTTCATCAAGGTTTTATTTGACTCTTTCTTGTAAAACTATCTCTGGTTCTTTCTCCCTGAGTTAAGTGAAAAGCAACCTCAACCCACGCTGAAACTTTCCCATAGAATAAAAACAATAGGGCCGTCACTTTGGGACTTGGGGAAGTCTGGTGGCCAAATCCCTTATGAGAGTCTTTCTTTCCTTTCTATATTCTTTAATTGTCTGCTTCTATGAATAAGAGAGTGGAAATTGTGTTGCCTTTGTAACACTTCCAGCTACTTATTTGACCACAGCCTTTGTCCCCTTAATTTTTTTCTTATTTTCTTTGACTGGAGAAGTTGTGGGTTTACAGAACAATCATGCATAGACCAGAGGGGTCCTGTATACTACCCCGTTATTAACACCTTGCAGTTTTATGAACGTGATCCCTGGTTTTCTCCTTCAGCGGAAAAGATGCATGGTGCCTTCACATTTGCATGTATGCAGCCTGGAACTACCTACAGTGACATGTCAGTTCAGAGTTTTCTGATTTTCCTGGCTAATAGGATCTCACCTATTCATCCAAGTTTGTTACCAAACTCCTCACTCAGATTTTTAAGGCTGTTAAGTTTTGTTTAAAGATATAATGCCTTTTGAAGAAACACATTTAACATTTAAAGAGAATATCTATTTCTAAACAATAAACACACGGAACCTACTTTGGATTGTGGAACGTTTATCTCACCCCCGGAGGTCTTTAAAAACAGGGTAATAAGAACAGCTGATATTATTGAGCACTTGTGATCTGTGAGGCACAGTGTGTTGCAAACATTAATTTATTTGCTTTCACAGTGATCCTACGAGGTAGGTATTATATGCTTTTTATCCTTTTTAACAGATCAAGAAACCAAAGCCTAGAGAGTTTAAGTAATTTGCCGAAGGTCGCACAGGTTGCAATCGGGAGAACCTGTATCCACGGCAAACCTGTCTCTTAATCTCTGTCATCCCTGTCTTAATGCTGCACAATGTCTTGATTCTGTTGGAAACAGTCGAAAGGACAAAGGCATTCAGAATCCTGGCCACAGAGAATTCTGCATGCCCGCAGAAGCCCTTTCCCCACACAGAGCCCGTGCATCTCGAGACGTGGATATTTGCTTTTGAGACTCATTCAGCAGCCTGATGGGACACCCGTGTTGGGGACAGCAGAGGCATACGGTCTGTCCCTCCCAAGGACTGCCCAGCGCGGGCGTCCGGAGAGGGTTCTCAGAGCCTGCTGCCACCCGGGAACGGTAATATATTCCTCTCAGAGGCAGAATTCAGGGGCGACACGTTATTACCTCTCCTAGCGATTGTTTTGTTTAATTTCCATTTTAAAATTTATTTCCTGTGAGAATGAAATGACTGGAATTCATTTGTGCGAGGGAGGGCAGGTGAATTTCTTATTAACTCTCCCAGGTAATGGGCAGCTGCAGCCTGGGCGGCGGGGAGGACGGGAATTACTCGGGGCTGCGGGCCGGGTGCGCGGGGGTGATTGATGCGGTGTTCAGGGGGCCGGGGGCAGGTGCACTGGTGCGGGGGGGGGGGGGGCGCTCGGGGGGGAGGTGGAGCACAAAGATCTAGAGCAGGCAACTCCTTGTGGGGGGGGGGGGGGGGAGCATTCCTGTCTTTCCCCCTGTCCAGAACAGAGACCTTACGAAGGAAAAAAAGGAATGATTTTAAGTGGTTATAAGAATTGCTTCTTTGAAACAAAGTTTATTTCCTGGCTATGGTGGGCGGGTGTAAAGATGAAATGGTGTGGTTTGAATTTGAGGGTCTTTATGAAGGGGCAAAGGACCTGCACGTGCGTCAGAGGCAAAGCCGTGGCAGGTGTATATCCCTCAGTCTGTAATTTTACAAGCACACCTTCCCCTTCTGTCCTTCCCTTTATAACCTCTGCTTTCTAACTCTGTGAATTTGCTATTTCTAGTCATCTCCCATAAGGAATATCATACAATTTTTGTGCTTATGTGCCCTGCTTATTTCGCGGAACATAATGCTTTCAAGGTTCTTCCATAGCTTGGACCTTCATTCTTTCTTCTGGCTGAATAACGCTCCATTGTGTATGTGGGTCACATTTTGTTTATCCATCCATTTGCTGATGGGCCCTTGGGTCATTTCCACCTTTTGTCTGTTGTGAATAATACTGCTATGAGTATTGGTGTACAAGTATCTATGTGAGACCCTGTTTCTACTTTCTTTGGGTACTTACCTAGAAGTGGAATTACCAGATCATATAGTAAATCTGTTTTTAACTTTTTGAGGAACCGCCATATTGCTTCCACACTGACTGCACCATTTAACATTCCCAGGAACAATTCACTAGAGTCCCAGGTTTTCCTCACCTTCTCAAACACTTGTTCTTTTCCACTTTTAAATAATAGCCATCCTTGTGGGTATGAAGTGTTTTCTCACTGTGGTTTTGATTTGTCTTTCCCTCATGGCTAATGATGTTGAGCATCTTTTCATGTGTTTATTGGCATTTGTCTATCTTCTTCGAAGAAATATCTATTCAAGTCATTTGCCCATTTTAAAAAATTGCGTTTTTTACCTTCTTATTGTTGCCCTGTAAAAAGTTCTTTATATATTCTGGATATTAAGCCCTTATCTGATACATAGTTTCCAAGTATTTTCTCCCATTCTGTAGCTTGTCTTTTTACTTTCTTGATAATTTCCTTCAAAGCATAAATGTTTTTATTTTGATGAAATCAAATTTATCCATTTCTTTTTTTGTTGTTGCTTGTGCTTTTGGTGTCATATCTAAGAATCCATTGCCAAATTCCAGTTCATGAAGATTTAGCCCTAGGCTATCTTCTAAGAGTTTTATAGTTTTTGCTCTTATTTTTAGGTCCTTAATCCATTTTGATCAACTGCCCTTCTTGCCACTGTCTGTTCAAATGTCACTGGCTTTCATTCCCCTATGTCCAGCGGCAAGTCATATCTTCCAGGACCAGGCAGCCAATAGAACTGAAGGGCAAATAATAAATGGTGCCCAACTCTTTGTTTCAATGCAGTGAAGAGAAAGCAAAGACTCTCATGGACTCTGGAGAATTAAACAGCATAGACCCTCTGTCAAGGAGCAGCCACTACTCTGACCCAGCCAATGTTTCCATGCAGGAATTCTTTTCCATCATTTTTAGGAAATGATGACTTCTGAGAAAAATCAGTTGAGAAATCGGCAAAATAAGAAAAAGCATGGTGCTTCGGCAAGAATTGAAGTTTAACCGTCAAATAGGGGCATGACTTGTCCAAAGGAATCTACTGATGTTAAGTCAAAAACAAGAACAGGAAATGCTGATGTGGAGTCAGAAGGTCAAGGTCTGCCTTTCTGGGAACAAGGACAGGAGCACATAAGAGAGAAGCAATTGAGATGTAATTAATACCTATGAGCTAATCAATGAGCCTTGCTTATAGTTGTCACGATGTTTTGTGTGTGCTTGTGGCCCTGTCTGCTGCTTACAGTGCAAATAAAATAAATCTGAACAAGTTTAAATGACATGTATATTTAATACAAATCCTATGATGGTGTTGTTCCAAATTTGGAAGCAAAGTAAGTCCTTGATTTGGCAATTTTGACATACAGTTCTGTGTGGCGCTGTTTACCTTGCTAGGATATATAAATGTTACATCATTCGAATACTATCCTGTGATTTTTTCCTGGTCTTTTCCAGTGTTTGCTATGGCCTACATTTAATTGTAAATTCTAGTAAACATATTTCTTACTTAATGAACAAAAATGTTTAAAAATACCCATGATAGGGAAGTGAATTTGGCTCAATGGATGGAGCATCCACCTACCACATGGGAGGTCCATGGTTCGAACCCAGGGCCTCCTGATCCATGAGGTGAGCTGGCCCACATGCAGTGCTGATGTGCACAAGGAGTGCTGTGCCATACAGGGGTGTCGCCCGTGTAGGGGAGCCCCACGCGCAAGGAGTGCGCCCCATAAGGAGAGCTGCCCAGCGTGAATAAAGTGCAGCCTGCCCATGAGTGGCGCTGCACACACGGAGAGCTGACGCAGCAAGATGATGCAATGAAAAGAGACACAGATTCCTGGTGCCGCTGACAAGAATAAAAGTGGACACAGAAGAACACAGAGTGAATGGTCACAGAGAGCAGACAACTGGGGTGGGTTGCAGGGGGATGTGGGCAGGGAAGAGGAGAGAAATTAAAAAAAATAAGTCTTAAAAAAAAACCCCATGTAATGAGTTATTAGTATAAAGAATTTTGAAAGTATCTTAAGAATAACATGATTTGGGGGAAATTTCTGAGAATTCCAATTTCTTTTTCCTGAATCCCAAAGATTAATATCATGGGGAATTTTGAAACACAAGATTCTTGCTAGATCACAGCACAAGAGAAGTTAAAAATATGGACATTTATGTAAAAATCTCCCAATTTTAAAATTGGGATTGTTGCAATTTTATTCTCTAATGTGTTGATGTTGCCTTTTCCTCTGTTTAGAATGTCTTTCTGCTCTCCCCATTTCTAAACCTACCAACAACATCCTTCCCATCTTTGAAAACATTGTCTCTCAGATGTCACCCTCCACCCCTCAAGCTTTCAGGGCTCTCTGGGCCATTCCTGTGCTCTGCTGGGCATCAGTAAACATCTGGGTACACATGTAATGGCAGAATATAGAGTCTTACAGAATGACCATGTAATGCATCCATCCTTGCACCTCCCACAGTATCTGGGCACCACGGGGACTCAATAAATATGGAGGAAACAAAGTAGCAGGCATCAGGATTATAAAGCCATAAATCCTAGAACCTGATCCACCAGAAACCACCATCAGATGAAACATAACGTTTCTATCAGTGGCCACTTCCAAGGAAGGAAGGTTGGTCAAAGGCCAGACAGGGAATTGCAATTAGCAAATTCATGAATATCCTGTTTACATTTCAAACAAGCTCATAGCTTGGTTTCTGTACCTAAAGGATTGTGCTTTATTTATAGACAATTAATGAGTATTAATAAGTGGAACTGTGGTTGAATTTTAAGAATGTTACAACTGGGGAACAAACTCAATCTGCTCTCTTGTATGAAAATTACTCTGATTAGAACAGAATGACTAACTAAACAGGCATTTGTACACTCAGCTGCAGGGCAGAGATGGCTAATGAGTTCACCAGCTTAGGCTCCGTTCTCCTGGGAGGCAGTAGAAGGGAACTTTTGGTCTTCAGACACAACGGTTCAGTTCTTCAGAGGTCCAGGTTGGCTTCCTAGGATGCCACTGTCTTGGACGTTCTCCCTGTCTTGTGTTTCTTTCACGGGCATCGCAGCGACTTGAACTTAGTGGGTGTTTAATAAATATCCAAAAGAGTTCTCTCCGTCTTATTTTCTCCTACCATTTATTCTGTCCAAGGTTTACTGTATCCGTACTGGGCATTAAGAGCTAGGATACAGAGAGATATAGGACATGGTCCCTGTGCTTAAAAAGTGAAAAAACTTACGGCCACATACAGTTCAGTGTGGTGAATGGTAGAGGAGCTCAGGACCCTGTCGTACTGGGCGTTTTCCACTGTACTTTGTACGTAAATTTAATTAAGACCCTCAACTGCTCTCCGTTGGAGTTCACTGTTTTCTCATCAGTATCCCCAGTGCACTGTGAGCAACTCCAGGGTGGACAGTGTGTGTTACACAACGTTGTGACCTGACGCTGGCTCAAGACGGTGCTCACTAGGCTGTCAATAAGGGTGGAAAGAATGAACAAATGAGCAGGTGTCACGGATCTTTCAGAACTCTGATACTTTAAGCCCACTTTGCCTTCAGTGAGCGTAGCAGCCCATTTGGAAGTCTGCTGGGATTGGGGATCATTTGGAGACCCAAGAAAGCATGCTCAGCCTCATGGCAAGCTGCAGGAACGGGCGATTGATGGGAGCGGTTGGCAGGGCCTGTGGCTTGCTGCAAGGCAAGCGGTGCCTCCACACCTGGAGTCCTGATCTGAGCGGGCGCACTGTGAATTACTATACTAACATCCTGCTGGTTCTGTGAGAGTCATGCTGCCAACACAGTTTGGCTTCTCTGGGTCCCAGGAACTCCTGGCCCTTGTCTGATCAAGCATCCCAGCCTGCAAAGCTGAGGATTAGGCCTTCGAGCCATAAGGGTTGTATGAGCCAGAACTGTCTGTGTTTCATCTTCCATCATTTGCAGGAGGAGGGAAAAATAAAGCCGACAAAGAAAAGCAAAACCAAGAGTTGGTGCCCTCATAACACTGTTCCAACTTCTGGGTCTAGTTGTGCCTGCAAACCCCTATCCTCTGACTGCTCCTTATGGAGACCAATCCATTCCTCCCCTTTCTGTTTCTTAGTTTAAGCTGGATTCTAGCACTTGTATCCAAGAGAGTCCTGAATAATATACTCTGATATTTCTACTTCTAGGAACTTCTTCAGCGTCTTAGAAAACCCCAGAATAAGTTAAGGACCTGTGCTTTGGAGTGAGGCAAATCTGGTCTAAACTCTGACCACTGCATCACTGAGTCTTTTTATTCCAGGAGCTCTGCCTCTTATCCTAACTGATACACCACGAAAAAAAACGATTCAGGCCTGAAGTGAGGTGGTGGCAGTGAGGACAGAAAGAGGAGCCAGATTTGAGTGTTTCCAAGGAGTTGGAATGGACAGAATGTGGCCGTTCATTCTATGTGTGGAGTGAGAGGAA
This sequence comes from Dasypus novemcinctus, assembly GCF_030445035.2. Lineage (NCBI taxonomy): Eukaryota > Metazoa > Chordata > Mammalia > Cingulata > Dasypodidae > Dasypus > Dasypus novemcinctus. Next base: position 6,579,533 of record NC_080676.1, on the reverse strand, counting down.
GGGGGCAGTCGAGGATAAATCCTGGTTTCTGGATTGAGTGACTGGCGGGTGGGGGTGATCCACGCACCCTAATTGACCCCCATACCAGAAGACTTCCAGATGGGCTGCTCTGTGCCTTCTGTGCTCTGCGGGCAAAGTGTCAGAGCTCTAGAAGACCCATGGCATGCCCGCTCATTTATTCGTTCAACTCTTATTGGAAGCTTACTGTGCCAGCTCGATAGCTAGCACCAGGACACAAAATTGTCCTGGCTCATTCTCTCCCCTCCAGTTGCTCACCAGGTAGTGGGGATGGAGGTAGTCGGGGTGACTGGAGAAAAAAATAATACCTGCCAATAGAGACTCCAGCAGGGAGCAGTTGAAGGTCTTAATTAAAGTTGCATAGGACAGCACACTTTGTTATTGCCATCCTGAAATTCTTAGTAGAATTTGAACAAGGGCCTTGCATTTTCAGTTTTGTACCGGGCACCACAGATTGGGTGGACCGTTCTGGTAGTGGCATTCGTTTAGAATGAGCCTAATAGAAGAGTCTGAGGTTGGAAGATAATGGATATGGTTAGGACATCTAAAGAGGGGAGGCCGACGGCAATGGTCTGGCATAGCTGGCAGCCCAAGGTGTTGCTGGACTTCCAGAACTTGGGGGATAAGGCGTGCGAATTTCCTGTGGGCCAGATGGATGCTGGGCCCCTCAGAGCCATTACGGTGGAAACACGGGGCTCACAATCTCTTGGGCAGGTGATAGCATGAAGACCAAGCTGATATGTAACAAAACAAGTTTCTGGGAGACAGATAGAGAGCTAGGCTACAAATTGCGGCAACTTTCTGGATGGAGGTTTATAGACTGAAGGTAAATAGTCTTAATATCTTGCCCATACAGATGCTGTGGAAAGAACAGAAATGACTGCCCTTAATCTGCTGCTGTATTCCTTGGCAGATAATATTTTGTTTTTGTTCCAGCAATTTGACAGTTTGGCTGTGGATGCTGTATCTCTTGCAACAGGACTTGAAGCAATGCTCTAGGACTCATGGGGGAATGCCCAATATTTTATTTTGAGAACAAGGGAAAAATGCCCTTTGGCTGACTTCATTTGTGAACCAGAACATTTTGAGATGTAGTGCAAAGGGTCCAGACTTAACGTCAGGCATCTCAGGTTCAAGCCCTAGTTCCACCCATTGCAAGGTGAGCGACCTTGGGCAAGTCAAGGAAAGTCTCTGAGCATCTGTTTCCTTATCTATTAATATGTGCACACTGCAGGGTTGTGGTAAGTACTGGAAGTCAATATGAGTGACAGGATGTTGATTTGGTTGACAAAGCTGGGGAAACAGCTAAGTGCTCACATATTTTAAGAGATCTCCAAAGGGTTTCCTAAAAGGTGGCCTAACTGGTGCAGTAAACATCAGGGTGCGTTGAAGACGATTTTTGGAAGGGAATTTGTAGCCCCAGAGGGGGAAGGAAGGAGGGCGCAGGGGTGCATTCTCTTACCTTAGCCAAGTGAGGAGCAACCGAAAAGAATGTCTTCAAGAGACTGAACGTGCTTAAGAGAAGGGGGACGCCCTTATTTCACTCCCTGTGCCACGGGCAGGGGGTGGCTCAAGAGAGTTCAGGGGTACCTTCCCATGCGCCCTGGAATTTGAGGGGCCTGGAGACCGCTGCCTGGAGTTTGAGAGGAGAGACTGGCTGCAGACAGGGCAGCCGAAGGGGTGGCCAAGAATCAGTGGGCTTTCCTGCGGGTCCCGGGGCTGCCTTGGGAAGTGACCAGGCGAGAGCTGTTTTGAAAAGACCAATACAAGAATCCAAGGGAGTCATTTTCTGAAAAAGGTGTTTCCTGGAACACTCCAGGACTATATCCCTGAAGCAAAAACTTAGAGTACTGGCAAAAGGTCAACTGAAAAGAACATCACCCTTCATCAGAAAATGAGGCAGTGCACATGTGTGGGTCCTTCCATGGTAGAGAGGGACAGGTGGTAGGTTCCTGCATTGGTAGGACGTTTAACTTGGTCCCTGATAAGTTAGAAAGGTATTTGCCCACTTCCCTTCTAATTCGTGCTCTCTGATCTGAGCTGGGGAGGTAAGAAGATGCAGGGTGGTGGATCAAAGAAAGTCAAAACAGAACCCTACTACCCCTATTACTCCATTGCAATGCTTAGACTTGACCTTAGAGGAGGCTGGGATGGGGTCAGGCAGAGAGGTAGAAAACAAGAAGTAAATAGGGTGAAAGATTTACTTTGGATGAAATATCTGATGTAGATTGGAGTTGACATTTTTTTTCTTGTGGAAAATTTAAAATATATACAAAAGTATAGAGAAGAGTATAATAAGTTTTCACATATGTATCACCCAGCTTCAATAATTATCAATTTGTGGCCCATCTTGTTTCATTTATAACCTCTGCCACTCCCTGCCCCCTGGATTATTTTGAAACAAGTCCTAGGTATCATACCATTTAATCTTATAAAGTTTTCATTTTGTCTTTCTAAGATAAAGACTCAGTGTAAGCATAACCACAATATAATTATTCCACCTCCATTTGGCAATAATTCCTTAATATCATCAAATAGCCAATCAGCGTGTAAATTTACACAACTGTCTCATAACACTTTTGTAGTAAATTTGTTTAAATTTGGATCTAAAGTATATATGTTGCATTGGGTTGGTTTATCTCTTAAGGAGTTTTTAGCCTACTGTTTTGCCATGTTTTCTTTTAATTCTCTTGAATTTGTCTGTAAAGAAACTGGGGCACAGACACTATAGAACATCTCATGTTCTGAATTTTCCTTTGCATTGCCCATGGAGTCATTTATAATGTTCTCTATACACGGGTAGTCACAGCTAGAGGCTTGAGCTGCTTCAGGTTTTTTCATAAGTGTTCTACTGAAAGTATTGTATACTTCCCCCAAGAATATGCATATGGCTTGGACTGGACTTTGCAATAGCAGAAAATAAGGATTTTAATATGTGAAAGTGACTAGTGAGCTACAGAATCTACCTGGGATGCCACAGAGGAACAGGGAAAGAGGCCTGATACTGGGGTTTTGAGGATAGTGGTACAAAAAGAAGGAAGGTGTTTCCTGACTATGACTTAATAATAATATAGAGCAATTTGGTTCAAACCCAAGCTCCATTTTTTCCTAGCGGTGTGACCTTAGGCAAGTGATTTAGTCTCTGTGAGTCGCTTTCCTCATCTGTGAAGTGGAGATAATTGTGGAGTGGGAAGGCTGAGTAAATTAACAGGTCGACACTGATGATTCGCCCAGCCCTTGGCAAGTACCACGTGCCTCGGCTGTGACCGCTGTGGTGCCTGCTGCTGCTGTTTTTGTTAACCCGCCCGGCGTGATCAGGCGTTCAACCAATGCTAGCTGTTTATATACAGGTTTTTATATAGGTCCAGTTAACCTGCTCTGGGTGGTCCTCATAGGATCTAAGATGGTTTGTATCTATCGAAACTATTCTTGGGCAAATAACGAGTAGGAGAGAGCTGCAGCTTGTCCTTTCCTCTTTCCATGATCCTCTCTCCCCTCCGCTCCACCCTCCGACAGGTTTTCTAATCACTAGCAGCCCTTGGCAGCCTGAAGTACAGTGTGAAAGTGGCCCCGTTGGGTCGGGCTTCTCATCTCGGCTCTGCTAAGTTTACGGGAGTTCTCCGGGGGAAACCCAGGCAACTCTGCCTCTTAGTGTCCTTGCCTGCAAAATTACCGAGGAGTCTAGTTCCCATTCTTAGAATGTATACAGCCTGCAACAGAGCCTTGCTTCGCACAGGCCTGCTGGTGGATAAAGGAAGTTGGTGAGCCCACTTAGGTGTATCCCACCCCTTCCCCATTAAGACTGAGGTTTTCCCACGCCTCATAACTCTTCTACCCTCTTTCTAGGATGGGTGCAGATCCCCACTTCAGGTTGGGTAGTGACACAAAGAGACTGGGAGATGAGGGGGTAAATATCCACACACTGAGTACTAAAATGTGATTTTTAAATTAAAGCCATTTATTTAAATTTATTAACAAACACCTATACTCCATTCAATTTTTTTTTCTGGCATGGTTTAAAGTGCTTTACAAATATTAACCAAGGTAATTCTTACAACTACCCTGTGAGGTAGGTATTACTCTTATTCCCATTTTACATATGTGGAAACTGAGACATAAATTTTAATCTGCCCAAAGGCACATGGCTAAGGACTAAGTATATTTAAAAAAACTTTGAAAAAAACCTCATATGAACTTAAAGTAGATATATGTCAAAATCTAACTCTTTAATGAGGGATCCAGCAGGTTGGTAAAGGGAGCTCAAAGAACATTTGAAGAACAGATGTTTATATGATTAGTTGGGAAAGGTATGATAAAGTATAAGTGTGCTAAATTAGAGACAAACAGGTTCATGTCTTAGAGGGCAATAAAGCTTTGCCCTTTGGAGTTATCTTCTCTATCAAACAAATTACTTGTACCTCTACTGACATAAATCTACAAATTAACACATAACCGTACAGAGTCTAAGCCATAATGAAAAGTAAATAGTAACTTAAACGATGGCTATTTCCCTAGAGAATTAAGTAGTCCTCCAGTGGGCATGTTCAGTGATGCTCCAGAGTAAAATTGAAAAGAGTTGCAGTTATCCTTTCATCTCATTTCCAAGTTTTGGATTAAAAACTGGCAGTTTGGTTATTAAAATTCAAATCGGAAACACCTCATTATGTTGCATCACTAAATGACAGGATTCCCACCTCACAATTAAGCCATGGCCAATAAGAATTTGTATGGTGTAAGAAAGAATGATATTTTGCTTTTATACTCTTGGGATTATAAATGTGCATCCACCTCCAAAAGTCTGCATCTTTAAGAAAACTCATTTCTCCTGTGATTCTCCTTCTGTTCCATTGGGTGGGGGGAAGGTGGGAATTTTTTTTCCTGGAAAGATAAAACATTATCCAGATTTTTACAGCACTGATTGTGGTGGTGGCTGATTATTCTCAGAAGATAACTGGGGACAGGGAATTTGTGGGTGTACCTAAGAGTTCTTATACCTTCAACTAAGGAAGTCATCCTTCTCTATTTAGGAGAATGGGCACTGACCTGTGGGTTCTTAAAGAGGAATGGCAAGCAGATTTATGAGGCTTGTCTAAAAATTTAGTATAAACAATAAATTATCAAATACACTATAAAGAGTTTATTGTTGACTGGAACATGACTGGTGGGGATGGGGGAGAGAGATGTGTACTGAATGTGGTGAATTATTTACTTCCAAGAAAACACACCCACTGAGTATCTTTCAATGTGCTCCATTCTCTAGAGATTTTTTTCAAAACCCTGGTGATCTATCCTTTATCAGCTTAGTTGTTTAATTCCTGCTGCCTCTTTATTGATTCTGGGAACGTGTTATCAGAAGAGTAGGTTTCTATCAATTTCCTCTCACTCATTATTACTGGGACTATGTTTAAAATCTTCCATTTCTGTTGGGTATAATTCATAGAATAATTATTCCTCCTCTGACTTCTTTGTGCTAAGTGTGCCTAATACAGAAAGACTAGTATTTTCTAGCTAGAAAGCGGACAAGTCATCACCACTGCATCTTCCCACGAACCCTTGATTTCCTATTACAACGTGGTCTCAAACGTGTTTCCTGATGGAAGAGCAAATAACCTGGGAAGATGACTCTACCATTTTGTAAAGATGCACCCAGGGTGCCACAAGTATGCAAAGAAGAGAGAGCAAGGAGGGGTATATGATCAGCCTGAGGGTGTATGTGAGGATTGATGGGCCGTGGAAGGGCTTAGAGAGTGGGGAGAAGGCTGCCCAGAGAACACTGGCACTCTGAGATTAAGATATTACTGCAAGGGTTTAGGGAAGGGAAAGGGGGAAAGTAAATTGGGCTTTCACAAAAACGGGCCTTTGCTATAGTTCATGGGGCTCCTTGTCTCCTGTCACTCGGCAATCTGCTTGTGGCTACTCCTCTCATTTCCTCTGACTTCTGGCTTCTGATTCTGGCTTCTAATGATGATTGACTGTGTCCAAATTTCCTCTGAATTATAGACTCTAGTCATATGGATTAAGGCCTGTTCATAAAAATGGCCCACCCCTTAATTAATAATACCTTCAAAGGTCCTATTTACGAAGGAGTTCACAGCCACAAGAACACAGATTAAGACTTGAACATGTCTTTATGGGGAACATGATACAGACCCCCAAAATGGGCAAAGGACTTGACCAGGCACTTCCATGGCCAATAACATTTAAACAATGCTCAAGCTCATTAGTCATTAGAGAAATGCCAGTGTAAGTTACAATGAGATATCATTACACATACCAGAATGGATGAATCGAAAATCAGTAACAGTGTCAATTGTTGGTGAGGAAGGGGAGCAACTGGAACTCTTGTGTATTAATGGTGGGATTGCTAAAACTATGCTGAAAAAAAGTTTATCAGAATCTACTGACACATACCTACAAAAAGAGCACTTGCTATTTTTATGAGAAACTTAAAATTTTTTTTTATTGAAGTATAACCTACATACTGAAAAATGCGCAAAATTGAAGTGCACCAATTAAGATCAAGGAAAAGACCTTTTCCAACACTCCCAGAAGTTCCCTGGGGTGCCCTCCCAGTAAGCAGCAGCCATTCTTCTGACTCCATCATTTCTAGGGATATAGCCAATGTGTACCAACTGGAAACAACCTTAATGCCCATCTAGAAAATGTGAATAAATTTTGTAATATTCATTCAGTGGAATGCTACCTGGCAACAGTTACACACAAGAACATGAATTAACTTCACAGATATAACATTGAGCAAAAAAAGTCAGAAGCAAAAGAGTGCACACTGTATGATTCCACTTAAATAATTTTCAAAAACAAGTGAAACTAATTGATAGTGATGGAGGTCAGAATAGTGGCTACCTTTGGGGTACTGACTGGGAGGGCATCTAAGGGAATTGTCTGGGGTGTTGGAAATTTTCTTTATCTTGATCTTGAGCTGTGCACTTAAGATTTGTGCACTTTGCAGGATGTATGTTACCTGTTAATAAAAACATTTTTTAAAGTTTCTCATAAAAATGGCAATACTCTGTTCTTTTGTCTCAATAAGTATATCTATGTGACAATAAGTCAAACAGGAAAGAAAATCTTATGATGAAAATAAACACTCCTATTTCTACTACTAATTCCCAGATTTAATTTTTGAAACCATGTCTCCTTTTAATTCTTTTGCCATAATTCTAAATAATATGTTTATATCTCAATTTCTTGATTTATATACTTTAAATAAAATATATGGATTTTCACTATGAATAAAAGATGTGGATCATGTGCATAATTTTCTCTCTACCCTTAATATTTTATCTTTTTATTATTATTACTATCCGTTCATGTATTGTAACTTTAAATAGTATACACAAATTGTAGTCAGCATATACAGGCATATCTTGTTTTGCCAATTATTTGACAGTATGTCTGTACTACCTATTTTATAAGGGAAGGATAATAGCAATCTCACACTTTCTTTCACACTTCTCCCTAATTCTATCTTCTTCCATTAGCTAACCTTCTCATCTCATTTACATTTTGTCCCTGCAACAACAACCAAGACTTCTTTTATTTGTCCATAGATTGACTTTAAACGATTAAAGCAGTAAACACCTGGGAAAAAGACATGGCTCAAGCAATTGGGCTCCTGTCTACCATATGGGAGGTCCAGGGTTCAATGCCCAGGGCCTCCTGTGAGGGCAAGCTGGCCTGCAGGGCAAGCTGGCCCATGTGGAGTGCTGGCCCAAGCAGGAATTCTACCCCACACAGGAGTGCTGGCAGAGAGCTGGTGCAGCAAGATGATGCAACAAGAGACACAGAGGAGAGAAAATAAGAAGATGTAGTAGAACAGGGAGCTGAGGTGATGCAAGAGAGTGATCATCTCTCTCCCACTCTGGAAGGTGCCGGGATCAGTTCCTGGAGCCACCTAATGAGAATGTGAACAGACAAGAAGAACACAAGGTGAATGGACATAGAGAGCAGATAATGGGGGGTGGGGGGAATGAATAAATAAATCTTAAAAAAATAAAGCAATAAACACTATTAATCTCATCACTCCTATGTAAATATGGAACTCTGATGGGTCAAGTAGTAGGCTAGAATTTTATTTCCTTTTCTATAGGCTCAATACAATGACCCTTGAGCTATTAGAATAAAGATGCTTCTAGTATTAAGGTAAACACAAATTATTATACCCCATCAATTGCTGTAGAACATGCATGTTGATTCAGAGAACTATGAGCTAAAAAAGAGAAGCATTAAGCAGCCTCCTACACCCCAGAATAACACAAATGGCAGAACACAAATAGGATAAGCAAAATACAAACTGCCATTCAGAATGGGGAAGATTGGGGGACACAACAGATACTTATCTGTAGCAATTCTTTTTTTTTTTAAAGGTTTATTTTTTATTTATTTCTCTCCCCTTCCTCCCCACCTGCCTCCCCTGTTGTCTGCTCTCTCTGTCCATTTGCTGTGTGTTCTTCTGTGTCCTCTTGCATTCTTGTCAGTGGCACCAGGAATCTGTGTCTCTTTTCTGTTGCATCATCTTGCTGCGTCAACTCTCTGTGTATGTGGTGCCACTCCTGGGCAGGCTGCACTTTTTTTTTTTGCGCTGGGCGGCTCTCCTTGCAGGGCACACTCCTTGCACATGGGGCTCCCCTATGCGGGGACATCCCTGCGTGGCGTGGCACTCGTTGAGTGCAACAGCGTTGCACGTGGGCCAGCTCACCACACGGGTCAGGAGGGCCTGGGTTTGAGCCCTGGACCTCTCATGTGGTAGGCAGATGCTCTTGTCAGTTGAGCCAAATCCGCTTCCTTGTAGCGATTCTTAAATTATGTTGGTTGATGTTGCACGGGAGCACTGTTCATGGGGGTGAGGAATTGTTATGGGTTGAATTGTGTCCCCCAGAAAGATATGTTGAAGTCCTAACCCTGGTACTTGCAAATGTGACCTTATTTGGAAATACGTTTTTGTTTTGTTTCATTTTGTTTTTCAGGTATAATCAAGTTAATATGAGTCATCCTGGATTAATATAGGCTCTAATCCAATGTGACTGGTACCCTTATAAGAGGAGAAGATGACACATTGACACAAGGAAGAAGGTCATGTGAAGGGAGGCAGAGATAAGCCAAGGAATGCGATGGAATACCAAGGATTACCAACAAACAACCGAAGACAGATGAGAGAAGGAAGCATTCTTCCCTACAACTTTCAGAGGGAAGAATAAACCTGCTGGCACATTGATTTGGGACTTCTAGCCTCCAGAACTCTGAGACAACAAGTTTCTGTTGTTTTTAGCCACCTAGTTCACGATACTTAGCTATGACAGCCCTAGGAAATGAACAAAAGAGTGTTGCTAATTCTGCTCCCTGGAAGAAGGTCACCATCCACTGTGCTCTGAGTTTCTTCCTTTTCCATCTTCTTCCTTGGCCACCTATGAAGAGGGCATTGGAAGATATGGCCTCTATTAACCCACGGCCCTCCATAGACTATTAGAGAGCCAAGCATTGTTTTAGGTCTCAAAAGGTCCTTACTATTTTGGTCCAGGCACATTTTGGGGAAAGGGACAATTAATACAGTCTGTTTTTTACCAATTTGGTTCCAGCCAACATCATATACCAATGGATACACCTACAATTCTTTAAGAGACAGGTTCTCTCTGTCTCTCTTTTTCCCCTTTCAGTTTAAATGTGGGTCTCTTCAACCTATCCCACTTAGGTGGGAAAGCCATACCATTAGCCTCACTTCTTCTCTGAGTCACTGTGATCACAGTCTTCATTAGACATTTGTCCTGAGACATAGTTCATTCAGAGGTTTTAATAATGGGTATGACAACCATATTTTTTATTTGCTTCTTCTTGCTTCTTTTTCCTCTTTGCCTGGGGGTCTTTATGTGTCTTTCCATTTGTTCCAACAGGAATCTTGATGGGGAGCTTGAAATGTGGTGGTACATGATAGGTCATCCACACTTTATTTTAGGGAACACCATATCATTCACAGAGGGACTCACAAATCAAGAGTTTTAATAGAACATTATTAAACATACTTGAAATTCTACGCCCAGAGCAATAAGGACCATGGGATGATACATGGCATCCCTGTTTATGGTCATAATACAGTAAGATTTCCACTTCTGATACGGTCCCTTTTACCGAACGTTTCATCAGGAGGCCTGGCTGCTCACTGACCTCTGATTTATGGCAGAAAGAGCAAAGATCATCTGGTATGTCAATAAGCTGAAGAATGGCTTGACACTCTGGTCATTCAACACCACACTGCAAAACGGAAAAGTCAGTGTGAGACAATGATTCTGTACCAGGACCCACAGGCCAGAGATAGCTGTGGAATATGCAGGTTCTTGACACTGAGAAAAATACCCACAGTTGGGGGGTCTTCTTATTAGTATCTCTGTTGCTTTGTAAAAGATAGCCAGATTCTGGATGGGGTTGGGGTCGAGATCTGGCAAGGGGTATATCACAATTTTCTCTCCATTAGAGAAACTGTGGGAGGGAATCTGCCCTTCTGTGAGATTCTGCCTTTGAAACCCAAGACAGAATTAACAGGCAGCATTGAAATGTGGTCAGAACACTACCCTGCCACTCCACGGCTAGATGCAGGGCAGTTGGGTGGAGGGCAGTGACTGGACGGGGCACTCTTTGAGGTCAGGGAGGCTGTGGCTCTGAGCTGGGTAGATGGCAGGCTCCCTTCCCCAAACTTAAATCCAGAGGGAGTAGCATTTGAGCCCAAGGGACACAACCAGTACTTCACCTGTGAGGAGAAGGGTATTGTTGAGGGCAGAAGAATAGTTATCTCTGAGCAGCGCTTGGTGTATCTTCTGTGAGAGAGCACCAAGAGTCAGCAATCCCCGAGGGCGCTGGGAAATCCACCCCGTGTGTCTGTGAGGAAATGGTGACCTCAGGAGGTTCTCACGAGGCTCTACGTTGCCAGGTGTGTGGAAAACAATGGAATGGACTCAGATGATGCCATCTCTCTTTTGTCACCAGTGGTGGAAGAGCGCTTGTGTGAGCCCCCTTTATAGGGACTCAAGAGTGTGGTTGGATAGGAGTGCCATCGTCAGGGCAGCATAGAGGAAGAGTGATGGCTTTGGGGTCAGACTGTCTGGGTGTCAGTTCTGCCTGGGACTTACTAGCTCTCCAGCTCTGGGCAAGTGACTTAAGCCTTCCGGGTTTCAGTTCCTAAGGATGTCACGAGGGTCAAATGAAGTAATACGTGCAAAGTCCTTGGTAAAATGCCTAGCATAGAGTAAATGTGACTAACATCACTTGTTATTGATCTTTATCCCCTCTCTCCTCTCCTGGAGTTGTGTACATGCTAGGCTAAAGCAAAGAAAGGGGCTCTTTGTAATTCAAGCCAAGCTTGAGAAGGAGACAGTTACTCTCTTAGTAGACTAGGACAGACTGAGATGCCTCAAGGTTGTTTAGATGTGCCACTGGCTCCCTAAGACAGCCGTTCCGTGCTTCTCCCTGCCACACCGGGAATGTAAGGCTTCCGCCTCCCTCCCACCCAGGAGAGGAGCCTCAAGGGACAGAGAATGGCCCCCAGCCCTCCTGGACTCTGTGACACCACTGATGTGTGATGGTGAGGGCTTGGAGCAGGGGCTAGGGACTGGCAACCGTGGGGAAGGGGAAATGACCCAAAGGCAGGGCTCATGAGGAGGAACCTTAAACCCCTGAGGGATGGCCACGGTGCCTGTCCAGAGGACTGAGACCCGGGGACAATGCACTGAGGAGGACGCCTCTGCCGGCGCAGTCCCTGGGCTCCTTCGTCTTGGTTCTCAGAGTGCCGTGTGACATGTAATCTGAAGTGAATCCCAGATGGGACATTATGTGCTGGGGTGGACCATGGAGCAGGTGATAGCTCTTCCTCCCCACTCTTATGCTCGGCTGGATGGCTCTGGAGTGTGAGGCAGGTTGCAAAGGATCTGCATGGACCAACATAATAGCTCAACAACGATTGCATGTACCATCACTTCCTCTCGCCCTGAGAGAGATATTGCCTGACTTAAGACAGGAGAGAGTGCAATTAAGAGAACGTACTAAGGAGGTGAGACAAGGAAGGAACGCTAGAAGGGAAACAAGAACAGGTGGATGGTCACTTAGGAAGAGGGCAGAGAGGAGAGAGAATGGCAAACATGAGTACAACCGTGGGGCAGGGGCATGAAACTAGAATCGCACCATCCTCGTGGGAGGGTAGGGCCCCCATCCCGGTATGAGTTTCTTGCTGTTTGCTCTGCGTGATTGGGAAAACCCATTAGCTTCAGGGCCTGATATCTGTAGCTACTGAGCTGCCGGGGAGCTTCCGTGGAACCACTGTTGATATTTATTTTCTCTAAGCTCTGTGTTTAAGGCGTGATGAAAAACAACCTAACGGCCCAAGCACAACTGCCCCATATGAGAGACCATTAAGATAAAGTCCCGCGTAAGTGGCCCTAATAAAAGAAATTTATCACAAGACATGGGGAGGAAGGTGTCTTTATTCACTAGGTGAATAAGACCAGGCATTGTCAATGTAGCTTTTCAACGCTCAGAATTATCATTCATTCTCCAAATTACCAACCGCACAAAAATTACTAAATGGTGCGTTATCACTCCCTCTCAGCGAGAGAATGTCTTTGTTTAACATTTGATTACAAATGGCTTTCCTACGATTATCATCAATAAATCACAGGTAAGTGCAGCCATGGCTGGGACTGATGCAGAAAGACTTTATGAGCTACTGGGAAAAGGCAAAACAAAAAGCATGCAATAGCCAACGCTTCAGAGAGTGCTGGACTTCTAGGGCTCGTTTTGCTGGGGGCTTTGGGTATGTCCCAAAAGTGGCACATTGAGTGGCAGGAAGTTTTGTAGTGATTTGAGGATTTTGAGGATGCCTTCAGCCCAGTTTCCCACAACGTTTGGCGATAGTGAGATGTTTTTTCCTCCCTGAGGAGAGGAAGCATATCAGTAAAAGAGTGCACAAAAGGAGGAGGGAGGTAGCCGTGTGTGCAAAACAGAGGAAATAGACACTTTGTGGGGAAAACAAATGGGAGAAGGGAGGAGAGGACAAGGGCAGACGGAGGGAACGGGGAGGGAGAACGGGAGGAACAGGAGTGCTCCCCATCCTTGCCTGCCTCTGTACTCTGCCAGGCGGCCCCGGGGCACAAGCTCTGGGGCAAAGAAGAGCAGTCTTTGTGCCAACCTTCATGCCACCTGTTTAATCACAGCTGCTTTTGCTGTCCTTCTTGGCTGGCCAATTCCCATCACAAGACTCGGGCTTTTGAGAGCTGCCTGTGTCTCTCCCAGTTTTAGAATCTCTCTTATGTCTTTTCTCCCCCATTTATATTGATTCCTACTTCTTACCCGCCCCCCTCACCTTTTCTTAACTCTTCAGACATCTCTGCAACTGCCCCAGGTGAAAAACCCCCTCCCGCAACCTGGCCCAAAGAAATCCCAGAGACCACACTCCAGAGGGAGTTTCCAGGGGAGCTGGGGGCCACGTTGAGTCGGTCGTGGGTTCACTTCTACGACACCTGCAGGTAAGCAGAGGACATTCTTGTCTGAAGGATGTGATAATATAATCAGAGGGCAAGCTCTAAAAATGGCATGCATGAGAGGCTATGGGTAGAGCATAGGGTTAGGAATGGGAAGTTTTGAGAAATGAGAGGTGGGGACAATTCAGAAATATGGACTTGATTACATAGGCCAGTGAGACTCTTGGAAAAGGGAGAAAATTAAAGCTACAGAATTATGGTCACTGTTGTTAGGAAGGAGAAAGAGACTAGATGGACTTCCCATGCTCTAGTTCATTATTGTGCTCCTTCATCCAACCCTTCATTCAGCAGATGTTTATTGAGGCCTACTATGTGCCAGGCACTGTAATGGGGGTATCCTAGTAGAGGGAACAGGCGGACCCTGTCCCCATGAAGCTTATTTTCCAGTGGAGGGAGAGAAACAGTTGAGGTAGTTACACAGTTCATGATAAGTGCCATGGGGAAAATCAGCTGGGTAAGGTTATGGAGAGGAGCAGGTGAGTAGAGCTACTATTACAGATTCTGATTACAGCGGTTAGGGGCTCACCTTTCTGAGGAGTTGTAAGTTTGAGCTGAGACGCTAAGGATGAGAACAGCCAACCTCCAGAAAGAGCCCTGGCAGAGGAGGTTGAAGGGCAGAGGTTAAATTTCTTGCAATAGTCCAGAGGAAATGACTCCGGGTTGACAGTGTCACTCAAGCATCAACAGGCCATTTTGGAGGCAGGACTGAAGATTGAGTGAAGGAATGAATGTTTCCCTCTTGGCCTGGATCTGCTTACAGCGCCCCCTCCTGGGTACCCACTTGGCCCCTGCTCTTTACTCAGGTGTCTTGCATCTTCCAGGAGCTGACCATTACCCACATGGCTTCTGGGCACAGGCATTTAATGAGAAGGTGCCTGCTGTCTGTCTGGCTCTGTTGGTCCCAGGCCTGATTCAGATCATGCTGCGAATACTACCAACCAAGTCACTGGCTAAGGTGATACAATTATTTTGCCAAATTAGCAAAATATAGAAGCCTAGGAAAAAAGCCATGTTCCACTTGCCACATGTATTTATGTTAACTGTTTGCTTCTATTTGTAAAAATTTGTCAGTGTATAGTTCTGTTTTTTTTTTTTTAAGGAGGAACCAGGGATTGAACCCAGGACCTAATACATGGGAAGCCGACATTTAACCATTGAGCAACACCTGTTCCCTAAGGAGAGCTGCTTTTTTCATTGGTTTGCTGGTTTTGTCTTAGAAGGTCTAGGGAGCAAAACCAGAACCTCATACATGGGGTGCAGGTGCCCAACCACTTGAGCTACATCTGCTCCCCAGTATAATTTTATTTTCCTTGTGATTTTCAGAGGTTTTGACATTGACATATGCAATACTCACATGTTAAAATTAAATATGAAGGAACAGAACATAAAGAAAAAAATATTAAATGTGGCCGAAGTTCTCTGGTAGCTTTTGAGGATTTTAATTTGATAGGTATTTATGAGAGAAGCAGAGGGACGAGAGAGACAGAAAGATGCAGAGGGCAATCCAAAATCCTACAAAGGAGTGAAAGGAGGACAGAGCCTGGCCCTCAGAGAGAGACAAAGGGAGATGGCAATAGAGAAGTAAGAGGTTCCAAGAGGAGTGGGGGTGGAGGGAGAGAGCTTGAGAGAGACGCGACCAAGAAAGCGGAAGGAGGGGTGGTGGCAGGAGGCTGCTGCCCTGTGAAGGGGACACAGTGTGCAGATTAAGATCTCTATCGGGAGCTTGTGGCTGGAGCGATTACAGTGTATTAGGGGCCTGTCAGTGTGGACAAACACTGCCCCAATTAGGAATTAGTTCCACAAGGCATCAGATAGCAGGGTGCTGTTGACCTGTAACTAGACTGGCCCCTCCTTCCCTCTATTCAAATAGGCGCAGATGTTTCCTAAAATGGTCCAGGAAGCCCAGCCCTCCCTGGCTCCTCCCACAGCAGCTACCGGGGAAGAGAAATGAATGCCAATCACCTGGTGTTCGGATTTTTTATTTTTAATACCAGTATTCTGTTAAATGCAAGTTCTTTCCCTAATAATGTGCATTAAACAACCATGAGAGTCCATTCTCCTCACACTTCACCCAGCATGAATGTCAGGGTCCATATTTTCCCTGCTGCTTCTGGGAAGTCCTGCCTAGGCGAGGTGCCAGTTTCATGGCAAACAGTCAGCAATTTAAAATTAATTCTCAGAGACGGGACCAAGGTGACAGCCTGATAGACTCACCCCTCCCTCCACAATTTGTGGCAATGATAGAAAAGATGTGTGGTTCCTGGGGGGAAAAATCTACAGCCACAGTGGAAAATAATAGGAGTTCCAAATGGATCCCAAATATTGAGTCATCCCAGAAATATGAAAGGCAGATGTGATCAGAAGCAGGAAATGTCTGCAGAAGGGGATTGCTCAAAGGAAAGGTGGCTGGCTGCTAGAGAGTGGTGAGCCTCAAGGCCACCCTGGGAGCAGGAGGGACTGCTGGGGCAACTGATAGAGTGGATGACTGGGGTCTCAGTGGGAGCCCTAATTAGGGGAACATGTCCTCAACTCCCTATCCCTCAGTCTTCTGCCACAATAAGCAGTAAGCCACAAGAGTGAGGTGGGTTTTTGGTTAGAGACAAAGGACAGTAACTCAAGAGGCTGATGTTCCCACGGAGGTCCCAATGTTCAGCAATCTGATTACTAGCTCACTCTGCCCAACACACGTTCCCACATCTCTCACAACGTTTGGAGGTAGGCTGCTTAAAATAGATGAGACTTTCACCTGTAGGCTAAAGAGAATCTCAAATATGGTGAAGATTCACCAAATGTTTGAGGAGAGCAAAGACTATGAAAGAGAGGCACCAAACTCAATCTGATGTAAGAAATTGAGTTAAAAGCAAAAAACGCAAGACATTAAAATGAACATAATTAAGTTCACAGGGGAGTCATAGTGGATATTGCATACCTGAGAGTCAACTAGAGATACAGGAAATTTAAAAAATTGATTTTTGAAGTAAGAATCCAAAAGTTGGTTTGAATAGCAGAATGGAAACACTTGAAAAGCAAATGAGTAAGCTGGAAGACTAAGGTGAGAAATTCTCCTAGAAAGCAAAATATGAAAGAAAAATTAAAACATACAACATATTTTTCAATACCCCTCTGACAGAAGTTGGAGAATAGGTCATTTGAGAGACTAGTTACCTCACAATAAAATGAAAACAAAAAGAAAAACAAGTGTCAATTAACAAATCCATGATCACAATGACAAACCTTAACTTAGTACACTGACAATCAATAGATGAGGCAGAAACCCAGAAGTGAAAGTAATAGAAGTTGAATAACATAATTAACAAGCGTGACTTAGCCTGACAGAGAAAACTCATTATATTTAACCACAAACAGACCTTTCACAAAAACTGATCATGTTTTAGGTTACAAAGGAATCTCAATGAATTTCAAAAAACAAAAATCACATGATTTACTTTCATTGACCACAAGGCAATAGAAATATAAATTAACAACCAAAGGAGGGAAACGGACTTTGGCCCAGTGGTTAGGGCGTCCGTCTACCATATGGGAGGTCCGCGGTTCAAACCCCGGGCCTCCTTGACCCGTGTGGAGCTGGCCATGCGCAGCGCTGATGCGCGCAAGGAGTGCCGTGCCACACAAGGGTGTCCCCCGCATGGGGGAGCCCCACGCGCAAGGAGTGCGCCCGTGAGGAAAGCCGCCCAGCGTGAAAAGAAAGAGCAGCCTGCCCAGGAATGGCGCCGCCCACACTTCCCGTGCCGCTGACGACAACAGAAGCGGACAAAGAAACAAGACGCAGCAAATAGACACCAAGAACAGACAACCAGGGGAGGGGGGAAATTAAATAAATAAATAAATCTTTAAAAAAAAACAAAAAAAACAACCAAAGAAAGATTTGCCTAGAAATTAAAAATTATACTTCTGAATAATTTTGTAGCCTAAGAAGAAGTAAAAAGTCGTCATTACCAAATGTGGAAATTCACAAAATTGAGAACACATCTCTAAAAGCCTGTGGAGAGGCAGAGAATAAGACTCCAAGACATCACATTTGTTGACTGGAACACAAGAAATATTAAAATAAAATAAGTTTCCAGCTTAAGAAGTTAGAAAATAACAAATCAATCCCAAAGACGTGAGGAAAAAAGAATTAATAAAAATGAAAGTAAGGGGTAGGGAAAGGTGTGGGGGATGGGAAGGTAACACTTAACTGGTCCAGAGGTTCTGTTTGGGGTGATGGAGAAGTTTTGGTAATGGATGGTAGTGACAGTCACACAACCCTGTGACTGTGATTAACACTGCAGAGTTATATATTTGAATGTGATTAAAAGGGAAGATTTCAGGTTGTATATATGTTAATAGGAAAAACAAAAACAAACCCGCCATAGAACTGTACAACACAGTGAACCTTAATGTAAATTAAGGAGTAGGGTTGATAGTATGACTATAATAATATGGTTTCATCAGTTGTTAACAAAGTTATCACATAATTGCAAAAGTGTTACTAATAGGGGCAACTGTGAGAGTGTGTGTGTGTGAGAAAGAAATATGGAAACTCTGTACTTTCTGCCTGATTTTTCTATAAACTTAAAACTTTTCTAAGAAAAAAAGAAAGCAGAAATTATTAAACAATGAAATCTAAAGTGGAAATAAAATATTTTTCTTTGAAAAGATGGCTAAAATATACAAATGTTTGGCAAGTGCAATTAAAGAAAAAAGAGAGAAGGCACAAATGAAAAACAAGATTACAGATACAAGGAGATGAAATTATAAAGTATGAGTTTATAACAATAAATTAAAAATATTGATAAAAAATGTTTAGGATATATAAATAAAAAAAATTTGCTCAGAATTCAGAAAACCTGTCTAGGAAAATAATCATAGAAGTCTAAAAGGGTAATAAAACAATTACCACTGAGAAGGGCATCAGATACAACGATGTTAAGGGTGAGTTTTAACAAAGTTTCAAGGGACCAATAATTTTCATGTTATTTAACTTGTTCCAAAATACAGGAAACATTAAAAGAGATTGAAAGAAGCCACTCAATCATTTTATGAGGCTAGTGAAATCAATAACAATATCTACAAGAACAATGCAAGAAAAGTAAAATTCTTGTCCAATTTCATATGTGAATTTAGGTGTTGTGGTAAGTTGAATTTTGCATCCAACTTAGAACGTTCTTCATTTTATTTCATCCCTATGGGTGTGAACTCTCTGTGAATAGAATCTCTTGAAAATGTTATTTTTAGTTTAAGTGTTAGCTCAGATGAATGAAAGTGGACCTCAAGCTGGGATTACTGGAGTCCTTTATACGCAGAAGAAATTCAATCGCAGAGAAAACCATGGGGAGGAGCCAGAAACCAGAAGTCAGCAGGAACTTGGGAGAGAAAGGAGAGGACATTGCCATGCGAGGGGAAGCCAGGGGACTCCAAGGATTTCTGGCTGACCGAAAAGCTTCTGACCTCAAGAGGAGGCAAGCCTTCTTGCCTCTGAAACCGTGAGCCAAAAATCCCTCTTGTTAAACCAATCCATCATGTGATATTCGCCACAGCAGCTGGTAATCTAAGACACGCAAAAGTCTATTAACATACCGCTCCAGTAAACACTTTGCAGTATTACGTGTGCTATTGTGATAAAATGACCAAGATACTATTTGGCCCAAAAAGTTGAAAAAAAAAATGCACATGCTATCTTCTAACTTTGTGTTTGCATACCCTTGAAATTTTGCAAATTGCATCTAAATTGTCAGAAGGCTACTCAAGAAAGAAAAGCTATTGGGGGGCAGTAGATGATGTGATATTTACTTGCCACTTTACAACTTTGTTTTCTGTTTGAACTTTTTTAAAAAAACTGTGAGTTTATTTAATTTTAAATTTTGAAAGAACCCCTTCCCCCCGTCCCCCCCCCCCCCCCAAAATACAGTGGTTTTTGATTGATCACTGACCTAGGGTCTTGTTTCCAGAAACCTGTGCAAGACATGGAGATTCTCTCATTGTGGGGTCAGGTGTCCTCCCGACTCAGAGAAAGAGGTTTGTTCTCTGGGATCCCAAGGAGAGAGGTGGAAGAATGAGTGGAGATTCCAAGGAGACAGAGTCAACTCAATATGAGGAACAACTTTCTTCAAATTAGAGCTGTCCAAAGATATAATGACCCTCCTTAGAAGGACTTGTTTCCCATTGGGGCAGAATTTGGTTGAGGTCAGCAGGCGGTTTAACCTGTGGTTCCTGCTTCTTTCCTTAAACCTGATTATTCAGCTCTAGAAAAGTGGGATGGTCCTTGGTTTGCCAGTTCTGCATGTTTGAAATCTTTCTCTATAAGCCATCATATACAAGACCACTCTGTGAAATTTAAAGTGCTACAAAATGAAAGAGATATTATTTTAGCATAATAATCAGTAAGAACCTTAATTCCTCATTTTGATTAGTACTTAGAAGTTTTCCAAAGTTTACATATTTATCGTTACTTTGAAATCCTATAGCAATCTTGTTAGGCAAACAGGACAAATAATATTATCTGTTTCTCGGATTAACAAGCTGGAACTGAGGAGGTAAGAGACTTGCTTGAACTCAGAAAGCTGTCCCTGCTTCAGGAAGGACCACATCTCCAAACTCAAGGTCCTCGTGAATTGTCATCCAGGTCAGAATGTAAAATCTCAGACAAGAGAATCAAGCTAGCTGTAACAAATTTGGTGAGTTAGTGGGATAATTCTTAGCCAAAGAAAATCTGGGTGGTTGTTCTCTTCTTCCTGAATGATTTACCTGGTGAATACAGGACGGTTTTTGCTTAAATTACCTAAGTACTTTTTAAAACAATGATTTTCTTTGTACTGTGTGTACCTGGCTTGGGAAAGCAGCATTTCAGAGAGCCAGGTGAGTCTACATGAAGATGTATTTTTTTCTTTAATATATTTTTATTTGTTTTTAAAAGATAATAAATCACACAAAATGCTGCATTAAAAAATATAGGAGATTTCCATATGCCGCACTTCCCACACTCCCACTTTTCCCACATCAACAACTGCTTTCATTAGTGTGGCATATTCATTGCATTTGATGAACTCATTTTGGAGCACTGCTGCACCACATGAATAATAGTTTACATTGTAGTTTACACTCTCCCCCAGTCCATTCGGTGGGCTATGGCGGGATATATAATGTCCAGCGTCTGTCCCTGCAGTATCATTCAGGACAACTCCAAGTTCTGTTAATGCCCCCACATCACGTCTCTTCTTCCCTCTGCCTGCCCTCGCCACTGTCCCCACATCAATGATATAATTTCTTCCATTGTTAGAGTCACAGTAGTTCTATAGTAGAACACCAGTCAAGTCCACTCTAGTCCATATTTTAAACATGCAGATATTTGGATCTTCTCCTGGAGTCCAGGGGTTTCAGGCCATTCCCTGGAAATCAGCCCTTGGCAGATGCTGATAGGCTGGGAAGCAGCGAAGGGCTGGGGTGGCTGACTGAGCGGGGTGACCGCCAGCTGTTTACACTAGCTCTAGCGTCATCCAGGGCCAACGGGCTTTCAGTGAATTATTGGCACAGCCGGCGCCAGGCCTGGGGGAGCTGCAATTAATGCGTTAATCACTGGAGCCGTGTGTTAACACGGGATTTAGGAGCACTCCACCCAGTTGTCGACGAGGCCGGCGGTGGGATGAAACCCTTAGGATACAAGTGGGACATCCCGCGCCCCTTTATTCGCTCGTCAGTAAGCTGAAGAACCCCCGTTTCACTGCGCGCGTGTTGGATCTGCTGTTCCCGTCTCTCCCGCGCTAATCGCCCGCGAGGCGCGACAGGGCGGAGACTTGAACTTTGATTCGAACCCCCCTCCCCCTCCCCCTCAATAAAAGCACGGGTTTTTATCCACACGCGTATATTGCACAGACATCAAAGAAGGAAAAAAAAAAAAAAAGCCTCGTGCATTTCCATTAAAGCCGCGCGGACCAGGGGGAGGCACCAAGCCGGGCGCGCGCTCCGGCGGCGGAGGAAATTGATAAGGTTCATCTGCATACAAAAGGCTGCATGGGGAGGCGGCGGGGCGAGCGAGGTCGGACACCCAGATGGATTTTTTAATTCTGGGGAAAATAACACCACGCTCACAAGTGATAACTGGGTCTTTCTTCCCAACTCAGACCAAAATATGATTTCCATTTGTGCATTGGAGGAGAAGAAAATTATACAGAATTTCATTCTGCCGCATAATAAGGCTTCACACTGAATAATGCTACCATAAGGCAGTGTAATTACTGAAGGGCAGAAAATACACTTTCAGTTTATATCTAATCACAATACCACATTGTCTGCTTTGGGAAAAAAAAAAAAATTGGGGTGGGGGCTGCAGCGTGTTGCTAGACTGAGCAGGACCCTGGGGAGTTTGTCGGTCCTGTCTCAGCCCGTTCTGAGAACAGGTGATGATGGCTTGGGTGACTTGGTGGCCTCTTCTAAGCCCTTCAGGCTTCGGGAGGAGCGAGTGGGCTTCTCCCCTCTGAGGAGCCTAAGCTCTGAGTTCTCCTCTTCTAAAATGACTTCTCCTGGTCAACTCTGGCCCAGTAAGACCACAGCTATTGCATGACTGTCGGATAAAATTTGTTTGAAGGCCAAGAAGCTGGCTGAGACTATTTAGGGGCTCAAAAAAGAAACGTTTAGCCAAATTGCTATTACCCTTTGATGGACCTGACTCCTGAAATGGCTGAAGAGGATTTTTGGTATTTATTTTGAATGTTCACACTTGATGGCCATAGATTGTTCTTTTCAATTTGTTTCCTATTCACTCTAAAATAATACATGTTTATTATAAAGTATTTGGAAATATAGAGAAATCCAGTTGGAGGTTGGGAGAACGTTAATTATTCTACCAGCCAGAGAAAAACAACTGTTAATATTTTGGTGAAATTTTCTTTTTGAGTGTGTGTGTTTTGTTTTTATTTTCCTCCTTGGCAATAAAATGCAGCTTCCCACAGTGCCAGAATTTATTTGCACATTGGACATGAAAATTAATTCTGGTTTCACAGTAACGTATTTTAGAAACAAGGTAAGAAGCCTCTAGACTTAATAGTACCCTAAAGTGATTGTGCACCGGAAGGCTTGTTAAAACAAAGATTGCTAAACTCCATCCTCAGAACTTCTGAGTCCGTAAGTCTGGGGAGGGAACTCAGATTCTGCACGGCTAACCAGGTCTTGCTGGTGCTGATCTGGGCATCCCCTGGGTGCAAGGGGGTAGGCATCATGGATGCACAAGGAAGGAAATCTCCCAGGGCACTAGAGGAAGGAACTTCTGAAGAAGAAATGCACGGATTTTGGGAAGGCCTTGAAAATAGTCTTATGCAGCTGTCTGTAGAGCCAACTCGTTAGAATGATGTGATTGGTAGCACAGCAGGCAGGATAATGCCCCCTCCCCAAATGTTCTACTCCCTCGCAGCTGCTGAGTGTGTTACCTTCTATGGTAAAGGGGTTTGAGCTTGCCGTCAGCTGACCTTGAGGTGGGGAGTCATTCTGGACTGTGCAGGTGGACCAAATGCCATCACAAAGGTCCTCGTAAGCGAAGGAGGGAGGCAGGATGGTCAGTATCGGAGTCCGAGGGAGTCTTGAAGACGGCATGCTGTGGGCTTTGAAGACGGAGAAAGGGACCACGAGCCAAGGAACCCAGGTGGCCTCTAGACGCTGGGAGAGGTAAGGAAATAGATTCTCTTTCAGACTTTCCAGAAGGAAAGCAGCTCTGTTGTCACCTCAATTGTAGCCAAGTGAGATCAGACTTCTGACCTTCCAGGTATTTGTAAGATGACACGTTATTTGCAAGATAATAAATTTATGTTGTACTAAGCCACTAGTCTGTGGTCATTTGTTTTAGCAGCAATAGAAAACTAATACAAATAGCTGACCACTGCACACACATACACCAACGTGCTATCACACATGGCTCCCGGCATTATTTTCTGAGCAAGTTTCCTCATCATCTAGCATCTGAACCAGCCAGACCTGGGGAATCACCATTGCTTCAAGATGATTATAAAGGAGGTTTATAAAAGTAGTCCAAGCATTAAGCTGGAGATCCTCTCTGTATTGTTGGCCTGGCCCCTGGACAGGTCCAATTGATGGGCATAAAAGGTTGGCGGCTCCTCTGTCACTGTCAGGAAATGAGTGAGTGTTCATAATCGTATTCTTGATCAAGAGACACCAAGGTAAGTGGCAGACAGAAGAGCTTGGTGGCCACTACAAAATAATCCATGAGGAAACCCGGAACAGAGTGCACAGAGTTTGCAAAGGATTTGGGGGAGGACACGGTTTCATTCATTTTGGTCTCAGATCCTCCCAGAGACCTTCTCTAATAATACTTGTAGCAAGTAGACATGGCAGATGCCACTTAGGGACAGTCTGAGATTTACACACTGTGGGGTGAATGTCACAGGCCCACGAGGTTGCAAGAAACAGCTCACTGAGACCTAAATGTGGTTTGTCCGTCTTATTTCCTTCCACTGAGATTATATCACAAGTAACTATATCCCAGGACCAACCAACTTGGCTGCATCTGAACCCTGAGACTGGGTTCTTTAACCACATGGAATGTCTTTGAAATTCATCCAAGTTATGTGTGTTAATAGTTCAGTCCTTTTTATTGCTGAGTATTATTCCATTGTATGGATCTACTACTGTTTGTTTTAGCCTTTTACCAGTTGAAAGGCATTTGGATTGTTTATTTGGCAATTATGAGTAGAACCACTATAAACATTCCTGTACAGGCTTTAGCGTATGCATAAATTTTCATTTTTCTGGGGTAATCGTCCAGGAGTACAGTTGCTGGGTTGTATGGTAAATGTATGTTTAGTTTTTTAAGAAATGGCCTAATTGTTTTCCAGAGTGTCTACACCATTTTACATTCTCAAGAGCAATGTAAGAGAAGCGGATGTGGCTCAAGTGATTTGGCTCCTATCTACCTTATAGGAGGCCCAGGGTTTGATTCCAGGGGCCTCCTGGTGAAAGGCAAGCTGGCCTGCGCAGGAGTGCTGACCCGCATGGACTGCTGGCCTGCGCAGAGAGCTGGCGCAGCAAGATGATACCAAAAAAAGAGACACAGAAGAGAGATAATAAGAGATGTCAGACGGTCCCAGGATCGGTTCCTGCCTAAGGAGAAGACAAGCAGACATAGAAGAACACACAAAGAGTGACAGCGAGTGCAAAACAATGAAACAATGGGGGGGGGGCAGTGGAGAAATAAATAAATAAATCTTAAAAAAAAAAAGAGCAATGTAAGAAAATCCAATTCCTCCACATCCTCGTCGGTGTTTGGTATTGTCCCTAGTTTTTATTTTAGCTCTTCTAATAGGTGTGTAGTGAGATCTCATCATGGTCTTAATTTGCATTTTCATAATGGTGAATGATTTTGAACATCTGTTCCTGTGCTTATTTGCCATTCATCTATCCTTTCCAGTGAAATGACTCTTTGTGGTTTTTGCCCATTTTCTAATTGGATTGTTTGTTTCTTAAGTTGATTTTTGAGAATTTATTATGTATCCTAGATATGAATCCTTTGTCATATATGTGATTTGTAAATATTTCCCTCCCTTCTATACCTTATATTTTCATCCTCTTAACAGAATCTTTCACAGAGTAAAAAATTGGATTTTGATGAAATATAATTCATTGATTATTTTTTCTTTTATGGATGATGCTTTTGGTAAAATATCTAAAAAGTCTTCACAAAGTGTTGGTCTCAAAGATTTTATCCTATGTTATAAAAGTTTTTGGTGTTCTATTGTATATTTAACTCTATGATACATTGGGTTCAGTTTTGTGAAAGGTGTGAGGTTTAAATTGAGGTTCATTTTTTTTTGCCTATGAAGATCCAAATACTCCAACAGCATTTGTTGAAAAATTAAGTTGTTAAAAATCAGGTGGCTTTACTTGTGTGGGGTTACTTCTGGGTTCTCTACTCTGTTCCATTGATATATGTGTCTTTCCCTCCACTGTACCAGTCTGGATTACTGTAGCTATATTTTTAGTCTTGAAATCAGGTAGAGTGGTTCCTTCCACTTTATTCTTCCTTTTCTCTAAGTTGTTTTATTCTAGTTCCTTTGCTTTTCCATATAACTTTTAGAATAATCATGTCTATATCTACAGAACATCTTTCTGGTATTTTGATGGGAACGGTGTTAAAACTACATACAATTTGGAAAGAATTGACATCTTTACTATGTTGAATCTTCCAATCTATTAAAATGACATTTCTCCTGTTGAGCCCTGAGTACAACACCTACTCTCCAGCTCATTGGACTCACCCAGGACAACTAACAAAAGGGTGATAGACAACACCCATCCCCAAAATCAGAGTGTCTACAACTGCAATCAAGGCGGATCCATCCATCTGCCCCATGGGATCTAAGCCGCCTCTCAATCAGAAACAGAGTGGGCATCACCATCCCAAAATCCTCAAGACTGGGGAATGAGCAATGGACTAAAGCAGACATTTCTATTCTATTATTATTCTATTATAGACTCATTGTTATTCTAGCAATGGAAGAACTTTTATCGTTAATATAAAGGCAGTGGCCACCAGAAGTTCTGATGGAAGGAGAGGGAAGAATGGGTGTTACATGGGGCATTTTGGGGGACACTGGAATTGTCCTGCATGACAATGCAATGATGGATACAGGCCATCATACATTTTGTCAAAACCTATGAAATTGTGTGGTGCAAGGGGTAAACTATAGTCCATAGTTAGTAGCAATGCTTCAATATGTGTTCATCAATTGTAACAAATGCACCACATTAATGAACAATTTTGGTAATGAGGGAAAGTGAGGAGGGGGAGGGGATGCAGCTTATGGGAATCTCCTATATTTTTGAGGCAGCATTTATGTAATCTAAAGCTTCTCTAAACATAAAAAATGGCATATTTCCATTTGTTTACCTCTTCTTTCATTCCTTTCATCAGCATTCTGTAGTTTTTAGCACACAAGTGCTATATGCATTTGGGTAGATTTAATGTAAGTACTTCCTTTTACTTTTACGCTGAGGAATTGTAAATGGTAATGTATGCCTTATTCTGGTGTCCACATGCTCATCGCTAGTATAGAGAAATACAGTTCATTTTTGTATTTGACTTTGTATCCTGCAAACTTCCTGAACTCATTTATGAGATCTAGGAGGTTTTGTTTTGGTAGATTTCTTGTGATTTTCTATATAAACAACCATGTCATCTGTAAATAGGGATAATTTTTTTTTTCTTCCTTTCTGATCTGTATTTCCTGTTGTTGTCTTATTGCACTGGCTACAACTTCCAGTACTATGTTGAATTACAGTGGTGGAACAGACATCCTTCCCTTGTTCCTGGTCTTAGGGAAGGCATTCAGTCATTCAGCATTAAGTATGACGTTAGCTTTAGGGTTTTGTAAACGGTCTTTACAAGTTGAAAAAATTCCCTCTATTCCTAGTTTTCTGAGAGTTTTGATCATGAGTGAGTGTTACATTTTGTCAAATGTGTTTTCAGTATCATTTGAAATGATTGTGTGATTTTTCTTCATTAGACTGTTAGTCCAATGGTAAACTACCTTTACTGACTTTGAATATTCAATCAGTTTACTGTACCTGAAATAAACCTAGTCATGGAGTATAATTCTTTCTATATATTGCTGATTTCCATTTACTAATATTTTGTCAGGACTTTTTGTATCATGTTAATGAGGGGCATTTGTCTAGGGTTTTCTTTTTGTTCTTTGTTTTTGGTATCCAGGTATTACTCGATTCGTACAATGAGTTGAAAAGAGCTCCTTTCTGTCCTATTTTTGGGAAAAGTTTTTGTAGAACTATGTTTATTCTTTAAATGTGTGCTTGAATTGTCTAGTGAAACCACTAAGGTGTGGCCATTTCATTTTGTGGAGGTTTTAATTACAAATTCAATTTCCTTAATAGTTATAGAGTTATTCAAATTATCTATTTCATATTAGGTGAGCTATAATAGTTCGTACATTTCAAGGAATTGGTCCTTTTCATCTAAGTTTTCAAATTTATATGTGTAGAGTTGTTCAGAGTTTTCTTTTATTACCCTGTGATGTCTGCGAAGTCTAGTGATATCTTCTCTTTCATTCCTGATTGTTGGCCTCCGCTGCTGCACTGCAGGCGGGTCACTGCAGGCGAGTGGCTGCCGGGGATCGGGCCTACGCCACGGCCGGACCGGGGCGGCAGCGGGCGGCTCAAGGCTTGGGGGACGCTCGGTTCGATGGAGGAAAAACCACGGAGACGAGGTCTATGCGCAGGTCTGATTTTATTCGGGAAGTACATGGGGTTTTATAGTGTCATGGAGGCGGGGAGGTTGTGGGAGGGGCATGTCCGCGGGGCAGCTGAGGATTGGCTGCAGAGGCAAGGGCGGACCTGCGGTTTATGACGTAAGCCATTGATGGCAGAGGGGGTTGTTTCCGAGGTTGTGCCGGGGCGGATACGGGATGAGGGCGGTTGAAATGAGGCGGGGAGAACAGTGATCGGCTGGGAGGGGGAAGATAACAGTGGCTGGGAGGAGGGGCAGAGGGAGGCAGCAGCACAAACTGCTACTGAGAAGGGCCATAATACAGGGAGGTTACGAGGAACAGGCGGGCAAAGTATAAGGAAGCGAAAGGCAGGGTGGGAGCAGGGGACACCTGATACTAATAATTTGTGTCTTCTTTCTTCTTTTCTTTGTCAGTCTTGCAAAGGCTTATCAATTAGGTGGAAATTTCCAAGAACCAGGTTTCTGTTTCATTGATTTTTCCCCTGTGGCTTTTCTATTTTCAATTGCATTGACTTCAGTTCTTTTCTGTATTATTTTCTTTCTTCTGCTTGCTTCTGTTTGTTTTGGTTTTATTGTCTAGTTTCTTGAGGTGGGAACTTAAGATTATTGATTCGAGACTTCCTTTTTCCTAATGTATGCTTTTAGTGCTATAGATTTCTGTCTTAGCACTGCTTTATATGAGACCCACAAGTTTTGATATGTTGTATTTTCATTTTCATTCCACTCAATGTATTTTTAAAATTTCTTTTGAGCCTTCCTCTTTGACCCATGGATTATTTAGAAGTGTGTTGTTTAGTTTTCAAGTGTTTGAAGATTTTCTTGTTATCTTTCTGTCATTGATTTCTAGTTTGATTTCATTTTAGGCTGAGAACAAACTTTGTATGATTTCAATTCTTTTAAATTTGGTGAGGTTTGTTTTATGGCTCAGAATAGGCTTTATCTTGGTATATGTTCCATGGGTGCTTGCAACAAAAATGTATTCTGCTACTGAGTTGAATGTTATATAAATGTTGATTAGATGCTGTTGTTTAATAGTTTTGTTGAGATCTTTTAACTTTGTTGTTTTGTCAATTGTTGAGAGGATTGTTGAAGTCTACAATTATAAGTGTGATTTTGTCTATTTCTCCATTCATTTCTGCTTATTTTGCATAATATATTTTGCAGCTCTGTTGTTTGGCGTGTATACATTTAAGATAGTTATGCCTTCTTGGTGGAACAACTTCTTTATCATTATTTAATGTCTTTGTTTGTCCTTAATCATTTTTTTTTAACTCTAGTCTACTTTATCCTATACAACACAGTCTTTCCTGCTTTCTTTTGACTAGTGTTTGCTTGTTATATCTTTTTCCTCCCCTTTACATTCAATCTACCTATATTACCATATTAGAAATAATTGGGTCATGTTTTTAAATCTAATCTGCCAATCTCTACTTTTTAATTGGTGTATTCAGACTGTTATACTTAATGCAATTATTTAGATGTGCTGAAGCATAAGTCTACCATTTTACTTTTTGTTTTCTGTATATGTCATCAGTTTTTCATTATTTGTTTTCTCTCTCTTGCCATCCTGTAGGTTACTTGAATACCTTTCATAATTCTTCATATATATATATATAGATATATATATAGTGTTTTTGGTTGAATGTCTTTTTATAGCTTTTTTAGTGGTTTCTCTAACTTGCTACCGTTCATTGTTGTCATCATTGTAGCAGTTCCAGTGAAGTTTAGAAATCTTACCTCCCATATACCCATCTAATATGGCAGTCTTAAATATTTCCTCTAAGTGAATTTAGAAGCACATCATACAATATTATAATCTTTGCTTCAATCATCCAGCATAATTTTAAAACTCAGAAGGAAAAGGAAAGTTTATATACTTACTCACATTTTTGTTTATTATATATTTTCTTCTTCCCTTGTTTTCCAAGATCTCATCTTTTTTATATTCTTTCTATTTATAGAACTTCCCTTTAGCCATTCTTTTTGGACAGGTCTGCTGGCAACAGATTCTCTTAGTTTTCCTTCATCTGAGAATATCCTCAATTCCTCTTTATTTCCTGTAGGATATTGTCACTTAATATACAATTCTGGGTTGACAGTTCTTTTTTTTGAGCACTTGAAATATTTTGTGCAACTTCCTCTGGCCTCTGTAATTTCTGATGAGACATTCTCTGTCACTGTAATTGTATTTCTTCCTTATAAGCAAGGAGTTGTCTCTCTCACTGCTTTCAAGATTTTCCTTTGTCTTTAGTTTTCAGGAGTTTGACTATGACATGAGGGGGTGGTGTTGCTACCACTGAGCAGTTGTGAAAGTGCTAACACTCCACCAGCCCTCCACTGACAACACCTCAGCAAGGAGGGGAAGGAGTGAATCTTTATCTCTGAACACAAGGTCTTTCTTGACACTGAAGGGGTGGAAAGGTATACCTGATCTTTCATATCATTGTGAGCGTACCTTTGTCAAGGCAGAGGATAAAACATGCTTTATTCAACAGCTTATTAGCTTGATTGTAGCCTACATATTTAGATACATTGCATGCTTCACCAGTCAGTGTGACCAGCTGTCCCAGTTTGCTTGGAACTTTCCCAATTTTAGCACTGGGAAACTCCTTAGTCGCCGACAAATCAAGACTGTCAGTCAACCTACGCCAGGTCGGGAAATTTTAGGAACATATCTGGCATATATGAAGCATTTCTTGAATTTATTTGGCCTTGAAACTCTTTCTTTCTATTCCCTGCCATAGCCCCAGAAGCATCTTATATAATTTTGTAGAGACTGGGAAATCTGCCATAGAGAAGCACATCTTATAGAGGAACCATCTTTCAATCTTATTGTCCATTCATTGAATTTGGCAAAACTTTTCTAGTCAGAGTGTTCAAGTCTGTTGCAATTATTTTGTCAGGTGCATTTTTATAACTTTCAGTTTAACTACTAATAGCAATAATAAGGTATAAGCTATCATTTTTATTGAATGATACCAAGTGCTAAATTCTGTCCTAGATATTTTATATACATGACTTTTAATCCTTATAACAACCTATTAATATTCTTATAATATTTATAAGGATATAAAGTATGTAGCAATATATCCTTATAATAACCCTATAGGGCAGGGATTATGGTCCATATTTTATAGACGAAAAAAACTAAGTGACAAAGTAGCAAATATGAATTTTAATTCAGAGTTATCTTTCTCTTAAAGTACAAAATCTTTTCATTGTGTCTGCAGAATGAAAATCAAAGGACAGATGAGATTTTTAAATTGGGGCCTGATATTCAATGACTCCACATTTACTATATTGGTGGCTTATCCAGGAGCTACACCTAGATGAGGAGGAACAAAAATAAAGTACAACTATATTTACAATGGAGAAAATATTTCAACTATTTGTTTAATATGGTCATTTTATTAGTTGGATATGTATTCAATGGCAAGTATGGAAAACCTCATTACAGTGCTTAAAACCAAAGTAATTTTGTTTTTCTTACTAAAAGAAGTCTGGAGGTGGGTAGCTATAGGCATTGTTTGAGATGCTAAATAATCTTATTGGGGACATATCTGAAGCTTCTTAACTTTCTGTTCCGCCATCTTGAGTGAGTTGACTTGATTTTCATGCCTCTTACCTCGTGGTAACAAGGCAATTGCTGAAGATGTAGAGAGGTTGTCTTCAAGGCAGGAAGAAGGAGGAAGCACCACCAGCTGCATATGAAGCCTTCCTCCCTCTTTTTTAAAAGTCAGAAACCAAAAGATTTTCAAAAATCCTGTAAGAGACTTTGTTGTCATTGGCCAGAGCTGTGTCACATGGTCATTCCTGTATGCAAGGGAGCCTGGGAAAGGAGTATCTCACTTGGGACTGGGAAGATGGCTGCCCCAAACCAAGCTGAGCTTGGTTAGCAAGGAATAAGGTATTGGAAAGGCAAAATGCAGTGTCTACTTCAGGAATTATTTAGTTTAAGCATATTTTGAACACATTTACTTCTTGAATACTTCTTAGTCTCTGATTTATCCTTCTTTAAAAACACTTAAAAGTTAGAGTTCTTTCATTCTTGGTCTTAATCCTTCTTCTTTTTCTGTTTTATGTTCTCTACTTAGGCAATAGTATCCACTCCCATAACCTTAATTACCCCATAAAAGCTGATGACTCCCAAAGTTATGTCCTCATCTATGATAGTTTCCTTTGGCTGTCTTAACAAATTGCCACAAACCTGGTAGTTTAAAAGAACAGAAATTATTCTCTCACAGTTCTGGAGACTTAGATGTCTGAAACCAAGGAGACCACAGGATTGGATCTTTCTGGAGGCTCTGCGAGAGAATATGTCCCATGCCTCCCTCCCAGTTTCTGGTGGCTACAGGCAATCCTTGGCCAATCTCTACCTCCGTTTTTATGTGGCCTTCCCCTCTTTGTCTCAGTGTGTCAAATCCCCTTCTCTTTTTCTCTTATAAGGACACCAGTCATCGGATTTAGAGCCTCTCTTAATCCTGGACCTAGGATGATTTCATCATGAGATCCTTAACTTAATCCAAGAACATTCCTGTTAAGTGCCAGAATTTATAAAAAATTTATTACTAAGAATGAGTTGAATAATTACTTGTTTAATGTCTGTTTCCTCTCCTGAATGGGTTGGCACTGTGGCTTCTTTGATCACTGCTCTATCCCCATTGTCTAGTCCATTACTTCTACATTGTGGGTGCTCATGAAAGACTTCATAAGTGAATGAGAACATTCAATAAGCTACTGACCATGGAATGCATGCCTTGCTTTCAGAGCGCGTGGATGGCCTGGTAGGCAATGCTCGTAGATTTCTGCAGGAGCCAGTAGACTTTTGAGCACTGAAGTCACAAGAGTCTCCCACTTACAGAAGGGAGAGAACAATGTCTTTAAGTCTTTGGATGGCCACTCCACACCACAGAGAAAGGAAATCCCTAGAGAGGCAGCTGTTGCCATACCTCTTATGGCCAAGTGTTCCTTTAGTTATCACAATGAAACTCCAGAAAATTAAAATGTTTACCATGTCTAAGACTAAAATAATAGAAACAGGCTCCCCTGAAACTGTGACAGAGCTTATTTGTATTTGTAATAGAGAACAAACATAAATCTTCCTTACTGAGAATGGGCAAACAAAATGTCATTGGAGTTAAGAAAAGATCTAATATCTCAGAAAAAAAGACCAGAACAGAAGAACGGCTTGACATGGACTTGTGACAAGACATAGCAGTAAACACAAGGCAATTTTTACTAAAAAATGAAATAAGGGCTGCATAGCCGCAGGTCAGGCACAGGGTCCACAGTGAGTGCAGTACATGGTGTATGCATAATGTTATAAAATTTTATCAAAAGACATAAAAGTTCTAAGGAAAGAGATAAATCATTCCATAATGGAAAGACTCAATTATTGTAAAGATGGCAATTCTCCAGAAAATAATCTATGAATTCAATGCAATTAAAGTAGAAGAAAAAACAACAACAACAATTCTTCATCAGGTGTGTGTATGAAACCTGACAAAGGATTAAGAGTAGACAAGCCAATTTTGAAGTAGAAGAAGAGGGCAGATTGTCTTGTTCTTATTATAATGCGACAGTAATCCAGATAAAGTGATATTGGCCCAGGGATGAACAAATAAACCAATGAAACAGCATAGAAAGCCCAAAAAGAGTTCCATTTATATATGGAAAATTGCTATATGGCAGAAATGGCATTGTAATTACAAATCCTTTGGGAAATAATTCTCTATTTAATTAACAAAAACTGTTACCTAGGTGGAAAAATATACATTATCTACCTGACACCAAATGAAAAATAGATGTTGGTTAAAGACCTAAATGAGAAAAAGGATTAAGAAGCGAAAAGAAAATATAAGTTACGTGGTCTTCCTGCCATAAGCTGAATCTAATCAGAAGGAAAAATCTGACATTGAGAGACTTTCTTCAAAATAAAAGAACTGTACACTTTAAAAAAGTTCTGATTAAAGGAAGCTAAACTGACATAAACTTAAATGTAATATATGATCCTGAACTGGATCTTGTGCCAGAAAGAAGTGTCAAAAAGAATATTATTAGAAAAACTAGCAAAATTTGAATATGGTCCACAGATCTTAGTTTGTATCAGTGTTATTAATAGCATTTCTGATTTTGATAATTTTGCTACGGCTATTAAGTCCTTAGGAAATACACACTGATGTATTGAAGGGACATGATGCCTGCAATTTTCTTTCAAATGGTTTTGAAAAATATGTTACTGTATAATAATTAAAACAATATACAGTCATTAATATAATATGAATTAATATAATTATGTACATAATTATTTTATATTTATATATAATATAAAACAATTATATGGTTATATTAACCTATAATACAGTAATTAGTAATTAGTAATACAGAGAGAGAGGAAGAGACAATAATAAAGCAAGTGTGACAAACTATTACTATTGGTGAATCTAGGTGATTTCTAAGGACTTATAACTTTTCAAAGTGAATTATTTCAGAATGAAAAGTTAAATAAAGTAAATATAGGAGAATATTGTACTTTCACTATGCTTGTCAAATACACAAATCAGGAAGAGAAGGATTCATAAACTTGACTCTATTAAAATTCTAGAAGAGCACCTGTGTAAGAAAAGACCATAAACAAAGTGCAAAGACATGCCATACATTGAGGGATAGTCACAAAACATGCAAACAGCCTGTTAGGATCCGAGATATAGTAAAGATCCCAACAAATCACCATGGGAAAACTAACAAGCTTAAGGATATAAACAGGCAATTCACAAAGGAGGAATGCTTAATGACTACTAGATATGCAAAATTATTCAACCAACTGGTTATCAGGAAAATACCAATCAAAGCAAAAATTTTACGTCAACCATAGAGGCAAAAAATATTAAGATCTGCCCCTACAAAACACCAGCAAGGATACTGAATAGTGTGAACCTTCGACAGAACTGCTTGCTGGGAATAAGTCCTGCCCAACAGAGTTACTGTCAGGAATAAATGAGATATTGCGAGTAGAGTGTCTGGTGTCTTGGAAGACTTCCGTTAGTGTTATTTATTTTGTATTGGCCCCTAATTCCAGTGAAGTGGGCATTCCTGTAGCTGGCAAGGTCCCGCCTTAACTTAAGTGGACATTTACAGCCATGTTGTCACAGAGAATCTTGGTTAATGTGCTTCTTCCTTTTAAATCATGATTGGTTCCATGTCTCTACAAATGAATTGTCACTTAATTTCATGATTCAGAATATCCTCATTCCAGCATAAAATTTTCTTATATTGAGGCCAACACAGAAATAACATGATCTGGTTCTTGCTTCCATTTCTGGCCTCTGAGTTATCTCACCAGGTGTAGGTCTACACACAGATGACCACCAGGTCAGGACACCTGGGAAAGGGTCCGCAATCTTCTAGCCTCCATGAGACTTTTTTCAGTTCTTCCTTAAATTGTCTTTTATATATATATATGTAAGATATTTAGATTAGTGAAATGTTGCATAAAAATATAGGGGATTCTCCCATGCCCTGCACCTCCCACATTTTCCCACATTAACAACATCCTTCATTAGTGTGGTATGTTCATTGCAATTGATGGACACATTTTGGAGCAGCCTCTAAACATGGATTATAGTTTACATTACAGTTTACACTCTTTCCCACACAATTCTGTAGGTGATGGCAAGATATGTAATGGCCTGTATCTGTCGATGTAATGTCATTCAGAACAATTCCAAGTGCCAAAATTGCCCCGGTATTTCACCTGCTTTTCCTTCTCCATGCCCTCAGAACCTCCAGTGACCACAGCCTCCACATCAATGATATAATTTCTTCCATTGCCAGAATCACAAAAAGTCTATATTGTCTTTAACCCAAGATCTTGGGGGAAATGTCTCCATTTTACTTTATGTTTAGTTTAAAATTATTTTTTTGTAATGAGAAAATCCATTGCAGGAGGATGGTATTGAAATGAGATATTCTCATGAAATGCTGGAGAGAATATGAATTGGGAGACTCTTTCTGGAGAGTGATTTAATAATGTGCACCAGATACTTCAAAAATATTTTTACTGTTTGGCCCAGCAATTCTATTTCTGAGAACTCTTCCTAGGGAAAGACAATAAGACAGTCAGAAAGATCAATAAATAAGTATATTAAAATAGCATTGTTTATAACCGGGAAATCTAAACAAATTGATAAGAAGTGTCTAAAAAATGGCAATAGTAACAAATGTCAGATTATCAGATGGGTTATTACGTAACCAATATGAAAAGATTTGTGAAAAATGTTTTAAAAATAAGCTAAATAAGGATATAAATTGTATTTACCCAGAATGATTTCTGTTATATAAAATAATACACATAGGACTAAAGAAAGACTATCAATAGATAATTCTGGGTGGATAATTTAAAATTTCCTTTTCTAACATTATTTTGTGTCTTTCAAATATCTTTTAATGGGCCTGTATTTCTTTTGTAATCTGAAAAAAAAAATCAAAATGAAAGAGAAAAAATGTGTTTATAGCACCAAACCTAATTTTTACATTATCACTATAATACACTTAAGAGCCAAATAGTTCTAAAAGGATTATAACAAAAAAATAACAGTCACCTGCCCCTTTCTTTCACCTTTCTCCTTTACCTGGGAGGTGGAATAGCTTTAAAATTTCTAGTTGCTTTTTCCAATATTTACTCCATATATCATAGAATATGATACTACCGGTATTCAGTGTTCCTTGTTTCATCAAATGATGACATTGAGTTTCTGTTGCAGTAGATGAAGACTTTAGCAGTATCAGCCACCCCGTGTACCCTCCCCCTTCCCTCTTCCTTACCTTCCTCCCTCTCTCTCTATCACAATTTTTAGTTTAGTACCTATTCAGTGTTTTTATTACTATTACTGTACAAATATTCTTCTCTGCTGTACAAGGAAGGGTATTTCAGTGCATGAGGTATAAATCTCTTTTCTTGTATGGCTGATTTTTTCACTGGCTTAGTTTTCTTTGACCGTATGGCTGTGATGCCCACCACTCTCCAGCTGCTCAATAAATGACTTAATCTGATTCTCCACGTGGTAGAAACTCTCAGATCATCTCTTTGCTCTGTCCTCGTCCCCTAGGGACATCCCCCTGAAACCCTCTGTCATCCAGTTCCATCAGGACTGGTTCCTCTCTAGACCTGCTGTGCAACCTGAGAATTTCTGCGCTGTCATCATAATCACACTCCTCTGCTAGACCTCGTGTTTCCAGGATCTTTCCTTCATTTCGGTGGAACACATCCACCAGAGTGAGGGTTCGTGAAAGATAAATCTTTGGCACTTTGTAAATGTGCTTTTTAAAAATCTCTTGATATTGTTATCCTGCCATAACCCACTGAATGGACTGGGAGAGAGTGTAAACTATAATGTGAACTCTAATCCATGCTGTGCAGCAGTGCTCCAAAATGTATTCATCAAATGCAATGAATGTGCAACACTGATGAAAGAGGTTGTTGATGTGGGAGGAGTCGGGGGTGTGGGGAGTGGGGTATATGGGTACCTCTTATATTTTTTAATGTAACACTTTGTGTGATTTATCTATCTTTAAAAAAAGAGTTAATAAAAAAAGGAAAAAAAAATCAACCTTTGATTGATCCTTAGGCTAGGAGTAGAATTCTAGGTTGGAAATTGTATTCACTCAAAGCTTTGAAGGCTTTGAGCTCTGTGCTGTGGGCATGAGGTCTTGGCTGCGGTACTTTACTTTCTCCAGAGAAGCCTCCTTCAGGCTTCTGCCTGCCCGTGAGAACCTGGCTAAGATCAGTCTGGAACTGAGTGGGGGAAGGCCCCTGGAGAGAAGTCTCCCTGGTCAGTGGTTTTCATTTAATCTCCTCATCCCCATTTTCAGTTTAGCATCTCACCCCTTCCCTCCTCCATGCTAAGCTGACCTGAGACTGGGAATTCTCTTGTTCAACTTTTCCAGAGAACATACTTCTAGCACCCTAGGAGTAAGAGGCAGATCACCTGGCAATGCTATGCAGTGGTGTGGGCTGAGATCTACGTTTCTTGTACAAATTCTAAAAAGTTCTGCGGCGTAATGCCCCCCCCCCCCCCCCCCCCCCCCCCGTCTTCTCAAGTACCGGGTACTTACTGAGCCCTTTCGGGGTTCTGTGGCTGAACCTCTTTCCTTCTCGTTGGCCTCCCTCTGCTGGTTATTAGATTTAACCTTATTCCACTCCTTGAAGTCATTTACTACTTACCTATCCACTACCCCCTTCTATCTGAAGTGTGAATGAAGATGAAGCTTGTTTTCTTGTTTTGTTTCTTTAATCCTTTATGTTTGGAGGTGATTTTCAAGAGGAGGAAGAAGTGGAAACATCTTTATCTCACTTTTAAAGGTAAGAAAATTTATCTTCAAAATTGACCACAGCTCTTTTCCTCATGCTTCCTGCATTTTCAGGGGGATAGTAGAGGAGCAACTAGTTCAGAGTAGAGAAAGTGAACAGGGGCAAGCTTTTGTGGACAGTTTCCTAAGCACAGTGAGAGTACGTGTCCCGCATTGAATACAGTCTCCATCTCCCTGTCTCTCTCTCCCTTTCTAACCCCTCAAATTCATGGAAACATCCCAGATTTGCATATGCCCTGCAGTGTACAACATATTGTTTAGGGTAATTCTTGTAAATAAAGTAAATGGGGCAGGCAAAGTGATTTCTGCAAGTGGGTTATCATCTTTAGATGCCCAAGGGTGTTTGTTTATATGAGTAGTAAATCTTTGCACAATGGGAAGAAGTTCTTTTAATATGTTGAATCTGTAGTTTGCATTTTATGGGAAAGGTTTTTCTTAAAATATGTCACACCTGTGCAGGTGTGGAATAAACACATAGAGGTTGCTCTTTTTCACAATGAAACGCCAAACTGGAATTTCTTTTGATTCTACAGCCAGGAGTGCTGCTTAAGAGGATGTGCATTTGTGCCACACGGGAGAAGTCCCTCAGGCAGACGCTTCCACTGACTGTCCTGGGTGAGCTGCAGTCGAGGGCCTCCCAAGAATTTCCTGTACGTATGTTGAATAGCTGTGCCACATCTCTGTCAGGGGTGGAGAAGAACACAGGTAAGGCAGATACTCTTTCATTATTCCGAATCATCCAGGAACAATTCATAATCCGAGACCAGCAGAACATACTACAGCTCCCAAGCACTTTCCCATTTATTTGGAGCTCAAAATAGGAGCATTAACGACAGTCTTAATTAAGTGCTTATTTCTATCCATGTAATTCTCAGCTCTTGTCTCATATTTACTGATTTCTGTCTTAGAATATCTAGGTATTTTTAAAAGGCTGAGTGAAGAGAAAAGGTTAGGACCTTAAACACCTCTAAGTAAAATATTTTTGTTAATGCCTGTAAACAAAATCCCACAACCCAGCAGCCAAAAATAAAGGTAATGGAGGCAGGAAAGAATAGAGAAGGAGAGAGGAAAAAACTTCCCTGGGGAAGGGATTGCTTAACGCACAGGGCAGAGAATAGGAAAGCTGGCACTCAACCTGTGCCAAGCTCTGTTCTCTTTACTTTACCGTATTGCATTAAACCATTAAGTCCTCACAAGAGTCCCGCAGAGCAGGTGGGCATCCCCAAATTGTAGATGAGCACATTGAGGCTAGAGAGTTTAAGTAACTGGCCTATAGTGTTTCAAGTAAAAAATAAGCCTCCTATACAAGTAGTAAAAACAAGCAAAAAGGAAAACAATGACAACAAGAATGGTAGACACACTTCCCTGAGATGATTTATCTGAGCTCAGAGGAGCCACTTGGATCATTTAAACAGAATTACTCAATGAATATCTTAACTGCTTAATGCAAATACTGTATTTTTTTTACTCCCTAGTATACAGGGAAATGGAGATGTTGATGGCATTAAGAATGACAATGAGTGTTTCCTTAACTAAACGTCCACCTTATCAAGGTCCACAACTTGTTTAAAAATGTCAGACCCAAGTGGCATTTGTTGTGCTTGTGTGTTCACGTTGCTACAGTGAACATATGTCATATGTCATTAGGATCTTGCTGTCATAGATTAAAGTTGAGGTTCCTGAAAAAGAAAGGTAAGAAAAAAATTCCTGGACCACAGTCAGGATACCTGGATTCAAATCTAACTTTTTAAAAAAAAATTATTTCTCCCCCTCACCTGCTCCCCCCTTCCAATTATCTGCTCTCTGTGTCCATTCACTGTGTGTTCTTCTGTGACCGCTTCTATCCTTATCAGCGGCACCAGGAATCTGTGTCTCTTTTTGTTGCGTCATCTTGCTGCATCAACTCTCCATATGTGTAATGCCACTCCTGGGCAGGCTGGACTTTCTTTCGTGCTGGGCAGCTCTCCTTAAGGGGCACACTCCTTGCACGTGGGGTTCCCCTACGTGGGGGACACCCCTGTGTGGCACGGCACTCCTTGCACGCATCAGCACTGTGCATGGGCCAGCTGCACACGGGTCAAGGAAGCCCAGGGTTTGAACCGCGGACCTCCCATGTGGTAGGCGGACGCCCTAACCACAGGGCCAAGTCCACTTCCCTCTACTTAGATTTAATAGTACACGATTACTAGAAAATTGTTTGATCTGTTTGAGTCTTGACTTTCTTATATGTGGTGAACACATTGAAATATGAGATTTTTCCAACTCCTAGATATATTTTTTTCTTCTTGATGAGATGTGTCTTTCCTGCTAGAAATCTTTTCACAAAAAAGAGTCTGTGGGTGGTATATTTTAGGAGTCTTTGACTTTCTGAAAATATGTTTACTTTGTCCTTATACTTGAATGATAGTTTGGCTGGATATAACATTCTATATTCAAAAGTAAGCTTCTTGAAAATTTTGAAGATATTGACTGATGAGAAGTCTGATTTCAGTTTTGCTTAGCAATTATATAGAAGGTACTATGAGCCAGACATTGTTGTATGTGCTTTTCAGATACTAACTCATTTATTCCCTTAACCACCATATGAGATTGATATTATTATTACTGATTTCATAGCTGAAGGAAGTGAGGAATGGAGAAGGTAAGTAGCTTGTCTGAAGTTACACTGTTTGCAAATGGATTCAAATACATGCACTCCAGCTTTTAACTACTATGCTCTGCTGCCTCTTTTATTATTATTTCTTTTCATGTATCTGTTGTGTGTTTTTTCCAAGAACACTTTTAAGATCTTCTCTTTATCTTTGGTGTTCTAAAATTTCATGGTGATGTGAATAGGGATGTGGTGTGTGTGTGTGTGTTTAATTCCAGTCATTAAATTATTTAATTCTTTATACTTCTTAAGCCCTTTTAATCAGGAAGACGTCTTTTTTTCAATTTTGGGAAATTTTTATCTACACCTTCATGGATTTACTCCTCTCAATTTCTCTTCATTTCACATTTCACTATTTTTTTGAGAATTTCTTTTAATCAAACGATGAAAGTTTTGGATCTTTAGGCCTGTCTCTTCATTTTGTTTGCATACTCATAATCATTTCTGCTGATTCTGGTAAGATTCGTCCATGTAAACCTCTAGCTCTTTAATTTATTCTTCTGCCAAGTTAATTTTACTTTGTAGACTATCTATTGAATTTCTTCAGCAATCTAATATTTAAAATATATGACTTTTAGTTGATTCTTTCATATAAATACACAAGTATATGACACATGTATATATTTAATTACATTGCATTATTTACATATTTTGAGAAAATTTGTTGACGTTTATCTACTGTCCTGCTGTATTAATTCTATTAATCATGTAAAAATGTTTTCTTTGTAACATTTCCTCCATTTGTTGAGATTACTGGATTTCATTGTGTTGGACTTCACCAGTGTTCGATAATCCTTGTTTGAGAACACACCTTTGTTTTGAAATTTAACAGTCAGTAGAATGTCTGCTATAAAAAGGTAAGAGAATGCTTTGGTACACTAGAAGTCATGAGAGATTTTCTGATAGATGCAGAGCCCAAAAGATCATATTTAAAAAGGAAATCACAGTCCAAAAATATGTACAGGATAAATAGTTGAGTTGCAAAAGGTGGGATTGACAGGCCCCAAGAGGGCTCATTGACAGTGGGAACAAGAGGGGTCCCAGGGCAAATGAGAAGGTTAATTTCTCTCCCGGTGGGTCTGACTTGCCCTGGAATCTTTGAATGACATTTTAAACTCCATCAACCCTCTCTGGTATGTTGTGCAAACACCCTGAGTTTGTTCTTGATAACGTTTATTGCTTCTTTCCTCAAAGTTTCTGTTTCAGATCTCTCTTGCTATTCTTGGTGCTTCTCCTGGCACCATATCAGCCCATACCCTAAAAAGTGCATTTCATTATGGAATAACTTTCAGGGCAGCTGCTCTCTGGTCAGAGTAAAGATGAAGACGCTTGTAACAGAGTTGCAAAAATGAGAGCCATTAACCAAGTTCATGGTCTCACGTCTGAATTGAATTTTTGTTAGTTTCTGATTTTTTTTTTTGCACTGATCAAAATAAATACATTTTGAGGATGAGGGTTTATACAAATGTTATGCTGAGAAATTCTGTAAAATGTATTCGTATGTTGTCAAATTTCCCTGCTTCATTCCAGCATGGAATATTAATATCTTTAATACAACATATATAAGGAGATAAATGCAAATATGAAATGAGAAATGTACAATAAAATTAATTATAAGGTCTTCAAAAATGTTTCAAACTATCAAATTATCAGTAAGGATTTGTCTTATATGAGCTAAATATGTTAAAAAGTCAAAATTAGGTATTACAAGTAAACTTACGTATATAATTAAATAACAGCCCTTAGAAGTAAAAGTCACTCCAGCTCCAGATTTTGAATTTACAGACCAAATGGGTTCAGGACAATATGAAGAGAATGATGAGTCTGGGGACATTTGGGTGGAGAATGCAGAGAGTCAAAGCATTTACAAAAGAACATGCCCCTGACTAAACAGTTTATTTCTGCTTCACTTTCCAGCCCCCATACCCGAAAAGGAAGGAAGCTTCCTTGAAATTGTATTCCAAGGAATTGGTTGTATCCTGAGGAGCCCTGGACACAGACTCAGGAGATGCGATTCTGGCCCTTACCCCTTGTATCGTTGCAGAGGGACCCTGAGTGCACCCAGCATCCCAGGACCCTGCTACCTTAATCACTGAATGAAGAGGCATGGCCATTGAGGCTTCTTCCGGGCTTCATTGAGATTCTGGAATTGAAAAGCTCCAGATTACCGAACAGAAACATACCTAAAGAGTTTAGAGAATTTATGAGACCTAATTTTTACTTTTAGTTTATTACAACCCGAAGAATTCAGTATCCCAGGTTTCAGAAAAACAAAAATTATTTCAACTCTCCTTCTTTGTCAGTGTACTGTAACATATTTCAAATTCCAGATCTTTTTGATAACCCGTAGGAGAGAGGATTAAAAACTTCCTCCTCCCCATATAGCACTGAGGGAGAAGGTAGACTTTAAGCCTTCAATTATAACAACAACAACAACAAAATCCATCCAATGTTTATTATCTCTAGGGAAGTATGCTATATCAAGTATGAAGGTGACTATAAATATTTTGCCTTATGATAATGATAAATACTCTTTCTTTCTAGTGTTTAGACCGCTCTCATAGCTCCAAACTGATAATTCTTCACTGTCTTCCCCAAGCTCTATTCTTTCCACTCACCTCACCTTCATTTACATCAACCTTCCTTTGTGACAGATCCCAAATTTCCAACACACACATTTTGCCAGGATCAAAGGCAAATACATTTCCATACTAGTCAAAGCCCGCTCAGTGAACTCCACAGTGTATCTAAGTTGTTCAGCTGGGGTGGAAGAATGAGCATTTTGCTGGAGCGCCCACTCTTGTGTGAGAGCTAGAGGAGATGTCGCGCTGACGGCTATGTCACTCTCATTGAAATGGCACGTTGTAAAGGGTGCTTTGAAGCCAGTGAGCGGAACGAAGAAATGGTCTGCGCAGGCTGCCTCTCCACACTCCATCTTCCATCTCAGAGCATTAGGCATTATTATTTTCTTAGGTGAACAGGTGAAGGAGGACGTGGGGGTGGGGTTGGGAGGTGGCTGGGGGAGAGATAGGGAGAGAGAATGTGATCCAATGGAAGGTGGAAAGGATGTAAATATTTGATGTGTGAAGAGATGAGGGGGATTAGAGGTTCTTGAGATCCTCTGCTCTAGGAGGACCACAGGAGCTCTGGCTTAACTTCCTTCTCCCCTTCCTATTGCCCTATTATGTGACACGCAATAAACATTGGGCTCCCCTTTTTTTATTTCTAGTAGATTTGACTGAAAATGACTAACATGAAAAAGAATCAACTTCAGTGTACCATTTCACTCATCAGGTTGGCAAAGATTCTTTGAAAATGCAACCCAGTGTAGGTAAGGTATAAGAAAGTGGGCATTTTTCACATACGTCTAATGGGAATTCAAATTGTTAAAACCTTTCTGAAGGGCAATTTGGCAGTTTATGTCAGAAGTCTTACAAGTACCCATACACTTTTACTCAGCAATTGTACTTAAATAAAAGTGTAAATGTGCACAAAGATTAAGCCTCAAGGATGCTTATCACAGTATGTTTAT
Source organism: Dasypus novemcinctus (assembly GCF_030445035.2). NCBI lineage: Eukaryota > Metazoa > Chordata > Mammalia > Cingulata > Dasypodidae > Dasypus > Dasypus novemcinctus. The sequence continues at coordinate 6,535,179 of NC_080676.1, read as the reverse complement.
GAAATCTAAGCTTTGAAAACAAATAGAATATTTAGCAATACGGGAATGGTTAAGTAAACTACATCCCACCCACACGAGGAAATGTTTGCTGTCATTGAAATAATGTGATGATGATGGTTCCTTGTTGCCATTGGACATGGTCATGATACAAATTTAAGTTTTAAAAGCAGCATGCCATGCCACTTTGTAAAAAATTACAAAGGTTTGTATTAAAGACATTGGAAGAATAATACATCAAAACGTTAAGAGTAGTTATAAAATGGCAATAGTGTTTATTGTTTTGTTTTTTACATATTTATTTTCTAAATTTTCCAAAATGAAATGAGTTAATTGGGTAGTGAATTTTTGGTAGTGAAAACTTATAAAGAAAGCTTGAGGTGGGCAGGAATATAGGATAAATCAGAGAGAACAGAGGCTAGAGCAGCGAGTACAGTTAAGAGGATGTTACAAACGCTCAAAGTGCCGATGGCCTCAGCTATTTGGGATTAGGGAGAAGTGGATGATGTGAGAGACACTTTTTATGGCAACAGGAAATGGTGATGAGGACTGATGATTTTATGATATGTGTGTGCACTATTGCAGGAAACAATTTGGTGTTATTGATTTAAGCTGATAGAGAACATCTAAGGCAGGGGTTCTGAACATTTTTTTGTTCCATGGACCCCTTTGCCAGTGAGGTGAAAACCACTGACCCTTTCTCAAAATGTAGCAGCAGATAGTTTAATGACAGTCAACTAGCGTTGGCTCTAACAACTACTGTAATTTTGAAGTATGGATGAGTATAAGTGATTTTTCAGATATGCAACAACTGTAATGTGCTATGAAAATAATACTCCTGTAATTTGTTGCTTACATTCATAAGTGAAGGAAATGTTAAATTTCAGTTAGAGGTCAAAGAAAATAAAGGGAAGGTGATTTTTTCAATTCAAGCTCACATGGACTGCCCGAAATCTTTCCACAGACTAACAAAAGGTCTGTGGATCCCTGGCTAAGAACCCCTGCTCTAAGTAGACATCCTATTGATAGTGGAGGAAGTCGGACTGATGTCAGGGAGGAGGAAGATTTGTTTCATAAGCACAACTGCAATGTTAAGAGTTAATTGTCCAAAGAAAAAGAGCATAGTCAATAAAGTCTTGTATTCAAGGAACAGTAAAGCAAATTCATTATTGCAGAAAGAGCAAGGAAAATGATGACAGAGAAAAGGCCAGTGAATTTAAGAAAGACCCTAACTAGAGTATTAAAGGAGACGCAACTCTGTTGCAGTAAAAGTAAAGAAAGAAAAGGAAGGTCATTAGAGAAGTGAAGAGAGCCAAATAAAGCAGAGTTCTCCAAGATGGAGGAGAACGGGGTGTTTTTTAAGGAAAGGATCCTGCAAGGAGAGGCTGGAAATAATGATGCGGGAGGGTACTTTGGGAAGAAGAGAGATGACTGCAGAGCACAGACTTGACATTTCAAATGGGAGAAAAGAGACCATCGTTTTTTCTCTCAGAGAGAAATGGAAGATAAGAAAATGAGTATAGGCACCTGTGCATGTCAAGGGATGAAAATAACAGGTGAATTAGTGCAACCTGGATACCCTCAAAGTAGGAGTTGAGGTCCTTTGTGCTCCTTCAATAGAGGCTTGAAATGTGGGGCCAGAGATGCAAAAGGGGCTTAGGGTGTCAATTTTAGGAAATACAGGGGAAAGCAAAGAGGCGAATACAACTTTTGCCAAATGCCACATAGGTGGTAAAAGGAGCTGGTGCTGTTTGGCTTTATCCTAGTTTTATGCACATCGAAGTGGATTTAGTTTATCTGTATCCAGCAGCATCATTTGGAGCAGGAATAAGGAAGGGGGCTTGTGAGCATCAATTTGTGAGAGAGGAAATCTGGGAATCTGGGGTGGCTGAGGACTGTGTTAAAATGGCTGACCCAAGGGTCAAGGCCAAGTGTTGTCAGAAGAGGCTCATGCAGTTGGTGAAGTAAGTTGAGCTGACAGTCAAGTGAGTGGTGGCCAGGGAGCAAATGCAGAGGAAGGTTTGGTGAGAATGGGGAGTAGGAAAGGTGAGAAGACTGGGGTCAGAGGGCGGAGCTATGGATAGAGATGTTACAGCACACCCATATCGGTGGGACGAAGATGCAGGGGAGCAGATCTGAGAGCAAGATGAACGTGAAACTGGGAGGTGAGTGGTTTGAAAGGTCACGGAAGAGAATGTGGAAGTAGACATGGATGCTAGTGTCAGGGCTCTACCTCGGGATATCAGCCCTCATGGGGACAAAACTTTGGATGAAGAAGAGTGTAAATCTCTGCCCGCAGATCCGAGGACCAGGGAGCAATGAAGGTTAAAGATAATGAGCCAAGGTTTACTCACCTCCATGATATCCCAGCTGTGTGACCTTGTGGAAGTTACTAAACCCCTCTAAATTGCCCTCACCTCCCTCATCTGCAAAATTCTACTACCAACTTCCTGTCGCTATTGTGGGAACTGAGTAAGGTAAGGTAAAGAAAGTGCCTGGCATAACTGTCAGCTGACGATCATGGTGATGGTAGTGGTGGTGAAAGTTATTTTGATAAGTGCCAGATATTCACCCCACATTGAAGACTCTTGGTGGAGGATCCAAGTCTCTTAAGAGTTCCTAGGGTGTGAGGTTGATGGTTGATTATCTAATTCCTCGGCCATTTATGAAGAAGGGGACCTCAGCACCATTACATGGACGTGGTGGATGGGTGGGAAGGAGCAGTCCCTTGTCCTGAGAAGATCTGGCCAAGTCTAATCACCTTCCTAATATTTTCTGTCCCATTTCCCATTACTATCCTTAACGCGACTAAATCTAACCTGGCTGAATATTTCTATTTTTTCCACAAAATGTAGCTGGTTTGACTTTCTCTGTGAGTTAACTGCAAAACTATTATCTTTAACTGTTCTGGACTTTGTCCATGAGAAATTTTAAATACACTCACTTTTATTTTCTTTTTCAGGCATTCTAGTTTACAAACACTGTAATAATTATCTTTCCTCTTCCTTAATTCCTTCACAGATACTATAATAATTAATGATACAGGAAGTAATCTTGAGTTATTACAAAGTTTTTATTTTCACTTTTATCTATTCTAGAAAAACAAAGAGAAGCATAAAATATTATAGGGCCTTTTATTTCATTAAAATATTTGAAGAAAAACAAATGATTAGGCATTGAAAGCATTAGGATTGAATAATTTTAAAAATTGCTTAATAATTGCAGATAGACAAGGTGTTGTAGCAGTGTACTCATAAATTAGGCTCTTATTTTTGGTATCACATCATAATTTATTAGCTTAAATAAGATCTAACATGTTTTATCAGATTTTATAAAATATTACCTGGAGTAAATTATAAGTTCTAGGCAAAAATACAAATTCTGAACCATTCTCACATAAATATAAACCCAAGCACCTTCTAATAATCATTACTGTCTGGCAGTGATAGATGATGAAGATCATGCTCAAAATACATGAGTATTTTTAGCATCTAAAGTGTAGCAATGATAAATAAAGTTGATTGTAGTTTTCCCCCCTTATTTATAGACATGATTCTGGTTTTTATTTAATGATATAATTTATCATTAGCTATGGGTTGTATATGCATGCGTCAAGGTAGCACAATAGTAATGGGACTTGGCATTAGGTTTGAGGCAAGAGGAAGAAAGAAAGAGTACCAGAGTCTACTAAGTGTTGTAATGCTGGATGGGAAGTAAAGATAAAAACTAAATGGAAAATCTGCTTTGTATCAGGCTGACATCAGATGGGGGAAAACAAGAACACTGGATTCTGTCTTACCTTCCCTTTTTTACTCCCCCAACTTATTAGATAAATTACATAGCTAAATACCTAAGATCAGCTAATGCCCACAGAAATGAATAAAAGTTTAAACATTAGTGGCCTATGCCTTTATGTTCACTTTGATCCACAAATCCCCTCATTTGTTCCCTTAATTAATGGCTTCTTTGGATGGAAGCCATCATGACAGAAACGTTTCTGAGTATAGCTTTCCTGATTTGAAATGTGGCACTTTAAAATATGTGGAAACCTAAATATTGTCTATGAATTTATTACCTCGCTCTGATGGAGCTCACTGTATAGTCTCAAGAGCATTACTGTTAAAGGAGGACTTTAATGTGTCCGGGACTCTTAAAGCCCACAATTAAAACACAAAAGGAAGTTAGAAAGCCCCACTAGAAGAAAGCATTTTTGAAAAAACGGTGAGTTTGAATTTAAAATATTTTTGGATTCAAATAAAAAAAAAGAAAGATTACGGCCCACCATTAAAACAAGAGCATCGTTGATAAATGAAGGTGTAACATTTTAAATCCTTTTGGTTCAAAGACAATGAAAGGTTGATACTCCTCTCTGAATTTGTGTGAAACGTACTAGAACTGAAAGGAAAGTAGTTAAAGAAATGGAAACATGTCTAACTTATTCCTAAATGTTTCTATTCTGTTGGCCCATTTGGCTGGAGCCTCTCCAGATGGAAATGTAGGCATGTACCAATGTGCTCCTGGGTGATTGGAAGTCTTTCGAGTTTATTAAAAAAATTCCTATTACTGCACCACCCACACATCCCTGCTTACCTTTATCACGTCTACTGCCTGTGTTTGGCTAACCCTTAACCACTAACCATTCTCAACTAAAGCGCATGTGCTTAGCACTAAGCAGCTAGCTGAGAAGATTCTTCCCTCCCAATCAACACTACCACAGCATGAAATGAAGACACAGAATGAGAGGCAGGAAGAGAGAGGAGAGGAGAAGGGGAGGGGGCACTATTTCTATAAAAAATAGCCTCCGACGTCTTATGTGTTCTGGAAGGACTATTAATATTTCTTCCTAACTCCTCTTACAGTGCTAGGCTCCCCTTTCTCTCCCACCCTCACACCTCCCCATGCAGGCAAAGCCTTGAATCAGCGGATTCTGAGCTCAGAGCAGTAAAGAGCTATTGAGGGGCAGACTCTGATAGCATTACGGCCAAACATGGAACCATTTTCTGTGGCGAATCGCTGAGTTCTACCTGGTTATCTCTTGCCTTGCACATCACTTCCAAATGACATGCTCTCAGTCTGGGTAAAAATGAGAGTTTTTTAAAGAACTGGGATTTCAATAATATGTGACGAAAGGATGAGATTACTTTCTGAGGTAGGGGAAGGCAGGGAGAAATGAGGGAGGGAGAGGAAGTAGGAAAGAGAGGTAGAGAGGGATAAAGGGATCCCTTAGCACTTGATTACATGTATTTCTCTGGCTCTCGCAACCGGTCTTTAACTCCAGGAAGTCAAAATAATAAGTCATTTTAATCTCCTTCATTTGTCTTCTTTCTCTTGCTTCTCCCATGGGTGGCAACTGAATGCTGTAGATACTCCAAATACTCTTGAGTTATTTATAGGAATTACTGGAGTCTGAAAGCTACACAGTTAAGTAAGGTAGAGGTGAATGCTATTATGCCGTAACCAAAACTCAGAGAGTGAGATAGGCGGTGGAGTCCTTTGGGGAAATATGTCCACTTGAATTAGCCAATTGGGAAATTTGGAAACCAGCATTTTTTTTTTTTTTTTTTTTGGAAGTAAAACTAGTAGCCAGCTCTCCTGTCTGCTTTCAAGAAGAGAAAGGCAGTCCTGCACTTCCCAGCACCCTCCCCTCCCCTGGATGCCTGCCTCCCCATCCCGAGGCTTCCTACTAGAAGTGGGGGCACGTTTGAATGTTTCATACCCCATCAGCACATCAACAGTCATCAGCACTGTTATGACATGAATTGCTCTCCATTGTAATCAGGAAACATAAAGAGATGATGAAGAAAATCAATATTTATTGTGTGCATTGTTTTGAGACTAAAAAAAAATCATATATGATAAAGGAAGTCTTTGACCATAAAATGTCTTCCAGGAGAGACACATTTTCACTTGGAATTTGAAAGTGACATTTGTTATTTCTCTCAGTTAGGGGTAGAGTCTCTTGGGCTGAGATGGGGGACTGCAGAATCTAAACCGACGTACTTTCTAAAATCCTACACAGTTGCAGTGAAGAAAACTGGGACAAGTAGAAATGCATTGCTAGTGCAAGGGTTCACATGTAACAGAGAAAAGGCAAATCTATTATATGTATGTACAAGAAATTATTTCAAAATAAAAACGTGAAAATACAAGATACAAATATCTAGTGAAAGGCATATTGCAACATTTGTTTCTAAGAGCAAAAGTTCATAATGACCTAAATGGGCACTCTATACACTCACTGAAAAATAATTCAAAGTAAATACAGTAAAATGTGCAAGTTTTACGTCATCAAACTAACCTATATTCCCAATCTAAAACCCTCTATTGAAAATAACAAAAGCTAAGGATTCTATGTATATTCTTCCAAAATATTTTAAAGTAATTTAATATACACATTCATACATAATAGTTTTTCTTTGTTTATTTCATGTATGTGGGTTATACTTTGAATGTGGCTATGCAACTTGCTTTTTTCACTTATCAATGTATCTTGGAAAAGTTTTCATGACAGAAAAGAATGAGATACACTTTATTCTCTTTAAGGGCTGCATGATATTGCTTAGTATGGGATTATGTAATTTATTTAACAGTTTCTCTAAACGTGCTCAGTTAATTTATTACGAACTTTTGCACTTAAAAGCAAATATTGCAACATCCCTTTCTGTATATCTTTGTGGTGACATGTATTTTTTCACCTTTCTATTTTGAAATAATTTCAAGCATACAGAAAATTTGCAACAATAGTACAAAGAGCTCTGGCAGATTCATCAAATTGGAACAATTTGTCACATTCTCTCTCTTTTTTCTGTACATAACATACATACATATTTTTATTATGCTACTATATTTTCTACTTCAAAATAATTTGCAATTATCTACCATTTCCTTCCCCAAATTCTTCAGTGTATATTTCTTAAGGACATGTATATTCTTTTACATATCTGCATGCAGTTACCAAATTAAGAAAATTTAACATTGATATAATACTATTATCTAAGCCACACTACAATGATCTAATTTTCAATTTCATCAGTTGAACCAATAATGTCCTTTACAGCAATTTTCTTCTCTTGTTTGGGATCATGTATTATGTTTAGGTGTCATCTTTCTCTATTCTTTTATATTTTTCAGCTTTATTAGGATATAATTGACATACAATAAAATGCACATATTTAAAGTATACAATTTGATAACTTTTGACATATGTGTACATCCAGGAAACCATTACCACAATTAACATATCCATGACTTTCAAAGTTTCTTTGTATAGTTTTGTATCCCTTGTCTACCTTCCTTCCCTGCCCACTACAACAATCTGTTTTCTTTATATATATTTTATTAGAGAAGTTGTGAACTTACAAAACAAATCATACATAATGTGCAGAATTCCCATACAACACCCCTCCACCAACATCTCACATTGTTGTGGAACATTTGTTACAGATTATAAAAGAACATCATTAGAATGTTACCACTAACTGTAGTTTATAGGGTACATTTGGTATATTTTTCCATAACCCCTGTACTAGTCAGCCAAAGGGGCGCTGATGCAAAATACTAAAAATTGGTTGGTTTTTATAAAGGGTATTTATTTGGGGTAGGAGCTTACAGATCCCAGGCCATTAAGCATAAGTTACTTCCCTCATTAAAGTCTATTTCCATGTGTTGGAGCAAGATGGCTGCTGACGTCTGTGAGGGTTCAGGCTTCCTGGGTTCCTCTGGGCTCAGCATCTCTGTTTCCTCCACAAGGTCAACTGTAGACTATGAGGCTCTCCAGGCTTTGCGTCTCTCCACAAGGTCACCTGTAGATGATCAGGTGAATGGCTCTGTCTCTCTCCCTGGTGTTACTGCCGTGTCTAAGGAGCCGTTTCTATTCCTCTGTGTTCTTCTCCTGGCTCAGGTCCTCTCTTCCCAGGGCTTGCTTCTGTGTTCTCTGTGAGCTTACTTCCTGGGGCTCCAGCTTAAGACTTCAGCATCAAATTCCAGTATCAAAACTCCAACATCAGAAACCCCCAACTCTGTCCTTTGCCATGCCTTTTATCTGTGAGTCCCCACCCACCCACTCAATGCCCTAATGACATGGCCCAATCAAAGCCCCAATCATAACTCAATCATGCCCAGGTACAAACCAGATTACAAACATTATCCAATATCTATTTCTGGAATTGATAACCATATCAAACTGGTAACAACCTCCCTATTATTAACACCATGTACTAGTATTGTATGTTTCTTATAGTTCATGAGAGAACACTCTCATATTTGTACTGTTAGCTGCAGTCTACCTTCCACCACATGGCTCACTGTGAGATACAGCCCCATGCCTCGTACAGGCTATCCTAAGTGTACACTCAGTGGCTCTCATTTTCATCATAGAGTTGTGCAGTCATTGCCTCAGTAAGTTTTTGAATATTTGCCTTAGTCCAAAAGAAAAAGAAATCCCATATCCCCGTTATCGACATTTAGTATTGATACAGTACCTTCTTTTACATTGATGGAAGAATGTTAAAATATTGCTGTTAAAGTCCATAAGTTACATTACTTGTATTTTTCTCATGCATATTCTTACCACCTTGTAATAGTGATGTCCATCTGTTCTAGTTCATAGAAGGACGTTCTTGAATTTGTACGATTAACCACAGTCCTCATCCACCTCTGCGTCCACTACGTTATTCCATCCCTAGATTATTCTCTGCTTCTTTCAATTGCCATTTATATCCCTAGACTACTCCTTTCAGCCACGATCCCATTTATAAACCATCTGTGTTAGTTATAAGCACTGTAATGTGTTACCATCAACTCTATCCATTTCCACTCTTTTACAGTCAAGCTAATTAAAAATTCTACATTAAGCATTACTAATCCTTCTCAGGCCTCATCGTATCTCCTAGTAACTTTTACTCTAGGTTTTAACCCCATGTGTTTATTCTTTGTATTTAGTTCATATCAGTGAGAACATATAATATTTGTCCTTTGTCCAGCCCATTTCATTCAGCATAGCGTCTTTTTTTAAAGATTTATTTAATTCCCCTCCCCTCCCCTCCCCCGGTTGTCTGTTTTCTGTGGTTTTTTTTTTTTTTTTTAATTTTTTTATTTTTTATTGACTTAGTAATAATATTACATTAAAAATATATATGTGAGGTCCCATTCAACCCCACCCCCCCACCCCCCCTCTCCCCCCCCCCCCCCCCCAACAACACTCGTTCCCATCATCATGACACATCCATTGGATTTGGTAAGTACATCTTTGGGCACCTCTGCACCTCATATACATTGGTTCACATCATGGCCCATACTCTCCTCTATTCCATCAAGTGGGCCCTGTGAGGATTTACAATGTCCGGTGATTACCTCTGAAGCACCATCCAGGGCAGCTCCATGTCCCGAAGACGCCTCCACCTCTCATCTCTTCCTGCCTTTCCCCATACCCTTTGTCCATTATGTCCACTTTTCCCAATCCAATGCCACCTCTTCTATGTGGACATTGGATTGGTTGTGTCCATTGCACCTCTATGTCAAGAGGAGGCTCAGATTCCACCTGGATGCTGGATGCAATCCTCCCATTTTCAGTTGTAATCACTCTAGGCTCCATGGTGTGGTGGTTGTCCTTCTTCAACTCCATCTTAGCTGAGTGTGGTAAGTCCAATAAATCAGATTGTAGGTGCTGGAGTCTGTTGAGGCTCAGGATCTGGCTATCACATTGTCAGTCCAGAGATTCAAATCCCCTAAATATATCTTAAACCCCAACATTAACTGCACCTCCAGCACATTAGCATGAAAGTTTTATGAAGGGAGATCCCATCTGAGTCCAGATTCATCACACATAAACACCATTTCCAAAAAGGGGCCATCTGCCCTGGTAGTTAACCCCATCGGCCATGACCATAACTCCCATGGGTCTCTTTAGCCCTCAAAGGAACCAATATCTGGGGGTTGTATCTGCTTTATCTGTCTCTCTGACTCTGCTCAGTTGTGCATGAGGGCAAACCTTCTGCCAGCCTCCAGACTCTTTTTTAGAAACTCGTAGCCGTATAAACTCATTTCTCCTTTCCATTTCCCCCTTACTTTAGGTCAAACAGCATTTTAAAGTCATGGTATTTTATGTAGACATGGATATTCTGCTGATCCGCATTGAACCTTCCGTATAAGGTCATTTTCCAGTTGCATCATCAGTTGGTAGTTGATAGTGGTCCCTCGTTGCCAGGGAGGCTCATCCCCGGGTGTCATGTCCCACGCTGGGGGGAAGGCATTGCATTTACATGCTGAGTTTGGCTTTGAGACTGGCCACATTTGAGTAACATGAAGGCTGACAGAAGGAAATTCCCAGGCACAAAGTTGCTCTAGGCCTTGTTCTTATTTTGGGTTTATCAGCTCACAAGCATAGTCATTAGCATCTGGGGCTCACTGTTGAACCCTCACTCCCTCCCGGTCTTTTTGCTGCGTCTTGTTTCTTTGTCCGCTTCTGTTGTCGTCAGCGGCACGGGAAGTGTGGGCGGCGCCATTCCTCGGCAGGCTGCTCCCTCCTTCGCGCTGGGCGGCTCTCCTTATGGGTGCACTCCTTGCGCGTGGGGCTCCCCTACGCGGGGGACACCCCTGTGTGGCACGGCACTCCTTGCGCGCATCAGCACTGCGCGTGGGCCAGCTCCACATGGGTGTCTTTAAGGTTCATCCATGTTATCATATGTGTCCCAAATTCATTTCTTCTGTATGTATATACCATATTTTGTATTCCACTGTATACACTGTATGTATATACCACATTTTGTTTATCCAGTCAAATGTTGATGTACACTTGGGTTGTTTCCATCCTTTGGCAATTGTGAATAATGCTGCTATGCACATCAACGTGTAAATGTTTGTTTTAGTCACTGTTTTCATTGTCCTGGATATATTCCTAGTAGAGGACTTGCTGGATCATATGGCAGTTCTATATTTAACTTCCTGAGGAATTGCCAAAATGTCCTCCCCAGAGGCTGCACCATTCAACATTCCTAACAGTGAAGGAGTGTTCCTATTTCTCCACATCCTCTTAGCACTTACTGTTTTCTGCTTTTTAAAAAGGATGTCCATTCTGTGAGTTGTGAGATGATATCTCATTTGTAGTTTTGATTGCATTTCCCTAATAGCTAGTGATAGTGAATATTTTTTTCATGTTATTTTTCACCATGTGTATTTCCTCTTTGGAGAAAAGTCTATTTAAGTCTTTTGCCCATTTTTAAATTGGATTGCTTGCTCTTTTATTGTTGAATTGTATGATCTCTTTATATAGCACAATGACTTGTTGTCTATTACTATAGATTAGTTTGAATTTTCTAGAATGTCACATAAATAAAACAACACAAGATATACTGTTTTTTTGTTCTGGCTTTCTCACTCAAAATAATTATTTTGAGATCATCCTTATTTTTGCAATTATCAGTTGTTCATTTCCTTTTAATGAGTAGTATTCCAGTGTCTGGATACACCACAATTTACCCTTATGCAGTTAAAATTATTCCACTATATTTTCTTTTTGTACTTTTCTAATTAAAAAAAAATTAGTTAATTCACTACTGGTGTGCTTTTATATATGGTACAAGGCCTCATTATTTTTCTAAAGGCACTATTGTTTGAAATTTCCAGCCATGGATAAATTACATGTCCTAGAACTCTTAAAAAACTTAAGTATGAGATCTTAGAACCACCCTTGATTTTACGAAATCATCAAAAACGGCAGATGAGTAGAAGATAGGGAAATAGGCTTTAAAAACAATGACATTAAAGTAACCTATACCCAAGGAAGTGTAAACAGGCGGACAAGAACCTTGCCCCCTTCCGCCACCTCGACGACCCCTCCAGGCGCGTCACCGACCCCGTGCACCTGCTTCTGTGCGCACTGCCGGACGCGTTTGACTCGGGCGCCACGCCTCGGCCTCCGCCCTCGAGCACAGCGTGGGTGCCTTTGTGGCTGCTGTGGCGCACAGCTTCCCCGAGCCCAGGGGAGACGAGCCCCTGGAGGGGCCGGGGAGGCCTGTCCTGCTCTCCGAGGAGCTGAGGGCGGCCCTGGCCTCGGGACATCACACCCGGCCTCGCCACACGCGTGGGGCCGGGCCTCAGATGCTGGACGACCCTCCGCCTGCTGGGCCCCGACGGCCTGCCCAAGCCTGCCGGGGGCCCGCGGGGCTGGGGCGGTGCCAGGCCTGGGGCTGGGGCTTGGGGCACCCGGGCCAGGGACCTGGCCGCACCGTCCCCGCCTGCCCCGCGTGCTGCGCCAGCTGGGCCTGGCCTGGGGCTGGAGACAGGGCGAGCGGGAGCTGCCCGCCACGCCCGGGCCACCGGTCGTCGGGGCTGTGGACCACGGGCTAGTCTGTGACTGCGGGCTGAGCTTCCACTGGACCAGGGCGGGAGGGGAAAGGCCAGCGAGGAGACCCCTGGCCTGAGGCGGCTCTTCCTCCTGTCCTCTGGGGGCAGGGGGTGCCCAGGGGCGGCCGCTGGTGAACTGCGTGGACACCGAGGTGGCCCCAGCAGTGGGCGTCGCAGGCCCGGGGGCCAGCTGGAAATAAATGGGTGTTGGTGGAAAAAAAAAGCATGCTGGATCAATTGAGATACACTTGACCTAACTTGGCTTAAATACAAGGAAGGTTCTTTTTCTCATATAACAAGAAGTCCAGAGATGGGCAGTTGCTGGCACAGATTCAGCAGCTCAATCCCGTTATCACCGCCCCGGCGCTGTGCATGCTTTTCCATCCTTGCATCCGCATGCCTGGTGCTCCGTGGTCGCAGGGTGACCATTGCAGCGTCGGGCATCCCATCTGTGTTAAATGCAGGGAGAATGGAAACGTGGACAGTGTCGGTGTCTCTTTTCTCAAAATATCAAAAGTGTTACAGAAGTAGACTTCCCTTTATGCCTCCTGGGCCAGCTCGACTTGGGCTCTCGTCTATTCCTAGATATAACAGAGACGGGGAAAATGATACTGGGCTTTATATCGTTACAGTGGAAGGCAGCAAGCAAGAAAGTATGGAAGAGTTTGGAAACGGCTGCTGGATTAGCCAACACATTGAGTTTGCCACATACGACAAATGTGACGAAACAAGTCTCTTCAGTGGGGGAAAGAAATATTTAAGGAAGAAATTCTCCATGTGTGTTCTAATATTTAAGAATTGTTATGTGGAAAAGTGACTATATTGCAAACTAAGCTCATTGGGTGGAATTTTACAAGGAGGCTAATTTCAGCGGAATGGAAGGCAGAAGGGCAGCCGTGTTGCCTTGTGAGGAAGTGCCTGCTAAGGAGTTTGGCCTCCAGAAGATGCCTGTCCTTTGGCCTGCCTCCTGGGAGGTAACTCTTGTCTCTTGGATTTAGTGATCGGAGTGTCTTTGCTATTTGTAGTTACTCATGGTGGGTCCCAGGACCACACTGGATAGTTGATGCTTCTAAGGTGATTATGGGGGGGCCAGCCTGCCTGCTGTCCTAGGGTGGGGGTCGCCTGGGCAGAGGGATGACCGAGTCGTAGAGGGTTGGCGCTTTGAGTCCCATCAGCCCACCCTCAGGGGAAGGGAAGGAGGGTGGACGCGGAGTCTACCACCTGGACCAGCCATCAATCACGGTTACTTGATTGGCTTTATTTTATTTAATTGAAACTCTGGACACCGAAGATGGGGTGAGTTTCTCTGATCAGTTTTCCACACTGACGTGCTGAAGGAACGCCTTCAGACTCCACAGGAAGACAACACAGACACTTCACCCTGGGGACCCTCTCAGGCCTTTCCTTCTGTGTCTCTTCTTTGTAAGGGCCGTGCTGTCTTGAGCTCTATGAGTCATTCTAGGGAATTATCAGGCCTGAAGGGATTGTGGCAACTCCCACATTTGTGTACAGGTGGTCATCAGTGAGGGTCACCTTGGGAAGTCCCGAACCTGAAACTGCGGCCTGAGAGGAGGACGGGGCTGTCAGCCTGTGAAGTGTGGCCAGCTCCCGTTAATCAGCGTCAGGACTGCACTGCAGGGTGTAACTTTCTGCATTTATTTATCTGTTCTATGTGTCTTTCAATATTACTCATTCAACCCCGTGAGACTGGCACTGTTATACCCTTTTCATGGATGAGAACATTGAGGTTGGATTATTAATACCTTGCCCAAGATTGCACTGCTGTGAAGTCTTAAGCTGGAACTTGAACCCAGGCTATTTGGCTCCAGAGCCCAGGTTCTGAATGCTTCACCTTAGCATCTTGGGGAGAGACTGGATTAGATCACTTTTCAGATTCCTTCATACTCTTAAAAAATTTAGGCCCCTTTTCTTGTAAGCATTAGATATATGTCTGACTAAGCCACACCTATTATTTATCATCATTTAACAAATTACTTTCCTTATTTAGCTGTCGAGATAAACCTTTAGCTTCGACTCTTCTTTTCAGATGTTGAAGCTAGAACCTATCCCTGCATTATTATTTCAGGGCCTCAGAGCTGGCTAATGCCAGCACTCCCTCAACCACCTTGTCATAATTTGACAGTAAAAAGTGCTCATTTACTTCCCTTACTAACTCTTGAAAACTTCCTTTTTAAACAATCCATGGTGTTCTGTGAAGGGAGCAGAAGAAAGCCATTGTGGAGCTAAGATATTTAGTAGTTTCTTTACGAGAGGGACACACAGGCAGACCCAGCATGACGATCTGGCATCCACCATACCTGCTTTGGCTCGGTGGTAAGCGAGCTGAGCCAGTCACCATGCTGCTCCTTCCAGCAAACCCTCTACAATCGTCCCGGGTATCTGCATCAAAGAGACCACCTGCAAATCACTTCACTTATAAAATGTCTCCTAAAGAGATACAATCGGGGATTACAGACTCTGGATTGATTTGCTGCCTCTACTTTGTGTTAACAAAAGTTAGCAAATCCTGTATTTCCTAGTCTGCTGAAAGGAGGTGCTGCAGAGAGTTGCCTCTCCTCAGCCCGCAGGAGAACACAGAGAACACGGAGAACATGGAGAACTTGGAGAACACGGAGAACATCGAGAACTTGGAGAACATGGAGAACAGGAGAACATGGAGAAAATGGAGAACACGGAGAAAACGGAGAACATGGAGAGCATGGAGAACTTGGAGAACATGGAGAATATGGAGAACATGGAGAAAATGGAGAAAATGGAGAACACAGAGAACACAGAGAACATGGAGAACACGGAGAACATGGAGAACTTGGAGAACATGGAGAACACGGAGAACTTGGAGAACATGGAGAACATGGAGAACGTGGCAGCATGAAGGCTGGAGGCGGCGTGTGTGGTGGGCATGTTGGAGGGAAGGATCTGGGGAGCAGCCAAGAAGTGTGCAAAGTAGACAGAGGCAGCAGGCCAGGGCCTGAGCGGGGCAGGCAGCTTGGCATCTGGAAGGATGCCCTGGAGCTTCTCTAGTTTGAGGGGATGGAGAAGCCTGAACCAGGGAGTGGGGCAAGGCCGGAATCAGGACATGAGGCTGGATGGCCGGTCAGGCCCAGCAGAGCGTCTCCGTCTCAAGGCTGGAACGGGCGTCTGAAGGCAGGGAGGCTCTCACGGCCAGCGAACTGCCTCCAGCTTTGGATTTATGGGCAGAAGCACTTTGTGTGGGACTCAGAGCACACAAAGATGGGCTTCCTACGTGTAGTCCCTCCTCTCACAGTTTGCCAGACCCCCTTTGGATTCATTGTCGTTTCCTCTCAGCTCTCCTTGCGCTCCTCTAAGTTTACTGCCCATTGTGATTGGTACGCTTCCTTGTTCCAAATTCTGCTTTTTCAAATGTCATCCTACTATTTCGGAGGCAGGTGCTTGGCAGGGGCGTGGAGTCATGATAAGGCTGATAGCCTCCCATTTGTATTTCCTGCCTTGGCTTTCCTTCTCTGTAGATGAAATGAGTAACAGGATTGTTGTAAGGATTCAATGAGGGACTAGATATGAAAACAATGTGTAAATGACAAAGCACTGCACAGCCATGAACTATGCTGCTTCCATTGAAACAAAACTATGCCTTAAGTTGAGCTGCCCTTGTGACCGCAGCAGCCCAGGCTTCAGGGAACCATCTTTTTGAGAGTTTGGGTGTGAAAATGGAGAGATCGCTCCTTGTGAACAGTCTCGGGGGGCAGGTGAGTGAGAAGGATTTGGTACAAAGGTAGGAAAAACATCATTTCACTAGTCAAGCCCACCAAGGGCAAATGGCCCTGATCTGCCTTCACCAGACCCTCCTCTATGATTCTCTGTGTATTTGGATGTTTCTTAAAGTGGAGCGCTCCCTTTTTTGGGAAATTGGGCTTACTTATGCCTACAGGTATTATTCACCTACCATTTTTCTTCATATTCGCATGCTCTTAAAATTTTGCACAATTTTTCTCCATTGGAATGTCTTTAAAAATCGGAATTATTAGAGACTTTGCTGTTTTCTCTCTCTTGGATCTTTTACAAAAGTGTTAAATTAAACCACTAGGCCTGGAACCAATTCCTGACACACTGTGTTTTTATACTTTTTCTGCCTACACCAGCTCTCTAGTCATGAATAAAATACCTCTCTACAGTCCCTCAATCTTAATTCAATTAAAAAAATTCATTCCTGGTTAATCCTTCCTTTTTAATGTATCTACCTATTACCAATGTGCATATTTTGCACTAAAAATGACATTATATTAATGTGTTTGCCCTTTCATCGTCTCTTTCCTTCTATTAGGTTTTCCTTTTTTTATTTTTTAAGTGTCCAATGAGTCTTTATTTAATTACAGTTCCCCTGCCTTGTCAGACAAAGAAGGAGGTTCCAATTTCTAGGGCAAAGGCCATTTTTGTACATACTATAGCTAAAAGTTGCTTGATTCCTTCTTTGAATGTTTCACCCCCCAAAATCTCCAAATTATCTACATTTGTTTCAGTATTTTAGCTTAGTATTCTGATTAATTATCAATATTTACAACAGTCTTAATTCTTATGGGTTTCAAGTGACATTTTATTAATAGAAAAGATTTCCCTGAAAATTGAGGTGATATCTTTATGCAGCCTTTTGCTACCTCTTCTTCCTTTTGTTCAACTTTGGTGCCATTATTTTAAAGTTATTCTCAAGCTGCCTTCCTTTCTTTGCTAGATTTGAAGAGTCTCTTCCCAATCCTTATGGAATTCAGATTTTCACATGCTTTTTAAAAATCTCATTTTGAAGATATTTGCTTGCCGTATTTTGTGGTTTTCCATGTTTTCTTTCCTTGGTTATTTTTCTACTTTATGAAAACATCTCTCTTTCCCTGCCCCAGTTACAATTCTGACTTGGTCAGCTAGCCACTGGGAATCATTCTAACCCCTTGGAAGTTTTCCTGGATTGTCAGTAAATTGCTTTGAAATTTTCTCTGGGTTTCTCTCTTGTTGATTATTGGGTTTTAAAATTCTAGCTTACATTTTTGCCATAGGACACTTTCTAATATTAACTAGACATAGTGGATTTTAATTTGCCCACAAGGCTGTGGAATTAAATTGTGCCTTGCTCACTGTTAATGACTCTGCCTCACCTTGTGGACCAGTTCCTGTTCAAGCTCTGAGCCGTCTGGTATGTTTCCCTGCCTCACAGCCTCCTTCTCTACCTTCTCTGGGAAGCAGTAATTTCTCTTATCTACAGATCTCACTTCCATCCCTTGTCCCAGTGAGGCATTTTGCCAATCTATGATTGAGTAATTAAAGCCTCCCTTTATTGCTACCTGTCCTAATTTCACAGCTTCCACAATCTCAATTAACATTTCTATCTCAGTTTGCTGGTCAGGTGGGCTGTAACATATCCCCATTATGACTTTTTAATTATGTGAGAATGGAATTTCTACCCACAGAGATTCTACAGAAGTTCTTTTTTCTGATAAGATTTTTATCCTATTGCTTTGTGGAAGTATCTCCACACAGCACTATTTCAAAAACATATTTATTTATATCCTCTTTGCAAGATGTATTTCAAGCGGCTTACAAAAATATATACAAAGATAAAAACAAAACAAAATGCCTAGCCAGTGAGAAAATAGGGGTAAGGTAAAAATAGGGGTGGAAAATGAGATGTAGAGAGAATGAGCTCATAGCATAAATGTTAGGTACTTGCTAGAGTACATGATAAGCCTGCCTCAGGGTTTTCTCAGGGCCAGTACAAAGAGGGCAGTCGGATCAGTTGCATGGTTCAGAGTGTTTATGAGGTAGGATTAAACTAATTACTTAGGCAAGACACAAACATTTCTTCCTCAGAGGTTCCTAATTTCTACTCTGGGTCTTGACAACATCCTTAATAATATTCTTACAGTAAATGTAACATGTTGCCAGGTAGCTGCTATTATGGTCCCCAATGTAAGAATACTGCAAAATGGCAACGCAGAGTTTGGAAAAAGTAGTTCTCTGCCTGACTCAAGGGATCGTCTCCTACGACTTGGGTATGATGTGTTCAAAAGCATCCACAGGAGAGGACTGTGGGAAGATGGCAGAGCAGGGAGCTCCAGGACTCATTCCTTCCACCAGAACAGCTGTTAAACAGGCAGGTACTGTCTGAAACAACTACTTTGAAATTCTAGAACCTAGAAGAACACTGTACAGCATTCAGGGAAGAGAGGGAAGAAGAGGCTGATAAACTATGATAAAGAACAGTAAATTGTCCTCTTCGCATGTGGCTATTGGTCCCTGCCCCCACTCTCACTGTAGGCTGCCATGGGGTCCAGCCCCTGGCTAAATTGCTGGTGACAAAAAGGGACATAAAAATCCTCTTCCCCAAGACTAAGGGTGGGTACCACCAGTCACTGATTATGGCTTTTGATTAGCAATTTTGGATGGCTGGGGGCCCAGTTCTGAGGTGGCCCTTGTTTTAATCTGCTCTGGACAAAGGCAGCAGTGGTCATTGTTTCTATCTACTCCAGACAAAGGCTGCGCTGGAGGATGCTATGACTCCTCAGGGCTGCAGGGGACAGTTAGTTGAAAGGCTGTATTTGCTGGGCAGGCCAGGAAAGCTCAGAGGCTCAGCTTTGGGGAGCTGTGAAAGAAACTCTTGGTGCCTGTCCTGATCCCCTCCTGAGAACACTTTGAAACTGGTCTGCACCCCATTTGGGGGTTTCTGGCTCTGCTTTAGCTGGGAAAGGCTGACTTGGGAAAGCCCTCTCTCGCATGCTCCTCCTCCCAGAATTTGCCCTTCAGGTAAAAGCAGCTTGAGACAATACAAGGCATGTAAGAAACTGTAGAGGCGGACAATCTGGGGCAAAGGCCTGCTGGCTTCAAGTACCTGGGAGAGGGAGTTTTGCTCCCTGGGAAGACTCTAAAACTGCTAGCAAGCAAAACCTTAGGACAAGATACTGAACATAAAAATAAATATCAACATTAATAAGAGTTTGGAAGAAGTCGATTCCAACCGTCATGGATGACTTTGAGGGATTCAAGACTTCAGTGGAGGAAGTAACTGCAGATGTGGTGGCAACAGCAGGAGAACTAGAATTAAAGAGGAGCCTGAAGATGGGACTGAATTGCTGCAATCTCATGATAAAATTTGAATGGATGAAGAATTGCTACATATGGATGAGTAAAGAAAGGTGTTTCTTGAGATGGAATCTCCTGCTGAAGATGCTGTGAACATTGTTGACATGACAACAAAGAATATTACATAAACTTAGCTGATAAAACAGTGGCAGAGTTCGAGAGGATTGACTAATTTTGAAAGAAGTTCTAGTGTGGGTAAAATGCTATCAAACAGCATCATATACTACAGAAAAATCTTTTGTGAAAGAAGAGTCCATTGATGCAGCAAAATTCATTGTTGTTTTATTTTAAGAAATTACCACAACCACCCTTAACTTCTACAACCACTACCCTGCTCAGTCAGCAGCCATTAACATTGAAGCAAGAATCTTCACTGGCAAAAGATTACAACTTACTGAAGGTTTAGATTTTTTAGCAATAAAGTATTTTAAATTAAGTTATTTACATTATTTTTTAGACATAATGCTATTGCACATTTAGACTATGCAGGGATTCTTAAGCAGGGGTCCGTGGACCCTGTAGGGATCCATGAAAGATTTCAGGAGGTCCATGAGCTTGAATTGAAAAAAAAATCAACTTATTATCTTTATTTTCTCTGACCTCTGATGTTGAATGTCATAAAACTATCTACCACTCCATTCTGAGAAGGGGTCTGTGGTTTTTACCTGACTGGCAAAAGGGCCTGTGGAACAAAAAAGGTTAAGAACTTCTGGATTTCAGTACAGTATAAACATAATTTTTACACACACTGGGAATCAAAAAAATTTGTGAGACTTGCTTTATGGTGATATTCACTTTATTGAGTGGTCTGGAACCAAACCCACAATATGTGTGAGGTATGCCTGTATTTATCCTATTGTATCTGGCTTATTTCACTCAATGCAATGTCTTCAGAGTTCAGCTATGTTGTAGCATGTATAATAACTTCATTCCTTTTTACAGATGAATATAATATTCCATTGTATTTCTATGTGGAATGCTTGTTCATTCAGTTGATGGACCCTTCCTTGGGTTACTTTCACCTTTTGGCAATTGTGAGTAATGCTTCTTTGGACATTGGTGTGCAAATATCAGTTCAAGTCCCTACTTTCAATTTCTTTGGGTATATACTTAGAAGTTGGATTGCCAGGTCATATGGTAATTCTATACTTAATTTGCTGAGGAACCACCAAATTGTTTTCCACAGTGGCAGCACCATTTTACATGGATATTTAAATATATATTTAGGAGGTACTGGGGATTGAACCCAGACCTGGAACATGGGAAGTAGATGCCCAAACAACGAAGCTACATCTGCTCCCCAATGAGAGTTGGTTTTACTTTTTGTTTGTTTTTAGGAGATACCAGGGACCAAACCTGGGAAACAGGTGCTCAACCACTTGAGTTACATCTGCTCTTCGACATATGTTTTTAATTCCCCTGGATATGTACCTAGGAGTGGCATTACTGAGGCATATGGTGTCTTGGTTTGCCAGGGATGCCATAACGAAGTACCAGTGACTGCTTGGCTTAAACAACAGGAATTTATTTTCTCATAGTTTTGGGGGCTGGAAGTCCAAAATTAAGGTGTCAGTAGGATCATGCTTTCTCTGAAGTCTGTAGTGTTTTGACGATGGCTTGCCAGCAATCCATAACTCAGATTGCCCCCATCACACATGGTGGTCCCTCTCCCTGCTTTGTCTCCTACTCCTCTATTCTTGTCTCCAAATTTTCTGTTCATTAGGACTCCAGTCATATGGGATTAAGGTCCAAACTGATTCAGTTTGGCTTCACCTTGACTAAAAATACCTTCAAAGATGCTCTTTGCAAATGGGTTCCCATCTATAAGACCTAGAATTAGGGCTTGAAAATGTCTTCACGGAGGACACGTTTCAGTCATAACATTTGGTAACTCTGTGTTCACTTTTTGAAGAACTACCAAACTCTTTTCCAAAGCAGATGCAACATTTTATACTCTTGCCAAGAATGCATGAGTTTCCAGTATCTCCATATTCTCAGTAACACTTGTAATTATTCCTCTTTTTACTTATAGCCATCCAAGTGGTTATGAGTGCTATCACATTGTGGTTTTGATTTGCATTTCCTTAATGACTATTAGTATTGAGCATTTTTTTTCAGGTGCTTATTGACCATGTGTACATGTTATATGGAGAAATTCGATTCAAATCCTTTGAAGAGTTTTCACCTGGCTTATTTGTCTTTTTATGGTTTAGTTGTGAGAATTCTCTTTATATTCTGGATACAAGCACCTTATCTGATGTATGATTTGCAAATATTTTCTTCTATTCTATGTGCCTGGTTTTCACTTTCTTGATGGGGCCCTTTGAAGCATAAAAAAGTTTAATTTTGATGAAATCAAATTTATCTATTTTTCCTTTGTTTCCTTCTGCTTTTGGTGTCATATGTAAGAAACTGTTGTCTAATCATGATAATGAAGGTTTGTTTACTCCCATGTTTTCTTCTAGGATTTCTATAGTTTGGGTTCTTATATTTGTCTCTGCTCTAATTTGAATTAATTTTTGTATATAATGTGAGGTGAGAGTTCCATCACCAGGAGGTCCCAGGAACCAACCCAGGACCTTCCATATGATAGATGGGAGTCCAGTTGCTTGAGTCACATCTGCTTCCCTTAATTTCATTTTTGAGTGTTCATTTTTAGTGTACAGAAATGCAATTAATTTTTGTGTATTGCTCTTTTTAAAAATTTATTTTAATTAATTAATTAATTAATTAATACCTTGCCTTTCACCACCACCCTGGGAACCGATCCTGGGACTTTCAGGAGTGGGAGAGAGGTGCTAAGTCTTCTGCGCCACCTCAGCTCTCTGGTCTGCTGCATCTCTTATTGTCTCTCCTCTGTGTCTCTTTTTGTTGCATCATCTTGCTGCTCCAGCTCTCTGCATGGGCCAGCTCACCACGTGGGCCAGCATTCCTGCACAGACCAGCACACTGCATGGGCCAGTTCTCTGCTCAGGCCAGCTTGCTGTGTGGGCTAACTTGTCTTTCACCAGGAGGACCCGGGAAATGAACCCTGGACCTCCTATGTGGTAGATGGGAGCCCATTCACTTGAGCCACATCTGTTTCCCTACGTATTGATCTTGTATTCTGTAAATTTGTTGAACTCCTTTATTAATTATAAGCTTTTACTGGATTGATTAGGATGCAATTTACAAATATAGATAGTCTTATTTTTTCCTTTCTAATTTGGATTCTTTTTCTTTCTTTTTCTCACCCAATTGCCCTGGCCAGCCCCTCCACTACAATATTGAATAGAAATGTCTTGCTTCTGATCTTATGGGTAAAGCATTGATTCTTTCATCATTAAGTAGGACATTAATAGATACTCCTTTTTCAAGTTGAGGGAGTTTCCTTCTATTCCAATTTTGTTGAGTATTTTTATAATGAAAGCTTTTAAATACTTTTTCTGCCTCTTTTGACATGATTATGTGTTTTTTCTCTTTTATTAATATGGCATATCGTGTTGATTGATTTTTGTATATTAAACCAACTTGAATTCCTGAGATATATCTTCTTGGCTTGCAATTATTTTGTTAAGGATTTTTACAACTATATTTGTAAGGTATATTGTCCTTAAGGTATATTTTCCAATATACCTTACCTGGTACATCTACTTCCCATGTACCAGGTCCTGGATTCAATCTCCAGTACTTCCTAAATATATATTTATATACCTTACGACATTGGTGATATCTTTTTATTTTGATATCAGGATAATACAGGCCTCACACAATGAGTTAGGAAGTGTTCCCTCCTGCTCTATTTCTTGGTAGAGTTTGTGAAGAATTGATGTTACTTTTTCTTTAAACCACGGTAGAATTCACCTGTGAAGCTGTCTTGGTCTGGGCTCTTCTTTGTGGGAAGTTTTTTGATTACTAATTCAGTGTCTTTACTTGTTAAAGATCTATTCAGATCTTCTGTTTCTCCTTGAGTCAGTTTTGTGCATTTCTCAGAATTTGTCCATTTCATATAGGTAGGTTATATAATTTGCCAGCATAAATTTTTTCATAGTATTCCCTTATAATCATTTTTATTTCCATAAGGTCAGTATTAATATCACTTTTTCCTTTCCTGTTATTTGAGTCTTCTCCCTTTTTTTTCTTAGTCCGTTGAGCTAAGGATTTGTCAATTTTGTTAATATTTTCAACAAATTGGTTTTTATTTTGTTGATTTTTTCTATTTTTCTTTTCTCTATTTCATGTACTTCTACTCTAGTCTTTATTGTTTCCTTCTTTCTGCTTGCTTTGGGTTTAGCTTGCTCTTATTTTTCTAGTGTTTTATGGTGGAGGGTTAGGTAATTGATTTAAAATACTTTGCCATTTCAATACAGATGTTTACAGCTATAAATTTCCTTCTAAGCACTGTTTTAGCTGCATTCCATAAGTTCTTGTATGATTACTGTTTTCTTTTCATTCATCTCAAAAGCATTTTCTAATTTGCCTTGTGGTTTCTTTTTTGATCTATTGTTTATTTATGTGTTTAATTTCCACATACCTGTGAGAATTTTCCAAATTTCCTTGAGTTATTGATACCTAACGTCATTCCACAGTGTCAGAGACCTACTTTGTATGTTTTAAATCCTTTTGAATTTATTGAGGCTTTACTGAGATTTGTTTTATGCCTAACATATAATCTATCCTGGAGAATCTTCCATGTATACTTGAGAAGAATGTATATTCTGCCAGTGTTTGGCAGAGTGTTGTATATATGGCTATTAGGTCCTCTATTTTCTTGTTGATTTTCTGCCTAGTTCTATCCAGTATTGAAAGTGGAATATTGATGTTCCAACTATTGTTGTTGAATTATCTGTTTTTCCCTTTAATTCTATTAGGCTTTATCCCATAGATATTATGGTTCTGTTGTTAGGTGCATATCTGTTCCTAACTGTTATATTTTCCTGATGGAGTGACCATTTTATCATTGTAAAATGTCCTTTTTTGACTCTAGCAATAATTTTTGTCTTAATGTCTATTTTGTCTTATATTAGTATAGCTGCTCCAACTCTGTTTTGGGTACTCTTGACATAGTGTATTCTTTTCATCATTTTACTTTCAATTTATTTGTCTTTGAATCTAAAGTGTGACTCTTGTAAACAGCATGTGTTTCTTTATCCATTCTGCCTACCTCTGCCTTTTGATTGGTGTACTTAGTACATTTATACCTAATGTAATTAAAGATAAATTAGTTTTGCACCTGCCATTTTGCTGTTTGTTTTCTGCTTGTCTTATTTTACCCATATTCTTCCAAAAATGGATTCTTTTTAATTCCTATGTTGTTTCTTTCACTATATGTTTTTATCTTCTTAATGATTGCCCTAAGGATTATAATTAATACCTTAATACCAACTTAATTTCAATAGTCTACAAAAACTTTACTCCAATAAAGTTCTGTTTCATTACTCCTTCTTGGTACTATTTTTGTCATACATATTACATCTTTATACATTATAAGCCCATTGAATAGTTTTATAGTTATTACTTTAAGCAGTTATTTTAAAAATCAGATAAGATGAGAAAAGAGTTACAAACAAAAGCATACTTATACTGTCTTTTATAGTTATCTTTGTATTTACCTTACTGGTGCTCTGTATTTCTTTGTTTGATCATTGCACCCTGAAGGCCTCCCTTTAGTGTTTCTTGTAGGGCATTTCTGCTAGTGATGAGTTTTCTCCATTTTTGTTAAAGTGAGAATGTCTTAATATCTCCTTCATTTTGGAAGAATAGTATGGCTGGATGTAGAATTCTTGGCTGACAATCTTTTATTTCTGGGACTTTGAATATGTCATCCTACTGCTTTCTGACTTCCATGGTTTCTCATAAGAAGTCAGCCATTGATCTTATGGAAGATTGCTTGTAAGTGATGAGTCACTTTTCTCTTTCTGCTTTTAAGATTCTTTATATCGTGAAAATCTCACTACTAACATCGTACTCAATATGAAAGACTGAAAGTTTTCTCTTTATGATCAGGAAAAAGATAAGTTTGACTACTGTCACCACTGTTACTCAACATTGTATTGGCAGCTCCAGCCAGAGCAATTAGGCAAGAAAAAGAAATAAAAACCATCTATATTAGAAAATAAGACATAAAATTTTACCTATTTGTAGAAGACATGATCCCATATATAGAAAACCCTGAAAAAGTTGCAGCAAAGCTACTAGAACTAATGAACAAATTCAGTAAACTGGTGGGGTATGAGATCAACATACAAAAATTAGTAGAGTATTATACACTAGTAATGAACAATCTGAAGAGGAAATCAAGAAAAAATTTCCTTTCACAATAGCAGCTAAAAGAATCAATTATCCAGGAATAACTCTAACCAAGGATATAAAGGACAGAAAATTACAGTACATTGCTAAAAGAAATCAAAGAACACCTAAATAAATAGAAGGACATTCCATGTTCATGGATTGGAAGACTAAATATTGTTAAAATGTCAATTCTATCCAAAATGATTTACAGATTCAATGAAATTGCAATCAAAATCCTAATAGCCTTCTTTTCTGAAATGGAAAAGCCAATAATCAAGTTTATATGGAAGGTTCAGGTTAAAAAAAAAGTAGCCAAAGCAAAGAAAAAGAACAATGTTGGAGGACGCACACTTCCTGATCTTAAAACTTGTTACAAAACCACAGTAAATGGAAGAGCATGATACTGGCAAGGATTGACATCTAGACAAGGAATATAACTGAGAGTTCATTAATCAACCCTCATATCTATTGCCAACTGATTTTTTCTTTCAACTTTCATTTACATTTTATTTTGTTTTCTTTTGTTCAGACCTTTATTTTAGTAACATATATACAAACTGAAATATCCCCCCTTTAACCACATTCAGATATATGGTGTTCATTATATTCACAGTGTTGTGAGGCCATCACCATAATCCATTTCCACACCTTTTCCATCAATCTCAACAGAAACTCTCTACCAGTTGAGCTTTAACTTCACTTTCAAGCCCTTAACTTCCAAGCCCTTCCCAGTCCCTGGTAACTTGCATTCTAGTTTGACTGTATTTGTACTTTTGTGTCTGGCTTAATTTCAACTCAACATGTTGCATTCAAGATTCATCCATGTTGTTGCATGTATCAGAATCTTGTTCTTTTTCATGGCTGCATAAAATTTCATTGTACGTATAAACCACATTTTGCTTATTCATTTATCTGTTGATGGACACATGGGTTACTTTCATCTTTTGGCAATTGTGAATAATGCTGCTGTAAACATAGGCATGCAAATATCTGTTTGACTCTCTGATTTCAATTCTTTTAAGTATATACCTAGAAGTGGAATTGTCAGGACATATGGTAATTCTATACTTAACTTTCTGAGGAACCACCAAACTGTTTTCCTCAGCAACTGCACCGTTTTACTTTCTCACTAAGAATGAATGAGTGTTCCTGTCTCTCCACATCCTCTTCAACACTTTTTTAAAAAAGTAGTTGCCACTCTAGTGGGTGTGATGTGGTATTTCATTGTAATTTTGATCTACATTTCTCTGATGGCTAATGATGTTGGTCATCTTTTAAATGAAGTTGAAGGAAGAGATGGTGAAACCAGCAGTATTATCAAATCTGAATGGGGAATATAAGTGAGAATACACATTGCAAAACTAGGACAGAAAGGAGACAGGTTGTTTCTTCAGCAGTTTGGCCATGGGGGAATCTGAATGTTATATTCCTTTATTTATCAATGATGTACCTTTTCTGTAAGAGAAGAGCTTGGGCTCTTCACCCATATTCAAAGGCAGCTTGGAATTTCTGATGTGGTGACAGCTTAAGAATGTGGACTCAAATGCTGTTTAGTAGAAATCTGAGGAGATGGCATGGGACTAATGACACTCTCAGCTTGCTTTCGTTTAAAAAAATTTGCAACTTTAAATAAAATGGCATATTACCTTCTTATATCCCCTTTCTTAAGATGGGAGCTTTAAACTTTAAGAAGTCTTATTTCTGAATGAAGTGTGCTCTATTATGAAAAAATATTTTTCAGCCATAAAAGGCAATGAGGTTCTGATATATGCGACAACATGGATGAACCTTGAAGAGATAATGTTGCGAGAAATAAGCCAGGCATAAAAAGTACAAATATTGTATGGTGTCAGTTATGAAATACTTAGACGAAGCAAATTCATAGAGTCAGAAGCTGGAATATAGGTTACCAGAGGCTGTTTTGGGGGTAACAATAGGGAGTTAATACTTAAATTGTACAGAACCTCTATTTGTAGTGATAGAAAAGTTTTAAGTAAAGGATGGTAGCATTGGTAGCACATTGTGAACATAACTAACAGAATTGTTATATATTTGAATATGTTTCAAATATGTCAGTCATCAGAAAAAGATCTGAACACAGTAGGAAGGTATTTTCTCTGCTTAAAAAGGAAAATATAAGAAAAACAAGTTTATAAACGTTTTATGAAAAATAAGTTTATAAGCCCTATGTGAATAAAAATTGAAAAAAAAAACCCACATCGGACTGCACAACAGAAACAGAAAACCCAAACATAAACCACAGAGTATAGTTAGTAGTAAGAATTGTGTAATTATACTCTTTTATCAATTATAGAAAGGGTACCACACAAATGAAAGTTGTTAAATATGGGGGAAGGGTATATGAGAACTCTGTATTTTCTGCATGAGTTTTCTGTAAACCTACAACTTTTCTAATTAAAAGAAAAAGATTCTGTCATTCATTTTCAACAGTTTGATTCTGATATGTCTAAGCATGGATCTCTTTTTGAATTTATCCCTGTTGGATTTCATTTAGCTTTTTGAAGTGCAGATCAATAATTTTATCAAATTTGGGAAGTTTTCGGTTATTATTTCTTCAAATACTTTTTTTTTACCCCTTTACCTCTGAGACTCCAATTACGCATTTGTTGGTATGCTTGATGGCATCCCCCAGGTCTCTGAATCTTTGTTCACTTGTGGTCATTCATTTTTTTCAGTTGCTCTTCAGATTGGAAATTTTCTGTTGACTTGTCTTCAAGTTTGATTCTCTCATCTGTCTGCTCAAATATGCTGATGAGTTCCTCTGGTCAATTTTTTATTTCAGTTATTTTACTTATCAATTCCAGAATTTTTCCTTGGTTCTTTTTCAATAATTTCTTTCTTCTTATTTTGTTTTTTATTTGGTGAGACATTATTCTCATGCTTTCTTAACGTCTTTAGACATTATTTCCTTTAGTTATTTAAACATATTTATGATTTGAAATCTTTACCTACTAAACCTAAGTTTTGGTTTCCTTGTGTGTCACTTTCTATTGACTGTTTTTTTCCCTGTGTGCAGGACATACTTTCTGGTTTATTTGCATGTCTTGTAATTTTTTGTGTGTGGAAAACTTGACTTTTTAATAATATAATGTATCAAGACTGCAAACAGACCCTTCCCTCACCTAGACTTTGTTGTTATTACTGTGTGTTGTTGCAGTGGTGGTGGTGGCTGTTTGTTCATTTAGTGATTTTCCAGGAATAATTTTGTGAAGTCTGTATTCTTTGTCATATGAGGCTATTGGTTTGCTTACTTCTCAGGTAATGATTGGACAGAGATTGCCTTAATTACCTCGAATCAGTCACTCTTCCAGTGTGTGTGTTGGGGCATGCTTTTGTGCTCCAGAACTTGTGCAGAACCTCAAGACATACTAGATAGAGTTGAGAACTAATGGCCTCCTCAGATCTTTCTAGGGAAGGCACACAGCTTTAGACTTGTGCACAGCTCCTGTGCATGCACATCAGAGACTTGGGCAGCCGTGATATTGAATAATTGTGCCTGTTTGTTGTTGACAAATGTGCTGTGGATATGGCTGCTCAAACAGAGTGAGCTCTACTCCAAGAAAATTAAAACAAATCCAGAGAATGGAAGTTTTCGACAAGTTGCTCGATAGGTCTGACTGTGCTAATTCTCTGGAGGTGGACTTTTGGGGAGTTCCAAACTTAAAGGTTCCCTGTTCTAATCCAGTGACTGCTAGTTTACTATTTTTTTTATAGCCACTGTACTTGTGAGGCTGTTAACTTTCAAGTCTACCACAGAGCTGGGGAGAGAGGCATGGGGTTATGTCAAAGTAAGACAGCATAAGACTCACTTGTCTTATAGAAATTCAGCTGTTTTTCTTGAATTAACACTCTGTGGATTGTTGCAAACTTCTAGTTAATTTCTGAGTCCTGAAAAAATTGATTTTGACAATTTTTTCCCATTGTTCATTGATTTTATAGAGGACTGAATTTTAAGAGATTCTTCTCCACCATTCCAGAGGTTGGGTCCTGCATTATTTCCTTTTAGGTAGTCCATCTACATTGAAACCAGTCATGCACATTGTTGGCTGGGATAGTTTCATGAGTAATCCCTATTTTTCTCCTGGAGTAAATATAATCTTAAACTACCCCTCATCTCTCAGGCTTAGAAAGAAGTCGGGAGTATCAAAGGAGCTAGTGATACTATTGAGGTCAGAACTATATTTAGAGGAACACATGGTTACATGTCAGTCATCAGAAATACGATTTGAACACACCAGGAAGGTATTTGCTCTGCTTAAAAAGGAAAATATAAGAAAAATAAGTTTATAAGTCCTACATGATATTTGATACTTTTCGCAAATCTTTGCAGCATTATCAAATGACCTGAGTTTTAAGACAAGTTATAACTTGAGTTTCTAGACATTTGCATGAACATCAGCTAAAGAATGGCTATGAGTGTCGAAAACTTTGCAAACTAAAGATTTAAGATATATATAAGTAATCATAGAAGTACGTACTTGTAATACCTGCCAAAGTGCATTGGGGGAATACTCAGGGCTTAGTGAAAGACCGGTGGCTAGTGCAAGTGTGATGATTTACACAGGAATGACTCTGAAGGACCTTGACCCATGGTCTAAAAATGGGGCCTGTGCACATAGTTAAGAGAATGGTGCGATGTAGAGATTTAGCAGAGGAGCTTATGCGTGTGGATGCATTGGTTCATGTGAATTGAGTAGCAGTTCCTTGTAGTAGCAGGGAAATGAAGTTAGATGAAAAGCACTCAGTACTGGGGTGAGCACTGATTTTGGATTTCCCCTTGTGCTCCCATTGTCTCCATAAGTCAGGAGACTAAAGGCTTGATTCTGGACAAAGGGGAAGGACTTAAAAATTGGTCATTTGTGTCCTCAGTTATTCTTATCACTTGGGGAAAATATACAAGAGAACAGGACAATGTGAACGCCCTTTGAGGCAGGGGGACCAAGCTGTAATGGAAGTTCTTTCATAGGGAGACATCTCCTTTCAGCAAGATTCTAATTACGTGAATTTATTGACCACACACACTCTGCTATCCATTTCTACTCATTTGCATGCTTCAGATGGAGAGAGTAGCCAGGGACCTCTGTCTAGCGCAATGAGAAAACCACAGCCATGACTCCCAGATAGCATCTCACACTTGTCATTGGGAGTCTTCTGCCATCTGTCCAAGGGAACAATCTGACAGAGCACACAGGATGAAATTTTGCCAGCTTCTGTCTTTAGATAAGGATGCTATCGCTGGATGAACATATTTTATGTATAACCTACCAGCTGCAAAGACCACTCAAGCATCATGTTTAAATATATTTGATAGTATCTCGAATTCCTGTTAACTCTTGCCAGGATGTGTGGCCTTTACAAAGGTATATAATAATATTCAAAGCTGCTCAGATTCAAAACAAAAACATATATGAAAATGGCTGTGGCCCATTCCTGAATAGAAGGGGTGTGGGAGGAGGGATGTGTTGAGCAGGAGGCTGTGGATAGAGATGGGTGTTGGAGTGGAGCGTTGCAGAGGCTACGAGGGAAACACATTGTAATTCATCTCTTTTCTCTGCCTCCTGATTCCAAATGGGACCAGATATGGGGATGCCTCAGTATTACAAAGCTTTCCTTTCCTCTGTAACCCAACCAGCTACTCACTGTTGACTGATTTCAAGACCAATTCTCATAGCTTAGGCTATTTTGAATTAAGGTGTTATCGATGTTTAGGAAAATGAGAATGTAAATTCAGGCTTATCTGTAATGTTATGTTATTATCTTCAAGAATTTGTACCAGTTAAAGGTTAATTTATGCCCCACACTTCTAATCTGAAAACTTTTGTAATGGCAGGAAACTCTAAAGGCATGGTATAACTTGGTCCTGACATCACCTTGGGTATTTTATTAATAATAATAATAATAAAGGTCTTCACATTGGTATGGTGTTCCCTCACTTTACATCTAAATACTTCAGAATGTATTTACTAGGAACAAGAGCATCCTCTTACATAGCCAAAGTACAGTTATTAAAATCAGGAAATTTAACATTGATACAATGGTATTATATAATGGTCCATATTAGCATGTAATCAGTTGTCCCTAAATGTCCTTTTTAAATAAAATTTTATTGAAATATATCATTCATACATGTATATATGTAAACAATAAGTACATAGTAAAAGTTGTGAACTTACAAAATAAACATGCATATCATCATACAGGACTCCCATCCATTACTCCACCACTAACACCTTGCATTGTTGTGAAACATTTGTTACAAACTATGAAAGAGCATCATCAAAATATCACTACTAACTATAGTCCGTATCTAAGCATTTGGTATATTTTCCCTGCAATCCATCCAATTATTAATACTCTGTATTAGTACTATACATTTGTTCATGACAGAATGTTTTCATATTTGTCCTGTTAACTATAGTCCATTTTCCACTGCTGGATTCTCTGTGTTATACAGCCCCATGTTTTGTATAATCCATTCAAAGTGTACACTCAGTGGCTCTCATTTTCATCACAGAGTTGTGCTGTCATCACCTCAGTTAATTTTGGAATGTTTTCATTATTCCAAAAGGAAAAATCCCATACTCCGTTCTAACTCCCTATAGTTGTCTTTTAGAATTGATTTATCTTCTTTGCTATTGCTGCAAAAATATTACAATATTACCATTAACTATTGCCCATAAGTTACAGTAGTTGAAAATTTCCTGCATATCACTATATTTTTAGCACTTTGTAAAAGAAGAATATTCTTATATTTATACTATTAAACTGCCATTTTATCACAAAATGTTTTTCATAGAGTTTTTTTTTTTTTTCTGGTATTTAGTTCAGAATTTAGTTGTCATGTCTCTTTAGATTCCTTAATATGGAAGAGTTCCTCAGATTTACTTTTTGACCTTGACAATTTTTCTTGAAAAATACAGTAATTTTTGTAGAATGTCCCTCAGTTTGGGTGTGTCTGATGCCTCCTCATGAGTAGATTCAGGCTGAATATTTTTTTGCAAAAATGCCACAGAAGTGATGATGTGACCTTCACCTATCACATTAGGATATACATGATGTGAGTTTGTCTCAACATTGGTTATGTTAACTTTAATCACACTGTTAAAGTGTCTTCCAGGTTTTCCCACTCGATTACCATTTTTCCTTTGTAAAAATATATATTAATAATATGTGAGAAGAAACTTGGAAATTATGTAAGTATCCTGCCCTCATCAATTGTTAATTCACTAATTTTGACATCCATTGATAATTTTCTAACTAATCATCATTGTATAACCATTACTGGAAATTCTACTATGAGGTAGAATTTTCCCTTCTCTCCCTTTTATTTATTTACATTTTTAGTGTGCATTTATTTTTAACAGTATGAATTATGAATTCTAATTTTATGCAATAATGCATGACTCATTACTATTTATTTTGATATTCAAATTGTCCCAGATTTGGACAATGGAAACTCCTTCAAAATGTCTCTTTGTCCTTTTTGGAAAAAAAAAATATACCTTTTTACTTTTTAATTAAAAAAAATACCTAGATTACATAAATGTTACATAAAAAATATGGGGCATTCCCATATGCCCTGTTCCTTCCCCCTCCCACATTTTCTCACATTATCAGCATCCTTCATTAGTGTGGTACATTCATTGCAATTGATAAACACATTTTGGAGCATTGCCACTAAGCATGGATTATAGTTTACATTGTAGTTTATACTCACTTTCACACAGTTTTGTAAATTATGACAAGATATACAATGGCCTGTATCTGTCTTTGCAATGTCATTCAGGTCCCCAGGATTTTTTTGAGAACGTCTTTCATTTCTGGTGCAATAAAACGTTCCGAACTCATCTTGTACTCTCACTGCCCTGGTGTTGGAATTAACTATTTCTATAAGCACATTTGGCTTTTTATGCTGGAGATTGTTCTTTAGAAACCAAGAATTGGGCACTAGGTGTGTTCGTGGCTTCTGGGGTGTTATAGCTTCTGGATCCCCTCAGAGGTGAGGGCTAAGAAATATAGGTAAATACACATACCTGTGTTTGTTTCTATATCTATTTACGTATGTATTTTAAAACTCACATAGATATCTTCAATTGCAATCCAATACCATGGACACATTCTAGGCTTCCTTCTTTCTATATCTCATAATCCTCAATATATTTGCTTAAGCCTGAAATACAGAGAAGATCATTTCAGAATTGATAACACATGCTTCTAAGAAGAACAAATCTTGTAACTAGAGTTCAATATCTGTTTCCAGTGTTTGCTTTTTGGAGATGGGGGAAGGGTAAAATTTATAGGCAGTTGAATGCATGTGTCTTAAGTATATGAATCAATACATTTTGACTCTTAAAACCTTCTCCCTGTCAAAATATAGAAAATTTATATCTCCCATAAAGTTCCTTCTACCTCTCCCAGTCAATCCCCATCCTTAAAAAAACAACCACTTTTCTGAAGGTTTTCATCATAAATTAGCTTGACTTGTTCTAGAACTTCCTATAAATGGAATCATACACTATGCATTTTTTGTGTCTTGCTTCTTTCACTCAGCATAATGTCAGTGAGACTTAATCATATTGTGTGTATCTATAACTCATTCCTTTTAAGTGCTGAGAAGTATTGCAGTGAGTGAATATACCACAATTTGTTTTCATCTGTTGATGGGCATTTTTTTTTTTTTTTCAGTTTTGGACCATCATCAACAAAGCTACTACAAACATTTTTGTACAAGTGTTTTTGTAAACACATGAGTTTATTTCTCTTGAGCACAAACCTAGATGTGGAAATGGTGCGTCATGAGGTAGGTGTTTGTTTAACTTTATAAAACATGGTCAGACCTTTTCTTAAAATGTCTGTACCATTTTATCCCCCCACCAGCAGTGTATGAGCTGTCTGGTTGCTCTACATCCCTGACAACATTTGATGCTGTCAATCTTTATATTCTAGCCATTTTAGTGAGTATGTAGTGGTATTCCTTTGTGGTTTTACTTTGCATTTCTCTGATAACTAATGAGGTTGAACCTTTTTTCATGTACTTAATAACCATTCATATACCTTCCTCTGTGAAATATCTTTTCAAATATTTTGTTCATTTTGATTGGGATATTTGTCTTCTTATCACAGTTATAAAATTTTTAATATATTTTAGATATAGGTCATTTACCAGAAATATCATATGCAAATATTTTGTCAGGTTTTGGTGTTAAGTTATGCTGGCCTCCAGCCAGGCTATGGCTTGCCTTTAGATTTTCTTAATGATGTCTTTCAAAGAGCACAAGTTAAACATTTTGATGAAGTCCAATTCATCCGTATTTTTCTTTTACAGTTAGTGTGTTTTCAGTTCTGTGTAAGAAAACTTTGCCTACTCCACGGTCAGGAGTATTTTTCTTATTTTTTCTTCCAGAAATTTTATATTTATGGTTTTTGCATCTAAGTCTATGATCAACTTTGAATTGTTTTATATGGTTTGAGTTTCAAATTTATCTTTTTAAATATAAATATCCATTTGATACAGACCATTTGTGCAAAAGACTATTCTTTCCTCTATTAAATTACCTTGGCAGCCAAAGTGGAGATGGAAATTCTCTCCTGACTGCTGAGATCATCACTTCTCCTTTTAAAACCTCCAACTGATTGGATGAGAGTTCTCTCATTGTTGAAGG
This sequence comes from Dasypus novemcinctus, assembly GCF_030445035.2. Taxonomy (NCBI): domain Eukaryota; kingdom Metazoa; phylum Chordata; class Mammalia; order Cingulata; family Dasypodidae; genus Dasypus; species Dasypus novemcinctus. Next base: position 6,499,765 of record NC_080676.1, on the reverse strand, counting down.
AAATACTAGTTGATTGTAAATGTAATCAGCCATAGATGCAATAAACTTACTGATGATTTAATTCCCTGAAATATTCTCACAGTAACAATTAGTCCTGTGCTTTCTTTTTTGTACTATATATATATATATATATTTTTTTTTAGGTTTATTTAATTCTCTCCCCTTCCCCCCGCCCCAGTTGTCTGTTCTCTGTGTCCATTTGCTGTGTGTTCTTCTTTTTGTCCGCTTCTGTTGTTGTCAGTGGCACAGGAATTTGTGTTTCTTTTTGTTCTGTCATCTTGCTGCGTCAGCAGCGTCTCCGTGTGTGCAGCACCATTCTTGGGCAGGTTGCACTTTCTTTCACGCTGGGCAGCTCTCCTTACGAGGTGCACTCCTTGCATGTGGGGCTACCCTACACAGGGGACACCCCTGGCGGCAGGGCACTCCTTATGTGCATTAGCACTGTGCATGGGCCAGCTCCACACGGGTCAAGGAGGCCCAGGGTTTGAACTGCGGACCTCCCATGTGGTAAACGAATGCCCTATCCACTGGACCAAGTCTGCTTCCCTCCTGTGCTTTCTTGACCAAGCAACTGGACACCATAACTTGGCCTAGTTGACACATGAACTTAACCATCACAGTCCACCCCTTGTCAATGTGGTAATCATACACATCACCTTAAACCATACTTAATCTCTAAATGATCCAATAACAAAAATATTTTTGTCTAGCAATACTCAGTTGTCCTACATACAACTGGAAATACTACTAACTCTCCCCAGGATAGGTTGCAGGTGCTTGGGTGATATTCAATCTTAAACTTGGATTCTCGTAACTTAAATATTATGATATGAAGCTAATACAACCTATGTCATATTATAGGGGAATAAGATAGGGAAGAAGAGAAAGATATTTGTTTTATGTCTATACACAAACAGACTCATAACAAAACAAGAAAAAATAATCAGAACCATTGCAGTCCTTATTTCTGTAACTGGTCATGTCATCATAGCTCATTTATAACTGCCTGCTTCTACAGCCCATTCCATGTTCTCTTTATACTCAGCAAGCACCTCATCTGGCCATGGTTCTTTGCCTTGTAGGGTGACCCAAACCTACATTCCTGAAGTTTCTGGACCATTGATAGTTCTGCCTGGATTGGGTTCTTAAAGTTTTCCACTGGCTTTAATCACAGGCATAGAAGTACTAAGAGACACTCTAGGAAATCTTCTATATTCCAGGCAAACCCTACTTTCCTCCATGGTGTAGTTATAGACCTAGTTTCACTTGATAGCCAGGATCAATCACCCCAGCCAGTATAGTAATTCTTTTATTTTCCTGTTGATTCAGAGGCATGAGGAGCCCAAAGTGGCCAGACAGCAGTCTTAACTTACAATTCAATGGCATCATTGTTGGGTCCCCTGGTGGAAGCACTCCTCCTTTTGGAACTAAAACCTGTAGACCAGCAGAGCTTAAGGTTGCAGAGACAGGAAGAAAAATTTTCCAAGTCGATCACGTGGGGTAACAGTGAGTGGTCCCATTACCATTTCCACCTCTTGATTTCTAGACCTGATCCCTGGCTATGGGAAAAATAGCTTCATAGAATGGACACTGATTTAGAGCTAACAAAATCTCCTGGAGAAAACCACCCTAGCCTTGCAAGGTATGCCAACTAGTTGGTGCCATAATTGAGTCCTCAAACAGCCATTCCATGTTCTATCAATCCAGCTGCTTCAAGATGATGGGGAACATGGTAAGACCAGTGAATTACATGACATGTGCCAGTTCTCACACTTCCTTAGCTATGAAGTGGGTTCCTTGATCAGAAGCAATGCTGTGTGGAGTACCACGGTGGTGGATAAGGCATTCTGTAAGTCCGTGGATGGTAGTTTTGGGAAAGCATTGCATGCAGGACAGGCAAACCCATATCTGGAGTATGAGTTTATTCCAGTCAGAATAAACCACTGCCCCTTATATGATAGTTATGGTCCTATGTAATCTACTTGCTACCAGATAGCAGGCTGATCACCTTGAAAAATGGTGCCATATTGGGGATTGAGTGTTGGCCTCTGCTGGTGGCAAATTGTGGACTCAGCAGTAGCTGTAGCCAAGTTGGCCTTAATAAGTGGAAGTCCATATTGTTGAGGCCATGCATAACCTTCATCCCTACCACCATAGCTAATATGTTCATGAGCCCATTGGGGAAAGACAGGAGTGGCTGGGGAAAGAGGCAGACTTGTATCCACAGAATGGGTCATCTTATCTACTTGATTATTAAAATTATCCTCTGCTGATGTCACCTTCTGGTGAGCATTAACATGGCACACAAATATCTTCATGTTTTTGGGGACCACTCAGAAAGGTGTATCCACATATCTCTTTCCAGACCTCTTTGTTAGCAATTTTCCAATCATGTTCCTTTCAAGTCCCAAGTCCCTGATCATCCAGTCAAACCACTGCAACAGCATCTGAATCAATATGCAAATGTGCCTCCTGCCATTGCTCCTTCCAGGCAAAATGAAAAACCAGGTGCACTACTTGATGTTCTACCACTGGGAAGATTTTGCTTCACCACTGTCCTTCAGAGATGTGCTTTCTAGAAAGGGGCATATAATGCTGCAGCTGTTCACTTTTGGGTGGTACCTGTTTATCATGCAGAATCATCTGTAAATCAGGCCCAAGTTTTCACTTTCTCAGTCAACTGACCATAAGAAACTCCTTAAAAGGCTGTAGCTGTTGGTTAGGAAAGTGAAGGAAATGTGGCAGGATTGGAGGCCATTGACATTTGGACTACTTCCTCATGTAACTTACATGTGCCTTCAGGACCTGCTGGAGCCATATATAGTCTACCATTCTTACTCTTTCTAATAATCTTCATTTCTACACTTTTCTCCAAGTTCGTCACCATTGTTTTTTTCCTTTCAGGATGCAGCACTCCCTTTATTATCTCTTATAATTCTGATCTCTTGGTAACATATTCTATCAGTTTTCATTTGTCTGTGAAGACTTTTATCACTTCCATTTTATGATGCAGTGCTGCTGTGCATACTCAACTTTATAGCTTGGTGGGTCAGACAACATCCCGTTCATGATAAGCAACTCAAGTGTCATGGTCATCCCTTTTTCTTTTCTTTTTTATTTATTTATTTATTTTTTAATGTTACATAAAAAAATATGAGGCCCCCTTTTACCCCCCACTCCCCTCCCCCCACTCCTCCCCCCATAACAACAACCTCCTCCATCATCATGAGACATTCATTGCACTTGGTGACTACATCTCTGAGCACCGCTGCACCTCACGGTCAATGGTCCACACCATAGCCCACACTCTCTCCCACAGTCCTCCCAGTGGGCCATGGGAGGACATACAATGTCTGGTAACTGTCCCTGGAGCACCACCCAGGACAAATCCAAGTCCTGAAAATGCCCCCAAATCACATCTCTTCCTCCCACTCCCTACCCCCAGCAGCCATCATGGCCACTTTCTCCACACCAATGCCACATTTTTTTCGATTACTAATCACAATAGTCCATGAATAGAATATCAGTAAGTCCACTCTAATCCATACTCTATTTCTCATCCTGTGAACCTTGGAATGGTTGTGTCCACTCCACATCTATATCAAGAGGGGGCTTAGATTCCACATGGATGCTGGATGTAATTCTCCTGCTTTCAGTTGTAGGCACTCTTGGCTCCCTGGTGTGGTGGTTGACCTTCTTCACCTCCATGTTAGCTGAATGGGGTAAGTCCAATAAACCAGAGTATAGGAGTTGCAATTCTGTTGAGGCTTAGGGCCTGACTATCACATGATCATTCCCGAAATTCAGGTCCTCTGGGTATACACTAAACCTCAGTGCTAAATACAGATCTGGTAAAAGTAACAGGAGAGGCTTGTGAACAAAGATCACATCTGAGTCCAGCTCCATCACACAAAAACACAAACTCCAAAGTAGGGCCAACTGACAAGGCACTGAACTCCGTCTGCCATGACCATAGAACCTGTGGGACTCTGTAGCCCTCAGAAGAACCAATACCTGACATTGTATCTACTTTATCTGTCTGTGGGACTCTGCTGAGGTGTGCATAAGGGTGATCCCTCTGATAACCTCCTGGCTCTTTTTGGAGACTCATAGCCATATAAACTTATTTGTCCTTTCCATTTCCCCCTTTTCTTCAAGTCAAAAAGCATTTTTAACTCCTGGTATTATATGTAGACAGGGATATTCTGCTGGTCTGAGTTGACCCTTTTATTCAGGGTCATTTTCTAGTTACATCATCAGCTGGTACTTTGCAGTAATCCCTCAGTGCCAGGGAGGCTCATCCCTGGGAGTCTTGTCCCACACTGGAGGTAAGGCAACGCATTTACATGCTGAGTTTGGCTTCGAGACTGGCCACATTTGAGCAACACGGAGGCTCTCAGGAGGTAACTCTTAGGCACCCTGCAGCTCTAGGCCTTGTTCTTATTTCAGGTGCACAGGCTTACAAGCATAGTCATTAGTATCAAGAGCTTATTGTTGGACCTTCCTTTTTTTTTGGTCTTTGCTGTTGCACTTGGGGGATTGTTGCTGTTCCTTTAGGGAATGTGATAGAGCCCCCCTAGATAGGAACTCAGCACTCCTTCAGTTGTTGTTTTTAATTGTAACCACTATGAAAATATCCAAACATTTTTCTGTACCCTGGATATATGCCCTGGAGAACTCCCTGCCAACCATGTGTCCCCTGTCAATAACATCCCACACCAGTATTCCTCCCCTGCCATTGTTGAACCTCTCTCTGTGATCCAAAACTTCTTAAAAAATGAAGCCCAATATATTGCCAGGTTCCATTAACAGTAAAATGGAATATAGTGGTGAGTTTAAAGGTTAGATATAGAATACATATTAATTTAGAAAAATTAAGGTAAAAATAAATTGGGGTATCAAAATATTTAAAAAATGCAAAAGCTTTGTTTTTGATGTTTTGCCTTCCATCACTGCAATAAGTGTTGTCCTGTATGTAAATTGGCAAAGAAACTTCTTCCATCTTTTCCTCAATGTCTATGTCCTTTCTTTTTTTTTTCTTTTCCCCTAATTATTAAGCTTGTCTTCACAAAAGTTTTAGATCACAGTAATTCATATATACAATATACAATACTCCCACATATCCAACATAAAACCCTTTTCCCTTCCACAGCAATGATCTTTTTACATATTCATACTATATTTACTGAAACTGATGTACAGATATTGAGACAATAGTTTCAAACAAGGTAACATTTGGGTTTACATTGTGGCTTATATTATACAATTTTCTAAATTTTTAGTTATCTTATGTTTTACATTTTGATTTACATTTTAGCCTATTGGCCTCTTTACATTTTTGTTGTAATTTAACATGTCTTATATCCATTCTTGCATAAACTTGTGGAACACTTCTACTGCCCACACAGTTACATTGATTCCATCTATTCAATACCTCTTTCCCACTCCCTTCACGGCCCACAGTGACAGACAATCTTCTTTGATGGAATGGCCATGTTCAGAGATACTTGCAACAATGTTGAGGCTTGACATGATCAACTGCCCTAAAGCATTTGGAGCCACCATTTCTCTTGAGAGATACAATTCCCTCTATTTGAGAACATCAGTCCTCCCCAGGATGTGGGTATACCTTCACTCTCATTATATGGGTCTTTATCTAATGATATAATCCATTATGACAAAATGAGCACTCACACACTCCATAGAAGCCTGTCCTGCATCAGATTATCCCCTTTAAACATCTTAAACAGGTAACCTTCCTTATTATATTTTTGAAAAAGTTTTCTCAGCATTATACTCTCAACCAAATATCTGACAATCTCCTATGTTCATATGTTCCCCCCCCATCGCCCCCCCCAATTTCTTGGGCAATATTACCCATCCTCCCTTCCCTAGCCCCCCTCAAGCCTGCAAAGCCCCACCCAAAGGTAACCCTATGCCCCCATTTTATCCCTTCCTTGTACAAATACTTGCCTCCAAGTTATCATAGATTTCACCCATGTAGGTGTTAGCTTACATCCTTCCTCTACCCCCCAAATCCCTTTAATCCTATCATCCAGTCTCTAGCTCTCTGAGGCAGCTTGGTTTACTTATTTCATTTCACTGAGGTCATGTAGTATTTGTCCTTCAATGCCTGGGTTGCTTCACTCAACATAAGGTTCTCAAGATTCATCCATGTTATCACATGTGTTTGTAGTGTATTCATTCTTAAAGTTGAGTAGTATTCCATTGCATGTATATACCACATTTTATTTATCCATTCATCTGTTGATGGGCCTTTGGGTTGATTCCAACTTTTTGCGATAGCGAACAATGCTGCTTTGAACATTGGTGTGCATATATCAGTTTGTGTCCTTGTTTTCAGTTCTACTGGGTATATACTCAGCAGTGGAATTGCTGGGTCATATGGCAAATCTATAGCTCGTTTTTTGAGAAACCGCCAAACCATTCTCCAGAATGGCTGGATCCTTCTGCATTCCCACCAGCAGTGGATGAGTGTTCCCATTCCTCCACATCCTCTCCAGCATTTGTAGTCTTCTGTTTTTTTCATAGCCACCAATCTTATGGGAGTAAGATGGTATCTCATTGTAGTTTTGATTTACATTTCCCTAAGACCTAGAAGTTTGGAGCATTTTTTTCATGTGCTTTTTAGGCATTTGTATTTCTTCTTTGGAGAAGTGTCTGTTTAAATCTTTTTCCCATTTTTTAAATGGGTTGTTTGTCTTTTTATTTTCAAGATATAGGAGTTCTTTATCTATGCAGGTTATAAGTCTCCTATCAGATTATTATTGCCAAATATTTTCTCCCATTGTGTAGGCACTCTTTTCACTTTCTTGATAAACTCCTTTGAGGTGCAGAAGGCTTTAATTTTGAGGAAGTCCCATTTATCTATTTGTTCTTTCGTCCCTTTCTTTTACAACTGTATCTAGCATATTTAGGACAACAAACTAATATCATTATATCTTTTAACTCTACAAAACTCTGCTGGGTTGTCAAAAACACTCTATCCAAAGTCTTGCCTCTTATATGCATTTGAGTAGCCATATCCAGTGGTGATATTTTGTGTATTTTGATTGCCAAGTTATGCCATGAACTATTAGTGCCATTTTAATTGTTGGAAATGGAGTCATTCATGCCTTTGAATCTGATCAGGTTAGAAAATCAATTCCAAAAACTCTAGAACCAATTCAGAAATCTCATCCCTAAGATTCTATTTCTCAAGAACCCTTCTAGGTAACAAAGCTGTATGAGACAGGATTCTTTAGGAATGCAGAACCGACAGGATATATAATGCAGATACTATGATATTTTTATAAGCATTGTCTCACATGACTGTTGGAATGAGCAAGTCCAAATTCCAATGGGTGGATTGCAAGCTGGGAACTCTGATGCAGGTTTTTGGTGACTCATCCAGGAGAAGCTGGCTGGCTGAAGTAGAGATGGAAATTCTCTCTTCTGACTGCTGAAATGATCACTTCTCCATTTAAAGCCTCAATTGATTGGATTAGGTTTCTCTCACTGTCAAAGGCAATTTCCTCAGTTTATTGTAGATGTAATTAGCCATAGTTGTGATTGACTTACTGATGATTTAAGTCCACAAAATATCCTCCCAGTAACAATTAGGCCAGTGCTTGCTTGACCAAACAACCGGACACCATAACCTGGCCAATTTGGCAAATGAACCATCACAGAACAATCATAGCACCTTTGCCAAAAATCAGTTGAGGGAGTGGAGATGTCTCAAGTGATTAGGCACCTCCCTCCCACATCAGAAGTCCCAGGGTTGGTTCCCAGAGCCCCCTAAAGAAACAAAGATGAGAACAGACATAGCAAGTGAAAAGACAACAAGAGCATGGGGAGAAATAAATAAATAAAATAAATCTTTAAAAAAAATCAGTTGTGCACATATTTGGGTCTATTTCTGGACTATATTCTATTTTGATCTGTATGACTATCCTTATGCCAAAACCAAGCTATCTTAACTATTGTGGCTTTATCATAAGTCTTGAAATCAGGTATTCTCAGTCTTCAACTTTGTTCTTGATTAAGTAACCCTTTTACCACTATAAAATGATCCTATTTATACATGGTAATATTTATTGTCTTAAAATCTATTTTGATATTAATATCACACTCCAGATTTCTTACCGTTAGTGTTTGCATAATGTATTTGCCCCGCCCCCCCTTTATGGTTTCAAATTGCCTATATTTTAGTCTGCTTAATATTGTTCTACAGGTTACTGAGCCTATGCTCAGTTTCTGTTCTTCAGTCTTTGCTTCTATTTGAGTAGTTTTTATTTATATGGGTAGCTTTTATTTCTTTGTCTTCAAGTTCACTGATCTTTTCTTTTATACTGACTAATAGGATGTTAATTGCAAATATTTTATTTTACATTTCAGATATTGTATCTGGACATTCCATATGCTGATTATTATCATGTTTATAATATTTATATTTACAATAGCTGTTGTAAACTCATTTTCTCTTTTATTTAAAGGTCTATTTAGATTTGTTGATTTTTCATCTTTTTTTGGATGACACTTTCCTGTTTCACATTTAAGTACTCATTAGATGCTGGATATTTGGAATGTTATTTTGTTGACTGTCTGGATTCTTTTTCCCTTTCTTCAAGGAAGGTTCATTTTTGTTTTAGCAGGCAGTTGAATTACTTTCAATTTAGTTTGAACCTTTTGAAGACTTAAAAAATGTTTTAAGGTAGTTATTAAATGGTCTTCAATTTAGGACTAGTTTAGCTTTACTAATAAGGCATGATCTTTTTGAAATCTGGATGCTCTGGGCTTTCAACAAAATCTTTTTGCTTTGGCTTGCCAGAACTTGAACAACTCCAACACTATGTGAGCTCTGGGGATGTTCAGCTTACAGTTCCCTGGTAGTTCTTTCTTCAGCCTTGTAGAGTTTTGTTCTTTGCAAGAATGGCTTAATATTTAGCAACAGATTCAAAGGAACTCACTCTGCAGTTTTATAGAGTTCACTTTACCTCCCCTGCAGTACTCTGGAATACCGATACTCTGATACTCTGTCTCACATACACCAGCTGCCTCAGCCTCCACTATCTTCAATCTTTGTCTTCTCAATTCAGAGTGATCCCTATGCTGTGCTTGTGTTCTTCTGGTACTGCAGTCTAGAAAACACCTCCAGGTAGAAAATCAGGGCGATCATAGGGATCACCTGTTTATTTTCTCTCAGGTATGTGAATTCTGTGCTACCTGTTACGAAAAGTCTGAAATGATTTTTTAATGCATTTTGTCCAGTTTCTAGTATTTCATAGCATGAGAGCATGTCCTATATCAATTAAGCTGTTGTGTTCAGAAACAGAAGAGTATGAGAAAGTTTTTCTTTATTATACATTTATTCTTTAATAGATATTGGTTTATTCAGATTTTCTATTTATTTGTATGCTAATTTTGATATAGTAGCTTTTTGAGTGGTGTTTTACTTCTTATTTTCCCCAATTTCTTCTTCACATCAGTCCCATATTATTTTTTTGAAAACTTGGTTTCTATTTGTTGTTGTTAAAATGGTCAATGTCTTTCCTTTGCCCTCAGTCTAATTTTCCAATTTCTCGGTTGCTATTCACTGCCTTGTCTTATCTGGTCCCAATCATTGGCTTAACTCCTACCTTTGTTTAGATGGATTTTTTTTTTTTTAAATAAATACAATCTTGTCAAAGCATATCAAGAAATAACCTCATTCTCTGTGTTTCAATAGCTCTTTAAACATACAGATATAAGATCTATGACATATTTTATATGGAGTACCTCTTCTAGCAAGATCAATCCTCTTCATTCTTTTATGGAAACCTAATGCCACCCATAGTAACTGGACATGGTAGACATTATATGACTGTTTTCTTTTTCAAATAATTCAAATTATTTTCTCTCAAATCATTTTACTCTCTGATAAAAGGGAGCATGGACCCTTGAGCACATTAAAATGTTTGTAAGGAATAAGGGGGTATTGTAAAGGTTAAAATGGAGGAAATGAAGGCATGCAGGGCTGACAAATACATCATTGTTTCTTCAGTTTTTCTTTTCTTTTTTGAGGCACTGGAGTTTGAACCTGGAACCTTGTACATGGGAAGCAGGTGCTCAACCACCTGAGTTACACCCACTCCCACAGTTTTCTAAAGGTCAGTATCCTGCTCTGGCTGTACCTCTCCAGCCATTCATAGTTTAATGCCCTTGAACTGTGCACTGAGTGAGACATTAAGAAGAGGGTGAAGAAACCAACCTTTCTGTGATCAGTTACAGTTTGGTTGGGAGTCTGAACACATGCATATAAACATGAATTTGTCATTTATTTCTTTAGCCCCCCCTTTCCTCTAGCTCTCTCTTCCCCTTTCTATAGGCTGTTTTAAATTTTCGTAGAGTGTTGAGTTAAATATTGTCTACTCGACAACCTAAAACCATTTATCTTAGACATTGAAAGAATGATGAGGAAGTTATTTAACCTTTCATAAGAAGGTTTTGCATAGAAAAAGTAATCTTACCTAATATGGAAACTTTTTAAATGAATTGGTTTGTAGTCTAGATAATTTAGGAAACTTCAGAGACATCATCATCCAAATCATTATAAAAAAGGGGCATTTTAGTGTTTTGTTGACTCAGTGCCATGAGCTGTATGATTTAAAACTCATACATCAAATTCAATAACATGCAAGTGAAGTATTAATCAATTTTGTGTAAATTTAGCTGGATGGAAGTACACATCACACTTCGGGGACTTTGTAGTGAGGAGTGGCCTTAGTCATAGGAAGTGAGAGAAAATCCAAGAAGTCCTGTGGTTGACCCAGGTTAATCTTGAAAAGCCATTTAAATCAAGCCATCTACATGAATGAGACTCTCTCATATAGTAACTTCTATTGTCTCAAAGCAGATTAAAAGAGAAGCAGTGCGGTACTGCTTTATATTTAATCCATTTCAAGTCAGAGACTTCATTCAGCCTTTAGCCAGGAGTCACAAGTCTTACTGGAGCCAGAACTTGAGGCTGAGGAGATGGGAGGAGAAAAATTCATTTTATTTATTACTTACCCTCATGTGACAGGTTACGCAAATGCACACCTTCTCTCCCCAGGTAGACTGTAGGTTCTGAGAGCTTAGGCAATAAGTTTGGTCCATGCACAGAGGAAATAACCACTAAATACTAATTAGACAATCAGAGTAGCTTGTCTGTTGTGTAAGCATAACTGAAGCTCCCTTCTCCCTATCTACTCATGCACATAAAGATAGTTTTTAAAGCTCAAGCTAACTGAGTTTTTATACTAACACCCAGAAAAGCACATTCACACAATTTCTTTGAGAAGAAAAAATAATGAATTTAGTCAAGCAATTCGTTCTTTAAAGATTGGCTCACTAGAGGTTGAGTTAATCAGAACATTATATTTTTAAAATAATGAGTTGAGTTCTTGAACTAGGGTGTTGCTCATATTTTATTCTGTTTTTCTAAATTAGTGTGCATTGTATGTAATGCAGTGCTTGAACAATCATCTCTGCAGATGTTCCATGGGGAAACAAGCAGATGAGGAGTCAAACTGAGTACTTTTTTTTGTATTGTTAAGGAGATGTCCCTCCGCTGAAAAGAAGTCATTACCAAAGTGGGAAATTTTTAAGTCCCCCATTTGAGTATTCATCAGACAAGAAAAAAAGGGCAAACACAAAGGACTTTTGCCATAAGCCCAAACCAGAATGATACTGTTACCAGCCCAAACCAAAAGAACCAAATTTCATAACCTGGACTTCTGCCACAATCCCAAACCTAATAAAATGAAGCTCAAATACGCAAACTGGACTGCTGGTCCCAAACCAAACCAAAAGAACCAAAATTCCAATTCCCCTTCACCAGAAAACACCCAAAGAAAGCCTAGAGCCTCAGTCAAAGTGAGGGAGATTAGGACCCAAGAAGACTCACCAATAGGAACCAGGTTGTTGGGGAGACGACAGCACTCAAGGGACTTTTGCCAGCACCAGGCTTGAATACAAAGGCAGTTCCAGAGTCAGGTTGGCGGTCACTTTGTATCCTGTTTCTGACACCATGTAATGTCAGCCTAGAAAGAACAAATTAAGCTGCAAGGGAATAAAGGCAATCATTTGGGGTCTTAGAATTGCAATTTGAGGAGAACAGATTCAGGTAGCAATCTAGATCATGTGCCACCTTGGCATTTCCAGGCAAGGGTTTTTGAAGGAAAAGAAGATGACTAGGCAACTTGTTTGCCATTGGTGGACATTTGGGGGTATTCCAGTTGTCCTTCAGGTTAGATAGTTAATTGAATTCTTTATCTTGTGGTTTGTTTATGGAGTTCAGATGTCCTTAGGTGTGTTTTTTTTTAATTTTTAAAAAAGTTTATTGAAATATATTACTCATACATAAATATATATAAATAATAAATGTGTAATAGTTGTGAACTTACAAAACAAATATATTTAATAGCAAACAAACATATATAACATCTCACCCTACCACCAATAACTTGCATTGTTTTTAAACCTTTTAAACTAATGATTAAAGAGCATTGCCAAATTATTACTACTAAACAAAGTATTTTCCCTTAACCAATCTGATTATTATTATGCTTATATCATTTATATATGAACATGCATAAACAATTAAGAGTATAGTAAGGGAAACGGACTTGGCCCAGTGGTTAGGGCGTCCGTCTACCACATGGGAGGTCCGCAGTTCAAACCCCGGGCCTCCTTGACCCACGTGGAGCTGGCCCATGTGCAGCGCTGATGCGCGCAAGGAGTGCCGTGCCACGCAGGGGTGTCCCCCGCGTAGGGGAGCCCCACACGCAAGGAGTGCACCCCATAAGGAGAGCCGCCCAGCGCGAAAGAAAGTGCAGCCTGCCCAGGAATGGCGCTGCCCACACTTCCCGTGCCGCTGATGACAACAGAAGCGGCCAAAGAAACAAGATGCAGCAAATAGACACAGAGAACAGACAACGGGGGTGGGGAGGTGGGGGGTGGGTGGGTGGGCGGAATTAAATAAATAAATAAATCTTAAAAAAAAAAAAAGAGTATATATAGTAAAAGTTGTGAACTTGCAAGCAAACATGCATAACATCAGAGGGGTACCATAAATCAACCCTCCACCAACACCTTGCATTGTCATGAGATATTTGTTAAAACTATGAAAGAACACTGTCAAAATCTTACTACTAACCATAGTCCTTATCTTACATTTGGTGTGTTTTTTCCCCAGCCCACTCTATTATTATTTTTTACATATATTTTTTTATGACAGAAGTTGTAAATTTATAAAACAATCATGCACATGTGCAGAATTACCAAACAACACCCCTCCATCAACACACCAGAATGTGGTATGTCATTTGCTACAGATAAAATAATATCATCTGATTGTTACCATGTTCATAGTGTACATTTGGCTCACATTTTCCATACTGCCTCGGTATCGACACAGTATATCTTTTGCATAGATGCAAGAATATTATATTATTACTACTAACCACAGTCCATAGGTCACTCCAGCTATATTTTTCCCATGCTTCTCCACTTTCCCAACACCATGCAGTAGTGATATACATTTGTTCTGGCTAACAAAGGACACTCTTGCATCTGTATCATCAACCACAATTCTCACCCACCTTTTGGTATGTGCTATCCAGTTCCTAGATTATTCTCAAGCATTCTGTCAATTGGCATTTACATAACTAGACTACTGTTTTCAGTCACCTACCCATTTATAAACTAACTGTTATTCATTGTGTGTTACCATCCACTCTATACATTTCCACAATTTTACAGCAAAGTTAATTAAAACTTCTACATACATTAAACATCAGTAGTCTACTCAGTCCTTCTCTTATCTCTTTTAAGAATCCACCACCTACCACCAGGTTTTGAAGATATTTTCCAATAATTTCTTCTAGAAGTTTTATGGTTCTTGCCTTTATTTTTAGTTTTTTGATCCACTTTGAGTTAGTTTTTGGATAAGGTGTGAGATAGGGGTCCTCTTTCCTTCTTTCAGCTATGGATGTCCAATTCTTTCAGCACCATTTGTTGAATGGATTGTTCTGCCCGAGCTGTGTGAGTTTGACAGACTAGTCAAAAATCACTTGACCATACCTGTGAGGGTCTGTTTCTGGACCATAAATTTGGTTCCATTGGTCTATTGTGTCTGTCTTTAGGTCAGTATCATGATGTTTTTACCACTATAGATAGGTATTATGATTTAAAGTCTGAAGATGAGGGTTTACTTTTCTTTTTTATGATGTTTCTGGCTATTAAGGACTCCTTACCCTTTTAGAAAAATTTAATGATCATGTTTTCAATTTTTTCTTTAATGCTGGTGGAATTTTTATCAGTATTGCATTACATCTGTATATTAATTTGAGTAGAATTGACATCTTAATGATATTTAGTCTTCCAAACCATGAGCATAGAATGTTCTTCCAGTTATTTAGGGCTTTTTAAATTTGTTTTAACATTGCAGTTTTCTGAATACAAGTGCTTTACATCATTGGTTAAGTTTATTTCTGAGTATTTGAGTTTTATCTGTCATATTTTATTTTTGCCACTCTTTTGACACTTTTAGTTACTTTTATTAATATAATCTTTATTTCTAGACTCTCTTCCAGGCCCCTCTCTCCTGTCTTTTCTTTTCAGGCTCCAGCACACACTTTAGTATTTCCTGAAATTCTGGTCTCTTGCTTAGAAATTCTCTCAATTTCTGTTTATCTGTGAATATTCTAATTTCACCCTTATTTTTGAAAGACAGTCTTGCTGGATATAAGATTCTTGGCTGGAAGTTTTTCTCTTGTAGTATCTTAAATATATCAGACCACTGTCTTCTTGCCTCCATGGTTTCTGGTGAGAAATCAACACTTAATCTTATTAGGTATCCCTTAAATGTTATGCATTGCTTTCCTCTTGCTGCTCTCAGAATTTTCTCTTTGTCTTTGGCCTTTGACATTCTGATGAGTATGTGTCTTGGAGTTGGTCTATTTGGATTTTTTCGGATGGGAGTATGTTGAGCTTCTTGGACAGGAATATCTATGTCCTTGAATAGGGTTGGGAAATTTTCTACCATTATTTCTTTAACTACTCCTTCTGCCCCTTTTCCCTTCTCTTCTCCTTCTTGGGCACCCATGACATGTATGTTTGCATGCCTTTGCTGTCATTTAGTTCCTTCAGATCTTGTTCAATTTTTTCCATTCTTTTCTTCATCTTTTCTTTTCTATGTTCACTTTCTTTTTTTTAAACTAAAAAAATTTTTGTCTTTATTTATTTTTAATGTTACATTAAAAAAATATGAGGTCCTCATATATCCCCCAACCCCCCTTACCTTACTTCTCCCATATCAACAATCATGGGACATTCATTACATTTGATGAATACATTTTTGAGTACTGCTGCACCACATGGATAATGGTTTACACTATAGTTTACACTTTCCCCCAGTCCACCCAGTGGGCCATGGCAGGACATATAATGTCCAGCAGCTGTCCCTTCAGTACCACCCAGGACAACTCCAAGTCCTGAAAATGCCCCCACATCATATCTCTTCTTCCCTCTCCCTACCCTCAGCAGCTACCACGGCCACTTTCTCCACATCAATGCTACATTTTCTTCCATTACTAATCACAATAGTTCCAGAATAAAATATCAGTAAATCCATTCTAATCCATACTCTATTCCTCCATCCTGTGAACTCAGGGATGTTTATGTCCACTCTACCTCTATATCGAGAGAGGCCATTTCTTCAAGCTCACCAATCCTTTCTTCTGCCTCCTCAAATCTGCTATTATATGATTCCAATATTTTTTAAATTTCATTGATTGCACCTTTCATTCCCATATGATCTGCTATTTTTCTATGTATGCTTTCAAATTCTTCTTTGTGTTCATCCAATGTCTTCTTAATATCCTTAATCTCTTTAGCCATCTCATGGAGTGTATTAAGAAGATTTGTTTGACCATCTATAATTAGTTATCTCAACTCCTTTATGTCATCTGGAGGCTTATCTTGTTCCTTTAACTGGGCCATAGCTTCCTGTTTCTTGGTGTGGATTGTAATTTTTCATTGGTGTCTTCACATTCGGCTTACTAGAGTACTTTTTCTGGGTGCAGTTTTTCTCTTTAGTTTAGGGCTTCCTGCCATTTCTCCCTTGCTGGTTGTGCAATAGGAGCCAAGCATGTCGTTGGCACTGTAAGCTGTGGAGGCTCAAGCTGCCCTCATTGCACCAGAGACCAATGAAGCTTCTTCCAATTTTCTCCTTTACCAGGGGTAGAGACAGAGTCACAGCTATGTGAAATAATCCATGTGCAGTCTGTAGTTGCCCAGACAGACTGATGAAGCTTCACATCCCTTTCTCCATTGCCTAGGGCAGGGATAGAGCTGCCATTGTGGGCAGCAATCTATGCAGTGCAGGTCCAAGATGACCACAGTTGCCCTGGTAGACTTCTGATTTTCAGCCTATGCCAGCCAAAGTTACCTGCAGTTACCTATATAGGCTGGTGCAGGGCTCCTCAGCCTCCTGCCCACCAGAGGCAGGGCTGAAGCCTAGACAGGCTGTAGGCTGATCTGAGTGAAAGAAACTGATTCCTACTGACACTGAGAGTTTCAGTCAGCCTGGCTTCCCCTCAGGCTGGGGATGGAGTCAGAATGGCAGCTACTGGCCTCTTTCTGATATGGGTTGGTTTACTTGCCAGCTGTTCCTGGGGTTATCTCCTAGCCAGCCAAGTCTACCAATCAGTAGTTGAAATTGGCAGCCAACTATCTCCTCTTCCCCTGATCCTGGGAAATGGAGCCTCCAGTTCCCATCATAGAACAGCTTCTGGGGTGGCTCATGCCTCCAGAGCAGGACAATCACTGGCCTCCGTGGCTTGGTATGTAATTTCCTGGAGAGGCCGGCACAGGTCCCCGCAGCGTCCTCTCTGCTGTCGTTGGCACTGGGTCTTAGGCTAGAGCTGCAATATGATCTGGACGGAAAGAAGCCGGTCCCCGCCAGCACTGGGGTCCTCAGTCTGCCCTGCTTCCCCTGATGCCAGGCACTGAGTTAAGATGGTGTCTCCCGGGTCATTCTAATTTGGACAGGCTCAAACTTTAGCTGTTCTCAGGATTATATTGTAGCCCACTGGATTTCCTCATTATAGCTGAAATTGGTGCCCAACTGTCTCTTCCTCCCCCATTTTGGGGAAGTAGAGCTTTCAATTCCAGGCGTGGAACAGCCCCTGAGGTGGCTTGTGCCTCCAGTAAAGGATGGGCACCGGCCTCCATGGCATGGAGTGCTCTACTTATGAGTCTTCTCTGCAGACTCTGCAGTGTCCTCCTTCCACTCCTTCAAGGACATTGCAGGGTGCTCCTCTGGTCTCCTGGAACCCCCAAACAGGTGCTTCAGCTAGCTCCACAGAGCTCTGGGTGTTTGCTAACTGCTCTGTAGCAGGAGCTGACACTAGGAGTGCCTCACTCCACCACCATCTTGCTGTTTCTCTGTCCTTAGGTTTTTGAGAAACATTGTTGCTTGAGACTTTGCATACTTTGGCAGTTTGTGATATGTGGCTGAGATCTGCATAAGAATAACCTCCAGAATGATCTCCCAACTCTATTTTAAATCTTTTAGCTGTTGTAACTATTTTCTTTTAACGTTTTCCCTTTTTGATCAAGGTATTTCTCTGAAAGCATCATTTCTTAACATTTGGTATTAATCCTTCAGCACTGGGAGTCATATACCATTTAGGGGGATAGGTAGTGAGTTTATTTAGAGTCTGGCTTAGAGAAGGGCCACATTTGAGCAATAAGGAAGGTTTCAGAGAGTTATTCTTAGGCATTAATTATAATAAGGCTTAGTTTTGTCATTACAGAAGTAAGTTTCATAAATGCGTGCTTCAGGATTGAGGGCTTGGTGCATTAGAATGACTCAGAGGTAGTTGTGGCTGTTGTTCTGGAGATGATACAGTGAATAAGAGATATTGTAGTAGCTATAATAAGGAAAAGGAATAGCAAAGTTTGAAATATGCTACGAGTCCAGTCTCCCCAGGATCTAAGATTTAGCCAATCAAATAAGTCCCAACTTCAGAGTTCCCTAGTTCATGTAATATTTTAATTTTCTCTTTGATGTCTTCAATGTTTCTGAACTTCACCATATTGTTTTACGTAGAAGCAATATTGTTCTCTTAAGAGAGCACATATTCCACCTTCTTGAGCGTGAGGATATTGAATGCTGTGCAATTTTGTAGGACAACCTTCACTAGGCTCTCTACCTCAAGCTGTAAGTTCTCTGTTACCTTAAGGTAGCATTAAAGATGGCCTCAAGAGTTCTAGAAATGTTTTGAATTATGTTTTTTGGTTGGAGAATTCCATGGAACAAAATAAAATTTCTTAGAAAACTTCAGCCCCTACTGGGTCTTTTTACTGGTGGATTGAATTCTGTGCTGTCTCTTTTAGGTTTGAAATTATTCTTGAGTTTATAAGCAGAAGATCCTAGTTAGTTATACACTTTGTTTCTAACTGATCCTTCTTTCATAGGTCAGGAAGTAAGGTTGTTATTGTGCAGGTCCCACTCCAAGCTGGTGGTAAGGCTATAATATTTTTGCCAAATAGGAAGAAATAGCCTGTGCTAGCTAGACTGAGAGTTAAAATATTACCTTTAATCCAGCAGTTTGGCTCATGTCTTACTTGACCTCTAGATGTGGAGGCATCTGCAACATTACAAGCAAAGTCTAAAAATCTTTGGGGCCTGGTAGAGTACGAACAAAAGACATTGTGGTTTAGTTGATAGAATCGATTTTGGAAATGGTTGTAATGGAATGAAGGGTGATTAAGAACTTGTGTCTAAGTGATGCCTGAGAATTGGTCTCAATTCAAATCAGTTGCTCATTTATTACCAGAGTTCTAGAAAGATAAGGACAACAGTGGTGTTCCAATGCCCTGAAAAACTTTCAATGATAGAAGAGACTGTTTCACTTAAGCTGAAGCAGTAAGTGTCAGATTCATCTTTGTAAGAGCCATGTTCGACTATTTTGTCATTGTAGAAAGAATGCCATTTACTTTCCTCTTGATCATGCCGAGGGTTTGGTTGGAGAGGTTGGCTGGATAGTGCTTAGATAAGGTCCTGTGCCATTATCATTATTTATGCAGAAAGAGAAATTCATTATAGTCTGGATAATTTGTGCTATGGGGGTCCCTTTCCCCCAAAGTTAAGATATGTCCAAAGCAGAAACCATTTCTGGTATTTCTCCATTGAATATCTTTCCTTTTTTGTCATGTACTTGGTCTATATGAACTATGCCTTTTATGTTTATCTAGTTATGGTTGTGGCCAATTTCTGGGGCCCTTCCATAGCGTCTAAATTAGCACAGACTCAGCACATTGATAGATTACCTATGTCAGCAGTCCTTTGCATGACTGGGGAAGAAAGGATAGTGAATGGCAAAGAACCAGGGAGAAATGGTAATGGTGAGAATGAGGAGTTTAAAAGGGGTAAGATTAATTGTGGTAGGGACAGAGATGGACTAAGGTACAAAGAAGGGATAAGAGAGGAATAAAAATTAAGGTTATAGTAGGCATTATTGAGTTCATTCAATCTGATGAAAATCAGGTCTGGTTCTGGTTCTTGAGTTGGCCGTTGGTATCAGCTGCCATCTACTTCTGGGTGACTTAAGCCCACAAGGCTTTCTATCATTTAATGCCTGACAACCTCCCAAGTCTCATCTTTCACCCTTTCTCGACTTCTCCCACCATGTCTGAATACTTAAGCATTCTGTTCTCTGAATGGAAACTTGTTTCTGGCTCAGGGTCTCTGATGTAAACCTTCTTTCCCTTGACTACTCTTACTCTCATCACCACATGGCCCACCACTTCTTGTCACAATTTTTGTGTCTAATTACTTATCTACAGGTTTTATGCCCCCTGCCCCAACTAGATTATAAGCTCCATGAGGACGGAAACTTTGTTTGTCCCGGGCAAATAGCAGGTAGTCAATATCGGTTGAATTGTTGGAGTGAATTTGAGTTATCTTTTATCTTTTTTCTTATTTTAGGACACAACTTACAAAGAGAGGCTTTTGTTTTTGTTTTTCAGAGATAATATTAAAATCGAGTATATGTACATATACATAGAGAGTAAATTATGTAAATTGTATTCCTGCAATTAGTGTTCTCCTTCCTCAGTTTGCAATTCACCTTATTAGGGCAGTTGCTGTTAATTTAATGATTCATAAATTGCCATTTTTTTTTCAGAGCATTTCAATTCATTAAAATATCATTAGCTGTCCATAAAAAATAAAAAAAGTGAAAAAGCAAACCACAGGGTTGGAGAAGATATTTGAGCTACAAATATGTGATAAATGGCTCATATCCAAAATATATAAAACATGCTCCTACAAATGAATAATAAAAACCCTTTAGAAAAATGGGCAAAAATCAGAACAGGTACTTCACTAAAAAGATGCCCAACTTCATTAGTCCTCAAAGAAATGCATATTAAAACTGCAATGCCATAGCATAGTATCCACCCACCAGAAATGGCAAAAATGTAAGAGATTGATAATATAAAACAATGAAAACCATAATGTAACCAAAAATTTATAAAAGTTTACACTCTAAAATGTTAACCATGGTATTACCATGGTTAGTAGCTATGTTCCAATATTTTGTACATCAGCTGTAGCAAATGTAACATCCACACGTAAAAAGATCATTGCTGGGGAAGGGGGGATAGGGGGATGATGCTGGTATATGGGAGTCCCCTATATTCTATATTTGACTTTACTGTGACCTAAAACTTTTTAAAAGACATAATAATAATAATAATAATAAAAAGATGTAAGACACTGAGGAAGAAATTAAAGAGATTACCTTGCCTCTATACATACAGGACAACCTATTACAGAGATGAAAGGCAAAACATCAAAAAAAATTTTTATGATATTTTTCAATTTTTAATGCTTCAATTTATTTATTACTTTATTTTAGTTTTTCTAAATTGTTATGTATTTTATTTCTAATCTTTAAACCTATCATTACTATTTCATTTTCCTATTAATCGAATTTGGCAATATTTTAGGCTCCATTTTTGAAGAAGTTTTGGATCACAGAGGAGCTCAACTATGGCGGGGGGGTATTAGTGTGGGGTGTCAATGATGGGGGATACATGGGGCATGCATATAGGGTATATAGATATGTTCAGATGTTTGTTGGGTGTTGACATAGTGGGTAGAATTTCACATGACAACTGAGGGAATGCAGAGTCCCATCGTGGGGAGCTCTGTTGCATCCCCCAGTGGATGCAACAATCCCCCATGTGCAAGGACAAAGACCAGTGAAGAAGGATGGTTCAGTGATGCGCCCTTGATACTGATGACTATGCTTATGAGCCTGTGCACTTCAAATTTTGACTTGGCTTAGAGCTGCAGGATGCCTAAGAGTCACTTCCTGAGAGCCTCCATGTTGCTCAAATGTGGCCACTCTCTAACAAAACTCAGCAAATAAATTCATTACCTTCCCCCCAGCATGGACATGACTCCCAGGAATGAGCCTCCCTGGTGCCAAGGGATTACTACCAAGCACCGGCTGGTGATGCAACTGGAAAAAGGCCTTGAATAAAAGGAGGAAATGAGTTTATATGGCTAGGAGACTTCAAAATGAGTCAGGAGGTCATCAGAGGGGTTGTGCTTATGCACATCTCAGCAGGATCTCAGAGACAGCCAAAGTAAATAACCCCAGGTAGTGGTGCTCCCAAGGGTTATGGAGACACCCAGGCCCTATGGTCATGGCAGATGGCTCTGGAGTTTAGTGCTTTGCCAGTGGGCCCTACTTTGGAATTTGTGCTCCTGAGTGTGATGGAGTTGGAGTCAGATGTGACTTCTCTACACATGCCTGTTCTGTCACTTTTACTGAACCTGTGGTTGGCACTGGGATTGGTGTTTGCCCAGGAGATTTGAATCTCTGGACTGTCCATGTGCCAGCTGGGCCCTGAGCCTCAGCAGAGTTGCAACTCCTATTCTCCAGTTCATTGGAATTACCCAGGTCAGCTAAGGAGGTGAGGATGGTCAAGCACCACACCAAGGAACTGAGAGAATCTACAACTGCAAGCAGGAGAATTGCTTTCATCAGCCATGTGGGATCTAAGCCCCCTCTCAATTTAGAGGTGGAGTGGGCATCACCATCCCAGGGTCCTCAGGATGGAGGAATAAAATATGGATTAGAGTGAACTTACTGGTATTCTACTTTAGAATTATTGTGACTCTAGCAATGGAAGGAATTATATCACTGATGTGGAGACATTGGCCATGGGAGTTGCTGAAGGCCAGGAGAGGGAAAAAGAGGTATGATATGGGGGCACTTTTGGGACTTGGAGTTGTCCTGAATGATATCGCAGGGACAGATGCAGGACATTATATATCCTGCCATAAACCCCTGAATGGACTAAGAGAGAGTGTAAGCTACAATGTGAACTATAATCCATGCTGTGTAGCAGTGTTCCAATATGCGTTCATTCAAATGCAATGAGTATACCATACTAATGAAAGAAGTTGTTGAAGTGGGAGGAGTGAGGGGCTGTGGGGAGTGGGATATATGGGAACCTCCTATATATTTTAATGTAAATTTTGTATGATTTATGTATCTTTTAAAAAAATGAAATGGTGAAAAACAAAACAAAACAAACAAGTGTGAGGATGTGGTACCATTTTGGAAAAGTGTTTAGTAATATCTACTTAAAATAGTTACATACTCCCATTTCTAGTTATAAAACCAACTAAACTGTACACATATGTTCACCGAGGCATGTACAAGAACATTTGGTGCAGCACTATTCTTTGTTGCCAAAAGCTAGAAATAATCTGAATGCACATTGACACGGGTGAATAAAGTATGGTATAGTCCAAAGTGGAATACTATACAAGAATGATACTACAATGCTCAACAACATGGATCAAGCTGGTAAACATGAACCTTGAGAGATAGGAACCAAACACAATAAAAAGGCACCCTGTAAGATTCCATTTATAAGTAGTTCAAAAACAGCCAAAACTGATTTATAATGGTAGAGGTTAAGACAGTGGTTACTCCTGGGAAGTGTTGGTCAGTGATTAAAAGGAACAATGAGTAGGGCTTTTGCAGTGCTAGTAATGTTTTCTTCCTTGATCTGGGTGCTGGGTACTCTGCTTTGCAAAAACTCATCAAACTCACACTTAAGCTTTCTGTACTTATCTCTGTGTATGTTATGTCAGTAAAGCATTTATTTAACAATGTACTTAATTAACCTTCTGCTAATTATCACCTTTCTTAGATGATTCAGAAGGCACCTTAGAATGTTGCAACACATCCTGTCATTATTATCACTGGTTATGAAGGCTACCCTTAAGTACATGTGGGGTTGGTGGTGTGGGATGGGGGTCTGACACATTGTGTGCCTAACTCCTATCCTCCAATATATTTAAAAAATCATCTTAAAATTTTAGAATAAGCTATATAATTCATATAATTGAAAATTCCAAAGGTACAAGAGGGTATACTTTGAAGATAAATCTCCTTCTTAATCCTGAACCCTGTACCCCCAATTTCCTGCCTCAAAGAAAACTATCAATACTATTACTAGTTATTGTATGCCACTGTAGAGTTTTTTGATGTCTTTACAAGTACACACACACACAGATTTCATTTTCTAAAAAAATGGCTGCTTTGTATCTTTTTTTAAAAAAAGACTTATTTTATTTATTTCTCCCCCCACCTTGTTGTTTGTACTTGCTGTCTGTTCTCTTTGTTTGTTTGTTGTGTGCTCCTTGTGTTTGCTTGTCTTTTTTTTTAGGAGGCACCAGGAATCGATCCCAGGACCTACCAGGTGGGAGGAAAGTGCCCAAATGCATGAACCACCTCCACTCCTTGCTTCTTGCGTCTCTCACTGTTTCCCTTGTTGTGTCTCCTTGTTGTGTCATCTTGTTGCATCTTGTCATGTTAGCCTGTTGCATCAGCTCGATGTCTTGCTTGTGTTCTTTAGGAGGCACCAGGAACCAAACCCAGGACCTCCCATGTGGTAGGTTGGCACCCAACTGGTTGAGCCACATCTGCTTCCCTGCATAGTATCTTGTATGATATATCCCCTAATCTATTTACTTAGATTCTTACTGATGGATTGTTTCCAATCTTTTGCTATTTCAATATTGCAATGATTTAAACATTGCAATGACTACATAGTAATGCATGCCACAGTTTGTACCACAATTTTGTATATTTACAAGATACTTGTAGAATAAATCTCCAAAAGTGGAATTGCTGAGTCCATGTATTTGTAATATTAATAAATATTACCAAATTGCCCTCCATCTGGGTTGAATCAATTCATACTCCCACCACAAATGTATGTATACTCCCACTAGAGACTCATTAACACAATGGGCTACTAAAGTTTTAATCTCTACCAATCAGGTAAGTAAAAAAGTAGTATTTTGGATTCCCTTATTAAGAAAGCAATTGTACATCTTTTCACATATTAAAGAGCCATTTTTAGTTCCTTGTTTATGAACTGTTTATATCATTTGACCATTTCTCTATTTCATTGCTATTTTTTCTTATTTTGGTTTTGTTAATGACTTGATTGCAAATATTTGCCCAATTTGTTGCTTGTCTTTTGATTTTTTACCCCTTGCAGAAATTTTTGACTTTCATATGGTTGAATTTATCAGTATTTTATTTTATGGATTTTGACTTTGTGTCATGTTTAAAATGGTCTTCCCACTGCAGTGAATAAATTTAGGTTATAAACTAATTCTTCTGTGTTTTCACCTTGTATTTTTATGGTTTCATCCTCATGCTTAAGATTTTATCCATCTGGAATTAATTTTAGGAAAAAGCGTGGGGTAGAAATCCAACTTCCATTTTCAGTATGTGTATTAGTCAGGGTTTTCTAGGAAACAGAACTGCAGAGGATATCTGTAAATATTATGAGATTTTATAAAACTGTCTCAAGCAACTGTGGGAGCACACGAGTCCAAATTCCATAGGGCAGGCTGTAAGCAAGGAACTCGGATGAAGGTTTTTGATGAATTCCCCAGGAGAAGCAGGCTGGCTGAAGTAGAGATGTAAGTTTTCTCTTCTGACTGCTGAAATCATCACTTCTCCTTTTAAGGCCTTCAACTGATTGGATGAAGGCAATCTCCTCAGTGATTGTAGATGTCATCAGTCATAGATGCGATCAACTTACAGTTGATTTAAGCCCACGAAATGTCCTCCCAGTAACAGCTAGGCCACTGCTTGCTTGACTAAACAACTGGACACCGTAGCCTGGCCAAGTTGACACATGACCTTAACCATTGTAGTAAGGCTTCCTGCTTGTCCCAGCACCTTTCACTGAATAATCCATTTTTGTCATATACTAAATTTCTGTGCGTATTTGGGTCTGTTTCTCCATGTACCAGTATGTTTTAATTATTGCAATTATAGTATGTTTCAGTGTTTGGTTGTGATCAGTACTATATTTCTTAAGATTTTGGTGGTTCTATATTTATCTATATGAACTTTAGAAGCTGTTTATCTATCCTTAGGGGAAAAAATATTGGCACTTTTATTGTTATGCATTAAATTTAAGATTACCTTTAGGAAAAGTGATTTTATGAGTTTTGAGTCTTCCTAACCAAAAATATGGTATGTTTAAGTCTTTTTCTGTCTATTTCAGTCTTTTTTGTGCCCCACAGTGGCTTTTTTTTCTTTTTCATTTGTTTTGAGCTTGCACATTTTCTGTTGTACTCCTAGGTATTTTATATATTTTTAAAACGTAATTATAAAATGGGGAACTTTTCCTTAGAATCTTTTAAGTGGTTGTTGTTTGTATATATCATGATTTTTGATTTCTGGATATTCATTTTTAGCCCAGTTACTTCTCTCAATTTTTAAATTATTTGTGACAGATTTACTGCAGTCTTTTATTTTTTTTAAAAAATAAAACACTACCTGCAATTAATTTTATCTCTTCATTTCCAATTTTTAGATTTCTATTTTTTTCCTTTTACCTAATTGCATTGGCTAATATTTCCAGCATATCCTTGTTTTGTTCTTTAATGAGATGTGTTAAGTATTTATTCATTAAGAATAAAGTTTGCTTTTAGGTTGACATTGTATACAATAAATGCAAAAATGCATATTTCTAATCATGTTATTGAAGGATTCATCTACCTCGATTTTGTCAGAAGTTTTATTAAATAAAGAATGGATGATGAATTTTATCAAATGCTTTTCAACAGCTATTGATGCTCATATGATTTTTCTCTTTTGATCTGTAAATATAATTATATGTTTAGATTTACTAATATTTAGCTGTCTTTGCATTTCTAAAATAACCTCATGGAAAAAATCCTCTTTATGGTTTTACATCAATATTCACAAGTGAAATTGGTTTGTGGATGTTTGGGGTGCTATCAATACTATGATAGTATCAAAAATAATTTAGGAATTGGGAGCTTTCTTTTTTCTATGCTCAGGAACAGTTTAAATGACATCAGAGTTAATCTGTTTTTAAAAGGCTTGGTATAATTTACCTATGAAGTCATATGTCTTGGTGCTTTTTTAGGGGTTGCTTTTTGATAACTCTATCAATTTCTCATTGGGTTGTTTAAATTTCCAAACTATTCTTGAGTGATTGATCATTTATATTTTTTCCTAGAAAATTCTCTATTTCTTTCTGTTTTTTTTTATTTACCTAAAATTGAACAAAATGTTCTTTTATGAATCTGTTGATTTATTATTTTTTTGTGTTTTAGTGTTTTTTCTCTGTTTTCCTTCCTTAGATTAGCTATTTTAATATCTCCCTAAGTCCAAATAACTAGTTCTTTGTTTACTTATTATTTTTGTATCCTTTTGCTATTTCAGTATTTACCTCAACTATTTCTTCCCTTAGGCTTATTATGTTTTGGTTAAATAATTTCTTGAGTTTAATTTATTACTTTTAATTTTTTTCCTATTAGTAGACTTTTGGGGCTATAAGTTTTCCTCTGAGAATTATTTTACTTGCACCCCACAGTCCCGCTATGTAGTGTCTTGATTTTTGTATTTTCTAGAAAATCTGTAATTTCCATTTTTATTTTCTTTTTGAAAAAAATAATTGCTAAAGGGAGATTTTTAAATTTCCAGGAGATAGAGAGATTTGTTTTCTAAGCTATTGCATTGTGATTAAAGAATGTACTCTGTACTTTTTCAAAACTTTGGAATTGGTCGAGGTTGCCTTTCCAGTCTAATACATGTGCTCGAGACTAATTGAGCACAAATTTCATCTTAGGATTTCAGGGTAGGAAAGTTTGATGCCATCAATTAGATGTAACAATCTTTTTTTTTTTTTCAATATCCTAACTTATCTTTTGCCTTTTGTCAAGATTTTTTAGAGAATTAAAGTCTTTTGAAATAATATGCTTATTTCTGTTTCTTCTTGCATTTTATGAAGAGCATTGTGTGGCTCATATTTTAAGTGTTTGTTTTCTGTTTTGGACTGCAAAGTTTATCATTATAAAGTTTGTTTCTTTGTCTCATTTAACGTTTTTGCCCTGAAGCAATCTGATCTGATATCAGGATTCCAACCCCAGCATTTTAAAAAATGTTTTTAGTTTCTAAGTATTCTTTACTTGTCATTTTATTTTCAGTTCTTCTTATGAACACATGTGACTTATAAAATGTACAGTGATTAAAATTCCAGTGTCAGATGTTAGTTCTTTTATTTTTTAATTTTAAAGATTAAAATAGCAGCATTAATGTCAGTATTTTATTTTATTATAGTTTATAGCATTTATAAAATACAGAAAATGAAACAGAGCTAAATGACCTATGTATATAAAATACTAATATTTGTGGGCATATTAGTAAAACAAGTAAAAACGAATTTCATAAATCTAAATATTAAACATATATCCTAATATAAATTTTAACAGAAAAAATTGATAAAAATAAAATATTTATAAAAGTAAGCACTGCATGAAATAATAGTTTAATTAATCAAGAATAATTAAAATTAATATTACATAATCTTACAAAGCATAATCTTAATTTAAAATCACGTTAGTTAAGTCATCCTGGTGTCATGGGTATATTTTATGTACTTTTACAACTAACCAAGAGAATGGTGAGGAATTAAGTAAATATGAACTCCAAATATTTTCTTTTTATTTCTTTATACTGCAAAGAAAATTCCAATTTGAATTTTATCAACTTGAACATGTATTTTGAGGACAGTTTTGTTGAAGAGATGGAAGTCCCTTGAAAGTTTTTTTTAAGCCTGGTGTATTGAGGTATGGTTTACATACATTAAAGTTCATTCATTTTAGTTTGTAGTTCTCTGAGTTTTAACAAATTCATAAAGGCATATAACTAACGCCGTAATTAATATGTAGGACATTTTTATCACACCAAAACGTTCCCAGTGACCCTCTGTAGTCAACCCCTCTCATGACTCAGAGCGGCTAACAATCTCTGACCTGTTTTCTATAGATTTCTTTTTTTCCAGAATATCATGAAAGGGGAATCAAATATTATAAGTAAACTTTTAAGTCTGGATTCTTTCACGGAGCAAATGCATTTCAAATTCATTCATGTTATCATGTGAATCAATGTTTGTTCCTTCATATTGACAAATAGTTTGTATTCTATGGATGGCACCACAATTTATTTATTCATTCACCAGCTAAAGGACATCTAGGTTCTTTCCAGTTTGGGACAATTATGAATAAAGCTGTTATAAATATCCATGTACAAGTTTTTATATGAGTATGTTTTCTTTCTCTTGTGGAAATAACCAGTATTGGGATTACAGAATCATATGGTATGGGTAGGATTAACTTTTATTTTCTCTTTATTTTTTTAAAGTTACATTAAAAAAATATGAGGTCCCTATATACCCCCCATCCCCCTCATCCCACTCCTCCACCCATAACAACAACCTCCTCCATCATCATAAGACATTCATTGCACTTGGTGAATACATCTCTGAGCACTGCTGCACCTCATGGTCAATGGTCCACACTATAGCCTACACTCTCCCACAGTCCACCCAGTGGGCCATGGGAGAACATACAATGCAGGTAACTGTCCCTGCAGCACCACCCAGGACAACTCCAACCCCTGAAAATGCCCCCACATCACATCTCTCCCTCCCACTCCCTACCCCCAGCAGCCACCATGGCCACTTTCTCCACACCAATGCCACATTTTCTTTGATTACTAATCACAGTAGTTCATGAATAGAATATCAGTAAGTCCACTCTAATCCATATTCTATTCCTCCATCCCGTGGACCCTAGAATAGCCGTGTCCTCTCCACATCTATAGCAAGAGGGGGCTTAGATTCTTAACTTTTTAAGATACTGTCAAATTGTTTCCCATGTTAGCTGAACCAGTTGTTTTCCAAACAATGAATGAGAATTTTAGTTGTTGCACATCCTTGACCTGATATTGTTGGTGTTTTTGTCTTGTTTTGTTTTTTAAGTTTTAGGCATTCCAATAGGTGTGTAGTGGTATCTTATTATGGTTTTATTTTTCATTTCCTTAATAACTAATGTTGAATATATTTTAATGTTTGTTTTATATTCATATTTCTTCTTTGCTTAAATATCTGTTCATATCTTTGCCCCATTTTTAAATTGGGTTGTTTCCTATAATTTAATATGATCATTCTTTATATATTGTGGACACAAGTTGTTAATGAGATATATGTTTTACATTTTTTCCCCAGTCTATCACTTATTTTCATTCTTTTAGAGTGTCTTCTTGAAAAGCAGAAGTTTTTAAATTTTGATGAAGTCCAGTTTATCACTTTTATTCTTTTAAGGATTGTGCTTTTGTGGTTATATCTTAAGAATCTTTCACTAACTCAAGTTCACTAAAAGTTTCTGCTATGTTTTTTTCTAGAGTTTTATAGTTCGAGGATTTACATTTAAGCCTGTTACCCATTAGGTGTTAATTTTTGTAAATGGTATGAGGTATGAATCCAGGTTTATTTTTTGCATATTGATGTCCAGTTTTTCTGGCATCATTTGTTGAAAAGACTATCCTTTCTTCATTGAACTGCCTTTGCATCTTAGTCAGAAAATCAATTGACCAATACTTGGAATAAGCAGATTTCACGGAGAAGATAGTAGATTACAGGTTACCTGGGGCCAGGGGTGGGATGGGGAGCTGTTTTTACTTAATGGGGTTTGAGGTGATGAGAAATTGGGGGTAATGGATGCTGGGGATGGTAGCACAATATTGTGAATGTAATTACTATCATTGACTTGTGCACATAAAAGTGGGTAAAATGAGAAATTCTGAGTTGTAAATATGTTGCTACAATAAAAAGTGTTTTTTAAAGGAAAAACAACAACAACAAAAAATCAATTGACTATATATGTCTGAGTCTATTTATGGTGTTTCTATTCTTCTATATTGATCCATGTTTCTACCCTTTCAGCTAAACTATACTCTCTTGATTTCTGTTGTTAGATAGTAAATCAGTTGATATTAGTCCTTCACATTTGTTAGTCCTTCTTAGAAAAATTTTTGGATATTCTGGAACCATTGCATTCCCAAATACATTTTACAGTCAGGTTGTTAATTTCTAGAGGCAAAAAAAAAGGCTGCTAGGGTTTTGGTTGGGATTACATTGAGTTTGTAGCTCCAAGAATTGGCGTCTTAATAATATTGAGTCTTGCAATCCATAAACATGCTATATCTCTCTATTTATTTAGGTATTATTTGATTTTTTTCATTATTGCTTTATATTTTTCAACATAGAACATTTCGCATGTTTTGTAGACCTATAGCTAATTATTTCATGTTTCCTGATGCTAATGTAAATGGTACTTTATTTCTCATTTAATTCCCAATTATTCATTACTGATACTTAGAAATGATTTTTGCATATTGATCTTACACCCTGAGACCTTGCTAAACTCACTAGTTAATCTATAAAAAGCAGTTTTTAATTGAGTGTTTGGAATTTTTTACATAATCATGTCATATGTGACTAGGCAGTTTTATTTAGTATGTTCCAAATTATATGGCTTTTATACTTTTTATTGCCTATTGCACTGCCTTGGGCTTTCAATGTGGTATTGACGAGGGATGTAAGAGTAGACATTCTTGGGAATTGCTGTTCTCAATTTTAAGGGAAAAGCATTCTGTCTTTCACCATTAATTGTGATGCTAGCTATAGGTTTTCTGTAGCTGCTCTTCATTAGGTTGATGAAATTTCCTTTTATTTCAAGTTTTCTGAGAGCTTTATCACGATTGGATGTTGAATTTCATAAAGTAATTTTTTTGTTTCTATTGAGTTGATCATATTCTTTTTCTTGTTTAACTTGCCAATATGTGAAATACATTAATTGATTTTTGAATGTTGAACTAACTTTGCATTCCTGGGATAAACTCCAATTCACCATGATACATGATATTTTTTATGCATTGCTGAATTTTATTTGCTAATATTTTGCAGAGAAATTTTGCGCCTGTGTTCATGAGGGAAATAGTTCTGTGAGTTTTCTTTTCTTGAAATACGTTTTCTTGTTTGGGTATTAGGGTAATGCTGGCTTCATAAAATGAACTGGGACATGCTCCCTCCTATTTTCTGGGAGAGTATGTGCAGATGCTGGAAACTGTGCACAGGGGTTGAGTTAATCCAGTCAGGAGCTGAGCTGGATTTGAGTTCTTTTGTTGCTATGGTTACCTTCCCTAAACCATCAGTTCTAAATTTTCTGATGTTACTTTTTGCTTAGAGTAGGATTTTTCTCAATGATTTGGCCTTATCTTCAGCTTTTGGCCTTAATTATACATCTGAGCCACAGAGAGGATCTCTTTTTACCCTCTTGTCCTTCCTCCAAAGAAAAACTGCTGCTTGCTTCCTGTTGTTTTGCTCCCCTGGTGGTGGCTCTTTCAGGTCCTGGTCCTGGCAGTGGGACTTTCTCAGTGAACCTGCCCCTCATCTCATGGCAACCAAACTTTGCCTTATATCTTGGCAGATCTAGCGTCCTGGTCTGCTCTTTCCACACAAATAAAAGGATTTATTCTTCTATCCTTTCCCAGCTGTAGTTGGTTATCTCCTTAAGGCTTATCAGAGGGCTCAGGTAGGACTTCACCTGCTTCTTGCAGCAGCTGCCCCGCCTCTCTTTGAGGTCTCTGCCACCAAGGGAATTTTTCTGGTCTTCTGCCCTGGTCCTTTTATTTCTTGCGAATACCCAATGGAGGTCTGTGAAGAGCCTGTGAGCGACTGTGAGTGGCTGCATTTGTATTTGTACTCTCACACTAGCTCACACTTGCCTTTTATCAGTACATTAACAAGTTCACTTGCATTTTCACTTGCTTGCATGGCTCCCAGTGTCTCTTCCTTCCATACTTTGCTGCAGGCTAGCCAGGGCTTTTGCTTTGCTTCTCCTTGATTAAGCTGATTTTTATTTCGATTTCTGGCTACTTTTGCTCTGAAATCTCTTCTCTCTGCTGGCTTAGAGAAAAGCAGAGGTGCCCAAAGATGTTACTTACCAAATCCAATGGATGTGTCATGATGATGGGAACGAGTGTTGTTGGGGGGGGAGAGGGGGGGTGGGGGGGGTGGGGTTGAATGGGACCTCACATATATATTTTTAATGTAATATTATTACAAAGTCAATAAAAAAAATAGATTATAAGGTGTAAAAAAAAATAAAAATAAAAATAAAAATGGTTCTTTCCTAAAAAAAAAAAAAAAGAGAAAAGCTATGATTTTGTATTTTATCTAGCATTTTCTAGCTGACAGACTGGGAGCTACATGTCTTCTAACTTTCTACAGTCTAGATAGTAGTAGAATTCTGGCTGCAGTTGTTTTTAATGAATCAGAAAGCTACAGATTTTGTTTCCAAGAAAGCGTTTCTATTAATAGTTTGTCTTTTGTTGTTTATGTTTCATATAATGCAGATAAAGGTTCTTTGTCAGAGTTACCTGCATCCATTTTAATACTAATTTCATTTATTTTGAAAGTCTTCAAATTGGAATAAGAATTTTCTTGCACTAAAACCTTTTCTTGCTGACTGTCATATTATTTTACCTCTTGAGGAATGTGAAAGTACATAAGAATACTCTTTTTAAACAAATCAAGTTTATTGCTACATATTAATAAAGAGTGCAATTTATCCAAAGTATATAATCAGTGGTATTTGCTATGATCACATAGTTGTGCATTCATCACTTCAATCATTATTAAAGTATTTTCAGTATTTAATAATAATAATAATAATAAACAGAAAGCAGACAGGCAAGAAAATTCCTTACCTCTCAATCTCTCTGTTTTCCCTGCTATTTCTGGCTATTCTTGCATAATTATTTATTTATTTATTTAGCTGTTTTATTTAGATATATTCACATACCATATGATCTATTCAAAGAATGTAATCAATGCTTTTTAGTAAAATCGCAATGCTGTACGTTCATCATCTCAAAAACTTTAGAAAAATTTCATTACTCCAAAAAGAAAGACTCCACACTCCTCAGCCTTCCTTCCTCAGCCCTACGTAACCACTACTCTAATTTCATCTTATGAATTGATTTATATTTACATTTTAATTAAATGGAATCATACAGTGTATAGTACTCTGTGCCTGGTCTCCTTCACTTAGTGTAATGTTTCTTTCTTTTTTTTTTTGTCTGATATTAACATTTTGTAGTATGAACCTACATTTGTTCAGCTTCAAAGAATAATGGTCTTATATATGCAATTTTACCCATATTTGTATTTCACATAATATATTTATACTTCACATAATATATTTAGTTCATAAAAGAGCAGTCATACAGTATTGTCCTTCTGTGTCTGGCTTGCTTTACTCAACATAATACTTTTGGAATGAGTGTACCTTTGTTTGATTTGAAATTCAAATACAGTATTATCTTTCAGTAAAGAGTTTTGTTCAGCACAAGAGTATTTTTTCACAAATTGAATAATTGAGCATTAATATTAATTTTGAGTAAATAATACCAATTTAAAAATTAAAAAAACTTCTGAACAATGATCTCACCTCTCTGACCACTCATGGCTCAGCTGCGTCCCTCCCTTTCTATAACGCCCTCAGAGTTGCCACTTCTGATGTGGTTGGCAATGAGGCTTCTCTGCCTTTCTGCCTCATTCAGCTCTGCTAAGTGGAGCTTTCACACCCACTGCTTAGAGAGTCCTTCTCCTCCAGCCAGATGCTTTATTTTTTCTTTCTCTTTCTTCCTGAATTCTACCAATCACATTCAATTTCATCCCTGA
Source organism: Dasypus novemcinctus (assembly GCF_030445035.2). Taxonomy (NCBI): domain Eukaryota; kingdom Metazoa; phylum Chordata; class Mammalia; order Cingulata; family Dasypodidae; genus Dasypus; species Dasypus novemcinctus. The sequence continues at coordinate 6,465,556 of NC_080676.1, read as the reverse complement.
GCCCTTGTATCTTCATTTTCTGTTCTTGCTTTATAGAGAGGCAATTCCTTTTAAGAAAATTAATTCTTGCCAATATGTTAGTTACCATTTACATTCTTCTGTGTGGCAAAACTTTATTGTTACTTTTCTTTGCTGTTGATTTTTTTCTTTTCTTTGCCTACTCTCTCCCCTTTTTGTATCATCTCTACTTAGATCCTACACATGATTAGGGATTGTAGTTGTTTTCTGATTTCATTGAAAAAGTGTTTTGCTTTGATTTTCCATTTCTTCATTGTTTCTGGATGATTTCCTACATTTTAAAACCAGAATTTGTCTTTTCCTATCTCAGCCCAACATTTTCTTTTTAATATAACTTGTTCTATTTAATAATCTAGTATATTCAATATATTTGCATGTCCTGTAACTTTTCTAAAATAGAAAACCTCACACATTTGATGAGTTATGTTCCTGGAGAGTTGTCAACGATTAGATCATCACAAGGAGCCCCAGGTTTTCCAGATTGTCCTATTAAGACGATGCTGTGAATGAAGATATTACTCTCAGCCAGGCCTCTTAGTTTTGATGAGAATGTTCTTGGATTTGATCAACTATAAATAACGTCATATATACATGGATGGTTATAGAACAACAACAGCAATGAAACATGTTTTAGGGGCAAATGAACGGACTAAATAGGGATATGATAATATATCTATTTAATAAGTTTTGAATGGATATATAAATGAATGAATAGGTACATAGCTATAAAGAATTTGGCATTGGAATTGATTGCCATCAGAGCCAGACTTATCAGCTGGCAAGTGCATTTGACCACCAAGTTAACCAGTAACTGATCCCAGAAATACATTTTCTAAAACAATGTAGGAATCTGGTGCAATATGTAAGAAAAAGAGGATAATGCTGTTATCTGGGCTAATATATGCAGTCTGACTTCTCTCCCTCCTTTTAAGTGATGGCTGTTCTCCTAGCATGGTTTCCCCCACTCATTGCCCTGGCAACCTCACCTCTTGCCACCCTCCTCTGAGTCTCTGTTCTCCAGCAACACCTGCCTGCCCTCAGTTCTTCAAAGTAAGCTCTTTTCCAGCTCAGGAGCTTTACTTATTTTGCACCCTCTGCCTCTCATCTTTCCCCCTGCTCCTTCTTTTCAACTTCACTCGCTTCTGAAATGCTCCCTCTTGCATCAACCCTGGCCTCAAAACTTCATGGCACTCATTTACCTTGTCAGTTTGTCTTGTATAGGCCTTCATCATTTGACTTCAGATTTCCTAAAGTGAGGACTATGTCTTTATTCTCCTTATCTATGTTTTTATTATGTTTATTGAGTTTTAAGTGATATCCTGCTTACTTTCAAAGCTTTTTTGAGGAAGCATTTAGATTAAAAAAATTCCCTAGGGAAATGGACTTGGCCCAGTGGTTAGGGCGTCCGTCTACCACATGGGAGGTCCGCGGTTCAAACCCCGGGCCTCCTTGACCTGTGTGGAGCTGGCCCATGCGCAGCGCTGATGCACGCAAGGAGTGCCATGCCACGCAGGGGTGTCCCCGCATAGGGGAGCCCCACGCGCAAGGAGTGCGCCCCGTAAGGAGAGCCACCCAGCGTGAAAGAAAGTGCAGCCTGCCCAGGAATGGTGCCGCCCACACTTCCCGTGCTGCTGACGACAACAGAAGCGGACAAAGAAACAAGACGCAGCAAATAGACCCCGAGAACAGACAACCGGGGGAGGGGAGGGAATTAAATAAATAAATAAATAAATCTTTAAAAAAAAAAAAAATTCCCTAGTAGGGACCAGATGTAGCTCAGTGGCTGAGTGCCTGCTTCCCATATATGAGGTCCAAGTTCAATCCCTGGTACCTCCTAAAAAAATCCCTAGTTACAAGTGTCATGGTTAAAATAAAGATAAAAGAGAGGTCAGAGGACATATAGAAAAGTGGAAATAATTATACTTGGTATTAAATAATTCCTGAAAGTAAATGATCTACCTTTGTCTCTAGTACAGCACCCAGCCCAGGGTCTTACAATAGCTGGCCATTAATTAATAGGTGTTCACCTGAGTCGCCCTCTCCAGGGGCCACCTACCTCGGCAGCATAGAGGCTAGACGTGAAATCCCTACCTGTTTTCGGTGCCTGAATTTTTTTCTCTCCTGACTCTTCATCTAGAAGCTACTCCTGAGGCAAAATGTGAGAAAGCTGTAGTTAAAAAGTGGTCTAGGAAAGGCTACCCAGGTCTGCCTGGTCCGGAGCTGCCCACATCGAGTCTCACACAGGTAGAATGTAGTGAGACTCCTGGGCTTCCTGCACTGCCCCTCTGGGCTCGCCCACCGGCTCGCGCACCTGCTCATATCACAGTGGGACAACCTGGGCATTACCTTGGTATCACCTCTAATGTAATGGCTCTTCTATATTTCTTATCAGAACTATCATGGGAGCAGTGCCTTTTACTTTCTTCTTCTACTTTCAAGAATTCAGAAGATTGAATGCAGTCCTTTTGCTCTCAGTCTGACCGCTACTTCCCCACTTTCCCCCTCATACCAGCTTTGTTCCAGCAGAGGCAGCCCCCGTGGCACCTGTGCAGGCAAGGCCACCAGGGAGAAGTTGAAACCATTTATAGTGACTCCTTGACTTCATGCAGTATATGAAAGATATGATCAAGGAAGTTTCATAAGGATCAAAAAATGTTTAAAATTATGTATAACCCTCCTGACTTGTGAGCTGGGGTGCTGCCTCCTAATAGGAGGGCCCTTTGGTTTTTGTTGTTGTTTACTGTATTTTTTATTTTTTTTAAAAAGATATTTAGATCACATAAATGTTACATATAAAATATAGGGGATTCCCATATGCCCTGCTCGCCACGCTGCCCACATTTACCTACATTAACGACATCCTCCGTTAGTGTGGTACGTTCATTGCAATTGATGCACACGTTTTCGAGCATTGCTACTAAGCATGGATTATAGTTTATGTTGTAGTTTACATTCTCTCCCACACAATTCTGTAGATTATGGTAAGATATATAATGGCCTATATCTGCCATTGTAATGTCATTCAGGACAATTCCCAAGTCCCCAAAATGACCCCATATTTCACCTGTTTTCCCTCTCCCTGACCTCAGAACCTCCAATGGCAACTGCCTCCACATCAATGATATAAGTGCTTCCATTGATAGAATCACAATAAGCCTGTAGTAGAATACCAGTAAATCCACTCTAGTCCATCATTCATTCCCCAATCCTGAGGATTCTGGTATGGTGAGGGCCACTCCACCTCTAATTGAGAGGGACTTCAGTTCTATACGGCCGATGGGTGGAACTCACTTGCTTGCTGTTTCACTCTCTCAGTGCCTTCGTATGGTGGTTGTCCATCATCACCTCCTTGCTAGTTGTCCTGGGTGAGTCCAATGAACTGAAGAGTAGGTGTTGCAACTCTGTTGAGGCTCGGGGTCCAGGATCTTGGGCAGCCCAAAGATTCAAGTCTCTTGGACATATACCTGCCAACTCCAGCACCAACTATAAGCTCAAATAGAAGGGACAGAAGAGCCTTGTTTAGGGAAACCACAACTGAGTCCAACTCTGTCACACTGGGGAGCACAAACCCCAAAGTAGAGTGAAAGGCCCTTTGTTAAATGCCTTGAACAGTGGAGGATGCATGCTTAGAGTTAGGAGCCCAGTGCAATTGTGCTGCATGATAAGAACAAATGAGATGAGAATAAAGAAATCCAGGAAAAGAGACAGTGATGCCTGAGGCCATACATTGAGAAGTGGGGAAGTGGGGGAAGGAGAAAGAAGGAAGAAAGGGTAGGGACCCTTCCCCATCTCTCCCGCAGAGACAGATGCAATGGGGATTTTTCCAGGGGCATGCCACGAGCTGTAGAACTATATTCTGGGAATTTTCATCAAAATGATTAAAACCATGATAAGCTTGTGGAGTTACATTTCTTGTGGAAGACAGTGGTGAAGGGCATGTGTTTTGTGTCAAATTTGGAGGGCTGGGGAAGAACGAAGTCAGCATACTCCAACCTGGACTCTGACCTTGATTAAATACAATTATGCTGAATGTTTACGCCAATCATTAGGTATGTCCTAGTTATGATCTGTCCTAGATGGTAAAGTTCTGAAGTCCCCAAACCAAGATGCCTGTCCTTTACAGAAAAACACTTTCCAGAGCATTTATACCCCAAAGCCAAGAGGCTGAAAATATTTGTTTCAAGGGGAAATATGTAGGATAATTAACCAATATTATTGTACTATTTTTATTGCACTAAAGTCACATCCTTAATTTAGGAATGGTATATAACTTCTTTGTGTAAAACTTGTACTCATAAAATGATTATACTTACAATTTTAAATCTGTTTATTCAGCCAGCTCTTCCAAATGTGTTCATTAGAGTTCAAGTTTTTGTTTAAAATGGAATTACAAGGTGCTGAACTTAAATAAATACAGCATCTCTTCAGTTTCTTCAGTTTTTACACAGCTGTAGCATGCACAGGAAGCTGTTTCAGTTTTTAAGACGACTCCTCCATGATTTCCAGCAGCTGTAATAAAAATGTGGCTTCTTTTGAGCCTGGACTTCTTGGGCAGGCTTCTGGAGCCCTTTGGAACAAACCACTGAACTTCTAGGCATAGGTTCTGGAACCCTCGAAGCTTCTCCAAAGCTGTTTTCACTTCATTTCTTTTTGGTAATTCATGCCAGTTGTCCTTCAGAGGAATTTAGGAAAGAATTCGGGGGATAACTTTTGGGAAAACAAGGTCTTCTCTGAGAGTGACTCAGAATGATCCTCCATCATGTACCATAAGCAAGCAGAGTGTCCAGGCCCCATGGAACCAGAGATGGTGCTTGGAATCCATGGGCAGAGAGAGCATAAAACGGTGGAGCTCTGCGTGGGAGCCCCTGGCTCTGCAGCCAAGAGCACCTGTCGCGTTCTGCTGAATGCGGAAGCCAGCACTCACCTGACCCTTGTGTGGTAGGTCCATGAGAAAAGGGAGTCAGTATGTACTAAGATGAGATCGTTACGTTCCACAATAACAGACGGAAGGTTTGTAATGGGCACAGTTAGCTCATCCTGAGAGGAAGATAGAACTTTATGTTAAAAAAAAGAGATGACTCTGCCCAGCCCCTGAGGGAAGGATGGTGCTTGTACAATCTTTGGATATATTGGTTTTGGGGTTTTGGGGAAGGGGGGGTTGGAATTAGGTTTAGTCAGCCTGTCAATCAATTTTTGCTCTTTAAAATACATGATAACTGAATCTGATTTTAAATTAAATTTACGTGTGTTGGTAGAAGGGTTTGTTGAATTTGGGTATGCATATCAGTGGGAATGGGAGGGATGACATTCCCCAAAGAGAGTAAAAATGAGAAAAAAGGCAGAAACGGGCAGTGGTGTGATAAATGTAGGGACTTGCAATAGTTGTGGAGAAAGCAGGATGTAGTGGAGTATGAGGGCCTAAGCTCTTTAGTGTGGTTCTTGGAGTTTGTCTCAGAAGGATGAACTAAAAGTGACAGATGAGAATGGGTGAACCCAGGAAGTTCCGGAAAGTAACTGAGGTCTGAGGTGGCCCAAGCTTGAGATGTCGGCAATGGGAATGGAGAGGAGGAGGTACATCTGAGGGGCATTTCAGAAGAGAAACAATGTAATTTTTTGGCACATCAGTCATAGGACCGAATGAAAAGACAAAGGTGAAAATGGCTTCAAATTTTCTCAACTGGGAGCCCAGAAGAATTGCACTGTCCTTGAGTGGGATGATAAATTTGGAAGGGAATTCAGTTTGAAGGAATATGAAGAAAAGTGGGGAAGACTGTGTTCTGGTCACATTGAATTTTGGTACGACAATTGAGTATCCAAGTGGGAAGTGTTAAGAGACTTTAAAATGGGGGAGTGGATTCTGTGAAGATGAGAGGTTAAAACAGAAGTTGTAGATTTGAAAGTCATCCAGCTTGAATCCATGCAGATACTATAAAAGGGGATGAAATCTCAAGTGAAAATAAAGACGTTCAGACTCTAAGAATTGGGAATTAGTGCTATACGCTTTTTTATACAGTTATTTATTGCAGCCAGTACTATGTTTCATCCAATTGATAAGACTGGGGAAATATATTTCTTGGTTTTCCTCTAGCCTTTCCATTATTTCTCAAATTTATCCATTACCATCAAGAGGCTATATTTGTTTTAGTGAGGAACTTACCTCTAGCAAACTTTAAAAAAGAAGAGTCCTGTCTGGCTTCACGTTTTTAAAACGGCACATCACAACCCTTTTTTTCCCCTTAATTTTCAATTTTGAGCTTTCTGACGATGAGCTGTGCTGTGGTAGAAAGGAGAGGAGGAAGGTGGTGGGTAGAGACAGATTCTTTTATAAAGATCAGCAATTCTCTGCGCTTTTATCCCAGGCAAAGATTACATTTAACACCCAGGGGTCTCGGCCGCCTCAGATCCTTTTCAGAATGAGTGGCTGTGGCACTGCAGATAGTTTGGGGCGTCCTTTCATTTTTTGACAGTATTAAATATATACCCCAGTGAGCCATAAATCAGCGATTTATCTAAGAATGAATCATTTTTCTAATAAGGGACCACTTCTTTTAAATTGGATAGTGCATTACATTAAACAGGCAGACATTCTCAAAACTGTAAAATGCTTCAGCCAGCCATTTTTAATGAACAGAATGAAAAGTCTTCTTTTTTTAGGAGAAAGCTGTTTCCCTCCAATAGGGAAAAGCTGGGGGGTTGGCTGAGTTTTGGGAGCTCTTGCGTATACTTCATTTGGTCTTCCAACCATGGGGAGACTTTCTGATATGGAGGACTCACATTTGGGAAGGAAAAGGGAAGAAATGAGAGGAGAGTCCTCAGGAGTTCAGCTTGGTGGAGGACAGCACCCACACATGGACTGGTGCTGGGTGTGCACGACAGTACTTCACGGTGCAAGCAGCAGTGTCATTTCAGAGGCTGGTCTGCCTTATTTGCTGTGGTATCCTGGTGCTAAGCGTAGTGTCCTAAATGCTTGGTGGGCGCTCAGCAGCTCTCTGCTGAGTGGAGGGACGTTGTGAAATGATACGGTTGTTTCTTGGATAGTCACGTTCCATCTTGGACTGTTCTGATTTAGCAGGGATGTGATCTGCCCCTTCACCACTATTAAGCTGGAAGTAGGGCTGAGAAAAAGAAAAGATTGAAAATTCAAAGTTGTATCCATTTTTTCCCCCATTCATAACACATTATAAAATGCTTTTATAAGCATTTATATCTTTGATGGAAGACATTTCTATATTCTGTTTAGATTTGTTTTAATTAATAGATTTCATTGATAATGAAAAAGAAGAGTGTGGGTCTGAGCAGAAAGGAACATTATTCCTTTAAAGGGCTGTAATTTGTTTCAGATACCTGGCTGTCCATAAAAATTAGTAAGTTGGTCAAGTGTATACAGAAGTAAAATCTGAATAACCAGGGAAGGTAGATACAAACGTGAGGAGCACACCTGTTTGTGGCAATATGGTGAATTAAAATATTCTGAAAACCCCTCCAGTACAAAATATCTAAAAATGCTGTATTAAAAATTTTAAATATATGTAGGGTTAATCCATAGCTAAACTAGAAGAAATGGAAAGAAAATCCTTATTGCCAATAATAATAAAACAGTAATCCAGACAGGAAAGTAAACAATGAACCAATGGCTTCTTGGCCATTGGTTCCAGATAGATTAGAACTCCAGCTTTCAAGGACTGATCCTGGGAAAGATACAGAGCTTAAGGTCACTACAAGGTGGGAGGTTAGAGCAAAGATCTCTGACTAAATCCAGATATCTCAAAGGATGGCAGCCAGTGAAAAAGCACATTAGGAGAAGGATGAAACTTTCCCTGCAAAGGGAAATAGAAAGGAAACTTCCTTAATACTAACTGAGGACAAAATGATGTCTGCCTTGATCATTTTTAACCCTAATCTGACCCATTCATGGGTCTAAGGCTTGAGCCATGTGCCCCAGTTACGACGTTTTAGTCTTCATCCACGTTCCTGGGGGTGTGAGCCCATTGTACACAGGGCCTCTTGGAGATGTTGCTTTTGCGTAACTGTGGCCCACCTAATTGAGGGTGGGCCTTAATCTGGATTACTGGAAGCCTTTTAAAGCAAAAGCCACTGGGAGGAGTCCGAAGCCAGAAGTCAACAGAAACCAGAGAGAAAGCAAAGGAGAGTTCATCTGCCCGTGAAGGGGGCAGGGAGGCAAGCTGAGGAGCCCCAGGCGTTGCCAGCAGCCAGCATCTGAAAGTTACGGGCTCTGGGAAGAAAGCACCACCCCACTATTGCCTCAGTTTTGGACTTCTCCTAACTTCAAAGCTGTGAGCCAAAACATTCCCATTTTTTAGGGCCAACTCATTGTGTAGTGTGGTATTTGTCATAGCAGCCTGACAAGCTAAGACAAGGTGTGGCCTGAAAAAATCCAAACGAAGCATTTCATTTAAAGTGCTCTCTGACTGGCATTCTGTGGAGGAACATGCCTTCAGCGGAGGACTCAAATACTTTTCATATATAAAATACAATAAATGTAAATTAATAATACAAAAACTCTTAGGAGAAAACAAGGAACCATGAGTGAAAGGTTCTTACCCCACAAATAGCAAAATCAGATAGCAAAGACTTGAGATCTTTTAATCACCAGTCACAAAATAGAAAATCATCATGCATAAATATTTAAAGGAATAAAAGTGAAAATTTAATATCTGACTATCAAAGAAAAGACTCAGGGGAAATATTTAGGAGGGGGGTTTAGAGAGAACCAAACTGAATTTCCAAAAATAAAAATGTAATAATGAGGTTAGAACATAATGAATGAGGGCGTGAATGCGGCTCAAGAGGTTGAGCGCCTGCTTCCCACATAGGAGGTCCCAGGTTTGGTCCCCAGTGCCTCCTAAAAACAAAGGAGAAAAACAGAGAAGCAAATGAATGAAGGGGCCCATGCGGGGAGCTGATGTGGCTCAGTGGTTGAGCACCACCTTCGCACATGCAAGGTCCTGGGTTCAATCCCCAACCGTGGTACCTCAAAAAAGCAAAACAAAAACCCATATTTAATGAGCTAAAAGACCAATTAGACACAATTGACTAAGGGATTAATGACTTGGAAGATAAATCTGAAAAATTATCCAGAATACAGTGCAGAAAGGCAAAGAGAGGGAAATATGACAGAGGAGTTCGGAGTCATGGAGAAGAGAATGAAGTTACGTATACCAAATCTGATTACCAGACGGGGAAAAGAGGGCCAGCTGGAAAAAGGCAATATTTAAAGAGATAATAGATGAGAACTTTTCTGGATTGAGGAGAGATAAAAATTATGATATTAAAAATAAGTAAAAATAAATCTGTATTTAGACACATCACAGTGAAACTACAGAATACCTAAGAAGAAAAGAAGACCTTTCGTGCAGCCAGAGAGAAAAGCTATTTGAATAGAATGACAATTAGGGTTGGAATTAGTGTGAGGCAAGTGAGGTGCATAGGGTGCAAAATTTAAGGAGATTCTCACTGTCTGGTTCAAGAGCAATCATGAACCAAAATACATAATGGGGAGGGGAATGGTTTTCTCTTTGCAGAACAGGAAATTACTCCTTTTCAATTTTAAGATGACAAACTATAGCAATTGATATCGTTGAAGTGTTACAATGTTTTGTTTCTTATAGCTTCTGCCAAGCCATGCAGAGGAAAAAGGGATTGTCTAAATAAGTATGTTAGTAGTTTGGAAATGAGAAGATGAGATTCCATGTAGCAATCTCTATGAAGGAGGCTACAAGATTTGTAGGTCCAAGGAAAATCCAAAAAGACCAATTGAATGAAGGTAGAGTAGACTTAGGGAATACTAAGACCATTCCTTTAATTAGATCAATGATAACTCTCTACAAAGACTTTGATACAAAATGTGGTAGGTGTCCCAGAGTCAGAAAAGTTCAGCAAGCCACAAAAAGAAAAGATCAAAACAAAGCAGAAAGATATATTCTGCTCCAACCCAGAGATAAAATGAGGGTTATTCTAAGGCAGGGCTAGCAAATATTTGACATATATGCTGCTGTGTTCAAATTTCCAGTCCTCTGCCTGTACCAGATATCATAAATCAATTGCATTACTCTTTATTTCTCAGCCCAGATTTGGCATTAGCTTGTTAAAATATGTATTTTATGCATGAGTTTTATAAACTCACAACTCATAACTTCTTTAATTAAAAAAATAGTTTTCCTGACAGGCATTGCTAATTGATTTGAGTTAACTGTCAAATCTCCATATATAGGACAGTACCTCAAAGTTTCCTTGTGCTTGTTAAATATTTGTTGAAAGAATGAATGAATTGGAGTTGACAAAATTAAACTTGATTTGCCATCCTACTTAGGCAATTATTAATAATAATGAATAATGGTAATAGAAAGATATCCCTTTGTCCAGTCTACTACCCCAGAATGGGTGGGTCCTGAGAAGTTAAGGTGTCCTGGTCTGAGAATGTGATGTTACATTGGAATAGGCTGGACATAAAGGAATGGTCTTCTGTGTGCGTGGGTTGTAGTGTGTAGAACTGAAAAGTGTTCTTGGAGTTGATGTCTGTGAATAGTTTTGGAAGACCTCCTTTTCTAACTCCAATTTTCCCACCAGATTTTTCTCTTCTGAGCATCAAACTATAGGAGCCAGTAATAGCTAGAAACTATTGGATTGAACCAGGCTAGGGTTCAACTAGTTCAGGTTCTATCAGGTCAGTAGCAGAGCTTAAGAGCAGGAATTTTACTTCTCTGGGCTTAATGAGATCCTGCGTAGCAGTGGCGATGGAGTCCTGAGCTGAGAATCAGAAAAGAGCTTGGACCCTTAGAAATCTGTATATCCTCTCAAGGAAGGGCAGCACCAGCTTATATGAGCATTCCTGGGAGGACATGCCCATCTACATGGCCAGGATGGCTGAAAGATCCTTGAAGCTTGGGGAACTCTAGTTTTTGCTGCTGAGTTGATCAGGGAGAAAAAAAGATTCCATTTTGATGCTTCAACCAGAGACTGAGCACTTACTTTATGTATACTTTCAGTCCACTAGTCTTGAGACTCCCATAATTTAAGGTAACCTGTAGCTAGATCTAAGTTACAAAAAGTAGAAAAAGAAAACTTACACTATATTTAAGTGGACCTAGACAAACCAAATACCCAAAATAGGAAGTCTTTGTGAAATAGAAATGCTGGGTGAGTCAGATGACATCTGCACAAAAAATATATAGCAATTAGAGGAATTCAATGACAGCAGTGAAATTGATTTCTAGAAGACATGAATTATAAACTAGTAAGATGAACTGAGAGGATGTTACTATACAAAGTAAAAGGACTATCTCATCAAGAGCAAAAATAGGAGATAGAAATTATGAGGGAATAAGATATCAACTTGGAGAATACAGCCAAAAGCCCTAAAATGAAAATAATAATAAAAGTTCCAAAGAGAGAAAAAAGAGCACATGGAGAAAAAGCAATGAATAAAGAGTGAAAGAAATACTTGCACGGAAGATGGAATATCACCAAAGAATGTATCCAGAAATCCAAGTTCTAGTAGGATTGAGGAGAAAGAAGACACTCAGACACTGTTTTGATTTCCTGGCTGCCAAAACAAATTCCATGCAATGAGTTGGCATAAACAATGGGAATATATTGGTTCACAGTTTTGAAGCGAGGAGAGGTCCAAAATTATCAAGGTGATAACTTTCTCCAAGAAGACTGGGAGTTTTTACCAAAACTTTCATCTTTCAGCTCTATCCAGCACCATAGGCTCATTCTAACGTTCCCCATTTCTTATAAATTCTTTCCCCAACAGCAAGAAACCTGCTTCTCATTATCTACAATGTCTCTACCCATTTGTTATATATGCAAAGTAGCTTCAGAATTGCTAGCTATGTGAGAAACAAATTGACTAACCAGAGTTCAGTCTTCATGTACACATTTTTGTTGCTACCTAGTGAAAACCCTCTTATGCAGAGTTTCTTAGGTCAATTCCTTTCTTTCCCGTCCCCTCCACTGTGGTTCTATCATTCATTTGTAACACACTTAGATTCATTTGTCACAAGCTGCATTTCATCTTGCCTTTCCCAGACATCCTGCTCATTTTTAAAAATTTGCATACAGTAGAATTCATTCTTTGTGATTCTCTGGGATTTGACAAATGCATATAGTCTTGTATCCATAACCACAGTACCATACAGAGCAGTTCCATACTCTCCAAACCCCTTTGTAGTCAGCGCCTCTTTTAACTTCCAACTGCCAGTAATGACTGATCTCTTTGCAACACCTATAATTTTGCCTTTTCAAAAACATCGCATAAATAGAATAATTCAATGTGTAATCTTTTGGGTCTTCTTTAACTTAGGAAAATGCACTTAAAAGGCATTAGATGACTCAGTAGTTCATTCTTTTTTATTGCTGAGTAGTATTCTATTATACAGATATACTACACTTTGTTTATCCAATAATTTGTTAGGGGATATTTGGGTTGTTCACCATTTTCAATGATTATGAATAAAACTACTATAAATATTTGCATACAAATTTTCATGTGAACATGTTTTTATTTCACTGGTTTAATACTCAAGAGTGCAATTACTAGGAAGTATGGTAAGTATATATTAAACATTATGAGAAACAGCCAAACTTTCTAAAGTGACTACCATTTTCCATATTCATAAATAACATATGAGTGTTCCAGTTGTTTTGCATCCTTGCCAGTAATTGGTACTGTCAATTTTTGTTTTGTTTTTAGCCATTCTATTAAACATGTAGTGGATTGTCATTGTGGATTTAATTTGCATTTCTCTAATGGCTAATGATCTGCTTTGGAGACGTTTTAAAGAAAACGTTGGGTTGTTTGTTTTCTTACAGTTCAGCTTTGAGAATTCTTTATATATTCTGGACATCAGTGCTTAGTAGGATATGTAATTTGCAAATATATTCTTCTAGTGTGTAGCTTGCCCTCTTAGTCCCTTAACTTGTCTTTTGCATAGCAAAATTATTTTATTTTGATAGGGTACTATTTATAAATTTTTCTTTTATGGATCATGCTTTTGATGTTTTATCTAAAAGTCCTTTGCTAAACTAAGATCATACAGTTTTTAGCCTATGATGTCTCATAGAAGTTATAAAATTTTATATTTAGGTCTGATATATTTTGATTTTATTTTTATATAAGGTATGAGATTTAGGTCAAGGTTAATTGTTTTGCATATGGATATCCAATTGTTCAACAAGTTGAAAATATTATTCTTTGTACATTAGCTTGTCTTTGTTTCTCTGTCCCAAACAAGTTGACAATTTTGGTATAGACCTCTTCTTGGGCATTCTCTTCAATTCCATTGATCTATGTGTCTCTTTTTTTTTTTTTGCCAAAAACCACAATGTTTTTATTAATAAAGCTTTACAGGACATCTTGAATTATATAGTGTATGTTCTCCAACTTGTTTTGTTTTGCTTTCAAAATTATTTTGTCTATTCCATTTCATTGTCTTTCTATCTACATTTTACCTACTGGGGTTTTCATTAGGATTGCATTAAATTATACACCAATTTGGGGAGAACTGACATTTTAACAGTATTAACTCTTTCAGTCCATGAGCATGGTGTATCTTCCCATTTATTTAGGTCTTCTTTGATTTATTTCTTGAACATTTTCTAGTTTCCTGCATAAAGGTCCTGCATATATTTTGTTACACTTATACATATTTCTTTTCTATTTTGTGCTTGTCTAAATAGTATTTTCTTTTTATTTTAAATTCCAATTATTCAATGTTAGTATATAGAAATACAATTGATTTTTGTTTATTGAACTGTATTCTGCAAAACTCACTTGCAGGATTGGTGGAGGAAAGGACGAACAGGTAAAGCATAGGGCATTCTTTAGGAAAGTGAAACTATTCTGTATGATATGATAATGATATGATAACATTATACATTTATCAAAGCCTGTAGAACTGTGAACACAAAGAGTGAGCCTTAATATAAACTATGGACTTCAGTGACTAATAATTTATCAACTTTGGTTTATCAGTTGTAACAAAGATAACACACTAATGCAAGATGTTAATAATAGGAGAAGTTAGTGTGTGGAAAGGAATGTCTATACGGTAACTCCGTACTTTCTTATCAATTTTTCTCTAAACCTAAAAACTTCTATAAAAGAAGTCTTATTATTTAAAAAAACTCATTTGCAATTTTATAAGAGCTCTTTCGTAGATTCTTTGGGATTTTCTACATAAGAAATCTTGGGATCTGTGAATACACACCATTTAATTTCTTTATTTCCAATCTCTAAGAGTTTCTTTTTCTTTTTTTGCCTCACTTGACTGGCTAGACTTCCAGTTCAGCATTAAATAGAAGTGGTAAGAGAGGACATCTTTACCTCATTCCTGACCTTGGGAGAAAATTATTCAGTCATTCACCATTAAATATGATGTTAGTGTAGATTTATGAGAGTACCCTTTATTAGGTGATGTAGCCTTTCTTTTTATCCAAGTTTAATGAGAGTTTTTTTTGTTTTGTTTTGTTTTGTTTTGAATGGATGTTGAATTTTATTAAATCCTTTTTTCTTCATATATTCATATAATCATATTATTTTTCTTCTTTAGTCTTTTAATTCAGTCAAACCAGGTTTGCCTTACAGAGATCAACCCTGCTTGGTTATGATATGATATGATCCTATTTCTGTATTGCAATATTTGATTGCCTAATATTTTCTGAAGACTTTTTAATCTATTTTCATGAGGAATCAGTCTTTTTTTTTCTTTTTACCTGAACGTCTTTATTTATTTATTTATTTATTTTATTTTAAATGTTACTTTCAAAAGATATGAGTTCCCCATATACTCCCCATCCCACCCACCCCACCCCTCCCACATCACCAATCTCTTTCATCATCACAGCACATCCACTGCACCTGGTGAATACATTCTGGAGCACCACTGCACCACATGGACAGTGGTCCACATTGTAGTCCACACTCCCCACAGTCCACCCAGTGGGCCATGGCAGGACACACAAAGTCCAGCATCCGTCCCTGCAGCACCTAGGACAACTCTCTTCTTCCATCTTCCTACCATCAGCAGTCACCGTGGCCACCCTCTCCACATCTCTATTACAATTTCTTCCCCAGCAGAACACCAGTAAGTGCACTCTAATCCATACTCTATTCCTCTATCCTATGGACCCTGGGATGGCTATGTCCAGTCCCCCTCTACATCAAGAGGGGGCTTAGATTCCACATGGATGATGGATGCAATTCTCCTGCTTGCAGCTGTAGCCATTCTTGGTTCCCTGGTGTGGATCATAGTCTTTGATTTTCTTTTCTTATAATGTCTTTGTCTGCTTTGGTAATTAGGGTAATGTAAGCTTCATAAAATGAGTTGGGAAATGTTCCTGTCCCTTCTATTTTCTGGATGAGATTGTGTAAAATTATTTCCCCCTCAAATATTTGATAGAATCTACCAGTGACACTGTCTGGATATGGAGAATTTTAGCTGCTGTTGGAAGAAGGATTTTAACAACTTTTGCTTCTTTAATAGCTGTAGGAGTCTTTCAGTTGTCTATTTTTTGAGTTTTGATATCTTGTGCCTTTCAAGAAATTGGTCCATTTCATCTAAGTTGTCAGCTGTGTAGGCATAGGATTTTTTAAATAAAATTCCATTTATGTTTTAAAAAATACCTATGGGGTCTATAGTGATGTCCCTTTATTCATTCTTGATATTGATAATTTCTGCTTCCTCTTTTTTTTTCCCATGGTCAGTTTGAATTAAGGTTTATCAATATCACTGATCTTTTAAAAATATCTTTTGATTTCATTGATTGTTTATTCTTTTATGTTTTCAAATTCATTGAGTTCTGCTCTTATCTTTATTATTTACTTCCTTCTGCTTGCTTTGAGTTTGTATTTGCTTTTCTTTTTATAATTTTTAAGTGAAATCTTTATTAGTGATTTGAGACCTTTATTCTATTCTAATATGAGCTTTTAATGGTATCAATTTCCCTTTAAACACTACTTTAGCTGAGTTCCATTGATTTTGATGACTTGTATTTTAATATTTATTCAGTTCAAAATAAATGCTTTCAAAACAAAATATAAATAATCAATTATGACTCAAGAAGAAGTATAAAATTTAAACCAGTTACAATAGAAGAGACTGTAAAGTTTATTAGAGATTACCACATAGTTCACAGCTAAGTCCAACGAATCAATTTTAATGATCAGTTAATTTCAATATTATCAAAACTATTTCAGACCATCTAAAGAAGGAAAGCTCTTCCAATTCATTTTATAAGGTGAATGTAACTAGAACAAAATCTTCATAAAATCGTGAAAAAATTACACATGTTAAAGTGAATCTCATTTGCCTAAACACAAATATAAAAAGATTTTGTAAAATATCACCTATTAGAATCTAGGTACAAGAGTGGTTCCGATATTAATATTTATGGATGTAATTGATTGTATGAACAAATTAAAAGAAAACAATGGTATGATCATATAAATAAATATATGTATATATTTAAAAGCAGCTGATAAAATTAGGCAGCTATTCCTAATAAAACTCTAGTTAAAGCTAGGTATATACGTGTGTAATAAAGAATTAACCTTACCCCAAAGAGAAGTTTGGCCTCTCTCCTTATCTCCTGGGAGGTCATCTCTAGGAAGAGTGTCTTTATTTATCTGGGGTGCCTGGGGCCACACTGGGCGGTCTAAAATGTGAGTTATGATGGGGGCTTTAGGTCACACATTATCTGCTCTACCTTTGGAGGAAAGAGAGACTATAGTTATCAGCTAGACCTCTGGAGGGTATGAAGACTAAAGGTGAGCCACATGGCATTAGTCAACAATGTTTACATGATCTAACCCCAGTAAAAATTCTGGACATCAAAGATCAGATAGGCTTTGTCTGTATTCCACGTATATTGTCATACATATATTCCATGTATATAGGAGAGTAGCACTGTTCATGATGGGAAAAGACAACGGAAGCTCCATACTTGGAATATCCCCCATGCATCTCTTCTCTTGGCTGATTTTAATCTGGGTATTTTCACTATAATAAATTGTCACCATGAGTATAACAATTTACAGTGAGTTATATGAGTCCTTCTAGCAGATTATTGAACTTTAGAGTGGTATTGTATTCTCTAAGTTTATAGTTGGTGTGAAATGTGAGGGATATCTTATAAACAGTTCCTCTAACTTTGCAATAAGGAACTCTTAAAATAAAAATTGTTTACCAAAAACTAACACCAACATTACTCTAGCAGTATAACACTAAAGCAATTTCCATTAAAATCAGCATTGTTTTGGAAGTTCTAATAAAGCCAAGAATAAATAGGAAAGAAATATTACAAAAAATTTTATGTTTAATATTTACATAAATATCAACACTGAAAACCATATTAATAGATAAATTATGGATACGAAAGTATAGTAAAGCAAAGTACTACCAAGAATCCTATCAAAAATGCTGCACATATGGTTTATATATGTCTGAATATGATTTTAAATGCATGCAGAAAGTTGTGGAAAATATATACACAATTGTTTCCATCGGTTGTGTGGGAAGGTAGCAGAGAAAAATGATGGGGTTCAAAGAGGAGAGACAGTAACAAAGTAAAAGACTACATAAAAATGTGTTAATGACAAAAAATAGTATGTAGGATACCCAATTTTAAAAAATTATATATACGTATGTTAATATATATTAAAAGATGGCCAACAAAGCTTTGTTAATAACAGTAACTTTAAAAAAATGGGGTTCCATATGTTTTTTATTTCTCAGACTTTTGTATATTACTTATTTGTTAATAATGAAGATGTATTATTTATTTATCAGGAAAATAAAGCTGTTTTCAGTATGAAAAATAAAAAAATAATAAAACAAAGCCACATGTAGTCACCAGTCCAAAAATTTTATCCCAATATTTGAATTTAAGAATTGTATAGAGAGGCTCTATCAGATATGCTTACAGCATCACCAAATAACCCGGCCGTACCCGGTGACTCCTCTCTGAATGAGAAGATGGAGACTCGAGGGTGCTGAAAACAGAAAAGACTCAAAGGAGATGGGGCAAGCAAAATCTGGAAGAGTTCCTAAGACAAAAAGAAGACATACCTAGAACTGGATGTAGAATTGATGAAAAAATTTTTTTAGTCAGTGGACAATAGCCATTGGTCTTGTGTTTGGGATGAAGGCAAATGTTGTGGGCAGGGAAATGGTCTCTAAACCCCACATTAGACTTGCCATTGCTAGGTTTCTTTATCTTCAACAGAAAAAGGAAAAAAAGAAAAACTTTACAAAGAAGTCCCAATTCTGAAGCATAAGACTTAGGAAATATTTTTAGGAGGAAAATGTTTCAATTTACTTCTCTAGTTTTAAGATAAAATGCCATTCAGAAGGGAAAATCAGAAGATGGAGTACTTTGTCCCCATTCAAGGAAGGAACAAAAAGAGTTTAAACTAATTATTATCTTGTTACAGAGGGAAATAACAGATTTCAGGCTCTCTTTTTCCTGTAGGACCAGTGCCATTAGTGAGAAAGACTTGATCAGCTAGCTCCCCAGAGTTTGTGTCAAAGAAAAATTGTACTCCTGCATTTTGTAAAAATTGTTGCATTGAGATGGTCTTTAAATAAAATCCCAAGAAAGGAAAATGACAGCATTCTGTCTTCAAGGTGATAAAGACCGACATCCCCAGGCTGAACTCTGGCTTTGGAATCATGTACTCAGAAAACATGACTTTTAACTAAAACCTGTTTTCACTTTTCAAGTTAGGTTACATGAGCTTTTTATTCTCTCTGATTCTTCGTTTATTCATCTGCGATATGGGGATGCTGATAATAACAGTGCAGACAAGAACATTTATTTGAGTTATTTTGTGTATCAGTAGCATAATTCAAACCCATGCATAATCAGAAAATTTTGATCAGGATAGGAAACACATGCAAATACCACAACAACCAAGATAGCTTAAACAAATGCATTTTTCCCTTCAAAGCTGTGATTGTAAGCTGGGAAGACTTGTTAGAGTAAAGAGCATTAGAGAAGGTCTTAAATCATGATTCACAAGGGAACTTGAGAAATTACTTAATCTGAAGTGTTAATTCTTTTAGTTGAGGCAACCAAGGATCCAGATGGTCATATGACGGGATCAAGGTTGCCTGGCTTCTCAGTGATAGTTTGGGACTAAAATAAAAAGCAACCCCCAAAATCTTATTGGCCCCAGAACAATAGATTTATTCCCAGGTACTTGCTTAAATTAAGTGGGTCATCTGTGTCTTCTTCTTTCCAGGACCAAGACTAAAGGAACAGCCCCTATCTGGGACATACTTGCCTAATATCAATGGAACAGAGAAACAGTCGAAGGAAAAGGTGGCTCTGAAAGCATGTGTTTTGAAGCAGCATGCCACTTCTTTCCCTGTATCATTAGTCAATGCAGAACCACACCACTAAGCCAGGCATCTGAAGGGCACATGGTTGGCCAGAGAAGGAGGAAGGAGGGTTGTTTCCACTGTGTCTCCACAGTGTGTTTGAAACACTGTTGCTGCAATGAAAGACCATGAGATCCAAGAAGAATAATATGGCAATTAAAGGAAGATTACATATTGGGAAAAAAACCTATGGGTCAATGGACAGGAGGATCCTATGAGGTTGAAGAAAAGTTTTAGTTGAGGTACTTGGATAATAGTGATAGAAAGAAAGGAGATTGTCAAGAAAATCAGATATTTGGATTAGTGGACTTGAAGATAGAGCAATATTGTAGTCTACGGGGTGATCATGGATGTAGATAACTCAGAAGGAGAGAAGAAGGTCATTGTAGGTACAAAGGTTAAGGAACAGAGGGTCCAGCATAATGACTAGGTTCATCTACTTGAACAACAAAGTCATCCAGAATGCTGTCAGATGAGATAGAGAGAAAAACTGTGCACCTTGAGATGAAGTATTTAATGAAGAATGGGTGTTGATCAGGAAGAAGAAATATGACTAAGAAAGAAAAGAGAGGGTGGTATCTGGAATCAAGGCTCTAATGGAATGAGCCTCACTGAAAAAGGTGTGTAACCCTTTTGTCACCATTGGACACTTTAAGTAAATCACTTAATCTTTCTGTGCCCATGCTTTTTTGTCAAGCAGAAATGCCAACCCTACTTTTATAATCAAGGTCTGTTGTGGGATTAAGCATAGTGATAAGTAGAAAAGCAGCTTGAAAAACTAAAGGTAGCAAAACTGACGAGAGGGAGAGAAGGTTGAATTTCTTGAGCACTGAAGTATGTCTCCAGACAACGTTAGGGAATTTCTGGTTGTGATTCAAAGGTGTTGTGGTGGCTGGCTTCTGAGATGGCCCCCAAGTGACCCCCACCTCCTGTGGTATATTACTTCCAAGGCAAGGTCATAATAAACATTTCCCCCTTGCTCTGGGATCACTTTCTCTGCCAGATGCCTGCTGCCACATCATGAGGACATTCAAACAGCCCTACGGAGGGCCCAGATGCAAGGAACTGAAACTTCCCACCAACAGCCCTGTGAGCGAGCCATGCTGATTCCTCTAATCCAGGGCTTCTTAACCATTTTTGTTCCATGGACCCCTTTGCCAGTCATTTGAAAACCACGGATTCCTTTTCAGAATGTAGCGGCAGATAGTTTTATGACTCTCAACTAGCATCGGGTCTAACAACTACTGTAATTTCGAAGTATGGATGAGCGTAAGCAATTTTTCAAGATATGCAACAACTGTAATTGGTAGGAAATGAATACTACTGTAATTTTTTGCAAACATTCATTCGTAAAGGAAATGCTAGATTTCAGTTAGACATCAGAGAAAATAAAGATAATAAGTTGATTTTTTTCAATTCAAGCTCACAGACCCCCTGAAATCTTTCTGTGGACCCCCTGCTCTAGTCCCAGTCAAGCTTTCAGAAAACTGCAGCTTCAGGCAACATTTTGACTATAAGAGGAGAGACCCTGAGTCAGAAACACCCAACAAATCTGCTGCTGAATCCCTGCCCATCAGAAATTGTGAGTAAAAATTTGTTTTAAGCTACCCAGTTTGGGGGCAATAAAAAACTAATATATTAATAACAGTTATTTGTTTCAATTGAAACTTAAACCTCTTCTTTATCCATATTTCCTACCTGTGTGTGGAAATGAAAGCAACTATTTAAATATCCATCCTGGAAGCAGATGTGGCTCAAGTGATAGCACTTCTGCCTACCATATAGGAGGACCTGGGTTTGATCCCTGGGGCCTCCTGGTGAAAAAAAAAAAGAGAAAGCATGCCTGTTTGGTGAGCCAGTTCCCGCATGATGAGTCAAGTGCCTATGTGGTGAACCAGTGCCTGCGTGGTGAGCCAGTGCCCGTGCAAGTGAGTCACGCAGCAAGATGATGATGCAACGAAAGAGAGACAAGGGGAGAGTCAAAGTGAAGCACAGCAGAGACCAGAAACTGAGGTGGCGCAGGTGACAGGGAACCTCTCTCCACATCAGAGTTCCCCAGGGTTGAATCCTGGTGAATCCTAGAGGAGAAAAACCTAGAGGACAAAAATGCGATAGATACAGAAGATCACAGCGAATGGACACAGACAGCAAAAACGGTGGGGGAGCAGAAGGGGAGAAATGAATAAATATTTTTTTAAAAATCCATCCTGATAAAAGTCGGAAGACATCTTTTTCTGTTGGGAGGTGGTGGGTAAGCCTTTTTTGTACCTCAGTCTGGGGTTTACCCTGATGTATAAGGAAGGGGAGGCACTCTCAAGGCCTCCCTAGCTGTGGACCTCGTGGGCACAGCACAGCCGTGAATGAGGTAGTGGATGCACATAACACACGTGATCTTGCTACGATGCCCCATTGCAGTCCAATGACCAATTCCATCGACTGAATGTTCATAAAACTATTTTCTGAGAGAAGGCAGACCAGAATAAGGCCAAAGCCAGGATGCAGGCATCAGGTCTAGAGCAAGAGAGAATGGTAGAAAAGAACTGGGGAAATTCCTTAATTCATTAATCCTAAACTCAGTCCTTTAAAGAGATTTCTCATGGCCTCACCAGAAATGAGTTGCAGGCAGTTCTGCCTGAGCAATACATTCGGTTATTTATTTATATGCTTCTGTTCCTTCTAGACTCGTTTCACTTTTTGTAAATATTATATTTTACTAAATTAAATTTTTGTAGTTTCTCTATGACCATTTCTCTCCAATAATTCTAAATGATTTGAAAATTGAAAAAAATAGATAGCAGAATAGGTGATCTAGTATTTTAGATGCCTATAACGTTCACACAGTGATTTTTCAGCTATGATTAAACCCATCAACTTTCCCCATTTGCCATTTTAAAAGTAGGAGATCAGTAATATTGTCAATTAAATTGATTTGATTGCTATTTTATCTTCTGGCCCAGGTTTCCACACTCTCCCACTGGCTTTTAACTTTCTATGGGACACTTCTATAGTGGAAACTGACCTGGTCTGGGAAATTTAATCAACCTAATTGGTATTCCCAAGATAGTACCAGATTCGCATTATTCCCCACTATATTTTCTAATTATAGCTTAGGTTGATCTCCCAGTTCATCCTCCACCCCACCTCTTGGCTCAAAATATATACAACATCACTAATAGCTTATACAATTTATCCCAAGCTTAGGTAAAATAGGGCTTCTGTCTCCTTCGTTTGTAGAGCTGTGTAAGTATTTGCTCTGGATAAACATTGCTGTTAGTTGATATAATCGGGCACCTCTGTGTGCCTCCTCAGTCCTGCCCCTCTAGGCCCTTGCCGCTTGCTCTGCCTCAGCCCCTGCTCCTGCTCTGTCCCCATATTGCTCCTGCTTGGGGCCAACCCGTTGCTTGCCTGACAGTCTGGTTCTTCCCTTTAGCAGCAGTTGTGCAGCCAGGCTGGCCAAGTGCATGCCTGGCCTCTGTTTTCTCCCACCCCTTCTAGACGTTAATGAAATGCCACACCATAGGCATGGCAACAGGCTGTCCAAACAGTAGACAGGGATCTAAATTCCACGGGCTGGGAGAAGGCAGTTGGGGGGGCGAGCGGGGGGAGCAGTTAACTACTCCCAATTTACCCATGGGAAACAGATGATGGTGGGGAATTGCAGATTAATTTCCTCTCCTTTCTCCCTCCCATGGATTGGGCTAAGCACACTTCTGGAGTCACCCTTGGGAAGCTTCCCATCCTTCCCTGCCTCACTTCCCTTTATACTCTCTCTCTCTCTCTCTCTCTTTCACTTCCCAAATAAAAACTCAGCTTTTAATCCTTGCTTTAGGCTTTGTTTTATAGGGAATTTGGTATCAGATATTAATGAATATGCCAGCGTTTTTTTATAGTAACACATTTGTACTTTTTTCCAGTCTTTCTGCTTCACCCATGTGAGTCTTTATTCAGTTTTTAGCAATAGTCACATACATATGCTTTAGAAGATATAATTTCTCATCTATAGTTAGTGATAAGTGAGCCGCACTGAACTCCCTGCTAGTTCTTGAACATTCCAGGCACGTTCCCACCCTTACATCTGCTATGCCCTCTGCCTGGGATACTCTTGCCCCAGTGATCTGCATTCCTTCACCTCTTTCAGGTTTTTGATCAAGTGAATCTGGTTTTTGATCAAGTGAATCTTCCCCTGATCATTCCTATTTAAAGTCATAGCCTCTTCTCCTCTTCCACCAACTCCCCATCTTCTATCCTGCTTTATTTTCCTTTGCAGTCTTAGCACTATCTAAGGTTTCACTTTTTTGTTTATTAGCTGCCTCCTCCAACTAGAATATAAGCACCACGAGGCCAGAAATTTTCTCTGCTTTCCTTATTGCTGCATTCTCCAGTGCCTAGAACAGCGCATGGCACATAAAATTGCTCAGTAAGTGTGTGTTGAATGAATTAATGAATGGACAGAGCAATCAGTATATTTTACAGTATATCAGTATATATTACCAATCTTTTAGTGTCAGTGTTGCTATTTTATCTCAATTTTGAGGAAAACAGGGTAAGGTCTACCTTTAGTAGACCTAAGTTGAGTTCACATGGTGGTTGACTGCATAAATACAGTGAAAATGATCAAATCCCTAAGGAAAATCCAGAGCTCTACCATTAAGTAGGAGCTGAGAATCTTCTGTCTACCTACTCCTAATGAGCTACTGTAGATTTAAACAAATATAAGATTGGGTTGTCCCCTTCACAAGGCTGATTATCATTTTGTTTAAGAAAATTGATGTTATTAAGTGAAATATTTAGAGAACTTGATATTACTAAACCAGGTAGTTTGGACTTTTATTCCTTTAGAAGTTCAAGAATGAGAGGAGGCAAATGTTAGACCCATAGCACCAGCTCTCACTCAAAAGTCAAACGACCTTTGGCACTTGACTTAACCTTTTCTTAGTCTCAGTCCTCATCTATGAAATTAGGACAACCTTCTAGGGATTACTGAGAGAATCAATTGGTATGATGCAATCAAATTGCTTGGCACACTCAAATTGCTCAATAAGTACTAATGGTTACAATGATTTATTATTATTTTTAAGAAGCAATTATAGGGAAGCTGATGTGGCTGAAGTGATAGAGCTACCATATGGGAGGACCTGGGTTCCATCCTGAGGCAAGCCAGTGCCCACGTGAGTGCCTGTGTGGTGAGCCAGTGCCCTGTATAAGTGAGTCACATAAGAAGATGATGACACAGCAAAAGAGAGACAAGGGGAGAGTCAAGGTGAAGCACAGCAGAGACCAGGAACTGAGGTGGCGCAATTAACAGGGAACCTTCCTTTCCATCAGAGGTCTCCAGAATCAAATCCTGGTGAATCTTAGAGGAGAGAAAATGAGAAGAGAAGACAACACAGATTTCAAAAAGCAGCCGGGCAGGAGAAGGGAAGGGGGGGGGGGGGAAATAAATAAATCAATAAATAAAGCTTTACAAAAAAGAAGCAATTATAGGAATATTTTAATAGAGAAAATGGGACTTGAGGAGAAGCTGAGATGAGAGATGAAGAATAAATAACATTTGAGGCAAGAGGAGAAAGTAGAAGTAGAAGGATGAGGGAAAAAGAAAAAGTCCATAAACTTAGAGACAGAGATGAACATGATATTTTGAGGGGAATAGGATCCCCAGGTGATGGAGTGGGAGAAGTGGGATGGGAGATGAATATGTTTGCCAGATTATATCAGGGACTTGGAGCATTTGTCAGGGGGAGCTTGGACTCTAAATACAGCTCTCATCACTGGGTTTAAAGATGTTGGGATAGATGGAAAGAAGACAGGTAGAATAAAGAGAAGTAAGAAAGAGAAAAGAAGTTGAGAAGCAAAAGTAAAGCCTGGGCATTGGCTAGAAATAGCCTTCTCATGTGTAATATTCTCTTAGAATTTATTTAAAGCATTAAGATGAGAGGACAGTTCAGAGCGCTGGATTAATTCCCTTTTCTCTCTCTCCCTCTCTTTCTTTTTCCCTTTTATTAAGAAAATAAAAGAGACTTTGAAATATTAAGAGATAGTGGGATTAGAACCTTTCCTGCGAGCCCCAGTCTTTCCTCCCCTATTAATTTCCACTTGATTAGAATTCTTTTTGAAGTATTTAAACATGGACAATAGGAAATAGAAGGGTGAGTTATTGAATATCAGTTAGACAGTATTACTATAATCGTGGCTCCCATTTTTATACCGATTCTTCATCTATATGTATAGTTTCCATTAAGAATAAAGTAGATACCCCCTTCCCCCTACCTCAAGTAATTATGAATTTTAAAAACTATAATGAAACTCTTAAACGTTAATAACTGATTCGTAAATCCTCAGCTTAAAATTTTTAATTTAAAAAATAAGTTTTGGGTCTCAAGAAAATTGAAGAGATTTTTTTTTCTTGCTTGCTTCCTGCTCCCTCCCACCCTGTCCCAGACATGAGTGTCTTTCCTAAAACTAACCTCTTGAATTGATGAGGGCTTTTAGCACATTTAAGGTTTTGAAAAGAGCCATGGCTGTTTGGAGGGAAGCTGTGGGACTCTAAGAATCCCTCTTTACATGGGGGTTGCCTGGAAAGGGGATGATATTGGTATTCAAAGTCCTCTGGGAGCACAGAGAATATGTCTCCATGGAAAAAGCAGCTGCTTATTCTTTCTCTGATAGCACAAGCTCACTGCTCTGTAGTCCTGACGTTGGCTTTTGGGCTGAAGTCTTGATCGAAAGACCTTTGAGGAGCAAAGCAGGAAGTTAGGTCTTTCTGAGATGATCATTCCTGGGGTTTTCTATCACTAAGAATGTTTTAAAAATCAGTTATATGATAAAGACCGATTCATTTATCTTTTTTGAATATCTAGAAATGTCATTGGATTTACAAATCTTAGGTTTCCATGTTAGCATTAACTACTTGAGGTCTCGAATGTTTAACTGATTTATCAGCAAGTCACTCTTCACAAATCCTTCCACTCAAACACAAACTATGCTAGTAAATTCTGTTATTTTAAATAGGGCTATTTGTATATTTCCTTTGAAATATTAAAACTGACTCCCTGCCACCAATTTGGGAAAGAACGTAGACACAGGATAGACACAGTTTCTATTGGAAGAGTTCATCTTCCTTGGGCATGCTAGAAATAGTGAGAAAATATTTACCAAGGTATAGGATGGGAAACCAGGGTATGAAAAACAGAGATACAGAAGGAGAAATTCAAAAGCTTGCCATAGCAGACTAAGTAGGAGAATACCAGTCAGAATTAGGAAAAAGTTTGACTCACAGTATCCTAACTCCCTCATGACCCCTCCACCTTGTAAATACTGCTGCATCATAGCGTTAGTTTGGTAAATTTCATTGGTGGAGAAGCACCATTACACAGGAAAGGCAGGTATGGGCGTGGCCAGAGCGCATGCCTGGCCCCTCCCCCCTAGCCTGCAGCCCCTCATTCAAATGTGTACCTCATTAAAAAGTTTTACCTAAAACATTTTATGCATCTATGGATCACTGTTAAATCACTGAACTCCTAAATACTAAGCCTGCAAATATCGAGGGTTCATATACTATTACTGAGCAGTCCATTTTGTTGTGTGTAGAAACAGAAGGTTGCACCTTCTAATGACTGACAGCATGTCCCCATGGGGTGGACTGGTCCCCCTGGGCCTGCTTTAGTGATGGATGAGCATCATCATTCCATGCAGGCTGGGCGGCCCTCTCATCTCCCATTACAACACAGCCTATCAATCCAATAAATATTTTTTGTCTTGAAGTAAAGGGACCAAAAATTATGAACATATTTAATGTTTTTGATGTCCATGATTTGTGAGCAAGGAAAACAACAAAAGCCAAGAAATATAGTCAAACAATGCGTAATAGTACTATAAAATATTTTGAATGAAAAATAACTGGAAAATCTCAGTCGCACATTCTCTCAGTGTCTTGGTCCCATGTTGGGATGCTATGTTGAGCTTATGGCACAACATGAGACGAATGACTTTCCTGGACTTTCCTTATCCCATTAGACCAGTAGTCAGCATTCTTATCCCCTCTGTGAAAGCCCCAGGAATGGCCAATTTCAGGGACCTATGACCCGGGCAGTCTCACAGGGCCTAGTGCTTAGAAGGTCCCTATGCTTGGTTTAATGCCCTGCTGCCATTGTCTTGAAAGTTGTAACTTTTAAATAAGGGACTCCACATTTTCGTTTTGCATTGGACCCCACAAATTATGTAGCTGATCCTGGTCCCAAGTCTGCCACTTGAGGGCAGATTGTTCTGAAATTAGTCAAAGCTGTAGATTTTTCCCCCCTAATTCACCTGGGATTTCTTCCCTGTTGCTCCTCGTACTCCTAAGTGTAAACCATAGGAATTCTGTCTCCAGGTGTAGCAATTTGATATTGTTTACAAATTCCAAAAATAGATGTTAGATTATGTTTGTTAACTGGTCTTTCCTTTGGGCATATTATATTGTATTGGATTCAGAATTTTCACTTTTACTTGATTAAATTATGATTAAGGCTTTGATAGGGCCACATCAGTAGGATTGAGGGGGGGGGGGTGTGCCAAAAGGGTGGGGATTCATAGAGAAAATGACATGGCAGAGGAGTTTGGAGTTTTGATCCTGGAGCCCGGGAAGTAAACACACAGAGAAGGAGATACGTGAAGAAGGACAGAAGGCTCCATTAGACATGGCAGAGGCCCTGGGAAGAGAGACAAGCTATTTGCCTGGCTGTCTATAGCTGGTTTTGTGGAGAGAACAGAGCAGCTGAACCCAGCAAGAAGCAAGCCCCGGGAAGAGAGGATCCCAGGAAGCCTGAACCCTTGGCAGATGTCTTGCTCCAACAGGTGGCAACAGACTTTGGTGAGGCAAGTAACTTATGCTCAATGGCCTGGTAACTGTAAGCTTCTACCCCAAATAAATACCCCTTATAAAAGCCAACAGATTTCTGGTACTTTGCATCAGCACCCCTTGGCTTACTAATACACCAGGCTCTGTTCCCCTGTGTTCCTTCAAGTGAGCCCATGATGGCACGACAGCATTCCTAGTAATAACACCGAGAGCTCTCCTTTAGAACCCTGTTGCGTTTTTCTGTGACTAGTAAATCTCCAATCCTGAAAAACTGCTTGGCCATTGCCTACTGGCCACACTAGAAATGGGGTTTTAAAATCCTGCTGGATCTTTGTGCAGTCCCAAAGGGGTGTTTCCCATAGCCAAGTACTCAGTGCCAAAGCGGGTCTGGGGGCAAGGGAGTGTAGCTGGCCTCCTGACAGGGCCATCAATGCCCTGAGGGCTGAAGTACACAAGGACCTTGGCAGGCATCTTGTCACATGTCCAGAGCCCTTGGATGGTATATTAGTCAGCCAGAGGGGTGCTGAAGTGAAGTACTAGAAATCTGTTGGCTTTTACAAAAGTTATTTATTTGGGGTAAAAGCTTACAGTTACAAGGCCCTAAAGAGTCCAATTCAAGGTTGGTTTTTCACCAAAGTCAGTTGCCATGTGTTGAAGCATGATAGTTGCCAATCTCTTCAAGTGTTCAGTTTTCCTTTCTTTCAGCTACAGGCTAGCATAAGACTTGTCTCTCTGCCTAGGGCAGCAGGATTAAAGTTCTCTCCTCTTCTGTGTCATGACAAAGTTTTCTCTTCCTGTGTATTTTCTTCTGTGTCGTCTTGAGTGAGCGCCCATTTATGTCAGCCCAGCATGGGGGTGGGAACCTAACCTGAGTTATACCTACTGATATGGTCAAATCAAAGCCCCGATTGTAACATAATTTAATCAAAGACTTCTCAGCTGACTCTAATACAATCAAAGGGTATCATGCCCAGAGGACCAGACAAGTTTACAACCATAATCTTTCTTTCTAGAATTCATAAATAATCTCAAACTACCATACTCCACCCTCTGAATTCCAAAAAGACATTACAATATTTTTTTCAAAAAAAAAAAAAAAAAAACAACCCTTAAATCAGTAACAACACTAAGTACAAACTCAAAACACAATCAGTTTATAGATATACAGTTTGTCTTGGGACAAAGTCCCCTCTGGCTGTAGACCAGTGAAACTTACAGAACGATTTATCTGCTTCCAATATACAAAGAGACAGACATAGGTAAACATTTGCATTACCATAAGGAGAATTAGGGAAGGAAACATGTGTCACAATGTCCCCAACAGTTCTGAAAAACAGCAGGGCATACTTTATTAGATTTCAGAGTCTGAGAGTCATTCTTAAGATGGTGGTTTCTTCTCAGGGCCTCATGGGGGCCCACCCTTTCCACAGGTTTGTCCAACAGCCATTTTTTTGGTTCCACCCTCATCAAGTATCTGGATGGTGACTGAGCTCCAGACCTTACCCTCCAATAATGCTGGGGTGATGGCAACACTTTACCCAATCTCTGGGGTAGAATCTCAACCTTCTTCATATGTGAGGTGGTGACCTGGCCTTCCCTAGTCAATGGGGTACAAGTCCATTCCTCTCAGAGCGCTGGGGTGTTGATGTCACATACCCCAACACTTGGGAAATGTACTCCACCCTCTCTGTAGCCTGGGGTGGCAAAACTCTCCCTGAACAGCAGGCTGGAACACCCACCCTCCTCAAATGCTGGAGCAAACTCATCTTTCCATATGCAGGGTGGGGTCCCTCTCTTGGCCCTTGGAGAAGTCTTAACTCCAGACCTCAGCTTCCATGATTTTCCTCTTATTTTCCCTTCCATCTCTACCCTTCATGTCCCTTTTAGTCCAGGCCGACAGTGGTTTTACAGCTCTCTTCAAAGCTTGTTGGTTTAGCATGCAGGAAGCAGGGGTCCAAGCCATCAGACAGTAACACTTTCCACAAGTCTTTCCTGGATAACTGCATTTTCACTTCTGGCTTACAACTTCCAAGTTTAGTTAATTCTTCAAATGGGGCACTATCATCTGGGGCTTGATTTCTGGAGGTTGGAATTTCCACAATCAGTTTCTGGTTTCTTTGTGCCCAGTAATTCAGCTATCATCTTATCTCTTTCCTCTAACATTTTGCTATAAGTTGCAAGGAGAAGCCAGGCTGCATTTTCCACTTTTAGGTTGGAAATATCCTTGGTTAAATGTCCAAATTTGTAATTTTCAAATTTTGCGTGCCATGTAACATCAGAAGTCAATCTTGCTAAGTAAAACACAGATCTCCTTTCTTCCAGTTCCCAATAGTAGTTTCATCATTTCCTTCTAAGGCTTATCAGAAATAACTTTAGGCTCCATATTCCTAACAACAGTCTTTTCAAATCAGTGTAGGCCTTTTCCATTTTTTTCCCCAAAAAGTACCCCTTACCCATTCATAAAACCGTTCCAGCATTTTTGGTAATTGCATCATACTGTACCCCACTCTCCTGGTGCCAAATTCTGTGTTAGTCAGCAAAGGAGTGCTCACATTAAGAAAATGTACAAGAAATCTGTTGATTTTTATAAAGGGTATTTATTTGGAGTAAAAGCTTATAGTTACAAGGCCCTAAAGAGTCCAACTCAAGGTACCATAAGAGGTACTTTCTTACCAAAGTCTGTTGCCACGTGTTGAAGGAAGATGGCAGGTGATCTCTGCCTGGTCTCTCAGGCCTTTGCTGCTCAGCTGCTCTGTTCTCTTCAGCGTGCAAACTATCAAGTGAATGCCTCATCTCTCCCCAGGACCACAGGATCAAAGTTCTCTCCTCATCCATGTCTATGGAGCTTTCTCTTTTCTTGTGTATCTTTTTCTGTGTGTCTTCTTGAAGGAATGTCCATTTATTTAGCCCACCAAGGGGGCAGGGGGTGAAAATGAGTTACATCCTAATCTTAACATAATTAAATCAAAGACATGTCAAAGGGTATCATACCCAAAAGGAACAGACCAATTTATAAATATAATCTCTATTTTTAGAATTCAAAAATAATCTCAAACTGCCAGAAATGGGAAATTCAAGGTTTATGCTATGTTTCCTAGCTCGCAAGGACTGGAACTTGGCTTTCTGGCTTCTACTTTTTCTGATTTCCTGTGTGACCTCCATCCCCCATGTTTGAGGACTAGTTGCATGGATCGTATTCTGAACAGGCTTTCTGATCCACCCTCCATTAGCACTGGAGTAATGTCACACCCATTGTCCTCTGTTCTGGCCAAACATTCATGGAGATTCAAAACAGAACACGGGAAGCTAGCATCAGAGTTTGTCCATACTCATTTTCCTACGCAGCATGCTCCAGGCACTACCCGAAGTCTTGGAGACAATCCTTCAAGGAGTCTAAGAGGTAGATGGCTTCTCTACCACAATCAAAAAAAGATATTTGTGTCCTTTAGGATACAGTAAGTTCCACCTTTTTCTGATGACCCTAATTTATCCAAGCCCTCTCCATTTCCCCAATTCTGTAAGTTCCACCAGCACCTGGTGTTTGTTTTGCATGTCCCAGAATTTATCTACTATTATATATATTTTTTGTGTTTGTGTCCAATTATTGATCCATCTCTGTTAATATTGGTCCATGTTTAAGTGTTTTTGAGGTCAACAACTAGCTTTTGTAAATCTTTGGGGTCTGAGCTTTGTTCTGGTGTTCCAGGTACCCTTGTTAATTTGACTTACCTACAGAAATGGCTCCAAACAATGGGTAAGAGGTGCAAATGACTTAAGGGTGTAGGGGGACTGATGCTGCTGCCTGCCGCAACACATGTATACACACTTGTAACGAATTGGAAGTCTCTGATTCACAGTCCAGTTGTTAGAACTTGCCTAAAATACTTCTCCCAAAGTCCACAAAATCACAACTGTGTTTTTATAGCCTCCAAAACATTCCACTGCATTTACTCCCTTGGTTTTGCCTTTCCCAAGTCAGAAATATAGGCTTGTGTCACATGGAGGAAGGCAAACTAATAAAATTCCTGTCATATTCCTGCTCTCTGTTGTTTCTGGGTTGCTTTAAGATAACCTGTGTTTGGCCTGAATTCACATCTTTTGTCATTTAAATTGTGTTTGCATAATGGCCTGAATTTCTGAACTTGACTAACTG
The DNA here is from genome assembly GCF_030445035.2 of Dasypus novemcinctus. Lineage (NCBI taxonomy): Eukaryota > Metazoa > Chordata > Mammalia > Cingulata > Dasypodidae > Dasypus > Dasypus novemcinctus. The sequence goes on along the minus strand of NC_080676.1, from coordinate 6,433,146 downwards.
GGGAGAGTCCCTTCCATCAAATCCTAGTGAAAAAAAGAGTGAGAAAGAGAGTGGATGGGGTTGGGGGAGGGGGGTGAGGAGAGACTCTAAAGACAACAGACAAGAAAGTGTAGAGAGAAAAAGAAAATATCACAAGAGAATGAGTGTGATGTTTTTTGTTTGTTTTTGATTTTTGTTTTGTACGAGGTTTTTAAAGTCGAAGACTGAGGTAGGGAAGAAAATTACACGGAGCAGCCATGCTACTGGGTAGAGAAAGGGAAGGGACAAATACAACAACTGCCCGTCCTCGTTTTCTCTATACAAAACAGGAAAGAAAAAAAAAAATCTGAATGAGAAAAGCAGAATTATTCTCAAACCTCTCATGGTATAAAATCAGTCGGTGAGGAGTATTACTAGCTTGGAGCTAGGGAAAAAAAAATCATTTCTGAAGTGCACATTTAGAGAATGGTATTTTTAATGCAATAAAAATGGAAAAAGAAATTTGGGGGTGGGGTGGGGGGAGACCTTCCTGCAAGTGCAGCTGCTTCTGTCTTAGGGCTCTGGGCAAAGATGCCTCCTCTCATTCTTTCAGCTCCCCATTATCGTGCCTCTCTCCTTCACATTATTCTCCAGGAACCTTATCAGACACAAGCATCGCCTCAGATGCTGCGACTGGAGTCTTATAATTGTCCCCGGTTAGAGCTCAATAGCACCTTGAACCATCAGAGCAATCTCAGCTTTTAAGAAAAGGTCTCCGCAAGGAGATGCCGGTAAGAGAATTTGCCTGTGGCTATGTGAGTTTTTTAATAGCTAACTCTCCTCTGCCAGCCCTCTCTGCAGAGCCTGTGGAGAGATGAAAAGTCTCGTTATTTATCACCGGTCTCTTCAGAATGCCTGTTAGGCAATGATCACATTATTTATTACAAGGTGTGTGGTGCTATTGGGGGCGGCGTGGGGAATGATTTCTTTAATGGGCCTCCAGCAGATGTAGGGGCTTGGAGATCAAGATGGGAAAGGGGAGGGAGAAAACGTGACGGCACTGGAATACCAGAGGGGGTTAGCTCGTGCTCCTTAAAGGTAATACGGGATAGTGTCTACAGAAAAATAGAATTTATTGCAAATTTACATTATACATGATTAACTTTGTTAATTTGGGAATAAAAGGACAAGAGGAATGTGTTCTTCCAATATGTTTCCATTTGCAATCAGGTCATCTGGCGCTTGCAGAAAGTTTAGGGGAGGCCTTTAACTTTTATATACTTGGTGGCCCACCTTCATCTCTAAACCCCACAAAATGGGGACTGCTTCAGAGCTAGAGAAAGAAATCCTCAAAATTCACAAATACCCAGATTGAGGACCCTGATGGCAAAGTGAGGGCTCTCGAGACTCACATTCTCCAGACCAGAGATCTTTGTGTTTTTTCCCCTAATTCTTTTAATTTTCATTCTATTTTTCCCCAATTTTTTTTTTTAAAGATTTATTTATTTATTTATTTCCCCCCCTCCCCTGGTTGTCTGTTCTTGGTGTCTATTTGCTGCGTCTTGTTTCTTTATCCGCTTCTGTTGTAGTCAGCTGCACGGGAAGTGTGGGCGGCGCCATTCCTGGGCAGGCTGCACTTCTTTTCACGCTGGGCGGCTCTCCTCATGGGCGCACTCCTTGCGCGTGGGGCTCCCCCACGCGGGGGACACCCTTGTGTGGCACGGCACTCCTTGCGCTCATCAGTACTGCGCATGGCCAGCTCCACACGTTTCCCCAATTTTTTAATTGTCTTTTTTTTAAAGATACATAGATCACAAAAAATGTTACATTACATTAAAAACAATATAAGAGGTTCCCATATACCCCCACCACCACACCCCCCATTCCTCCCACATCAACAACTTCTTTCATCATTGTGGCACATTCATTGCATTTGGTGAATACATTTTGGAGCACTTCTGCACCGCATGGATTCACATTGTAGTTTACATTCTCCCCCAGTACATTCAGTGGGTTATGACAGGATATATAATGTCCTACATCTGTCCCTGCATTTAGGACAACTCCAAGTCCCCAAAATGCCCCCACATCACATTTCTTCTTCCCCCTCCCTGCCCTCAGCAACTACCGTGGCTGCTGTCTCCACATCAATGATACAATTTCTTTCATTTGCTAGAGTCACAATAGTTCTATAGTAGAATACCCCTAAGTCTACTCTAATCTATGTTTTATTCCTCTATCCTATGGACCCTGGGATGGTGATGTCTACTCCACCTCTATATTGAGAGGGGGCTTAGATCCCACGTGGCCGATGGATGTGATTCTTCTGCTTGCAGTTGTAGGCACTCTTGGTTCCCTGGTGTGGTGGTTGACCATCTTTACCTCCCTGTAATCTAACCTGGGTAAGTTAAATGAACTGGAGAGTGGGATTTGCAACTCTTCAGAGGCTCAGGGCCCAGCTGGCACATGGACAGTCCAGAGATTCAAGTCTCCTGAGTATACACCAGCCCCAGCACTAACCACAAGTTCAGTAAAAGCGACAGAACAGGCATGTGTAGAAAGGTCACATCTGAGTCCAACTCCATCACACTCAGGAGCACAAATTCCAAAGAAGGGCCTACTGACAAGGCACTGAACGCCAGAGCCATCTGCCATGATCGTAGAACCTGTGTGTCTCTGTAGCCCTCAGGAGCACCAGTACCTGGGGTTGTATCTACTTTGGCTGTCTCTGAGATCCTGCTGAGATGTGTGTAAGTATAACCCTTCTGATGATCTCCTGACTCATTTCAAAGTCTCTTAGCCATATAAACTCATTTGTCTTTACCATTTCCTCCTTTTATTCAAGGTCCTTTTCTAGTAGCATCATCAGTTGATGATTTATAGTAATCCCTTGGCGCCAGGGAGGCTTATCCCCAGGAGTCATGTCCCACATTGGGGAAAAGGTAATGCATTTATATGCTGAGTTTGGCTTAGAGAGTGGCCACACTTGAACAACATGGAGGCTCTCAGGAAGTAACTCTTAGCACCCTGAAGCTCTAGGCTGAGTTGAAATTTCAGGCACACAGGCTCATAAGCATAGTCATCAGTATGAAGGGCTCATCATTGGACCATCCTTCTTCTCTGGTCTTTGCCCTTGCACTTGGGGAATTGTTGCTATTCCATTGGGGAATGTGACAGATCCCCTGGCTAGGAACTCAGCACTCCCTCCGTTGTCATTTGTAATTGCAACTACCATGAAAATATACTCAATGAATATCCAAACATTTTTTTTTTTTTACCCTATATACATGCCCTGGAGAACTCCCTCCCAACCATGCATCCCCTATCAGTAACACCCCACACCAGTGTTCCTCCCCTGCCATAGTTGAACTCCTCTGTTGTCCAAAACTTCTTCAAAAATGAAGCCTAATATATTGCCAAATTCAATTGGTAGGTAAATGAAATAGTAATGATAGGTTTAAAGACTAGAAATAGAATACATACTAATTTAGAAAAACTAAAATAAAGTAAAATATAAATTCAGGTATTTAAAAATGAAAAACATCATAAAAGTTTGTTTTTGACATTTTGCCTTTCATCATTGTAATAGGTGTTGCCCTGTATGTACAGTGACAAGGCTATTTCTTTCATTCTTTCCTCAGTGTCTACATCCTTTTTTGTTTAATTTTTAAATTTGTCTTCAAAAAACTTTTAGATCACAGTAAAGTCACATGTATAATACAGGGGACTCCCATATATTCAACCTCAAACCCTTTTCCCCCTTCCCCAACAATGATCTTTTTACATGTTCATATTATATTTGCTGCAGCTGATATACAGATATTGAAACATAGCTACCAAACATGGTTCCATTTTGATTTACATTATGGTTTATATTTTAGACTGTACACTTTTCTAAATTTTTAATTACATTATGCTTTACATTTTAGACTATACATTTTCATAAATTTTTTTGGTGAAATTTAACATGTCCTATAGCCATCATTGCACAATCTTGTGGAACACTTACATTGCCCCTCAGTTACCCCTGCTTCCATCTATTCTATTCCTCTCTACCTCCCCTCCCCCAGGGCCCACTGTGACAACCAAGCTTCATTGCTTGAAGGACAAGATTCATAGATACTTGCAACAACGTTGAGGGCTTGACACACTAGACTGTCTTCCCCCATTAGGAACCACTAATTCTCTCTTGAGACACCCTTCCCTGATGTTTGAGAACATCAGGCCTCCCCAGGATGGAGGTACACCTTCCCACTCATTGTATGGGTTTCCACCAATGATATAACACACTATGACAAGATGAGCACTCACACACTCCCTAGAAGCCTGCCCCTGTGCCAGATGCTCCCAATTAAGCACCTTAAACAAGTAATCCTTCCTTATTATATTTTCTGAAGAGTGTTTCCAACATTAGAGTTTCAACCACATACCCAACAATCTCCCATGTTCATCTGCTCCTTCTAACCTTCCCCCCAATTCCTTGGGCCATCTGACCTGTCCTCCCAACCCTAGCCCTTCTCAAGCCTGCAAAGCCCCACCCAATAGTATGTCTATGCTCCTGTCTTATCTCTTTCCTGTACAACTACTTACCTTCACTTTATCATAGATTTCACCCATTTAGACATCAGCTTACAACCTTCCTCTCCCAATTTCCTGTAAGCCTATCATCCAGTCTCTAGCTCTCTGGAACAGCTTGGTTTGCATATTTCATATCAGAAAGGTCATGTAGTATTTGTCCTTCAATGCCTGGCTTGAAATCAGTAGTGTTTTCTTTCCAGGACAAAAATACCTACCAAGAAATTGATAGGCAAAATTTGGTGTCTTGGAGAGAGAGAGATTTTAGCTGAGCTTCTTCACTGTTGAAGGGAGATTTTCTAAACCAGGAGGCACTCCAAAAGGTGTACTCTCAAGGGAGTCTGAAAGTTCATCAGGCTTGATTGGACTTAGGTAGGTGGTATCTGGACCAGCAGACTGGGTGAACCAAGAGATAGGCAGAGAGATGGTGATTTGTGGATGGAGCTACTAGGCAATGGTGTTTCCTGTTCATACCATTTCCTCTTGAATATCCACCTCCTCTCAGTCCCCCAACTGGAGAAAATAACTGTCAAGGAAGTCCTCACTGAAAATCATGTCATCCACCAACAGATCTAAAATGAAGGAGATCCTTTCTCTCTTTGATCCAACCCTCTACTCCCATCATAAGTAGCCTGTTTGGAAGGTGTGGTTCAGCTACAAGCTACAGATGCCCAACTACAGTTACTTAATAATATAGAGGTTTATTCTCTCATGTGAAGTCTGGAGGTTGATATCTAGGGCTGCTGTTCTGATGCTCTACAATCCTTATAGCATGGTTTCCCTCCTCTGGGGTTCCTCATGGTTGTAAAATGATCATTGCAGCTCTAGTAATTACACCAGATGTCCAGGCAGGAAACAAGAAGAAGAAAGGAAAGGGGAAGTGAGGCAAGGAAAGAGCAAGGATAAGGGAGAAAAAGCGATATTGAAAGGGCACATGCTCAGTGAAGCAACCTCCTGTTTAAGGTACTTTCCTAGCGCACACTACTCAAAAACTTCCAGGCTCAGGGAGTCTTCCTCTAATCACATTTTTTATGTGGTCACTCCTATCCATTCAGGAGACTTGGAAAGTGAGTTTTGCTTGTTTTTAAAGCAGGGCCAGCCCCAACAAAATCAGTTTTACTCTTAAGGAAAGAAGGGGAGAGTGGACATTAGGTAACAACTAGCCATTGGCTGTGAGACAGATATCCAGGCCTGCGGAGTAAGCCTTGCACCATCAGACCTGGAAACTAAGGGCTCTTGGCTGGACAAGGGGGATGCATCTCTCCCAGGAAACTTGGAGCATCTCCAGCTGCCTCAAGCATGAGGTCTTGGAGGAGACTGGCCCCACCATGGGAAAGGCCAGAACTCCATGAGAGAAACAAAATCCTCAGACTCCAGGGAAACATCAATTCTTGCCCAGTGGGGACCCGACCTTACTCTCAGAGACCTTACTTTCTCTGGGCAACTTAGCTGAAGTTGCCCAGCCTTGATCTGCACTGCTATCCTGGCACTGACCTTGTAACCACTGTTGGGCTATCATCACCAGCCCAGGCTCATGCTATATGACCTTTCCTCCAAAAAAAAAAAGTGCTGCTCGAAAGGCCACCCTTAGCAGAATTATCCTCCCAGCTCTCTTTCAACTGCTTCCATCTAAAGGCTCAGGCTTATCCTTGCTCTGCATCCACAAGGTTCCAAGCAGAGTACTATGAGGACTCCTAGGTTTACAGTCTTGTGGGACTTGTTGCTGTTTCTGTTTTAGCCTGGAACCCAGATCGAAGAACTGTAGCTCCAACCTTATTTTCTGTGCCAAACTCTCACCTTGTACCCTCCTTCTGATAACAGGGTCCTTCTTGATCTTGTTCCATGTTGCCTGGGGTCTTTGTCTAAGTTCCTTCCCAGTTCCCAGGCCCCTGTTCCCAGGTCCTGAGGTGGGGTCTCCCTGGCATCGCAACATGAGGGTCTCTGCCTGTGGCAGTCTGAAATTCTTTTGAGTCCCCAAAAGAGAAAGATGATGTTTGTGAGCTCAATTCATTCCTATGGGTGTGAGACCCTTTCAAATTGTACTACAATGGTGAGGCATGACTCAGGTTGAGTCTCCACCCTCTTGCTGAGTCTGATAAAAATGGAGACACACAGGAAAAGGGAGCTTTGCTATATTAGATCCTGCCATAGGGGAGAAAGGAGAGACACAAAGAGCTCAGGCCCAGGGAGAGATGAGCCATATGCCAGAGAGCATGCAACTGACTCAGGAAGAAAGTGGAGCAGCCAAGCCTGAGAGAGGAGCCTTGGTAGAGACAAGCCTGGTTTCCCACACCTGAGCTCTGGGAGATGGTGCAGCCCTGAGGGGAAGGCAGAGACCAGGCAGAGACCACCCGCCATCTTGCTTTACCAAGTGGCCTCTGACCTTGGTGAGAAAGCACCTCTTATGGTGCCTTGGGTTGGACTTTTTGTATATTGTAATTTTAAAAGTGCTTTCCCTTATTTTGTCCTCTCAGTTTTTCTTATTTCCACTCTACCGATGAGTCTCCTGGACACTCCCAGAGGATATTCGAGATCTGCCTAAGGCCACCCAGCTTACTGAGCAGCATGGCCAGGACACAAGTGCTGGCCTTTGGCCTCACTGCTCTTTTCTCTCTCCTTGGGTGGGACCCCAGCAGTTTCGGCACTGGGGTAATGGTGTTGCATGTCTCGATTCTGAGGGGAATGAGATGTCCACAGATCCTCCTGCATTTGACCTGGAATTTTTTGAACCATTCATACCAGGAAATGGGCTATTGGCTTGGGGCTCCGAGGAAGAGGTTTCTGTTTGACCTGATGGGCCTCTAGCTTGATACATACTCAGAAAAATACAAGGTGAGAACCACTGACTGGACCCAAACTGATAAATAAGCAGGTATAAATGTGTGGGTGAAAAATGCCTGGAGGACCTGTGCTGCATATAGTAATTTAACTTTACATTTCTATCAATAAATAATATAGAAGGTTTTCCTAAGCCCAACAGCCCTATATTATAAATTTTTTTAAAAAGTACTCGCCATATTGGAGATTTTGTATGATGACACCTAATTTAAGCTTTCTATAAGAAGTTAAAACCTTACACAAATCTTTGAACTTGAAATAGCCAGATTGTGCCTTGTATCTGTTTCATTGTTCACTAAATTTCCCAAAGAGACCAAGAGTCTCTCTTTTGGCTGACAGAGTAGATAACATAGAATTGAGGATTAATTTGTCTGACACAGAAATCTGGAAAATGCCAAGAGAACTTAAGTATCAAATAACTTTGATATCTTCATGTAAAATTAGTTATTAAGCACTTGCTTAAATGTAATGCCTTGTACGTGTGCAGCACTTTACCAGACTCTTTTCCATCCATTATCTTACTGGATCCTCAGCACAGTCCTAAACTGTCTCCAAATGGAGGAAATGGAGACGGAGAGGGTCTGTGTCATGTATCTAAAACTGGGAATCAGCAGAGGTTAGGGATCAAACTATGGGGAAGCAGAGAGGGAGCACGCTCAGCTCCCCTTAACTCTCACCCTGCCTCCTTTGGGCTCTAGTGAAATGTGAGGACACCAGGAAAATCTCCAACAAGGCTGAGACTTACGAGAGCCATCTTAACTGGTCTACTCGTCGGAGCTAATAAGGATAAGGTGTACAGATTCCAAAGGCAGGGAAAGCCGTCGTGTGTCAATCAGTACCATGATTTTCAGGTTTCCCCAGTTACTGCTAAGCGTCCATTACCTGGTATAGCCCCAGTGTTCTCTTTCTACCCTGAAGGCATCTAATCAGGACTCAGTATTCTTGTTCCTCTAACTCAAGAATGGTATAATCCGATTCAAATTTGAGGATAATCCATGATTTGGGAAGACCTCCTGCACCTCCCTACTGGCTTTCTGAAAAATTGCCCCCCAAATAGCTTGAAAGTTGTGATATAAAGATAGAAACATAAGCAAAAAGACGTCTCCTGGTATCCTGATAGGCTGCTGCTTTGACCAAAGTTTATAATTCAGGGTGCAAGGTTCAAACAATGGCCTTGGAGAACAGTGTACCGTGAGTCCCAGTGAACAAGGGGAGGCTTGGCGGTGCCTGCAGTAGTGAGAGCCCTCAGAACACAGGCTCTTGGAGGTGAAGAGGGGGAATCCTGAGAAAGGGCTGATTCCACTGATGGCATCCCTTGGGTGCAGCTACAGCTACAGGATAAGTGTCATTATCCCAGAGCCAGTCCCAAGGATGCAGGTTCCCACGGCTTGGATGAAGACCCTGAATCAGAAGGGCGAGGTCGCCCTATTGAATTCCATCCTGGCATGGTTTTCTAGTCACAGGCCACGGGGCATGGGGACATCCAAACCAACTCAGTGCCTAGGCACCCCTCCTCTTCCAGGGCTGAGGGCAGGGTATCAAAATACCCTTTGGGGAGTGGATGTGGCTCAAACAGTTGAGCACCTGCTTCCCACAAACAACAAATAAATGACAAAACCAACTCAGGGGAGTTGATGTGACTCAGTGGTTGAATGCTGGCTTCCCCACTTATGAGATCCCGGGTTCAATCCCTGGCCCTGGTTCCTCAAAAAAAAAAAAAAAAAAAAATCCTGTGCCTACCCTCTCCCCTCTGGCACTGGCCTCTGCGTAGCCCCTTTCCACTGATGACATGGATGGATTATGTGCTCCATTTTCAGTTTTAATTTTACCCCAGACACAGGCTCTCCAATTCCCATGAGCTCCGTGCCCACGGCCAAGGCCAGATAGTCCCTGCCCATGCCCCCGGGGCTCAAGACTGCAGCCTGGTGGACCTCAGTGGGGGCTTGACAGAGCAGAGCTTCAAAGCAGGTAATTGGAATCAGAGAATAAAATTAGGAAAGGTCGAACTGTGAAGCAAAGGAAGTCTCAGAACAAAGAAAAATCAGGTAAACTGGAAATTGAAGGCGGAAGTCTCAGAATGCATGCAGGGGAGCACTGGATGGTGGGTGTGGGAAAGCTGATGGCACATGCTGACTTTGCTCTCCTCTATCCCAGTCCTTGCTGTTAGTGGCCCTGATAGTCTCCATGATGGCACCTGTAGCCCCTGCCTGGCCCTCTAGCCCCTTAGCCCCTCTTGTAGCTTCTAACTCTCCTTTTTCTTTTTTTGAGGTACCGGGGTTGGGATTGAACCCAGGACCTCATGTGTGGGGAGCCGGTGCTCAACCACGAGTCTCTCCCTTGATGGGCTTCCTCCCCTCTTCCATGGACCCAGGGCCACCGTGCACAGCAGCTGTTCAAGTGGGAGCAGAGGGCTGTGTAGTGGAGGCCACCGAGACCGCCTGACTGCTCCATTCCGGGATCACCTTCCTTTGGTAAGAGACACCTGCCTGCCTCTTGATGAAGCCTCTCCGTGGCCTGGAGCAGCTCACCTTCCATGCCTGCTGCTCTCATGTGGGTCCACAGCCGAAGACATCTTTCTGAAAAGTCAAGTAAAGATTTGAGCATAATACCAAGTTTTTGGGAGCCTATGAAAAATATCTCAATCCCCCACATTATGACCCTCAATAAACTTGCATTTCTGAACACCCAAGGGCAGTCACATAGAGCTCAGGTGAAAGAAGCAATTTATGCAAATAACACTGATACTTATTTTACAGAGACAGAATTAACATTTAGTGGGTTTCCAGCAAGTTCCAGGCGGTGTGCTAGACACGTTCTTGGCTTCCTGTCCAAAGAATTTTGTTTCCTGTAAGAACATCACCCTCTACTGAAGGTTTTGGATGTTGCTGCTTCTGCCTCGTAAAGACGAGGGGCTTGGGACTGTGAAAATGCAACTACTAGCATTTATGACCCAAACGGAGTCTTCTCTGATTTTCTTAATCTCTCTCCACTGTGTTTAGAACAGGGTTGTGAGCAGGGGGCACTTCCTGATTGTAGGTGTGCTGATTAATTCAGGCAAGTTTGTGTCCTTGGGAAAACTGGCACCCGCCTGTAAATCTGCATATTACAGTCTCCAATCTCAGGGCAGCACCCACTGTCCCACCCAAATTGCTTTGGAGGGTGGAGTCAGATCCTGGTGCCTAGAACAGCCCCTGGCACACAATGCGATCGAGCACTCGTGACTGAATCACGACTCTCAACAAGTGAGTTTGACAGCAAATGAGAAATTTTCCAAAACGTAATCTTACCTGTCTTTTCTGCTTTCAGACTCTCAGCTGTTGTCTGCCGGAATCATTCCTGACCGTGGGTCAGAAAACACCACCCTGTTCTTGAACAGCCTGCAACTGAAGAGCGGATTTAAATTTTTAAATGGTTGGGGGGGGGGGAATGTAAATTAGAACACTTCAAGAGGTGAACCTGCAATTCAAATTCCAGTGCCATGCTCACTCTTTAAGTACTGTCTGTGCTGTTGAGCTGCACATCGAAAGTTGGGACAGAGATCTCGTGTTCCAGGGACGCACAAAGCCTAAGCTATTTACTTTCTGGCCTTTTAAGAAACCCTCTGTGGACACCTGTTCCACAGCGCGGAGTCTCCTGGGAACTTGTTAGAAATGTAGATTATCTGGTCCTAACCAAGGAATCAGAAACTGTGAAGGCAGGGCCAGCAATCCGAATTTTAACAACCCTGCGGGTGATTCAGATGCACACCGTAGTTTGAGGACCACTGATCTAGACTAATTTAGAAGAATCACATTCTGAATTAAAGACAAACTATCTTTATTGAGCACCTACTGTGTGCCTGGTCCCCGGCTCAGAGGCTGTGATTTGGATCAGTTTGCAGGAGGCCAGAAAACCACTCTGCCAGGAAATCCATCCCGGCGAGCGGTTGTTTCCTTCGCAAAGCAGCGCCTGTCACAAAAAGCAGCGGCGGTCAACCTGTGTGATAGGCGAGCATCCCGAGGGGGGTTTCAGGCAAAATGAGTGCTTAAATATTTGATTTTCTTTCCAGTCACTGGCCACCTTTCTATTTGGTTTGGGGCTGAAATGAGACAGCTTGTAAGTAACTGGAGAGGGTGTTTACCCAGTGAATTAGTTCTGCTGTCATTGTGCAGGGGATTAGCGCCAAGCAGTGGATGAGGCTCTGTTGCAGGGCAGAGGGGCTGGCTGTTGGCTAGCTCCGGGCCAGGGCTAATTATCATAGGACCCAGGCCATTAAAGGGCTTAACTACCAGTGCGCCCTCCCAGGCCTGGATTAACTGTTCCCCTGCAGCTCTCGGCCTAGACCCATTCCCAGGTCTGTCTGCTCTCTTGAGTGGTGAGAGCTGGAAACACGCCGCCCAGTCCAACCGCCCGGCCAGGACAGCTCTGCGCCTAGGAGGGGCCCGGGAGTCACCTGCCCTTGGGAACCATGGAGGGCGCCTGAGGTGCCTCTCGCAGTAGGATGTTTGCGGGCCACAGTGCTCGGCTCCCTGGGTTTATGGGAGCCCAGGGGCACTGACCAGGCCTGCAGGCCGGGGTGCCCTGCGGCCAGGACGCGGACAAACTCATCGCAGACCCTGAGCGCTCACGTCGTCGTCGTGCTGCCCCGACTTTTTTCTTTCGGAGGCAGAAGTAGATTCTGCACAATTGTGGGAGAAACCATCTTTTTCCCTCTGTGGGAAGGGACAAGTAAGTTACCTCATCTCTCTGAGTCACAATTCATCATCTAGGAAATCAAAATAAAGTAGAGCCTAGCCACAGGGGCCCGGTGTGGCTTGAAGGAGCTGAAGCATGGGAAGCGCTTGTTCTTTAAAGGGGCAAGAAGCAAGAGCTCTTAGGCAGATGAGCGCCCTGCCTGGAAGAAAGAAATCCGCTGTCTCCCAAGCCTGCAGGGAAAAGGGGCTCTTAAGATTTCCTGGTTTCCCGTTTCCTAGAATTTCTAATATGAGGACAACTTTTAATGCTAACAACACTTGTGGCGTTCACTGGAGAAGCAAATAAAAAATATTTACAGATCCAAAGTTTCCTCACAATTATCCCATGAGCCTCCAGGAGACTAAATCATGCAGGATTAGAACCTTTCGTGTGGTCCAACTCTCCACCTAAAACCTTGGCAAGAGGTCAGCTGCTGTTGGCACACCCATCCAGCCCATCCCGTTTTGGAGTTGTTCTGACTAGAGAAAAAAATTTTTTTTTAAAGTTCATATAGGATATTCATCAGAGTAAGAGTGATTATTTCTGGTTTATTAGACCATGACTTATTTTTTTCTTCTTCAATTTTTTTCCCTCATATTCCTGCAAAAGCCCGACTGCATTCACTATTAGAAAAACTTCAAAGTTTTGTCATATATTATAATAAAAAAAACTGTGTCTCTGTAACTTTTACCAATTTGATTCTAGTTTTAGCCCTTGGTCCACACAGATGAGTATAATATTCCCCATGGCAACCGTTCAAGTAGGTGGAGTCAGCAGCCCAGCAGGTGCATCTTGGAGAAGGTGTTTGTGAAAAAGTTAAATCAGAAGTGACTGCATTCTTTAGTTGTACATTCCTGTTTTGTTGTGTAACGGAGGCAGCTGGACAGCTTGCAAGGGCACTTTCGTGCTATAGCCACATCTGCCCAAGCTACTTGGCCATAATCATTTCCAAATATACCTGTTGTGTTGTTGAATTTTTTAAAAAAAATCAATTTTAGTAATTATTTTGAAATAATCTTTTTTGCCTTTAAAATAAAAAAAATGTTTTAACATAATTTGGATGTAGAAGGCATTTCAAAATAGGTGGGAAATATGGGGTTTCAGTTGTAGCAGTACAGAACCATGACAGTGTGTTTAATTTGTGGTTTTAAAGAAGAATTTTCAGACTGTACATTTGTCATAGGGTTGGTCATGGGATTGGTCACAAAATAGGGACCCCCTCTAGCTATGACTATTTGCTGAGTGATTAACCTCTTCTCATATTACATGTCAGTTTGAATTGGCTCCAGGAACTAAGAGTAATTAAACTCAATTCATTTAACATTCATTGAATGCCTAATATGTTGTACACATTATCCCAAACAGGAATTTCCAGGAATCGCAGTAAGCAAGAGCAAGTTCATTCTGAGAGATTTGAGGGGTTTATAAATCAATGCACTCCATGATCTCATCAAACTTTGTCGACCGATCACCACTGAACTTTGTGGGTGGTTATGTGGATTGCATTTTGTGCAACTAAAAAGGGCAAAGCAATAATCAGTGCATTGGGAAAGCTGCCAAACTCTAGGAATTGTTTTATTTGTGTATGTGTGTTATTAAAAAGAAGAGAAACTGAAAGAATGGAATGTTGTCAGATTGTTATTTCAAAAAGCAAACTGTAAAGATCAGGCGGTGATAGGGGCATGGAAATGGAATAGATGTGAATGTTGAATATGAAACATATTTGGATCTTTCCAACAAATATTTGTTGAGCAAATTCCATATGCAAAGAATGGAGCTGGCTGCCGTAAGTGATCCAAAGAAGAGTAAAAAAGCATCTCTATACATAAAGACCTCACAATTTAGGTGAGAGGCTATATAAATAATTTTAACAGGAAGTAGGCTATGGTAAGTACTGAACTACAAGCAAAGTACTACAAGAGTTTGAAAGAAGGACTAAGAGAATCTGAGGTTTCTTGGCCGTATGACGGTTTGAACCGGGCCTTGAAACCTTACGAGCCTAGTGCACGGTCATTTGTATGTGACTTCTCTCTATTCTTGGAGGCACACACAGAGTAAAATGAACAGCACTAGGATTTTTCACTAATCACCTGAAATAAAGTTTTATTTGACCTGTAAAACTTGGCAAGTGATTCTTTCTGAAGCTATATTGAAGACAGACCCAAATGTATGTCGTTTTATTAACTAATTCAATTACAGCTTAGGTTTTTTATGGTAGACGGTGAGTCAGATGTTTAAGAAGAAAAAGGAAATTCTGCCAAACTATTGGAATACTCAAAAGGCTCATGAACGCATCACGCCAGTGATGATTCAGCAAGAGCATCCTCAGGCTCACGGCTGTTCCTAAAATGTCAGAGGTGCCTGGGAACATAAAGTCAGTGATTTATATTCTAGTCTAGAAAATTCATGAGTTCCAGGTGATCTTTTTTTTTTTAAAGATTTATTTTTTTAATTTATTTCTCTCCCCTTCCCCCCGCCCCCCAGTTGTCTGTTCTCTGTGTCTATCTGCTGTGTGTTCTTTGTCCGCTTCTGTTGTTGTCAGTGGCACAGGAATCTGTGGCTTGTTTTGTTTTGTTGCATCATCTTGTTGTGTCAGCAATCTGTGTGTGCGGCGCCATTCCTGGGCAGTCTGCACTTTCTTTCACGCTGGGCGGCTCTCCTTGCGGGGTGCACTCCTTGCGTGTGGGGCTCCCCTACACGGGGACACCCCTGCGTGGCACGGCACTCCTTGCACGCGTCAACACTGGGCATGGGCCAGCTCCACACGGGTTCAAGGAGGCCCAGGGTTTGAACCACAGACCTCCCATGTGGTAAACAGATGCCCTACCCACTGGGCCAAGTCCGTTTCCCCAGGTGATCTTAAATGCTTCTCCAGAGCAGAGCATCTCCTTATAATTCTACAGCCTGTTTGAGGTCAATGAGAGGCAGTGAGCAAACTTCCTAAGAGCAGTTCAAATGTAGCTCTCTCATTTACTGGTTTGTGAACTTGGCCATGTCACTTGGCCTCTTTGAAACTCAGTTTCCTCTTCCTTGCAAGCTATCTTTAATGAGAATTAAGGGAGCACCTATCACAGTGCCTTATATATACTACACAATCAACACGTTGTAGCTCCTAGGACTCTTATTATTATATATTGCCAACATTCATTCAACTATTGATATTTATTGAGTCTAATGTGGATGTGGAGTTTAGTTTTATACTATAAGCATTTTCTGGGAATGGAAGCCTAGAAATTGGCATAGAAACTGGTCCCCTGGGACGCCTTAAAAAAGTAAACGCAAAACTACTCTGGAGGAAAGTTTCCACGACACAGTTCAATCGATTTCTCACAGGAAAAAAGATGGCACCCTTTTTAGATTGCGTTATTGTTTCCAGTTCTTTCTCCCTTCCTGTGTCTACCCCCTTTGTCATGTGACTTTGCAATTTCTTCCAAAAGCATTAAAAGTGAAATATATTTCCCTGCCCTATTGATGCTGGTCTTGACTATTTGACTTGCTTCAGTCAAAGGATTATTCATGGACATGAATCCAGCAAAGGCTTGAAATGTTTTTGGCCAGCTATGCTTGCCTTATTGCACTTCTGGAATCACCATAAGGAGACCGTCCCTTGGGTAGCTGTTGCCACACCCGCTTGGGCCATAGAATAGACAGATATGGGACAGATGTGAGGCCAACCTGCAGCTGGGATATGGAGCACATCTGGACCCACCTTGCAGCTTGGATCCAAGCCCAGCAGAGTCCATCCCAGATCAGCCAAACCCCAGGGAACCTACAGACCTGCAAGCAAAAATGAATGTTTATTATTGAAAGTCACTGAATTCCAAATTGGTTTGTTATGCAGCTTTACTGTGCCAATAGCTAACTGGTTATAGCCCAATGTTAAATGAGTTTGCAAATTAAAGAACACTGAATGCATAAGGAAACACTCTCTCCTGAATCAAAGTCAGCAGAAACAATAAATAAAATGATTACAACACCAAGAAGCTGTCCAAAGAAACATACATATGCAGAATTATGAATAGTTTTACAAAGGAGTACTACTAAACCTTGAAAAAGCAGATACTTTGTATCTTTAAAAAAAGAAAAAGAAAACTCAAAAGAATTGAGAAAGAAGAAAAGCGACCTAAGCTAGAATAGCCTTCATGTTAAGACCAAATAGGGGAAAGCAGAGGTGGCTCAAGTGATAAGGCCTCTGTCTACCATATGGGAGGACCCAGGTTCAATCCCCGGGGCCTCCTGGTGAAAAAGAAGAAGAGAAACCGTGCCTGTGTGGCGAGCCACTGCCTGTGTGGCGAGCTGAGAGACTGCGCAGTGAGCCAAGTGCCTATGTGGTGAGCCGAGTGCCCAAGTGGATGCCCGCATGGCAAGCTGAGTGCCCATGTGGTGAGCCAAGTGTCCATGTGAGTGCCTGCTGGTGAGTCAGTGCCCACGTGGCAAGCTGAGTGCCCACGCAACGAGCCAAGTGCTCACGCAGCAAGCCAAGTGCCCATGTGAGTGCTCATGTGGCAAGCTGAGTGCCCATGTGAGTATCCATGTGGTAAGTCGAGTGCCCATGTGGTGAGCTCAGTGCACGTGTGAGTGCCTGCGCAGCAAGCCAGTGCCTGCGTGGTGAGCCGAGTGTCCATGTGGTGAGCCAGTGCCCACACAAGTGAGTCACGCAGCAAGATGATGATGCAACAAAAGGGAGATGAAGGGGAGAGTCAAGGTGAAGCGCAGCAGAGACCCGGAGCTGTGGTGGTGCAATTGACAGGGAACCTCTCCACATCAGAGTTCCCCAGGATCAAATCCCAGTGAATCCTAGAGAAGAAAGATGAGAAGAGAAGACAAAATGAGAAACAGATACAGAGGGTCACACAGTGAATGGACATGGATAGCAAAAATAGCAGTGTGGGGAAGGGGGTGAAAAAAAAATGCATTTACTAAGAAAATTTTAAAAAGCAAATAGAAACAATAATAGGAAAATTGCAGGTTAATTTCATTTATGAATATAGAAATAGACCATTTAAAATATTATATTAGCAAATAAAATCTAGGACATAAAAAACATAAAATGCACACAAGTGGGGAAGAATTAAAGGATAATTTAATAGTAGAAAGTCCATTAGTTTATTTACTACAAAAACAGATTAGGGAAACGGACTTGGCCCAGTGGTTAGGGCATCCATCTACCACATGGGAGGTCCGCGGTTCAAACCCCGGGCCTCCTTGACCCGTGTGCAGCTGGCCCATGTGCAGTGCTGATGCGGGCAGGGAGTGCCGTGCCACGCAGGGGTGTCCCCTGCGTAGGGGAGCCCCACGCACAAGGAGTACGCCCCATGGGGGGAGCGCGAAAGAGGGTGCAGCCTGCCCAGGAATGGCGCCGCCCACACTTCCTGTGCCACTGACGACAACAGAAGCAGACAAAGAAACAAGACGCAGCAAATAGACACAGAGAACAGACAATGGGGGGGTGGGGGGGTGGGCGGGATTAAATAAATAAATAAATCTTAAAAAAAAAACCAACAGATTAAAGAAGAACGCCATTATGAACATCTCAACAGATGCATGGAAAGCAGTCTATGAAATTCAGTAGTCATTTGGGAAATTTTTGAAAGTAATGAATACCTTTTAGCCAACTCAGAGTAGTAGGGTATTTTATTAATTAGTTAAAGCCTATCTACTGTGGTAGGCTGAAAAGTGGTCCCTCAAAGCTGCCAGGTCCTGACCCCTGGAACCTGTAACTGTTACATCATTTGGAAAAGAGGTCTTTGTAGATGCAATTAGGTCAAAGATCTTATGATGGAGAGATTATTCTGGATTATCTGATAAAACCTAAATGCCATCACAAGTGTCCTTATAAGACTGAGGGTGAGGGGAATTACACACCCAGAGGAAAAGGTAATGTGAAGTTAGAGGCAGTGACTGCAGTGCTGTGGCCACAAGCCAAAGAAGACCCGCAGCTCCCGGAGCTGGAGGAGACAAGGAACGGATCCTGCCCTAGATCCTCTGGGGAGAGTGCATCCCTGATGACAGCTTGATTTCAGCCCAGTGGCATTGATTTCAGACTGCTGGCCTCCAGAATCGTGAGAATATATTTACATTTTTAAGCCATTCAGTTTGTGGTAATTTGTTATGGCAGCCACAGGAAAATAATGTACCAAAAATCGACAGCAAACTTTATATTTAATAGTGACATGTTAGAAGCATTCCTCTAAGGTCAGAGGTAAGACAAAAATGCTCTGTTGCTGGGTTGGTGTAGGCTCAGGAGACTTGAATCTCTGGGCTGTCCATGTGCCAGCTGGGCCCTGAGCCTCAGTAGTGTTGTTGCAGCTCCTCTCCACTTTGTTGGACTTACCCAGGTCAGCTAACAGGGAGGCGAGGATGGTCAACCACCACACCAGGGAACCAAGAGAGTCTACAGCTGCAAGCTGGAGAATTCCATCCATCAGCCATGTGGGACCTAAGCCCCCTCTCAATTTAGAGGTGGAGTGGACATCACCATCCCAGGGTCCTCAGGATGGAGGAATAAAATATGGATTAGAGTGGACTTACTGTATTCTACTATAGAATTATTGTGAGTCTAGCAATGGAAGAAATTATGTAATTGATGTGGAGACAGTGGTCATGGGAGTTGCTGACGCAGGGAAAAGGAAGGAGCTGTGATATGGGCTATTTTAGGGGGACTTAGAGTCATCTTGAATGATATTGCAGGGACAGATGCAGGACATTATATATCCTGCCATAACCCACTGAATGAACTGGGAGAGAGTGTAAACCACAATGTGAACTATAATCCATGCTAAGTAACAGTGTTCCAAAATGTAATTCATCAAATGCAATGAATATGCCACACTAATGAAAGAAGCTGTTGATGTGGGAAAAGTAGGGCTGTGGGAACTTCCTATATTTTTTAATGTAACATTTTGTGTGATCTATATATCTTTCAAAAATAAATAAAAAATATATTTTAAAAAAATGCCCTAGCTCATTATTCTTCTGGAGAGTCTAGCCAAGATTATCAAACAAAAAGAAAGAAAGAAAAGACATAAGGACCAGAAAGAAATAATTCATTACTCATGGAACAAATGATCCAAGAGCATCTACAAACTACTTGAACCAGTAAGGGGGTCAGCAAGATAGGTGAATCCAAGAACAACGGCATTGCTACAGAACAATCCAAGAATGTTCCATTTATACCAACATCAAAAACTATGATGTACCCAGCTATAGACATGTGCAAAGACCTTTATGGAGGAAGTTATAAACCTCTATTGAAGCATATGAAAGACCTTAGTAAATTAAAGCATTTACCATGTTCATGAATAGGAAGGCTTAATATTGTAAAGATGGTATGTCTCCCAAATTATTCTACAATCAAAGTCCCACAGAACTATTCTAAAATATATATTCTTATTTAACAGACACACATATAGTGTGTGTCATGCACTGTTCTAAGCAATTCACAAATATTAACTCATTTAATCCTCAAAAAACCATATCATAGCTGCAATTACTATTCTCATTTTATTGGTGAGAAAAAGGAGATTTTGAGAGGTTAAGTAACTTGCTCAAGGTCATGTAGCTAGTAAGGACTGAGTAGGGTTCAGACTCAGGCAGTCTGGCTTCAAAGACTATACTCAATATAGAGCCTATAAAAATTTGCCTATTATGTTCAAACTTGCTATATGGCAAAAACAGCAAAACCAATGAAAGGGGAAGGAATGTGCTGTTAAATGGGGTTAAGAAATCATGCACTTGCAAATGATAAAATTAGATCTGCACCTCACACCATACACAGGTTCCAGATGGATTAAAGGCATAAAGGTAAAAAAAAATTATAAAACTTTTTGAAGAAATACTGAAGAATATCTTTGTGACTTTGAGGAAAGAAAGATACCTTAAACAGGACACAAAAAGCATACACCATGAAGGAAAATACTGATGTTTGAATACATTAAAAGAAAAACATCTATGTGGTAAAATGAATCATAACTATTTCATAAGACAATTCACTAGCTAGGAGAAGAATCATGACTAGGGAAATTATAAATGAGTATAACTATGTTATACTGGGAAGATAGATTTTCATCTATTTCCAGATAGGGAACACTGAGTGTGTGTGGATTTCATAAGGCCATGTGACTTGCCTATCATGTCCGGACATCCCTGGAGCGCTCAGGAACACTTTTGTTTGAGACTTTGTTTACTGAGGCAGTTTATGGAGTCTGCCTGAGACCTGCATAAGCATAACCTCCAGAATGACCTCTCAATTCACTTTGAAATCTCTTAGCCATTAAAAACTATTTTATTTAATATTTCCCCCTTTTCATCAAAGTCTTTCTCCAAATGTATCATTGATTAATGCTTGTTAATTGTTGGAGAAAAACAGCGCTTACTGGGACACAGAGACTGATTGACTATAGACAAAGAAAGATTTATTGAGAAGCTCTCCCAATGGAGGGGGTCTGAAGAACAGACTTCAGCCCCCCCCCTTGGAAGGGGGATCTTGAATTTATACAGAACTTTCCTAGGTGGGGAATGATTGTTGGTGGGAGGGGGTTGAGGGTCTGAGTGAAGTGCAGGGGCCAATGGGAAGCCCTTAGAAGTGGAACTTTTCCTGATAGTGACTAGAAGATAGTGGGTTAGGAAGTTATGGTTTCTTGGAATGCTGCAGGAGCAGATGTTTCTTTGTTTTGTAGGAATTTTGTCTCCCTCTGATATGTAGGTAGGGAAGGTTTCCCTTGTCTCTATGTGGTTTCTTTATTTAACCTGTGGGGAAGTGCCATCCCCTTGGGCATGTAGGCTTAGGGCGGATGGGGTAGGATTTCCCCAGTCATATCCAGGGGAAACTGAGCTACAGCTTGTTAATTATTACAAATCTCTAAAAGTAATAATCCCACTGTGCCAGGGAGGCTCATTCCTGGGAGTCATGTCCCATGTCGGAGTGTGGGGGGAAGGTAATGAGTTCATTTGCAGTTTGGTTTAGAGAAAGGCCACATTTGAGTAACAAGAAATTTTCAGGAGGTAACTTTTAAGGCATTAATTATAATTAGGCTTAGTTGCATTGTTGCAGGAATAAGATTCATACTTTCAAGCATTAAGATTGAGGGCTTAGTATATTGGCCTGTTTTCTTTTATTAGGCAAGGCTTATATATTCCAGAGTTTTTCACCATTTTATTAGAGAAGGGTAGCAGGGCTTCCCCAGGAATTTAATATTTAATATATTTTTTAGTTATTATGAAGGCCTTTATTTAGCCAGAAAACATACCAATGGCAACAAAGATACATTTATCTTATAGAAGTATGCTTTAGGTGAAATTTTCCCCATTATACCACCTCACTAACAACACCCTATACTAGTGATATCCTTGTGATAGATTCTGAAAGAACATACTTATTTTGTATTACCAACCACAATCCTCAACCACCACACAATTCAGTTATACAACTTCATGTTTTATACTCTAGCTTTTCTTCTAGCAACATATATGTGCCAAAATTTCCCCTTTCAAGGACGTTCACATGCACACTTCAGTGTTGTTAATTACACTCACATCACTGTGTACCGTAACCTCCATCCATTTCAGCCTATTTTATGTTCTGCACAGATTAAGCATCAGCTCATCATTCTCTACTCTCATTTTATCTCCTTGTAACCTGACTTCCAGACTCTACCTCCAAGACTGTCTTCACTATCCTTAGTTCATATCAGTGAGATCAGACAATATTTATTCTTTTGTGTCTGGCTTATTTCATTCAACATGAAGTCCTTGAGATTCATGCATGTTGTTATATGCTTTAGTGTTTCATTCCTTCTTACAGTTGAAAAACATTCTTTCATATGCATACACCACATTTTGTTAACCCATTCATCGCTTGATGGACACTTGGGTTGCTTCCCTCTTTTGGCAATTGTGAATAATGCCACTATGAAGATTGGTGCATGTATATCTGTTCATGTCCCTACCTTTAATTTTCCTGGATAAAACCTAGTAGTGGGATTGCCAGATCATTTCTGTACTTAGCTTCTTGAGGAATTGCCAAACTGTCCTCCACAGTGACTACACCATTCCTATATTTCCACCAGCAGTGAGTGATTGTTCTATTTCTCCACATCCACTCCAAAACTTGTAGTTTTCCATTTTCTTTTAATAGGAGACATTCTGTTAGGTGTGAAATGACATCTCATTGAAGTATTGATTTGCATCTCCCTAATAGTTAGAGATGTTAAGCATCCATCTGTATTTCCTCTTTGGAAACACATCTGTTAAGTCTTTCGCCCATTTTTAAATTTGTTTGTTTGTCTTTTTATTGTTGAGTTGTAGGATTTCTTTATATATCCTGGCTATTAGACTCTTATTGGATATACATTTCAAAATATTTTCTATCATTGAATAGGCTGCCTTTTCACACTCATGACAAACTCTTTTGTAGCACAAAAGTTTTTAATTTTGAAGAGGTTCCATTTATCTATTTTTTCTCTTGTTGTTTGTGCTTTGGGTGTATCCTGCCACTTTAATTAGCTCTAGCTGTTTTGTTGTAGGTTTTTCAGGAATATCTGTATATAGGATTGTGCCATCTGCAAATTGTGAAAGTTTTACTTCTCCCTTTCCAGTTTAGATGCCTTTCATTTCTTTTTCTTGCCTAACTTCTCTAGCAAGAACTTCTAACACAATGTTGAGTAAGAGTAGTGACAGTGGGCATCCTTGGGAAAAGGGAAAGGTTTTAGTCTTTCTCCATTGAAAATGATGTTAGCAGTGGATGTTTCACATATGCTGTTTAATATGTTCAGGAAGTTCCCTTCTATTCCTATCTTTTGAAGTGTTTTTATCAAGAAAGGATGCTGAATTTTGTCAAATACCTTTTCTGCATAAAAAGAGATGATCACATAATTTTTCTCCTTCAGTATGTTAATGTGGTGTATCACATTAATTGATTTTCATGAGTTGAACCATTCTTTCATACCTGGGATAAAACCTTCTTGATCATGGTGTATTATCCATTTAATGTGTTTCTGGATTCAATTTATGACCATTTTGTTATGGATTTTTGCATCTAATTTAATTAGAAAGATTGGTCTGCAATTTTTCTTTCCTTTAGCATCTTATAGCATCTAGTTTTGGTATTAGGGTGATGTTGGCTTCATAGAATGAATTAGGTAATATTCCCTCCTTTTCAATTTTTTGGAAGAGTTGAGCAGGATTACTATTATTAATAGTTCTCTCCATAATGATTGGTAGAATTCACCTGTGAAGCCATCCAGTCTTGAGCTTCTCTTTGTTGGGAGGTTTTTGATGACTGATTCGATCTAATTACTTGTGGTTAGTCTATTGAACTTTTCTGCTTTTTCTTCTGTCAGTGTAGGTTGTTCATGTGTTTTTAGAAATTTGTCCATTTCATCTAAGTTGTCCAACTTGCTGGCCTACATCTTTTCATAGTATTCTCTTATGACCCTTTTTATTTCTTTGGGGTCAGTGGCAATATCCCCTCTTTTCTGATTTTATTTATTTGCATCTTCTTTCCTTTTTCCTTTGTAACTCTAACTAATGGTTTGTCAGGTTTATTAATCTTCTAAAAAAAACAACCAACTTTTGATTTTGTTAATTCTATTATTTTTTATTCTAAATTTCATTTAACTCTGCTCTAATCTTTGTTATTTCCTTCTGCTTCCTTTGCGATTAGTTTGCTGATCTTTTGATAGTTCCTCCAGATGTGCAGTTAGGTCTTTGATTTTAGCTCTTTCTTCTTTTCCAGTGTAGGTATTTAGAGCTATAAATTTTCATCTCAGCACTGCCTTCACTGCATCCTATAAGTTTTGATAATTTTGTTCCATTTTCTTTTGCCTCGAGATATTTACTGATTTCTTTTGAAATTTCCTTCTTTACCCACTGATTGTTTAAGTGTGTGCTGTTTAATTTCCATATATTTGTGAATTTTCCAGTTCTTCATCCACTATTGATTTTTATCTTTGTTCTGCTGTGGTCAGAGAAAGTATTGCTTATCATTTCAATATTTCTATATTCATTGAGACTTATTCTAGGACTTGTATGTGGTCTATCCTGTAGAATGACCCAAAAGCACTCTAGAAGAATGTATACTGTGCTGCTTGGGGGTGCAGTGTTCTTTCTATGTTCATTAGGTCTACTTGTTTTATTATATTATTCAAGATCTCCATTTCTTTATTGATCCTCTCTAGATGTTCTGTCTATTGCTAACAGTAGTGTATTTAAGTACCCCATTTTTAATATTTTCAATAATTTTAATTTCTTCTATTTCCCCCCCCCCCTTCAGCTTTGCCAATGTTGCTTATGATTTTTAGGGCAGCTTGGGTAGGTACATACATACTTATGATTGCTCTTTCTTCTTGGAATATTGCCCCTTTTATTAATATATAATGTCTTTCTTTGTCTCTTACAACAGTTTTGCATTTAAAGTCTATTTTGTCCCATATTAGTATAGCTACTTCAGTTCGTTTTTGGTTTCTGTTTGTGTGAAAAATAATTTTCCAACCTTTGACTTGCAAATTCTTTATATCCTTGAGTCTAAGGTGTGTCTCTTGTACACAGTATACAGAAGGATCATATTTTTAAAACCCCTTCTGCCAATCTATGTCTCTTAATTGAGAAGTTTAATGCATTAATATTCAATATTATTACTATAAAGGCAGTACTTATTTCAACCACTTTATCTTTATTTTTTTTATATGTCATATCTTGTTTTTGTTTCTCTTTTTATCCTTTTAATTACCATTACTAATAATCTTCCTTTCTGCACTCTCCTCCAAACTCTCACCAGTCTTTTCATTCCAGTCTGCAGAACTCCCTTTAGTATTTCTTATAGAGCAGGACTCCTTTTGACAAATTTTCTCAATTTCTGTTTACCTGTGAATATTTTAATCTCTATCTCATTTATGAAGGACAATTTTGTGGGTTACAGAATTCTCAGCTTGCAGTTTTTCTCTTTCAGTACTTTAAACATGTCATACCATTGCCTTCTTGCCTCCATGTTTTCAGGTGAGAAATCAGGACTTAAGCTTATCAAGTATCTCTTGTATGTGCTGGATCTCTTTTCGCTTGTTGCTTTCAGGATTCTCTCTTTATTTTTGGCATTTGACAATCTGCTGAGTATGTATCTTGGAGTAGATCTGTTAGGATTTATTCTGTTTGAAGTATGCTGTGCTTCCTGAACATGTGCGTCCATGTCCTTCATAAGAGTTGGGGAATTTCAAACACTCCTTCTGCCTGTTTCTCCTTCTCTTCTCCCTCTGTGACACTCATAATGCATATGCTTGTGTGTTTTGTGCTGTCATTCAATTCCTTGAGTCCCTGCTCAATTTTTTCCACTTTTTTCTCTATCTGTTCTTCTATCTTGGTATGATTTGGAATGTCCTATCTTCTAATTCATTAATTTTTTCCTCTGCCTTTTCAAATCTGCTGTTGTGTGATTCAATTGTATTTTTATTTTTTAATTTATTCTATTGTGCCTTTCATTACCATAAAAGTTGTTATTTTTAATGTATGTTTACAATTTCATCTGTTTGCTCAGCCAATGTCTTCTTATTTTATGAATCCAGAATAGAGAAAGATTATGTTTGTAAACTAATCTATTCCTCTGGGTGTGATACCCTTTGATTGCATTAAATTCAGCTGAGGGTCCTTGAATAGACTATTTGACAAGATTGCTTTAGGGTTTTTGGTTGGACTACATCAGTGAGGTGTTACTCAAGTTGAGTCTGCTCCCTTGCTGGATCTGATATAAATGGAAACACATACAAAGACTCATTTGGACAGACAAGGTAAAAGAGAACTCTGCCATTTTTGATCCTGCTATGTGAGAGAAAATAGATGCTCAAAAGCTAAGGCATTGGGGAGAGATGAACCACTTGCCTGATAACTTGCAGCTGAAATCAGGAAGAACGTGGGGCAGTCAAGTCTGAGATAAGAGGCCTGGTAAGAGAAAAGCCCTATGCCTGGTTGTTCTCACCTGAGCTCTGGGAGATGGTACAGCCTGGAGGTCAAGGCAAAGACTGGTCAGAGATTACCAGACATCTTTCTTCAACAAGTGACAGCTGACTTGGGTGGGAAAGCACCTGTTACGGTGCCTTGAGTTGGACTTTTCAATGTCTTAGAACTGTAAGCTTTTACATCAAATAAATACCCTTTATAAAAGCCAACACATTTCTAGTACTTTGCATTGGTAGCCCTTTGGCAAACTAAGATAGTTCTGCTTCTTCTAAATCTTTAGAATTATCTGTGTTTAACTCATAAGGGAAAAAAGAGGAAAAGAGAAAGGAAAAGAAAGAAAAAAAGAAAAAAGAGGAAAAGAAAACAAAAAATTACTGAGCCTCCCTCTCAGACCACCAGCATCCAGCTAGGCCCTCCCCACATTGCCAGCCGGCCACACAGCTCAACCCTCAGCCCCGCCTCTCCCTCAGCACCTGGCTTGGATCTCCCTCACTGGCTGCCCATACTGATAGCCCTTTTCTATTGTCCCAAATACAAATTCTGTATATTTTAAGCCTTAACTTCCTATTCCTTACCCCCACCCCATTCCCTAGTAAACTGTTTTAGAATCAGACAATATGAGTGTTCATATTTTAGTTATTTCATGCAATTTGTGAGCTCATACAATATTTGTCCTTTTCCGGCTTATTTTATTCAATATGATGTCTTCAAGGATCATCCATGTTGTGTATGTATCAGAACATCATTCCTTTTCATGGCTGAATAATATTCTATTGAGTGTATACACCCATTTATTTATCCTTTCATTTGTTGATGGGCGCTTGAATTGCTCCATCATTAGAAATTATGATTAAAGCTTCTGTGAACATGGGTGTGAAAATATCTGTTCATGTCCTTGCTTTCAATTTTTTTCAATATATACCTAGAAGTGAAATTGTCAGGTCATATGTTAATTCTATATATAACTTTCTGAGGAACTGCCAAACTGTCTTCCATAGCGGCTGCACTCTTTTATATTCCAAAAAAATCCTCTCCAGTACTTGTAATTTTTGGTTTTATTAATAGCAGTCATTCTAATGGGTATGAAACAGTATCTTGTTGTTGTTTTGATTTGCCTTTCCCTAATGGCTAACAGTGATGAGAGTCTTCTCAGGTGCTGTTTGGCCATTTGTACATTTTCTTTGGAAAAAATGTCTTTTTAAATCTTTTCCCCAGTTTTTAAATTGGGTTTTGTCTTTTTGTTGTTGAGTTGAAAGATTTCTTCTGCATATTAACCTTATCAGGTATATGGTTGCCAAATATTTTCTCCAGTTGTGTAGGGTGTCATTTTACTTTCATAATAAATGAGGTACAAAAGTTTTTAATTTTGATTAGATACCATTTATCTATTTTTTTTCTTTTGTTGCTTGTACTTTGGATGTAAAGCCTAAGGAACCATGTTCTAATAGAAGGGCCAGAAGCTGCTTTCCCACATCTTCTTCTAGAAATTTATAATTCTGGTTCTTATATTTAGATTTTTGATCCATTTGTGTTGATTTTTATATATGATGTGAAGTAGGGGTCCACCTTCATTCTTTTGGAAATGGAGATCCAGTTTCCCCAACACTATTTGTTGAAGAGAATATTCTTTCCCAATTCAGCATCTTTCCCAATTGTTAAAAATTAGTTGGACATAAATGTGAGGCTTGGTTTTTTCATTATCAATTAAATTCCATTAGTTTATAGAGCAGGCTTGTGCTGGTAACATGCTGTTTTGATTACTCTGGCTTCGTAATAAGTTTTAAGATTGGGAAATGTGATATCTCCAACTTCGTTTTTCTCTTTCAAGATGACTTAGCTATTCAGGGCTCCTTACCTTTCCACATAAATTTGATGATTGGCTTTTCCATTTTTACTAAGGGGGTTTTTGATATTTTTATTGGAATTGCATTGAATCTATAAATTCTTTGACATCTTAACAATATTTAGCCTTCTAATCCATGAACGTGGAATGTCCTTCTATTTATTTAGATCATCTTTGATTTCTTTAAGCAATGTTTTATAGTTTTCTGTGTACCAATCCTTTACATCCTTGTTTATTTTTATTCCTAGATATTTGATTTTTTTAGTTGCTATTTTAAGTGGATTTATTGATTTCTTCTCCTAATTGTTCATTGTTTGTGTATAGAAACACTATTGGTTTTGGGATGTTCCTCTTATACTCTGAAGTTAGCTGAATTTCTTTAGTCACTCTAGGACCTTTCTTGTGGATTTTGCAGGATTTTCTGTAAATAGGACCATATCATTAACAAATAGGAAATGTTCTACTTCTTACTTTTCAACTTGGATGCCATTTATTTCTTTTTCCTTTCTAATTGCTCTGGCTAGAATTTCTAGTCCAATGTTGAAAAGCAGTGGTGACATTGGTCAATCATGTCTAGTTCCTCTTCTGAGAGGGAAAGCTTCCAGTCTTTCACTATTGAGTAGAGGTTACCTAAGTATTTTTCATCTATACCCTATCATAATCATGAAGTTTTCTTCTATTGCTAATTTACTAAGTGTTTGTATCCATTATTGGTTGTTGGACACTTGGGCTGCTTCCATCCTTTGGCAACTGTAAATAATGCTGCTATGAACATCTATGTGCACATGTCTGTTTGTATCACAATTTTCAGTTCTTCTGGATATATTCCTAGTAGAGGAATTGCTGGGTGATATGGCAGTTCTATATTTATCTCCTCAGGAACTGCCAAACTGTCTTCCACGGAAGCTGCACCATTTTACAATCTCACCAACAGTGAAGGAGTATTTCTATTTTTCCACATCCTCTCCAGCACTTATTGTTTTCTGTTTTTTAAAAAAATGCCTGTTCTATGCATTTACATTTCCCTAATAGCTAGTGATATGGAACATTGTTTTCACGTGCTTTTTGGCTGTTTGTATTTCCTCTTTGGCGAAATGTCTATTTAAGCTTTTTGCCCATTTTTAAATTGTATTGCTTGCTCTTTTATTCTTGATCTATATGGTCTCTATATAGAATGGAAATCAAACCCTTATTGGATGTATCTTTTCCAGATATTTTCTCCCATTAAGTGGGTTGTCTTTTCACCTTCTTGACAAAATCCTTTAAATCACAAAAGTATTTAAATTCAAGGAGGTGCCATTTATCTATGTTTTCTTTTGTGGCTTGCACTTTCAGTGTAAGGCAGGAGTTTTTAATTAAGAGTTCATGGGCACCCAAGGGGCCCATGGAAAGATTTCAGGGGTTCTGTGAGCTTGAATTGAAAAAAATCAACTTATTATCTTTATTTTCTCTGATCTCTAACTGAAATCTAGCATTTCCTTCACTTATGCAATAAATTACAGTATCATTAATTTCATATCATATTACAGTTGTTGCATATCTCAAAAAATCACTTACATTCATCCATACTTTGAAATTACAGTAGTTGTTAGAACTGATGCTAGATTACATGTGATCACAGTCCTGCTGAGTACAAACTGTTGTGTGACATAGTTGACCAACTATCTGGCAACACAGAATAGGTAACAGAGAAGATCTACCATGGGGTCTCTTTGATCTTTTGAAGTGTAGGGGTGCCATTTTGCAAGACTAAATCACAAGGTCAGTACAAATTATAGAGGTTGAAAATTTCACTCTGCCAAGTTATAATCAATGTAACAAAAAAAAAGTATAATTTTAAATAATCCTAAAATTTAATCTAAAGACATGCCAATGTTGCATGTCACAAAACTATCTCTTCCTACAGTCTGAGAAAAGGTCCTGGTTTTCTCCTGACTGGCAAAGGGGTCTGTGGGAAAAAAAGGTTAAGAATCCCTGGTGTAAAACCCTCTCAACTGGGAGAGAGTGGCCTACTCAACAAATGGTGCCTGGAGAACTGGATATCCATATGTAGAAGAATGAAAGAGGATTACCATCTCACACCTTATACAAAGATCAACTCGAGATGGATCAAAGACATAAATATAAGAGCCAAGACCATAAAGACTTTGGAAAGCAGTGCAAGGAAACATCTACAAGACCTTGTAATAGGAAATGGCTTCATGAACATCACACCAAAAGCACGAGCAGCAAAAGAACATATAGATAAATGGGACTTCCTCAAAATTAAAGCCTTCTGCACCTCAAAGGAGTTTGTCAAGAAAGTAAAAAGGGAGCCTACACAATGGGAGAAAATATTTGGCAACCATTTATCTGATAAGAGACTTATAACTTGCATATATAAAGAATTCCTATATCTTGAAAATAAAAAGATAAACCACCCATTTTAAAAATGGGAAAAAGATTTAAACAGACACTTCTCCAAAGAAGAAATACAAATGGCTAAAAAGCACATGAAAAAATGCTCCAAATCTTTAGCTATCAGGGAAATGCAAATCAAAACTACAATGAAATACCATCTTACTCCCATAAGATTGGCAGCTATGAAAAAAACAGAAGAATACAAATGCTGGAGAGGATGTGAAGAAATGGGAACACTCATCTACTGCTGGTGGAAATGCAGAAGGATCCAACCATTCTGGAGGACAGTTTGGCAGTTTCTCAAAAAACTAACCATGGATTTGCCATATGACCCAGCAATACCACTGCTGGGTATATACCCAGCAGAACTGAAAACAAGGACACAAACCGATATATGCACATCAATGTTCATAGCAGCATTGTTCACTATCGCCAAAAGTTGGAATAATGCCCATCAACAGATGAGTGGATCAATAAAATGTGGTATATACATACAATGGACTACTACGTAAGAACAAATACACTACAAATACACGTGATAACATGGATGAATCTTGAGAACCTTATGCTGAGTGAAGCAACCCAGGCATTGAAGGACAAATACTACATGACCTCAATGATATGAAATAAGTAAACCAAGCTGCCTCAGAGAGCTAGTGACTGGAAGATAGGCTTACAGGAAATCGGGGGGTAGAGGAAGGATGTAAGCTGACATCTACATGGGTGAAATCTATGATAAGCTGGAGGTAAGTATATGTACAAGGAAGGGATAAAATGGGGGCATAGGGTTACCTTTGGGTGGGGCTTTGCAGGCTTGAGGGGGGCTAGGGATGGGTGGATGGGTAATACTGCCAAGAAATTGGGGGAAGGGTGGGGCAACATATGAACAAAGGAGATTGTCAGGTGTTGGTTGAGAGTATAATGCTGAGAAAACCTTTTCAAAATATAATTAGGAAAGTTACCTGTTTAAGATACTTAAAGGGGATAATCTGATATAGGACAGACTCCTAGGGAATATGTGAATGCTCATTTTGCCAGACTGGGTTATACCATTGTGTAGAGACCAATATAATGAGAGTGAAGGTAGACCCACATCCTGGGAAGGACTAATGCCATCAAATAGAGGGAACTGTATCTCTCAAGAGAAATGGTGGCTCCCAGGGCATTAGGGCAGTTGAGCAAATCAAGCCCTTAACACTGTTGCAAGTATCTCTGAACATGGCTCCTCAAGAAATGAAGATTGACTGTCACTGTGGGCCCCAATGGGAGGGGGAAATAGATATTGAATAGATGGAACCAACGTAACTGTGAGGGCAATAGAAGTGTTTCACAAGAGTACACAAGGATAGATATAAATCATGTAATATTACACCAAAAACATATAGGGACCGACAGACTAATAATGTAAATCATAATGTAAAACATAGGATAACTAAAAATTTAGAAAATTGTATAGCCTACAGTATAAACCACAATGTAAACACAAATGTTACCTTGTTTGAAAGCTATTGTCTCAATATCTGTACATCAGTTTCAGTAAATATGGTATGAATATGTTAAAAGATTATCACTGTGGAAGGGAAAAAGTTTTATATTGGATATGTGGGAGTACTGTATATTGTATATATGAATTACTGTGATTTATAGCTCTTGTGAAGAGAAGCTTAATAATTAGGAAAAAAGAAAAGAAAAAGATAGGATGTAGAATTTTTCCAAATCAATATATATTCTATATCTAACCTTTAAACCCATCGCTATATTCTGTTTTACTATTAAGGGAACCTGGCATTATATTGGGCTTCACTTTTCAGGAAGTTTTGGATCACAGAGTGCTTCAACAATGGCAGCAGAGGAATACTGGTATGGAATGTTATTGACAGGGGACATATGGTTTACAGGGAGTTATACAGGCCATGTGTCCAGGGTGCATAGAAATGTTTGGATATACTCATAGTGGAAACAATTAAAAACGACAGCTGGGAGGGTGCTGGGTTCCTGGCCGGGGGAGCTCTGTTGTGGTCCCTAGGGGAGCAGCATCAGTCCCCCGGGTGCAACAGCAAGGACCAGGAAGGAATGAGGGTCCAGCAGTGAACCCCTGGTACTAATGACTATGCTTGTGGGCCTCTACACCTGAAATAAGAACTAGGCCTAGAGCAGCACTGTGTTTAAGAGTTCCCTCCTGACAGCCTCCATGTTACTCAAATGTGGCCAGTCTTGAAGCCAAACTCAGCATGTAAATGCACTGCCTTCCCCCCAGCATGGGACATGACACCTGGGGATGAGCCTCCCTGGTGCCGAGGGATCACTACCAAGTACCAGCTGATGACGTAACTAGAAAATGACCTCCAATTAAAGGTTCAACACGGACCAGCAGAATATCCCTGTCTACATATAATAACAGGAGTTAAAAATGCTTTTTGACCTAAATTAAGGGGGAAATGGAAAGGACAAATGAGTTTATATGGCTATGAGTCTCTAAAAAAGAGTCTGGAGGTTGTCAGAAGGATTGCCCTTATGCACACCTGAGCAGAGTCTCAGAGACAGATAAAGTAGATACAACCCCAGGTACTGGTTCTTTTGAGGGCTAAAGAGACCCACAGGTTTTATGGTCATGGCAGATGGAGTTCACTGCCATGTCAGTTGGCCCTTCTTTGGAGTTGGTGTTTCTGCGTGATGGAGCTGGACTCAGATGTGATCTCTTTTCACAAGCCTTTCCTGTTACTTTACTGGTATTGTAGTTGGTGCTGGGGTTTAAGATATATCTAGGGGATCTGAATCTCTGGACTGACAATATGATAGCCAGGCCCTGAGGCCCAACAGACTTCAGCTCCTACACTCTGGTTTATTGGACTTACCCCACTCAGTTAACATGGAGTTGAAGAATGTCAACCACCACACCATGGAGCCAAGAGAGCCTACAACTGAAAGCAGGCGGATTGCATCCAGTATCCATGTGGAATCTAAGCCCCCTCTTGACATAGATGTGGAATGGGCACAACCAATCCAAGGTCCACAGGAAGGTCCACAGGAAGGATTAGAGTTAACTTACTGATATTCTATTCATGAACTATTGTGGTTAGTAATCGAGAAAATGTGGCATTGGAATGGAAAAAGTGGCCATGGTGGCTGCTGGGTGCGGGGAATGGAAGGAAGAGATGAGATGTGGAGGCATTTTGGGGACTTGGTGTTGTCCTGGGTGGTGCTGCAGGGACAATTACCGGACATTGTAGGTCCTCCCATGGCCCACTGGATGGAACGTGGGAGTGTATGGGCTATGATGTGGACCATTGACCATGAGGTGCAGCGATGCCCAGAGATGTACTCGCCAAATGCAATGAACATGTCATGATGATGGGGGAGAGTGTTGCTGTGGGGGGAGTGGAGGGGTGGGGGTGGTGGGGGTGAATGGGGACCTCATATTTTTTTAATGTAATATTTTTAAAAAATGAATTAAAAAAATAAAATAAAATAAAATAAAACCTGTTAGGATTTGGAAAAAAAAAAAAAAGAATCCCTGGTGTAAGGTTTAAGAATATGCCACCTGCCACCAGGTCTTGAAGATATTTCCCTACATTTTCTTCTAGGGATTTTTTGGTTCTTGCTTTTATAGTTAGGTCTTTGATCCATTTTGGGTTAGTTTTTGTATAAGGTGTGAGATGGGGGTCCTCATTCTTTCTTTTGGTTATGGATATCCATTCTCCCAGCACCATTTGTAGAATGGACTGTTCTGTCCCAGCTGGGTTGGCTTGACAGGCTTGTCAAAAATCACTTGACCATAGATGTGAGGGTCTGTTTCTGAGCCGTCAGTGAGGTTCCATTGGTCTATGTGCCTATCATTATGCCAGTACCTTGTTGTTTTACCACTGTAGCTAAGTAATATGATTTTAAGTCCAGAAGTGAGAATCCTCTAACTTCATTTTTCCTTTTTAAGATGTTTCTGGCTATTCAGAGCCTCTTACCCCTCCAAATAAATTTGATACTTGTGTTTTCTATTTGTTTTAAAAATGCTGGTAGAATTTTTATTGGGATTGCATTGAATCTATATATCAATTTGGATATAATTGCCATCTTAATTATATTTACTCTTCCAATCCATGAGCATGGAATGTTCTTCCAATTATTTAGATCTTTTAAAATTTCTTTTAACAATGCATTTTATTTTTCTGAATACAAATGCTCTACATCCTTGGTTAGGTTTATTCCTAAATACTTGATTCTTTTCATTGTTATCATAAATGGAATTTTTTTCTTGACTTCCTTCTCAGATTGCTCATTCCTAGTAGAAACACCACTGATTTTTGCATATTGATTTTGAATCCTGACACACTACTGAAATCATTTAACTGTTGTAGTTTTGGGGGGACTTTCTGGGTGTAGGATCATATCATCTACAAATAGTAGAAGTTTTACATCTTCCTTTCTATTTTGGATGCCTTCTTATTTTCCAGCCAGATTGCTTTATCTAGAACCTCTAGCACTTTATTGAACAACAGTGGTGACAGTGGGACTCCTTATCTTGTTCTTGATCTCAACTTTCAGTCTTTCACCATTGAGTACAATGCTAGCTGTGGTTTTTCATATATGGCCTTTATTGTGTTGAGAAATATTCCTTTCGTTCCTATCTTTTGTAGCAGTTTTATCAAGAAAGGATGCTGTGTTTTGTCAAATATCTTTTCTTAATCAATCGAGATGATCATGTGATTTTTCTTCTTTGATTTATTAATATGGTGTATTACACTGATTGATTTTCCTCTGTTGAACCACCCTTGCATGCCTGGTATAAAACTCACTTGTTCATGATGGATAATTCTTTTAACGTGTTGTCGGGTTCAATTAGCAGGTATTTTTTTGAGGATTTTTGCACCTGTATTCATTAGGGAAATTGGTCTGTAATTTTCTTTTTTCATAATATTTTTATCCGGCTTTGGTATTAAGATGATATTGTTTCATAGAATAAGTTTGGTAGCATTCCTTCTTCTTCAATTTTTTGGTACAGCTTGAGAAAGGTTGGTTTTAAATCTTCTTTAAATGCTTGGTAGAATTCATCTGTGAAATTATCTAGTCCTGGGTTTTAAATTTTGGATGGTTGTTTGATGACTGCTCCACTTTCTTTACTTGTGATTGGTTTGTTGAGGTCTTCTATTTCTTCTAGGATTAGTAAAGGTTGTCCATTCCTAAGAATTTTTCCATTTTGCCTATGTTGTCTAGTTTTTTGGCATACAATTATTCATAGTATCTTCTTATGATCTCTTTTATTACTCTGGGCTCAGTAGTAATGTCCCTGCTTTCATTTTTTACTTCACTTATTCTTTATTTTTTTCTTTGTCAGTCTAGCAGTGGATTTGTCAATTTTGTTAATCTTCTTAAAGAACCAATTTTTGGTTTTGTTCATTCTGTATTAATTTTTGGTTCTCTATTTCATTTATTTCTGCTCTAACTTTGTTATTTTATTCCTTCTAATTGCTTTGGGATTGATTTGATGTTCTTTTTCTAGTTCTTCCTGCTGTGTACTTAGGTCATTGATTTTAACTTTCTTCTTTTTTAATATAAGCATTGAGGGCTATAAATGTTCCACTCAAGACAGCACTTACTGCACCCCACAGGTTCTGATAAGTTGTGTTCACATTTTCATTCATCTGAAGATATTTATTGATTTCTTCTTTGACCCACTCATTATTTATGAGTGTGTTGTTTTGTTGCTGCCTCCCTTCACCCCTCTTCCTTGCTTTTGTTATCTCCCTTTTCCAGCCGTTGCTATCCTTCCTGCCAGTCCCGTCCACTTAGCCAACTCATAATCTGCCCTCTTTCTTAATCACCGCCTACTTCATAGCTGCCTGCACAGTTCCGCCTATCCACTACCGCCCCGTAGTTTACCCGCCCCAATTCCTACCCCTCCCTTGACCCGACCTTATATAATCAAGTGTATTTCCGCAATAAATTGGACTAGCTCATTCTCACAGGCTGTCTCCGTGGTTTTTACCACGCGTCCCCCACGCCTGGAGAACCTAGGCCTATGCGTTGGCCTAGGGGCTCACCGCCGAGCCGTGGAAGCCCGTCCGGTCCTCGTAGGTTGCTAACTTAGAGTAGCAGCCCACAGCAGGGGTTGCTAACTTAGAGTAGCAGCCCACAGTAGGGGTTGCTAACTTGGAATAGCAACTCTCAGCAGGGGGCTCGCCCGGGATCCTTTCCTTCCACTGCCCTCCAGCCCCTCTCTGCTGCTGCTGCTGCTGTCTACTGGCGACCATTTCAGCTCTCCAGGTAGGGACCCCATCGCCGTCTTTTCTTCTCCCACTATGGGCACCTCTCTCTCCTCACACCATACCCCTCAGGTTCGGCTTTTAGCCGCCCTGCTTGATACCAATGGAGTCCGCGTTTCCCTAAAACAGCTCCAAAAATATTGGGACCTGCTACTCCCTCTTAATCCGTGGCTCGCCACCTGCCAGCTCTGGAGCCCAGACACATACTCTCGACTCATAGATCGAGTCACCTCCACCATAGAGCATGAAAAGCGGTCTTTTCTGCATGGCCTGCTGCCTGCTCTAGTAGCCATACGCGCCTGTCTCCTTGGTGCACCGTCAGAAGCCATCCGAGACAAATCAGTTAAGCAACCCAATGACTATGAGCCCGATGATCCTGGCGACCCAAATTCTCTGTCTGACCAGCTCGCCGCCGCTCTCGAGCGCGAACCTCCCCGCCCGCGCTCCCCACGGCCCGCAGAAGCCGCTTCAGTAGCTCCTCAAAATAGCGGACTTTCTCCTTTTTCTTCCACCTCTGCCCAAAATGGCGCACTTCCGGCTTCTTCTTCACCTATGTCCGAGCCCGCCGGCGGGAACAAAGGCGCCTCCTCTCACCTTTACCCGCCCCTCCCTGTCTCGTCATCTTCCGGCCCTGCCCCGGACATAATGTCGCCGCCATCTTGGCCGGCCCCCGGAAATGACGTGACTTCGCCGCCATCTTGGCCGGCCCCCGGAAATGACGTGACTTCACCGCCATCTTAGCCGGCGCCCAAAAATGACGTAACTACATCGCCATCTTGGCAGGCGCCTAAAAGTGACGTCACCGCTCCGCCATCTTGTCCAGCGCCCAAAAATATCCCGCCGCCAGTTTGTTGCCGCCTTGACGCTGCTAAGCCATCATTCTCTCATCTGTTTCCCGCTACCGTTCATCTCTCGCCACCACCGTATGGCAGCAGCTCCCCACCTGCTTCTAGCGAAGCACATTCTCCCGCCCCCCAGCTATACCCGCTCAACCCGCTGCCCACGCAGCAACGCCCTCAGACTTGGCTTCCCTTCACAGCCGAAGAAGTTAAAACTCTTCGCAAAGCTGTTAAAGAAGACGGCATAGGTAGCCCATATGTCCAACAATTAATAGAAGAGTTAGGGGTTCAACTTGCTCTTCCTTATGACTGGATTTCTCTAGCCCGTTCCATCCTTCCGCCAGGCCAGTTCCTTGAATGGCGTGCTTACTATCAAGTAGCTGTTGATAAGCAAGTGGTAGAAAATGTCCAGGCGGGTATCCAAGATCCAGCTGACGCCTACACAGAAATTAACAACTATGCTGACCCTCGTTCTTATATAAACATAGATCCAGGGTTTTGGCACCGAGTAAAAGCTCTTGTCCAGCGATCGTTCTCTTTAGTTTCTACCAAGCAGTCCACCAAATTTACGCAAATGCTTCAAGACTCGCAAGAAACCTTTCCAG
Source organism: Dasypus novemcinctus (assembly GCF_030445035.2). NCBI lineage: Eukaryota > Metazoa > Chordata > Mammalia > Cingulata > Dasypodidae > Dasypus > Dasypus novemcinctus. The sequence goes on along the minus strand of NC_080676.1, from coordinate 6,395,174 downwards.
CATTTGTCGCACGCATTTTAGAAGCATGCCAGCAAAAAATTACTAACGAAGATGCTCAGTTTGTGTTAGCAAAAGAACTCATTCTCGATGGGTGCCTTGCACCCTTCCGGGCCATTATTCTTCCTATCCATGATAAGCCAATACATGAATGGGTACTGGCTTGTCGAGATATTGACCCACAGACTAAAGCACTTACTGCTGCCTTCGCTTCCGCCATGGCTGTGTCATCTGCCTCCACTTCTGCCTGCTTTCGATGCGGTCAGCCCGGTCATTTTGTCCGCGAGTGCCCTCAACAGGCAGCTCCCCGCCCTGCCGTAGCACTGCACAAACCAAGAGGCCCCCCCACACCATGCCCGCGCTGTGGCAAGGGATATCACTGGGCCCGCGATTGCCGCTCATCGCAACGTATCTCCCAGCCTTTAAACTTCCAGCGGGGCAGGCCTCAGCCCCTCCCCCAAGAGGCCCTCCAGAGAGCTCCAAAACCTTAATGTAGACAATGCCTATCAAACGTCACCAAAAACCTTCCTTAGAGCTTAAAATAAACGGACAATGGCTTGAAGGGCTCTTAGACTCTGGTGCTGAAATCTCTTGTATTCCCTTTGAAATCGCCGCCTTCAATCATTGGCCCCTCGAAACCGGCCCTCAAGTCATCGGCGCCACGAGAGCTGCTACCTCCTGGAAAACCTCCCAGCCTCTGCATTGGAGCGACCGAGAAGGTCACGAAGGCCAGATTCGTCCACTCGTCCTTTCTTCAGTCCAAACCATCCTGTGGGGAAGAGATGTACTCAGCCAGCTAAAAGCTCGAATCACCACAGAAGCCTTCATAGCTGCGCCGCCCCCCCCCCGCTTATAGGGGCCACTGCTCCCATCTCAAGACCTGACCCTATCCCTCTGGAATGGGACACAGAGGAGCCCATCTGGGTCGAGCAGTGGCCCTTGCCAACTCATAAACTGCAAGCTCTCTCTGCCCTCGTCGAAGAACAGCTACAAGCAGGGCATATTGAGCCGTCTACCAGTCCCTACAATTCGCCAGTCTTCGTCATCAGTAAAAAGAACACGAGCAAGTTCCGCCTCCTACATGACCTTCGAGAAATTAACAAACATATTAAGCCAATGGGATCACCTCAGCCTGGTTGCCCGCATCCCACTGCAGTCCCTCAGCATTTTTATGCAGCCACCATTGACATCAAAGATTGCTTTTTCTCCATTCCTCTTCACCCGCGAGACTGTCCACGATTTGCGTTTACAGTCCCGCGTACCAACAATCAAGGAGCAGCACTCCAATTCCAATGGCGAGTACTACCACAAGGCATGTGGAACAGTCCAACTATATGTCAGCTCTATGTCAATCATGCCATTGAGCCGCTACGCTCTAAGTTCCATCCAGAGCACACATACATCATCCACTATATAGATGACCTCCTTTTAGCAGCAAGTTCTAACACACTTCTCAATGATTTACTCTCTGCAGTTACGACAAACCTTTCAAGTCTTGGATTAATAGTGCAACCTGACAAAGTCAACCCCCAGCCACCTTTCCCGTTCTTAGGCTTTCATTTTCATCAATATATTCGGCCCACCAGCCCGCAAATCCATGTTTCTGATCACATGACGCTGACTGAGCTCCAACGGCTTTGCGGACAAATCAATTGGCTTCGATCAGCACTCCCCATCACAACAGCGCAAATGCAACCCCTTTTCGAGCTCCTGCAGACTAAGTGCAGTCCATCCGCTGCAGTCGTTCGCCCCATCACCATCACCCCAGCTGCCAAAGAAGCCATCCAACAAGTAAATGCTGCACTCCAGCAATGCCGCCTAGAGCGATTCTCTCCCGATCTCCCAATCCTTGCCTTAGTTTTGCCAACACCAGTCACCCCAACGGGTCTCCTATGGCAAAATGGTCCTCTTCTTTTTCTACACACGTCAAAAAGTAAACTCCCAAAAATCTGCCCATTTACAAGGGCTTAGATCACATTAGCCACTGACTTAGTACTTCTTTCCATACAAACGTATGGCGTCCCGCCACACACCATCGTTTGGCCCTTTGATGCAAAAGAAGTTACCTCTCTCATCATGAATAATGCCCAAATGCAAAGCCTAATAAAATTCTTTCGTGGCTCTTTTGACAATCACTATCCGCATCATCCACTACTACAAGGGGTATCTCAATTAGCATTTTCCAACCCGTTCCATCCGCTGCCCGCAAGAAAGCCAATTCCTTTTGCCATCACTGCTTTCACCGATGCTTCAAAAAAGGCATTCGCTGCTGTCATATATACGCCAAGAGAACCTAAGCCACGACAATTGGTGTTTGCTAATGACTTTTCTGTCCAAACAAGTGAACTTTTAGCTGTCGCCACAGTCCTCAATCTCTACCCGGACCAGCCTCTTAACATCTTCACAGACAGCTTATACACTTTACAAGTGTGTCGCAGCCTCCCGCTTGCTACTTTCCTACCCAGTGACTTAACTATTGACCAAGCACTCGCTTTTGTACAGCGACTGCTTGAAGAAAGGCAACAACCCTGGTTCATTGCTCATATCAGAAGTCACTCTGGCCTGCCAGGACCGCTAGCTCAAGGAAATGCCCTCGCCGACGCTTTAGCATCCGGCCGCCATGTATGCCCAGTTGCCATTCAAGAAAACCTCACTGACAAAACAAGACTGGGAGACTTTGTCAACCAAGCTAAGCTCCTACACTCTCAATTCCACTTCTCAGCGCGATCCATTCAAAAGCTCTTCCCAGACCTCCCCATTGAAACATGTAAACATCTTGTGCGCTCCTGCCAAACATGTGCACCTTTGCTGCCTCTTGGACCCTTGCAGCCTCGCGGAGCTAATCCCCGCGGCCTACGGCCTAACTCCCGCTAGCAACTTGACGTCACACACGTTAGCGCCTTTGGACGCCTTAAGTATCTTCATGTTGCAGTTGATACTTTCTCGCACCTGTGCTACGCCGTGCCCCTCACAGGAGAGAGCGCTAAACATTGCATCAAAGCACTCCGACAAGCCATTCTATTCATGGGAATTCCCTGGGATCTCAAAACCGACAATGGACCAGCCTATCGCAGTGCCACCTTTGCCAGCTTCGTACAAATGTACCACATCACACACCATTTTGGCATCCCCTACAATCCACAAGGGCAAGGAATTGTTGAGCGCACTCACCAACAGCTCAAGCTACTCATTCAAAAAAAAAGAGCTTCCTCCCCCCATAAAGCCCCTGCTGACGTCATCACTGCCTGCCTTATTCATCACAATCTCCTGACCTTCGATGACAAGAAACTTTCCCCAACCCACAAACATTAGGGACCCATGTGGCAACCCTCGCAAGTCCCTCTTGTTCACTGAAAAGACCCTGCCACAAATCTTTGGCAAGACCCGGCTCCCTTGCTAGCACAGGGGAGAGGTTTTGCTTGTATCTTCCCAGACTCTGAGCCACAACCACTCTGGGTTCCTGGGCGCTATATCAGGCCTGCCACCGACCCCAAGGTTCCCCTTAATGATAAGTACCCTATGCCCTCCGTGAGAGACAACATTGACAGCGGAGGCCCAGATGTCGCCCCATTCGCTCAAATTCAGCACCAACCAGCCCCTCCCTGAAATGCTTATATTTAAATAAGTGCTTTCTCCGAGTTTCTTTCTGCTGATTGCCCCTCCTCTATGAGGGCTCTCTTCTCCTTCTTTTGTCATTACAGATCTCTCAAAGGACCCAACTCTGCATACTCCACAAGAAAAGCCTTTGCTACCTCCGCAACCCGCCGTTGAAAAGTGCCTGACCTTCACCAAAACGTGCTTTATAGTTCATCAGAAAAGAACTCTCAGTGCAGATGCTCCTCAAGCTCCCCTCGCACCCACTCTTACTCTGCTTCTTTCTTGTAATTTTCATTTTCTTAACAATCTTCTCAGCTGTTTGCCTCGCAGCTACAGCCCCAACAGATTGGAACCTCCGTCAACGCCTCCTCCTCGCTGTCGCCTTTCTACTTTTAATTGGCACTTTCACCTCTCTCGTCGTCCTTCTCCCATGACCACTATACGCCCCCAAGTAAATTCACCCGAGTCTACCTCTCCGACACCGTCGTCCATGGGAACCACACCAGCTCTTTCTCGCCCCGAACGACGTCGACAACGTTTCTTTGCCCGCCGCCTAAGCCGTCTTTCCCTTGAAGATGATGACCCCATCGAACGCCAAGTTCTCCAGCTCCTCCGATGAGCCCGCTCTGTTCATACCCCCGCCTCCTGTTCCCCTACCCTCCCCTACCTCATCCATCTCCTCATTCTCATGTTGTCTCTAGCCTCCTCTGCCCAAAGCTCCTCCTCCCATCAGCCATTCAACTGGACCCTGCAGACATTTCCAGAAAAACGTGTTCTCGCTTATAATGTTACTAGTGTCGCTCCCTCCTTTTTTACGCACGTCTGCCCTCTTGCTAGAATTTCCTTCCGTCCCGAATGCCAAGTGAGTAACATCAAAAAAGCAAAAGTAGGCTTCCACCATTCCTCATCCTGTCGAAGCGGGAATACAGCATGCCTGCTTTCTCGAAACAATCGTCTCCTTGGCCCTCAATTTAACCCTGTGTCTGGTTTTTACATCTGTCCTGCTAGTGCTCGAGGTTGTCATGACCCATCACACTTCTACTGTCCCTCTTGGGGATGTGTGACCATGGCCCATGGATGGTCCGGCGCCCCCAACAGAGACCCGTATCTCTCTCTCCAAGTAGCCAACAATTCCCACTGGGACTTCATTTCGCTGACAGTAAAAAACCCAAACGACGATACATGGCTGGCCGCTCGCCCCTATGGACTCCGGTTGTATATGAGCAACTATGATCGTGGCGCTTTGTTTGAAATCCAAAAGCGTGTTGTCTCCGCCCCACCCTCTGCTATTGGTCCCAACCACATCCTTAACCCTCCTCCCTCACCCACTGTTCACCTTCTTCCGTCCTCATCTACTCCCCTCAAAATCTCTTCCACCTCGGCCGCCGTCGTCCCTTCTACAAGCCCCACTTCCCCCCCCCCCGCTTCAGGTATACAACCACATCCTCTCATCCCCTCTAGTCCCTACTTCCAACTCCTAAACGCCTCCTATTCCTCTCTCAACGCCTCCCACCCCAAACTCACTCGCTCTTGCTGGTTGTGTCTTTCCCTCAGCCTCCCCCTCTATGATCCACTTGCTATCCCTTCACCACTCTTTACTTCCTCCACCGACGATTCCCCCTCTTCCTGCAATTGGAATCAATCTACTCATGTCCCACTCACTTTTACGCACATCTCTTCCAAAGGTTTATGCATTCACCCCCGTTCTTCCCACACTCCTAGCCTTACTGCCTGTACCAACTATACCTCCCCAAACATCTCTGCCAAATACTTAGTTCCCCTAAACACCACCCAATGGCTCTGCTCTTCCACCGGACTTACCCCATGCTTATCTGTTGCCACACTTAACAAGACCAAAGAAACATGTGCTCTCATCCTCCTCACGCCTCGAGTCATCTATCACACTCCTCTACATTTCTTTGAAGCCTTTGACCACACTCAAGAAGCTATTTACCTCCACAAACGCGAACCTATTACTGCTGTACTCACTGTCACTTCCCTCCTAGCTATAGCTGGAGCTGCCACTGGTGTTGCAGCCCTAGCCACACAAGCCTCCGCCCTCCAAAACCTCAGACAAGCAGTAGACTCTGATATCATCTACCTCCGAGATGCAGTCAAATATCTTAGAGACTCCCTCTATTCCCTTTCAGAAGTTGTCCTGCAAAACCGCCGAGGCCTTGACCTCCTCCTCCTCAAAGAAGGTGGCCTATGTGCAGCTCTGGGAGAAGAATGCTGCGTCTATGCCAACTATACCGGTTTAGTAGACTCCAGCTTAAAAGAACTTGAAAAAGGTCTCAACCAACGCCGACTTGAACGAGCCCAAACTGCTGGTTCCTGGGGCTTCCTGCAGCCCCTCCTCCCCTATCTCCTCCCATTACTAACCCCAGTTCTGCTCATTATCCTAGGTCTCACCGTTAGTCCTTGGGCCATTCGACGAATCATCCGCCTTGCCAAAGATCATGCTGACAGTGTATTTTCCTCATTTGTTCAAATCCATTACCAACGTCTTGCTACCTCTGATTCCATTCCTCAATCTCGACCACGTCCTCACCCCCCTTCCCACTGTACATCCCGCCTGTGAAGCTGCTTGCTGTGAAGCTCTCTGACTTTAGCCTTCGGTACGGGTTCGCTTCCCTCGGCGTAAAGGGCTTGGGTGCACCCTCCGCCCCCCTTTATTGCTATACGTCTGAGAATTCTTCGCAGTTAAGCTAGCCACAGCGCTATCCACCCCAAAAAAGCGTGCGCAACATCATGTTAGATATTTCGTCTAGCACCGGCACGCACCAACCCTAAGGGCTATGCATACATTCTGGCCAAATGATATGTCATTTGCCCATCGCCAGTCAATCCTGCCCCCTTTTTTCTCTCACCCTCCACAGCCCATCCCTCTACTCTCTCACACCCTTTTTTTTATAAAACAAAAGGAGCAATTGTTGCTGCCTCCCTTCACCCCTCCTCCTAGCCTTTGTTATCTCCCTTTTCCAGCCGTTGCTATCCTTCCCGCCAGTCCCGTCCACTTAGCCAACTCATAATCTGCCCCCTTTCTTAATCACCGCCTACTTCATAGCTGCCTGCACAGTTCCGCCTATCCACTACCGCCCCGTAGTTTACCCGCCCCGATTCCTACCCCTCCCTTGACCCGACCTTATATAATCAAGTGTATTTCCGCAATAAATTGGACTAGCTCATTCTCACAGGCTGTCTCCATGGTTTTTACCGCGCGTCCCCCACGCCTGGAGAACCTAGGCCTACGCGTTGGCCTAGGGGCTCACCGCCGAGCCGTGGAAGCCCGTCCGGTCCTCGTAGGTTGCTAACTTAGAGTAGCAGCCCACAGCAGGGGTTGCTAACTTAGAGTAGCAGCCCACAGCAGGGGTTGCTAACTTGGAATAGCAACTCTCAGCATTGTTTAATCTCCATATATTTGTGATTTTCTCTTTTTCTCTGCCTCTTATTGATTTCCAGCTTTATTCCATTATGATCAGAGAAAGTGCTTTGTATAATTTCAATCCTGTTGAATTTATTGAGATATGCTTGTGACCCTACATATGATCTATACTGGAGAAAGATCCATGAGCACTTGAAAAGAATGTATTTCCTACTGTTTTGGGGTACTATGTCCTGTATATGTCTGTTAGGTTTAGTTCATTTATCATATTATTCAATCTCTCTGTTACTTTATTGATTCTCTGCCCACATGTTCTATCCAATGCTGAGGGCAGTGTACAGAAGTCTCCAACTATTCTTGTAGACATATCTATTTCTCCCCTCAGTTTTGCCAGTGTTTGCCTCATGTAAGTTGGGGCATCCTGTTAGGTGCATATACATATATGTATACATTTATGATTGCTAATTCTTCGTGGTAAATTACCCCTTTTATTAGTATATAATGTCCTTCCTTGTCTCTAATAACAGTTTTACTTTTAAAGTCTATTTCATCTGATAGAAGTATAGCTACTCCAGATTTTTTGTTATTGTTGTTACTGCCTGCATAGAACATCTTTTTCCAGCCTTTCACGTTCAATCTATCCTTATCCTAGGGTCTAAGATTTTCTTGTAGAGAGTATATAGATGACTCATATTTTCTTATCTATTCCACCAGTCTGTGTCTTTTGACAGAGGAGTTTAATAGTCAATGTTACTTCTGTAAAGGCAGTTCTTATTTCACCCATTTTGACCTTTGGGTTTTATCAGTTATATTTTATTTTCACCACTCTCTTTACACTCTTAGTTACTTTTACTGATATAATCTTCATTTCTGGACTCTCTTCCAATTCCCTCTCTCTTGTCTTTTCTTTTCAGGCTGCAGCACTCCCTTTAGTATTTTCTTCAAAGCTGGTCTCTTTGTTATAAACTCTCTGTTTCTGTTTATCTGTGAATATTCCAAACTCTACCTCATTTTTGAAAGACAATCTTGATGGATAGAAGATTCTTGGCTGGCAGTTTTTCTCTTGTAGTATCTTAAATATATCATGCCACTGCCTTCTTGCTTCTATGGTTTCTTATGAGAAATTGGCACTTAATCTTATTGGGTATTCCTTATGTTCTATGCATCACTTTTCTTGCTGCTTTCAGAATTCTGTTTGTCTTTGGCATTTGACATTCTGATTAGTGTGTGTCTCAGAGGTGGTCTATTCAGATTTATTCAGATGGGAGTATGTTGTGCTTCTAGGACATGGATATCTATGTCCTTCAATAGGGTTAGGAAATTTTCTACCATTATTTATTCAAATACTCCTTCTGCCCCCTTTCCCTTCTCTTCTCCTTCTGTAACTCCCATGACATAAATGTTTGCATATCTCTTACCATCAGTTAGTTCCCCAAGAACCAGTTCAATTTCTTCCATTCTTTTCTTCATCTGTTCTTTTGTAAATTTGCTTTCAGAGGCCATGTCTTCAAGGTCAGCAATCCTTCCTTCTGCCTCCTTGAATTTCCTGTCATATGCCTCCAGTGTACTTTTCATTTTATTTATTGTGCCTTTTGTTCCCATAAGATCTGTTACTTTTCTATGTATGCTTTCAAATTCTTCTTTGTGCTTACCCAGTGTCTTCTTAATATTCTTAATTTCTGTAGCCATCTCATTGAATTTATTAAGGAGATTTGTTTGAAAATCTATGACTAGTTTTCTCAACTCCTTTATGGCATCGGAGGCTTATCTTGTTCCTTTAACTGGACCATACCTTCCTGTTTCTTGGTGTAGATTGCAATTTTTTGTTGGTGTCTTGGCATCTGGCTTACTAGATGTATTCGTTCTGGGCTCAGATTCTCTCTTTAGGACTTTCTTGCCCTTTCTCCCTTGCTTGTTGTGTAGTAAGAGCCAAGGTTGCAGTTGGTGCTGTAAGCTGTGGATGCTGAAGCTGTCCACATTGCCCAAGGGACAGATGAAGCTTCTCCCACCTTTCTCCTCTGCCATACCAGGTGTAGCGACAGAGCACAGTCATGTGTAATAATCCAAATCATGCCAGCCAAGACCACCTGTAGTTGCCAGGAGGGACTGATGAAGCTTCATGCCCCTTTCTTCCCTGCCAGGAGTGGGGATGGACCCTCTGGAGTGCCCAGCTCTCTAATTCATGTGGGCCAAATGCACCTGCAGTTGTCTTGAGAGCCTGAGGGAGTACTATCCCTTCTGCCCTTTAGGGGGTGGGAATGGAATGAGCAACACCAACAGTTTAGTCTCTGTAGGCTTAAAGTGCTTGCAATTGACTGGAGAGGCAGAGAAAACACCATTCAGCTCCTCTTCTATGGTGGTGGGGGCAGGAATAGAGATGGAATCAAAGGCATTCAACAGTTCAACAAACCAGTTCTTGTGGGTCGACAGTGCCTGCAGTTGCCTGGAGAGACTGAAGAAACACAGCTCCTCTCCTATCCGTTTCGGTGTGGGAATGAAGTACCTTGTGTCCAACTATTCAGTCTGTGCCAGTGGAAAGCACCAGCAGTTACCTAGAGAGGCGGGTCAGCTTCTTCCCTGCTGAGGTGGGGCTGGAGCCTAGGCTAGGGCCACAGTTCGATCTTGGTGGAAAGAAACCAGTCCCTACCTTCACTGCGATTTTCAGTCAGCCCACAGTCCCCCATCTTTCCTTCTGATGGGACCATTTAATCCATTTACATTTAAAGTCACTACTGATAATCACAAAAATTCTGTCATTTTGCTATTTAGTCTTTGTAAGTCTTATAACTTTTTTGTCCCTCAATTCTTCCATTAATACATACTTTTATATTTATCTGATTTTTTTATTGTACCATATTCCTTCTCATGCCTATCTGGATATGTTTTTCATCTGTTTTCCTTGTGGTTACCATGGATTTAAAATTTAACATCCTAAATGTATAACAATTATAACTGGTTTGATATCAACTTTATTTCAATAGCATACACATACACTTTTCCTATAACCCTCCATCCTCTTATCATTTTTGTTCTTGTTACCAATTATATCTTTCTTCACTGTATGTCCAAAACCTTAGTTTTATTGTTACTTTTTATGCATTTGCATTTTAGCATCTGAAGGAAGTAAGAAATAGAGTTACATACCAAAAAAATACAATACAATATTGGCATTTATAACTACACGTATGGTTGCCTTTACCAAAGGTTTTTATTTCTTCATGCCACTTTGACCCATTGTCTAATGTTCTTTCCTTTTAGCCTGAGGAATTGTTTTTAGTATTACTTGTAGGGCAGATCTAGTGGTGATGAATTCCCTCAGCTTTTGTTTATCTGGAAATGTCTTACTCTCTCCTTCATTACTGAAAAGTTGTCTTGCTGACATAAAATTCTTGGTCTGTAATTGTTTTCTCTCAGCATCTTCAGTATTTCAACCCACTGCCTTCTTGCCTCCATGGTTTCTTATAAGAAATTGATACTCAGTCTAGTTGTATGTAACACATTGCTTTTCTTTTACAGCTTTCAGAACTCCTTTCTGAAATGACGTTTGCATTCAACAGTTAGATCAGTATAGGATGGGACACATTTTTAAAGTCTGACTTATTTGGTGTTCTCTGGTTTACTTGGATGTTCATATTCATGTCTTTTGCAAAGTTTGGGAAGTTTACTGTCGTTCTTTCTTTGAATATTCCTTCTGTGTCTTTTTTTCTCTTTTTTGAGACTTCCGTAATGTGTATACTGGTATGCTTGATGGTGTCCCAGATGTCTGTCAAGCTATTTTGCTTTTTATAATTTATTCTCTTTGCTCCTCATTCTGACTCATTTCAATTGTCTTGTCTTTGTGTTCAAAGATTTTTTTTCTGTGCAATTTGCTGTTGAAACTGCCCTGGGAATTTTTTTATTTCAGTTACTATGGACTTCAACTCCAGTAGTTCTGTTTGGTTCCTTTTTTAATATTTCTAACTATTGATATTTTCATATTGCTCATTCATTATTTTCCTGATATCCTTTAGTTCTTTCTGCATTTTCCTTCATCTCCTTGCATACATTGAAGATCATTTTTAAAAGTCTTTGTCCACATTCTGGTCTTCTCTGCTGTTTTCTAGATTTGTATCTTCTTCCTTTGGATGGGCCATCATTTCTTATTTCTTTGTCTTGTACACTTTACATTTTAAAGGTTTGGAATGCCAATCTGGAAGTTATTCTTCAAATGTGTATTTCTTGTATTTCCATCCAACTGTTGATTTGATAGAAATTTTGAGTATCAGGAACTAACTAAACTAAGCAAACGTAAGCAAAAGATACCTTTCACCATATTTGCAAATTGGTTTTGCATTAGCTGGTGCTCTGTAGGAGTTCAGCCCTCTTATCTGGAAGGTAAGCCAAAGGCAAATACAAAGAGCAGGGTCCTCCCTACCTTTTCTGGACCTATTTCTTGTCCTGGGCTTGTGCTTGCTAGTGGACTTAGGAGTTCCCCTATTTATAGGAGTTTGAGTGCCCCCTCTTCTTCCCACCAACATACCTCCTGCCCCTCTGGGATTTTCACTGTAGGTCTTACAGCAGTTAAACCTTTGCCCCTGGCTGTCTACCTTCATTGTTTCTAACACTGCCTTGTTGTCTAAAGCTGCTTTGGCCTCAGAGCAAATTCTGGGCTAGCAGGTCATGCTGGAAAGGAGCTTTCCAAGTCAGTCTTTGCCAGCTGAGATAATACCAGGAGCCAACAAAAGCTGGCCACTTCCAAACTTCCCTGAGGAGGGGATGAAGGAAGGGCCAGCAAAGTAGCCACAGCTTCTTCCATAGCTCCCCAAAGCTGCACTTTCTTGACATGTCACATGCCCAGCAAATGCAATCTCAGTCCAGGGAGGGTTGGAACAATGGCTGCCCTCAGAGCTGGGCCCCCAGCTATCCAAAGTATCTAATTAAAAGGATAGATCAGCAATCAGACTGTACCCTTTGGGTCTTGGGGGACTGAATTTTTATATCCCTTTCTGGTACCAGAAAGATATGCCAGGGGCTGGACCCAACTGCTGCCTGCAGCAAGAGTGGGGAATGGGTCATGGTTACCACCATGCAGAGAGAGCTATTTGCTGGTACTTATCATAATTTACCAGCCTCTTCCTTCATCTCTTCCCTGAGGCTGTACAGTGTTTTACAGGACTCCAGAGTTTCAAGATAGTTGATTCAATCAGATCCTGCAGATTTAATAGTTGTTCTGATGGAAGAGCCTATTCCTGGAGCTTCCTACTCTTCCATCTTCCCATAATCCCTTCTCCCTTTCCACTGCCAAGTAATTTATTTTGATACAATAAATAAGGAAGTAATTAAGGTTTATTTGATTCCACATGGCTGGACAGTTGTCACAACATCATTTACTAACTATACGATCATTTCTCCACTGACTGGTAATACCATATTTCATAAATTAAATTCCTATATGAGCTTGTTTTTATTTCTGAACTCTCTTTTCCAATGACCTTTGTAGTCATGTGCCAGTACAAGATTGTTTTAACTATCGTAAGTTTATAACCTATTTTACTATTTGGTAAAAAAAAAATTTCTTCTGTTACAGATTTGTTCTGGCTATTTTCAAATATTTATTTTTGATGAAAAAATTGGAATAATCATGTCTAATTTAAAAATTTAAAAGAAAAATCCTTTTGCTTTTTTACTGAAATTATAGATTGTTTTTGTAAGAATTAACATTTTTACCACATTGAGTCCTTCTAAGCAAGAACATGGTAGATTTTCTCTTAAGTCATCTTTTTCTATCTCTCAATGAAACTTAAAAGGTTTTTTTCATATAGGTATGGAGCATTTTTCATGGTTTTTCTTTTTTTCATATTCCTTGTTACTATTTTAAATAAGATATTTCTCCATCAGTGCTTGTTTGTCCACAGAGAATCTGTTTCTTTGTGTGTTTAGCATTATAACTGTGAATCTTATTGGCTTTTCTCTTTTCTTTAAAGTATTTTTCACTCAGTCCTTTTGTGTTTTCCCAGTTTAAAAGCAATCACATATATAAACAACTATTTTGCCTCCTCTTCAAAATTTCATGCCTTTCATTCCTTTCCTTCCTAAATTGCATTAGCCTGAATTTCCAGAGCAATGCAAAATGAAAGTGTTGATAAGGGCATTCTTTTCTTGTTTTCTGCTCTAATATAAATACTTCTAGTGAAATTAACCATCATACTCTGTGTATAAAGTGAATCATAATACTATCTATAAAATAACAAGGCATTTGTGTATTAATTTATTACAGTATGACATTTTAAATTAAGAATGTATGTTATATTTTGCACAAAAACCCACCCTTTAGATCATTTCAAATTTTTCTCCTTTTGTCTACTAAAAGGTTTCTTTATAGCAAAACATCTTCATATAAGTACATTTTGCTTATACTATGCTTCAGAATTGTATTTGCAAATGGTCAAATAAATATTTTATTTGTGATTTTTACAATATATTCTGGGTAGACTTATATGTAGCTTTCTATTTTTGTGCCATTTTGGTTGAGTTCTCTTGTCAAAGTATGCTGATTTTACAGATTTGGAAAAGTCCTTACTTTCTTTATGGTTTAGGACAGTTCACATGGTTTTGGAATTTTATTGTGATTATATTATTGCAGTTACCTCTGAAACAATTTTAGCCAAGCACCTTTCTTGGAGACAAATTTTGGAAATTTATGTTTTTATAAAAAATAAACATTTTACTCAGGTGGCTTATTTGTGTAGTGTCAAAGAAAGTACATGTTCTAATTCTTTGAATTCCATAATTTTTGAGGTTACTTACTTACCCTCATTTATAATTCTGTGGTGGCTCTTTGTTTTTCCTGATTGAGTTATAGCTTCATCTATTTCATAGACCTTTAAAAATGGCTTTTAGATATAATTTTAATTAGGATAAAAGCAAAACTGATATAGCAAAATAAGCCATTGGCTTAAATGAGAGTTCAGTCCTCTTTCATACAAGAGTTCAGCCAGTGCAGGTGGTTGGGACTCTGTTTCTCAAAGTCCTTCAGGGACCCAGATTTCTCCCCTGCAGCTCCACACATCATGAGGGCACTCTCTTCATCTGTTTGGTCCAAGTGGGATCGTTGCCAAGTCTGCATCCTAGAACGAAGAAGTGGAAAAGAGAAGAAATTCAAGGCAAGAAATTTCCTTAAAGTAAGTGACATGGAAAGGGCACCCTCGTTTCTGCTCACACACATGGCTCTGCCGAGCTGCAGGAAAGACTGGAAAACGTGGTATTGAAGGTGAACACAGATTGGGCGATACTTGCTTTACACCACAGATCAGCTACCCACAATTTAACATCGCCCTGCTAATCTTTTGGCATACCTCCTGCAAATGCAATGTACCTGTGAGGCTTTGTTCCTGCCCTCGACCATACATCAAACAGGTCCAGAGGTGCCACTGGAGATGGCCTGCTCCCCTGCGCCGATTTTTCCAAGAAGAGAATAGATATTGTTCCTGTGGAATGGGTCACCTCTTTTAAAGAAACTGGAGTATGGCCTGAGATCTACGGAGGCTTCAGTTTATTTTCCTTTACTCTGATACAATTTTCAAAGCATTTGGTAGCCACTTTTTATGGCTTTGTTTCAGAGCTGTATGTCTTTCTGAATTACATCTGATTTGGAAGACTTTTCTGTTGTTTTTCACTTCCCATGTTAATTTTAACTGTTTTCGTAAAGAAGAGTGAGCCAAGAATACCTTTCCTAACATGAAATGAAGCCCTGAATATCTTGTTCTGAAAGCCTATTTTAATTCCATGTATGCTTTATACTTAAATATTCCCAACTATTTGGTTCTCCTAATATATCAGTTAGGGTAGGTTAGGTTTTACATAGTTACCAACACCCCAAATATCTCATTAGCGTAAAACAACAGAGTTTTCCTTAGTCCCTTTACATGTCCATCATTGAATGCCTGGGCCCAGGCTTATGGAGCAACCACGTCTAAATATTGCTGCTCACTATATGAGAGGGAACAGCAGATGCAGCTAGGCACACCCCTGAATCCCAAATCCTGTGGTCACACCTCGCTTCAAGTGGATAAGAAAATACAGTCCTTTCATATTCTCTGAGCCCTAATGACTCCCACCCACAGCTTTCCCCCAAGGTAAATACTGGGTTCACAGCCTGAGTTTACAGAAAATCTGGCTTCGTATCTATTTCCAGTCTAGTGTTCCTTTAATCCTTCACAACTTGGTTCCAGGTTCTCAAGAGGTCCCACACATTTCCACATTTCTTTTCTATCCCACTCCCCACTCAAGCCCACTCGACTTGACAGATGCACATCAACATCCCTGGGTCTTATTGTTTTCTCAGACAAAATCTTTGTTTTATAAAACAGAATCCCAGAGTGGTTGTCACATGGTAAGCAAGGGAGTTCTTTTGGGTTTTCTGAGTTTTGTTGCTCTTTGCTTAGGAGCATGGACTAGGTGATTTTTGGTTAGTTACTAATAATGTATCAGTATTGATCCATCAATTGCACCAAATGCGCCACACTATGCAAAATGTTAATTACAGGAGAAACTGCAGTGTTGGGTAAGGGGTGTGGAGGCTAGTGGCATATAAAAACTCTCTGTATTTTCTGTGCAATTTTTCTGTAAGCCTACAGCTGTTCCTAAAAATAAAGTTTACCAAGAATGTAATATGGATTTAGAATTCTTGGAAATGACCCTACGGGAAAACGGGGGAAAATTGTATCCCAAGTATGCGGTCTTGTCTGAAGGAGACTATCCATGAGGCTCATCAAGAAATGATTTCTCATGGGCCTGACTGTTTCTAGAGTAGATTTGCCAGTTCCAAATCATAACAAGGATAAAGTCAGCCCCAGAATCCTTCTCCTCCTCTATTTAAAATATATTTTCACCTTGGTTTTATTTTCTATTCATATTTAACTTTGTTACATGTAGGCTCTTGTGTTGCAAATACTCAGTAAACTTAAATATGATGCCTATAAATCCCATTTCATATTCTTCACAAAACCCCTAATTCAAATGCCAGCTTCCCCTTCAAGTCTAGGATAAGTCCACTGTGGTGGATGTGTGTGGTTGACTTTACAAAGGGATGAAAATCAGGCCAATAAAACTGTCTACACGTCTCTTAACTTGAGGCCAGTTCAGGAGCATAAATTAATCCTGACCTTGGGTGAAGAAGTATTTCAGCTGAGAATGAAATAGCTTCTTGTCAATGCATTTATGTATCAAGCATTCGTGGCTATTAAAAAAAAGTCAGTCCTTGGCACTATTGGGGAAAAAAAAAAGCAGCATGCCGACCTAGGAAGCAGACTGGTTAATGTGGATGCTCACAATCCTGGAAGGCTGTGACTTTGATATAAAGCCCCCTGGTGGCCGTGTGGGCTGAGGGGGCTTGTTTGGAGGCAGAACCCTGTTGGGCCTGTCTGGATCTTGGGGGATCCCGGGAATCCCAGGGATGGGGCAGACCACTCTCCTGTTGGAATGGCTCTTCCAGCCATGCTGCCAACAGTGGAGAAACTGTCAGGCGCCATTACTGACGGAACATAAAATCAGACTGTATAAAACTCACCTTGGAGCATATCGATGACTTTAAATTGCAATATTTTCTAATAGAAAAGCCAAAGGTAGCCTTAGATGGAAGGAAACATTTTTAAGGTTAGGATTTCAAATTAATTTATTTTAGTGGGCAAAAAAGTACAGGCTCTGTAACCTGGATGTCCTATTCCAATTTCAGCCGTGCTCTACAACCTTGGGTGATTTACTTAACTCCCTGTGCCTCTGTTTTCTCATCTGCAAAATGAATGCAATAATCATACCTATCCCATAAGATGGTTGTGAGAATTTAAATAAATTACCGTAAAACACTTAAAATAGTGCCTATCACAGAGTGTTTAATATATGTTAGCCATTATTTTTATTGTGTTGTTGTTGACCACATGTGAGACAAAAAGCAGACTAATGACACGGTTTATAGTTGGCTTTCCTGCTGGTGCTACCCTTAGTTCATCTGAATTGTCACAACAGTGCCATGATGTAAATACTGTCCATGTGTTCATTTATCCTAGCTTGTTTATTTCCTTCATTTATTCAGCACATGTTTATTGAATGACTATTATATGTCAGCCATAGTTCTATGTGCTGGGGATAGAACAGTGATGAAAATGGGGCGGGGGGGGGGGGAATAGGTCCTATCTTCCTGAAGCTTACATTCAAGAAGAGGGACACAGAGACTGAAAAATAAACATGTGAGATATAGAGTATGTCATCGCAAGTGCCAGGAAGAATTGGAAAGCACGGGTGGTAAATCCGGAGGCTGGAGGGCGAGAGTGTTGTGATCCCAGGTGGAGGAGCCGGGGAGGACCTGGGGAAGGTGGCTCCCCAGTGGAGCCCTGAAGGGTGAGAGGGGGTGAGGCGCGACGCGGTCTGAGGTTCCAGTGCCCAGCCAGGGAAATGCAGGAGTCTGAAGTGGCGGTGGGCTTGGAGTGTTTGAGAAACAACCAGGCGGGCGGCGTTGCTGGCCTGGCTATGTGCATTACGGGGGCCGCAGGAGGCAGACCGTTCGTGGCCTTGCAGGACTTTGCAGGGCTTTATATTTTGTTCTGAGTGGCTAGAGAACCATTGCCTTTTTAAGGGGATTATATTTGCTTTGATAAAGAGCAAATGCATTGTAGCAGTTATAAAGCTTTCATACGTTTTTGGTTTTTGGTGGTGAAAGGCAAGAGGGTAAATTCAGAACCTGTTACTCCCACTTGGTGGAAGCAGATGTCTGCAGTTACATAGTTTTGCCCTCTCTAGTATTTTATGTGAATGAAATTATGCATGATGTAGTCTTCTGTGTCTGGATTCTTTCACTGAGCATAATGCTCTTGCGAGTCATCCGTGTGGTTGTGTGTATCGGTGGTTTGTTCGTCATTATTGCTGTGTAGAATTTCATTGTACGGATGTACCAGTTTGTTTATTAATTTTGAATGACCAATATTTTAACAGATGTACTAAGATACAATTTGCATTCAATGAACTGCATAGGTTTAAAGTTTTATATTAATGTTTTGATACATCTATACACCCATGATTTCATCCCCGTAATGAAGCATGAACATACCCATTCTCCCTGCAAGTTTCCTCATACTTCTTTGCAATTTCTCCCTTTACTCTTCTCTACTCCCTGCCCCCAGGCAGCCATCAATCAGCTTTCTGCATTTTCTAGAATTTTATATAATGTAATCATATAGTATGTACTGGGTTTTTTTGGGGTGTGTGTGTCTGGCTTCTTTCAAGTAGAATGAAAACATGCCTTTTCAAAACTTTTGCATGAATGGTCATAGTTGCTTTATTTGTAATTGCCAGAAACTGGAAGCAAACTGAATGCTCATAACACCTGAATGCATAAGCCTGTGGTATGTTCATGTAATGAATACTACTCAGCAATAAAAAGGAATGACATACTGACGCAATGTTACAACACGCATGAATCTCAGAATATTTATCTTGAGTGAAAGAAGCTAGATAGAAAGGAATACATACTGTATTATTCCATTTATACAAATTCCAGTTAATTCAAACTGCAATGCCAGAAAACAGAACAATAGTTGTCTAATGATGCGGGTGGTAAGGAAGGGTAGGAGGGAATGATTACAAAAGGATATCAGGAATGTTTGAGGATAATGGATATATTCATTATCTTGCTTATGGTGACAGTTTCATGAATGTAGACATGTGACAAAACCTTACTAAATTGTACATTTTAATATATGCATTTTATTTTATTCCAATCATGTCTTAGTAAAGATGTCAAAACAACAAATTACTATGAAGCATTTATTAATCTTAATAAAATTAATTGAAAGAACTAAGATATCTATATATCTATATGTCTAGATACATACATATATATATATATATATATATATATATATATATATATGCAGATCCATGATTGCCAGATGTCAGAGTGAAGGGTGAGGAGGAAGATTAGCTGCAAAGGGACATGAAGAAAGTTTGGGGTGATGGAAATGTTATATATCATGACTGTAATAGTAGTTACATGACGATATATATGTCAAATCTCACTGAAATGTGCATTTTAAATGGGTTAATTTTATTGTATATTAATTATATTCCATAAAAAGTTTGATTTAAAAAAAGACAATCACTCAGAAATAGTGCCAGGCACAATACTAGGTGCTGGGGACACAGTAATGCACAAAACAATGTACCTCAAGGGGAGGAGATTCCAGCGGAAGAAACAGGCAATAAAATAGGCTAGTACGTGTGCGCGCGTGTGTGTGCGTGTGTGTGCGTGTGTGTAGAGGAGGTCACCTCAGCCTGAGTTCAGGGAAGGCTTCTCTGAGGAGACATTCAAGCTGACAGCTGAGTGACATGAAGGCACAGAACCTTCCAGGCAGGAAGCAGCTAATGCAGAGGGGCTGCTTGTCATGTTCAAGGAAGGGGAAGAAGCCCTTGTGTCTGGAACAAGCGAGTGAGGGGAGAGGTCGGCAGCATTCAGATTATGCCGGAGACCTCGAGGTCCGTGCAAGGAAAACTAGGTGGCCCCAGGTCCCTGTCCTCTTCCAAGATCCTACCACAGTCATTTTGTCACAGTTATTATGTTGCAAAATGCTTGAGGTCTGTGGTCTTGCTTTTGTTTTCTTCTCAGTCCCAGAGGAGGTCCTGTTTAATGTGTGGTGGAGCATTTATTGAGGAATTTATTTGCTCATAGCACTAGGTGTGTTCTCTTTGAAGTCTAGTCTGTGCTCTTAGATCGAATCAGGGATGCATTGACTCTAAGGGTTTGCTGTTCCCTGCATCACTACCACTCTTGAATTCTGAAAGTTTCACTCTTGACTATCTGAAAGACAGAATAATATTTAGATAGAAAAGCTGAGACTTGTTGGGAAAGATCCCCTCGGACAATCGAATCCCTAGAAAAAAATATCGCCCTTGTCATTGAATTCACTGGCCATATATTGGCGGTCCACTGTGCGCCAAGCTCTGGCTAAGTGCTGGTGGCATTATGCCCTTGGGTTATGAGCTCAGGCTCTAGAGTTGGACTGCTGGGTTCAGTCCTGGCTCTACCAGGTGTAGTATTTGGCCAAGCGATCTAACCCTGTCTGGACTTATGTTTCTTTTTTCTGCAGCATGGTGATGATAATAAAACCTACTTTGTACTTTGTTGGTGGTGAGAATTAAAAGATATAAGTAAAGCACTTGGAACAGTGCCCAACATGTTTTCAAGTAAGCACTGGAAAATTTCTCAATGATTAGTATACATGTGAGACGTTTGTGTTGAACTCAAGGATCCCAGATGATGGCAGGGGCCCTCCAAAGGTGAGGATGTGCTCTGGGACCCAGGGAAGGAGCAGGCAGGCTTTGCCGAATGTCAGCATGAGCTACGGTTGCACAGGAACAACTCTGCATGGTGGGACATCTCTGAGCAGTATTGACCTGAGCCCTCATTAGTTGCCCGTCTTTTGGCTTGACATTCGATTAAAATCATGGCAGGAAGGAACTGGAGGTTAGGGTTTGTGTCAGTCCTTACTTCTCTATCATTACATTATACTAGCACCCTGGGACTAAGGCAATAGAAAGACAATTTTTATAAGACTAGTAAATAACCTTCAAGCAGATAAAGAATTATTACATAGAAGATGGTGTATCATTAATTATTCTCCATCTCCACAGGGGATGGGCAGTGGAAGTAGACTTGACGTTCCACAGGAAAGATAGAGGTTGGCTAATGGGGAGAAGAGGTTATTGAACTCTGTAATATGTGATTAAGGATGGTGGAGGATTCCCTTACTAGAAAAAAATTTAATAGAGTAGCTAGTTGCTATCTGGAAGGATTCATTCAGCCCTACCTGGTGGCAGTGGACAGAAGAGGGTTCCCAGGACCCGGTGGATACAGTGAATTGGGCAGTGGACATCCAGCAATCCTCAGCAGATGTTTCCTGAGCTCTCCTTCTGTGCCAGAAGTTCTGGTCCTGAGATATAGCGCTAAACCACAGGGAGGTCCTATCCTCAGTGAATTCAGTATCTGGCAGAAGCAAGGGATACTGGGGTGCAGAATAGCCATGAAGGAGGAAGTTGACAACCCTGGAAACTGTGGGTGACTGACCACATGTTTCCTATGTCAGAGCTTGAAAGCCTGGTAGATTTGCCCCAAGACTTGGAGACTAGGCCGGAGTCGGCCCATGTAGCATGCCCAAATGAATGAGGCACATCTTCCTGGTTCACGCCGAACAGGTCACCACGAGGGTGACGACAGGTGTCTGGTCTGGGGACTTACATTGTCACCATGGTCCAGTCCTGGCAACTCAATGTCCTACTTCCATCTCTCACAGTCATGGCAATCTAGGATCTAAGAGTCCCACCCTTCCACCCTTGTTACTGTTCTGTAAGAAAGATCCATCAAAGAGAATTTGCCACGGACAATCTCCTTGGCCCCTAGATTGAACAGTCCTGAGGAGTCCAGCCCCTCACTTTTTTGGGCAGTGAGGGTGTGGTTAGGAGCACAGGTGTAGGAAACAAGGAGACCCTGGAAACCCACCCTGCTGCTTTCTAACTGGGCCTACTTATTAACCAACGCCTCTAAGAGTGCAATAAATCACAATCGTTTATATTATTGTTCTTATTGTTCCATTGGCTAAGTAAGTGTGGCCCGTGGAATCTTGCCTTCCATTGATTTGGTTGTGGGCCTGCTGATTCAGTCTTTGTGAGGCAGAGAGTGACCAGCTCTCCTTAACTTGCCATGGGACGCAGGATTCTCTCAATCCATAGCCTCCTCTGAAGAGGAAGTTCTGTGTGCACGCTCCTCGGCGCCCTGGCAATACCTGGGCCCACAGAATGGAAGATTCGGGAAGTGGAAGGAAGAAAAAAAGTGTGGAGCCGCAGGGGTGCCATTGTTTTATGTACAAGTTGAGTAATGAAGATGTTTCCTTGTGCTGCTGTGTGCTTTACGACTGTGGGTTTCTTCCCCTGCTCTACAGACCCTCTAATTCCTGAAACGCTTCCCGCCAATCGTATGCCTGCATTAAAAATGTACCCCCCCGTCCTTTTAGACATGCCTTGCGAAGGAAGCATCTAGAAAATGGAACAGTGCTCAAGTTCTGAAATGTCCTCTTCTGGACTCCCCTAGCAGAGTTTTCATCTGTTCTTGGTACTCTGTGAGCCACTGACAGAGCCACTCAATGCCTAATGGTCATTTTTCCATTACTCTCCATGCACAGAGAACTCATCAGACAGACACGCAGACCGACAGAAAGGCAATAACTCCTCTGGGAATGGCCTGCTGGGCTCCAGCGCTTCTCTAACACCAATTTCAACCTCGGAGGTGTTCTCCAACTTGTCCCCGGGGACTAAATCAGTCTCCTCCCCTACTTCTTCCTCCTGCTAGGTCGCCTCTCATCGTTCTTTCTCTCACACAACCCTTTTAATCGGGCAGCCAGAGCAAGGCTATCTCTTCTTTCTGGAAATTCTAGTTTTCCTCCTGTTGCCCACCAGTTCTTGTCCTCGGCAACCCTAAAAATAAGTGGTTTGAGTAGAGCATGGAGAAATCAGGAATATTTTTTCCTGAGACGTGCGTGTGGGGAGGGAGTGATAAATGGGAGCTCAGCACCCACGCAGGCGGCCACCTTAGTTTCAGGCCCTCGGCCACAGACGGGGCGGCACAGGGTGTTTTGTTCTCCATCTGGTTGCTCCTTCCAGTAACATGTGGAACAAATGTCTCTTTTGGACCATGGTGAGATCGTGTGGATAGGGCCGGAGCATCGTTGCATTTGGACTCTGGATTGGTTTTATTTCCTCTTGAACCTCTTTAATGGAAATGCATACACAGCAAGTCAAGGCCTGTCCCTTTTCCCTTTTTTCTTTCTTTCTTTTTTTTTTATTTCTTCCAGGAGTGCTGATGATAAGGAAAGCGATGTCTAAATCTTCTTAATGGTGTTTATGCAAGCAGTTTTGCTTAGCTGCAGACTGCGTGGGCCCCTCCCCAGCCCCCCTCCCCTCCCACCGCCCTGCTAATATTGCTGCTTCATTCCTTTCCCTGTTGGCTATTACTATGGACTACAGCAAATCTAAAACTAAATAATCCCCTTAGTGTCAAGTTTTCAGGGCTGAGCAAATAAATCTAACGAAATGCATTATCTAGGCGGCAGAGGCTGTTGTAAGGAGGAAAGGATGAAAGCTATTTTATTTTAAGGCAGAGAATAAACCCTTCGGAGTTTGGGACTCAATTGTAATTTCAACTGTTGTTATTTCATTTTACTTAACTACCGTACATGCCCTTCATTGATTGTAATTAAAACCCTTTCTAAGTTTCTAAAGGCCTGAAATAAAGGGAGGAGGAGGAAAAGAGGGTCCGGTGGGGGAGCTCTGCAAATCCTTCTGTCCTGAGAGTGCCGGTGTTCTGATGAGCCAGGGGTGCTGGGATAGACAATGGTTTCTTCTTTCCTTCCCTTTTGCAGCTTCTCATATTTACGATAGGAACTGGGGCACAAGCAAAAATGTAGGCAGACAGAGAAGTAGGAAGTTTTGTTTCTGGAAGAGAAGAAATCACGGTTTCCATATGATCTCGTGAGTGAAGCAGCTTTCCATCCAGAGAGACAGAGGGATTCCCATTTCCATGTTTTCACCCCACATCCAGGAGAGCTCAGAGGTCTGGCAGGTCTACCGCGGGGCCAGCAGCCTCTGGGTAGCTGTGCTGAGACTGTGCCTACCAACTCACCCCTGGTTCCTTCTTCCATGGCTCTGAAAACCTGGCTTGGTTTTTGTCTTAAACCCTCCCAGAGAGGCAACGTTCAGTGGCACTTAGTCTTGGAGCTTCATGACTCTAGACCTAGCGCACTGTGCTCATGATGGGTGGAAACGGTCACCAAGGGCCCTCTGCTCATTCACGGGTTCACCTATTCATCCATTTATTTAAAAATTCATTTTTCTTAATATTTGATTGAGCATTCACCCAGTTCCAGACATTGTTCTGAGTGTAGAATTATATAGAAATGAACAAAACAAAGTCCCTGCCCTCATGGAGCTTACACTCTAGAAAGAGGACACAGACAGCAATCAAAATAATAAATAAACAAATAGGGAAATTGTCAAATGGTGGCAAGTGTTATGGAGAAAAGAATAAGTAGCGTAAGGGTGATGGGAAGCAACAAGGAGGTCAGGACCTGCCTCACGTCTCATTCATTCATTCATTCAACAGACGTTAAATGACCACCTAGCGGAACCAGGGCCTCTTCCAGGCTTTGGAGAGACAACAGCGAACCAAACAGAAAAGCATTCATGTCCTTATTCAGTTTATATTCTACTGGGGAGTAATATCAATAAGCAAGACAAATAGAATCTATGCTAAGGGAAAAGCCTGCAGAGAGAGGGTGTGCAGGAGGAGAGGGGTGGGGAGAAGTTTGAAATTTTCCCCAACGTGCCCTTTGAGCCAGGACTTGAAGCAAGTGGGGGTGTGAGTGGAGCGAGGGTGGGAGCGCGATGCTCCAGGCCGAGAGAAGAGGGAACACAAAGGCCCTGGGTGGGCTGAGCCTGGCAGTTGGAGGAACAGCAAAGAGGCCAGGGCACAGCGGCTGCAGAGTGCATGAAGAAGAGAAAGTGGGCACAAATACCGCGCTGCGCAGAGCGGGGCTCCCTGACCTCTGCGCTCCCAAGGCCATTTGCTTTCCCTTGTCCTCTGGGTCACCACTGTGTTGTCCCCAACTGTTTACACATCTGTCTCCTGCATCACAAAGGGATTTATCTTTTAATCCTCTGAATCCTTAGCACTTGGCACATTCAGATAGAAAACGAAATGATTGAATGGCATCCAGCCTTTCCTTCCTGCTTCAAATTCAAATCTATTTTCCTTATGAAAAAAATTCTTCTCCACAACTCACCTAAAAATCCTCCTCTGCGGTTAAGCTTCAATTCAGCCTCACTGACTCTTTTGTGTGGAAAGGCCCCTCCTCAAAGAAACGGACTTACTGCAGCAATAGAGAATCCCACACAGACACTTCTGGACTGGTAGCTTGTTAGGAAAGACGGGTGCGTGTGACTTATCGCTTACGGGTTGGGCTTGGAAGTTCTTAAGGAGGGATAGCCAAAGAAGGCAAGGCTTGGGTTTGATTGTCCTCTGAAGGTGAGCAGGCTTAAGTTCTCAGCCAAGAAGCAAGAGTGACAGGAGACACAGGACATTCTGCAGTTGTAGTTGCCTGATGGAAGTGATTGTTCTAGTTCTCATCTCTTTTACAAGGTCAGGGACTCCTAGTTGCTTTACCTTTTCCTCTCATTCTCTGTTTACTACCTCTTCAGACAGGACCACTGAGAGTCGTGAAGGTTCTTTCTTAGCTCTGGGTACAGAGTTCTGAGATGAACTCAACCCAGGGTAGAGATTTGGATATCTACATTTCCTGCGTGATGGCAACGCCACCGGGGGATTCCTATCCATGCCAACAGGCTGTTGGCCTACTAGAGCTGCAGACCTACCGCAATTTTCTATGAGAAGAATTGCATTCTGCAGATGCAGCCTCAGGACATTTGTGTTTGCTTTTTACTTGAAATAATTTGAGACTTACAGTGAAGTTGCAAAAAATAGTTGAGAGTTTAGATGTATCTTTCACCCACCTACTCCTAATGTCCACAATTTATGTAACCATCTTACAATCAAAACCAGGAAATTAGCCTTAGTACAACACTATTAGCTAAACTACAGATCTTATTTGAAGGAAATAAGACAGAATTTAGATCCACTCTGTAAGGCAGATTTTAAATCCACTCTGATAAGTGTTAAATTCAAGCAACAGCAAAACTCAGCATCTCAGTACGTTTCTATCAACATCTAACACTGTGTAATTAATTACTCTGAAACTTAGTGCTTAAAACAGCTGTTTATTGTTACATTCCATGACTCTGTGGGTTAGAAATTTGGGCAGGGTCTAACGGGGATAGCCCAACTCGACTGCATGATTTCTACGTCACTTTTGGGAAGGCTCAGATGGGAGGGGCTGCTAACAACTGGCGCTGGCCATGGGTGGGTTTCTCTTTCCACATAGCCTCTCCTTGACCTTCCTCACAGGATGGTGCCCTTGGAGCTGGTGGATGTCTTCTAGGGGGATTCAGGATTCCAAGAGCACGAAGGTAGGTCTGCGACTGGCATTGGATTGCTTCCAAAACAGTTGATTGGCCAAAGCAGGGCAGCCCAAATTCAAGGGAGGGGGAAGGCACAATGTCAAAAAATTTGCTGCCACTTTTAATCGGCTACATGTGACAATTGTATCGGCCAACTCCATATCTTGGAGAGGAACAAATTACCTTAAGGCACATTCCTTTTGTTCTGGTAAGAGTCCTTTGGGAAATCATCACCCCTTGCCTTGGGGGGAGGATTTTCTTCCTCTAGGTAGTTTAGCAAAATCTGTCCCAGGCCTTGATTTCCAGAGATCTGAAGAAAGTCCAGGCAAATGTATATAAGGTGCCCAGGTG
The DNA here is from genome assembly GCF_030445035.2 of Dasypus novemcinctus. Classification (NCBI taxonomy): domain Eukaryota; kingdom Metazoa; phylum Chordata; class Mammalia; order Cingulata; family Dasypodidae; genus Dasypus; species Dasypus novemcinctus. The sequence goes on along the minus strand of NC_080676.1, from coordinate 6,368,755 downwards.
CTCTGTGGTGGGTAAGAGTAGGTATGAAAGACTGCAGGGATGTAGAAGGGTGACCCTGGCCAAAGCCCACTGGTAGAACGGACCCCCAACATCCTTGGAGAGGAACGTCCTGTGAAGAGGCATCAGGGCTGGTGAAGAAGGCCATACGTGCTCCTCTAGCTTTGGATGGAAGGCTGACCTGATTGTCCCATGGGCCCAGCCAAGCTGGCATAACAGTTTTACTCTGAAAATAAAGGCTAACCTGAGGCCTGATACATGGAGAGGGCTCTACCACAGACCGTGTGACTGTGGTCCAAGGAGAGCATCGGGGCAGCAGGGAACAAGGATCCATCAGGACCTTTCCCAGTAATGCGGTGAGGGAGGGACAAAAGCAACAGACAGAGATCAGGTCCCTCCGCCTGGAGGGAGGATTTACCCTCAGTGTTTTGGGACCAGTCTGGGGCAGGGGAAGAGGTCTTACAGAGGAGATACTGCATTCTTACTTCTAAGAGCCTGAGGGTGCATGTAAAATTGAGTGGAAAATGTGAAAAGGTATGGCCATATTTGTGCCCTAAGAAGTGAAGTGGGTCAACCACTTGTAGCAGGAGTCAGCAAACTCTTCCTGGAAAGGCTCAGGTAATAAACATTTTAAGCTTTGTGGGTTAGACAGTCTCTGTCACAATTCCTGACCTCTGCCATTGTAGCATGAAAGCAGCCAGAGACACTAAATACATAAACAAATTGCAGTGGCTGTGTTTCAATAAAACTTTATTTACAGACACTGATACTTGAATGTCATATAATTTTCCCACATTGCAAAGTATTTTCTTTTTTTTTGTTTCTTCCCAAGCACTTGAAAAAGTAAAAAAAATTTCTTAGCTCCCGAGCTGAGGAGTGAACTGGAGCAGTAGATTGCTGACCCATGGGTTGTAGTAATAACGTATGTGTTCATTTGTGTACTTTTGACCTAGTGGGGTATTAAACAATCTATTTATTATCTCATTCAAGAAGTCCGAAGGGAGGCAATTCCTGGATTGGTTAATTCAGAAGCTCCAGGGTCCAGGCTCTAAATCACTCAATTCTGCCATCATTCCTGGGGCATGAGACCTTGTGCCTCAGCCGCTGCATGAGCCACCTGCCTGCCAGTGGCTCTCACACTTCAGCAAGCATCAGAGCCACCCAGAGGACTTGGTGAAGCCAAGCTGCTGGATCCCACCCCTAGGGTTTCTGCTTCATTAGCTCTGGGGTTGGGTCTGAAAATTTGCCTCTTTAACAGGTTCCCACGGGGTGCTGATCTTGCTAATCTCTCCACCAGGCTTTCAGAATCAGTGGTTGAACACACAGCCCCCAGTCAGGAAGCAGGCAGATGTAGGTTAGGGGAGGAAAATTTTTCTTGAAATCTCCCAGCAGAAATTCCTTTATATTTCTTTGTCCAGAACTGGTTCTCATGTCCACCTCAAAAAAATCATTGGCTTGAACCAACCATAATTCATCTCCAACAACTGAACAAGGCTTTCACCTCCAGAAATTATCAAAGTATGTCATCTCTCTTCACTCTTCTAGCACTTGAGGTAAGTAGAGGCAGAAACCTTTAGGTTGAGAGCACTTTCCAGTATTAGTGATGTTCTGAGATGCGGCAAAGTATTTCCCCTGATCTCATTGCCCCATGAGTCTGCCGGCCTTGCTCTGCTACTTGGGGTAGAAGAAAGAGGTCATACCTCAGCCCCGGAGCAATGGTATCCACCTTTCTGTAGTACTGAGCCTAACAGGACCTGGTTTAATGATGGAACTCCTTGAGTAACTTTTAGCATTGTCTAGAAAGTTTTCTGTAAACACTCAGGCACAATTAAGTGTTTGATATTTTCAAATATTGAAATTTAAATTATTCCATCCAAGATCCTCAGCTCATAAGCCTTCCAAATTAAGAGAGGAAGGAGTCCCATCCATCAGCCACTGCTATTCTACTATGGACTTGTGATTCTAGCAACGGAAGAAATTATATCATTGATGTGGAGACAGTGACCACTGGAGGTGCTGAAGGTAGGGAGAGGGAAAACGGGGTATAATATGGGGGAATTTTCAGGATTTGGAATTGTTCTGAGTGACATTGCCATGACAGATACAAGCCATTATATATCCTGCCATAACCTGAAGAATTGAGTGAGAAAGAGTGTAAACTACAGTGTAGACTATGGCCCATGCTTGGTGGCAGTGATCCAAGATGTGTTCATCGGTTGCAATGAATGTACCTCACTAAATGGAAGAGATTGTTGGTGTGGGGAAGGGTGGGAGGTGTGAGGAGTGGGGCATATGGGAATCCCTTGTATTTTTTGTGTAACATTTAATGTAATCTAAGTATCTTTTAAAAATAAATTAAAAATATGATTAAAAATAATGATTAATGATCTCATTCTGATATTTTTACCTTTCTTCAACAGGCTTCAAGTGTTCCACTAGCATTTTTATTGATATTTTTCATCCTACTTCAGTCACATTATATTTGGGTCTAGTATGGTCAGGTAATGCACAACTAAGCAAGAGTCATGAAGTTTTAGACCACCTACTTAAGAAATATTTTAAAGTGAATAAACTGCATGTTGTTGTTTTTTTTACAGTCAAAAAATCTGAAGATAACTTCCCTAGGAAACAGTCACCCCATAAATTAAGAATCAATATCAAGGTAGCCCTAATCTTTAATCTCTGATCACCAATATGAACTGAACTCCAAGGAAATACCCCAGAAACAGTACAAAATCATGGAAAGGTGACTCTGCTAAATTAACCTGGCTACCCTTCCAGTCTCCTTCTCTTCCCAAACCTGAAGGCAGAAATTATCCATTATCTCTAGGAAAACTGGACTTGGGAACGTGAATTTTAAAATGTGAAAATTATGCCACAGCTTCTCTCAAAGACAAAGAGATCACCGAGATGGCTAGCAGGGAAGGTGACAAGGGCTGCTCAAGTTTTGAAAAATAGTTCTGGCTTTCCTGTATTATAATGAAACAGGCACTAATTAACCTCTGACACCTATAAAAAAGGGAAAGATAATATGGTCACAAACTTAGATGAAGGTTTAGATAAACAAGAAGATGTTTAGGTTAATAGAGATTGATTTCTTTTTAAAGATAATTTGATCAGGTCTTGTAAAACGCTTTATAGCTTAGAACAAGGTGCCACAATGATCTAGTCGGAGCAGTAAGGAAGAATGAGAATACATCTGAAGTCAATTTGCTTTTCTTCCACTTGAACTTCCAAATACATGACTGAAGGCTGACTGGCTGTTTGCTCTGTCCTCACAGTGGTGTCACCTGCTAAGTCAAACTACAAAGAAGAAACACGGACTTCAGTTTCTAGGAGGGATTCTTCTAATACAGAAAACTTTCTTCCGGTGTTGGGAAACTGTATTCCCTGAGGAAAACTACTGCAATACCCTAAACTCCTGAACCCATAATTTTTTTTTTTTCAGTAAAAACAGATCTTTCAGCACAAGGACCCAAACCTGAAATTGAGGTAAAATGAGAGCCTTATCTGAGTCCTGGCTGTGAGCTAAGCCAGGCTGACCAGTACAGTGAGGAATGTTTACAGGAGCACTCCCAAGTTCGTCCACTGTAGACATTGCTAATTGATCAAGGAATTATTTCCCACTGTCCACAGGGCAACCTCACAATCCTCAGCTCAGGGTAGCCATGAGTTGGCTGCCTTGGCTACTGAGCACTTGAAATGTAGCTGGAGTGAATTGAGATGTACTTAAATATAAAACATATGCTGGATTTTGAAGATAGCATGAAAAAAGACTGTAAAATATTTCACTAATGATTTTTATCTTGACTACATGTTGAAATGATAATGTGTTAGGTATATTAGGCAACATAAAATGTGTTTTGAAATTAATTTCACCTGTTTCTTTCTACCTTTTTAATGTGACTTTTAGAATATTGAAAATTACTTGTGTGGCTCACATTTCCAGCTTTCACATTTATATTGGTCAGCACCACTCTTGGGAGCCAGCACTGGTCACTGAGAGTCAGCAAACAAGAAGAAAGCTATTTGCCATGCCAGCACTGGACAGTAGTGTCAGGTTTCACCCAGATATGGAGTAGATGGAGGTATTCCACTTTACTTTTTAAACTATGTTTTATTAGAAGTTGATTGCAAAGTATTTTTAAAATTTAAAACTGAAGGATAATATCCATATAGCATATGACCTTGCAAATAACTTTGTAATTTGGGGATCAGATCATAACTTTGGGGGTTGATCCAATTTTGGGGGTTGGATCATGTGGTGGAAACTTCAAGCTTTACTGATTGCCCAGGTAATGAAGTAGGTATCCTAAAATCACATGGGACTCGTTGAGTCTAGAACATGCACTCCCACCACTCCCCACTGCTTCTGCAGTAAGGCATCACTGTTTTGACCCATTTTAATGCTTTCCACAGATGTGACCTGATGGTTTTATAACAGACGGCATTTTTCTCAACTTAAGAGCCAAAAGTACTTCCCTCATGGATCTTGTTTAATCATCCTGTAGCCCTTTCATTGTCTGAGTCCTTCCAAGGAACCAGAGGAAGAGTTTCAATTTCTCTATCCCCATCTCTTTATTCTCCCTGCCTCCTTGGTCATAGGGAGAGAATGACACGCATGTTAAGTGTCCCTCTGTGGTGCTCAGAGACTGAACGACCAGGATTGTTTTCCAATTACACGTTTTCCTGCAAGTTTACCATTTTAAAAGAAAGGAGAATCATATATCTGTGATGGTTTAATGCTGCATGGACCCCAGAAAAGTATGCTCTTAAAGTTAATCCATTCCTGTGGGTGTGAACCCATTGTAGGTAGGATCTTTTGATGAATAGGACCTTAACTTAAGATGTGACCCACCTCATTCAGTGTGGGCCTTAATTCTTTTACTGGAATCCTTTATAAAAGAATGAAATTCATACAGAGAGAGAGAGCCATGGAAGCAAGAAGCTGGAAGCAATGGAACCCAGAAGATAAGGGAGAGACCAGCAGATGCCGCCATGTGCTTAGCCATGTGACAGAGGAGTCCTGGATCACCATCAGCCAGTCTTCGAGGAGAAAGCATCACCTGATGATGCCTTAATTTGGACCTTTTTCTCAGCTTCAAAATGGTAAGCTCATAAGTTAATAAATTCCCATTGTAAAAGCCAATCCATTTCTGGTATACTGCTTTTGGCAGCCCAGGAGACTAAAACAACATCTCACTCTTCAACTTTTTCTCTTCTATCAACATAATTTCTGCCCAGTGCAGGACTTCCACTGGTTTCCTTGGCATTGACTCTGGCACAAACTTCCTTCAAAAACAAATTTCCTCCTATTACAGGGACTGTGTCCATTTGTGTCAAAGAAAACTTTGCATAACAACATTTTAAACAGGTTAAGATAAGTTTTGGAATAATTTTTTTTTTCATTGGTTTCATCCCATTTATTTTACCAAGACCTGGAGACCCAAAAAATCTGTATTCCTTGGAGGAATGAAGCTGTTTCTATCACCTTGTTTCCCTTCGGACTAATTATCTAGGAGGGTCCCCTTCTAAGCCAAAGAAGGCTCTATAGGGTTGGCAGGAGACACTTGTGACACTATCAGCTGGGGCTCAAAAACAGAGTTAGGAGTAAGGGCAATTTTTTTTTTCTTAAAGGAACAAAGCTTAGGTATTTTTTAAGATGCTGATTTAGTGGGTTATTGAAAATGCTGCCCACATAGCCTTTTAACCCTCAAAGATATCAGATAACTTTTTTCTTGCAGTGAGATGAAGTGGCTGTCATTATCTCCGAAGGTCTGTATCATATTGGAATCTGTCAGTGCAGGTCAGGGAGTCCGCGGTGCTCTGGGCCCAGCTTGGGGACTGAATTACATTTCCCCAGCACAATGGCTGCAGAATGGGTGGGTGCTTTGTCATTTAAACTGCATAAAGAGGCAGAAATTGATTTTTATTGTGGATCTTCATATCTAATAAAGCTCCAAGGGGCTCTTTTCTTCTCCGATTGAATAGCCATTGAATGCTTTCAATCTAGTTCTGTGTTTCATGCCTAAACTGAATAGCAGGAAGGCAGAAAATAGATGGGGGAAAAGAGGCCAAGTCACTTTCCAGATTGAAAAGGATATGGCAGAGAAATAAATAAAAAAAATAAAATAAAATAAGACTATTTGGAAAAGCATTTAAGTGGAAAGGGGAAGTTTCTTGCTGCTCTGGGGGGGAGGGAATTGCTTTTTGAGGTGTGTGTCTGTGTGTGTATTTGTGTCTGTGTAAGCACACACACGTGTAAATCCACTTGTAGTTGTATGTGTGCAATCGGAGTACTTTATGTGCATGTATAAAAATCTATTTGTGGTCACCTGGGCCAGAGATAAAGTGATAACCACAAACTTACCTCTCAAAGCCCACCCTGCTTGTCTTCACAGCCCTCAGCCCAAAGAAACCTCAGCCTGTAGAACAGGCTCTAGGAGTGGAAGCTCCCGACTATATGGGGCAGTGTGTCTTGGGGAGGGAGGAGGGATGTGCTATTGTTCTTTCTATGGATACCCAGGAAGATCCTGGGCCCTAGTTTCCTGTCTGACTCATATAGAAATCAGGTAATCTCTCAATTTAATAATCTAAAAGAGAATTAAAATGGCTTCTAGATGCCTCCACCTGCTGAATCCAGACTCCTCTCCCAGAAAGGGGCTTCCTGGGAGCCCCAGTTATTAGGACTCTGTTGTAGATTGAATTACGTACCCAATAAAAGTACATTCTTAATCTTAATCCATGTTCCTATGGAGTGAACTCATTTTTAAATAGGCCCCTTTGAAGATGTATTATCATGTAAGGTGGTGACTCTTTTGTGGATAGTATCTTCTAATAAAGTGTCCATCTGAATCAGGATGGGCCTTAATGTGTATTACAAGAGGCCTTATCAAGAGAAAGCCGCAGAAAGGAGCCAGAAGCCACAAGTCGGTGGAAACCAGACGAGCAAACAAGAGGAGAGAGAGATCATCGTGTAATGGGAAGTAGAGATATAAGCCAAGAAATGCCACAGTTTGCAGGAAGCCAGCATCAAAATACTACAGACTTCTGCCAAAATGCATGGCCTTACCAGTGCCTTGATTTGGGGCTTCTAACCTCTGAATCATGGACTAATAAATATTTGTTTGCGCTAACCCATTGTGTGGTATTTGTCATAGCAGGTCAGCAAACTAATACATGCTCTTTGAATTTTCAACCCAGTCTCCTAAAAATAGCAGGATTCTTCAGTGCTCTATGAGTGTTTGTGCTTTCAACTGTGGACCTAGATATTTAATTTAATAAAAGTGTATGCAACACCTTCTCTACAGACAACCCTACACTAAAGATATACCCCTCCTTGATGTAGATATCCAGACTTTTTGATGTTTGCCTCTTCAGGATCCATTTCTACCTTCTTCTGACAATAGCCCCCAGTGTCCATTCAGGGATCCACCCTGCCCCTCTCCAGGCCAAAAGTCTGAATGTGATCTACTCCTGGATCTAGCCTTAAGCAAATTAGCCAGTCACATTCCCTTGGCCACCTTGATTGGTCCAAGGGGGAGGTAAATGACCTAAGCTCATCTAATTAGAGTAATACATTTGCAGGAATTAGGAGGGGAAAAAAAACTATCAAATCCTGAACTGGAATCTGGGAGACTGGGAGGCTGAACCTGCTGCTACCAAATTGACCCCATGAGGGGAAGCTTCCCTGAAAATAGAACCATTACACAGAGAAGAGAACACTGCAGCTGAGAGGTGGAGCAAAACCCAAAGCCCCTGGATCTAGCGCCACCTGAACTAATCCTATTCTAGACTTTCTATTTAAATGAGCTGATACATTCCCCTTGGGCTCAACTCAGTTTGCTTGGAGTTTTTGACCCTTGCAAAGGTAAAAAGACTTTGCTTATACAGTAGGTGACTTTTAAAGACAGAAAGACTTTTTAAAAGTAGAAAGAATTTTAAAATTCACTTTAGGAAATCCTTTTCACATACAAATTCCACTTAATATAATCACCTAAATATATTCATGAGGTAAATTGTTATATCTAATAAACCTGGAAAAAAATCTTTCAGATAAAAATGTCACATTTCAGAAGTGATGAAAGTGAGAAATGGAGAGGTTAAGTGACTTATTCCAAATTGGAGCCCCAAAAATCAACATTCCTACACCTAAACTCTTCTCCCCATTAGACTTGCTCCTGCTCCTATGAGCTCTGTCTCAGATGGTTGAGTTCATCCACCTGGGACCTAAAGCAGAACCAGGGGTAAACCAAGACTCCCTATGGTTTGAGGCATCTCTCACATCCAGTGGCTCACCAAATCCCTAGTTTCTTCCTTCTTAATATCGTAGAATCTGCTGTTCTGTCTTAGTTTGCCAGTGCTGTTATGACAAATACCACAGACTGGTTGGCTTAAGCAACAGGAGTTTATTGTCTCTGTTTTGGAGACTAGAAGTCCAAATCAAAGTATCCTCAGCAGGCCACACTTCCTCAAAAGTCTGTGGTGTTCTGGTGGAGGCTTGCTGGCTGCCTGCCCTTGTCATATCCGGTCCCCTTTGTGGCTTCTACACCTCCTGCTCTGTCATCTGTCTCTGGCTAGATTTCCTCTTTTATTAGGACTCCAGTCATATTGGGTTAAGACTCATCCTGATTCAGTTTGGCTTCATCTCAATAGGGTCTTTGAACATCTTACAAATGAGTTTCACCCACAGGACCAGGGTCAGGACATGAACTAGTCTTTGTGGGGGGCATGATTCATGCTGCTCTCTGTTTCCATCACTGCACAGATACTCTTCTGCTTCCTGGCATTCCATGGGACCTCCTGTTCACTGCCTTCTCAGCCTTTACTGTACTCTGCTCCATCATTCTCACTGCCATAGAGGAAAGTTTCTGAAATCAAACCCTAGTCAGGACCTCATGCACTTAAAATCCTTCCCTGGAATTCCAGGAGGTTTCAGATTTATTTAAACCTTAATTCCCCGGAACAATGTTTTTCCAACTATTTTGCCCATTTTTACATCATGACCTAGCATACATGTGTATACACAACACAGTCATTGAAACAAAATATTGAATATAATACTGCTACTTCCTATGTGAAATATTTTCAGATACACAGAATAGAATACATTCTATTCTATTCTTGTCCATTCGGTTCCATAACATTCCATTCCATCTATTTCCCTTTAAAATGTTGGTGATGACTCTCTAAATCAGGGGTTCTTAACACACTGTCAATGGACACTTTCAGCGGGGCTGTGAATATTTTTCAGAGGATTCAAAAATTTCAATGGGAAAACAAACCTCTTCATTTTCACTAGCTAAAACTGAAATTTAATATTTCCTTTGCTTATTATGAATGTAGGCAAAAAATGACAATAGTATTAGCCATATGTGAGACATTATCACCAAGAGAATTCACAGATATTTTTATGCTCTTCGCTACCTTAATATTATTTCCTGGTATTCCCAGACAATTCTTCCCTCCCTTCTTTACCTATTATTTTTGCTTTTGACCTTGCCATCTCTCCTTCCCAAGCAGTTCCAAGTGAATAGAGGGTCCAAGCATCTCCTGGGAAAGGAGATGCTGTACACAACTATATCTAATGCAAGGCAGAAATGAACGTAGACAAGTTTGCACAGAGACATGTTTAGCAAGTGATTAATACTTTTAGCTGGGTGGTAACCAAGTGCCCTCCCAGGGGTTCCAAGAAGTGGGGCCTACTTGTACCCCAATTGGTGGTACCTTGGAAATGAGGAAAGAGGCAGCTACTTGAGGTGTTTCCTGAAGTTGCAGATTGTTTAGAGAACTTGGCCCTTTTCCAATAATCCTGCAGGACTGGCTGGAGTTGCAACCCCTTCATAGTTTCACAGATTCACCGGGTATGGGGCAGTTTCTTTGCATGCAGTTCTGCGTGCAAAGCTGATGAGTCAGGACGGCTACTTCTTCATACCCTGCCCCAGAAACACACATCTGCATGGCCAATACAGTTCTCTCTTCAGGGAGACTCAGAGTCTGGGGTGGCACACCCGTGTCGGATGGTCAGCGGCTCTGCATTCATCTTAGCACGCTCAGCATCACCCTCCTGTTTCTGATTTGGATTAGCCTCTGCATAAGAGTGAAAAAATATTATCCTAATAGCCGTTCTCTCCTACTTACTTTTCTTCTCTTCCTTGAGCTTTTTTAGGCAGTCATTTTTTCATTGTATCGCTTAATTTTACCAAACCATTTCTTTAAGGGTGCAGGGAATTCAAAGTGCACTTCACCTCATCTATGTAGGTTTTTAAAAAAATATTTTCTTCATTTATTTGTTTTATTTCTTTCTCTTCCCCACCCCCACCCCATTGTCTGCTTTCTGTGTCCATTCGTTGTGTGTTCTTCTGTGCCTGCTTGCATTCTTATTAGGCAGCTCTGGGAACGGATCCTGAGACCTTCTGGAGTGGGAGGGGGGGATCAATCTCTTGCACCACCTCAGCTCCCTGATCTGCTGCATCTCTTATTGTCTCTCCTCTGTGTCTCTTTTTGTTGTGTCATCTCGCTGTGCCAGTTTTCCGTGTGGGCCAGCTCTCCTGCATGGGGCAGCACTCCTGCGTGGGGCAGCACTCTGCGTGGGCCAGCACTCTTTATGGGCCAGGTCACCACACGGGCCAGCTTGCTTTTACCAGGAGGCCCTGGGTATCAAACCCTGAATCTCCTATATGGTAGATGGGAGCCCAATTGCTTGAGCCACATCTTCTTGCCTTTGTGCTTTCTTAAGACCATATAATGTAAGTAATAGAAGTTGAAGATAATTACAAATTATTCTTGATTTTACTAGTGTTTCATTAACAAATTTGCTTTAATCCAGGATTAAAACTGAGTGATATTAGAGGATTTCTCTCATCTGCAGCTTGGAGCAAGAGAATCTAGGTTATAAACATGCCTCCTTGCTTGACATAAAGTCATCTTCTTATACTCATGTAAGGCAGACCCACTGCTTCCTGCTCCTGGGATGCACATTTGCAGCAGTAGTTGAGACTTCGCTACCAAGCCTGATTAAAGGCTAGACCTGCCTGTACCCCTTAATGATATGTCAGGACAAAGTCCACATTCTCTTAACTTCTGTGTGCTCAGTTGCCTTTCCATAACATATGGCCCTTCCTCTGAATTTAGCATTTCATATTAGCATGGACATCAGAGGGTATGCTATTCCAGGGAACCAGGCAGTGATTAGAGTATAAAGCACCCGCTGCCTGATGTGGCTGGTTTGCTCCCTTGACTAGAGTGCCATTAACAAGGTGAAGGTCATAGGCCACTCTTCTCGTGGGAGCTATTCAGTTTCCTTCTGATCCAAGGTCTCTGGCTGCACCTGTGGTCTGGACCAGCTGCCATTATTAAAATGTCATCATTCAAGGGATGGTGGGAACTCAGAGGGCCTCTCTTGAGGGCAGTGGGCAACAGCATCGCATTCATAGACAGAGAATGTTACTCTATTGAAGGTCACTATTGGAGGGGAAAGGTCATGCCAATAAGAGCTAAATGAAGACAGAGCAGGACTAGGTCATCCCACAAACCCAGCGAATGTGCCCATGCTTTCCTTTCTGACTCCAGCTTCCATCTGAATCTTCTTGGGAAGACACAGCCTTCCTTTATGTTCATTTCAAACACTGACACAATCTCCTTTGTCTCTTTTGACTCTGTGTTTCCTGTCTTGATATCAATAATTATTAGTGGGTGAACAGAGAGTGTGTGCCTATGTGCATTTGTGTACCTGAACTTGCTCTTTCGCCTTACCCCTCACCCCAAAACCCACTCACCCAGGTATAATTTTTATGCTCAGGAGTTACTCCACTATCCGGCAGTTTCTGAAATTAGAAACATTACCTCTCCAACAGCCTCCAGTTGGCCTCCCTGCTTCTGAAATTCTCCTTACCACTTATCCACTCTCATTAGTGCAGCCTCATGGATCTGCCTAAACACAAAATCTAACACTTTCACGCTCTTACCCAGAAGCTTGCCGAGCTCCCATTCCCTCAGAAAGGAGTCTGAGGTCCTCAGCATGGAATGGACAAGTCTTCAACAGCTGACCCTGGCCTCCACACTGGCCCCAGCTCCTGTGCCCATGGCCAAGCATTCTGTCCTTCAGCCACATCAGACTACTTGCCATTCCCAGAGCATATGGAGATTTTCAAGCCCCCAGATACTTACATGCACTGTATCCTCTACCTAGAATGCCCTTTCCCATCCTGTCAGATCAGTCTTTCTAATCATCCTTGGAGACACCTCTCAAACTGAAAACTTTCCATCTCACAGATGAAGAGCCAGCCGAACCTTCCCCTATTGGTTATAGCCTTACTTGCCTGCCTCCCTTGCTCAAGCAAAAGACTGGAAATCTTTCATCTTTGTATCTCCAGGGACCATCAGTACATAGGAAAGCCTCATTCATTCACTCTCCAATTATACATTGAGTACCCACCATGGCTAGAGATACTAATGAGTAGAGAGGCTGGCCCCCATCATGGTGCTAAAGCACAAATAAATGTCTGATGGGTAAATAAGGGTGTGTGTGTAATGAGTAAGAGTTGAAGAGAGGAGAAGTTAGCAACCAACAGGATAGAAAATACAGTTTCTATTTCCTCCCCATTTTCTTCTTGTTAATTAATGGATGAAATACTCTTTAATGAAGAGGAATTTTATTCTTTTCTAATGAGGACACCCAGCTTACAGATTAGTAATAGTAATAGCAATAATAATAATGATGATAATAATAACAACTAACATATTTGGCATTTGCTTACTATGTTCAGGCTCAATTCAAAGAACTTTACATGAATCACTCATTTTTTTCCTCAGAGCAATCTTCAGAGATGGGTAGTACTATTATTCCCATTTTAGAAAAAGAGGAAACTTAGACATTGTAGTGTTGGGTAACTTGATCAGAGTCCTACAGCTCGTAAGCATCCATGCTGGGCACCCCAGCAGTCTAACGCCACAGTTCATGCTGTAAGGGGTTTCCCAGCACACACAATATTGAGAGGATGTGGTCCATGATACACTGAAGTCCACATAACAAGGAGCTACCCGAATTTTAAAATAAAGGGGTGAAAATTCCTAAACTCTTGTACTGACCTATGTAGCTTTAGAAAATGGTGGTTTGGTTGTATACGGAAGCCTAAGTCAAAAAGAATTGTACATAAACAGTGTACTCTAAATGATAAGTTTATTCTCATAGGCATGTGGATTAGCACTCCTGAAACTACTTTATATGTATGCTAGAACTGAACAAATAAGTAAAGAAATTGCAGATAATAGGAGCCAGTCTTCTTACTGTAATAGAAAGAAGTTACAAATAAGCAGTAAGAGTAAGCTAGAATGAATCCCATGGTGATTCATTCCCATGTAGCCCCTACTTATTATAAGATAGATAGATAAATGATTAGTTATAGATAGATAGAGATACATAATAGATAAAAACAGAAATAAATATAGATCTGTGTATATACATGGCTTAGTATATATGCATATATTTTCTATTTCTATTGAGTGGGTCTAGAAAAAGCAACACCCCAGTGTCAACAGGCACATATACTGCCCAGATCTTGGTTCTAAATTCCATTCTCTGGGAAGTGGACATGGCTCAACTGATAGAGCATCCGCCTACCATGTGGGAGGTCCAGGGTTCAAACCCAGGGTGTCCTTGCCCATGTGGTGGGCTGGCCCACACACAGCACTGACAAGTGCAAGGAATGCTGTGCCACAAGGGGTGTCACCCATGTAGGGGAGCCCAATGCACAAGGAGTGCACCCTGCATTGAGCTGCTCCGCATGAAAAAAGCACAGCCCGCCCAGGAGTGGTGCCGCTCACACGGAGAGCTGACACAGCAAGATGATGCAATGAAAAGAGACACAGATTCCTGGTGCCACCGAGAATACAAGCAGATAGAGAAGAACACACAGCAAATGGACACAGAGAGCAGAAAACAGGGGGTGGGGGTGGCTGGGAAGGGGAAGGAGAGAAAAAGAAATCTTTAAAAATAAATAAATAAATAAATAAATAAATTCCATTCTCCAATTTAAAAAATTTCTCCCTGAAGTAATGGCTGAATCTAAGGCTGAGACGGAAAAACTACAAGATTAGCCTGAAGCAAAGTAGTAGCAGAAAGTATGAAAGAGGGAGGGAGGGAGGGAGGGAGGGAGGAAGGGAGGAAGGACTTAATGACTTGTGTCCCAAATGATAGAATATGGCAAGGGAAGTATTAACTTCACAGCAGCAAAACTTGGCAGTCACTGGACACCATCTTAACCAAGTGATCAATGTTAACATGGCTGGTGACAAGTCATGCAGATGTCGTGTACCCTATGATGTGACATGATGAGAAAGGCATTTCACCTCTGTATTGTTCTTCGGCAAAACATACCCCAAGTCTAATCAAAGAAAACATCAGGCAAACCCAAACTGAGGTAAATTCTACAACATACTGACCAGTGTTCTTCAAAACTGTCAAGGTCATAGCAAATAAGGAAAAGCTGAGAAACTGTCCCAGACTGCAGAGACTAAAGAGATATGACAACTAAATGCAATGTGGTTTTTTGGATTGGATCCTAAAAATGACATTAGTGGGAACCCTGGTGAAATCTGAATAAAAGCTGCAGTTTTGTCAATGGTATTGTACCAATGCTAATTTCTTAATTTTGACAAATACACTGTAGTTGTGTAAGATGTTAACATTAGCAGAAGTTCAAATACACTGTAGTTATGTAAGATGTTAACATTAGCAGAAGTTGGAGGAAGGGTAAATGGGAACTCTGTATTATCTTTAAAACCCTTTTATAAATCTAAAATTATTCCAAAAGAAAAAGTAAGCAACTAAGCAATAAAAGTAACTATTTGTAATAGTTACTGCATCAGGCACACACATAAATATTGTTTTGACCGAGAAAACATGTAAAATAATATCTATTCAAAAAATAAACAAAATTAAAAAATAAGATAGGTGCTTCATACATCGCAGTGTGTTTATGAAAGTGGCAATGTTATAAATTTGCTAGCCTTTCTTATTCTCCATTATTTAATGCACTGTTTTTGTTTCTGTAATGATTCAGATTTAAATCCATGAAAATGTCAGATTGAGTTTTGTGAAAATGTAAAGAAAGTTTTTCTCCTTCTCTTTTCTGGTCTTGAGGTTGGTATTCCAATTTGGGTTAGATTCAGACATAATATTAATGAACCTTCTCTATTGAAATTAATTTGCAATGCCCTCTCTCCTGGGCTTAACAGAGTCTGAATGCTTACATTTGGGCAGAAGGGAGAATGGAGACAGCAAACAAATGTCCCACGGAAACTTGCCACATAGAGACTTGTAGAGAAGAGGCTTGTCTTTGCGGTGAAGGTTGGTCAGAGAACTAATTTGGATATCTGCTTCCTTCCAGATTTGGTTGGTGCCCATTTCAGCTGAAGCATACAAATCACTGAGGGCAGACAGAGGCGTGAGCTGCTCTGCCGTCATAGGTAATTCCAGGTGGATAATCAGCTGTTTTGTGCCTGTCACTTAAGCAGCCCCTGACAAACGCCCATGCTGATGAGACCTGACACAAATCTATGAGGCGCCGTCTGCCCCTCTCTTGTGCCAAGGCACCAGGTGAAACATATTCTCTGTGACAGGGCAGCATTAGGCAAATTAATGTTCAGGAGTTTTTAAAATAAGAAGGTTTTTCAAAAAGCAAGCACTTTGCTTTTCAGTCAAGATTAGGAAGAAAAATGTGGCAATCAAATATGGAGATGGCCCTCAGCCACAGTAAACAGATTCCACAGGGCTCTGTTCACTCCTTGCGGCCATTTCTTCCATGTTCTTGAAATGGAGGGAAAGAGATCTGAGGCTGAGGCCACCTTCCCCACGCAAATTGGTGGCACTGCGGTGGGAGAAGACGTACGGCCCTTCAGAAGAGTTCCCTGAGCTGAGCCGAGCCTCCGTGGATGCCCCAGGAAGGCTAAACAGGAAGAGGGGTCTGAGGGGCCGAGAGGTCAGTAGCATGCCCTCACCAAATACTCCAGGTCCCGTCCTGCCCCCTGCCGCTCCCCCGTGTGGCGCTCATGGAAGCACATGACAAGGTGGCGCCTGAGCAAGGCCCCTGACAGTACCTGTTAGACGTGAAGCCCTGGGGGGTGCTTTGTTGCCACTCTGCTGACTAGCACGGTGCCTGAGTGAACGCGGGAACGGGTGTCTGCAGGCGTCAGCTGACCTGCTCAGCCTGGCAGGGAGCCCCCGGAGCATCCACGACCACAGAACAACTGCCAATGGTACAACAAGAGCAGGGTCCCGGCCAGGACTGTGAGCCCAGGAGGCGGGCGCAGGGCAGAGAGGAGGCTCACCAGCCACATCACAGGTGCACCCTCACCCACAGGCAGGCCTCACGCCCTGCGCTTCCTCTCGTTGGGTATTTGCTTAGATCTCCCAAGACAGCTGCAACAGGGGTGGCTCCCCTGGGCAGGCAGTGTCGGGCAGGCAGCCCGGTACCCCCCTCGATCCCCTCCCGCTAAAAGCACCTGTGGCGAGGCAAGGCGTTTGGCACCGCTTGGCTCGAGCTCAAATCTCTTTCACTCTCCAGCTATGTGACCTTGGGCCCTTACTTAACTTCTCTGAACTTCAGTTTTCCTATCTGTAAAATATGTGAAAAATAATAGTCTCCATCTCAGGGCAGTGAGAATTGAATGGAAAAACTAAAACAAAAAAACTTGAGTAGGAGCTCAATAAATGTTAGCTTGTAACGTGATTATGTTCCTAAATTCTAGAAATCTCTCAGGATCAATAAGACAAGTCCCAGAAAGGAGAAAGCCACAATCTTGAAAAGGATCAAACTGGTAGAAAGGAATGAAGGACTATTGTCCCTAAACAATCCAAGTGGTCCAAATTGTAAATAATTTGAATTCAAATGAAAGCACTGAAAAACACAGACACAAAGCCCAGCTAGAGCCACTCTACACATTTGGAATACCATTAAGGAATATGCACATTGTTCATGTTTGTTGCTTTTAGTGTTATCGTATTTTTGCACAGACCTTTTAATCTCAGAAATTAAATGACTACTCTAGAAGGTTACAGGACTTTTTACCCTCCCTCCCTCCAGTTGTAATTCCTTTTGAGACATTTTTAAAGTTTTCAGTTAAAAAAAAAATGCTGTAAAAGGCTAGGTCGAATTGTGTGATACATTGAAATTAAAATGAAATGTTAAATTATCATGCAGTTCAGGATGATGTAGAATGAGTGATAATAAATAAAGGTTAAAAGGATGATGGCAGATCCTTTTTCATGGTTTTTCTTTTTTTCCCTTTCTGTTGTTTATAAAAAACCTTCTCAGAAGATTAAAAATAATATTTCTTCCCCTATTGATTTTTTCTTTTCCCATTTGGCAAACATTAATTTATTTCCTGTGTTGCAAATGGAGCTGGTATTAATATAGCTTTATTTATTTATTTCATCCCCTGGACATTGGCTTTACTGATGATCGCACAAGAGCAGCAGCTGGACAGCTCCGGAGGGTCTGTACTGCCGGATCCTGTTCCCACAGGCCCTGGGCCAGGATCTCTGCAGGGAGACGCCCCTGGCCTGGGTCCCCTGAGACTCAAGGGGCTTCTAGCCCCTCCCGCTTTCCTGTGAGGGCTGTTCCCAAACCGTGGCAGGGCCCTGCTCCTGTGGTTCCCTCTGCCTGGTATTCCTCTGCCCTCAGACCCCAGCTCAGGTCTTGTCTTTCAGGATGAGGGTGGCCCCTCTTTATGAGGAACATCCCTCCCAGCAGAACAAGTGGCTAACATATTGCACGCACTTCGGTGTGCCAGGCCCCGGGCCATGCGCTGGGGGTCCAGCAAGGAGTAGGACGTAGTTCCTGTGCTCACACATCCTGTCCAGGGCTCCTCTGTGGGGGCATGGAGGAGGGGCACAACTTACCATGGGACCTGACCCGGGCTGGGGCCAGAGAAGACTTCCAGGAGGAGGTGCAGTCTCTGCTGAGTCTGGAAGGAAACAAAAGAATGAAAAGAGGAAGGTGTAGGACAGAGCGTCCAGGCCTTCCTCAAAGTTACACACCAAGTTGACTAGGCCAGGACTGAAACCAAGGTGCCCAGACGGGCCCAGTGGGGCTGAGTTACTGCCCCAGCCTCCTCGTGGTCATGCCGTGGACATTGCCTGTGAGTTAAACCTCACTTCTGGATTTATTCGATATGCTGCTTGATCATGTATGCCCAATGTAACTGAACCTTCTGCAGTCACTCCTAAAGCTCAAATGCGTAGGAATTTGTGGCAGAGAACATTTTGTAGGCACCACTGCCTCACATTGGACGTGGCTTTTATACATGCATACCATCCTCTGCTCGCCATCACTAAGGCACCTTCTTCTCCAGGGAGCCTAAGACAGAGGTGAGAATCCCCGCTCATCTCATAGCACCAGCTTTCTCCAAAAGGGTGAGCAGGGGCCTGCATATCTATTTCCAAGAGACCCGCTGCTCTTCTTCCAGGCCTCCTCTCCTACACTCCTTTCCTTTTAGAAATCTGCCTGCAAATGATCTCAGAAAGTCCCTTCATCAGTTCACCAAGACTTTGATAAAGACATCTATCTATATTAGTTAAGGAAATGCTGGCTGCTGTGACAATCAAATCGAAGAGGAGAATGGTGTAAGCATGTTAAATATTTCTTTCTTGCTCAAGTAAAGTCCAGAATGACTATTCCTGATTGGAGGTGGCTCTCCCCTCAAGCAATGATTTAGGAACCCAAGTTCCTTCTGCCTGTGGCCCGGCCATTCTCAACCCATGGCTTCCAAGCCCACCATCCTTGCTTATGTTCAACCAGTGGAAGAAGAATGAGCAAGGATCATGCACAAGAGGATACGAAAGCTAGGCCTGAAGGTGGCACACGTCACTTCCATGCACATTTCAATTCTAGAACTTAGACACATGGCCACCTCTCCCTGAGTGTAGCCCAGCTGTGTGCCAGGACAAAGAAGAGAGAT
Organism: Dasypus novemcinctus; assembly: GCF_030445035.2. Taxonomy (NCBI): domain Eukaryota; kingdom Metazoa; phylum Chordata; class Mammalia; order Cingulata; family Dasypodidae; genus Dasypus; species Dasypus novemcinctus. The sequence goes on along the minus strand of NC_080676.1, from coordinate 6,349,798 downwards.
GTGGTGAACGACTAGCCTGTCTCTGCCACGGCATCTGCGTTCCACTTCCGAATTCCATGGGACTTGGAGAATGATAGCTATTATTCTGCGGATACAAAAGTGGGCTTTGAGGAATCCTTAGGGGCTGGCATGATCAGTATTTTTCTCCCAGAAAAATCAGTGGAGTCACACGCAAATAAATCATAGAGCTGATTCCAAAGCCACTAGGCTATGAGATTTAGATAAGATCCTTACTTTCAAGGAGCTTACAAGGTGAAAGGCAAAGGAAGAACAATTAGATGCTTATTGTAGCGGGGCTTACAATGTCATTCTAACTTGGAAGATCATCATTTTCACTTCTTCATTCACATAAGATTCTTTGCACTGTCTTGTGTGTGTTAGTACTTACCCAAGCCCCGATGATAAGCCTTGGTGTGGCTCACCAAATATTTCAGGTTCTCTCTACTTTCAGGCACATAGAAGAGTTGCACTTCCCTGACCCTTTGAAATTAGTAGTGGCCATGTGGCTTCTTTTGGGTAATAAAATGTGGATCTAAGAGATATGTCACACTTTTAGGAGAGAATGGAAGAACCAGGGCCCAATTTGGCAGAGCATGCTTTTCCTCCCGTGACTAGGAACAGTGTTCAAGATGGTTGGTCCTCCAACAGCCCTGGAGGGAGACGACATGGTGGAGAACCCCAGCCAAGCTGCTGTGCACCTGGAGCATGGGTTTAAAATGAGCCCCTGTTATTAGGAAACTTTAAGATTTTGCTGTTTTTGTTACTGCTGCATAACCCAGATATACCTTTCTCTGGAAAATATGACACCTCAGAATTAAAATGCACAATCATTTCTTTAGGAGAACTCTTGGCTTAAATGAAAAGAGTCCTTTTATGGCAAACAGATTATTTGTAGCCTTATCCTAGACATGTGAATGGAGTCCAGATCCCCGTTGGGATGATGGTCCTGCCTTCCGTCTTATAGTCTTCTGAAAACTCCAAAGCTTAGGATAATTCTCGTGGTATTCTGCTCTGTGTTATTAAAAGGTCAAGGAGAAAAAACAAACTCAGCTTCTTTAAGCATTGGACTGTAGTGGATTGTAAAATCAGAAGCACTATCAGGCTCAAAACAGCAAGAGCCCAATTCAGTATTAATTATTAGAAAAAGAGGCAAGTGAGCAGATAAAGGGGCTTCAACTACAGGGCAAGCCTGGTGCCCCTAATAAGTGTGGTCCCAACAGCCTGGCACAAATGGGAAGTGAAAGATGTGGAAGAAGCCCAGGAGGTGGGAGGAAGAAGGTTGCTTTCTCTTGATTTTGTTTTGATCCAGGCAAAAGCAGCAGAGTGGAGACTGAATTCTAGTCAGACGGTTAAAGAAACCAAGAGGTGTGGGCAAGGGGCTCCAGGTAAAAGCGGTCTTCTAAGCAGATTATTGGAGGCAGCTCATCTATCAGGGGTAAAAAGCCTTGAGGATATTCTGTTTAGAAAAAGCCACAAAAGCTTAAGTCCTGCCAGGAGCAGCTCAACCACAGACTTCCTCTCTCAGACCAGAGGCCGTCAAATACAAGTTTGAGTCCCAGTAAGCAATGAGGAGGAAATAATCATTAAATGGTGGTTGGGTACTGCTAAGATTAGAAGGAAAGACCCTCTTAACCATTTTTAACCTCAACATGTTTCTACCTTTTTTTTTTTTTTTTTAAGGATGGGGTCAATATTGTGTAGTATTGGATTTTGAATCTGCTCTCCCTGGCTTAGAATCCTGCTCTGCTGATAAACTTGAATATTTCCCAATCTCTCTGGTCCTCAGTTTCCTTCTCTGTAAAATGATCGTAATTATACCTCCTTCATAGGATTAAATGGGATGAAATAGTGTTCTTGGTGGCCAGAGGTGAATCTCAGACACCTTTGGATTGAAGGTGACACTCCTTCTACAGAATCTGTTTGCAGCAGAGGAGGCCTCTGCACTGGTTGGCAAAGGAGGAAGAAAGAGCTTTTCATTTCAGAGGGCAATGAGGAGTATGACCTGGATGGATGGGTTGAGATGTTTTCTGTTTCTCTGGTCTAGAGGGAGGTGAGAAGGGAACTGAAGGAGCTGTGGGTAGGGAATCTGTGCAAGACAGGACAACTCCCATGGTTCTACATTTGGGCTTATGTGACCAGGTGAGCCTAGAGTTGTGGGGAGGGACATTCTCTTCCAGTACACCCCCCATGACCACTCTGCCACATTTGTACCACAGAGTAGTAGACTTCAGAAATTTACCCCACAAAGGCAACATGTGTGAATCAGCTATGATTGTGACTGCTGTAGTACTCCCTCATTAATTATTCATTCTAGTTCATTAAATCTTCCTTTAAGCAGTATTCCTTTGTGGGCTTGATGTGCTATAAACAGATTCTGTTTTCTTAAAAATCAGTTTTACTTATCTAGAAAATAAAACACAAGTGGATCATGGGAGCACCCTTAACCACTTTCAGTTATCTCCTGCCTGAGCTATACAAACAGTGAAAAATTGTTACCACAATGTGGTGTTTTCCCAAAAGCCAGTCTGTGAATAGGTACTAGGCTGTCTTCCTAGGAATTATTTGTGGAACTTGTCATACATGGAGATTGCCAAACCTTGAGAAATTCAGATTCAGCAGGTCTATAAGTTTCCACAAATGATTCTGATATGCATTCTGGTTTGAGAACCATTGTCCTAAGCAATTCCATTGTCCAGCTAGTGACAACCAGTGGAATTGAAGAGAAATATAAAAAGAACCAACTCATGGAAACACACTTTGAAAATCCAATCCATTTCAACAAATTTTATAAAGGACAGCGGTAATAGTTCTAGTAAGCGGAGAGAAAGAAGCTGCCCAAACATAGACAGCTTATTGACTCTTGATCTTGTTTCTGTTCCTCCTGAGGCTTGTTGAACTGAACTAAACTCATCACTGTGATGATGCATGTTACCACAAGGGAATTACATGGATAACATATTCATCTGGCAACAAATTACACCAGCTACTAAAGAAATGACTTTCTACAATCCAAAGTAGACTTACAGAAAAACTGTAGCACACCAGGATCCTGGCTGTTTTAGAGTTAACTGGCCACCACATATTCTCTCAAAAATAGTAATTGAGCACCCGTTAAGTGTCAAGCACTGTAATAAGCAATGAGCATACAACAGTGAACAAAAGAGACAACGTCTTTATTCACAGAGCTTACATTCTAGGGGACAGGGACACATCTTAAACACATAATTAAAATAAATAGTATATTAGATAGCATTGAATGGTAGGAGAAGAATAAGCTAGGAAGGAGAGTGGGGTGGTTTGCAAGGGGGTTGCAATTTTAGTTGAGATGGTCAAGGTGAAGAGTGATCAGATTCTGGATAAAATAAAACCCATAAGAGGTCAGTGAGTAAGCTTTTGGGTGTCTCAGGGAGGGTGTTTGACAGGAGCATGCCTGCAGTCCTTCAGGGATAGCAAAGAGAGCAGTGTGGCTGAAAAGGAATGTGTGAGAATAATAGAAGCTGGACGCAGAGGGTTAAGGGTGGAGACAGATCATATAGGGTCCTGCAGGACTTTGGAATTTCCTTTCAGTGAGATGGGAAGACTTTGGAGAGCTTTGCGAACCTATGGGACATAATGCAATTTAAGAAATCACATGATCACCCTGGCTGTTATTTGGAGAAAAGATCCCATGGAAGAGGGAGAAGGGAAAGGAGGAAGAGTAATTTCTTTGGGAAGTGATTGCAGTGATCCAGTTGAAAAATAATCATGGCTTGGACTGGATAGTAGGAGTGGAAAAGGTGAAAAGTGATCAGATTCTGGATACTTTAAAGGTAGAGTTGAGGAAGGCATACTCCTGAAAGGAGTCAAAGATGACCACAAGATGTCTGGTCCAACCAATTGGAAGGATGGGTTGCCCATAACTGAGATGGGAAAGAATGGAAAGTGAAGTAAGGCATTTGGAACTATCTCTCTATTATTATGCAAGTTAATCTATTTGCCTGAAAAGAATAAGGAAAATAGGTATGATTGGTGTAAGGATTAGAAATACTCTATGTATGGAGAGCATACATGTCTAAATATATCAGCAACTGTTAATAATGGTCTCATGTGAAGAGTAGTAGTAGAGGAATTCAAAAGTGTTGTTTTGTTTTGATTTTTACTTGTGTATCTCTTAAAACTCTTGCTATGGGAAGTGGATTTGCTTCAACTGATAGAGCATCTGCCTACCACATGGGAGGTCCAGGGTTCAAACCCAGAGCCTCCTGACCCATGTGGTGAGGTGGCCCATGCGCTGTGCTGATGTGTGCAAGGAGTGCCGTGCCACTCAAGGGTGTCCCCTGCATAGGGGAGCCCCATGTGCAGGGAATGCACCCATAAGGAGAGCAACCCCTCATGAAAAAAGTCCAGCCTGCCCAGGAGTGGCGTCACACACACAGTGCTGATGCAGCAAGATGACACAACAAAAAGAGACAGATTACCAGTGCCGCTGACAAGAATACAAGCGGACACAGAAGAACACACAGCAAATGGACACAGAGAGCAGACAACCTGAAGGTGGGGGGAGAGGAGAAAAATGAATAAACAAATAAATAGAACGCATTAGGAAAAAAAAAGTCTTGCTATGGGCATGTCGTAATTTTTAAATTATATGTTAATGCTGCTAAGCAATAAAAAATAAAGAACTATTGATATACACAACATGGATGAATCTTAAACACATCATGTAAAGTGAAAGAAACCAGGAACAAAGAGTAAAAATGGTATGATTTCATTTAAATGTGTTTCAAGGGCAAACAAAACTAATTTATAGCTACAGAAGTTAAGATTGTGGTTGATTCTATAAAGCAAGCAATGGCAGATTGACTGAAAAGAACATAAGAGAATTTTAGTTTAAACTTGTGTTAACGTTTTATAAATACTACTTTACTCTTAATAAATTGGTTGTCAAAGAAAATATATTACATATCCACAGGTTGAAGAAAAACAAAATACATAAAAGAGAGAGTAAGTGTCCCTGAACCCAAATTTTATGACAATACCCTCCCTGAGGATACCTCATTTAACTATTGTTTTCAGTTCATAATTCTAAATAAAATTTTCTCATCTGTAATGTAATAAAATTAAAAAGTTGTTATGGGGAAGGAATTGTGGAACATGGGACTGCATTAGGGAGAAAAGTCACAGCGCTCACAAAAACAATGGAGAAAGAGCTAAAAGCTGTCCGAGGGACCTGCTTTGGGGGTCAGCAGACCAGGACAATGCTGCACAACTCCCAGGAGGGCGAGGGACAGGAAGGCGAAGAAGCCTAAATGAAAAACGTGCTGCCTGGAAGAGCTCCCCTCCCCCAGCCTCGAGATATTCAGTGGGGATAAAACCCATGGTGCATTTCAGCTGACTGAAAGGGGAGCAGAGATCTTCCTCCTTGCCAATTGTTACAAGGGAAAAGGGAGGGGGATTTGGAGGGCTTTTCTTCAGTGAATTCTGCCAGCAGAGACCTCTTTGAATTTCAGTTCTGTCCAGATGAAAACAAAGGAAAACTGAAAAAAATACACCTCTGCAGAAGGGTGTGCCAATGAGCACCATCTACTTACTGGTCTGGAAATTATGTGGACAGAAATTGTTTTTAGAGTTCTCTTTATTCCATCCCTGGGAGAAAGTCTTTTGCCCATTGGTGAGTCCCTGGCATGATTTTGGTAACATAAGCTGGGCAATTTTAAAGACTTAGGATAAGGTGAACCAAATATCAAAAGGTTATGAAAAAATAATATTAGGCAAGAGAGAGAAGTTGGCTTTCAGAGTAAATTCACCAACATGTCAGATGTCTAGGCATTAGCAAAAAATTACAAGCCACTAGGAAACAGGAGGAGATGGTCCAGCCAAAGGAACAAACCCAATATCCTGAAGAGACACAGAATCTGAGACTTAATCAATGATAATCAAATAACTGTACTAAATCATTTTAAAGAATGGAAAGAAAATATGATGAAAGAGATGAAGATATTAGGAAGATGCTGGGTGAGCATAAAAAGAACAATTTGAAAGTCTGCAAAGAAAAGTAACAGACCGTATGGGAATGAAAGACACAGTAGATGAGATTAAACATACATTAGAGGCACATAAGAGCAGGTTTGAACTTCCTGAAGACAGAATTAGTGATTTTGAAGAAAGAATGTTTGAACTGGAAAACACAGAAAAACAGAAAGAGAAGAGAATGAAAAGAAGGAAACAGAGCCTCATGGAATTGAATGACAATGTGAAATGCAAAAACATATGCATTATTGGTGTCTTAAAAGGAAAAGAGATAGAAAAGGGGCAGAAAGAATATTTGAGGAAATAATGATGAAAACTTCCCTACCCATATGAAAGACATAAATATCAATATCCAAGAAAGACAATGCACCCCAAACAGAATAAACATGAACAGACTTACCCTAAGACACTTACTATTCAGAATGACTATTATCAGAGATAAGAGAAGATTTTTAAAGCAGCAAGAGAAAAGCAAAGCACTACATATGAGGTAAACTTGATAAGATTAAATGCTGACCTCTCATCAGAAACCATGGAAGAAAGAAGGAAGTGGTACAATGTATTTAAGGTATTCTTTTTTAAAGATTTATTTTTTGTTTATTTCTCTCCCCTTCCCCCATCCCTGCTCTCTGTGTCCATTGGCTGTGTGTTCTTCTGTGACTGCTTCTATCCTTATCAGTGGCACTGGGAATCTGTGTTTATTTTTGTTGCATCGTCTTGTGTCAGCTCTCCGTGTGTGTGGTCCCCTTCTTGGGCAGGTTGCATTTTCTTTCGGCTGGGCACTTCTCCTTCCCGGGTGCGTTCCTTGTGCATGGGGCTCCACTACACAGGAGACACCCCTGCATGGCATGGCTTTCCTTGTGTGCATCAGCACTGTGCATGCGCCAGCTCCACACGGGTCAAGGAGGCCCTAGGTTTGAACCGTGGACCTCCCATGTGGTAGGTGGGCACCCTATCCATTGGGCCAAGTCTGCTTCCCAGTATTTAAGGTATTGAAAGAGAAAAACTGCCACCCAAGAATTCTGTATCCAGCAAAACCATCCTTCCAAAACAAAGGGGAGTTCAAAGTCTTCACAAAGAAACACAAACTGATGGAACATGTTACCAAAAGACCAGAATTACAAGATATACTAAAGGGAGTACTGCAGCCTGAAAGGAGAAAACAAGGGTGAGACACTTGGAGAAGAGTGTCAAAATGAAGAATATTAGAAAGGGTAAGAAGATAAACTCTAGTATGATATGACAACAGAAAGCCAAAGGTCAAAATCAATGAAGGAAGTAATGCCTTTACAATTATAACATTGAATGTTAATGGCTTGAACTCCCCAATCAAAAGACACAGATTGATAGAATGGATTTAAAAATATGAGCCATCTATATGTTGTCTACAAGAGACTCACCTCAGACATAAGGACACAACCAGGTTAAAAGTGAAGGGATGGAAAAAGACATACCATGCAAATAGTAACTAAAAAAGAGCTGGAGTATTGATATTAATATTGGACAAAATAGATTTTAAATGCAAAACTGTTATAAGGGATGAAGAAGGTCATTGTATACAAATAAAGGGGCAATTCACCAAGAAGAAATAACTGTATTAAATAGTTATGCACCTAACCTGAGTGCCCCAAGATACATGAGGCACACACTGGCAAAGCTGAAGGGAGAAATAGATGTCGCTACAATAATAGTTGGGGACTTTAATATAACACTCTCGGTATTGGATAGAACATCTGGACAGAGGTTAAAGAAAAAAACAGAGAACTTGAATGATAGGATAAACAATCTAGACCTAAGAGACATCTATAGAGCATTGCACCACAAACAGTACTTTTCAAGTGCTCATAGATCCTTCTCCAAGATAGACCATTTGTTGGGTCAAAAGATAAATCTCAATAAATTTAAAATGATTGAAATTATACAAAACTCTCTCTCTGATCATAACAGAATGAAGCTTGACATCAACAATGGACAGAAAAAGGGAAAAGTCATAAATATATGGAGATTCAACAACACTCTTAAATTGGAAGAGAATTCAGTAAATATCTTGAGATGAATGAAAGTGAGAGCACAACATATCAAAACCTATGGGACAAAGCAAAGGTAGTGCTGAGAGGGAAGTTTATAGCCCTCAATCCTTATATTAAAAAAGAATAAAGAGCTAAAATTGATGATCTAACTGCATACCTGGAAGAACTAGAAAAAGAACAAATCCCAAACTGAGCTGAAGGGAAAAAATAGTAAAGATCAGAGCAGAAATAAATGAAATTGAGGAAAAAAAAAAAAAAACAGGAGAGAAAATCAAAACCAAAAGTTGGTTCCTTGAGAAGATCAACAAAATTGACAAGCCCTTAGGTAGACTGACCAAGAAAAAAGAGAAAAGACACAAATAAATAAAATCAGAAATAAGAGGGTGTACATTACCACTGACCCCATAGAAATAAGAGAGGTCATAAAAGGATACTATGAACAACTGTATGCCAAAAAACTAGAAAATGTAGATGAGATGGACAAATTCCTGGAAACACATGAGCTGCCTACACTGACTTTAGAAGAAACAGAAGACCTCATACCTGAAGAGATTGAAACAGTCATCAAAATCCTCCCAAAGATGAAATGCCCGAGACCAGATGGCTTCACAGGTGAATCATGCAAAGATGAACTAGTACTTATCTTGCTCAAGCTCTTTCAAAAAATTAAATAGGAAGGAATGTTACCAACCTCATTCTATGAAGCCAACATCATACTAATACCAAAACCAGATAAAGATCCTACGAAAAATAAAAATTACTGACCAATATCTCTAATGAATATAGAGCAAAAAATCTTCAACAAAATACAACAAACAGAATACAAAAGCACATTAAAAGAATTAAACACCATGATCAAGTGGGTTTTATTCTAGGTATGCAAGGGTGGTTCAACACAAGAAAATCAATTAGTGTAATAAAACACATTCATAAATTGAATTTAAAAAATCGCAAGATCCTCTCAATTGATGCAGAAAATGCATTTGACAGAACACAGCACCCTTTCTTGATAAAAACACTCCAAAATACAGGAATAGAAGGAGGCTTTCTCAGTATGGTAAAGTGCATATTTGAAAAACCTACAGCTAGCATTGTCCTCAATTACCATTGAGACTGAAAACTTTCCCATTAACATCAGGAACAAGACAAAGATGCCCACTGTCACCACTATTCAATAGTGTGCTAAAAGTTCTAGCTAGAGCAATTAGGCTAGCAATTAGGCTAGAAATAAAGGCACCCAAATAGGAAAGGAAGAATTAAAACTTTCGCTATTTGCTGATGACATCATCCTGTATCTAGAAAATCCTGAAAAATCCACAGCAAAGCTACTAGAATTAATTGATGAGTTCAGCAAAGTGGTGGAATACAAGATAAATATGCAAAAATCAATAGTGTTTCTATACACTACTGATGTGCAATCTGAGAAGGAAATCAGAAAAAAAATCCATTTATAATAGCAACTAAAACAATCAAATATTTAGGAATGGACTTAACCAAGGACATAAAAGACCTGTATTCAGAAAACTACAAAACATTGCTAAAAGAAACTGAAGGAGACTTCAATAAAGGAAAGAACATTCCATATTCATGGATTGGAAGACTAAATGTTGTTAAGATGTCAATTATACCCAAACTGATTTACAGAGTTGATGCAATCCCAATAAAAATCCCATAGTCTTTTTTGCAGAAATCAAAAAGTCAATCATCAAATTTATTTGGAAGGGTAAGGGGCCCCAAACACCCAAAAATACCTTTAAAAAGAAGAAAGAAGTTAGAGGACTCTTACTTCCTGACTTTAAACCAAACAAACACAAAAACACAGCATGGTACTGGCATAAAAACAGACAGATTGATCAACAAAACCGAATCTAGAACTCAGAAATTGTCTCACATCTACAGTCAAGCAATTTTTGACAAGGCTGTTCAGCCCACCGAGTTGGGCCAGAACAGTCTATTCAACAAATGATGCTGAGAGAACTGAATATCCATATCCAAAAGAAAGAAAGAGGACCCCTATCTTATACCTTATACAAAAATTAACTCAAAATGGCTAAAAACTTAAATATAAAAACAACAACAATAAAACTCCTGGAAGAAAATGTAGGAAAGCATCTTCAAGATCTTGTGGTAGGTGATAGTTTCTTAAACCTTATACCCAAAGCATGAGCAACAAAAGGAAAAAATAAATGGGACCTCCTCAAAATTCAACACTTTTGCACCTCATAGGACTTTGTTAAAAGGATGAAAAGGCAGCCAGCTGACTCAATAGGAGGAAATATTTGGTAATCATATATCTAAGAAGGGTTTAATATCCGTGATACATAAGGAGATCATACAACTCAAAAATAAAAAGACAAAGTGTCTGATTAAAAAATGAACAAAAAGACTTGAAAAGACCACTGTCTGAAGAAGAAATACAAACTGAAGAAACACATGAAAAAATGTTGAACATCATTAGCAATTAGGGAAATGCAAATCAAAACTACAATGAGATATCATTTCATACCTATTAGACTGTCCTCTATTAAAAAGTCAGAAACCTGTAAATGTTGGAGAAGATGTGGAGAGCCAGCTTATTCACTGTTGGCGAGAATGTAGAATGGTACAGCCACTGTGGAGACTGTTTGACAGTTCCTAAGGAAATTGAATAGAGACTTGCCATGGAACCTGGCAATACCACAGCTAGGTATATATCCAGAACATCTGAGAGCAGTGACACAAACAGATATCTGCACTCCAATATTCATAGCAGCATTATCCATGATAGCCAAAAGCTGGAAACAACCCAGTTGTCCATCAACCGATGAGTGGATAAACAAATTGAGGAGTATACACGTGATGGAATATTATGAAGCTATAAGAAGAAATGAAGTCGTGAAAGATGTGACAACATGGATGAACCTGGAGGACATTGTGTTGAGTGAAGCAAGGCAGACACAAAAGGACAAATACTGTATGATTGCCCTATTATGAACTAAATATATTATAATATGTGAAATATAAATATATCATATGAAATATGAATATGGGTAGAATTGCATACATAAGACCATTTTTCTTTGAAGATGAACAAATGTAAATCAATAGTACAAAATGCTAATATCAGACAAAAAACAAACAAACATTATTCTAAATGAAGGAACCCAGATACAGAGTACTACATATTGTATGATTCCATTTATATGAAATGTAAATATAAATCAATTTATAAAGATGAATTAGATTAGCAGTTATGTAGGGCTGAGGAAGGAACGCTGAGGGATGTGGAGTCTTTCTCTTTGGAGTAATGAAATTGTTCTAAAATTTTTGAGATGATGAATGTATAGCACTGTGATTATATTGAAAGTCATGGATTATACACTTTGGATAGAATAGCCAGGAATAGCAGGTATGTAGAGTGGGGGAAGCATAGAGGGATTGAGAGGTGAGGAATGGTTTGTTTAATGTTTGTTAATGTTATTGAAATAATGAAAATGCTCTAATAATGATTGAAGTGATGAATGCACAACTATGAGATTATAGCAAATAACATCATGAATTTCATGTTTATTAATATGTATTAACAAAATTGATTTGTTATTAAAAATTATATGAGGAGATAATCATAATAGCAATTTAGGTGTTGAAGACAATCCTTGAGATTAGAATCAGTTTATATATTACTAATTCTTCACTAAAAATACAGCTTTTAAACTAAAAAAAAAAAACCACAAAACAAAACACACCTTATTAGCTCCTATTATAAACGATAAGAAATTTAGCTAATTTACTACTTCTCATTCCCCTCATCCAATCTTTCCATTTTGGCTAATTTTATCATGTTTAATGTACAGGCAGTTGCCCTGCATGGTTCCAACATGCATGAATTTCAATTACCATTGTTTAGTTACATAACACCAGTTCTCTAGCAATATGGTTCAAAGTTCAATGGCCATGGAATACTAACTAAGAGTAATTACTATTGGACAAACTTGTTGCTGGCTCCTCAGTCCACAAATCACTACATTGATAGCAAGTGTGCATCATAAGCAGTCAGTGACCAATCATGTCACTTCTCTCAAAATTTGTCTGATTGCTCACTGCATTGTTCACAGAAAGCAAAGTGCATAGATCTGCTGCCTCCTCATCTCCCAGTGATAAGTCCATGTGACATTTTGCGAAAATGAATAATTGAAAGGAATTGGCCAGCAAAGATAAAAATGAAACAAAGAAATAAAAGTGGTAGGGCTGGAAGTGAAATGTGAATAGAATGTAAACAGTGTAAAGAAAAAATAGCTGATGGGGAGGGGGAATACTGACACTGTTGCCTTCCAAATGACTCTAAGTACATATCCCGATAGGTATGCAACCAGAGGAACTTAGTTAATGCGACCTTATAAACATAAATGGTGGTTGTGATGAAAAGACTGAAGATGTCCCAGAAGAAGATGCTAGCAAAACGTGCACATTCAAGGAACTCTCCGAGATATTTCATGTGATTGAAAGCACAAAGGATAAAATGTTGGAAGCTGATCCAGACTTAGAAAGGAGTATTACAATTTGTTAAGGCATAGAAAAGATTCTCCCTTCATGCTATAAGAAGAATGCAAACATTACTCAAACTAATCTGGATAATTTAAAAGAAGAGAAATAAAACATTTGAATTCTAAATTTTATATTATGTTGTGCTAAATATTATTTTATTATTTTTTCATTTCCCTATATATCTAAAACCAACAGGATAAGAGTGCTAATCTTATGGCAAAATTTTGTAAAGGTCACAGAACAATCACAAATTTTCCCTTTGCTAATTAAGATCACCTTGCCCAGTGTCAGCATTCATTGTCATTTTTTTTCAGTTCCACATACTTGTGCAAAGTGAGAACTGCCTGTACCTGTACAACTTTATAAAAAGATATGCATTTTATGTCTTGTTTTGCCAACTCTGGGAATTACCTCTTGATTCACCTTGTGTTGGATGATGAAATTAATTGTCCTCCATTGTGTTCCGTCTCTACTCCCTTTTGCCTAATTTTTCTGCTTTACCATTATTTTAAAATTACTAATAATAATACAGTAGTAATTTGATTTTGTCTCTGATAGATTCTAAAAATTGAGAACCAATAAATACCATTTGATTAGAGTTTTTTAAGTTCCCTTTTTTACTATTTTTGTTGTAGAAAAAAAGAGCTGCAACTTCTTCATATCATGACACTTCTCGAGCTTCTTAATCATAGGGCTATTGAAGAGAATTCACTTCTATTTTGTAGAAATATTTGCTAGGATATTTATCTTGGTTCATTACACAGTTTCTTGAAAGTAATGTCTCACCTTCTTTTCCAGGAGTGTATCCCCACATTTTTTAAAAGAAAGTGTACACAGAATGATGATTTTTTGATTCAACACTATTTTCCCTCAGAATTTGACGATATTGCTTCAGTACCTTGTAAATCCAATGTTACTGATGGCAATATGATTTTCATAGATAATATGCTTTTATTCTCTTTGAAAGCTTTCAGGGTCTTTATCTTTAATGTCCTGAAAATAATCAGGATGTGGCAGGTTATCTTGCTCACCATTCAGATATCATCCCAATAAAACTCATGTATTTCTTCACCTCTGAAAATATTCTTTGAATATTTCTTCCAATATATATTCTCCCTTTTTTTCTTTCTGGAACTCCTAATAAATAGATATTGCACTTCCTGGTCCGCTTTGTCATTTAATTTCTCCTTAATCCTTTTACCTGTCTTTTTGTTTAGTATCCTACAAGATTTCATCTATTTTTTTATACCAAGATTTCTTTGTTTTTTTTTTCATTTTATTCAAGCATAACTCACATAAGATAAAGTGAAAAAATCTTAAGTGAATGTACATACATATGTATGCACCATGTAACTACCATTCAGAGAAAGCTACAAAATGTCTCCAATACCCCGGTAGACTCCTTCCTGTACCTCCTTGTTGGTGCCCCCAAAGGTAACCACTTTTCTGACCTCAGTCACTGCAGATTAGTTTTGCGTGTTCTGTGATGAATCCTGTTCCGTCATTTTTCCCTTGTGTCTGTTTTGGTAAACTGTTTTTCTAGGAATTGCTCCATTTTTTTCTAAATTTTAAAATTTATTGGAATAAAGTTTCACAGTGTCTTCTTATGTTTGTAGTATCTATAGAATGTGTAGTGATGTTGCCTTTTTATTCCTGATATTTTTATTTGAGTTTTTCTCTTTCTAATTGATTAGTCTTGCTAAAGGTTTACCAATTTTATTTGAAAGTTTCTTAAGGTAGAAGCTAATAATTGATTTTCAACCACTATCTTTTTTTTAACACATTCAGAGTAATAAATTTCCATGTTAGAACTACTTTAGCTGAGTCCTGTAACTTTTTTTTTGGTTGAAGTATAATCGACATACAACAAATTCCACATATTTGAAGTGTAGAATTTGGTAAATATTGACATGTGCATAGCCCATGAAACCATCAAGAAAACAAACATATCTATCACCCTCAAAAGTGTTCTTTCCCTCGGTAACTGCTCACTCCCAGATCTCCATGTGCCAACCCATCTTATCCCAGACAACCAATGATTTTCCTTCTGTCGTTATAGATTAATAAACATTTTTGAGAGTTTTAAATAGATAGGGTCATATAGTGTATACTCCTTTCTTTCTGGTCCTGTCACTCAGCATAATAATTATTTTGATATTCATCCATGTTGTAGCATACTTCAATAGTTGGATTGATTTTATTGCCGAATAGTAGTCTATTATATGGGGGTAGCACAATTTGGTTATTCAGTCATTTATTTATTGATGGATATTTAGATTGTTTTCATTTTGAGGCTTTTACAAATAGAGCTTCTATAAACACTCATGTGCAAGACTTTGTATGAAATTGTTCTTTTATTTATCTGAGGTAAAGTCCCAGGAGTAGAAGCCCATATCTGATGGCAGGTCACTTTTGAAGAAAACGACACGCTTTTCCAAAGTGGTTGCGCTATTTTACATTCCCGTCAGGGGAGTATAAGAGTCCTGATTGCTCACATCCTTGCCAATATTTGATATGATCAGCCTTTTTTAATTTTAGCCACTCTAATAGTTGTATTTCCTTCTGCTTTTAATTTCCATTTCCCTAATGCCTAATGATGTCGATCATCTGTCTTAGTTTGCCAGGACTGTTGTAACAAAGTACCACAGACTAATTAGTTTAAACAACAGGATTTGTTGTCTCACAGTTTTGGAGGCTGGAAGTCTAAAATCAAGGTATCAGCAGTATCATGCTTTCCCCAAAGTCTGCAGTATTCTGGTGGGAGCTTGCCGGTAATGAGTCTCTACCTTCAATACTTGGCCTTCTGTCTCTTTCTGCCTCCTACTGCCTTTGCATCCAAATTTCCTCTGCTTATAATAATTTCAGTTGTATTGGATGAAGGTCCACCCTGATTCAGTTTGACCTCATCTGAATAGGATCTTCTAAGATCCTATTTACAAGTGAGTCCCTATCCAGGGGTGAGGATTTGAACATATCTTTTTGGTAGACATGATTCAATCCATAACAGCATCTTTTCCTATGCTTATTTGCTATCTATATATCTTCTTTGGTGAAATGTCTACTCAAATCTTTAGGCTATTTTTTAAGTAGGTTGTTTGTTTTCTTATTATTGAATTCTGGGAGTTTTTTATATATTGTGGAATTAAGTCCTTTATCAGATATATGCATTGCAAATATTTTCTCCCAGTTTGTAGCTTGTGTTTTTTCATTCAGTGCTAGGTATTTGATTTTTTAGTTGCTATTGTGAGTAGAATTTTTTCTTGATTTCTTCTTTGATTGTTCATAGCTTGCATATGAAAATACCACTAATTTTTGGATGCTGATCTTTTATTCCAGCACTTTGCTGACTTAATTTATTAGCTCTAGGAGATTTGTTGTGGGTTTTTCATGATTTTCTTTACACATGATCATATCTGCAATTAGGGAAAGTGTTACTTCTTCTTCCTTTCCAATGTGGACGTCTTTTATTTCTTTTTTTTTTTTTTTTTTTTTGCCTAATTGCTCTGGCAAAAACTTCCAGTACAATGCTAAATAACAGTGGTGACAGTGGGCATCCTTGTCTTATTCCTGATCTTAAAAGGAGAGAGTTCACTCTTCTTTCACCATTAAGTAGGATGTTAGCTGTGGACTTTTCATATATTTTCTTTTCCATGTTGAGAAAGTTTCCTTTTATTCCTAGTGTTCTAAGTGTTTTAATCATGAAGTGGTGATGGATTTTATAAAATTCCTTTTCTGCATTGATTTGAGATGATCATGTTGGTTTTTTTTTTTTCCTTCATTCTGTTAAATTGGTGTACTACATTAATTGATTTTTCTTATGTTGAACCAACCTTACACCCCCAGGATATGCTGTTGGATTTGGTTTGCTAGTATTTTCTTGAGGAGTTTTGCATCTATATTCATATGAAATATTGGTCTGTAGTTTTCTTTTCTTGTGGTATCTTTATCTGGCTTTGGTGTAAGTGTAATGCTAGCTTAGTAGAATGAATTAGGGAGTGCTCCCTCTCTTAAATTTTTCGTGTTAAGTCTTCTTGGAATGTTTGAAAGAATTTCTCTGTGAAGCCATGTGGACCTGGACTTTCCTTTGTTGGGAAGTTTTGATTACTGATTCAGTCTCTTTCTTGGCAATTGGCTCGTTGAGATCTTCTATTTCTTTTGAGTCAATGTAGTTAGTTTATATGTTTCTAAGAATTTGTCCATTTCATCTAGGTTATCTTATTTATTAGCATACAGTTTTCATAATATCCACTTATAGTGCTTTTTATTTCAGGGGGGTTAGTAGTAATGTCCCTCTTTTCATTTCTGATTTTCATTATTTGTATCCTTTCTCTTCATTTCTTTCTCGGTCCTAGCTAAAGCTTTGTGGATTTGTTGATCTTTTCAAAGAATCAAATTTTGGTATCATTAATTCTATTGGTTTTTGTTTATTTGTTTGTTTTCTATTCATTTATCTCTACTCTAATCTGTTATTTCCTTCCTTCTGCTTGCTTCAGTTTAGTTCACTCTTCTTTTTCTTGTTTTCCAGTTTTGAAGTTAGATCTCTGATTTGAGGTCTTCCCTCTTTTTTAATGTAAGCACTTAGAGCTATAAATTACCCTCTCAGCACTGCTTTCGCTGTTTCCCAAAAGTTTTGGTATGTTGCATTTTCATTCGCCTCAGGATATTTCCTATTTTGCTTCTGATTTTCTCTTTAGCCCATTAGTTGTTTAAGAGAATATTGTTTAATTTCCATGGATTTGTATATTTTCCCTTTCTCCCTCTGTTATTGATTTCTAGCTTCATTCCATTGTGGTTGGGTGATATGTATTGTATGATTTCAATATTTTTGTATTTGTTAAGATTTGTTTTTTGACCCAAGATATGATCTATCCTTGTTCACTTGAGAAGAGTGTGTATTCTGTTTTTATTCAGTGCAGTGTTCTATATATGTCTATTAGGTCTAGTTGGTTTAGTGTATCACTCAACTCCTATACTTCCTTATTGATCTTCTGACTGTAGGTTCTATCTATTATTGAGAGTGTTATGTTAAAGTTTCCTACTGTTAATGTAGAGCCATCAGTTTCTCCCTTGAAATCTGTCAGTATTTGCTTAATATATTTTGGGGCTCTGCTGTTAGGTGTGTATATATTTATAATTTTTATATCTTCCTATTAAATTGTCCCCTTTGTCAGTATATAATGACTTACCAGTAATGAATCTCTACCTCTATCATTTGGCCACCTTTGTCCCTCATGACTCTTTTTGACTTAAAGTCTATTTACCTGGTATTAATATAGCCACCCCAGATTTCTTTTGGTTACTATTTGCATGATATATTTTTTCCATTCTTTCACCTTCAACCTACTTAAATCTTTGACTTTAAGGTTTGTCTCTTGCGGACGGCATATATTTTGGTCATACTTTTTATCCATTCTCCCAATCTCTACCTTTTGGCTGGAGAGTTTAATCCATTTTCATTAAAATGACTACTGATAAAACATGTTTTTTTCTGCTTTTTTGCTATTTAGCCTTTGCAAGCCTTATACATTTTTGTCCCCCACTTCTGCTAAAACCTATCTTTATACTTAATTTCTTTCTTGTGTAGTACCATATTGAGTGCCTTCCCATTTCTATCTAGATATATTTTTCATCTGTTTCCCTTGAGGTTACCATAGGGTTAAAATTTAACATCCTAAATATATAGCAATCATATTTGGTTTGATACCAGCTTAACTTCAATAGCTTGAACAAATGTTTTTCCTATGCCCATCTGTCCACTCACCATTATTTTGCACTTTTTATCACTTATTTCCTTGTACGCTGTATGTCCAAAGACCTAGGTTTATCATTACATTTTATGAATTTGTATTTGAGAACCTATAAGAAATAAGAAGTGGAATTACATATCAAAAAAACAAAACAAAACAAAACAAAACAAAACAGTTCAATAACACCGGCATTTATAATTTCCCAAATGGTTACCTTTACGTTATTTCCTTATGCTGCTTTGACCCACTGTCTAGTGTCTTTTCATTTCAGTCTGAAGAACTCCCTACAGCATTGCTTGTATGGCAGGTCTAGTGGTAATGAATTCCCTCAACTTTTGTTTATCTGAGAATTTCTTAATCTCTCTCTCATTTTTGAAAGAAAGTCTCCCTGGATATAAGATGTTTGACTGGCAATTGTTTTCCTTTGCACTTTAGGTATTTCATTCCACTGCCTCCTTGCCTCCATGGTTTCTGTGAGGCTGATTTGGATGAGAAATTGTCACTCAATCTTATTGGGACTCCCTTGTATATAACACATTTTCTCTTACTGCTACCAGAACTCTCTCCTTGTTCTTTGTATTTGATCATATAAACAATGTATGACAGGACATATTTTTCTTCATCTTTGGTGTTCTCTGAGCTTCTTGGATGTGCATTTCACATTGTTTGCTAAGTTTGGAGAGTTTTCTATCATTATTTCTTTGAATACTCCTTATGCCCCTTTCTCTCTTCTCCTTTTGGGACTCCCATAACACATTATTGGTGTGCTTGATGGTATTTCATAACTGTCTTAGGCTATTTTCACTTGTAATATTTCTTTTTACTTTCAGGTTTTCAGCCTAACTCATTTCAAATGTCTTGTCTTCAAGTCCACTGATCCTTTCTTCTGCCAGCGCCAATCTGCTCTTGAAACCCTACTAGGCATTTTTCTTGTCAATTATTGTGACCTTCAACTCCAATAGTTCTGTTTGGTTCCTTTTTAAAATTTTCTGTTTCTTTATTTAAACTCTCATATTGTTCATTCATTGTTTTCCTGATATCCTGTAGCTCTTTCTGTCCTTTCCTTCATCTCTTTAAGCATTTTTAAGATCATTTTTTAAAAGGCTTTGTTCAGTCTATCCACATTCACATCTTTTGCTATACTGTTTCTGTATTTTTATCCTCTTCTTTTGCATGGATCATCATTTCCTGTTTCTTTGTCTGTCTTGTACTCTTTCATTGTACACTGTGCTTTTTTTTAAAAAAAAAAAGATTTATTCATTTATTTATTTTCCCTCTTCTCCTCCTCCCACCCTACATTTTTTACTGTTTGTGTCCATTCACTGTGTGATCTTCAGTATCTATTTCTCTTTTTGTCTTCTCTTCTTATTTTTTCTCCTCTAGGATTCACCAGGATTCAATCCTGGAGACCTCTGATGTGAAGAGAGGTTCCCCATCAACTGTGCCATCTCAGTTCCTGGTTTCTGCTGTGCTTCACCTTGACTCTCCCCTTATCTCTCTTTTGATGTGTCATTATCTTGCTGCATGACTCACTTGCATGGGCACTGGCTCACAGTGTGGGTACTTGCATGGGCACTAACTCACCATGCAGGCACTCACATAGGCACTGACTTGCCACATGGGCATGCTTTCTCTTTGTCTTTTTCACCAGGAGGCCCCAGGGATGGAACCCAGGTCCTCTCATATGGTAGGCAGAAGCTATATCACTTGAACCACATCCGCTGCCTCACAGTGTGCATTTTAATATTTTAAAATGTTAACTCTGGGATTTACTCCTGGGATGTGTGTTTCTTAGTTTTGTAACCAGCTGATGATAAGATGGAGATTTTCTTGAGCTTCAGTCCCTCTCTCGGGAAGGTCTGCTGAAGGTGAATGCACAGTGCAAGGTTTTGCCTGTCTTACTGGCCCTCTGTCTTGCACTGGGCTTTTGCTGGTTAGTTCTTTTGGAGTTTTTCTGTTTGTAGGAGTTTCGTTGGCCCTTTTGTTTCCCAGGGGAAACTCCCTCTCTACTGGGTATCTGATGCTGGCAGGCCTTTGTCCCATTCTGTCAGCCTCTATAGTTTTTACATTCCTTTCCTGGTCTCAAGCTGCTTTAGCTTAGAGGGTAAATTCTGGGAGGAGGGTCAACTCGGAGGATTTTCCCAGTTCAGTCTTTCCCAGGCAAAGAGGGTGAGGGACCTATGAAAGGGGCTCAAATTGCTTCCAAATTGCCCTGTGGAGGAAAGCTGGACAAATATCAGCCCTCATGTAATTTCCTCTCCCTGCCCCCACTCCCCCCACAGCCCTGAGGAAGGCCATATTTTTAAATCTCCACTCTCTCTGCCCCTGCCTGGGGAGGGTTGAAACAATGGCTGTTACCATCTTTGTCCAGGTCAAGTTGAAACAATAGTTGCCCTCAGAGTAGGGACCGAGGGACCAAATTTGCTTATCAGAAGCTGTGATCAGTGATTGGCTGTGGGGTCCCACATTCTTGGGAAGGGTATTTTTCCTATGTCTTTTTCTGTGAGCAGAGCTATCCAGGCATCCCACAGTGCCCTGGTTTGATTGTGGGGATGGGTACCAGAGCCTCTGTGCCAAGAGAACAACTTACAGTTCTTCTCTGTAATGTAACCAGTGTCTTCCTCCCACACTTCCCTGGATGCTGTACAGTGTTATTCTGGCAAAATAGTTGTTTCAGAAGGTTCCTGTCTGTTTAATAGTGGTTTTGGTGGAAGTACTGAGTCCAGAGCTTCCTACTCCACCATCTTCCACAGGAGTTCTCTCATCCCTTACATTTTGATCTCCCATGTGTTGTATTTTCCATTCACAAATTTTTATTTTTTTATTCATTCAAATAAAATGTTATTTCCACCTTGGTTTCTCCTATTCTTTCTCTTGAACTCTCACTAACTCCTTCACACAAGAGAAGGGTGTACCTTTCTGATTGGTGAGACTGGGAGAATGTACTAGACATGCCCATTCAGCCCTTCAGGGCTGCTCTATCTTGTCTTGCCCTGAATTTGCTTCAGAACACATGTGCTCTTCTCTGGCAGCTTGTTTGCCTCTGGCCTGTCCCTGCTTCTTTCTCTAGCCCCACTGCATACTCGTGACATCCACAATGGGATATTCACTCCATTATTTAAAGAACTGCAGTCATGGATTTAGCTGGAATTAACCAAGTTCTAATCAGACACTCTGGGAACAAAGAGTAGCCATTCATAAATCTGTTATTAAACATTCTGTTTTCTGTTCCCAGCCCTGCTATCTCTTTTCTGGGACTTTTAATGGGAAAATTCCAATTTCCAAAATTGTAGCTGTGGACTCCTCAGTTCTTTTGACTATTTCCCATCAATTTGATTTTTTGCTTTACATTTTACAGTAGTTTCTTAATTTTCTTGTCTGCTAGTGGTAGCCCTCATACCTTTGTAGGATGCTAGAAATATTATGGGATTATTTTACTCCTGTTATTTTAATTGACACACTGGGAAAAAGAAGAAGTAAATGCCTCAGAACCAGTGATCTAGTGTGAGCATTAGGATCGACTTTTCAATTGGGAAAGAATTGCCAACTTTCGAAAATGAAATCTTTTGGGACTGTCTAGTCCATATGTTAAACATTTATTAAAATTGTTATTACATGCTCTGCTGTCCCCATCCAATCTGACAATAAGTTCTAGCACACTTACATCAAAATGTATCCTGAATCCAATTATTTATCAAAACCTTCTCTGCTATTATCCTATACCCAGGGCTGTTTTTTTAATTCTATCTTCAAACTGGTTATCATTGATGTATCAGACAGTTATCAATTTCTATGTATAGTTTTAAAAATTCTTTTGGGTTTTCCAAAGAGATAATCGTATCTCATGCAAATAATAATAATTTTGCCTCTTCTTTCATAGTTGTTGATTTATTAAAGGTTTCTACCTCTAATTATGTAACTATTATTCACTTGATATTATCCTAGAAAAGCATCCAGTTCATGGAGTGTTTAAAATTTACTTGTATCTATGGTTTATTCCTCATTAATAATGCTTTGCCTGTCTTTCTTTTTCCTTAATTAACCAGAGAATGTGGTTTTTAAGATTGAGGCTTTCTGAATAGTCTCGGTGACTTACTTTAAATATATGCTCTTTATCATAGTAAGAAAAAAAGATCCTAATTTTTCTAACTTTTATTGAAAAATTTGCATTAAGTTTTATCAACTGCCCTTTCAGCATCTTTTGAGATGACTGTAGAATAAAAACAATCCTCACAAAAACCATCTGAGGGAGTTCTATCATTATCACCATTTTAAACGTAAAGACACTAAGGCCCAGAGAGGTTAACTAATTTTCCCAAATCCTACAACAAGTAAATGACAAAACTGTGCTTCCAATTTGGATCTCTCTGTGTGAGATCTTACCCTCTTAACCACATATTTCATTGTAGTCAGTATGTATATGTAATACCTGTTTTAAAATTTAATACATATATACACATGCACACACAGGTAGATTTTCTTATATTGTATCTCTGTTTTGATGGAAAGGAGTCTGGAGAGAGGAAGCAGTTGAGGTTCCTGAGTGAACAGAAATAGATGGGACACAGAGCAATTGTAAATCCCTATTTGTCCCTCCATAACAACTGGCTGGGACAGGAGTCAGGCCGGGATGCACATGGCCCTCCTGACTTCTCTTCCTGGAGCTTCCTCACGTTTCACCTCCTTGTTGCTCAAAGCTTCCTCCCCGCCTGGGGGTGTGGACTCCATGTGCTGTTCCCTCTTACCTCCAGCCTTCTACCTGTGCCCTAGGTTGCAGTTTGCTCTTTAATCATCTTCGGTCCATTGTTCAGGGAATCTTCACAGTTTCCTGTCCTTCAAGAATTCCCCTCCTTTTTTCAAGCAAGGTATGTATTCATTTTTTTAAATTTAATTGTCTTTAAAAAAAAATATACAGAGGTCACAAAAAATGTTACATTAAAAATACAAGAGTTTCCCATATACCCCACCTCCCTACCTTCCCCCCCCCCCCCCACATCAACAACCTCTTTCATCATTGTGGCACATTCATTGCATTTGGTGAATACATTTTGGAGCACGGCTGTACCGCATGAATAATAGTTTACATTGTAGTTTACACTCTCCCCCAGTACATTCAGTGGGTTATGGCAGGATGTATAATCTCCAGCATCTGTCCCTGCAATATCATTCAGGACAACTCCAAGTCTGGAAAATGTCCCTACATCACACTTCTTCTCTTCTCTCCCTGCCCTCAGCAACTCCCGTGGCCACTATCTCCACATCAATGATACAATTTCTTCCATTGCTAGAGTCACAATAGTTCCATAGTAGAATACCAGTAAGTCCACACTAATCCATATTTTATTCCTCCACCTTGTGGACACTGGGATGGCGATGTCCACTCCACCTCTAAATCGAGAGGGGGCTTAGATCCCACATGGCTGATGGATGGGATTCTCCTGCTTGCAGCTGCAGACACTCACAGTTCCCTGGTGTGGTGGTTGACCATCCTCACCTCCCTGTTAGCTGACCTGGGTAATTCAACAAACCAGAGAGTAGGTGTTGCTGTCTCTCTCTCTATTAGTCCTGTGAACTTGGTGTGAGAGCCTGAGTTTTAGAATCTTTCTATTAAAAAATAACAACAACAACTAAACAAACAAAAACAAGCTGGTAGAATTTACTCAGACCCTTCCGAAATGATTCAAGAGCAGGCAGCCTCACACTCTTCCATGACACTGCCACAACACCCCCCACCCACCTAGGATATCATATGAATCCATTTGTCTTTTCAAATTTGGGGAATAGTAAGCGCAAAACTCCATTTGGGTTGGTGGGTGGGGTTGTTGAGTATAAAATATTATTTTTCAAACCTCGAGATGTTAAGTAGATCAGCAACTAGAGATATTAAGTAGATCAGCAACTAGAGAGATGACTACATTTTGAATCATTTTACATTTAATTTTGTAGAGATTTTTCAAAAAAGATGCACACAAATCACATGCATGTGGCACACAAACATACATACCATTTCAGAGCCCTTTTCTTCTTCAAAACCTGAGGGTTTAAGTAATAAAACCAAGCTTAGTCTTAAATCTTTAAATATTAGTTCTCAGAATAAACATACAAGTTACTTTGCTTTTTCTTTATTTTTCTTTCTTGGTAACTTTTATCTCAGTCTAACGTTTCAAAATGTTACAACAAAATGGAGAAAGGGATATTTCTTTGAGGTCTTTTATTACATAGAAATTTCTCCACCTTTAAAATTCGTACAATGAAGTGTCTTTCATCTAATGAATTCTGGTTTTTTTCTCCCTTATTTCCTTGATTCCAGTATCATGGGACCACTCTTTCCTGTTTCCTCTGGGGACCCTTTTATTTGTGAATTTCTATTTATTTGTTTTTCCATCTCTTTTCATGATTGTCAAGTGCTTAGGATATTTAGCCATTCTTGATTTTGATCTTAACAGCCTCCTCTGACCTTTTTTCACTCATTATATTGTTTCCACGTTTTTTACAGTCCTTCAGCTTTGAAACTTGTTTTGTTTTTAGCAATCATTGTTTGTTTCTTTTAAGCTTATAGGCTCATTCAAACCTCCTTCAGGCCTTGGTTTTCTCTCTCACAGCCCCTCCAGCTAGTGGTGTGGAGTTGCTTAATTGACTCAAGGTCACTACATTTGCTTAGATTTGCTCATTGTTTTCTAAACGTACACTGGGGGAAGGGTTGTTGATGATTTTCCTTTTTAAAGACAATGCTGTTTCGTTTCTGTTACAGAAACCAGGAGAAAGAATTTGGACGGTTTTTAATCCAACCTCTTCCAAGAAATCTATTATCTTAAAACCTCCTGTGCCAGACAAAATGCTTGCTCTTGACATCTTTTCATCTCTTTAAGTTTCTTTTGACGGCCCAAATGTCTCACCTGCAAGGTTAGCTTTCCGGAAATTTTGATATCAAGTCTTTGTTCTAAGTAGTTCATTTGTACTTATTTCTTACCATAGCCACCAGAAGGTGACTCATCTATTGTTCTGGAAACTTTTATCTTATTAAAGTATCAACCTTATTAAAGAAAATTTGGGAAGCAATTTTGTACCCACTTTTCTGTTAACATTATTATAAGCAAATGTATATATTATTACGCTAATGTGCATCCAAACACTTTCCTTGGCAGAGTAATATTCCATTAAGGGAAGTCACCATTTCCCTATGGTGAGACATTTAGTTTGTAGAGTTGGTGGATATTATTTTGGCCTCCTTCTTCAGGAAATTACACCACCTTCCCTTTGGAGAATTCTCTTTCTTCATATATGGTCCTGGAGGTACCAAGCACAGTAATTTGTCTTCACCCCTAGTGAGGGGTGGGCACACAACTGCATTCCAGCTTCAGCTGCCCCATGGCTCAGCCCTTGGATGCGTAACTCTACTGGGCAGAAGCTGGAACAATGGAGAGGTTGAGGTGCTGAAGAGGAGTGTGCTCAAAAGTCATTGCTTATATGAAGTGGTCTTCGTTAGGCCAAAACAAATAAAGTTTGGCATGGTAGTGGGGAAAGAATTTAGGGCCTAAAAGATGGACTTTCTGCTGTAGATACCCAACAAAGTTCCTTTGGAGACTGGCTCACCACTCCCATATGTCTGTTTTTCTGGAAGTTTTAGGCTGTGGACAGCAAGGTTGTGGCATCTAAGGACCCAGGGGGTCTCTCTTCTTCCTCCTCTCCCCAACCAGAAGGAGGAAGTATATTGATGGCTCCGGCATGAGAGAATGAACTGAGGGAAACATCACAATCTAAAGATGTGCTTCAACAAGAGCCACGCAGTCTGAAGAAAGCTCAGGAGTCCACCCAAGTCCAGTGGACCACTTCGTTGAATTGTTCAGTTACCATTCACTATCAGAAATGCAACATGGTC
Source organism: Dasypus novemcinctus (assembly GCF_030445035.2). NCBI lineage: Eukaryota > Metazoa > Chordata > Mammalia > Cingulata > Dasypodidae > Dasypus > Dasypus novemcinctus. Next base: position 6,323,609 of record NC_080676.1, on the reverse strand, counting down.
CGGGACTGCGCACATGAGTTGTAGGTTCCCAAGACCTGCTGGAAATACTGAGCTGTTTACAGGACAGGAAGGCCTGGTGCGGGAACTTGTCTGGAGGGGCTGGTTCTGTGTGTCACAGTTCTTGACCCTCTGAGACACATGGAGCTTTTCCTGTTAATTATAAAACTGTGTCATCTCAAGGACTGAGCCAGTCCCACAAGGAGCAGACTGGCAATGTTGTGGATGTCTAGGAAGCACTGAGATCAAATAACTTCATAAACTCAGATCCTAATAATATTGGCATTCCAGATAGGATGCTGTTATGTTATTTAAAAAACTGGAGAATCCAAGGGGGGATATTTTCCCATATTTTCAATCTATATCTGAAGGCAATTTATGGACTTCATCTGCCTTACAACAAATGAAAGGCTATATCCCTAAATTCCATGAAATTTTGATTGAGATAGATGGTCTTTTATTTTTTTTGACATAGATGGTCTGAGTTTATTATCTAGAGGATACTCTCAGACCTATGAAAAATACTAATTAATCAGGGTGAACTGACCCCATATGTTATCTCCTCTTCATTCTAAGAACCACTAAAATGTCAGCAAAGAAGTTTTTAGAAGTTATGAACTTACAAAAACAAAGAGAATTGGAGAAGAAGTATCACTGGGCCAAAAAGTGTGATACATTTTTGGAAGAAGAAAAGCAGGTGGAAGAGTTGTAACTGATTTAGCAAGATGAATGAAGTCACAGCTGAAGTATTTGCAGAGCAGATTCCCAAGAACTGAGATGATTCCCTTTCAGAATCCTTGGTGCATCATGCATGGTAACACTCAATATAGTGGGAAAACAAAGGTGAGGACACACTTGCAAATATGGAATGGACTTCAAATCTAGATATGATGCTATGAAACCATTGCAACACCCACTGTGAGTATCAAGTGGATCCTCTATCTCTCTCTATATATGTCTGTCTCTATCACTATCTCCATCTTTATCTCTGTCTCTATCTATCTCTATCTCTTTGTCTCTCTCTCAATCTCTATCTCTATCTCTCTCCATCTCTCTCTCACACACATGCACATACACAGCCTTTTCCTAGATAAGAGATTGAAACTGTTTTTTGTTTTTTGTTTTTTTGGAAAAATTAAAATGGTAAGGCTTTAGATCCATGCTTATCAGACACAGGGAAGGCAGGAGTGGGATCTGAGATGGAAACAGTGGAACTAAGATAAATTTGTATATGCTAGCCTATGTATAGTTTCTGGCCAGCAATTAGACTTATACCACTGAATCATTGGATTGGAGGGTTAATCTCTGAAGAAATTAAACCTAACTCAAGAAAATAATTCTACATGATACTATTTGGGTATCCTCTAACAACAAAAAGGCAGCTTTCTGACCCATTACTCTACCATGAAGACTACCGGTGCACACAGAGCTACCAGTCACCTCTTGAATGTTCAGTCTTAACTTCAAATAAAAGAGAGAATTTAGAGAAAAACTTACCAAAATAATTCTATTAAATAACTAGAGAGTTCATGGAAATATTCATAAAATAAAAATGGAATGCTATGTGAAAATTTTTGTAAATGGAAAACAATGAGGTCTTAGAAATTAAAATATGGAAGCCAAAGCAAAGCATTTAACAGAAGGTGTGGACTATAACATCATGAGCAGCAGCAGCAACAGCAAAACACACTATGAAAATAGGAGGGGAAAATGAACGAACTAATTAAAGAAATAATCTAGTAACTCCATTATCTAACCAATTAGCATTCCATAAAGAAAGAACAGGAAAAAAATGGAAAGGAAGGTATTTTCCAAGTGACAATACAGGATAATGATTTTTCAAATTAGAAGATTCCATGAAGTAATGCAATGTAAAAGGACCGTAAATAGGCACATTATCATGAAATGTCAAAATACCAGGAAAGAAAAAGATCCTAAAAGCTTCCTGAGAAGGAAAAACAACAGACCACTCAGCAATACCAGTGGATGCTAGAAGAAAATGGAGAAATATCTGCAAAATTCTGAAGGAAAATGACAACCTAGTCATCCATCAAATATGAGGAAAGAGGGAAGCGGACGTGACTCAACTGATAGAGCACCCGTCTACCATATGGAGGGTCCAGGGTTCGATCCCCAGGGCCTCCTGACCCGTGTGGTAAGCTAACCCACATGCAGTGCTGTGGTGCACATCGGGTGCCATGCCATGAAGGGGCACCCCTGTGTAGGGGTGCCCCCAAACACAGGGAGTGCACCCCACAAGAGAGCTGCCCCATGTGGAAAAAGCACAGCCTGCCCAGGAGTGGCGCCGCACACACAGAGAGCTTACGCGGCAAGATGATGCAACAAAAAAGAGATGCAATTTCCTGGTGCCACCGGACAATGTAAGCGGACACAGAAGAACACACAGTGAATGGACACAGAGAGCAGACTACAGGGGGGGAAGGGGAGAGAAATAATTTTTTTTTTAATGAGGAAAGAATAAAGACATTTCAGGTACTCAAGAACTTGAAAATTTTACTTCTTGGGCACCCTTTCTTAGGAAGCATAAGGATATTCTCCTCAAGACAAGCAGCTAAAACAAGAAATAGGAGACGTAGGATCCATGAAACAACAGATTCCACACAGGAGTGTAGCAGAGTCCCAGGATGATGGGTGGATGGCAGGCCCAACAACCAAGAAGTCCAGCTTGTACCTAGAAGAAAGAGATCTCCCGGCTGGTGGTCACGGGGAAGGAGATGGTGGGGGACAGACCTGCCTAATTGTCTAATATGTAAAAGCACTTGGGAAAAAGCTGCTGATATCCACACAGCAGATCAGATGGGGAAAAATTAGTGATGCCACTAGGAAATTAGGCAAAGGAAGAAAATGAGGCCATTATTAATTGCAGGAAACTCCAAAATTTGCATTAAAAAGTATAAAGATAGTAGCCTGATTAGGTCTGCAGGAAACTTGGTTTAAATAAAATTGGTTTAAGTTAGAAATTGGTTTAGATAAAAATTGTGTAACTACATTGATAGAAGAGGCATGCAGGATAGAGAAGCAGAGATGGTTTAAAAAAGCAAAACTGATAATTAAAGAAATAAATAAGCAAATGTTTTGGAAATAAGGAGGCACACGAGAAAAAGAAAAGAAAAGCTGTCCTAAGTACATAGAGACAAACTGGTCAATGGAGGCAGAGTACATGTAAGATAATATTCATTCAAAACAATTTTTATTAAATGCTTACTATGTGCCAGAAACTGGGAAGTGGCAAGGGGCACCTTGACCTAAATAATACACGCACTAACTTTGTTATGATCCTTACTATTATTGTGATTTTTCATGTGTCCCCATTTTCTGAATACTTATTATGTGCCCAGCCATATGCTTTGTACTTTCAAGACATTATCTCATTAGGTCATCCTAACAACCCTGTGAAGTAGCTACTGCAATCCTGATACTCTCCTTAAAAAAAAAACAAAACATATTTTAAAATTTATTTTTAAAAGATACATAGATCACACAAAATGTTACAATAAAAAAATACAGGGGGAAAGTGGTTGTAGCTCAATCAGCTGGGCTTTTGTCCAGGGCCTGGGTTCGCGTCCCGGGGCCTCCTTGTGGAGGCAGACTTGCCAGCACCACGGAGAGCCGACTCAGCAAGGTGACGCAACAAAAAGAGGGAGAGAAGCAAGAACACAGAGGAGTGCCCAGTGAGTGGACACAGAGAGCAGACAGCATGCAAAAAACCACAAGGAGGTGGTGGATTAAAAAAAATATATATATATATATATAGGGGATTCCCATATGCCCCACTTCCCACATTCTCACTTTTCCCACATTAACAACTTCTTTCATTAGTGTGGTACATTCAGTGTAAGTGATGAACACATTTTGGAGCACTGCTGCACAGCATGGATTCTAGATACTCTCCATTGTTAACAAAGAGGAAATGGAAGCTCTGGACCAATGATAGATTTTATGAACTGTTGGGGTTGCATATACTAGAGAATCTAATGACAGCTCTCTGCACCTCAGTCTTTGGGTAGGTCTCCAGGGAATAAACACACCCAAGACACACACCAAACATCCTGGTTATTGTGGGAATGGCCCAGGACTTCTGGCTTCTACAAGACCCCACAACATGGGCTCCTCATCTGTGTCACGAGTCCGTCAGTCTGAGAGCTGACTCCACAGCCAATTCCCACCGCAGGTCTGCCTGGGGTCCCAGCCTCTGCCACTTGCCAGCCAATTGGGGATTTATGAGGGTCCCACCCTTTACACCAGCATTTTGAACACAGGATGAAACTTTCGAGTCTTCAGAGAACATATAAGCCAGTACAGATTGTACTGAGCATTGTCATGAATGTGAAAGCAGCAATGAGAAAATGAGTTAAGGTTATTCATGCTGGAGAGTTGAAGAAGGCTTACAGCAGGGCTTACCAAGCTGTGACAGGTCCAATGTCTTAGGAGCTATAACCTGGAGTCCCCCAGAATGTGCTCTCTGTTTCAGCAGATGTAGGAAACACCGCATTATCGAGGCTCTGAAAAGTGCTGTGCTCAAGGAAACAATTTAACGTAACTCAGCATCTCCCGTGCTTGTTTGATCTTATGGTGTATCTATCTGTCCCCATTCACTCTCTCTCCCTCTTTATTTCTCTTTTTCTCTCTCTCCTTCCCTTCCTCTCTTTTTCCCCTGTCCTATTTCTCTCCTCTCCCTCTTCTCCTCCCTCTCTCTTTCTGAATTATCGATAAATGTCCTATAGAGCAGTGTTTGTGGGACATCAGCTATGAAGGCCTGAGTTAAAGTGCACTGTAAAAGCTTCCTGGAGAGGCTCACATGAAAATAAATAGCAAGATGATGGTGTGGAGAGTTTTAGGAAGAAGGTTCTGACCACACATTGCCAAGTCTGGAAAATGTTCTTTGACAGGAGGGTGGGTCTTCCATGATGTCAAACAGGTATGACCACCTTCTTTTTTTGTTCCAGAATTGTACTTAAAATCCATCGTGCATTGTGACATTTTTTTGTAACTTCTGGTCTTGAATATTAGCAACCCAATTTTTGAAAAGATACTATTCATCTCTCAGAAAAGAAACTGCTGAATTGGGCATACTGCCACTATCTAGCGAGGGCGTCTTGTAGCCCTGGGTTCCCAGTGGTAAGGCATAATCCAGGGCCTTCTTGAGGTAGACACAGCCCTTCTTCCTTTTGACAACTGAAGCTCTCAGTTTTGATTAATAATCTTTAACAAAAACCACTGAAGTTGGCACTTAGGTGAATGGAACATATACTGGGTGTCAAGCACAGGGCTACACACCAGAAATAGAGGGAGGCAAAGCACAGCCCCCACCCACGAGGGGCTTATGGTCTACTGGAAAAGGCAAGGACACAACCAATGGGATGAATGGGGTAGCAGAGGGCTACCCAAGGCGGGAGCGGATCACATTCTGGAGACTCAGGGGTGTTTCCATGAGGACGTGCAAATGGAGCTGAGCCTTGGAGAATGAGAAGGTTTTCCCAATAGGACTAGTGGAAAGAACAAGTTCAAAGGCACAGAGGCCTGAAAGATGACAGCAAGCTTGGGGGCCAGCAATTAGCCCTGTGGGGTGAAGGGGTAGGTTGAGGCTGGCTTAAGAAGCTAAGTACAGGGCCCAGATCACCACCAAATTGGCTGTCTGACCTTTGTCAGCAGGTATTTGCCCTTTCCAGACCTCAAAGCACAGTTTTTTTCTCAAACCATGCTTAGTTGTTGTGTAATCTTGGTTAATTCACTTAACCTCTCTTTGTTTGCATTTCTTCATCGAGGTAAATGGTGCCTAACTTAAACAGTTACAGAAGGTATTCAATGTAATGATATAGGTGCTTGGTGCAAAACAAATATTTTTCAGTGTCACCATCACCATCTTCATCTTCTGAGAGACTGTGTGCTTGGTAAACTGAAGAGCAGAATGTGACAGTTATTCTTTTCCGGCCAAATATTCTGCTCATTATCCAGAAGACCGTCAGCTTTTCCCCAGAGACACCTGCTGGACCAACATGAATGTCTGCACAGATGGCGCGTGCCCAGCTCCAGGGGCACCATTCCTTTAGGTCAGGGGTGATGGAAATGTTTTAAATCTTTCCTATGGTGTTGGTTTCACAGGTATATACAAAACTCAATGAACTGTCCACTTAAGACCTGGGCATTCAAAAATAAAAGATTTTTAATCACAACTTAGAGTCAAACGCACTTGCTGGCAGTTGAGGCGTATTTGAGATCAGAGCAGGCTTTGGGCTGCTCATTTTGAGCTGTTAGTCCTCATTTCATTACAGGGTGGAAGGACCTCAGAGGACTTTTCTCTCCATTTCTACCAGTCCTTTGTCTCTCCAAGTAAAGAACTGAGTCAGAAAGTCCATCTCTTTGCCCTCAAGCAAAAAGAGGCTTAGCTCAGTTGCCCCCTCTCTGTCTCACCTTTGCAAGCTGGCCAGAGGGCCTTAGCTTACCTGGGTTGCCATAGAACAAAGTCTAGGTTCCCACACGGCCTGGATTTCAGAAAGCCCTTTTGAAAAGCCCATTTCTCTTATACAAAGCCACACTTGAGAAAATACAAGTGATTTATTTTTAACAGAATTTTTTATTAATATTTTTCACTCTTTATAAATAATATCGTGAAACTATGCACTTACAATTAAGAAAACATGTTTTGCACAAGTAGATTTGTTCGAATACTTCAAACATCTTGGTTAATGCACCTTAGTGGAAAAAAAAAACAGTAATATACCAATTTTTAACAAGGAGTAATGGCACAAATAAGTATAATATTGCCCCCACACATTAATATATGGTATACAATTTAATTTTTAAAAATTTTTATTAGAGAAGTTGTGAGCTTACAGAACAATCACATGAAATGTGAAGAATTCGAATATATCACCCCCCCCCCCCACCACCCTACCCTGCCATGGATCACCTGTCACAGACCACGGAAGAACATGATCAGACGGTTACCACTGACCGTGGCCCACAGTGTACCCTTGGTATCTTTTATTCCAAAGTGCTCAACATTACCACTGCTTCCCGGCAGGGCACGAGGTAAGACTCGCCGTCATCCGTCAAGGTGCTGGCTCTGCAGCGAGCAGGCTCGGAACAAAGTGAGAGGCACACACCAAGGCTGTTTTCTGGGCTAAGGCCCTGGTGGGCAGGCGCCTGTCGGGCTAAATTGCTTTGTGCCACATAGAAGAGGAGAAATGAGCGGTGTCGTGTTTTTTAAAAAACATTAGCTATGGCCGTGTGCTGGCTATGGGGCCTGCAGAGGTGAGCAAAGACCCGAGCTGTCTGGGATATTGGGCAGAAGATTTTCTTGGGGGACCTGAAGACCTAAATCCTTCAGCAGGGTGAAATCTCCTGGTAAAGGAATTGTGGGGAAAAGACGAGAATTGCCTCTGCGCTCCAAAGGCCTCCCACATCTCACATTGATTTGTTTACGATTCTTAAAAGACAGGCCATCAACTCCTAATGGTTCCAGTGTGCACCATCGAGGGGTGTAGGTAAGCAGGTCCCCACATCCCAGCCCCAGGAAGTCTCCCAAGCAGGCCACTGCCCCTCCCCTCTCCTGTCCAGGCCCCTGTCATCCAAAACACATTTTCTTGACTCTGCTTCAGTGTGTTGGAAGAGAGCTCACCAAGCAAAACAACTGAGTGGCGCTCCTTTCTCCTTTCCTTCTTTCCCTCTTCCTTCTCCCTCCCTTCCTCTATTCCTCCCACTCCTCTCCTCTCCTCTCTCTCTAAACCTTTTACACTGCAGTTGAACAAGCCCCTGGATAAAGACTTTATCCAAAAACCCCCTCTTTAAAGTTATTTCAAATTTCTCTGCAAGGCTTTCAGAAATCTGTTTGTTTGAGGGCAGAATTAGATGTGACCGGCGTTTTATTGTGACATAAAACCATATTTCTTCCCTGGAAGATTAAAAAATAAAATCGGTTAATAAGAAAAGCTGTCAGCAACAGAAAATGGCTGACATAATCCGTTTATCCTCCGAGCAATAAAGATATTGGTCCTTGGGAGTCTATCCTCTCTCTCATGTTATTTCGCCCAAAACATTATCTTCCCAGCATTCTGATGGATTAAGAAGTCATATGGGAGATAGCAGGGAAATGACAGATACAAAAAAATATATAATATCCTTTCATTTTCCCCTCCTCCCTCCACACTCACTCATATCCTCCCCTCTTTTTCCCTCCCCCCCACCCAAAACACACACACTTAATTTTCCTCTCTTTTCCCTCTCCCTGACACGCTCCCATTTTTCTCACCCTTTGGAAAAGAAATAGATCTTCTTTTACCCACAGTTCCAATCCTCTGATAATCCTAATAGGGGTGATGATGCCAAGTGGGTCTGAAGTCAGTTCCTCTTGTGTGTGTGTGTGTGTGTGTGGCTTGCACACATCTACCTAGGCACAGATCACCAAATGAAGAGATGGCTCTCTGATAAGGGTGGTAAACCACTAGAGAGAAAGAACGTCAAACGTCTCTGACCACACTACTAGGTTTTTAATCTAGAATTCCTGACAATAGCATACATTTCAGGAATGAGGCTGTAGGAGCACAAGCTAAAGAAAACAAACCAAAGAAAGGGGGCTTTGGAGAGACAATGCCAACGCTATTTGGGTTTTAGAGGACGGAGGAAATGACACACGGACACACGCAAACCCATTTTTTCTCTTTTCTCGGTTAATAGTGTCATCACCATCTTTCCACATAATGAGTTCATATTGCTCCTTCCATTGTTCTGGGGGAAAAGATTTGTGAGGTTATGCACTAGATCCCTTGGGACACTTGCAAATAATCCCTAGATACCCTTCCTGGAATTCGGAGGCAGGATGCCAGGGAGGCAAAGAGAAACCAATGTCTCTGCTTAGAGGTCTTTTCAGCCTCAGCACCCAACTCTTGAAAAACCAGCACTGTGGGCTGTCACATGATTTGTGTTCAAACAGCTAAATATTGAGAGTTCTCCTGGCAGGTCCTATTTGTGTTTCATGGAATTTGACCAAATGAGTTCATTGCTTAGGTAGGATGACAGGAACCTGTAGGAGGAACAACAAGTGTCAAGTTGTGGAAACAAGGATTTCTGGAAATGATTTTCAATGTGTCTTTGAAAGTGGACAGTTGCATGTGCATATATGTACATCATATAACAGATGGCTAAATATAGATGTACTGATATACAGATATTTTAAAAACTTATAAACTATACCCCTCACAGTTTTTTTAAAAGATTTATTTATTATTTATTTCTCCCCTCCCCCCCGCCCCCAGTTGTCTGCTCTCTGTGTCCATCCGCTGTGTGTTCTTCTGTGACTGCTTCTATCCTTATCAGCGGCACAGGAATCTGTGTTTCTTTTTGTTGCGTTATCTTGCTGTGTCAGCTCTCCTTGTGGGCGGCACCATTCCTGGGCAGGCTGCATTTTCTTTCATGCTGGGCGGCTCCCCTTACGGGGCGCACTCCTTGCACGTGGGGCTCCCCTATGTGGGGGACACCCCTGCGTGGCATGGCACTCCTTGCGCGCATCAGCACTGCGCGTGGGCCAGCTGCACACGGGTCAAGGAGGCCCGGGGTCTGAACCGTGGACCTCCCATGTGGTAGGCGGATGCCCTAACCAGGGGGCCAAGTCCACTTCCCACCCCTCACAATTTATTTTTAAGTTCTATCAGTCCATCCTCCCCTAAGTTACCCAAAGTGGAAAATAAGAATATTTACTATTTTTCTATTAGTTAATCCCCAAATGAGTCTATGACTATTAGGATCTCTCATGGGTGCAGGGATGAGAATGGATCAGGTGAAGGATGAAGAAGTAGGAGGATGTGATTTTGGGATTCTGCTCCACAAATTCCCTTCCCTCCTTCCCTCCTTCCCTCCTTCCCTCCTTCCCTCCTTTCTTCCTTCCTTCCTTCCTTGTCAAAGCAGGTGACCACTTGCAAATGATAAAATAGAAAATAATTTTGAATTCTTTTATTTTCCTCTATCCACATCTTTCTACCACAAATGCCTTTTGGGACCATAACTTTTTACACATTTTGAAAGCCAGTTGCTATAGTAGCCTTTAGGTGCATGGTACAAGATACACTCCCATAAAAATTGATGTAAGCCATCCAAGACAAATATATGCATTTCATTATAACAAAATCTCTTCTTTTAAATGGCTGTAAAACCAGAGATTGAGCCAATGTCTATAGCAATTAAAGACAGTGAGTAAATCCATAGACTACATTTACAGACGCCAAGTGTTTAATTGAAGAAGAGGTTCTTCCCAATTACAGGCCTTCAGTAAATAAAGGCTGCTTGAATTTTAATTGTATTTGAATTCTATAGCAAGAAGCTGGACTCCTCAAATATCTCCATGTGATTGTAATACTGATTAAAACAGAAACTCTGAATTAAATTAATTCCTAATTTGACAATTGACCAGTCCTAAAACACAGTTCATTTATTACTTCATTGAGTATGTCACTGTCGTTGTGTTAAACAAGGCATCATAAATCATTCTAATGCAAGGTTTAATACGGCCATAAGCCATTGCTAGAAATTGACTAGAAATTAGCTTGGAGTTGATTACAATCTCTGGATTATACCCTGTGCCTGTAACATTCATTCTTCTTTCAACAGACATTTGTTACGTGTTCACTCAGCACCAGGTGCAGTGCCAGGCTCTGGGGATCTGCAGATAAACAGGACGAGGTCACTGCCCTCTGGAAGGGGAGACAGATTAGAGACCAGAAAGCACATCACTGTGGAATGGTGTCTGATGGAGGAGGCAGAGCTCATCCATAGAGGGGAGGAGGCCCAACCCGGCCTGGGGTTGTGTCATGGAAGTCCCTTCTTCACTCACCACTAGCTCGTTCAGGTGCCCAGCTCCACCCTGGGTCTGGGGAGACTGATGCCAGTGTCTCATGCCCAGAGCCCTTCCAGGACTCTTCTGCAGGGGAGTTCATGGGGGTCACTCTGTCGAACATATACTGCACCTCTGTCATGCTTTACCTGCCCTTCTCTCATCTAGACTAGTGGCCTTGACATGATTACTAACAGTAAACCAGGACAGATGAAATCCCATGGACATTTTCTCTAAAAGCACTTTAAATATTTAAGGTTTACCAAATTATTCTCATTGCAAAAATCACAAGAGTCAAGCTGTTGACTAATACCCATGTGATTGCCCTCATAGCACTGACAACCCTGTACTGAAATTCCCAATGTCTGTTTCCCCACCACATGGTGAGTTCCTTGAGAACTGGGACGGCCTACAGTGGATGGTCTATAAATGTCTGTTGAATTCAACCAAATGGAAATGTTTTCTAATTAATGGAAATCCATGTCATCAACATTGAAAATAATTCAGTTGTAAGTAGCAAAAGACTTGCCTTTTCCCAATGGTCATCATAGCAAGATTCCCAAGCAGTTGATGTCTATAACTCCTGACTGGTTGTGGAATGGATTGTTCTATTCATTCCATCACGGTCTTCAGTTTTGCAGAAGGTTACCCAAAATACTTTATTAGGCTTGTCTATTTAAAGAGAAACTTCAGAATACAATATTCTGACACACTTAATACTAAAGCTAAATGGAAAGACTGAACTGATGATCCAGGAGGCAGGTCACCGTGAAGATCAAGTATCACCTGTTTAGAGAGTGTGCAAATGCCAGCTAACAGCAAGAAAAGATTTTAAACTAAAACCCCAGATTGGTTCAGGTTTGCCTGTCTTCTTCTGGGGTTGGTTGGCAGTTAATTTTCTCAGAGAATTTCCTGTTCATGTCAAATTCACTGAGCGCACTTAGGACTGTAGCGTATGGACATGAGTGTGTTACTTGTAAAGAACTCACCATGTTCTGGAACTCTATCAAACACTCATAATAATACTGCAAGGGAGACAATATTATTATGGCCAAATTACAAATAAAGAAACCGCCACTAAGAGAGTGTTTACTTGTCCAAGGTTACAAAACTAGGAAGTCACAGAGCCAGTGCTAAGCTGACCTGCTAATGTTCGTTTTTCTTCTCTGATGTGGGTAAGACTAGGATCAAGCAAAGACCAGTCCTTAGCTCCTGCTCAATCAGTAAGGAGCCGACATTAGCTATGTGTTGTTGCATGGGGAATAAAGATAAGTGCTCAGAATAAAAGTCTAGTTGAGGTCTTGTTCTAGACTCACTCCAGAGTGAATGGTTTAAATAGTGAAAAATAGAAAGTATGCTGGTTTCCAAGGTTGAGGCCAGGCCTTACCCAGAAGCCTCCTCTCTTTCTCTCAAGAATGCACAATGAATAGCTAGAGGAGGACTGCATCCTATAAGGAAAGTTCTGGAAAAGGTCCTTCCACATCCCTTGCCTTCTGGACACACTTTCCAAGTTCTGAAGTTACAGTCTCAATATCCCCAGCTCAGACAAGACCTCTTACCTCACAGACTGCCCACCAAGAACTTCTTACTGACCCTCCCCACTTCCACTCTCCCCACTCCATCTCTTTCTCTTCCCCAGGTTTAAAGTATCCTGCACAGGGCCTGGCACATAACAGAAAATCATTATGTGCTCGGGAATTCCTCTTCCTTCCTTTGTTTTCCTTTTGTCTTTCCCTTGTCACATCTGTATCAGACACCTACCATCTTCCAAAGGCCATGCTACACATTAGGGAAAATGGATGACAGAACTGAGACATGTCTGCATACTGAAGCGACACATTGAGGCAAGTGGATGATGGTGTCTTGAAAACTAAGTTTGGATGCTTTGAAAAAGTTTCTTTAGAGAAACTGGTGTCAAATTAGAGATAAGCAACAAAAGCATAAAATGCTAGAAAACTGTGCACCAATATAGAAGAATTATACATTCAGGTGGCTTCCTGAGTATCTTCAAAATCCCCCTCTGGATGACTTAATAAACCTGAAACTGGGAAATGTAAGTGATGCATTGCGGCAAGAAAGACCACCCAGACCTCCACTCAGTGACATATTCAGATAAAGGACTTAGTCCTACATAAAAAAAAAAGTAAAAGAATATACATGTGTGTGTTTTGTGTTACACAGAATATTTAACGTAAGTATGCATCATTTTTATAATCTCCTGCTTTAACTAACCTTTCTTAATCTAATATGATAAAAGAGTTTCTATAACCAGCTAGGCAGATGTTAAGGCCCTGAGGCAAGTAGAAGTGAAATCACTAGAGATCGTGAAGGAGAAATTAAAAAAAGTTTCCATGGGCATCACGTGCAGACTTGACAAGTAGGAAGAAAATATGGTAATTTTAAATATATTTACTCAAAATTTTAAGAATTAATTTTATTTACACATACTTCATATGCACACCAAACATACAAATGTGCTTTTTACTTTTTTTAAAGCACTGTTGAAGGTTTACAGAAAAATCATGCCAAAATACAGAATTCCCATATAACCTCTCATGCACATGCAATTTTCACTGTTATTAACATGTTGTGCTAATGTGGTTCCTTTGTTATAATTGATGAAATAGTGTTATTATAATTATGCTATTAACTATAGTTCATAATTAACATTAGGGTTCAATCATTGTGGGTTTACCTTTTAATTATTATTCTGGTAACATATATACATTCTAAAATTTCCCATTTCAACCACTTTTAGATACACAATTCTGTGGTGTTAATTACACTTATAGTGTTGTACTACTATCACCATCATCCATTACCAAAACTTTTCTATTATCCCAAATAGAAACTGTGCCAATTAAGGGTTAATTCTCAATTCCCCTTTCCTACCCCTGCCAAACTGTATTCTAGTTTCTGACTCTATGCATATACATGTGTGTTTTAAATGTGTGTTGTTGTCATTTTTCAAAGCCTTAAGTCCTTTTAATGACAATATTGAGTACAAAGTCTCATCCAAATCAGTTATATGTATGGTCTGTCCTGGGGCAAAATTCCACTCAGGCCACGGGCCTGTGAAACTGAGAACAAGCCATCTCCTTCCGATATACAAAGGAGAGGCAGTCATAGGATACTCATTGCCATGGCCATTGGGAGAAACTGGAAGGAAAACAAGAGTCAAGGATCCCAAAAAGTTCCAAACTCTGCAAGGCATACTTCCTTTGGATTCAAGGTCTGAGTTTTTAAGAGGGAAAACATAATATTTAATGGCCTCAAAAGAACTGTTGAATATCTGACTTAGAAAAAATGTTTGTTGTATATAGTTTTGAGTAGTTCATGAGAAACTTTCCAGCTTGGAAAGAGATGAGTGGTAAAGTAAAAGTCATCTCCTAATTGGTTAAAAAAAAATGTATTTCCTGCTTCCATGCATATATGCATACATGACACAAATAGAGAAATCTCCTTTTCTGATTGAAAGGAACCACTTGGAGCATAGAAAAGCTTCTTGTCAGGAAAGTAGTTCCCTCATGTGCAAAGAAAGTACAAGGAATGTAAATCCCCTCAGATTAGTTTGAGAGGGCTGAAGATAAGGCTCCTTTATAACAGCAAATAAAGGCCAGCACATGGCAATTAATGCTGGCAGGGAAAGAAGCCATCATCTGAAGACAACTTTGGCAGATTTTTGATACCTAAAATGTACATGAGAGAAAGTAAGAGGTACTTTTTAAAGCAGAACAAGAAAATCCAGGGTTGGATGAATAATGATGATACTTTCAGCTGATAATGACAAAACTGTGTTTATATTTCTTTAAATCTTGCTCTAAATGGCATCTTCCTTAAATTTGTTACAGAAAGTAATCAGAAGTAGTAAAATAGTTAGCATGTTTCTTTTATTTGCAACATATATGATAGTATATTGTCTGCTTGTAACAAATAAATACTATCTTAACTATAAGAAGAGCTACTACAGACCAGGAAAAAATACAAAAAAATTTCAGTAGAAAAATGGGCTAAGGATAAAAAAGCAGGCAATCCACAAAAGGGAAAAATCTAAATAACCAAAAAGATATTCATGCAGCAGTACATTGAAAGTGGAATGAGAACAAAATTAGGTGCCAAGGATCCTCAGATTGCAAAACAATGTTAGACATACTGGGGGACTGGGAAACCTATTCTGCAGTTTGGATGATCACCCACCTCCAGCCCGTAAAAGAGTGGAAGCTGAAGAGGCCAGGGAAAAGAGTTGTCAGTGCTCTGTGCTTTCCCTCCTCTCTCCTATGCTTCTTCTTCACCCCAAGCCATTTATTGGAGGATTTATGGGAACCCCTTAGAGAGCATGACCTGCAGTCTCTGGAGGTGGCAGTAGCATAGGGACTTGATTCTATGCTTTCTGAGGAGACTAAAGATGGAGGACTGAGTCCAGCTCACATGATGAAAAAGTTATTTCAGGAGCTAGACCTTCTAGCAAAGGTAGGGTTTGCCTGTGAGTTATATAAATCCAAGGGAGGGAAGCACGAGGAGTTTTATGAAAGACTCCATCCAAGAGGTCTTCCTCTTGCATTCCTTCCTGCATTGAGCAACTGCAGCAAAAAGAGGTTCTGTCGGAAGTGGTGGTGGTGGGTGTCATAAGATGCCAGCCAATGAAGAGGAGGTGTCTCTGAGGAGCCCAGGAAAACAACCAGCACTCGGGCCATGTCTGGCTCCTCTGGAGTCGTGCGGAAACTGGATTTGGGGGAAACTACTTTTTACTACCTTGTAAAAAAAAAAAAAAAAAAAAAACTTTAATTTTTCAAATTTCCTAATTCATACAAGGCAGGAAGCCAGCGACATCCTTCCCCTCACTCCCACCCCACTGCAGATTTCCCAGACTAGAGCAATTCCAAAATGGGGGAGATGAAGTTTCAAAGTGGAAAGGATATAGGGTTATAAGATATGACACTGGGTATTTTATTTGTGATATGAAGCTGTTCTTGGAACTGAAAGTGACAGATGAACTATTTGAAAGTTATGGGGCCTGCCAGAGCAGCCTTCCAAGGTTCAAGGAAAAATGAGTCTGCAGAATAGTTTAAATGGACAATGGAGAAATGAATAAAACTGTTTTTCCTTATATACTATTGGGGCCATTTCCTTGATAAATTGGTTGTGTGGGTCAAATTTTTCAGCCTTTGAAGAAAGGAAGGAAGGAAAAAAGGAACAAAGGAATGACAGGAAGGAGATATGGCAGGAGGCATGCAGGAAGAAAATGGAATGTAGAGAGCAAGGAAGAGAGGAAGGGAGAGATGGATGGAGAGAGGGTGGAAGGGAAAGAAGTGAAGAGAGAAAGGGAGAGGGAGGAATAAAGGGAAAGGTGAAAGTAAAGAAAGGAGGGAGGGAGGAAGAGAGAGAGAGAAAGGAATAGGAAGGAATTATATGCTAATAGAAACAACCACATACCCATTTTTATATACCACTTTGACAAAGATGTTTTTTAACACCAATACCCAGAAAACATTATGATGAAAAGAATCAGGTATTCTTGTACACTCTTGGTGGGAGAGCTAATGAAACTTTTTAAAGAGCTTTTGGAAATATGTATTAAAAACTTTAAAAATTGAGTCTTTGACTTAACAATTCTACTTCAAGAAATTTATTCCAAGAAAATACTTATGGATGTGTATACAGAGATATTCGTTGAAGTATATTTCAGAATAACAAAAATGAGAAATAAGTCATCAAGGAAATTGATCAAGTAAACTATAGAATCCTACAAAGAAGAATATCTATATCCTTGGAAATACCTTTTCAGTTTTAAAAACTACCTTTTAAGTGTGTTTACAAAATGAAGGGAGAAAACACATGATTATCTCAATAGCTGCAGAAGAGACATTTGACAAAATCTTGCCATCTATCTTGATAAAATCACTTAGAAAATTAGGAATAGAATGTAACATTCTCAATATGATAAATTCAATTTGTGAAAAATGCACATCCTACTCTATGGTGAAAAACTGAATGTTTCCCTTTAAGATTAGGAACAGGATAAGGATGCCTGTTTCACCACTGCTATTCAATATGGTACTAAATTATCTAGCCAGATAAAATTGGCAAGAAAAAGAAATAAAGTTACCCAAATTGGAAAAAGAAGAAGTAAAACTATCTCTGTTTACAGATGACATGATCTTATATATAAAATATCCAAAGGAATGCATGAGAAAGCTACCTAAGTCAATAAACAAATTCAGCAAAGTGGCAGGATACAAGATAAACACACAAAAATCAAAAGTGTTCCTATACACTTACAATGAACAATCCTAAAAGAAATTTAGGTAAGCATGAAAAAAAATCCACTTACAATAGCATATCAAAGAGTAAAATATTAGTAATAAATTTAACAAAGGATGTGAAAGATGTGACCAATAACTACAAAACACTGATGAAAGAAATTAAAGAAGACCTAAATATAGCAAGATAGTCCATGTTATATTACTTATATTGTAAAGATGTCAATATTACCCAAAATAATTTACAGTTCAATGCAATCCATATAAAAATTCCAGCAGACATTTTTGTGTGTGGAAATGGAAAAACTGAACCTCAAATTCATATGGAACTTCAAGGGGCCTCAAATAAGCAAAACAGTTGTGTAAAAGAAGAACGAATTTGGAGAACTCACACTTTCCAATTTCAAAAGCTACTGTCATCAAAATAGTGGTGCGGCTGTATGATCAGGTGTTTGGGACCTATACCCTGGTCCTGTGGGTATGAATCCAATTTTAATAGGACCTTTGAGGACATTATTACTTAAGGCATGTCCAAACTGAATGCGCGCGCGCGCGGGCGGGCCTTAGTCCAGGGTGGATGAAGTTCTTTTAAGCAGAGAAAATTGAGCATGCAAAGGAAGCCATGGAGAGAGGCCAGAAGCTGGAAGTCATGGAACCCAGAAGAGAAAGGAGAAAATGCTTCAATGTGCACTGCCTTGTGACTGAAAACTAAGAACTGAGGATCATCTGCAGCCAGTCTCAGCATGCTGCAGTCTTCAGGGATAAAGTGTCACCTTGCTGAGGCCTCAGATTAATAAGCCAGGACATTTCAGTTGTTTAAGCTAACCCACTGTATGGAATTTCTTTTAGCAGCTAGGAAACTAATACATCCAGCAATTCCATTGCTAGGTACATATCCCAAATAATTGAAAGCAGGGATTCAAACAGATATTTGCACATTGAAATTCAGAGTAAACATCACATCACAATTGACAAAAGATGGAAGTACCGCAAGTGTCCAACCAAAGATAAATGAATAAACAAAATGTGGTATATCCTTCTAATGGAATCTTTTTTTTTGTCTTTATTTATTTTTTTAATATTACATTTAAAAAATATGAGGTCCCCATATACCCCCCACCCCACTCACCCCACTCCTCCCCCCATAACAACAATCTCCTCCATCATCATGAGACATTCATTGCATTCATCGCATTGAATACATCTCTGAGCACCACTGCACCTCATGGTCAATGGTCCATACCATAGCCCACACTCTCCCACAGTCCACCCAGTGGGCCATGGGAGGACATACAATGTCTGATAGCTGTCCCTGCAGCACCACCTAGGACAACTCCAAGTCCCAAAAATGCCCCCACATCTCATCTCTTCCTTCCACTCCCTACCCCCAGCAGCCACCATGGCCACTTTCTCCACACCAATGCCACATTTTCTTTGATTACTAATCACAATAGTTCATGGAATCTTATTTGGCTGTAAAAAGGAATGAAGCTATGATGCACTCTACAACATGGACGAACCTTGAAGACATGTTGAGTGAAGTAAGCCAAACACAAATGAACACATAGTGTATGACCACTCTTATATGAAATAATTAGAATATGCAAACTCATAGAATCAAAAACTAGAATACAGGTTACCAGGGAGGGGAGTGGGTGGGGTTTGAAATGGGGAGTTAATGCTTAATTGGTACAGCGTTTCTGTTAGGGGTGATGGAAAAGTTTTGGTAATGGATGGTCGTAATGGTGGCACAACATTAGGAATATAATTAACACCACTGATTTGTGTATATGACAGTGCATCAAATGGGAAATTTTAGGTTGTATATATATTACCAGAATAAAAATTAAAGGAAAAACCCACAAAACTGTACAACACAGTGAACCTTGTAGCTTTGAATTACAGTTAATAGCGTAATTATAGTGATATTGTTTCATCAATTATAACAAAATTACCACACTAGTGCAAACTGTTAATAACAAGGAAAACTGTGCCAGGGAGATTATATGTGAACTCTACACTTTATTCATGATTTGTCTGTAAACTTGCAATGGCTCTAATTTAAAAAATAATATGGTACTGAAATAAGGATAGACAAATAAACCAAGGGAATAGAACTGAAAGTCCAGGCATAGAGCCACATGACTATGGCCAATTGATTTTTGACAAGGGTACCAAGTACATATAATGGGGAAAGAATAGTCTCTTCAATAAATAGTTTTGGGAAATCAGGATATTCACATGCAAAAGAATGAAGTGGGAACCTTAACTCACAAATACAAAAATTAACTTAAAATGGATCAAGGATCCAAATATAAGATCCAAGACCATAAAACTCTTAGAAGATAACATAGGGACAAACCTTCATGATCTGTGATTTGGCAATGGATTCTTAGGTATGACACCAAAAGCACAAGCAATAAAATAAACAATATATAAATACAGCTCGCATCAATATTAAAAACTTTTCTGCATCAAATGACTTTGTCAAGAAAGTGAAGACAAACTACAGAATGGGAGAAAATAGTTGCAAACAGTAAATCTGATAAGGGCTTAATATCCAGAATATATAAAGAACTTTTATAACACAACAACAAATAGACAAACCAATTAAAAACCAGACAAAGAATTTGAACATGCATTTTTTTAAGCATATTAAAAGAAGCTGAACCTCATTGGCTGCTAGAGAAATGCAAATCAAAGCCACAAGGAAGCACCACTCAACATCTGCATGTGTTTATTAAAACACAGAGAATAACAAGTGTTGGAAAGGGGATGGAGAAATTGGAACTCTAGCACATTGTTTGTGGGAATATAAAATGGTGTAGTGACTGTAGAAAGCAATATGGCAGTTCCTCAAAAAGATTAATATAAAATTACCATGACCTGGTAGTTCCATTTCTAGGTATATACCCAAAGAAAGTGAAGACAGTCTCAGTCTCAAACAGATAATTATACACCAGTGTTCATGGCACCATTATTCACAACAGCCAAAAGGTGGAAACACGGATAAACAAAATGTGGTATATACAAATAATGGAATATTATTCAGCCATAAAGAAGGAATGATGTTCTGAGATATGCTGCAACATGGATCAACTTTGAAAATGGTATGCTCAGTGAAATAAACAAGGCATTTAAGGACAAATATTGTAGGATATCATTTATATGAGCTATCTAGAATTAGCAAATTTAGAGACAGAAAGTAGATTAGAAGTTACCAAGGAATGGAAGAGGTAGAAGGAGTTTTTGCTTGGTAGATACAGTGTTTATAAATAAAAATTAATTTAAAGAATAGTGTCTACAGGATATGCATGTGTTTATATGTATGTATATTGGGTGAGACTGATCTGCTCAAAATGTAAAAAGGAGCTAAACTCTTGATGATGAAATTATGGATTATTTTTATTTCCTTCCCTTTGCTCACATTAATTTTCTAGAATGTGCATACATTGTATTTATAATAAGAAAAAAATTAATGTTATGTTTTTATGAGTATTCTACCCTTTTAGTCCCTTGGTTATCCATGCCTGAAGAAAGCCTGGTCTCTTGGCCCATGCAATCAAAGCTTTTTTTTTTTAAGATTTATTTTATTTATTTCTCTCCCCTTCCCTTGTGGTAGATGGACGTCCTATCTACTGGGCCAAGTCCGCTTCCCTCCACTGGGGTCTTTCTATCTCCAAGGCTGAGAAATGAAGGAGGCCTCCTGCCTTGACTGTCAGGGTTCCTAAGAGTGGCAATTCATGAGAGAAACCAGTCTCCTTGAGGCTGCAATAGCCTCAGTGAATATACATAGAATTAGTCTTGCTGATCCAAAATCTGCTAAAGTCAGAGTAAAATATAAGGTTCCACTAAGACCAGGTGATTGATATTCTCCAGCATCACTTTTCTGAATAGTTTTCTCTGGGATGTATCTAGCAGGTCCCACTCTTCCTGGGTGAAGTCTACAGCCACATCTTTGAAGGTCAGTAACTCCTGTGATTGCATTGCCATTACCTCAGCTGGCATCTGTCTTCCTCTGGATTTTCACTTACAACCAGACAAGCAGAAGGCTAGAAAAGCCTAACAATGTAAGTCCCATTTCAGGTTCAAGACACTGGATCTCATATTTTTCTTTCACTGTTCATGGAGTCCTTCCCCAGATTCCACCACCCTCCAGAGTTCTGAAATCTGCTCTTATATCCACTGAATATCCACAACCAAAGCTTAGCCCATCACAATGATAAATTTAGTCAGTGTTCTTAGAAGAAGATTTGCTAATCAGGCCTGGTGTTATAAATCAAACCAGGCATCACCAAACATTGGGAGAAATCAGGAGATTGGGGTTCAAGAGTGAAGCATCAGCTTCATGCCAGCTAGTGGACATGTTCAGAGTGTGGCAATGCAAACTGGTGTCAAGATTAAGAGACAGTTGTTGAGGGTGTTTTCTCGTGGGTGGAGACCCACACAATAAACAAGAAAACATTAAACTCAAAAAAAAAAATAATTAGTAGAGCTCTTGGGGCCTGAGAGAAAAAGAAAGAGTAAAACCTGAGGTTTACATATCCAGTGAGGATTCCACCAGTGATTCTAAGAGAAGGAAGGAAGAAGGTAAAGTTAGCCATGGCTGAATTCATGGAGAAATGTATATGTGTCATCTGAGGATTCAGAAAAAAAGACAGTGTCTTCCTATACTATGTTGCTCTCTTCTACCTTTCCCTCCTCCATTGGCATCCTTTCCTATGAGCCTTGTTTTAACTCAGAATGACTTCCAGGCCAAGATGGAAGAATGGTCACAGGCAGAAATGTCACTCTACATTCCAAACACTAGAAAAATATTGTTAAGCTAAAACGATGCACCCATTTAACTGATAAAAATTTAGGTTGACATTATCAAATGAAGAAGAGAATGCTGATTCAGAGGATCCTCTTACACATTGCTTGTGTGAATGTAATTTGGCACAATTGTTTTGGAAACCAGTGGCATTACCTCCTCATATACCTGATGATCCAGCAATTCTATTCATAATCATATAGGAGAAATCCATACAGATATACAGAAGACATGCACAAGAATGTCATTGCAATACTGTTCACAGTAGAAAAGCTTGGAAGCAACTCATGCATCACTGAGAGAATGAATGGATAAACACTAGTACATTCACAAAATGGAATATCACACAGTGGCCCAAACAAATGAAGTTCAGTGACCTATAATAATAAGACTGGATCTCGGCAATATAATAGTAAACGAAAAAAAACAACAACAAAGATTATACACAGTAGTGGCATTCTTTTTATAATGTTAAAAATAATTAAAAATACACTTTATAAATATGAATTCATTTTGTACTATATGTACAAAAGCAGGAGAAGGATGACAGGATTCAAGATGTCATTTACCTTGGGTGAATTGAGGGCAAAAAGACAGGTTGCTGAGGGAAACTATGTTGTTAAATGGCAATTATTGTCAAGCTTTTAACATTTTTGTGGCTGGTGGGTTCATGAATGTTTATTTCATTGAGGAAGGAAGGAAGGGAGGGAAGAAGGGAGGGAGGGTGGGAGAAAGGAAAGGAGGGAGGGAAGAGATAAGAGAGGAAGGGAATGAATGAATAAATGAATCAATGAGTCAATCAATCAATAATGGGTCAATGAGGAAAGTGTATTATGAACAAAGGACTACAGTTAATAAAATTTTGCGTACCTGAGGTTAAAAAACAGGAAAATAAATAAATATGCTCAAAACTGAAAGGAAAATCACTATAGCTCCACAACCAAATAAATGTAACAAATACTCTCAAGATTAAGAGAAGACTCACATATCAAAGTAATACGGCAACCCACACAAGTGATTGACCACTGAACTGGAACATCCACCAGCAAACACCCCCCCCCTCAATTAGGGGTCTCCAGCAGCAGCCCCTGACCACAGCCAGGGGAAGGAGCAGAGCCAGAAATGCTCTCTCTATGCAGGGCTGGACTCCAGCTCTAACTTGAGACAATTCAGAGCCATGATCCACAGATTCCTTGAAGCAGTTCCTAGAACTTTTTAATGCCAATGTGTGCTATAAATCTTCAAGAGAGGGGCATAGGGTGCAATAAGCCTCACATGTATTTGCTTGCAGAAGTCTTGTTGAGGACTAGTCTTTACTGGAAGTCTTTGGTTAATGCTGTCTTGTGGTGTTAGCCCACCAGGTGTGTTTCATGAATTTGGTTGGTTGTGAGGAAAAGAGGAGGGAGCGTGTCCTTTGATTCACCCTTCTTAGTCTACCAGCTATTTTATCCTCTAGTGTTTGGCACTTTACAGTTGCTCAGTTAATATTCACAGAATGAATGAATAAATAAATGAGTAAATGATGAAAGAGAAGCAGTCAAGGGCCAAATAGAAGTGCCAAGAATCAGATCCATGGTATAGAGACTGAAGTGAAGATGCTGGAGACCTGATATTAATCTGGATTCCACCACACTCTGGATATGTAACCTTGAGAAATCCCTTAACCTCCTCATCTGTAACTGGGATATTCTGACATTGTTGGGACATGGGTCAGCATAAACACAGGTATGTAATGCACAATTCCTAGCACATTGGAGGTATTCCATTAAATTTCTGTTCATAAAATCCATGATTCCAATAGGTTGGAGAAGAAGAGTGGCAATGGTTAGAAGGTCATCTTCAAGATAAGAAGAGAGCCAATGTTGTGGAGTCAGGAAGGAGTGTTTTAAAGCAGAAATTAGTCCTTTCAGATGTTTCCAGAGAAATGGAAAGCTCACATTTGTGGAACATATTTTGTATTTTGTATCTCTACTTAAAAGCTTAGCTAGGTTCTGTTTAATGTGTTTAAAAGTTGGTTCTGGCACCATGAGGAGTTTCTTTGGTACACTCAATTATCTTATCAGAGAGCAGTTTTACGCCTTATCTTTTGAATGTGGGTAATTTTTGCCAGGAAATGATTAAAATGAAAAATGGCCAGCAAATACCCAGTATCTAGATTCCTAAAATAAGAGGAAACTTGATACAACTTATAAGTTAGCTGGTCAGGAAAACAGTTTTGATGGAATGTCTGAAGAAGCACGAGATATTTTGCTTTCTTCTGTGATTTCCACCTTTTTTTGGTACAAAATCAAGATTTATTAATGGCCTCTTAGGGTTATCCTCACTCTGAGATCATAGTTTATGAATGTCCTGGAAAAGAAGTGCTTTCGCTAGCATCAGTGGGTTTGCTGAAGGAACACCTTAGCTGTGACTATATAGTTTCTGGACCTTCTTCTGAGCAATGTTGCCTACACTCTCGTACATTGCTATGTTGCCCTATCAGAGATGCCCTGCTTGCTCTGTTTATCATCATGTTCACATGCCTTCCAAATCACTTATCAGAGAGCTTCTTAAGGGAATTTTTATTCATCCTTAATTAGAAATAAATGAATATTATTGGCTATGATAGCAGAATGCATTTAGGGTTGTATGGAGTGTGGCTGTGGGTAGCAAAAATAATTTTCTCATGTGGTGTGAGAAACTATTCTCTTCTTTTTTAAAAAAAGTTATAGAGTTTATGTGTGAATGTATGTTATTCATTAAAAGTTAAAGTGATAAACAGTAAAAATTAAAAATTTCCATTCACTACCACCTCTTCCCCACCCCTGCTCCATCACTCTCAGCTCTCAGGAGGTAGTCATTGTGTGTAGGACTCTAATAGACTTTCCCATCATGGTGTACTGGACCTCTACCACCAATGCCAAAGGAGTGGGCATGTGATGTGACCCTGGCTGGGCCTGTCCTGGACCAGTCATGGTACCACATCCCACATCACAACGATTAGTTCAGGAATGTGATCCAAACGGGATAATTTTTTTCTTATCTTATTGCACTATTTAGTACATCCAGAACAATGTTGAAAGATAGCAGTGATAGTACTATCTTGTCTTGTCCTGACCTTAAAGAGAATGCTTCTGAAGTTTCACCATTGACTATGATGTTTGTAATGGATTTCTGTTGGATATACTTTAGCAAATTAAGAATGTGTCCATCTATTACTATTCCTAGCTTGTTACAAGCTTTATGCTGGTTTGTTTTGCCTCATTTTTTTCTTTTAAACAAGGAATTTGTGCTGAATTTTATCACATTTTTGTTTGACATCTATTGGGGTGATTACATGGCTTTTCTTCTTAAACTTACTAATACAATGATCTACATTAATAATTTCCTGAAGAAGACCCATACGTACATTCCTTAATAAACTTTACTTGGTCACAATTAATCATTTGCATAGTAGTTTGGTTTTGGCTTCTTGAATCTTTCTTAGAACTAACTAGAATTGTTCAAATGCTCTATTTTCACTGTGGTATCTGTATTCGATGGGATTGGTTTCTTTTGTTGTTCACCTTTGTCCTTATCTTTTGTGCCATTAGTTTTCCTAAAATATAAGGTAGCCCTCTATTGTCTATCATAAATATGAATGAAGCTGTATTAGCATTAGAAGTTGGCATGGGGTTTCTCTGTAGGTCTGTAGTCTTTCCCCATTCAGGGATAGGACTGGGTAGGTGGGCTAGATTTATCTACAGCCAAGCTTGACATTAGATAAATAAAGCAAATAGCTGGTAATAACCCACAACTTCAAAATAAGGAAGAATTTTATGCTAGGCATAGGATTCTGTGGTGTATTTCACTCTGAGCTAAGCTTTTCCCCTACCCTATTACTGCACCAGGTTCAGAGTTGGAGAGTTACATTGGGCTCCGTTTCTGGTCCTAAAATTCATAAGAGGCACTTTATCCAGACAGCTTATTTTTAAAAGTTGTTTTGTATCACTTGTAGGAAGATGTAATTGATGTGCTTTTCCCATTTCAAATCTGAAATGCAACTACAGATCCTGGAAATTATATGTTAAACAAACATAAGAAGTCTTCGAACGATGAGAGAAGAAGGCAGATTGACTAGGGAACTTAGAACCTGAGGAATGACACAGGGGTGAGTTTCCTGAGTTCTTTCAGCCACATACATTCCAAACCATGAGCTGAAGAAGCTGCCAACCTGGAAACACCAACAGAAGCAGACTTTTTTAAAAAGCCTCAACAAAACCTGACCTCTTTAACCAAAGAACCAGGATAAGTATAGTCTACCAAGATAGAAAACTTTTAGATAATAATCACTCTATTCTAGATAAATACTACTGAAAAAGTACCGTAGTCCTATCCACAAGTATGCCAGCAAAGGTGGGCAGCCTAAATTTTGCCCTTCAGGAGGCTATAATGAAGCACCCAATATGCCCTCTGGGGTGCTGTCAGAAAAGCAGGCCAAGTAGGGAGCCAGGACATATTTTCACCCCACCAGCTGACAACACACACTCCATGTCAGTGGAGAGTACATGGGGAGGCTAGACTTTCATCCCCACCCAGTAAAAACAAGGTTTCCCCGCTTCCCTGTAGGAATGGTGTGAGAGGACGCCTCCTGGAGTATCAGGACTTTCACCGTCACCCAGTGATAATGAGGCCACTCCTGCAGGGGTGTCAGTGAAAATCATGTGAGGAATGGAAATCCACCCTTACCAGAAGTAACAATGAGCCCCTACATGCTCAGGTATCATACAGGGGCTGGCAGAGGACTAGACTTCAATCAATACCTGTCAATCGTAAGGCAGTACCCTCTGCCCTTTCTTGTGGGAGTGGTGCCAGAGAAAACCAGCTAAAGCAACAGGTTTAAATAAGATTAAATAGATCTAGACATAAATCATGGTATGATAAGGTCCAGGTTTCAGCCAAAAATCACTTATCAAAACCAAAAACAATAGAGAAAATCAATAAAACACAGGATTGGTTCTTGAAAAGATCAATAAGATTGACAAATATTGAGCAAAACTGACAAATATAAAAATATATAGAAGACATACATTAGCAATATCAGGATGAAACAGGAATATCACTACAGAACTTACAAACATCAAAACAATTATAAGGAAATACTAGGAACAACTCTACAAATAAAAATTCAACAACTTAGGTAAAATGAACCAATTCCCTGAAAAGCACAAAATCACAACTCACCCAATACAAAATAAATATTTTAAATAGCCCCATAACTATTAAAAAAAATGAGTTGATAATTTACAGGTTCCCCCCAAAAGAAATCTCCAGGCCCAGATGGTTTCATTGGGTAATTCTACCAAAGATTTAAAGAATTAATACCAATTCTACATAAACTCTTTCAGAAAATTGAAGAGGAGAGAACACTTCCCAATTCATTTTTATTAAACTAGTATTACCTTGTGCCAAAACCAGAGTATACAAAAGAAAGCTATAGACCAGTATCACTTATGAATACAAATGCATAAATCCTTGACAAATTACTAGCAAACAGAATTCAGCAATATAAAAAAAGTATTATACACCATTTACTAGGTGAAATTTATTCCAGATGTGCAAGGCTGATTTAATATTCTGAAAAATCAACCATTATAATCCACCATATTAACAGGTTAAAGAACAAAATGGAAAAATCACATGATAATAACAATAAATGAAGAAAAAGGAATTAACAAAATTCAATACATATCCACTAGTATAAATTCTCATAAAAATAGGAATATAGGGGGATTTCTCAACTTATTAAGAGTAACTACACATACTTACCTGGCAGAGGAGATGCCACAATCAAGAAAGTGATTTTCCCAAGGTGAGGCTTATCTATTGTACTTCGGATGTGCTGACCCCTGCGACTTCCCCAAATGTGGTAAACTCAACGGCCTAATTTGTGGTAGTGGGAGACTGAACTCGTGCTCTCCCTTGCTAAAAAAAAAAAAAGGAACTATAACGTAAGATAACATTATACTTAATGATGAAAGACTGAATGCTTTCCTCCTAAGATCAGAAACAAGGCAAGGATATCTGCTCTCATCACTCTAATTCAATGTGGTGCTGAAAGTTCTAGCCGGTGCAGTAAGGCAAGAAGGGGAAGTAAAAGGCATACACTTTAGAAAGAAAGAAATCAAATGTCCCTATTTTCATATAGTCTGACTGCCTATGTAGGAAATCCCTACAAATACACAAAAAATTACTAGAATGAGTAAATAAGTTCAGCAATATCACAGAACACAAGACAAACATACAAAAATCAACTGTGGGGAGCAAATGTGGCTCAAGCAGGTGAATGCCTGCTCTCACATGGGAGGTCCCAGGTTTGCTTCTTGGTACCTCCTAAAGAAGACAAACAAACAACAAGCAGACATCAAGCAAAAACAACAAACAGAGTAAAAGCAATGAGCAGAAAATGAGCAGAAACAAAGTGAGAGGGGGTGAATGTGGCTCAAGCAGCTGAGCACCCACCTCCCGCACAGATGGTCCCAGATTCAGTTTTCAGTGCTTCCTAAAGAAAAAAAGCAAATAAACAGACAATGAGCAAAAACAACAAGCAAATGATGACGGAGCCATCTTGGGGAGGGAATAAAGTAAAATAATTCTTTTTAAAAATCAATTTAAAAAAATACTAGCAATGAATATGGAGACACCATAAATTAAAAATGCAATACCATTTACAATTGCTTAAAAATGCTTAGGTGTATATCTAACCAAATATGTATAGGACTTGTATTGCTGAAAATTGCACAATGATGATAAAATAAATCAAAGAACATTTAGATAATTAGAGAGACATAATATGTTCATAAATTGGGATCTCAACATACTAAAGATGTCAATTCTCCCTAAATTGACATATGTGATTAATGCTGTTACTATCAAATCCAAGCAAGATATTTTGTAGAAATAGACATGATTACTCTAAAATTAACATTGAAGTACAAAAGAACTAGAGTAGTTAAAACAATTTTTAAAAGGAAGAATAAAATGGGAAGAATCAGACTATCCAGTTTCAAGACTTACTCTATAGCTGCATTAATCAAGACTATGGTATGTGCAGAGAGGCAGACACATGGACCAATGGAATATAATAGAGAACCCAGAAATAAACTAATACAAATATGTCCACCTGTTTTTTTTTGCAAAGGTGCAAATGCAATTCAATGGAGGAAAGGTAGCCTTTTCAACCAATGCTGCTGAGTAATTGGAAATCCACCCTATAAAAAAATGAACTCAAACTGGATCATGGACTTAAATGCAAAACATAAACCTATAAAACTTTTAAAATGAGAACAATTTCAAGATCAAGGATGAGGCAGAATTTTTAGACTTGATACCAAAAGCATGATCCATATGAGGAAAAATTGATAAATTAGACCTCCTTAAAGTTTAAATCTGTGAAAGCCTGTCTCTTCTATATCGCCTATGAATCCCTCTATGTTTCATTCTACATGTTTTCTTTTGACCTATCTTCCCATTCACTGATTCTATCTTTACCTGTGTGTAATCTTATATTAAATCTATCAATGAGTTCTTTAATTTGATTATTAATTTCTTAGGTTCTATAATTTCTATCTGGTATTTATGGTATCCAGTTCTCTGCTAAAAAAAAAAAAACAACTTGGTCTTATTTTTATCTCCTTGAACTTACTAAGCAGATTTATTTTAAAGTCTGTGTGTATTAATTCCAATTATGATCTGGGCACTGTACCATGTGTTTTGCAAACATTATCTCACAACAACCCTAAAGGGTTCTTTTTACAGAGGATGAAATTAAGACTCACAGGTACTAAGTGATAGAGCCAAGAATCAAATTCAAATCTTCCAGACTTCAAAGGTTATGCTCCTAACCCTGTCATTACAGGCTGAGGAAGCCCCAAATACCTTACAGTTTAAAATTCATAAGATGACTGTATTTACCTGCCAGAGCAAACTTTCTCTATCCTTCTGATTGATTTTCCATCAAACCCCATCATAACACTCATCCTGAATTTGTCTTTTTCATAAATCTCCCCACTTTCATTCACTCACTCATTTGCTCAACAAATAACTTTGGGCATCTATCATGCTTGTTCTAGGACCTGGAGAGAAATGGTAAGTAAGGAAGACATAGTTCATGCCTCATGGGGCTTTCATTCTAGTGAGGGATAACAAACAGTAAACACGTAAGCAAATCCATAAGAGTTTCAGAGAGTGATGAGGTCAGTGAAGAAATAAAATAGTCTGATATTGCAGAGTGTGATAGTGGAGGCCAACTTTAGCTAAGGTGGCTAAGGTAGACCTCTCAGAGGAGGTGACCTTTGAGCTGCAACCTGAATAATGAAAAGGATCATCAGGGAGAAGAGTATTCTTGGTAGAAGGAGAAGCCAGTGCAAAGACCCTAAATTTGGAAGATGCTTAATGTGTGTAAGGGACAGAAGGCAATTGGGTATGTCTGAAATCTCATGAATGAAGAGCAGAGTGGTAGAATATGAAATAGAAAAGTTGGCATGGATGGAAATCAGGACACCACTGCAGTATTCAATGTAAAAGTGATAATGGCAACTTCCAACTTCCAGCTCTGAGAGAGTGACTGTGACCGGACTTATCCTCCTACGGTAAACCAGCAGAAAACTGGACACATTATATGAAACAATGGTTTTCAGACATGGGAGAATAAGCAGCACAGAACTGTGACCCATATTCGAAGGAAAACAAATAAGGTGATCCCCATGATCGTCTCAGCTTTCTGCCTGAAAACACATTCCAGACCTCGAACCAGCAAAGGGGACCCTAATCAGAGCATGTGGTCTCACTGAGTTGAGGAGACAAAAATCGTTGAGGCGGCTGGAAGTTGCAAGACAGTTTTAGAAAGGAGAGAGCTATTCAAAAGAAGAGTCCAGAAATCCCCATAAGAACCCTCTTAAAAACTGCATTTTTAACCCCTGTCCCTTCTTCACTTGATACTTGCACACACTAAAATTTGAGATTCACTATTCTAGAGAACTAAGAAACTAAAACATTGAGAAAATGGCTGTCATGTCCTCAGGTTGATGAATTTTACTTCTGGAAATACCCTCTGACCTCCCCACTTCAGCTAAAGATAAAAGGGGTCTGGAGAGCCTCTTGAATTATAAATCAGAGTGAAGATTTCAAGGGTAGAAGAAACATTCTTGGCAAAGAAACTCTTTTTTTAATTTAATTTTTTATTAAAGAATTTGTGAGCTCACATAACAATCATCAATAAATTATAAGATTCCCATATACCACCCTATTATTAACACTCGCATTGGTGTGATATATTTGCTACAACTGATGAAAGCAAATTTTCATAATTGTACTGTCAATTATAGTCCATAGTTTAACTTAGGGCACACTGTTTGTGTTGTGCAGTTCCATGGAGTTTTTTTTATTTTATTTAGTACCCTATATACAAGCTAACATTTCCCCTATAACCGCACTGAGATATTTATTCCAATGCTTCTAATTATGTTCTACCATCACCACCATCCATTACCGTAACATTTCAATAGCCCTATTTAGAAACTCTGAATATTTTAAGCCTTAACGCCCTGTTCCCTATCCCCACCCAACCCCTAGTAATCTATATTCCAGATTCTGACCCTGTGAGTTTGCTTTTTCTAGTTATTTCCTATCAGTGAGATCATATATTTACTCTTTAGTGTCTGACTTATTTCATTTGACATATATCTTCAAGGTTCATTGAAGTTATCACATATATCAGAGAAATTTGTGTTTACCCATTCATTGATTAATGGACACTTGGGTTGTTTCCATCTTTGGCAATTGTGAATAATGCCACTATGAACATCAGTGTGCAAGTATCTGTTTGAGTTTCTGCTTTCAAATCTTTCTGGTATATACCTAGAAGAGGGATTATAGATCAAACGGTAATCTATACTTAATTTTCTGAGGAACAGCCAAAGTATCTTTGACAGTGGCTGCACCATTTTACACTTCCACCAGCAATGAATGAGTGTTTCTATTTCTACACATCCTCTCCAACACTTTTAACTTTTTAAAAAATAGTAGCCATTCTAGTGGATATAGCATGGTAACTTATTGTAGTTTTGATTTGCAAGTTGCTCATGGCTAATGATATTGATCATATTTGTATATGTTTTTAGGAGAAATGTCTATTTAAGTCTTTTTGACCATTTTAAAATTGGGTTGTTTATCTTTTATTTGTTGAGTTGAGTTGAAGGCTTTCTTTCTTGATATTAAACCCTTATCAGATATATGACTTCCAAATATTTTCCCCCATTTGTATAGGTTGTCATTTTACTTCGATGATAAAGTAAGGCACAAAATTTGATAGTTTTGTTGATTTTTCATTAATTTCTTTTTTTGCTTGTGTCTAAGAACCCATTGCCTAACACAAGGTCCTGAAGCTGCTTCCCTTTGTTTTCTTTTGGGAGTTTGATAGGTCTTTGGTCCATTTTGAGTTGATATTTTTATATGGTGTGAGACAGAGATCCACCTTTATTCTTTTCCAAATGGAGATCCAGTTTTCTAGGCATCACCTATTGAGAAACTATTCTTTCTCAATTGAGTGGTCTTTGTCCCTTGTCAAATATCAGTGAGCCATAAGTGTGAAGTATGATTTCTGAACTCTCAATTCAATTCCATTGGCCTATATGTTTGTTCTTGTGCAGGTGCCATGCTGTATTGATTATTGTGGTTTTGTATTAAGTTTTGAGATTGGAAAGTGTTAATCTTCATTTTTTTCTCTTCTTTTTAAAGATGACTTTGCCTATTCTGGGCCCTTTACCCTGCCATATAATTTGATAATTGGATTTTCCATTTCTGCTAACAAGGTTGTTAGAATTTTCTTTGGGATTCTGTTGAACCTGTAAATCATTTGGGTAAAATTGACATCTTAATTATATTTAGTCTTCTATTCCATGAACACAGAATGTTCTTTTATTAGTTTAGGTCTTCTTGATTTTTTTATAGCAATGTTTTCTAGTTTTCTGTGTTCAATTTCTTTATATCCTTGGTTAGATTTATTCCTAATTATTTTATTTTTACATTGCTATTGTAAATGGAATTTCATTTCTTGATTTCTTTTTCTGATTGTTCATTGCAGTGTATAGAAAAACTACTGAATTTGGGGTGTTGGTCTTGTACCCAACCATTTTACCTGAATGTGTTTGTTTAGCTCTAGGAGGTTTGTTGTGGAATTTTCAATGTTTTCTATATATCTTCTACAAATACGGAATGTTATACTTCATCCATTCCAATTTGGATGCCTTTCATTTCTTTTTCTTGCCTAATTGCTCTGGCTAGAACTTCCACTACAATGTTGAATAACAGTGCTGATAGTGGGCAATCTAGTCTTCCTCCTCATCTTAAAGGGAAGGTTTTCAGTCTTTCACTATTGAGTATGAGGTTACCTGTGGGTTACTCACATATGCTCTATTACCTGTGGGTTATTCACATGTGCCCTATATCAGGTTAAGGAAGTTTCCTTCTATTCCTAGTGTTTTTAACAAAAAGTGGTGCTGAATTTTGTGAAATGCCATTTCTGCATTAATTGAGATAGTCATATTGGTTTCTTCCTTCATTCTGTTACTGTGGTGTATTACAGTAACTGATTTTCTTACATTGAACCACACTTGCAT
This sequence comes from Dasypus novemcinctus, assembly GCF_030445035.2. Taxonomy (NCBI): domain Eukaryota; kingdom Metazoa; phylum Chordata; class Mammalia; order Cingulata; family Dasypodidae; genus Dasypus; species Dasypus novemcinctus. The sequence goes on along the minus strand of NC_080676.1, from coordinate 6,290,057 downwards.
ACCTGGGATAAATCCCAGTTGACCATAAGGTTTAATTTTTGCATTATTTAGGAAAATTTCCCTGTGAAGCCAGCTGGCCCAAGGCTTTTCTTTGTTGGGAGAAATTTGACTACTGATTTAATCTCTTCAGTCTTTACTGGTTTCTTCAGATCTTCTATTTCTTCTTGAGTCAATGTAGATAGTTTGTGTGTTTCTAGGAATTTGTCCATTTCATCTAGATTATCTAATTTGTTGATGTACAGTTGTTAACAGAATCCTCATATGGTCTTTTTTATTTCAGCTGAGTCAGTAGTAATGTCCTCCTTTTCATTTCTGATTTTAATTAATTGTGTTCTCTCTCTTTTTCTCTTCAACATTCTAGCTGAAGGTTTGCCCATTTTACTGATCTTTCCAAAGAACCAACTTTTCATCTTGTTGATTCTCTATTTCATTATCTTCACTCCAATTTTTGTTATTTTTTCACCTTCTTCTTGATTTGAGTTCAGTTTGCTCTTCTTTTTCTAGTTCTTCCAGTTTTGAGGTTAGGTCTCTGATTTGAAATCTTTCTTCTTTATTAATGAAAGCTTTTAGAGTTAAAATTACCCTCCTCTCAGCATTGTCTTTGCTACATCCCATAAGTTTTGAATGGTGTATTTTCATTTCATTCATCTCAAGATATTTCCTGATTTCTCTTGTGATTTCTCTTTAACCCATTGGTTGTTTCAGAAAATGTTGTCTACAATCCACATATTTGTGAAATTTCCAGTTCTCTGTTATTGACTTCTAGCTTCATTCCATTGTGGTAGAAGAAGATACATTGTATGATTGCAAAATTTTTGAATTTATTGAAACCATGACCTAATCTATCATCTATCCTAGAGAACAGTGTATGTGCACTTGTGAAGAATGCATATTCTGTTTTGGGTGAAGTGTTTTATATATATCCATTAGATCTAGTTGTTTAGAATAGCATTCATGTCTTCTATTTCCTTATTGATTATCTGTCTAGATGTTTTATCCAGTTTTAAAAGTGGCATATTAAAGTCTTCCACTATTAATGGAGACCTATCAATTTCTCCCCACAAATATGTCAGTATTTGCTTCATATATTTTGGGGCTCTGCTGTTAGGTGAATATAATTGTTACATAATTGTTACAACTTTTATTGAATTGCCTCCTTTATCTGTCTTTAATGTCTGTCTATCTCTTGTAATTGATTTTATATTTAATGTCTATTTTATCCAATATTAGTATAACTACCCCTGTCTTTTGCTTATTACCTGCATGGTAGATATTTTCTTCATCTTTTCACTTTTAACCTATTTATGTCTTTGAATTTCAAGTGAGTCACTTGCAGACAGCCTATAGTTAGGTCATGCTTTTTTTAAAAATCCATTATGCCAATCTCTGCCTTTTGACAAGAGAGTTTAATCCATTTATATTTAAAGTCACTAGCAATAATGGAAGACATTTTTTTTTCCATTTTGTTATTTAGCTTTTTAAGCATTAAACCTTTTCTGACCCTCAATTTTCTGGTAATGCCTTATTTTATATTTATTTAATATTTTTGTATTATACCATATTAATGTCTTCTCATTTCTAGTTGGATATATTTTTCATACATTTACCTTGTGGTTATCATGAAGTAAAAATTCAATATCATAAATATATAACATTTATATCTGATTTGATACCAAATGGCTTGATACCCCAACTTGACTTCAATAGCATACAAATATACTTTTTCTCTACCCCTCTGCCCCCATCTTTTTTATACTTGGTACTAATTATATTTTTGTATATTATAGTTCCAAAACTATGGATTTATCATTATTTTTTATGCATTTGCATTTTAGCAATTGTAGGAAGTAAGAAGTGGGCTTACATACCCAAAAATACAAAGGTACTGACATTTATAATTAACTACATGGTTACCTTTACTGGAGGACTTTATTTCTTTGTGCCACCTTGAACCACAGTCTAGTGTCTTTCCTTTCAGTCTGAAGAACTGCCTTTAGTATTGGTTATAGAGCAGGTCTAGTGGTGATGAACTCCCTCAGCTTTTGTTCATCTGGGTCTCTCTCAATCTCTCCGTCATTTTTTTAACAAATATCGTGCTAGATAAAAAATTCTTTGTTGGCAATTGTCTTTTAACACATTAAGTATTTTAAGCCACTGCCTTCTTGCCTCTGTGGTTTCTGATGAGAAATCGATACTTAATGTATTTGCGACTCCCTTGTACATAACATGTTGCTTTTCTCTTGCAGCTTTCAGAACTCTCTCCTTGACCTTTGCATTTGACAGTTTGATCAATATGTGATGCAATGTATTTTTCTTCAAGTTTGTCCTATCTGGTGTTCTCTGGGCTTCTTGGACATGCATATGCATGTCTTTTGCTAAGTTTAGGAAGTTTTCTGTTATTACTTCTTTGAATAGTCCTTCTGTCTCTTTCTTATCCTTCTGGGACTCCCATAATGCATATATTGGTATGCCTGATGGTGTTTCAGAGGTCTCAAGCTATTTTTCCTTTTTTTCCTTTCTGATTCTCAGCCTGACTCATTTCAATTATCTTATCTTTGAGTCTATTGATTCTTTCTTCTGCCAGCTCCAATCAGGTGTGGAAACGCTTCTGGGAATTTTTCTTTCAGTTACTGTGGCCTTCAACTTTGGTAGTTCTGTTTGGTTCCCTTTTAAAATGTATATCTTTATTGAGAGCCTCGTGTTCTTCATTCATTGTTTTACTGATGTCCTTTAGTTCTTTTTCTCTATTTTCCTTCATCTCCTTGAACATATTGAGGATCTTTTTTTAATGTTTTTGTCCAGGATGTCTGCAGTCTGGTCTTCTTCATTGGTGTTTTCTGGGTTTTTATCCTCTTCCTTTGGAAGGACTATCATTTCCTGTTTTTATGTTTGCTTTGTAATCTTTTATTACATCATGTACATTTTCATATTTTAAAAGGTTACTTCTGGGGCTCATTCCCTAAGATGTCCATTGCTTGAGTTTGTAACCAGCTGGTGATATGACAGAGAATTTCTTGAGTGTCACTCCTCCAACAAGGAACGTCCACTAAAGGTAAATGCAAAGTGCAGGGCCCTCCCTGACTTTTTTTAGCCTGTCTCTTGTCCTGGACTTGTGTTTACTATTCCCTTAAGAGTTCCCCTGTTTACAGGATTTTGAGTGCCACCTCTACTTCCCAAGAGGCAGATGTTCTTTCTCTGCCAGCTTTAAGGCAGTTAAGCTTTTGCCCCAGGCCATCTACCTCAATTATTTCTTACATCGCTCTCATTGTCTCGAGCTGCTTTTGTCTGGAGGGGAAATTTTGTGATGGGAGGCATGCTGGAGAAGAATTTCCCAAGTCAGTCTTTCCCAGCTGGAACAAGGCCAGAGACCTACAAGGGGAGCACAGGCCAGCTCCAAGCTGCCCTGGAGAAGGTGAGGGAGGGATCAGGAACGTCCAGCTCAGCTTCCCGAAGCAGTCCTTTCTTGACCTACTGAACAAGGGCAGCCCTTTAACTGTCCTCCACAGCTCTGAAGAAGCAGAGCACCTTTAACTCTTCTCGGCCAGCTTTGTTGGGGTCATGTTGGAACAACTGCAACCCTCAGAGCTGGGCCCCAGCAATTCGAAGTCACAGATCAAAAGCAGGGGTCAGTGATTGACCCATGCCCACCCCAGATCTTGAGGGAGTTGTTTTCCACATTTCTGACCAAATCAAGCTGCCCCAGGGACCAGAGCCCACTCTGACCTGCCTTGAGAGTGGGGGATGGGCACGGCAACCACTGCACAGGTAGAGCAGTTACTAGTATTTACTATAATTTGCCAGCCTCTTCCTCCTGCTGGTCCCTGGACACCATGCCATGTTTTTCTGGACTCTGGAGTTTCAAAATAGTTATTTCAGACAGTTCCCACCTGTTTGATAGTTGTTCTGGTGGAAGGACTGATTCCTGGAGCTTCCTTCTCTGTCATCTTCTCACAATCTTCTCCCAAGAAGCTCTTCTTGAGTCTCTGTTCTGGTTCCATTCTCAAAGACACCACACTGATTCAGGTTTTCATTCCCTCAGCCTGGAACACATGCTCATCAAGGGCTGATTTTGCACTACTCCCAGGTGTGGGCGGCTGTTTGATTGTCAGTTGAATGAATGATTGAATTAACTAAGTAATTAAATCAGTGAGTCCGGGGATCTCAGAATAAGTCATTTCCACCCCCACCCTGATAAGGCTGAGAGAGGAAATTGACCCATTTCTGCTTTGGGCACTCCCGAAGGGACTCTGATGGCTCATCATTCCCTCTATCCATCCAGGCTTGGTTAGGGAGGGACGGTGATCCTTCCTGGCTAGTGCCCTGCCCTGGCCAGAGGATGGTAGCAGAGAAATTTTGCTTTGACTGTCACTACCCTGAGGACCCAGCATCCTGTCAAGGGATGGGATGAAGTTTGGTTTTGAAAAGAGCAAAGAGAACGGCATAATTTAAAAATCAAAGAAATTCATTTTAGTAGTAAAAGGTTAACAGCCTTTAGGAGGGACAATTTTTAATCACCCTCGTCTAAACTCTATCACTAGAATCACCAGCCGCCGAGTGAAATATGGCCCAACTGCTGCCACCAAACAGCTCCTAAAGACTGTTGTATTTAATCATGTCTGTGCACCACTTATGGATTTTCATTATGATTCCCGATGCTGTTGCGCAGGGTAAAATATTAATATCCATAGTAATGATGCATGAAGCTTGGAGTGTAATTTCTTCACTCTTCTTGTCTGATATTAAATTGTTACCACTTTATCATTTGTGAAGAACTGCACGTTTCAATTAATCTTTCCATATCAGCAGCCCTGATTAATATAGATCATGATTCATAAGCTTATCGTCACTATAGTTTTAACAGATCATTTATAAAGATCTTAAATTTCAGGGTCTGGGAGGTGCAGCTGCTGTGTCCAATGTGCCTCTTTATTCTCTGTTCCAACGGTGCTGCTATACATTGGCTGTCACCTCCTGTTGCATAATTAATTTCAGGAAACCAAATTTGCCCAAAGGGGGGCGGGGAGCAGAATGAGGGGCCTGGCGATTGGCAGGGCACTGGGCAATGTTTGCTCACCTCTCCATGCCCGGCCCAGTGTGGCCTGCTCTTCATCAGCGGAAACTGCCGCTCTGGGGAATTAATCACAGGTGTGTCCGGGCTTCTGCTGGCTGCAGTGGGCAGTCCCCGCCAGCACAGCCATCCCAGGACAGTTGTTGAGGTTTGATGGAGCGTTGGATAACTTCCCAGGCAGCTGCTGCTGCTCGCATGAATCTGCAGAGCTCATCAGGCCTGGCTGGCGCCGGGGGCCTTGGGCTTGTCCTGGAATACACAGTCGAAGCCGAGTGCTCAGAGGAGGGTGGGGGTGACCCGGAGGATTAGGAAGTGAGATTTTCAAATATTTTTGTAAACACCAGAGGCACTGAGGGCCGGGGCTCTTTCATCAGAAGAGGTCCTGAAGCTCAGAGAGGGCCAAGGACCCTCTGACCAGCCGGCAGACGTGAGTGCCAACATCAGGAGCCTGGGCCAGCGCCGCTGCAGAGTCCTTGCCGATCCCTGCCTTCCGTCCACAGTGTGCCTTGAGCAGGTCCATGCGGAAGCTCCTAAAGAACAGCCTCACATCTGAGCAGCACAGTAAATGCGAAGCAAAGCAGAACTTGTGGATTTTCTTGGGCCGGCGCTAGAAGCTTTCTTCCTCTGGCTCAAAGACTGCATGCACATGGGAAGACATCCGACTATAAATCAAACAAACCAACCACTAACTATTCCGGGAACTAGTGAAGGTTATGTTGACTCCAAAATCTGTTCAGTTACTTGTTTTGAGTAAGTTTTGTTTGCGCTTTTGGATTTGACCCAATTTGTCTCTATCTATATGACCGTATGAACCATGACCTGATGCGAGGAGATAGTCGTTGGCACTCTCTATATGAAAGGCACTGATCTGGGCCCTGAGGCTCGAGTCTGGGTCTTCACTTGGGTTTCCCCAGAAGCAGACCCTGAGACAGGGATTCAAGTGTAAGTAGTTCACAGTGCAAACTGGAACCCATGCTGTGTGGCAATGCTCCAGAATGTGCTCATCAACTGCAAAGAATGCATCACACTGAGGAAAGGAGTCATTAATGGGAGGTGTGGGGAGTGGGGCCTATGGGAATCCCCTATATTTTTTAATGTAACATTTTGTGTAATTCATGCATCTTTTAAAAATAAACAAATTTTTAAAAAAGTAAGTAGTTCATTTGAGAGGTGATCCTAGGAAACCTCCTTAGGGGAATGAGGATGGAGGCAGGGCAGGATGGCAGCCAGTGCGGGCTGCTTCTTCAGGCACGGCGCTTGCTGGGGCGACTGGAGCCTGGTCCCACCAGGGACTGTGGGAGGCTGTGGAGAACAGGCCTCAGTTATCTCAACGGTGGGGCACGGAAGCCGAGGTATTTATCTACCATGCCCCTGTCATCGGAGAACGTTCCTGGGATGTTAACCCCCTTGCCCTCCTGACCTGCCCTGCACGTGAACAGGGAGATTGCTACCACCAAAACTGAAGTGCTCAGACAAAATGGCAGAGGTAGGTGAAGTGAGCGGCCTTAGCATGGGAAGGGGAGGGCCCAGGGAAAAGGAGCAAAGCCAACAGCGTTTTCTGCATTCACCTTCAAACCCCATCCATTTGTTCACTCATTAATTTAAAAACTGTTCAGAGATGTCCACTTATTCAACACTCTCCGGATAGGAAAGTGGTTACTGAAAAAAATCCGTGAAAGCTGTGAAGCATTAAAAATTTTACATAAACATAACCATAATACACAATTAAACTAGAACAAATAGACACCTGCCCACAGTTCCTTTAGTGTTGGGCCAAGATCTCTTCTAATAGACCTCCACGGATGGGAGTTCTTCCTTCCTTTTCCTGGATAAGCCACCTCCACAGTTTCCAGTTTCATCTCCTTCAAAGTACAACAAAAATTTAAAGTCACTTATGAGGCAATCTAAGTACAGAAACTTTCTAGAGGTTTGTATTTAATTTTCCCCCCAATCTTTGATCGTGATTTTACCCACATCTAATTCAAGAACTAAATTTTTAGCCACTCATCTTTGTCGAATCCAAAGCACTCAATGTAAGGTTCAAAGAAGCAACAATTTTTCTTTCTCACACTTGTTATCAGTGTAGATATCATTTAGTTCACTTTCATAGTGACAATATGAAGCACAACTGATGGGAAGAGATTTATGAACAGGTCGATGAACACTTGGCGAGGGAACGGCTGGACTGGCGGATGCTGAAAGTGTAAGCCCGCTGTTAGTGAGCACTGGCATTGCACGCCAGACAAGGCTCCATGGTCAGCTCGTTTGACCCTCCTAATAATCCATGAGGGAAGTATGTTGTTATACCTCCTTCACAGAAGATGCTTCCTGAGCATACTTGGTCAGGGTCATGAGGCCACCAAGTGGCAGAGCTGGTTTTCCAACCCAAGGAGGCTGCCTGCAGAGTCCAAGTTTTACCCACAATGCCCTGCTATCTGTCTAGAGAATGGGCTACTAGCGGTGACAGGGATTTATCTCCTACACTGTGACATTTGTGAAAGTGAGACTACTGATAATGGCACCGAACCACAGATGAAAATGGCACAGTTCTGGGTGAGCCCGGACATCTGGCTGCTCTGCCTGTGAGCCGTGAGCATTCAGGGTCATGGGCACTGGCCAAATGATGAGTGTTAGGGTAGGAAGGACTTACGTGGGGTCGGTTAAGGGAGCTTTGGTGAGGGCATGGGGTGGAAGCACAGAGGAGAAGGCTTCATGAAGCTTACAAATCAAATGCAAATAAAGGGTGTCCAACTTACGATATCCTAGGGTGCTGCGGATGTCTGTAATATAAGAGTGCCAAGAAATGTGTAAATTAAAAACTGGGTGCCGAGAAGGGAGAGCATCTTTGCCATGCAGGAATCAAGAAATCATTACATAGAATGTGGCATTTCAGCTGGCCACTGAATAGAGGTAAGATTTGGGGTTTTTAAGGAAAAGATGCTGGAGGAAAGAGAAGCAAAGTCAGAGAGGTAAGAAATCCAAGGAGGATGTTAAAGGATGGCCAACAATTCTGCTTTCCTGGCACATAGCGTAACTCAATAGTGTGGGCAGTGGGAAGGAGGTTGTTTCCGGCAGGTTACAAAGCTAAAGTCTGCATTTACTTGGTAATAATTAGTGACCTGGGGTAGGATTTTGACCTAGAGGATGACACAAGAGACTGTGGAGCCTGGCCTGTTCCTATGAGTGCAGGCTCTTGAGTCTGATTACCTGGTTTTGAATTCCTCCCTCCCCTTTACTACTGTGTCATCTGAGATGAGTCACTAACCTTTCAGGGTCTCAGTGGCAGCATTCGTGATATGGGGAAAATAAGAGTGCCTACCTCTTAGGGTGCTGTGATTAAATTACTTTGTGCCTCTGTAAAGTGCCTAGAACAGTACAAAGAGTTAAAGGCTCTGCAAGTATTAACTTTTGTTAGTATGTTTGCAATTGAGCTTGAGACAGTTGAGCTGGTGGCAGAAAGGAAGGTGGCTGGCAAAAGGAGGAAAAGGAGAGAAGCTGTGTGAGTCTGAACTGGTGGAGATGTGGAGTCAGAAACGTTGTGTGTTGCTGATGACCACTTGGGCACTTGGTCTCCTTCTCACCGTTCTTCCCCCTTGCCCTTTTAGGCTGTGCTACTCACTCCTGTGAACATGGGAATCAGTTCTTCAATAAAGACCCTTCCTTCCCCAAGCCTCGCACTGGAATTATACTCCATAAGTGTTTAAACTTGCATTGCATTCTACAATTCACAAGACCTTTTTCTCTTGGATGTAGACTTCGCTTTATTCACTTTTATGTCTTTGGCGCTTAGCACAAAACTTAGAAGAGTGGTTTGTTGGGGAATGTTTATCAAATGAATGAATGATTGAATATACTAATTAGCATGTCATCTTTCTTCCCTCATACTTCTCTGTATCTTTATTAAATAAAATGATGTAATACAACTCAACAATAAAAGAGCAAGCAATCCAATAAAAAACTGGGCAAAAGATTTAGTCATTTCTCCAAAGAGGAAATATAAATGGCCAAAAGCACATGAAAAATGTTCCATATCACTAGCTATTAGGGAAATGCAAATTAAAAGAGCAATGAGATACCATCTAACACCACATAGAATGGCCATTATTTAAAAAACAGATAACAGTAAGTGCTGGAGAGGATGTGGAGAAATAGGAAAAATCCTTCACTGTTGCTGGGATTGTATAATGGTGCAGCCTCTGTGGAAGACAGTTTGGCAGTTCCTCAGGAAGGTAAATATACAACTGCCATATGATTCCACAATTCCTCTACTAGGAATATATCCAGAAGAAGTAAAAACTATGACATGAACAGACATCTGCACACCAATGTTATTAGTGGCATTATTCACAATTGCTAAAAGATGGAAACAATCCAAGCGTCTATCGACCAATGAATGGATAAATAAAATGTGGTAGATGCATATGATGGAATAGTACGCTGCAGTAAGAGAAATGAAATTGGGACACATGTGATAATATGAAAGAGTCTTGAAGACATTATACTAAGCAAAGTAAGCACAACACAAAAGGACAAATATTGCATGGTCTGTTTAATATGAACTAAATATGAATAATAAACACATGGAATTAAAACCTAGAGTATAGATTATTAGGAGGTAAGAGGAGGGTTGTGAAGAACTACTGATGCTTAATGTATATAGAAGTTTTAATTAACTTGACTATTAAAGTGCAGAAGTGAATAGAGTTGATGGTAACACATTATAGTGAGTAGCAACTGGTTTATAAATGGGATTGTGGCTGAAAATGATAGTTTGGGGAAGTAAATGTCAATAGAAAGAAAGCTAAAGAATAATCTAGGGACTGAATAACACAGTGAACCCAGAGGTGGATGAGGAACATGGTTAAAGGTAAAAATGCAAGAGAGTCCTTTGATGAGCTAGAGCAGATATACATCACTATTGCAGGGTGATGGGAATATGGAGAAGTATGGGAAAACTAAAATTGGTGTGACCTATAGTCTGTGGTTAACAGCAATACTGTAATATTCTTGCATCAATGCCAAAGCTGTACTGTGTTGATAAGGTAGGTGTATGGAAAAAACATGCCAAATGCATGCTATGGATCATGATTGGTGATAATGTCTGATGATATTATCTCATAATCTGTAACAAATGTTCCACCATAGTGTGGTGTTGTATGGGAAATATACACATCTGTGTGATTGTTTTGCAAGTTCACAACTTCTGAAACAAAAATATATTTTAAAAAATAGTGTGGGTTTGGGGGAAAATACACCAAATGTAAGATAAAGACTATAGTTGGTAGTAATATTTTGACAATGCTCTTACATAGTTTGTAACAAATGTTTCAGAACAATGCAAAGTGTTGGTGGAGGGGTGATGTATGAGACCCCTGTGTGATGTTATGTATGTTTATTTTGTAAATTCACAATCTTTACTATACACTATATTGTTTACGCATGTTCATGTATGAATGATACACTTCAATTTTTAAAAGTGGAAAAAAATTAATATATACTAACAGAGTTAGGAAAGAAAATGGGAAAAAAATGATGTAGGCAAAAGACTTAGAACAAAGTCTGGCACACAGCGATATCTCAATAAATGGGGTTAGTAGTACTACTTAATTCTATTATACCACTGTCCACAGGCTACTTGGTTGGGTCTCAGTGAGGGTGGAGGGAGAGCTGTCTGGAGGCATGGCCTGGTTCTCTTCCTGGGTGAATCTTTAGCTCAGTGCAGAACAAGTACCTGATCCATGTCCATCAGACCAGATCAATTACACTTTTAAATCCATCCGATTTAAGTTCACTGGAAGTTTACAGATGTGTTGGTAACTGATGACCACCTCCTGCCCCTCCACTTTACTGAACCTTTCACTTCTCAATCAGATATTGTTGCCTGTAGCACTGGCCTCACAGTGTGGAGTGTGACCAGATGGACCGAGGGTTGGGTCACTCCTTCTTCTACCTCTGAGCATGCTGCTCTGTGATCCACCATGACCTTCATCATGTTAATAAGGTTGGAGAGATTACCATAGAGGTGAGCCACAGTCTTGCCTCAGAATGGCTGTGATCTTGGAAATAACAGAACTGTTTCAGGAATTGGTTTGTCCATTTATAAAATTGGGGAGAAGTATATCTGTCAAATATACAGACATTGCTAAATAGATAATTAGAAGTTTTTCTGGGTTCTCTCAAAAGTAAATAATTGGGAGCAGATGTAGCTCAATGGTTGAGCACCTATTTGCCATGTACAAGGTCCCTGGTTCGATCCCTGTATCTCCTAAAAACAAAACAAACAAACAAATGATAAAACCAACTCTCATTGGGGAGTGAGTGTAGCTTAGTGGTTGAATGCCTGCTTCCCACGTATGATATCCTGAGTTCAATCCCTGGTACCTCCTAAAAAAAACAAAAAACAAAAACAAAAACCCTGGATATTTAAATTACTGTCCAAAGTCAACTTCTCAAAAGCTTTAGTCTCCTACCTCTTTGGCCAAACCCTAAGTTTGAACTGTAGATTTCATTTATTAGTATTTACTAGTCCAGGATAACTGGCAGAATTACAAAGCCTAATTTGGCAAAAAGTCTGAATTTTAGAGGTTTTAGGAAATAAAAGGGATGCAATTGTTTTAAAATACAGACTAAAAACGCTAAAGAGGATGAGTATTGTCAGAAATAAAAGCCGAAGGATATCATTTGGGTTTGGGGAAACCTGGCGTCTTAATTCTAGCCAGCTCCGCTGAGCCTCAGTTTCTTCCTCCTGTGAAAGGAATGCAGTAGGTCATGTTTAAATTCTCCTTCCTCTATGAACAGGAAAGTAATCATTGCTTTGCAATTGTATTGGAAAACACTTTGCTTTTTCAAGTCCTTACTTGGATATACTTTAAGTAAATTAAGCATCTGTGATTTCATTACACTGTTATTTCTTAATAAATCCTTTTTTATGGAGAAATACCTCTGGCCCTTACCCTAGCCTGACTCATGAGACCTCACAAACCCTGTAGCCCGTGACTGTAAAATGCAAATAGTTGCTGATGTTCAAAGGTGGGTCGAGGACCCTCATCCTTGTCCCATTTCAGGACTCCCGTTGATCCTATGTCTGTCCTACTCTGACTCCCTGTTCATAGTTGGTCTCTGTGCTATGGTTTAGAGGTAGGAGGTTGGCTGTAAAATGCCACTAGGGCCACAGATTTAGGAACACCAAATTCCTGGGAATCCTAGTGTCTCCTTGTTAATAGCTAACCCAGTACTGCTCCACGAAGCTCTCGCTTTTGAAGCTCAGGTCTAGAAAGCAGTGCCTACCTGGAGAAATGGACAGAGACAAGAGAGAGCGAGAGCGAGAGACCAAGTCCCCGGATGGTCACTGAATCCCCTCACCCAATCAGCAGTTTAGACTCAAAAGGACGGCAGACTTGGCCCAGGAAGCCACACCCCGCTGCCGTGGGAGGCTAGGCTGGGCATGCGCACTGGCCTCCGTAGCGCAGCCATCCCGCCCACCATGAAACAGGGCCCAGGTGAACACACCTGTCTGACCCACCGGGTTGGCAAATCTCTCTTATCCCAGGCAGTAATGTTGTTTTAGCTTTTCATCCCTCAGTTTCAAGATATGTAACCTAAGAGTTAAGATCCCTTAATGCCTAAGAAAAGGAATTTAAGAGAAACTTAATAGCTACATATGTCTTTGGGAAAATTTAACCATAGGTGAAAACATGTGTGTGCATGGGTGTGTGTGTGTGTGGAGAGAGAATAGTTATTTACTTTTCAGAAAGAAATTAAGGTATGATGACACAAATGAGAACACTATAGCAGCCAGGAGCATTTCATCATCAAGAGAACCATCCTCATTTGTTTTCAATGCCCCAGGATAGATCCCAGCCAATTTATCTACATTCCAGGTCTGAATTCTTTCACTCTCCCTCCTCCCACTTAAAAGATACTCAACCCCAAGCCCATCAGACTCCAGACCATTTGGGTCTTTTAGAGTTATAATTTTGTTTCTTTATGTCTTTATTGCTCCTTTGATAGAGAAATTGAAAAAAAAAGAAAAAGATGTGAAGGAGAACAACAGAAAACTATAATTATGAAGATTCAATTTAATTTTAAAGCTTGTGGACAGAAAAGGAGAAGCCAGAAAAGAAGGAACCGAATTAATTTAGCAGGGATGCATTGCATGAAATATTGTTGAAGTTTAATAACCATGCAAAGACAGATGATATGTGTGGAAAAATTAGTTGTAGGACCTCATAATAGTCTATTAATATTTCCTACAGGCGCAAAACCCATTCCTGAGTAATTGTGACAAAGTAATCTTTTGAAAAAGAGAGAGCCGGGAAAAGAATCTTCAAGAGGAGACAGTGATGATGAAGGTGCTGGAAGGAGAAGGAGATGCATGTCAGCCAGGGAATGTAAAGGTGTGCTTGGTATACCTCGCCGTGGCAGGCAAGAGAGTAAGCTCACAGACAGAGAAGCAGCCCTGGTGGGGAGAGTGGCGCCAGGCCCTCCTGCACTCAGAGAGCTGTGAAAACAAAGCCGTGCGCTTTAGACACGCCTTACTTCTTCTCAGAAGTCTTCATGCACATACCTCGGAATCCCTGCTGTGGGGTCAGCATTATTGAGTTCTCAAACACTCGGAAGAAAAAACTGAGATGCAGGACGATGGAGTGACCCGTTCCAAGGGGGTCACCAGTGGAGACAGGCAGAGGAGGGAAGGGCCATGGGCAACGCCTTGGGCCTGGCGTCCTCCCGTGGCCCAGGAAAATGGGCCGGTCTGGCCTTCCCTGCAGAGGCCCAATCCTTCCTCAGGTTTTACGAAGTCTGAGCTCCCGAGAGCAAAGCATCTGAGTTCCTTTATTCTGCTTTCACAGGAAAAACCAGTTCTTCTGTATACCCCAAACTCCAGGGATTAAAGCTCTAGTGGAGACTCAATAAACACTTCTTAATTGAATTGGCTTCAGTTTGAGGAAGGAGAAAGACCGGAGGAAAAGGAACTAATATTTGTTAATAATCTTGTATTTCAAGGCATTCAGATACCTCTCCTCCTCACACCAAATTGGCAGAGCAGTTAGTATTGCATCCGTTTTGCAGAAGAGAAGTGACTTCCAGAGCAGGGCAGAAGGGTCAAACCAAGACACTGCCGCTGGAAAAGCCTTCGCTTGCGGAATACCTGGCGAGGTTTGCTCCCACTCCCCTCCTGCAGAGGTGGCTCCTGCCTAGCCCTGACTTCCCAGGCTGCCTCTATTGCTGGAATCGAGGTCCCAGTTATCTAATTCATTCCATCTGGGGAAATGGCTGGAGGTGTGGGGTCATAATATAACCATGGATGATCCAGGATAGAAATCATGAGATGCACTAGTTGAAAATCAGGCAAGAAACATGGGAGAAGGTCGAATAGCAGAATGGGTGGGGAGTGGGACATCATTAGGTTACAGCTCCCATCTTTTTGACTGGGCACCATCTAGATCCTTTTAGGAAGAAACCTCCAGGTTTCCAGCTGAGGGGTCCATTCATATGTTAATAGACATACTGAAATAAATAAAATATGCACATCTGGAATGATGGGACACACGCACACATGTTCTCAGGGGGCCGTGGTGCTGATGGCTCATAAAATGCTGGACCATAGGGGGTGCTGTACAGAACTTGAGTTTGTCTGATGTGATCGCTGCCAGCACAAAATTTTAATTTTCACTTCTCTTGCTCCCCACAATGGGCCACCCCAAAACCCAACCTGTCCACCTAAAGCTCCGGGGTCAGTTATTCCTGGCTGAATGCATCAGAGAGTGATGACCTATGGGAATAATTCTGGGACAGGGCTGTGCATGCAGCTGAGGTGTCACCAAAAACCCCATTTTAGGCTTCCTCTTCCCATCCCCCACCTCATCTCTTGTTAGAGAAATACTGAATACCTTCCTGGAGATACAGAAATCAAGGAGAGGTCCTCTTTCAGATGTGTCCCTACAAATCAAGGGACCACTGTTTCAAGCCAGGCAAGGAGGATGACCACTCACTGTGGATGAGCAATCCCAGAGGCCAGTTGACAGCCTCACGGTGTGTGGAAAATGATAAAGCCTAAATCTCTAGTAGCTCATCCTACAAGCTCAAGGATTTGTTCTACTGATGGGACACCAAATATTGTGTATTTAGACTATGTTAGGGATGATTATCCTGGGGGAACCCTGAAGGTCAAACCCTGAGCTGGAGGCTGCAAAGTTCAGGGAGTCGTCAAGGTTCCAATTGCCTTTGTTAGAGTTTTCCTTTTTTGAGGGAAGGGATATAGAACTTTTACATCTCATGCAATTGCTGGCATATTTTCCTGTATTCCACCTCTTCATAAAAATTATTTTAGCCATATCCACTATTAGGAACAGTAGACTTACACCAAATTGTATTTACAGAATTCTGTGGGATTCATTCGATCATTCATTCCACAAACACTGATTCAGCACCTACATTCTATGCCTGCTGAAGGTTGGAAAATGAGCAATATGGTTTCTCTGGGTTTCAGGATTATATGCTCTGCCTGCATACCCAAGACCATATTCAGAAAATAAAACATAAATAAACTTAAGGAGTCTCCAACCCAAAAATTCTTTTTTTTTTTTTAAAGATTTATTTATTTATTTAATTCTCCCCCTCTCCCAGTTGTCTGTTCTCTGTGTCTGTTTGCTGCGTCTTGTTTCTTTGTCCGCTTCTGTTGTCGTCAGCGGCACGGGAAGTGTGGGCGACGCCATTCCTGGGCAGGCTGCACTTTCTTTCTCGCTGGACGGCTCTCCTCGCGGGGCGCACTCCTTGCACGTGGGGCTCCCCTACGCGGGGGACACCCCTGCGTGGCAGGGCACTCCTTGCGCGCATCAGCACTGCGCATGGGCCAGCTCCACACGGGTCAAGGAGGCTCGGGGTTTGAACCGCGGACCTCCCATGTGGTAGACGGACGCCCTAACCACTGGGCCAAGTCCGTTTCCCCAAAAATTCTTTATGACTTCATAATAGTGTAGAACAATACACATGCCAAATTATAAATGTAATTAATCTTCTCTTGCTTTTTTTTGTTAATTTGTTTTCCATTCATTAGTCACTTGGAAAATCCATGGCCATTTTTAATTTTTTTAAAATTGAAGGCCAGATATTTTAGGAAATATCTGTATTTTATAGATTCCTACCTAAATCACAGGTGGATAGTTTGCAAAGAGCCTCATGAATTTCTGAGCACACCTACATCCTTTTTTTTGTCTTTATTTTTTTAATATTACATTCAAAAAATATGAGGTCCCCATATACCCCCACCCCCCTCACCCCACTCCTCCCCCCATAATAACAACCTCCTCCATCATCATGAGACGTTCCCTGCATTTGGTGAATACATCTCTGAGCACCGCTGCACGTCATGGTCAATGGTCCACACCATAGCCCACACTCTCCCCCAGTCCACCCAGTGGGCCCTGGGAGGACATACGATGTCTGGTAACTGTCCCTGCAGCACCACCTGGCTTGACTTTCCTCATCCTGGCCATTCTGAGCTGCAGCAAAGCTTCAATAGACTGAAGACACCGTTTGCTGATTGGAACAAGAACAGTGGCTGTAGCACAATAGTTTTAAGTCAATATCTCTTCCCTGCTTCCTCCCCCTTCTCATCCCATCTAGGGATTGTGCACATGCTCCTTTTTTTTGTTAACAAGTTGTTTAGCTAGTTTTTCTTTGTTTTTTTTTTCACCTATGAACCAACATGTGCTTTAACAACCTTCCTCATTTTGTCCCCCTCTTGAGAAAGCCTCCACCTCAATGCTCATGATCATCCTTACTAATTTTTTCTTTCAATCTTCTTTGGGCTGCATGGGAACCAAAGATCTTCCATTTATTACCATCTTTAAAGAGAAGACTACTTCTAGTGATATATCTGTATCAAGAGCAAAGAAATCCCAGAAGCGGATGTGGCTCGAGTGGTTGAACTCCCACCTACCGCACGAGAGGTCCTGGGTTCAGTTCCCTGTGCCTCCTAAAGAAGACAAGCAAAACCCAGTGAGCTGACCCCAACAGGCCGGTGCAGCGAGCTGATGCAACAAGATGACACAACAGGAGACACAAGTAGGAAAACAAAATGAGAGACCCAACAAAACAGGGGGTGGAGGTGGCTCAAGCAATTAAGCACTTCCCTCTCATGTGGGAGGTCCCAGGTTCAGTTCCCAGTGCCTTCTCAAGTAAAAAGATGAGCACACAACAAACAGATACAGCATGTGTAAACAACGAGGGAGTGGGGAGAAATAAATAAAATAAATCTTTAAAAACAAAGAGAAAACAAAACCAAAAAAAGTTTCCATTCTGAGGTTCTGGATGGTCAGGAATTTGGGGGAGTGGGGGAAGGGCACTACACAACCCACCTCACTCATGTCCTGTTTGAATTTTATTTTAAATCTCTTTGCTTTGTTTTCAATATAAAATTCCTGGTAAGAGATACTTTTGAACTGCCAAAGCAACTAAAGCAGAGCATAAACTAATTAATTACTTAAAAAAGTTAACAGAGAAGGCAATATTTTTAATTCTCAGGTTTTTAAGTACTCTCTAGAGAACCTTTTAAACTGATCATTGATTTATTATGTCTTTTGAAGGGTTTCTTTAAAATTTGCCTACATTACTTCATGACTGCACCCCCGTGTAACGTGATGTTCCCAACAGTCTCATACTTCAGTACTTTCAGAGTTGAAAACAACTTTCTTATAATCGAGAAAATGTCTTAAAATAGACTAAGTGTATGTATGCCATATGTGTGCTTGTGCACCTTCCCAGAGAATGCCAGTCTAAACTGGCCCCTGTCCCTGAGACCCAGGAACTCACAGTATCTCAGAGGACCTCCCATTTTCCATCCCCTCATCAATTGCCCGACCTTCAGTCACATCTGAGTAGCCCTCCTCATACAATGCTGGAAGGTAAGGAAGACCTTTTTCACTCTCTGGAGGATACTGAGCATTTTTGAAAAGGGCCCTAACCCAGAATGCCCTGCCAGCTCTGTCTTTGTAACTCCCAAGACTCCAGTCATGTGTCTACTTTTGTATGAACACTCCCTGGTTCTTTCAGATGGAAGTCATCGCCCCATCTCCATGCCTTTAGCATTTAACATGTACTCCTCATTGATAGGTCATTGTGTACAGAGCTATCATCCTGGCCAGAACCAATGGTGCGTGAAGGCACAGGTCATGTCTTATGATCACCCTGAACCAGCACGTTAGTGCTCAATTCCTGCTGAGCTGTGGTTATTTGGAACTTTGAATCTGTTGTAACTTCCCATGCATTTTAGTCATGATAACTATTACTCACAGCTCATAGTCAAGCCATGGCTGAGCATGATCCTACAAAGGCGATCAACCCTAAGCCATGGAGGCTATGGTGAGCTAAATCAAACACTTATCTCTAGGAAACATTTGAAAAGGCGAAAAGAGAGGAGAAACATCTAGGATAAAGAAAGCAGTGCACATATAGACGCTCAAGAGTGAGAACCAGACTAATAGAGAGAGATTTTGTCTTAAGTTAGGAGTTCTATTTTGTCTGTTTCTTCCTGGCAGAGCTACCCAAATATGAAAAGATCTTTAGAGTAGGAGCAACCTGAATTCAGAGCTCTGCTTGGGCACTTACTACCTGTGAGAACTTGAATAGTTCTACTTAACTTCCCTGAGCCTCATCTGTGAAATGAAAATAACAATTATTTCCCAGGACTATTTTGAAAATCAAATTAAATGAGATAATATTTATTCAATGACAAGCAAAGTTCCTGGTTCATAGTGGATGCTCAACAAATGGTAGCCCTGGATGCCTGATCTGTGATGGACAAATAGGGAGCTCAGAGATTCTTCAGGGAGAATGGAAGAAAGCTCTGTTGTGAGCCCTGCTGGAAGAGCTTCCTTTCTTTGAGGTGATTTAGGTCTATCACAACTATTGCTGGAGCATGGCACCACGTTTGCCTTTGCATTTAGCACCTGGAAGATTTTTTTCCTGGGACTATCCTTAGGGTTATAAGCTTTAATAGTGACCTAATGATAACATCTGTAGGTTTTATACACCCCAAGTTAAGATTATGATAGAGTAACATCCCATCTAGTCATTGATTTAACTAAAATTACCTGAGGACCTGATGTCAGTGAGAGTCTTTGATAGTCACTGGAGAAGGTGAACCAGACCAGGCACTGCCCTAAGGAGTCCATTGTCCAGTTGCAACATAAAGAGAATGCAGCCATCTCGCGGTAAGTGTCTGGAAATGACCAAACCTGCCATTCATGGTTTTGTCTGCTCTGAACACAAGCCCCTGCTTTTGGAAATATTCTTCTACTCTAAACTATGTATTTCCCAAAGAAACAGCTGTCCTATAGATTCCACCCTTGTTGTCAATTAGATTTGTTGTGTAATGAAACATCTCCACACTTCATGGCTTAAGCAACAACCATTTGGGTAGTTCATGACTTTGCAGCTTGGCATTTTAGTTTGGACTCAGGTAGGTGGTTTCTTCTGGTCACACCTGGGCTCACTGTTGCCACTGGTGGTTCATGAAGCAGCTCTGCCTCTTGTGTCTGGTTGTCAACTGGGGTGACAGCAATGTCTCTCATTACCCAAACTTGTTCATGTGGTTCTAGAAGGTGTCTGAGAGAGATAAGGAAATAGGAAGAGAGAGAATGTGTGTGCATGTGTAAATGTGCACAGCCTCTTGAAGCCTGGGCTTGGAATTGGCAAAGCATCACTTCTGCTACATTCTGTTGACCAAGGCCAGTTCTGGTTTAAGGGATGGGGAATAGACTCCACCTAGTCATGGGAGGAGCTACGAAGTCACAAGGGCTGAAAGATCATGGCCACTTTTGAAATCTACCACGAGCTCCCTGATCAGATTGGTGGACATGTGCTCAGGCTGGACCAGTAACAGTCCCTCACCCCTCAATCTCTAACCATACTTTCTTGGTGCAGGGATGGACATCTGATAACAGATGGTTTACTCAGATATCTTGCTTAGGACTTTTTCCTTTGGGAGTAAGAGATTCCCAAGTATCAGTTTGTCTCTTGTGGGAAAATAGGAGAGTAGATCCATCCTGCCATCAACTAGAGAAAGTGAACTCAGCAAGTACAAAGAAGCAGAGGTAATAGAAGGAGAGGTTTCAAGATATTTCTATCTCTGGTTCAATTCCTAGAGATCCAGGGGACCCCTGCCTTTCCCATGTGTACCTAGCCTTTGAATCAGCTGCCTTTCTGAGCCAAGCTAAGTTCTACCACTTGCAACCAAGAGGGTTCTGTCAAAATGAGGCTCAGGACCTCTGGACAGGCAAAGATCATGTCCTGCAGGAAGACAGAAAAAGCCATGTGGAAAAGAAGAAGTGTGAGCCAGACTATAAGAGGGAGTTTGCACCTTTTGGACAAAGTCAAGGTGTCCAGAAACAAAGAGCAAGTGTAAATAAATTGAGACAAGTAAAGAATAACTGTGTTGGAAGCATGAAACCTATTTGCCAAAGCCTAAGCTTTAGAGGAGGAAAAGAGGATGGTAAGAGCAGTTGGGTCAGATTCCAGAGGGTTTTAATGCTACAATAAGCAATTTGAGCTTTGTTTTATAGACAGTGGAAGATTTTGTGCTGGGAATCATGGTCAAAGAAGAGTTTGGCGAAAAGCAATCTGGTGACAACTGGTGTGATGAAATTGAAGCAGAGGCTGAATCAGGAGATAAAGCCTGGGACAAGAGGCCTTCAACTGGGGCTGAAGAGAGGGGCAAGGAAGGAGCAAGAGGCATGCAAAAACAAAAAGGAAGGAAAGACCAGGATTTAGAAACAAACTGAGTGTGTGGACCCTCGATAACTAGATGAATAGCAGGAAAAACTGGCCAAGGACCATAACAGTCAAGGGTTTTATATGAGACAGGGGAAGCTTATGATAGCTGAAGAATTTAGGATGGAGAGAGCTTGGGAAGAGTTTGGGACCAGAGATAGGTATTAAGGAATTATTGGGCAGTGAGTCACCAAGTATATTAGTTGAAGCCTCCAGGAACATCATGATGCACATGAGGGTCTCATGGAGTTGGATTCTTCTAGTGACTGAAGCACCGGGGATAAAAGAGATCTACAAGGAAGAACTCCATCCTCACAAACATAGCCTTAACATATGGGGAGGGATGGTGGTTTGTTTCCTATATAAACCATAGAGAAAGAGAGCTAGGACTGAGGTCAGCTCTAGACTATGTCCCAGACCCCCTGCCCACAAACCTGTGCCCTTTCCACTGGTCACTGCCCTCTCCTGGTCTGTGTCTCCCTTTCTATCCATCTCCACCATGCAGTTCATTTGTGGCCACTGTATCTGCCCAATTGGAAGAACTCGACATTTGTATCTGTCAACCCAGAAACCATATTCAAATCACTATCAGAAGACTGACTTACAAAAATCTTTACTACTTTTTTTTTAAAGGCTTATTTATTTATTTATTTCTCTCCCTGCCCGCCCCCGGTTGTCTGTTCTCTGTGTCTATTTGCTGCTGCATCTTCTTCTTTGTCTGCTTCTGTTGTTGTCAGTGGCACGGGAATCTGTGTCTCTTTTTGTTGCATCATCTTGTTGTGTCAGCTCTCCATGTGGGCTGCACCATTCCTGGGCAGGCTGCACTTTCTTTCACACTAGGCGGCTCTCCTTACGGGGCACACTCCTTGCGCGTGGTTACGGGGCGCACTCCTTACGCGTGGGGCTCCCCTACGCGGGGGCACCCCTGCGTGGCAGGGCACTCCTTGCATGCATCAGCACTGCACATGGGCCAGCTCCACACGCGTCAAGGAGGCCCGGGGTTTGAACCGTGGACCTCCCATGTGGTAGGCGGATGCCCTAACCACTGGGCCAAGTCCGCTTCCCAAAAAATCTTTACCACTTTTAACCTGACCAGCGACTGCAGGGTGAAGGAAATCTTGGTGAGGACAGAACATGATTCGCCAAGATTTAGAACTGAACACTGCCTCTTAACAAGACTCGGGCCAGCACTCCCAACTCGGGGTTAGAACTGGTTCCTGGAGCAAATGGAAACCATCTGGGTGAGGTCTGCCTGGGAGAAGGTGGGCGGCAGGTGGGGGAACCAAGTGCCACATGGGCCAGACAGCAATGGGATTCTTGCCTTTAATGTTCCCTTTTCCAGAACATTTTCATCTTTATAGAACAGCTCCTTCCCTGTCCTTCCCAATTCCCCATTTTCTTTTCTTTTTCCCTTTCTTTAAATGCAGCCTAATCCCGAGTGTGAACTGATGTAGTTTGTGTGTTAGGGGGAAAAAAAATCTCTCTCTTTTTCTGCCTTTTTTTTTTCTTCTTCTTCCCCTGGCCCAGTTCATTATTTTTCTTTCTTGTCACTCAGTGTGATAGGTTGAACAGAAGTGCACAGATGAGCACTGAAAACGGTGTCACAAGGCCTTAATCTAGTCTTTAATGCCTGACTTCAGAGATGTCATTTATCTTCTAACTGCAGCAGGCATCCACCAACTTTATCTCTAATAATATATTGATGGATTAAAAGGGTCGGGCAGGAGACCGGGCTGGAAAAATTGCTTATTGACATCAAAATACAGTGCCCTCAACCTGATAAACATGGAGGGCTCGTGTATCTCCCAGAATAGTTGGCGTAGCTATAATTTTTTTTCTAACATGTTTCCCCCAGGTTCATGGGGTGGTCCAGTAAAATAAACAAATATGAAACATTATTTCTGTGCTGACATGGCCGCAGAAAACACGAGATATTTTAGGAACACATTTTTAACGTCAGATTTCTAAATATACCTTCCTTTATTTATGACACCTTATAGCATATTCTATGACAACTTGAAACAGGCACCTATAGTCTTGGCAGCATTCAAATTTTCTCCGTGCAGTTTGCTGGAGCAAAATCTCCCGGTAGCACCTGATTATGTTTTTGGACGGCCAGGAACGCAAGGCTATTTCAGCAGAGAGATGAGGCCGGTAATCTCAGAAATGTAAATGAAGAGAGCTTCTGGAAAGGTTTTCTTTGTTTATTGTTCTCTTCATTTCATTGTTTGGTTGGCAGCAGCATGTTTCAGATCATGGTCCCCTTCCCCCTCGTAGGCTGTGTCGACATAAGTCAGCTTTAGAATAAAACAAAAAATAAATTGTAGACTTCTTACTTCTACTTAGAGAACAGTTCTAAATTGGCTCTTTTCAAAATTGCCTGTTGTTGGACTGAATTTTTCCTATTTTTTTTTTTAACCTTACAAATTAGTTTACAGGTGAAGATGCTCTCCAGGGAATTATTGTTTTTTGTTTTTTGTTTTTTTTTAGTTTTATAATCATCAACGTTGTTGACTTTTACCTGATTTTCAAGTGAAAGCGCCATCTTCAGTTCAATTTCCTTTGTTTGGAAATCAAGCTCTAAAAACATCTTTTCAGAACTGTGTTATCTTCCTTTAGCATTTTTTTTTAATCACTTCACAATTTTATCTTTTTTTTTTTCCCTGAATACAAAGGTAATGCCATAAAGGTTGTCTGGCAGATTTTAGCTTCTAAAGGGATTTGCAGAAATAACCCATTATTCCAGCATTTTGGAAATTTCATAGGAAACGTTCTGACATTTTACTCTTGCGGATGACAGAAAGTGTTTTATTCAGAACAGACACAAATGAGGTCCCTGGATGTCACTGTCCAGAGCCTAGAGCTGCCTGCAGAGGAAAGCTCTCCATGGTCAGCTCCTGAACGGCCAAGCAGACCAGAGCCCAGCTGCTGTGTCTACCCCTCCAGCTGTGCTGCCCCGGGCAAGGTCCTGAACTTCTCTTGTACCAGTTTCCCCATCTGTAAAATGGAGATAATAATTGTAGCTCTTTCAAAGGGAAGTCGTGAGGATTAAATGCATTAATACATATAAAGTGCTTAGAAGAGTGTCTAGGATGTGGCAGACAGTCAGTAAATCTTGCCAATTACTGTGATCATCTTTTCAAAAATGACTCCTGGGCTTGTAATCTTACACGGAAGGAGGGGTGGCTTGAGAGATGGCCAGGAAAGGTGGGTGTCCACTCACAGTGACAGGTGGTGGGAAGAAGGAGAAAAAGGGAAACTTCTGAGACCCAGGAGGATGTCAAAACAAAACCCCAAAGCTGGCAAAAATCCTAACAAAGTCATTAGCTATTGGGGTGGCAAAGCTAAGATAAACAGATGGAAAGGGAAGAGAGGAAGCATTAATAGGCTCCATTGTCAATACCAGGCAGCAGGGCCCTTGACCCCTTCACATCAGGTTTCCGAGAGCCAAATTGGGGGAAACATGGGGAGAGATAGTTGTTGCCTAAAACTCTGCTACTAAAGTGAGAGTCTTTAGAGTGAAAGATTCTGGAACAAGTTGAGAAAAAAAATAATAAATTTGGCAAGTAGAATGGAGGCCACCCCAGAGTGACCTGTCAATCCTCCCTGAATACCTTGGAACAGACCCGATTTCTGAGAAATGCCTTCTGTATTGAGGTGACTGCAATTAGCACGGGAAGGCTGGCGACATGGCCGGAATTCAAAATGCAGAATATAAAAGCTAAGACTCCAAAACTAATCACTTAAAGGCTCCTCTACACAGAAACATTCAAGGGAAGATTAAGGATCAATGGGATTGAAGTACAAAAGCTGAGTTGGGAACAAAAATAATAATAGACACAATTTCCAGGGCGCTGACCGCTTACCAGGATGGAGTCCAGAGTCCTGCCCCCAATCCCAACCTTGGCATTCTTGTTTGCATTCAGACTCTGCCCAGAAGAAGTAGGGGGAAAGCAGCGAGGTGCCCAAGGTTCTAAGTTGGTACGTTTTACAAGTGAGGCGGAGGGAGCTCATAGCTTTATGTGCCTTTTGTATATATACATCTGTTCACCCCGGAAGAGGAACCTAGAATGGTGGCCCCTGACCTTAAAATCGATCATCTAGAATTGGCTCTTTCCACCTCTGTCTCTGACTATCCTAGGAATAAGGAAACACCCATGCTTAGTGTTGTCATTCAATAGGGTCAGTCTTTGGTAAGACAAGAAATAGAGGGCCCGTGGCCTGGGAGCCCTGTTGAAACACTTAAAAGGTCCATCCTCCCTTGTGACTCTCCATTTACATAGAGTTCTGCAATCACACCTTTCTCCAACAATTTAACTTACACAAAGTCTCTCTGGTCAGTGAAATCAAACAAAAAAAGAGCAAGAGAAGATAAATATAAATTCAAGTTTATTCTAATGTAGGTTTTGTTCTCATGGTCCAAGATGAAACCAGCTCTGTGGGTTAATCCTGTGCCAAGGGATTCTGTACACTGATTTTCACATTTAATCTTCACCACAACTTTTAAGACCGGAATTGCTATGAGGAAACTGAATCTCAGCAAGGTGAGTAACTTGCCCAACATCACATAACAAGTAAACAGCAACACCAAAATTCATTCCCAGGTCTGGGTGATTGCTAAATCCAATGCTCCTAATTACTTGTTGCACAGCTTTGGGTTGTAATGGTGGGTGACATGCATCTGTACTTCTGGATGCAAGAAGACTGTGGGAACGGAGAGCATGTCCTTTTCCTCCCTAACAAACTCTTGTCTATAGGAAAAAGCAAAAAGAATAGGGAGTGAAAGCAAGATTCAAGATCACCTCTTTGCCTTAATTCATGTCGTCTTTTAATACTCAGTTCACTTTAACAGGATTTTCCTTGACTAGAGAATTTTTCTTTCTTTTAAATTCAAATAGGCTGCCTGGAGGCCCCGAGGGATAATAGAATTTTGTTTTGATGTCGAGATGGCCCTGTTGCCGTCTTCAGATGCCTTAGCGTCTGTTCCCAGGTACTGAACTCTAACTGTAACGGTCGGTGCCGTTTTCTTCTGCGTGCTCAGCAGTGTCACTGATGATAGCTCAATTATTGGAGGATATAAATCACTCTGGAAAATCGATCTCTTGCTACCTGATTGCACGAGTGGCCCTTTCATTGGTGCGCAAAGCACATGAAAGGACTGGTGGCGAGGGCCAGCAGGACAGACAGTGGGTTACAGCTGCAAGGGAGCGATCAGTTAGTGCAGAGAGAGGGTGGTGACAGGGCATCAGGTTACAGAGGACGGAGCCGGCAACAAATGCTGGGTGGACCAACTCAGACTCTCACTGAAGTATGACGGATGCGTTTAAACATCGGGGGGGCTGTATGTCAAAACACAGCGTAATGAAGTTGAAAGGCCAGTATGAGACCTCTGGATTAGGAGGGCAGATAAACTGAGTAAAAACTAGTGAAGACTAGCAAACAACAATAAATGTATTCACCCACAGTAAATAAATAAGAAACGGGGTCTATCCTAGTGCAGTAACGTCAAAATTGTTGACCAAGAAAACAAACAACAGCTTCTGGAGAGCAAGAGAAAGGCAAAGCACAGCTTTGTGGGTTCCTCAGAGCACCCAGTGTGGCTCCTCACCCGCCGTGGGACAGCTGGTGGTGGCTACTCTTCTTTCAGTGTTCATGTAGCTTCTGGTCTGGCAGGTTCACTCCTCAGCCTCTTGCCGTTGAAATCTCACCCAGTGGCCTGCCCTGTTAGGTGGCATCTGGCAAAACAGTCAATACAGACTAATTTCCACAGCTTATTTCCACAAGTTAATTTGACTGCCCAAAGAGTGAAGATGGCTCCTGGATCCTCCCAGGCTCCCCCATGCAGCTCCAACCTGTCATCTCCTCAGGTTCTCTTCACCCACTGCTCAGGAAGGCACAGCAAGTCTCTACCCAACTGGGGAATGAGATGCCAGTGTCACATGGTGACTTCTCCTATCTCCTGGCTTTGAAGGACAAGGCGGCAAGGTCCACTAGACTGAAGACTCGTTTTGCCCATGGTTTCCTTCTTCTCTTCACATTCTTATTGCATAGCCAGGCTCTTGGGTATCTCTAGTAGTAGCAGAGCCAGTTACACTTCCTTTTATTTATTTACTTTTTAAGAGAAATTTTTATTGTTTTTTTTGAAGATACATAGATCACAAAAAAAGTTACATTAAAACATATAAGAAGTTCCCATATACCCCACCTGCCATCCCCCCACTCCTCCCACATCAACAACCTCTTTCATCATTGTGACACATTCATTGCATTTTTGCTACACCGCATGGATTATAGTTTACATTGTAGTTCACACTCTCCCTCAGTATTTTCAGTGGGTTATGTCAGGATATGTAATGTCCTGCATCTGTCCCTGCAATATCATTTAGGACAACTCCAAGTCCTGAAAATGCCCCCACATCATATGTCTTCTTCCCTCTCCCTGCCCTCAGCAACTACCAAGGCTTAAGCGGGGGGGGGCATCTGGAACAGGGGCAGGCTTCTAGGGTGTGTGTGAGTGCACTTCCCTTTAATAAGCTTCAGTTGCAGGGGGATCGCTTGAGAATATGGGGTACTCGATATCTCTTTGTCCTCAGTTTTCAAGCACAAGAACAAGTTCCAGTGCATATCCTATTACACACACAATTACTTAGCTCTACAGAGCAGCTTAATATGAAAGGAATGCAATTTTTAAAGAAGTAAACCAGAATGTGTATTTAGGTAAATTATCAAGATTACTAACATGAGTCTATAAGATATTTTAAAATGACAATATGAAAGATAAATTAAGAGGCAGAGCCAATTGAAGAAGTTCAAATACTCTGGAAGGAAAAGGTGTAGAGTGAGGAGGGAGACTGGAGAGCAGGTAATAATAGAGAAGATGGCTAAGAATATTTTAGAAATTGATGACAGCTAAGCCACTTGTATTAAGGTATCACAATGAATGCAGAACAAGGTAAATAAAAATATAACCATACCAGGCACACTTTAGTGAAACTGTAGGAAGTCTGAAACTAAAGGAATATTTAAAGCAACCAGTGAGAAAAGACATAACAAAAAGCTATGAATCTTAATAACAAACTGGTCATTAGCAACAATAAAGACCAATGGAATATGATCTTCAATGTCATGAGAGAGAAAACAAACAAATAAACAAACATTATTTTTGTATTTTTTGCCCAGCCAAACTATCATTGAAGTAAAGGAAAAATTACATTGTCAAACAAAAATATATAAAACAAGAGAGTTTATCAGTCCTCATTAAAGAAATTATTAAAGGATATTCCTAAATCAGGATATACAGGCAAAAAATAAAAGATATAGGTAACTAAGCCACACTGAAAAAAATAATAAAAAGATCCATGTACAAGGCTATTAATTGCAACATTACTTGGAAGGGTAACAGACTGAAAATGTCCATCAACAGAGAGTTGGCTGCATGAATTATGGCACATCCATGCAATGGAGTACTGTGCATCCATAAAAAAGAATGGGGAATATCTCAATATACAACTATTGGGAAATTTCCAAGATATTTTGTTAATTAAAAAGAAAGCAAGGTGGAGAAACGTTTTTGTAGTGGCCACTATTTACCTAAGAGAGTAGATATAGTATATATTTGCCAATATTTTAAAAAGCAGGGAAGAATAAGTCCTAATTTTGTTTAAATAGTTACCTATAGAAGCAGAAAGACTATTGGGTAAGGGACAAGGATAGAAGCTGGACTTCTTTGGATATAATTTGTTTGCAGATTTAGCTTTGGCAACACTGTAAATATTCTATATAATTATAAGACAAAATTAAATAAAGAATCCCTAAGAATCAAAAGTTCTTGGTATAGTGATACAGAAAGGAGTTACTCCAAATAACCTAAAACAAATAAATTTGACTCTATGTCCCTACAAGGACATAGTCTAAGAACTGAAAAAAAAAAAATGCTGGGAAAAATGTATATGTATGTTTTTCAATAATCATACTTTTGGTAGCATTGCTGATATTGTTGGTATGAGACAGTTGTATAGTAGCAGTACAGAGTAAATCAAATAAATGATTGTGCCATTATTGTTGAGAACTGATATTTTCAGCATTGTTTAAAGGAAACACAAATGTAAAATCAGTGGAGTAAAAACCCTATAGCTATTCTTCCCTCTCCCTCCCCTCAGAACATTTGGTGACCACTGCCTTTACATCAGTGATAAAAGCTCTTCCATTGCTAGGATAATAATAAGTCTATAATAGAATAATAATAAGTCTACTTTAGTCCATTGTTCATTCCCCAATCTTAAGGATTTGGGAATGGTGATGCCCACTCTGCTTCTAATTGAGAGGGAGCTTAGATCCCATGGGGCAGGTGGATGGAACTATCTTGCTTGCAGTTGCAGACACTCTCTGTTCCTTGGGATGGGTGCTGTCCATCACCATCTCCTTACTGGGAGCATTTTCAGGACACTGGAATTGTCCTGCATAGCATTGCAATGATGAATACAGGCCACTATACATTTTGTCATAACCTATAAAATTGCACAGGGCAGAGTGTAAACTATAATGTAAATATAGTCCATGGTTAGTAGTACGGTCAGTAGCAATGCTTCATTTTGTGTTCTTCAATTATTAACAAATGTACCACAGCAATGAAAGATGTTCTTAATGTAGGAAAGTGTGGGAGGGGGCATGGCTGGGGCATATGGGAATCCCCTACTTCTTTTATGTGACAGTTAAGTAATCTAAAGCTTCTTTAAAAATTAAAAAATTTTTTTTAACCCAATAGGGTTATAATGTGAAATTTAAATATGAAGTATTCATAAAAATTCATGATATATTTGTCTTTGAAAATAATATATTTCTTAGCTCATAGCATTGAAAAAGCTTCAAAATAATGGCCAATACAGTAACAATGAACATCAAAAGTAACTAGATTATGGTTTCTAAAAGCCGTTTCCCACTTAAAGGAACCAAGGTTCCTTAAAGAAATGTTTGATTTTCAGTCTGGGACAAGAAATGTGCTAGATGAGCTTAAAAGGCAGCAAGGACACTGTCAAAATATATTAAGGCCATGACAAAGGGTCTTAGGAGCCAACTTGAACAGACTTCCACTTACCAAAATTGGGACAATCTGACAACTAAACATAAAATACGTTTAAATTAGAGTTCATAATAAAACTAAAACACACACAACTCAATGTTACCTTTGAAGCATGCTAGAGAACCAATAGTTTTGAAAAGTGTAAATAGAGAAAAAAGAAGAATTTAACTTAAATTTGCTAAGTGACCTGTACCTCAGGGTAACAAAATAGCTGATGCAGGGAAGTTTCTTTCTTTTCATAATATATTTTTTATTTATTTTAAAAAGATACTTAGATTACATAAAATGTTACATAAAAAAATATAAGGGATTCCCATATGCCTCATTCTCCACACCTCCCACTCTTCCCTGCATTAATAACTTCTTCCATTAGTGTGGTACATTCACTGCAATTGATGAACACCTTTTAGAGCATTGCCACTAAGCATGGATTGAAGTTTACATTGTTGTTTACACTGTCTCCCACTCCATTCTGTAGGTTATGGCAGGATATATAATGTCCTGTGTTAGTCATTGCAATGTCATTCAGGTCAATTCCAAGTCCTGAAAATGCCCCCATATTGCACCTCTTTTTCCTTCTCCCTGACTTCAGCACTTTCAGTGGCCACTGTCTCCACATCAATGATAAAATTTCTTCCATTGCTGGAATCACAATAATTCTATAGTCGAATACCAGTAAGTACACTCTAGTCCATATTTTATTCCCCAGTCCTGAGGATTCTGGGATGAAGATGCCCCCTCCACCTCTAATTGAGAGGGGGCTTTGATCCCTTATGGCTGATGGATGGGACTTTTTTGCTTGCAGTTGTAGACTCTCTCAGTTCCTTGGTCTGGTGGTTGTCCATCCTCACCTTCTTCTTGGTAGTCATGGGTGAGTCCAATGAACTGGAGAGTAGATGTTGCAACTCCACTGAGGTCAGGGCCCAGATGTCACATGGACAACCCAGAGACTCAAGTCCCTTGGACATACACCTAACAACTCCAGCACAAACTATAGCTTCAAATAAAAGGGACAGAAGAGGTATGTGTAGAGAGGTCACATCTGAGTCCAACTCTGTCACACTTGGATGCACAAACTCCAAAGTAGGGCCCACTGTCAAGGCACCAAACTCTGGAGCTATCTGCCATGATTGTAGGACTTGGGGGTCTCCATGGCCCTCAGGAGCCCCATTATTTACTTCAGCAGTCTATGAGATCCTGCTGAGACGTGCATAAGCATTACCTTTCTGATGACCATCTGACTCACTTTGAAGTCTCTTGGCCAATAAACTCATTTGTCTTTACTTTTTCTCACTTTTATTCAAGGTCTTTTTCCAGTTGCTTGATAGTAATCCCTTGGTGACAGGGAGGCTCATCCCCAGGTCTCATGTCCCACACTCAAGGGAAGGTAATGCATCTATATGTTGAGTTTGGCTTAGAGAGGGGCCACCTTTGAGCAACATGGAAGCTCTCAGGAGGTAATTCTTAAGCACCCTACAATACTAGGTTAAGTTGAAAATTCAAGAGCAAAAGGCTCATAGGCATCATCTCAATATAAAGGGCCCAGCAATGGACCATCCTTATTCACTAGACATTGATGCTGTACTTGGGGAATTGTTGCTGTTCCTGTAGGAGAGTTTCCCAGGATGGGAATTCAATATGCTTTCAATTGTTCTGTGAATCTTTACCCATTGTGGCAATGACCCATGAACATTTGAACATATTTATATACCTTATATGTACACCCATGTGAACATCCTCCTATGTATCTCCCATCACTGACATTTCTCACCAATGATCCTCCCCTGCTGTAGTTGTGACCCTTCTGTGATCCAAAACTTTCTCAAAAATGAAACCAAGAATATTGCCAAATTCGATTAATAGGAAAGTGAAATTATAATGATAGATTTAAACATATGAAATAAAATACATAATAATTTAGAAAAACTAAAACTAAAATAAAGGTAAGAAATTGGGGTATTAAAAAAATGAAAAATATTTTTAAAAATTTTTTGTCGATTTGCCTTTCATCATCGTAATATCTATTGTCCTGTATGTACAGTGATGTTTTCTTTCATTTCTTCCCCAGTGTCTTACTTTTTTCCATTTGTCTCCAAGGAAGTTTTAGGTCACAGTAAAGTCCCATACAGAATATAGGAAACTCCCATATACACAACATCCTTTCCCCTTTTCCCTTCACTATTAATAACATTTTTTAAATGTGGATGGTACATTTGTTAAAATTGATGTACAAATATATGAAGAAATCCATATCTTGAAAATAAAAAGACAAATAATCCTTTAAAAAATGGGCATGTGATTTGAACAGACATTTCTCCAAAGAAGAAATCGAATGGCTAAAAAGCACATGAAAAGATGCTCAACATCGCTAGCTATTAGGGAAATGCAAATCATAACTACAATGAGATACGATCTTTCATCCATTAGACTGGTGGCCATTAAAAAGAAACAGAAGACTACAAGTGTTGGAGAGGATATGGAGGAATGGGAACCCTCATCCTCTGCTGGTGGGAATGAAGAATGGTCCAGCCATTGTGGAGGACAGTTTGGTTTGGTGGTACCTCAAAAAACTAACTATAGATCTGCCATATGACCCAGCAATTCCACTGCTGGTTATATACTCAGAAAAACTGAAAACAAGGATACAAACAGATAAACGCACACCAATGTTCATTGTGACATTATTCACTATTGTCAAAAGTTGGAATCAACCCAAATGCCCATTAACAGAAGAATGGATAAGAAGATTGTTGTATATACATACAATGGAATATTACTCAGTTATAAGAAGGAATACAGTACTAACACATGGGATAAAATGGATGAATCTTGAGGACCTTATGTTGAGTGAAGCAAGTCAGGCATTGAAGGACAAATATTACATGGCCTCTCTGATATGAATTAAGCAAATTGAGCTGACTCAGAGAGCTAGAGTCTGGAAGATAAGTTTACAGGAAATAGAAAGGGAGAAGGTTGTGAGTCAATGCCCATACAGGCGAACTCTATGATAAGTTGTGCAGTGAAGAGATATGACAGGGGTGTAGGGATAGTATTGGGCTGGGCCATGCAAGCTTGACAGCGGGATAGAGTGGGGATGATGGGTTGGAGATCCATGGAACTGGGGGAAGGTTTGGGGGAGGGAGCAGGTAAACACTGGGGATTGGTGGGTACATGGTCAAAGCTACCATGTTGAGAACTTTTGGCAATATGACAAGGAAGGGTTACTGGTTTAGGGGGTTGGATGGGGGGGGCATTTGGGACAGTCTTCTAGAGAATATGCAAATGATCATTTTATCATAGTGTGTTCTATTAGTGGGAGGAGACCCATGTAATGAGTTGGAAAGAGTTGGATTCCCATACTGGGGAGGTCCGATATGGTCTCAAACAGAAGGGAGGGTGTCACTCAACAGCATAGTCTGTTCCTAATAGGGGAGGACAGACTAGTGTGTCAAGCTCTCAACGTTGTTGCAAGTATCTATGAATCTTGTCCTTCAAGGAGTGAAGCCTGGTGGTCGCTGTGGGTCCTGAGGGGAAGGGGAGGAAGGAACAGAATAGATGGAAGAGGGGGTATCTAGGGGACAATGGAAGTGTTCTGCATGATCTTGCAATGGTGGATACAGGCCATGTTAAATTTCATCAAAAATTTATAAAAGCGTGTGGTCTAAAATGTAAACCATAATGCAAACCATTGACCATGGAAAGTTTCCTTTTATATACATTCTAGCTTAAAAAAAAAAAAAAGAAGTGATAGAATTAAAATACCACTGTTTTGTAAAACTTCACGAATTGATGAATTGATGAATCAATTCATGAACTGATCATCAGTGCCACTAATCAGAAATTATGTGTCTCCTGATGGAAGAATACAATACCACCTCCAAAATAGTTTTGCCAAAAACTTAAAATTAAAAAAAAATCTGAATCTGTACATACCACTAGATCTAAATACAGGCATATCACTGCGGTAAAGCAAATAGCACAATAAAGTGATTCACATGAATTTTTTGTTTCCTGATGCAAATCAAAGTTATGTTTACATTATGCTTTTAGTCTAGTAAGTGTGCCATAGCATGCCGTAGCATTATACTTAAAAAAAATAATATAATACCTTTATTAAAAATACTTAATTGATTAAAAAAATGGTTACTATCATCTGAGCCTTCAGCTAGTCATAATCTTTCTTCTGATGGGGTGTTTTGCCTCAATATTGGTGGCTGCTGACTGATCTGGGGGTGGTTGCTGAAGATTGGGGTGGCTGTGACAATTTGTTAAAATTAGACAACATTGAAGACTGCCACATCAATTGGCTCTTCCTTTCAGGAAAGATTTCTCTGTAGTATGAAATGCAGTTTGATAGCATTTTACCCACAGCAGAACTTCGTTCAAAATTGGAGTCAGTCCTCTCAAACCCTGTCACTGTTTTATCAACTAAATTTATGTAATATTGTAAATACTTTGTTGTCATTTCAACAATGTTTAATAGCAGCTTCACCAGGGGCAGATTCTATCTCAAGAAACCACTTTCTTTGTGCGTTCATAGGAAGCAACTCCTCATCCATTGAAGTTTTATCGTGAGATTGCAGTCATTTGGTCACATCTTCAGGCTCCACCTCTAATTCTAGTTTTCTTGTTATCTCTACCACATCTGCAATTACTTATATCACTGATGTCTTGAACCCCTCAAAATTTTCCATGAGGGTTAAAATCAACTTCTTCCAAATTCCTGTTAATGTTGATATTTTGGCCTCCTCCCATGAATATGGCATCTAGAATAGAGACTCCTCTCCAGAAGGTTTTCAATTTACTTTGCTCAGATCCATCATAGGAATCACTATATATGGGAGGGATAACCTATAGCCTTACAGAACATATTTCTTAAATAATAACACTTGACAGTTTAAATCACTACTTGATCGATGGGCTGCAGAGAGGATGTTGTGTTAGCAGGCATGAAAACAACATTCACCTCCTTGTACATCTTCATCAGGGCTCACAGGTGACCAGGTGCATTGTCAATTAGCCGTAGTTTTTTAACAAATCAATTTTATTGATACATATTAATAAAGCATATAATTCATCCAATGTGCTATAATATTTTGAAAGGAATTGTTTGTTCTTAGTAGTACATCTCAACAGTAGGCTTGCAATATTCAATAAACCATTTTGTAAAAAGATGTTTTGTCATCCAAGCTTTTTGTTCCATTTATAGAAGACAGGAGAGTAGATGTAGCATAATTCTTAAGAGCCCTAGGATTATCAGAATGGTAAATGAACGTTGGCTTCAACTTAAAGTCACCAGCTATATTAGTCCCAAACAAGAGAGTCAGCCTGCCCTTTGAAGCTCTGAAGCCAGGCATTGACTTCTCCTCTCCAGTGGTAAAAGTCCTAGATGATATCTCCTTCTGATAGAAGGCTGTTTCATCTACATTGAAAATCTGTTTTTTAGTGTAGCCACTTTCATCAGTGATCTTAGTGAGAACTTCTGGATAGCTTGCTGCTTCACCTTGCACTTTTATGTTATGGAGAGGACTTCTTTCTTTAAGCCTCAATGAACCAAGGCTTACTAGCTTCAGACTTGCAGCTTCCCAACCCCTTTCAGCCTTCATAGAATTGGAGAGAGTTGGGGTCTTCCTCTGTTTGACTTAAGAGATGTAATGGTTGGCTTGATCTTCCATCCAGACCACTAAAACTTCCTCCATATCAGCAACAAGGCTCTTTTGCTTTCTTATCATTTGTGTGTTCACTGAAGTAGCACTTTTCATTTCCTTTAAGAACTTTTCCTTTGCAGTCATAACCTGGCTGTTAAGCTAAAAAGTCCTAGCTTTCAGCCTTTCAGCATGCTATCCTTGCTAAGCTTAATCATTTCTAGCTTTTGATTTAACATAAGAGACATGGGTCTCTTCCTTAGAGGTTATTAGAGAGTTATTAATTGGCCTAATTTCAATATTGGAGTGTCTCAAGGAATGTGGAGGCTTGAAGAGAGGGAGAGAGATGGGAAACTTTCAGTGACGCAGACACACATTTATAGATTAAGTTTGTCATCTTAAATGGGCAGAACAATTATATTTGTAATATCAAAGATCACTGATCACAGATAACCATGACAGATAAAGTAATAATGAAAAGTTTGAAATATTGTGAGAATTACCAAAATGTGACACACAGACACAAAGTGAGTACATGCTGTTGGAAAAATTATGTTGATAGACTTGCTCAATGCATGGTTTACACGAACATTCAAATTGTAAAAAGCACAGTATCTGTGAAGCAAATAAGGTGCAGCACAATAAAAAGAGGTGTGCCTGTATTCATTTATAGGAAAATCAGAGAGCAGAGGAACATGTAGTAATACAGTGGGTAAATTCAGACCATGAGAAGTTCTATGAGACAAATGATCCCTTTCTTCAATAAGTAAAGGGAAAATATATAAGGGGAAAAATGGGGTGAGAACCTATGGATCGAAGCAGACTTAACATGTAGATTTTCCTTTTAAAAAGGAGAAAAAAGTTTAAAAACTCAACGATCTATCAGCGCATGAATTTTATTTGAATTTAATTCAAATGCTCTACAAATATTTGACTAGATAATTTGATATCAAATTATTTTTAAATGTTTAGAAGTGATCATGGTTTTGTAATTACGTTAGAGATATATAATGAAATATTACAGCTAAAATAATATGACAAGGTTTTCTCCAAAGAGATCTGGTCAGGAGTGGAGGTACAGAGGAAATCATGAATTAATAATGGATGGTGGGTAAATCAGGTTCATTATACTATTCTCTGTACAATTGACTTGTTTAAAAATAAAGAAAATTTATTGTAGACAGTCTCTGATGCCTGAAGTCCAGCCACTAGCAGAGGTCACTTTCTTCTTCTTCATATCCCATAAGTTGAAGAAGTAACTATACCACTTGCTTTGATAAGTTAATGGAGAAAAGCAGCATTTTTTAAAAATTTTATTGAAGTGTATCAGTCATACATCAACATACATAAACAATAAGTGTAGAGTAAAAGTTGTGAACTTAAAATACAAACATGCATAACATTATAAATGGATCCCATACATCACCCCACTACCAACACCTTGTATTGTTGTGAAACATTTGCTTCAAGTTCTGAAAGAATATCATCAAAGTATTACTACTACCTATAGTCCATATCCTACATTTGGTGTATTTTTTCCCCAACCCACACTATTATTTTATATATATATATATATATATATATATATATAGTTCATATATGTATGTACATAATTACAGAATTTGTGAACTTACAAAGCAATCATGCACATGTGCCTCTCTACCAACACACCAACCCACACTATTATTTTATATATATATATGTATATAATATATATATATGGTTCATATATGTATGTACATAATTACAGAATTTGTGAACTTACAAAGCAATCATGCACATGTGCCTCTCTACCAACACACCACAACATGGTGGAATATTTGTTACAGATTATGAGATCACATCATCAGAATACTACCTCCAACCATGGTCCATAGCATATATTTGGCACATTTTTTTCGTACCCACCATTATCAACACAGTGCATCCTTGGCATTGGTGCAGGAATATCAGCATTGCAGTTAACCACAGTCCATAGGTCACTCCAGCTGTATTTTTTCTGATGCTTCTCCACATTCCTTCCACCCTGCAATAGTGACATACATCCGTTCTAGTTCACAAATGGATACTTTTGCATCTGTACCATCAAACAGAAATCTCATCCACCTCTGGGTTCATTGTGTTATTCAGTCCCTAATTCTTCTCTAAGTTTCTATAAACTGATATCTACATCCCTAAACTACACTTTTCAGCCACAATCCTAGCTGCTATCCACTGTAATGTGTTACCATCAACTATCCATTCCCCACACTTTCACAGTCAAGTTAACTAAAACTCTCTATATATTAAACATCAGTAGTCCTTCTCAGCCCTCCTCCTATCTCCTAATAACCTATATTCTGGGTTTTTACTCCATGTGCTTTTTCTTTGTAATTGGTTCATATTAGTGAGACCATGCAATATTTGTCCTTTTGCGTCTGGTTTATTTCACTCAGCATAATGTCTTCAAGTAAATGCATCATTTTGTAACCAAGCACCTTGGTATAGGGTATTTTTGTTATTATAAATAATGCTATGAACATACATATTTGCATACCCCTCATAGATGTGGATAAAGTCTTAAATGTGAATTACTGAGTCATTCTAGTAGGTCTCTTAATTTATATACTACACTGCCAATCAGATAGGTTGTGTCAATTTACAGACATACTAGCAATGTGTAGAAGTATATATTGTTGTTTTAACTTGTATTCCTTTAATTATTAACTAGTGATGTTAAACATCACTTCATAATTTTATTGGCCATTTTTTCCTCTTATGGGTCCAGTTTCCTGTTTTTCTCCTTTAAAGTATTCATATTTTCAAGTTTTGTGAGAGTTATAATATATATTAAAGATATTAGCTCTGATCTTAAATACAGATATCTTTCCAAGTTTATTATTTTTCTTTTCTTTTTAATTATAACATCTTTGGGTGTATGTGTCTTTCTCTGTGGTCAAGTCTATCAATCTTCTCTTTTAAAGTTTCTCCCTTAGCTGCAAGCTTTTTTTTTTTAAACTTTCCTCTACAGACATTGTATCCCCAGAGATATTTAGACACTACTGTTTTGATCACAAGAACATTTTTACTCTGAGTACTAACACAGGCATATTAATCAAAATTAGACCAACAGTGTTGATTGTGTTTGTGTTTTCTGAGTGCCATTAGGCTAATTTAATTCTTTAATCAATTTCCTTATTCTAAAGTTAAACTACTCCCTCTCCCCCTCCTTTTTTTTTTTTTCATTTTTTCTTCTAGTTTGACTGAGATTATTTTTATTGGGCTTAGTTCTTTTCCATGTAAATTTATGACAAGATTTTATTTCTTTGTAGTACTTTTTAATCCATATCAAATTCTAAGAGCAACCATTTCTGCTTTTGTAAAGGCTCTTTTGTGGTCATTACATTTAACAAGTTCAGTTTACCTGAATCTTATTTTTACAGCTCTAATTTTGTTAAAAGATGTGATTCTCTAGCTAATTTTTACCTATTACAACCTGTACTATATTGCAGTTTGGGCCACAGTCTTTTTTTTTTAATTTATTGAAGTATATTACTCATACATAAACATGCATAAACAGTAAGTGTATAGTAATAGTTGTGAACTTACAAAACAAACAAACATAACATCTTACAGAACTCTCCTACCTTACCCTACCACAAATACCTACATTGTTGCTAAACTTTTAAACTAATGATTAAAGAGCATTGTCAAAATCTTACTACTAACCAAAGTATTTTTCCCCAACTCACCCTATTATTATTATTATATTTATATTACTTGTATATGAATACACATAAACAATAAGTGTATAGTAAAAGTTGTGAACTTAGAAAGCAAACAAGCATAACATCATACAGGGGTCCCACACATCAACCCTCCACCAATGCCTTGTATTGACGTGAGACATTTGTTAAAAATTATGAAAGCATATTGTCAAAATCTTACTACTAATTATAGTCCTTATCTTATATTTGGTGTATTTTCCCCCAACCAACCCTACTATTATTTTTTAAATATATTTTTTATGACAGAAGGTGTAAACTTATAAAACAATCATGGACATGTACGGAATTCCCAAACAACACCCTTCTATCAACACACCATGATGTGGTGGAACATTTGTTACAAATAATATAATATCATCTGATTGTTACCACATCTGCAGTCTACATTTGGCACACATTTTCCATACTGCCCCATTATCAACACAGTACATCTTTGGCATAGATGAAGAATATTATATTATTACTGCTAACCACAGTCCATAGGTCACTCCAGTTGTATCTTTCCCATGCTTCTCCACATTCCCACCACCCTGCAATAGTGATGTAAATTTGTTCTAGTTAACAAAGGACACTCTTGCATCTGTACCATCAACCACAATGCTCATCCTCTTCTTGGTTTACTGTGCTATTTAGTTCCTAGATTATTCTCTAGCATTCTATCAATTGGCATTTACATACCTAGACTACCATTTTCAGCCACATCCCCATTTATAAACTAGTTGTTACTATGTGTTACCATCCACTCTACACATTTCCACACTTTTACAGTAAAGCTAATTAAAACTTCTACATACTTTAAATATCAGTAGTCCATCTCAGTCCTCCTCTTATCTACTTCAAGAACCCACCACCCACCAACAAGTCTTGAAGATATTTTCCTACAATATCTTCTAGAAGCTTTATGGTTTCTGCTTTTATTTTTAGGTTTTTGATCTATTTTGAGTTCTATTTTTGGATAAGGTGTGAGATAGGGGTCCTCTTTCCTTCTTTTGGCTATGGATATCCAGCTCCTTCAGCACCTTCTGTTGAATGGATTGTTCTGCCCAAGCTGTGTGGGTCTGACAGGCTAGTCAAGGATCACTTGACTATACATGTGAGGGTCTGTTTCTCGACCATTGATTTGGCTCCATTGGTGTGTCTGTCTTTAGGCCAGTATTATGCTGTTTTTACCACTATAGCTAGGTAATATAATTTAAAGTCTAGAGATGAGAGTTCGCTGTTTCTTTTTAAGATGATTCTGACTATTTTAAAAAATGCTGGTGAAATTTTTATCAGGATTGCATTGAATCTATACATCAATTTGAGTAGAATTGACATCTTAATATTTAGTCATCTAATCTGTGAGCATCGAATGTTCTTCCAGTTATTTAGGCCTGTTTAAATTTCTTTATACATTGAGTTGCAGTTTTCTGAATATGGGTGTTTTACATTGTTGGTTAAGTTTATTCCTATTTGAGTTTTATCTGTAATATTCTATTTTCACCACTCTTTTGACACTTTTAGTTACTTTTGTTGATATAATCTTCATTTCTAGACTCTCTTCTAGGCCTCTTCCTCTTTGCTTTGCTTTTCTCTTCTTTTTCTTTTCTATTTCCTGAAAATCTGGTCTCTTGGTTAGAAATTCTCAAAGTTTCTATTTACTTGTGAATATCTAAACTCACCTTCATTTTTGAAAGACAATCTTGCCAGATATAAGATCCTTGGCTGGAAGTTTTTCTCATAGTATCTTAAATATATCATACCACTGTCTTCTTGCCTCCATGGTTTCTGGTGGGAAATCAACACTTAATCTTATTGGATATCTCTTATATGTTATGCATTGCTTTTCTCTTGCTATTCTAAGAATTCTCTTTGTATTTGGCATTTGACATTCTGATGAGTATGTGTCTTGGAGTTGGTCTGTTTGGATTTTTTTGGGTGGGAGTACATTGCGCTTCTTGGACATGGATATCTATGTCCTTCAATAGGGTTGGGAAATTTTCTACCATTATTTCTTCAAATATTCCTTCTGCCCTTTTTCCCTTGTCTTTTCTTTCTGGGACACCCATGACGTATTTGTTTGCATGTCTTTTGCTGCCAATTTGTTCCCTGAGACCTTGTTCAATTTTTTCCATTCTTTTCTTCATCTATTCTTTTGTATGCTCACTTTCAGAAGCCATTTCTTCAAGCTTGCCAATTTTTTCTTCTGCCTCCTCAAATCTGCTATTATACAATTCCAATGTTTTTAAAATTTCATTGATTGTACCTTTCATTCCCATAAGATCTGCTATTTTTCTATGTATGCTTTCAAATTCTTCTTTGTGCTCATCCAATGTCTTCTTAATATCCTTAATCTCTTTGGCCATCTCATTGAATTTGTTAAGATTTGTTTGAACATCTATGATCAGTTGTCTCAACTCCTTATGTCATCTGGAGGCTTATCTTGTTTCTTTAACTGGGCCATAGCTTCCTGTTTCTTGGTGTGAATTGTAATTTTTTGTTGGTGTCTTGGCACCTGGCTTACTAGAGTATTTATTCTGGGTGGTCTTTTTCTCTTTAGGTTAGGGCTTCCTGCCATTTCTCCCTTGCTGGTTGTGCAGTAGGAATCAAAGATGTAGTTGGTGCTATAAGCTGTGGAGACTCAAGCTGCCCTCATTGCCCCAGGGACTGATGAAGCTTTTCCCAACTTTCTCCCTTGCCAGGGGTAGAGACAGGTCACAGATACATGGAATAATCCAAGTTGTGCAGGTCTAAACTGTAGTTGCCCAGAGAGACTGATGAAGCTTCACACCCTTTTCTCCCCTGCCCAGGGTATGGATGGAGCTGCAGGTATAGGCAGCAATCTATGCAGTGTGGGTCCAAGATGACCACAGTTGTCCCAGTAGACTTCTGATTATTCAGTCTGTACCAGCCAGATGTACCTGCAGTTACCTGGATAGGCTGGTGCGGGGTCCGCCAGCTTCCTCCCTGCCAGAGGTGGGGCTGGAGCCTAGTCTAGGACTGCAGGTCAATCTGGGTGAATCAAAACGGTTCCTACCATCACTGTGATTTTAGTTCAGCCTGGCCTCCCCTCATGCTTGGGGTGGAGTCAAAATGGTGGCCAGGCCTCTTTCTGACTTGGACAGGTTCATACTTTAGTTGTTCTTAAGGGTTATTCCTTAGCCAGCCAAATTTACTAATCAATAGCTGAAATCAACCATCTCCTTCTCCCATGTTTTTGAGAAACAGAGCTTCAAATTCCAGCCACAGAATAGCTCCTGGGGTGGCTTGTCCTGTCAAAGCAGGATAATCACTAGCCTCTGCAGCTTGGCCGGTAATTTTCTGAAGAGGCTGGCGCAGGTACCCCTCCTTCCTCCCTGCTGGAGGTGGGGCTGGGGCTTAGGCTAGAGCTGCAATCTGAACTAGATGGGGAGAAGCCAGTTCCCACCCGCACTGGGATTTTCAGTCTGTCCCACTTCCCCTTACGCCAGGTGCAGAGTTAAGATGGTGGCTCCCGGCCTCTTTCTGACTTGGACAGGCTCAAACTTTAGCCATTCTCAGAATTATACTTTAACCCGCTGAATTTACTCATCAATAGCTGAAGTTGGTGCCCAACCATCTCTTCCTCCCCTGTTTTTGGGAAGCAGAACTTTCAATTCCAATCGCAGAACAGTACCTACAATGGCTTGTGGAGGACGGGCACCAGCCTCTGGGGTGTGGAGCACTCTACTTACAAGTCTTCTTTGCAGACGGGCAGTCTCCTCCTTCCACTCCCCCAAGAACATTGCAGGGTGCTCTTCTGGCCTCCTGGAGCCTCCAAACAGGTGCTTCAGCTAGCTCCAGAGAGCTCTGGGTGTTTACTAACTGCCCTGTAGCAGGAGCCGACTCTAGGAGCTCCTCACTCCACTGCCATCTGGCTGGTTGTTGTGGACAAGTAGCATTTTAAAAATTATTTCTTATATTTATTTATATTTACCCACCCCCTTCTTGTTTTTCATTTGCTGTGTTTTGCCTGTCTTTCTTATTTCCTTTAGGAGGCACCAAGAGCTAATCCTGGGACCTCTGACGTGGGAGGGAGGTGCCTAATCACTTGAGCCACCTCTGCTCCCTGCTCTGTTGTGTCTATCATTTTGTTTTTCCTCCCCATGTCTCTTGTTGTTTCATCTTGCCGTGTCATTTCACCGTACCTGCCTGTCGTGTCTGCTCGGTGTCTTCTTTAGGTGGCACTGGGAACCTCTGCTACCTGTTTTGTTGAGTCTCTCATTATATTTTTCCTTCTTTTGTCTCCTGTTGTGTCAGCTCGCTGCACTTGCCCATCGTGCCAGCTCCTGTCTTGTTTAGGAGGCACTGGGATCCAAACCAGCAACCTCCCACGTGGTAGGCAGGAGCCCAGTTGCCTGAGCCACACCCGCTTCCCGGCAGCAGACATTTTGATTGACAATTTCCCTGTCTGACAAACTATAAAATTGCAGTTTTGAGGGAAATTATCATGGGGCTCTAGCTGGAGGACTGAGCTCTGTGGGTGCTCTTCCAACAGAAACCTGAACACTTATTTCTTTATAGGCATTGTTCTCAAAGGATGGACGATCCAGATGAGCAGCTCTTAGGCAATGACCAAAAGGAACACTGAAAGGTCAAGATGGCCACAGTCATTACTTACTGTTTTATAGCCTTTTATATTAAATCTAATAAGTATCCTCTTCCTGTGAGGGAAAAAAAATATTTTATATATAAATTTTATTACTTTTTTTCACTTCACTAGGTATCATTGAAAACTCTGTGAAGAACTGGCATTTGGAAATCACTAGTACAGCCAAATAGGAAGCTAAACATTGTAGATAAGACTGGAACTATTCAATCAGACAAGGAGGGTTTGTATTTCCTCTTACCAATATAAAGTTAGAGCATATTACATAGCATCCTCCTTATAGGATTGCTGTTTGGGGAGTTAAATTAGTAAATATGTCTAAAGCACCTAGAAAACAACACCTGACACATATTATACACTCAATATATATTATTTTTATTTTTAATACATAAAATATCTTGAAAACTAGATGGTTTTAATCCGGTCTGTAGGATCTAAATAACGGAATGTTTTGCAGTCTCATCAGTGTTTCCCAGCTGAGGGAGAATTTTGCCCCCCAGAGGACATTTGGAAAAGAGGGTTTTTTGGTTGTTGTTTTGGTCACGACTGGTGGGTATACTGGCATGTAGTAGGTAGAGCCCGGGGATGGGGTTAAACATT
The DNA here is from genome assembly GCF_030445035.2 of Dasypus novemcinctus. Taxonomy (NCBI): domain Eukaryota; kingdom Metazoa; phylum Chordata; class Mammalia; order Cingulata; family Dasypodidae; genus Dasypus; species Dasypus novemcinctus. The sequence goes on along the minus strand of NC_080676.1, from coordinate 6,245,521 downwards.
CTGCAATGCACAGAACAGCAGCTCTCCACCCCCCCCCCCCCACCCCCATCATCAAAGAATTATCTGGTCCAAATGTCCATAGGGTCAAGGTTGGGAAATCCTTTTGCTTTAGAGAAACACTTTCTCTGGGATAAATAAATGCCTTTTCATGTTAGTTGTCTAATTGCTTAATTATTTCTCTCTCCCTAGGAGTACAAAATGCCATTTTATGTACACTGGAACATATAGTAAATATGTTATCCACTTTAGAATATTATTTATTTTTATTAACAGAACAAAACTATACTGCAGAGAAATGTTTAAGGGAATGGGTTCCACAGTCAATCTGGATTCAATTTAAACATTAAATCTCAGCCTTGCTGTTTGCTAGCTGTGTTACCACAGACTAGTAATTTAGCTCTCTGAGACTGAGTTCTCTACCTGTTAAACAGAAGGAAAAAAATAGTTCCTAACTTAGAATTATTGAATTAATTGAGATAATCCATGTAAATCTCTTAGTACTATTTCTGGCATGAACTAAATACTCATTAAATATTATTATTATCAACAGAGAACTTCAAATGCAGGTTAAGTGAAGAAAATACTTTTGGCCTTTAAAAACTTTTTTTTGCATTACCTCTATATAAAGCACCATAGTCTTATGTAATGATGAGGAAACTTCTGCAATGGTGTACAAGAAAATAACACCTCCTTGCCATGTAAGTTTATATAACAGACATATATTATGCATTTTTATTCTATAAAACTCACAGAAGAGAAACCCCAATAGAAAGTTTGGATAGCAGTTGGTGTGGCTGGAAAGAGGGTAAGATTTTGAGGGAAAAAGAATGAATGAAGAAAAAAAAAAAACCCAAACCAGAGAGAGAAGCCAAGATAGGAAATATAAGGGGAGATGAAGGACAGATAAGAAATACTGAAGGGAAATATTAAATTTAAAAGGAAGACAGAATCAGATAAGAAAAGTGTTTTGCAGAAAGATGATAAAAGAATGGTCTTTAAAAAATAAACCTTTCCTTCCTGCTCCAAGTATTATATGCATAGAAAAGTTAGAGGGGAAAAAACTGAAAAAGATCCAAGGGAGAATTCATCAAGGTAGCAAAAGGAAGGACTAAGTAGAAAAGTAGAAAATAAAGAGGAGGGTAAGGAGAGGGACAAATGCTATACTGATTAGAGAACCAATTTTTAAATTATTTTTTAATTATTAGAACTGTTTCAGTGGTAGCTGGAAGTTTACAAATGTAAAATCACGTATTTATTATTTTCTAAGGACCTTTTCACTGTTGCTTCATTTTGTGTTTACTGATTCTTACCGTGTCTCCTTGGGTAAGTCTGAAAATCCCACCAGTTGGCCAAAGCCTGATTGACCTGCAAAGCCTTAACCAACTCATTTCAGCCTACTCCCCTTCTTCCAGCTCCTTTATCTCTAGGTTAAGACACAAACAACCAAGTTGTGTCTATATGAGGAAATCAAAGCAGTAAATTAAAGCAGTTTTTTTGAAAGTGAAAAAGAAATATTTCACTTCTAGTATGAACATGGCTACACAGGCCAGAATTTCTTCCTTCTCTCCTAGAATTCATACAAAACCAAAAGGAAATGAGAACAACAAAAACTGCAAACTCCATTTTCATATGTGTAAAGAGACAGATATAATCTCAAGTTTAGGGACTGCCCAAAGCAAAAGTCTCACAAAAATGAGTGAAGAGAAATATGGGAAGTGGTAACGATGTAGTAGCAGCAGATCTCAGAAAATACCAGCAATAGTACACTTTCTAGAGAAGGGCTTACTCTGAAGAATAATATCTATATATCTATATCCTCAGTTTACAAAATATGAGTACAGAAACTAGGGTGAGTGAGGCAGAGGGCTAAGTGATCTTCAGTCCAATCTCTTTCAGAGACTTGCGGCGAATATGCAGACAAGCCATATTTTCAGGAAGTCGTCTGCCTCCGTGGCAGTGGAAAAGACGGGTTTCCACTTTCATGTGTTATAAAGCCTAGAAAGCCCCTCCAGCCCCTCCCCATCCTGTCTATCCTTCACCCCCTAGGAATCTAGCTAGTCCAGGAAAATCCAAGTCTGTCAATGGTGAGTAATAAAAAAAGGGAAATGGCATGGCATTAAGAGAAAGATACTAGAAGAAATATGGAAAACAGAAGCAAAACTTAGCAACACACAAAGAATACATATGAAACAAATGTTCCCAAGAACAGAAGAAAATTGTGAATATTCCAGTTATCCACTGCTGTATAACAAACTCTCTGAGATTTGGTGGCTTAAAATAACAACACTTTACTATATCTCATAATTATAAGGGCCAGAAATTTGGCAAAGCTCAGCTGGCAATTCTTCTGCTTCTCCTGGTTTCAACTGGGGTCACTTGCTAGTTTTCGGCTGGCAGCTGGGGGTTACACTCACAGGTCTGGCATCTGGGCAAGGATGTCGGAAGGTCTGAACTCAGTGGGGCTACTAATTCCCACATAGTCTCAAGACCTCTCCACATAGGCTCTCCAGCATGATGGTTTCACAATAGTCACACTTCTCAAGTGGTAGCTCAAGGCTCTAAAAGAAAGGAAGTAGAAGCTGCCAGTTTCTTACAGGCCTGGACAGTGAAACTAGCATAGCTCCACTTCTGCCATGTTCTATTGATCAGAGCAATTGCAGGCTTCACCCAGATTCAAGGCAAGGGGACACAGATCCCACCTCTCATTGAAAGGAGTGTCGAAGACTCTGCAACCATCTTTAATCCACTACTGTGATCAAGAATTTCACCATGGATGAATGATGGAATTGCCTCTATGAAGGAAAATTACAAAGAAATATAAGAATCAGGGGGAAAATGGTGAGACAACAAATAGCAGAACACCCAGAAGAAGAAATAATAAAAAATGGCCCATCAAGGACCAGGAGGATTAGATTCTGCAGAAAACACCATAAGGCAGCACTTCTCATACCTTCAATGTACAAATCTCCCCTGGGGATTTTGTTAGAATGCAGATTCTAATTAAGCAGGTCTAGAGTGGGGTCTGAGATTCTGCATTTCTAATAAACTCCCAGCTGATGCTCGTGCTTGGACAACACCATGAAATACCAAGATCCTAAGGGTTATAAAAGAAAGAAGAAATCAAAGTTACATGAAAATAAAGGAAGAATTTTAAAAATTTAGATAAGCGAAAAAGCAGAAGATGGGAAACAACTATTCAGCATACAAATTTTTATGAAACACAAAACAATGAAAACAGATCTAATACATATGTAATACAAGAAAAATTTTCTAAAATAAAGGAGTGCTTTAATCTACATATTGAAAAGATATACCTAATGCCAGGGATAGTTTGATCCAGAAGTGTCAACTCCAAGTCATAGCCTAACAGAGTTATTGAGTAACCAGGCATAAAGAGAAAACAAAAGGAAAATATGCAAAGTGACCTCGGAGTGCAACACGTCACACTGTAAGACAATAGAGCAACATTCATGAAACTTAAGGAAAGAAAATGTGAGCCAAGGATTTCAAATCTAGCCAAACTGTTCTTCTTCAAGTTTAAGAGCTAAAGACAAAGAGTTTTAAACATGAGGACTTCATTCAGGGAATACTGTTCCCATGGATCTTTATTAAGGAAACTTCCAGAGAACAAACTTCAACTGCCAAAAAAAAGTTCTGGAAACTACAGCAAAAGGTCTTGAAATAACTACTGGATATATTTAACTGTAGAACAAAGACTATAACAAATATAGGGATTAGGGTCATAGAACATCTATAACTCAATAATGTATAAAAGATACAGCTAACAAAAATACTTAGCTCTGGGGATATTATATACAATGTTAAAATTATAAAGATAACTAATAGAACAAAACAGAAATTTCTGCATATTATATTAGGGGAACTAAACACAGAGACATACACAGCAAAACAAATAGAATGCTTAGCAAACAACCAAATACATCCATATAAATAACACAATATAAAATAATATGACAAAAGTAACACTGAAAACATCCATCATAGCAATTAATGTAAATGGATGTAATGCATATATTTAAAGAAAAACATTTTCTGATTGAATCTAGAAAGAAAATTCAACTCGAGGCTAAGTAAAAGTGACACTCTTAAAGTGATTCAGGAAGGTTGAAAATGAAAGAATGGGCAAAGGTATACTAGGCAAATGCAAACAAAAAAGTAACTCAGAACTTGATCATAATATCAGACAAGGTAGAATTCAAGTTGCAAAACATTAAAAACATTAAACATGGCAAAAAAGGCACTTTATAATGCTGAAGGGTCTGATTCATAATGAAGACAAAACTTTTAAAAATATCTAGATAGCAGCATTCATAAAAATTCAGAAATATACTAGTAATAGGAGAGTTTAATTCAGCTCTCTTGTCCATGACATATTAAGATGGAAAATTAAGGGAAAAAATCAAACTAAAAAATTAATTAGCATAATTATTAAGGTAGATATCATTAATCTATGTCAAACGCTGAACCTTAAAAGCAGACTGTCCTTTATTCTTGAATATCCGTGAAACATGCTCACATATGTTGTTATATATTCAGCCCAGAGGAAACCTAAAGATTTTCCAAAATTAGGAAAAGTATAGAGAAAACCCTCTGATAATGTAATAAAACTAAAAATTAAAAAACAAAATTGGAAAACAAGAAGTCACTTTCATCTGAAATATCTCTGTTAGTCAAGTTTGGGGCCCAAAAATAAAAATAAAAACCCAATGTGGAGGGAAACGGACTTTGGCCCAGTGGTTAGGGCGTCCGTCTACCATATGGGAGGTCCGCGGTTCAAACCCCGGGCCTCCTTGACCCGTGTGGAGCTGGCCATGCGCAGTGCTGATGCGCGCAAGGAGTGCCGTGCCACGCAAGGGTGTCCCCCGCGTGGGGGAGCCCCACGCGCAAGGAGTGCGCCCGTGAGGAAAGCCGCCCAGTGTGAAAAGAAAGAGCAGCCTGCCCAGGAATGGCGCCGCCCACACTTCCCGTGCCGCTGACGACAACAGAAGCGGACAAAGAAACAAGACGCAGCAAATAGACACCAAGAACAGACAACCAGGGGAGGGGGGGGGAATTAAATAAATAAATAAATCTTTAAAAAAAAAAAAAAAAAAAAAAACCCAATGTGGAGAGTTTTTAGAAAACAAAGATTATGAAAACTCTCAGAACCTATGGTAAATGGGTAAAGCAGTCTTGGAGGAAAATTGATACTCCTTAACATATGAATATGAAGAAAGAAAGAAAAATAAGAGGATTAAGTGTCTGAAAAACTGTTAAGTAAAAGAATAACAAAATAGACCAAAGGAAAAAAAGGAGTATGGAGTCAAAGATAAAAGAAGAAATAAACTAGTTTCAAAACAATACAAATAAAAGTAGTGCTAGTAAAGACAAAAGCTGACCTGTTTAGAGAAAAATCCATTTAATATTAGACAAATTGTTAGCTGACCTTTTAAGATAAAAAAGAGAGTTCAATTGCAGAAATAAGAAAACAAAACAGGAACAAATAGTAAATAAGGGAGATTAAAATAATTCTAAGGACTATTCAACTCTTTGAAAATGAATGAGGAAATCTGGCTGATTAAATATCTAACTTTCAGGGAAATATAAATTACCATATGGACTCATCTTTTCTACCAAGAAGAGATAGAAAATCTTGATTAACTGATCTCTGCAGAAAAAGCTGTGAAAGCACTATTTCGGTCCAGTTTTGAAGAGAGTATAACATTGATGCCAAACCGGTCAACAATTTCCCACATGCAAAATACATGGCATGCCAATCTGACTTATGAATGTTAATGCAAAAATATTCAATACAATATTAACAAAAAGGACATTAAAATAATAATATTTTGATACAAAGTGTATTTATTTGAGAAATGTGAGGATAGTTTAATGTTGGGAAATCCACTAATATAATGAATTTATTACATTAATATAGTGGTGATGGAATTTTAATATAATTCCTTATATTAGTAGTTCCATGGGGGAAATCATATGCTTCATTATATTTGACAGAATTTCAGATCTATTTTTATTTAAAAACCCTCAATAAAATTGCAATATAATAGATAATTCCTTAATATGATCAAGTATATCTATTTCAGCTTGAAAGCAAGCACCATGTTCAAAGGCACAAACCCTAAAGCATTAGTTCCCAATCTTGACTGCACAATGGACTCAACGTAGAAAGCTGTAAGCAATACTGATGCCTGGGTTCTGCCCCCAGAGAGTCTGACTGAGTCAGCCTGGGATGAGGCCTGGGCACTGGATTTTTAAAAAGCTCCCAGGTGTTTCCAATGTACAGTCAAGGTTGAGAACACTACTCTAAAGCCATTCCCTGTATATTCAGAAACAAAGTCAAGGATGCCCACCTTCTCTCCATTATTTAATATTATACTAGAGGTACAAATGTACAATTAATGTTGTACTGGAGGTCAGTGTAATTATATAGACAGCAGTAAGAAAAAAACCATTAACACTCATAGACTCCAGAAAAGGAAAACCAAATGACTCGTAACCATATGAAAAAATGCTTAATCCTACTGATAATAAGAAACACAAAGTGAAGCAGACTTGGCCCAATGGATAGGGCATCCGCCTACCACATGGGAGGTCTGTGGTTCAAACCCTGGGGCCTCCTTTACCGTGTGGAGCTGGCCCATGCACAGTGCTGATGTGCGCAAGGAGTGTGGTGCAACGCAGGGGTGTCCCCTGTGTAGGGGAGCCCCATGCACAAGGAGTGCGCCCCATAAGGAGAGCCCAAGAATGGAGCCGCACACACGGAGAGCTGACACAGCAAGATGATGCAACAAAAAGAAACACAGATTCCTGTGCTGCTGATAAGGATAGAAGTGGTCACAGAGGAACACACAGCGAGTAGACACAGAGGGCAGACAACTGGGGGGCAGGGGGGGACGGGATAGAAATAAATAAAAAATAAATCTTCCAAAAAAAAAGAAATACACAAATGAAAATTCCATTGAGATAATGAGTTTCAGCTCTCAGATTGGCAAAATCCAAAAGGTTATAACACACACTATTGGGAAGGCTGTGGGAAAATGGGCATAAGCATACATAATTGATGAAAGTATAAATTGGAATAACAGCTATGGAGAGCATTTTGACAATATCTATCAAAATTACAAGTATGTATATAACCTTGACCCACCAATTCCACTTCTGGAGATTTATCTTTTGAATATACTGTAAACAAATATGAAATGTACTAGATAGTTCTCTACAACGTTTTTTGCAATAGCAAAAGACTGGATACTGTTTAAGCATTCATCAGGAGGAAACTTGTTGAGTAAATTATGGCAAATCCATTCACTAGAATGCTATATATATATCAAAAAGAATGAGGTAGCATTTTATAAAATATTGAACTAATTGAGGAAGATTTCTAGTGTGTATTTTTTTTAAGATTTATTTTTTTTTAATATATTTTTCCCCATCTCCCTTGTTGTTTGTACTTGCTGTGTCTGTTTGTCTTCCTTGTTTCTTTAGGAGGCACCGGGAACTGAACTTGAGACTTCTGATATGGGAGGGAGGCACGTAATCACTTGAGCTACCTCCTATTGTTGTGTATCCTATTGTGTTCTTTTTTTTGTGTCTCTTGTTGCGTCATCTCTTTGCATCACCTTGCTGATCCTGCCCATTGCATCAGCTCACTGTCTTCTTTGGGAGGTACCAGGAACCAAACCAGGGACCTCTCGTGTGGTAGGCAGGAGCTCAATTGCTTGAGCCACATCTGCTTCCCTAGTGTGTGTATTTTAAATGAAAACCTCAAGAGCAGAACATTGTATTAATATGCTACTTTTTATTTTTCAAAGGAGGAAATGAGAATGTATATTATTCTTTGATTATTTATAAAAATTCAGGAAGGAAACAGAAGAAACTAAGAATAGTTACATGTCTAGTGGGGGAGGGCAAGGAACTGGTGGATAGGAGAGAGCAGTGAAAGGAAGATATACACACATGTACACACACATACACATGCATATATGTAAATGTATAGTGTAAATGTATTATTCATCAGTATATATCTTGAGAGAATGGACTAGGTAACAGGACAGAGAGGAGGAATTATTGCTAGAAGATGAAAATACATATGGTTGCTTTATTCTGAATATTCAAAAGAAAGGCTTCCCTTGAACTGTCATGAATAGCTCCCACAGTCAAGATGTTGTATTTACTGGGAGCTAAGTTGTAGTAATTGGTGAATATGAAAAAAAATTACTCTAATTCTGTAGTGTATAGGACTATATATTTGTTGTTGAAAACAAAGCCAAAAGACACAATAGTTAAGAATTTGTTTTACATCTTGAATTCTGACCTAGAGCTAAAGAGGTTTTTAAGAGGAGAATAAAAAGACGAAGAGGCTGGTGAAGATTCTAAAGGTAAATGTGGGTTAATTTTGAATGCTTAAACGTTTGTGTTTCCATAAAAATTAACTTTTGTATCTAATTTCACTTTCTTTACTTGGATGGAAATTTCTCTTTTGGGGTGATTTTTACTGAAACATGAAACAAAAGGAATAAATGAAAGAGAGGAAAGTCTTAACATTGCAATAATTGGGAAAAAATGAAAAGAAGGAAATATGTATGTATGCATGGAGCTGGGATGCTGGGATATGGTTTGTGAGTATAGACAACATGTCTGTATGTGAGGGAAAGATATTGCTTGGGGTGAAATTATCAGCGGTGAGCTACAGAACAATGCTCATCTGCGACTGAGAGTCCTACAGTCATGGCGGATGACTCTGGAGTTCAGTTCCTTGCCAGTGGGCCCTACTTTGGAATTTGTGCTTCTGAGTGTGATGGAGTTGGACTCAGATGTGACCTCTCTACACATGCCTCTTCTGTCCCTTTTACGGAACCTGTGGTTGGCACTGGGATTGGTGTATGCCCAGAAGACTTGACTCTCTGGGCTGTCCATGAGCCAGCTGGGCTTTGAGTCTCAGCAGAGTTGCAGCTCCTACTCTGCAGGTCAGCTGACTGGGAGGTGAGGATGGTCAACCACCACACCAAGGAACCAAGAGTGCCTACAGCTGCAAGCAGGAAAGTCTGATCCACCAGCTATGTGGGGTCTAAGCCCCCTCTAGATTTAGTGGTGGAGTGGACATCACCATCCCAGGGCCCTCAGGATGGAGGAATAAAATATGGATTAGCATGGACTTACTGTATTCCACTATAGAACTATTGTGACTCTAGCAATGGAAGAAATTGTATCATTGATGTGGAGACAGTGGCCACAGGAACTGCTGAAGACAGGGAGAGGGAAGAAGAGGTGTGATTTGGGGGCATTTTGGGGACTTGGAGTTGTCCTGAATGACATTGCAGGGACAGATGCAGGACATTCTATATCCTGCCATTACTCACTGAATGGACTGGGAGAGGGTGTAAACCACAACATAAACCATAATCCATACCATGTAGCAGTGCTTCAAAATGTATTCATCAAATGCAATGAATGTACCACACTAATGAAAGAAGTTGTTGATGTGGGAAAAATGGGGCTGTGGAGAATGGGGCATATGGGAACCTCCTATATATATATATATATATATATATATATATTTTTTTTTTAAGATTTATTTATTTATTTCTCTCCCCCCCACTCCACCCCACCCCCATTGTCTGATCTCTGTGTCCATTCACTTTGTGTTCTTCCGTGACCACTTGCATTCTTGCCAGCGGCACCGGGAATCTGTGTCTCTTTTTGTAGAGTCATCTTGCTGCGTCAGCTCTCCACGTGTGGTGTGCCACTCCAGGATAGGCTGCACTTTATTTCACGGTGGGTGGCTCTCCTTACGGGGCGCACTCCTTGCATGTGGGGCTCCCCTATGCAGGGGACACCCTTGCGTGGCACGGCACTCCTTGTGCGCATCAGCACTGCGCATGGGCCAGCTCCACACGGGTCAGGAGGCCTGGGATTTGAACCCTGGACCTCCCATGTGGTGGGCGCACACTCTATCCATTGAGCCAAATCCACTTCCCCTATATTTTTTAAGATAACATTTTGTGTGAACTATGTATCTTTTAAAAATAAATTAAAAACATATATTATTATAATTTTAAAAAGTGCACACAAACCCAAACCCACAGAGACATGGTGATGCCAGTAGGGGGCAGCCTCACTGTGGGGCTGCTTGGTTTTTGCTTTAGGGAGAGAAAACTTAAAGGGGCTTCAGAGAGCAAGCAGGAAATAACAGGCAGAATGCTAGGTTGTTACTGCACTTCTAAAGTCAGGGTGCAGTCCCCAAAGGGTATCTCCATTGGCACAAATAACTTAGACTTATTTAAAATGCATATATTTCTTTAATAAAATATGAATAATAATACAACATATACATAAGGAAAGGGAAAATCTTGTCATTCAAAACAAATCACAGTTAAATTTTAATTGCATTGTCTCACACCGTGGTGACAGGGAAAAGGGAGAAGGCAGCACATTGCTGTCAAATTATGCCAGGAACTGCCTGATTCTGTCATGAAAGAGAGATTATTTTTAAAATGTGCAATTCAATTATCTAAAGTCCAACATACCTGATAGTACTCAATATGTGTTGGTTCACATAATCATGACTTTTTGTGTTTCAGGTTTACAATTTGGGATTGTTTTTAAATAGGCCTTTTAAAGTATAGGATTTCCATTTCTTTGTGACCTTTTGCTTCTTTGCTTCTCTATTTAAAGCTTCTTTAATTAGGATGCCTTGATCCTGATTTTGTGGGATTTTTTTCAAGCTCCATTAACAGTTTCAGAATACAGTGCTTTTATTTATTTCCCTGAATCAGTGTTTCTTACATCTATCCTCAAGTCAAACGGTTGACAAAGTCTCCAAAGACATACCACAGATCATTTAACCAGAACTTTAAATGAAAATAAAGGTGGTTTTACCAGCATACAATAATTACAGATCCACATTTATCCTACAATATGTTAATGGGCAACTGATTAAGTTGCAGATATCCTAGGAGTCCTCGGAATTATTTATATACGAACTGGCATGAATTACTGCTTCAGCTATTCCTCTCTTTCAGCATAATGTTTCTCTATGTATGGGTGTTATATAAATGAAGCATACTTGTCTATTTCATCCTATATGCATCTTCTAGATTTATCCTGTGTCACTCTACAATTAGGTTGCAGTAAAATTGGTGTTATATTTGCAGTGTCTAAATGATGCCACATACTTTAACTGAACCAGAGGTATAAATTACACCGAACCAGACGAAAACAGTCTGGCAGAGGAAAGGGAAGGATAGGATTATTTTTGAGATTCCTCATTTACTCTCTCTGACCTTTCCCATGTTAACATTTTGAAGGCACTTTCTCTGATTTCCCAAAGATAAGTAGCTCCACGAAGATAGGGCTGATGGTTTGAGGCAACCCAGAGAAACGCAGGAAATGATTTGAAATCTATTCAAAGGGACCATATTTAGGCATTAATAATGTCCTGGGTTATATAATGTTAAACAGCTTCACATAGTAAATACCCACTGTGTGATGTACGTTGAGTTTGCTACCTGAAAAGCTTTATCTCGAATCCTCACAATACTGAGAGGTGGACCCTTGGTATAATAGGGAAACAGACCCAGGAAATTAGATAACCTCTCCAGGGTGTCCCTGTGAGGAAGGGGTGGCAGCAGGTAGAAATCCAGACTTACCTGTTCCAGTGCCTGGGGCCTCGGTGCTCAAATCATGTTGTATGAACATGAAAAGTCGAAAAAATAATGAGATTGAGTTCAAAATTTAGAAAGATCGATTCATGTCTTTGAAACAACTTTCACCTCCCATCTCCTCTTACCACACCTCCATCAGTCTAATCTGATCCACTTTTTCTTCACATAAAGAGGGCAGCATCATAAAAAATCCAGGGATGTAAGATGTGGGCACATTTTCACTAAATGTAGCCTCTGTATTATCTTGGACAAGATATTTGCCCCTTTAGAGCCTCATTTGTAAATGCAGGTGAAAGTAAAGTGATAAGGGAGTTTAAATGAAATCATATTTGTGAATTGTAGTGGGTCTTTAGTAACGATTTCCAGCTTTCCTTCATTATTACAAGAGTTGCCTTCTTGGTTTCTTAGGCTTTTTAGGTTCTCCCCTGTCCTTATTCTCCATTCAACTTACACCATCATACAATTAATTAGGTTCTGGAGTGGTAAGAAGCTTTTATCAGGAGTTATAAATCAGAGGGATTCCTTTACCAGGTTGTGTGGCATGATACTTCATTTTTCTGACCGTCTCCCCACTGTAGCAAGGCAAATAAATTCATAAAGCTACCCTGGGCCATTTCCAGTAATACCCAGGGCCATTTCCAGTAATCGAGAAGTCAAGGGGAACAGGCTGAGGGAAATGGCAGCAACTGGGCAGTGGGGGTTGGGGGTGCAGGGGAGTGATGGGGCAGATTTCATCTACCTTTCAGGACTGACTAGGTTGCCAGAAGCAGAAAAACCAAACAGCCAGACACACAAATTAACAAAAGAAGGATTTATTGGCTTGAGGAATGCAGGTAAGACTTGGTTTCACTCTGCCAGGTCAGCTCTTCATTGGCACAGATTTTAGACAGTTTCTTCCCCTTGGGTGCATGTGGTGGACTGAGTTATATACCCCAATTTAGACAAATTCTTGGTCTTGATCTGTGTTCCTGTGGGTGCAAACCCATGTCAATAAGATCTCCTGAATAATGCATGGCCCCACGGAATGATGTTGGAGTTTAATCCAGATTAATGGAGTCCTTTATAAGACAAAGAAATTCAAATATAGAGATGCCATGGGAAGGGGCCAGAAGTCAATGGAACCTGGAAGAGAAAGGAGAGGACATCACCATGCCATGGGAAAGTCAAGGAACCCAAGGATTGCCAGCCAACCAGACCCCTACCAACCTCAGGTAAAAGCAAGCCTTCTTACCTCTGAAACCATGAGCCAATAAATTCCTCTTGTTTAAGCTGGAGCCTCACTTAGGAGGATAAGGCAGAATGGAAAGGGAGGCCTGAGGAGAGGAAGAAGAACTCTGATATCCATCTTTACTGTTCTGCTTTGCTTTTTTTCTTTTCCTTTACAGTAGGCATATATAATTTTTAAATTGGGATTTTTTTTTCATGGAATATGTCAAAATTATAAAGACAAGAGAACAAAGCAAGGTGAAATCTTGAAGCAGAAGCAAGTTCAAGGCAAAAAAAATACATTTTTTTTTGGCTGAGGCTGACTTTAGCATATTTAGGTAGGGAACTTGGATGCATTATTTAAACTTTATATCAATCTTGTAACTGAAGGTAAGTTCCCTGTCTGGGCAAATCTGGGTGTCCAGACACTGAGAGACACCAGCCAGGAAAGAGAAGAGCCCTTTCTCACCAGGATTGTGAGAGCCTCAGGGTTGTGAAAATGGGCCAGTACAAATGCCTTTGCTAATCAAAAACAGCGATAAGGATAAGAGCTTACTTTCTACTCCCTAGAACATGCAGTACTAAATCATAGTATGATTCATGAACTAGTATGTTCATGGAATCATAGAACCATGGAAAACTAGGATGAAAAGGGACCATGGAGACTGACCCCTTTCTTCTCAACTGAAGAAGCAAAGACCAAGAGGGGTAGATCCTTGCTCAAGTTCACACAGCATATTGAGCCACTGATTCAAAGCCAAAAATAAATGAAATCCAAAGTCTAAATTCCCAGATGCCTGGGATAAGAAGACTGTATTTATTTGTGTACTTGCATGATGCTTTTACAATCACCATCCTGTGTATCATTGCAATTTTAGAATAATAATATGCCAATGTGGAGCCTTTTAAAATTAATTTCTCAACTTGGAGTTTCCTGGATCACAGAGGAGAATAAATTGAAACCTCAAACGTACCCCAAAACTTGGTGGCTTAAAACAACAATTATTTATTTGCTAGTCATTATGAATTCTCAGGGGAGGCTTTTTTCCCCATCCAGAGCCCAGATGAAAATTCACAGGTTTCCTGGTTGTCTCCCTTTTCTGTGGAAAGGTCTCTTTTTCTTAGTCTACTCTTTGACTGAGAATGTTGCATTTTGAGGGCCCACCTCTTTGCAAACCCGTCTGCTCTGCTCCCCATCTTGCATCAACTCGAAGACTTGCTCCCACGTTCCAGAAATGCCTGCCTACTCCTCTGGTCTCTGTTTTCTTCTTAATTTTTTTTAACTTATGCAATTTTCTTTCACCTTATGCTAAACTCAAGTGTCCATTTGAAAGGTTGTTTATTAAATTTTATTGAAGAAGTTTAGGTATTTTGTTTTGAGAGGCTTTATCAGAATTTTAACTCTGTCCACAGACAGTTTTTTTTTTCACTCTTCCTATTTTAATTAAGCAGTTTTAACCAGAGTCTACTGGCACATTTTGTAACTGAGTGGGTCTTTCCTTTTGAAGGAAAAGTTCACAGAAAATATATTAATGAATTAAGTACATTTTAATATGTTCATTTGGGTTTATGAAAGCCTAGATAACCGAGCAGAAAACCTCAGGAATTCGAGGATGTGGGATTAGCTATTCTGAAGGTCACAGACAAATGGTCTTGTACTGGAAGAGTATCCTAGAAACAAAGCTCTACTGGTCTTCTTGAAGTATGCTTTCCTGCCCCACAATCCATAGGAATGGGCCACTATCAGATATTTATTGCCGTGTAACATATTTCAAAATTTAGTGGCTTAACACAATCATCTATTCACTCGCATTTCTGTGGGTGACATTTTTGGCTCCACCGAGCAGTGATGCTGGTCTCATCTGGTGTCACTCAGGAGGCCGCTGTCCCCAGGCATTTGACTCAGACTGGGTGGTTTAAGATGGCCTCGTTCACAAGTCTGGTGGATGGTACTGGTTGTCAGGTGCGCCTGTGTCTCCAGCAGACAAGCCTGAGTTCCTCATTTGGCTTCTGGGTCCCAAAAATAACAAGAGAGAGAAGACAAGCCCTACAGCAAGTGTGTTTCTTCCTAGCCTCTGTATGTATCACGTTTGCTAAAGTCCCATTGGCCAAAACAATCCATAAAGCCAAGCCAAGTCGGTACAGGAAGGCACACGCAGTAGCCTCGATCCTGGGTGGGATCTTGTTATTCTAACAAGCCCGAGCACTGAGCAAGGCTCTGTGAGAGCCTGCTCTGCCTGGTGGGAGGATCTAGGGTTCGGAATCCAACACCTCGAGGGGGACTCCTGACCCCACCTGTGTGTGATCCCGGATAGGGAACTTACCTTCAGTTACAAGATTGATATAAAGTTCAAATAATACATCCAAGATCCCTACCTAAATATGCTAAAGTCAGCCTCAGCCAAAAAAAAATGTATTTTTTTGCCTTGAACTTGCCTCTGCTTCAAGATTTCACTTGCTTTGTTCTCTTATCTTTATAATTTTGACATATTCCATGAAAAAAAAATCCCAATTTAAAAATTATATATGCCTACTGTAAAGGAAAAGAAAAAAAGCAAAGCAGAACACTAAAGATGGATATCGGAGTTCCTCTTCCTCTCCTCAGGCCTCCCTTTCCATTCTGCCTTATCCTCCTAAGTGAGGCTCCAGCTCTGACCACAACTGCAACACACTGACAACTCTCAAACCTGACCTCTCTCCTGAGTGAGCTTCCCACTCATTCACCCACCTCCTGATATTCAGCTCCACTGGGTGTCGCAGAGCAGAGATTCTCAAGTTGTAGGAGTCAACAAATCGCCTGGAAGGCGTGTTAAAATCCTAGTTGCCGGGCCCTTGCCCCAGAGCTTATACTTGAGGAGTTCTCGAGGGCGGGCTGATAATCTGCAGGCGATGCTGACGCTGCAGGTCTGAGGGCCATTCATGGGAACCACTTCAATTTATCTCATCTGAAAGCCAACCACTCCTCTTCCAAAATCCTCCTCTTCCTGAATTTTGTATTCGGGAATGGGCAATGGCATCGATCCAGTTGAACAAACTAGAAAGTCATTGGAACGAAGGATGCTAAGCAGTGTGAGCAGAAGATCAAGTTGTTCTGGTTTCTGTTTCTTTTTCCCTGTTTTCCCAGATGCCTCAATTCTCATCTATTTCATTATATAGTAAACAGAGCTACGTCAATCCCTCTTGTCTGAAAATATTTTGTCCCTTCCTTTCCCCTGGTTGATACAGGGGATAATGAAATTCCCAAATCCACTTGGCCTATGGATGAGAAAGAGGAAACAAAAGCAAGATGTCTAATAAAGTCTGTATACTTTAGTTCTTATGGATGAAGTGTCAGGCAGTGAGGATAGTTCACTGCAAAAGATAGGAGGGTTCTTCTAAAGTTAAATGTAAAAGTCACACTAGGAAACTAATTACTCCTGTCATTCCTTATAATGGGATTCACCTTCTATCATTGGCTACGGTAGTCACAGTGTTGAGAAAAGGCTAAACTCAGGAGTCTTCCTTTCTTGTGAGAGCCTGGTTTGACTTTCCTTTGCAAAGTTAGGCTGGAGACATCCATGTCTTAGGATGTCTAGCCAAGAAAAACAGATTCATGAGCTAGATTCATCTTTGTCTTCCTGTAAGTTTCTCCAGCATCCTAAGGCTTCTGGCTATAGAGACAGCATCCTAGGGTTCTCACTGGGACTATTCCATGAGCGTCCCCTGAAATATGCCCTCTGTCTATACTCTCCCACTCCAATCTTTCTTCCACTCCATCTAATACCCAGGTCTGATCATGTGCCTTCTTTACTTTCGAATTCATGAGGCTCTCCACTGCCCACAGGAAAACACAGCCCACAGTAATTAAGAGTTATTTTTGTTATTGTTGAATGGGAGATAAGGTGGCCAGGGTAGGAAGGGCTGTTAATGCGATTTGAAGAATTCTGACTTCTTCCTACAGGAGGCCAGGGAAGAGAGAAAGTTTAAAACACGGGAATGACACAATAGGATTTGTCGTCGTTTTCCTATTATCCTCACTCTGATAGTAGTATAGAAGGTAGGGTTGGTGTGGGAAAATAAAGCAACAGAAAACTGGAGACAGAGAAACTAGTTGGGAAACTGTTTTGGTAGTGAATGCAAGAAATGAGGAAAGGAGCAGTTCATGGCCTTCAAGAAATATTTGTGCACTGGTTTTGGTGGTGGTGGCGGCAGTTGAATGAATGATCCAGGCTAGCAATTTTGAAACTACGTAAATCCCAGCTGGTCCTATTGTTAAGATGATCAAGATATTAATAGCCTGGGTCTTCTCTGTGCTCCTGCCTGAGATGAGATCATCCAAGTTGCTAACTATATTAGCATTTTATAAGCTCTTGGGAGACCATGGGCCATGAGCTGAGCGGAGCTTCCTAAGTCCCCCAACATCCAGGATTAAATCGAATGCATCGCAGTGATCAGCATGGCCTTTGGGCTTGTCACACTTAACAGCATTTCCTACCTCTCTGTCCTGAGAATTAGAACTTCCCCATGGAGGCAATCAAATGCCTTTAAAACCGGTATGGTAAATTCTTTCTTATTTGGTTTTTAAAATTAAAGGGAACAGAGTAATGCAGCGATTCCCCGATTGTGCAAGGGAATGTGATAATGATTGGCCTTGCAGACTCTGCCTCATTTTCTCCTGCCCCACCTCCCAGTGCAAAGTTCTCTCTACTCCATCATGTTACAGGTAGGTGGTGCTGGGCACAAGAATCTGAAATAAAATGTCCTATAGGGAAAGTTTCTGTTTTCTAACAGGTTGACTCTTTTTTATTTTTTAACCCAGGACCTCATATGTGGGAAGCCAGCGCGAGGCCACTGAGCCACCTACGCTTTCCAACAGGTCAACTCTTAAGACAATTTTATAATATACCATTAAAAAAGGTTATGCATTGAAATATTTGTCCTAAAGTTAATTGCAGAACAGAAATAAAAGGTAAAAGAGAATAAAATATTTTAATATTTAAAAAGGTATCTTTTGTTAGAGACAATTGTATACTTGTCTTATCCCCTTTCTCTGTCACTCTGAATTCCTGGAGGGCAGAGAATGTCTTGCTTATCTTTGCACCCCCAGTAGAGCCCACAGAGGCCTCACCTATTAAATATTAGAATCAGGGATAGTATATTCATAATAAATAATTAGAAATACAACCTACATAAATCCCATTGCCCCATGTGGCTCATTCTTCATACTATAGAAACTATTTTGAATCTTTGCTAGAGGCCTCAGTTTCCTAGGGCTGCTCTAACAAGGTATCCCAAACTGGGTGGCTTCAAACCACAGTTCTGAAAGCCAGAAGTCCAAAATCAAGGTGTCGGCCGGGCCGTGCATCCTCTGAAACCATTAGGGGAGAGTCCTGCCTTGCCTCTGTAGCTCCTGGGATTTGCCAGTAACTCCAGGCATTCCCTGGCTTGCAGGTGCCAATCTCTGTCACTCCAGCCTCGGTCTCCACCTTCGAGTGGCCTCCTAACCCAGCTTGGCCTCTTCTTCAGAGGCACTATTTCCAAAGAGGGTCATATTGCTGAGAACGGAGGTTAGGACTCAAACATATTCTTCTTGGGGGAAACAATTCGGCCCATAACACTAGATGGCTCGAAAAATGTCAAAGGAAAGCATGCAATTTAAAGCAGAAAATCTTAAAACTTCTCTTTCTCCAGGATGGCTTCTTTCTGTGTTCTCCACAGAGAACACAGGTGGTCCCAAATACTTCATATTTCTCCTCCTTCTTCTCTCACTCTCTTTCATTACCTTATCTTTTAGCTCCTTACTTTGCATTTCCTCTACCTTCTCTGGTTTCTTTAACTTAAAAGGATCATTTTCTTTATTTTTTACCTGGATTCTGTGCAACAAAGAAGAAAATCCTTTCTTCTCAAAAGCAAAAGGCATAAGGGGAGGTTGCAAGAACTAATACAATGATCATTTTGTCTCTATTAACATAAATACTAATATTTTTATCCCCACTATAGGAGAAACCAAGAATAATATGAAGTATGTTGCTAACTTTGACATTCGAATTAGGCAGTGGGTAGGCACATGAGCTCCAGAATCGGACCGATCTGCTCAAATCCCAGTTCTGTCATTTAGTCCTCCCCAAGGCTTCGGTATCAACATTTGCAAAATGGCACTGTTGTTCCTGGCATGGTCCCTGCTTAATGGCAACTTTTATTATAATTATTCATTGTTATCTTGGGGGAAAATAGTCCATGGGGAATAGCAATTCAGCCCAGAACCGCCCTTCCTGTTTCCACAAGGCATTAAGCAATCTAGAAAAACATAGGCTACTTCTCCATCCTCTCCCCTCTAGAAGTGAATGCTCCCCACATGGCATCAAGTTTCCCTACCCCGCGTGTGGCCACGTGCTCAGTACAGGTCTTGGTAACTCAGTATCCATCAGTGGACTGATTAATGGATTTTTCGAGTAAATGAATACCTCAGGGACACCAGATGGGAACAAGGGAGTAAACGGCCTGAAGGTCTTTCTGGTGGTGGATGGCGTGTGTGCTCCTCTCCAGTCACTCATGAGTTCTCCTTCTCCATCAAACGACAAAGTAGGTAGCTCATTTGCTAATTCACTCGCTGAATATTTTTTTATCTCCCGGTGCGTGCCACGCGTCGTGCTGGGCGCAGGGCTCATGGAGGAAAGGACGGAGTGCTAACATGGAGGAGTTTTTCTCTAACAGGAGAGAGGCTGTCAGATACAATGAGTCTCAAACTCAGATGTGCCTGCAAGTGCCCTGGGGACCTTGTTGGAATGGAGGTTTTGATTCAGTAGGCCTGGGGGGGACCCCGTTGCTCATCTCTAACTTCGCTACTCCTGGTACGGTCCTCAGACCAGGAGAATCTGTAGGTTGTCCTTTTAAGGAGCCTGGTGCCTATTAAGTCGCCGAAATAGCTGCCTCCATGTAACTTTGTGAAGATTTCTGAGCACAGCTGGCTGCATCATCTGGTGATGCAGCTGGAGCTCAGAAGCAGGAATCAGAGATGTGAATGTGCACAGGTGAGCAGGGCCTTTACCTTAGGAGGGAGAGACCCACAGCCTCGGGTTGTTTGACTTTCTAGGAAAACTAGCAAAATCTTGAAAAGAGCAAATTCCTTCTTGCAAGTGCTTCCCTGTCACTTCCCAAGCTGCCTTGCTGAGGAAGGCTGGAGCTAGAGGAAGGCATGGTGAAGAGCTTGGGCTCCAGGCTGTAAGCAACAGGTCTGGAAGCAGAGCCAGACTCCACCTCTTCCGACCTACATGACTTGGCACAAATGAGGAAAATTCACGTTTCAATTTCTTTTTTTAATGTGAATTTGGGTTTTTTTTAGATTTATTATTTATTAATTAAGTAATTTATCCACACACCCTCCCACTGTTGTTTGCGCCCGCTGTCTGCTCTCTATGTCTGTTCATTGTGTGCTCTGTGTCTGCTTGTCTTCTTTTTAGGAGGCACCAGGAACTGATCCTGGGACCTCCCGTGTGGGAGGAAGGTGCCCAATCGCTTGAGCCACATCTGCTTCCTCATTGTGTTTCCTCGCTGTGTCTCCTCATTGTGTCATCTCATTGTGTCATCTTGTTGCGTCAGTTCGCTGTCAGCCTGTCACATCAGCTCTCTGTCCTGCTTGTCTTCTTTAGAAAACATGTGACCTCCCATGTGGTAGGTGGGTGCTTGAGTCACATCCCCTTCCCATGTTTTAATTTCTAAATCTCTGAAGTGGGAATGACTGATCACACCTACCTCAGAGGCTGTCACGTTCTGTGAGATAACTTTCATAAAGCACGTAGCACAGGACCTGCAGTGACCATTAAACGGTGAGCATCATTATCCCCATTATTAATAAAACTGGGTGCCATGATAAACATTTTCTATCAGGGCTTTGTCAAGACATGCTGGAGGAAGATAAATCTAAATTAGAGCCCAAACTCTGACTCATGTGGTTTTAAATCAAACTCCGAATGTTGTATGAGCAAAGGTGTTTTGTAGTTCAGTTTCTCCCCTAGCCTGAGGGGAAAAAAATGATCAAAAAGAGAAAGAAAACAATCACTATTTGAAAGTGAATGAAGGGCACCCCCCCTTCTTCCCAGCTCTTTTTTTTTTCTTACTTTGACATCTCAGTGTGTTTTTTTTCTTTTAGCTGTGAGTTCTGGGATAGGTGATAACTGCCAGTAATAGGATTAGCATTGATTTCTTTAGCAAGAACAGAGATGTGGCAGTTTTAGCCATTTCCTGAACTGCCAGCTTTGAAATATCAAAAAAAAAAAAAAAGAGAGAGAGAGAGAGAAGAAGAAGAAGAAAAAAGAAAAGAAAGAAATGAAAAGGAAGAAATCTGTAGGGGGGAAATGTCGCTTTTAGAAAAAAAGGAAATGTACGTGAATCCAACAATCATGTGTGTCTATGCACGGTAGACACATATGCTCATAGGGATAGAGGGATGCTCAGAACATGGGAGATCATGTGACTTTTTTGTTGTTTCATGATAAAGGATCAAAAGCTCTTTTTCTGTTCTGCTTCAAAAAAAAAAAAGGGTTTTAACATTCATTTGGCTTTCCTTTTCCTTCACTTGTGAACACATTTACCAGCTGAACTTTTATGCTTTCATGGTTGTTCTTGAACCCTGACTTTTTTAACCTTGAAATGCAAACAAAGAGAAGTGCCTCTGGGAAAGGCTGCGGAGTGGGTCCTGCCAGTCTCTAGCCCCTCCACCCCAGCTCCATTTCTCAGGAGACCAAAATGCCAGTGGCCAGCTCAGCAAAGAAGAGCAAAGGCTTCTCCTTAGAAACAGCTGGCGGGCCTCCTGCAAGGGGACCCAACTCTCCCGTTTCAGCCAGAACCCTGAGAATCTTCCCTCTTTTCCCAAATGTGCCAACCAGGGGTGAGCCACGGCCTGCCAGTTTCTGGTGCTGGAACTAAAGAGGGAGAAGCATGGGGCAAAGGGCAGGCTTTGGCCCCAGCTTTCGAGGTATTTTGAAAGCAAAACTAGCATAACGCAGCACGTGAGATCAAGTTTTTAGGCCGAGCACGTGAGCTAAGTCCTGAGGCTCAAAAATTTTTTAAATTGGGAACTTTGTGGAGGAAACTGGAGGAAGGGGCAGTGAGAGGCGGTTATTTCATCTCTGAAATCTTCTTGGGTTAGAGATATTTCCAAATCGGTTCAGTGAATTTAGAAAGAAAAGGAAATAAATCAATTTCAGGGAGAAATCCATCAAACTAATGGATTGGGGATTTTGCTTAGCAAGTTTTTCTATCGTTTACAATATCGTTACCAGTGATAATTATTATTAGATACTCTTAATTGGGTAGAGAAACTGTACTAAGTCCTCTGTATGCATTCATTAGCTCATTTAATCCTCACAATAGAAGATAGCTAATATCAACTTCATTTTTAAAAAGTGGAACTCAGATAAATTAAGTCACTGGCCCAACCTCACAGTGCAGTGAGTCAAAGCCTGGGTTGAACACCACCTCTGGATGATCCCATACTTACCCTGAGTCAAAGGTTGCAATTCTCTCAACGCATCCCTCCCTTTGAGGGTATGACAGTTTCATTTGCTGCGTCAATATCTATGAGAATCATTTCCCCTTATTCATTTATTCATTCACTCACCATCCAATCCATGTTGTTTGGGCACGTGCTCTATGTCACTGAGGCCACTGAATTCAAGGATGAGTCAGTCGAGGTCCCTAACACAACTTCAGAGCCGTGTGGAGCAGGTGCATCCAAGGCTAGAGCAGAGGAGAAAAGCACGGGGGCAGTGCCTTCACAAAGAGGGACCTTTCTACCCGAACCCGGAGGGTGAGGAGCAGTATGCATGTGGACATAGTGTATGCAAGGAATGTCTTAGTTGCCTCTAACCAGCAGCTTTAAAATTCCCAAAGACAAAAATCCTACTGAGCCACGTATATACAACCTCTTAGCAACCAGTTGAAAAATCAAATACTTACCTTGTTTAAACTATTTTATCAGTGCAAGTTGTAAAGTCCTTATTTTACTGGTTGCTTATTACACTGAAATGATGTTTGATTGCACATATTTTTAGCATTTTAACCTTTCTTTCTGATTATAAAGATAATGCTTGTTCTTTGAAAACCAGATTGGAAAAATTATACATCTATATGTGTAGATACACACATGAAAGTTTAAATCACTCATAATCCTGCTACTCAGAATTATCAGTGGTCGACCTCTTGCAGCATTTTTCTTCAAGTATATTTCTTTACGGTTATCTCTTGTTTCACAGAATTAGATTTACAATATATAGACGCCTTTTCGTGTTGTTACCCATGTTTCTAACTTTACAAGGAACCGCGAGCATTTTGCTGTGGGATTAAACATTCTCTGGCGGTATGACTTTCTAATGGCCCCCTAGCATTCTGCCCTCTGCATGGCCCCATTGCATCCCTCCTCTATACAACATTTAAGTGGCTTCTTTTTTTTGTTGTGGTATTGTAAATTACACTGCAAAGAGCATCATTGGATCTAGGCCCTTGAGGACATCTATCATTATATCATCATTAAAAGTTTAAAACCATTTTGAAGATTTGGTGTGCATTCCTAAATTTACCTTCAGAAATGTAGGATTGATTTGACCTCCCACAAACTGTGTGTGTGGGTGCCCCACCTGCATTCTCACCAATGCAGGATGCTTCCATCTAAACCATTTTAAAAAGTGTTTCCCAATAGAAGAGGCAGAAAATTGTGTCCTGTTTTTAATTGCTTATCTCTGAACAGTGATGAGCTTACACATTTTCATACATTTATTATCCACCAATATTTCTTCTTCTGTCATTTATTCATGTCCTTTGCCCATTTTTCAATTGCCAGGCTTATCTTTTTCTTACTGGTAGGTGTTACTTACAGATTAAGGACATTAACTCTTTGTCTATTTGAGGTGCTGACCCAGCTTTAAATGCTAGCTCAAACATATCAAATAAACACTAGCTCACACATCAAATCCCATTCTTTAAGGTTCCATCCAGACTTCCCCAAACCCAAATAAACCAGCAACACTCTGTGCCTTGGCTCCCAGGCCCACAAACCTGTTTTTTCAGTAGCTCTGTGAGCAGGTATATACAGTTTCGGAGCATCTGATTGTTTGCCATCTGTGGTGGCTTGCAGTTGTGTACCTCAGAAATACATATTCTCAATCCTGTGAATGTGAACCCATGGTAAATGAGACCTTTATATTTTTAGATTTATTTTATTTATGTATTTCTCCCCACCCATTCGTTGTTTGCACTTGCTATGTCTGCTTATCTTCCATGTTTCCTTAAGAGGAACCAGAAACCAAATCTGGGACCTCCAATGTGGTAGGAGGTGCTTAATTGCTTGAGCCACCTCTGCTCCCTGCTTTGTTGTGTCTCTCATTATGTTTTCCTTGTGTCTTTTGTTGCATCAGCCAGCCGCACCTGCACTTTGCACCAGCTTGCTGTCTTCTTTAGGTGGCACCAAGAACTGAAACGGAGACCTCCTTTGTGGTAGGCAGGAGCTCAATTACTTGAGCCACGTCCACTTCCCAATGGAGCCTTTTGATGAAGGCCTTAAGAGAAGGTCACAGAGAGGAAGCCACAGGGAGCACTGAGGTCAATGGATTCCAGAAGAGAAAGGAGACAAAGCTATCATGTGCATTAGACTAATGATACTGGGTCATAAAAATGTAAGGGAGTCGATGTGAATTAAATTCAACACTCATTTCTGTGTTAACCTAAATTGGACCACCTGTGAATGCTCAGAAAAGATAACATGGAGGACCACAGAAAAATAGTGCTGGCAATGTATCTTGAGGACTGACTTTTATATGCTCTCTCCTAACCACTTGTTAGGAAGGTAAATAGAAGGAATGGGAGAGGGTCCCATTTAATTTTGGCCCCATCACTCTGGATTAGTGTTGCCAAATAAAATATGGTCGGCAGGTTAAATCTGAATTTCAGGTAAAGAACTAATAATTTTTTATTAGACGTTAGTCCCATAATTTTGGAATTCAAATATAACTGGGCATCCTATATTTTTATTTACCAAATCTGGCAACTCTACCCTGGAGAAAAGCCTACTGGGCAGTGGAAATTTGACCAGGAGATGCCCATGTCGATTTACTGTCTAAGACAGATTTAAGTGGGGAATTTGAAGAGTAAGTAGTAACAAGAACCACTTGGAACTTACACACTGCACCTATTGACAAACGCTAGATTTGAAAGCATTTCCTCTTATTAAAGGAGGAAACTGAAATAAAGGAAACAAAGGCAGCATCCTGAAGATTCAAAGCAAAAGTCTATGAAAATGATTTCCTATAAGACCTAGAATATATTTCTAGAAAATTGCTCAGCAGTCTCAATTGGATGTAACAAAATTGGACTTCTTCAATGAAATAGGAACAGAAACCCATGAGGTACAGATGAATCATGAAAAGATAAAAAGGGAGATAGGTGAGATGAGGAACTATTTTAAAGAGACCAAGAATTCAATAAAACCATTCAAGTCTACTTTTGACACAAGGAAAAGTAAAGTACTTCTTTAAAAAGTATGGAATCATTCATGCAGAAGAAAAACAGTCTTAGAATGTAGAGGAGAGAGACAAAAAGAAGAAAAAGAAGACAAAGAAAATAACTGTTGCTCTAAATAGCAGGAAAGGGATAAGCAGCATTAGAAGAAAAAGGAGTTTCCGATACAAATGTAGCATCACATAAATTAGGGGTGAAGGTTCTGGTTTGGGGTTAAGTCGAGTAAGTACTCTCTTTCCTGTCTCTCTCACTAAATGTAGCTCTAAAACCTGGACAGAATATGTGATACAGCTCTTTGACCACCCTGAAAGGTAAAAAGTAGCAGGCAGATTGGAAAGAGAAGATATCGAAGAATCCCTTAACTGGTGGTAGGGTTATCTTTTTCTTCCAACCTATGTTCTCCAACCTGATCTCAAGTATCCCGAAACCTAGAAGTGGGTAGCCCGGTACAGAAAGAGCTCCAGGAGCAGCCCTCTTGTTCTGGCTCAAGAGGTGGAAAGGGGAACTTTTAATGCTCATATAGAGAGTAGAACCCCTCCCTTTTTCTTTTCTCCATTCCTTAGCACCCAAGCCACCAAGTACTTGGAGGCAACAGCAAAACAACAACAGAAGTCCTCAGGAGCCAAAACTCTGAGGGAGGGTGATCTTCTATCAATGGAGCTGTATTCTCAAAAGGGCAGTATAAATCTCCCACATCTCTCCTCTTCTCTTTCCTTCCCCCTCCTCCTCCCTCTCCCTCTCCCCTTCCACTCTCTTTTCTTTCCCACCAACCCCCATCACTTGGTCCTGCAGGAGCAGGAGCAGCCCCAGGGAACCAAAAGTTACCAGGGAGAATGCACATAGACAGGAGTCTGGAAAAACAACTCCCAAAAGTTGTTTACAAAGTACTGGGCTCACCCCTGAATATGTTTGAATCTAATCCTAATCGTCATACCAAAGAATTTGTTAACTGAACAGATAGACCACTGCCCAGGATCCAGGCTGGCCGCTGGATTGTACACACACAGGCCAGATCAAAATAGCACTGCTAAGCTTTTAAAATTACCAGAATTTTGAACCACAGCCCACAGATGGCAGATTGGAACTAGCAGCCTGAACCTAACCAGGGCAATTCCTGCCAAAAAAAAAAAAAAAAATCAACATTCTCCATAGGATATAACAAGATGTATCAGAACATTTAATATTACACCTAAATAGTTAAACTAGCAATACTCCCCAAATTGATCTAAAAATTCACTGCAAGCCCTGTCAAAACCCCAGCTTTTCTTTTGCAGAAATCGGTGAACTGATGCTAAATTTCATATGGACATGTGAAAGAGCAATACATAGCCAAAACAGTCTTGAAAACTAAGAACAAAGTTGGAGCACTCATATTTGCCAATTTCAAATCTCACTACACAGCTACAACAATAAAGATTGTGTGGTGCTGGCAGAAGAATAGACATATAGATCAATGGAATAAAATTGGGAGTACAGAAATAAGCCCTTATATTTCTGGTTAACAAAGGTGTCAAAACAATTCAATGAGAAAAGAATAATCTTTTCAACAAATGGTGCAGAGACAACAGGATATCGCAAGCAAAAGAATGAAGTGAACCCCTACCTCATGCCATATACAAAAAGTAACTCAAACTAGATCAAAGATGGAGAGAGGGGGCAAGATGGCAGAAGAGTAAGGAGCTCTAAGAGTCAGCTCATCCTACAGGGCAGTTAGTAATCAACCAGAGCTATCTAAATCACCTGTTTGAGGGACCCAGGAGACCGGAATAGTATCCTGCAACATCCTTGGAGTCCATCTGCAATGAAGATTCATGAGTAGAGAACTCCATGCCACAGAGGCAGGTGCCCATCCTCCACTGGTGGTGAAAGTCACCTCAGGAGCTATTCCCTGGCTGGAGTTGGGAGCTCCACTTCCCAAAAATGGGAGAGGAAGGGATCATTGGACACCAATTTCAGCTACTGATTAGTAAATTGAGCTGGTTAAAGTATAATCTTAAGAACAGCTAAATTTTGAAGGTGTCCAAGTCAGAAAGAGACCAGTAGCTGCCATCTTAACTCCACTCCTACCATGATGGGAAGTGGGACTGATTGAAAATCACAGTGACTGCAGGGACCGGCTGTCTTCCACTGAGGTCCAATTACAGCCCTAGCCTAGGCTCCTGCCCCACCTCTGGGAGGGAGGAAGTTGAGGGGACCTTCACCAGCCTCTCTGGGCAACTGCGGGCACTTTTGTCCTGCAGGGACTAGACTGGTGGGCAGAACCCGTGGATACATCTCTGCCACCAATAGGATAGGAGGCAGGCTGTGTTTCCTCAACCTTCCCAGGCAATCCAGGTGCTTTGGGCCCACATAAACTAGATTGTTTGACACATCTGTGGCTCCACCCCTGTCACCCATAAGACAGGAGGGAGACAGGGCCTCCCCAGCTTCTCAGGGCAACTGCAGGCACTTTCGGCCCATGTGAACCATATTGTTGGACACAACTCTGGCTCCCTCCTTGCCCCTGACAGGGCAGGAGGGATGACAGTGTGCCCTCAGCCTCTCCAGGTAATTTCAGTTGCTTTCACCTGCACGGACTAGATTGGAGAGCAAAGCTGTGGATTCATCTCTGCTCCCAATAGGACAGGAGGGAGGTGGTGCTTCCTTAAACTCTCCAGGCAATTGCAGGCATTTTTGATCCACACACAGACTAGAGTGTTGGGCAATCCTCTCATTGCATCCCCACCCTTGACAGGGCAGAAGGGACAGTGCTTCCTTGGCTTCTCCAGGTAAGTGCAGCTGCTTTTGACCTGCACAAACTAGATTATTGGCCACATCTGTGGCTCAATCCCACCCCTGACAGAGAAGGCAGAGGAACAGTGCTCCCTCACTCTCTCTGGGCAGCACAGACTGGATTGCTGGGCACAGTGGAGGCTCCAATCCATCTCCTGGCTGGGGAGTAAGGGGGCTGGTGCCTCATCAGTCTACCTGGGCAATAGCAATCAATATTGACTCACTCAGCCTAGTTGTTGCTGACACCTGTGGATCATCCCATCCCAGGCAGGGGAAGAAAGCACGTGGATCTTCATCACACTCTCCAAGCAACTGCAGATGGCCTTGGCCTGAAAGGCTAAGATCACTGCACATGGTTGTAGCTCCATCCCTCCTCCTGGCAGGGGAGAAAGATGAGAGAAGCTTCATTGGTTCCTGGGGCTACATGGGAAGCTTCAGCTTCCATGGCTTACAGTACCAACAGCATCCTTGGCTCCTATTCCACTACCAGCAAGGGAGAAAGGGCAAGAAACAGATGAAAAAAGAGCTGAAAAAATTCAGATTGGTTAAATACGAACCAGTATAAAGTTCCAAATTAAGTTGAACCAAGTATTAAAGAGGGGCTAGAATACAAAGCCAATCAAATAGAAAACCTGAGACTAAAGATAGAAAAGGGCCAAGAATAAATATGAGTAGTAAATCATGCTGAGGCACCAATAAAAAAATTACAGTCCATACCAAGAAACAGGATGAAATGGCCCAGTCAAAGAAACATACTAAACCTCCAGATGACATAAAGAAGTTGAAACAACTAATCATAGATGTTCAAACAAATCTCCCTAATAAATTCAGTGAGATGGCTAAAGCAATCAAGGATATTAAGAAGACAGTGGGGGATCACAAAGAAAACTTTGAAGGCATATATGGAAAAGCAGATCTTATGAGAATGAAAGGCACAATAAACAAAATTAAAAATACACTAGAAGCATATAATAGCAAGTTTGAAGAGGCAGAAGAAAATATCAGTGAGCTTGAAGACAGGGCCTCTACAAGCGAACATAAAAAAGAACAGATGAAGAAAAAAATGGAAAAAATTGACCAGGTCTCAGGGAACTAAATGATGGCAAGAGATGTGCAAATATATGTGTCATGGGTGTCCCAGAAGGAGAAGAAACTATGGAGGCAAGAAGACAGTGTATGATATATTTAAGGTATTGAAAGAGAAAAACTTCCAGCTAGGAACCTTATATCTGGCAAGATTGTCTTTAAAAAAATGAGAGTGCGTTTAGAATATTCACAGATAAACAGAAACTATGAGAGTTTGTATCCAAGAGACCAGTTTTGTGGAACATACTAAAGGAAGTGCTACTGCCTGTTAAGAAAAGGCAGAAGAGTGAGGCTTGAAAAAGAGTCTAGAAATGAAGATTATATCACTAAAAGTAACTAAAACTGTTTTTTAAAAAAGTGGTGAAAACAAGATATGACAGGTAAAACCCAAAGATCAAAATGGGTGAAGTAACAATTGTGTTTACAGTAGTAACAATGAATGATAATTGATTAAACTCCCTAATCAAAATACACAGACTGGGGGAATGGATAAGAAAATACGAGCCATCTATACATTGTCTACAAGAGATTCACCTTAGACACAAATAGATTGAAAGTGAAAGGCTGGAAAAAGATACTACATCCATGCAGTAACCAAAAAAAAAAAAAAAAAAAAAAAGCTGGAGTAGCTACACTTATATCAGATGAAATAGACATTAAAAGCAAAGCTGTTATTAAAGAAAAATGGGGCAATTCATCAGGAAGAAACAACAATAAATAAATAATAAGGATGCCCCCAAAATATTTGAGGCAAACACTGGCAACTATGAAGGGGGAAATAGATGTTTCTACAATAATAGTTGAAGACTTCAATACACTACTCTTATCACTGGATACATCATCTCGGCAGAGGATCAATAAGAAACAGAGTTTCAATGAGATGATAAATGGGTTAAGCCTAATAGACATATGCAGAACATTGCATCCCAAAACAGCAGGATATACATTCTTCTCAAGTGTTCATAGAGCTTTCTCCAAGAAAGACCATATGTTGGGTCACAAAGTAGATCTCAATAAACTTGAACATTCAAAATTATACAAAGCACTTCTGATCATAATGGAATAAAGCTGAAAATTAATACCAGGCAGAAAAAGGGAAAATTCACAAATATATGGAGAGTAAACAACATACTATTTAATAACCAGTAGTTCAAAGAAGAAATTACAAGAGAAATAAAAAAATTTCTCAAGACAAATGCTGAGAACTTAACATATCAGAATCTATGGGATGAAGTGAAAGTACTGAGAGGGAACTTTATAGTTCTCAATGCTTACATTAAATAAGAAGAAAGAGCTAAAATCAACTACCTAACTACACAGCAGGATTACTAGAAAGCAATAGGCAAACTATGCATAAAGCAAGCAGAAGGAATGAAATAAAAAAGATTAGAGCAGAAATAAATGAAACTGGGAACAAAAAGACAATAGAGAGAATTAACAACACTAAAAGTTCGTTCTTTGAAAGATAAAAAAAATTGACAAACTCTCAGCTAGACTGCAAAAAAAGAGGGAAGATGCAAATAAAAATCAGAAATGAAAATGGGGACATTACTGCTGACCCCACAGAAATAAAAGATATCATAAGAGGATACTATGAACAACTGTATGCCAACAAACTAGACAGTGTAGATGAAATGGAAAAATTCCTAGGAAGATACAAACAATCTACGCTGACCCTAGAAAAAAAATAAAAGACCTCAACAAACCAATCACAAGCAAAGAGATTGAAACAATAATCAAACAATTCCCCCAAAATGAATAACCCAGGGCCAGATGGCTTCTCAGGTGAATTTTAGCAAGGATTCAAAGATGATTTAATACCAATCAAACAAAAAAAATAGTAAACAGAAAGGAACACTCCCAAGCTCATGCTATGAAGCCAATATCACCCTAATACCAAAGCCAGATAAAGATATTAGGAAAAAAAATTAACAATCTATTTCCCTAATGAATACAGATGCAAAATTCTTCAACAAAATATTCACTAATGGAATCCAACAATACATTAAAAGAATTATTTGTCATTAATCAAGCGAGTTTTATCCCAGGCATGCAAGGATAGTTCAACACAAGAAAATCAATCATGGTAATACACCACATGAATAAACCAAAGAAGAAAAATCACATGGTCATTTCAATTGACACAGAAAAGGCATTTGACAAAATACAGCATCCATTTCTTCATAATCACACCCCAAAAGACAGGAATTGAGGGAAACTTTGTCAGTATGATAAAGGACATGTATGAAAAACCCACATCTAAGATTACACTTGAGGTGAAATACTGAAAGCCTTCCTGTTCAGTTCAGGAACACAAGGATGCCCACTGTCACCACTGTTGTTCAATATAGTGCTAGAGGTCCTGGCTAGAGCAATCAGGCAAGAAAAAGAAATGAAAAGTTTCCAATTGGACAGGAAGAAATAAAACTTTCACTTCTCATGGATGATATCATCCTATACCTAGAATGTCCTGAAAAATCTATAACAAAGTTACCAGAGTTAATAAATAAATTTAGCAGAGTGGCAGGATATAAGATTAATACACAAAAATCAGTAGTATTTCTATACACAAGTAATGAGCAACCTGAGAAAGAAGTTAGGGAAATAATTCCATTAACAATAGTGACAAAAAGAATCAAATATTTAGGAATAAACTTAACCAAGGACATAAAGCTCTTGTACTCAGAAAACAATAATGTACTGCTCAAAGAAGACATGCAAGTGGAAGAACATTCTGTGTTCATGGAAGGGAAGATTAAATATTATTAAAATGTCGACTTACTCAAAATGATACACAGATTCAAGGCCATCCTGATAAAAATTCCAACAGCCTTTTTTAAAGAAATGGAAAATCCAATTATCAAATTTAAGCAAAGTTGGAGGACTCTCACTTCTGGACTTTAAATCATATTACCTCGCTACAGCGGTAAAAACAGCATGGTACTGGAATAAAGATAGGCATAGAGATCAATGGGACTAAATTGATACTTCAGAAATAGAACCTCACATCTATGGTCAAGTGATTTTTGACAAGCTTGTCAAAACCACCCAGCTGGGGCAGAACAGTCTATTCAGCAAATGGTGCTGGGAGAACTGGATATCCATATCCAAAAGAAAAAAGGGGGAGCCCTATCTCACACTTTATACAAAAAATTACTCAAAATGGATCAAAGACCTAAATATAAAAGCAAGAACCATAAACTTCCTAGAAGAAAATGGAGGGGAAAATCTTCAAGACCTGATGGTAGGTGGGGGTTTCTTAAACCTTACACCTAAAACATGAGCAACAAAAGAAAAAATGAATAAATGGGACCTCCTCAAACTTAAACACTTTTGTATTGCAAAGGATTTTGTTAAGAAGGTGAAAAGGGGGAAGCAGATTTGGCTCAACTGATAGAGTGTCCACCTACCACATAGGAGGTCCAGGGTTCAAACCCAGGGCCTCCTGACCTGTGTGGTGAGCTGGCCCACGCGCAGCACTGATGCATGCAAGGAGTACCATGCCACGCAGGGATGTTTCCCACGTAGGGAGGACCCATGTGCAAGGAGTGCACCCTTCAAGGAGAGCCACCCCACGTGAAAAAAGTCAGCCTGCCCAGGAGTGGTGCCACACACATGGAGAGCTGATGCAGCAAGATGTTGCAATAGAAAGAGACACAGATTCCTGGTGCCACTGACAAAGAATGCAAGCGAACTAAGAAGAACACAGCAAATGGACACAGAGAGCAGTCAATGGTGGGGGAAGGGGAGAGAAATAAATAAATAATAAATGTTTAAAAAAAAAAAAGAAGGTGAAAAGGCAACACATTCATTGGGAGAAAATATTTGGAAACCACATATCTGATAAGGTTTGATTTCATGCTGTATAAAGAGATCAAACAATTCAACAATAAGAGAGCAAGCAATCCAACTTAAAAATTGGCAAAAGACTTATATAGACATTTCTCCCAAGAGGAAATACAAATGGAGAAAATACACATGAAAAAATATTCTATTGCACTAGCTTTTAGGGAAATTCAAATCAAAACTACAATGATATAATATATAATCACCTCATACAATGGCAATTATTTTTAAAAAACAGAAAACAAGTGCTGGAGAGGATGTGGAGAAATAGAAACTCTCCTTCACTGTTGGTGGGAGTATAGAATGGTGCAGCCTCTGTGGAAGACAGTTTGGTGGTTCCTCAGGAAGCTAAATACAGAACTGTTGTATGATCCAGCAATCCCTCTACTAGGCATATATCCAGAAGAATTGAAAACTGTGACACAAACAGACATTTTCACACCAATGTTCATAGTGGCATTATTTGCAATTGCCAAAAGATGGAAACAACCCAAGTATCCATCAACCAAATAATGGGTAAACAAAATGTGGTATATACACATGATGGAATACTATGCTGATGTGAGAAGAAATGAATTGGGACACATATGATAACATGGATGAATCTTGAGGGCATTATGCTAAGTGAAATAAACCAGACACAATAGGACACATATTGCATGTTCTCACTAATATGAGCTAAATTCCACACTGTAAAAGTGTGGAAATGGGTAGAGTTGATGGTAACACATTATAGTGAGTATAACTAACATGGCTGGTTTATAAATGGAATTGGGGCTGAAAGTGGTAGTCTGGGAATGTAAATGTCAATTGAAAGAAAGCTAAAGAATAATCTAGGAAATGAATAACAGTGTATCCAGAGGTGGAGTAAGATTGTTATTAATAATATAAATACAAGAATGTTCTATGAACTGGAAAAAAAAATGCACATTACTATTATAACATAGTAAAAATATAGTAATGTATGGGAAAATACAATTAATGTAACTTATGGGCTATAGTTAATGGCAATATTGTAATATCCTTGCATCAATGCCAAAGAAGGTATTACATCAATGCTAAGGGTCAATAATAGGGTTATATGGGATTCTTTCTTTTGGACTAAGGAAAACCTTCAAAGGTGTATTGCAGCAATGATTGCACAGCTCTGTGGTCAAAGTTAGAGCCACTGAGTGTGCACTTTGGTTAGACTATACAAGGCATGGGACTGTGTAACACAGTGAATAGTGGTGGAAGATGGACTGTGGTTACCAGTACAACTATGAGAATGTTCTCTCCTGAACTACAAAAAATGTACAATACTAGTACATAGTGTTACTATTAGGGGGTATATGGGAAAAATATACCAAATGTAAGCTATGGACCATAATTAGTGGTAATAGTCTGATCATATTTTTTCACAATTGGCAACAAACCTTCCTCAACAATGTAAGGTGTTGGTAGAGGGGTGATGTACAGGAATTCTGCCCATTATGCATGATTGTTTTGTAAGCTCACAACTACTCTAATAAAAATAATTTTTAAAAAAGGAATGAAGTTCTGGTTCATACAACAACATGGATGAAGACATTTTGCTGAGTGAAATAAACCAGACAAAAGGACAAGTGTTGTATGATCTCACTGATATGAAATAATTAGAATAAGCAAAACCATAGTTTTAGTATCTAGATATAGGTTACCAGGGCCTGGGATGGGGGTAAGGAATGAGGAGTTAAAGCTCAATTTGTACAGAATTTCTATTCAGGTGATTGTAAAGTTTTGGAAATGGATGGTAGTGATGGTAGCACAATATAGTGAGTGTAGCACTGAATTGTATCTTTGAATGTACTTAAAAGGGGAAATTTTAGGTTGTATATGTGTTGCTAGAGTAAAAATCAAAAGATAAAACATAGGATTATATAACACAGAGAACCCTGTTGTAAAGGACAGAATTTAGTTAATGGTACAGGTACAAAAATGTCTCTCATGAATTATAACAAATGACTCACACTAATGCAAGGTGTTGATAATGTAATATATGAGGAAAAGTACCTATAGTAACTATTAGTACAGTTTTAATATTCTTTCATCTCTTGTTAACAAAGGTACCACAATAAAGCAAAGTGTCAAGCAAAGGTGAGTATATGGGAATGATGTATTTTTACATAATCTTTTTATAAGCCTTGTCAGGTCCAAGCTCCTCTGCCAGAGTGGGCGAGTCAGGGCCATTTGCAAAGAAGCAGCCACGCAGAGCCGCGGGGAGTTTATGCATACTGAGTGTATTCCCTGCTCCTTTCCACCTGTCTTTGTTCTCTCCACTCCGCTATTTACATGGGAGCTGCTTTTAAAAATCATATAACTATCAGAATATATGATTGGCTCTCACAGTGGCATACCTACCATGTCATAGATATACACCTATTAGCCGTCTGTCGGGTCAAGTTCATCCCCCAGAAGCTGAGTGCAGTTATGCTGTGTCACTGTTTCCCAGATCTAGCCAAGAAGTATTCAGGACGCTTAGGCCATTTAACTATTGGGCTTTAGCTCCCCCTACAAATTCTCTAATTAAAAATTTTTTTAAATCTTGAAAAAAGATGTGGTATATAAATATGGTAGAATATTATTCTGCTGTAAAAAGGAATGAAATTCTAATACATGCAGCAACACGTATGAACCTTGATGACATCATGTTGAGTGAAGAGAGGCAGAAATGGAAGGACATGTATTATATGAACTCCCTGTTATGAAATAATTAGAATAACAAATTCTTAGTGTCAGAAACTAGAACGTAGGTTCCCAGGGCCCAGGGTATAGGGAGTGTGGAGTTAATGCTTAAATTGTAGTTTCCATTTGGGGTGATGGAAAACTTTGGTAGTGGTCGTGATGGTAGTACAACACTGTGAATATAATTAACAGCACTGGATTATATATCTGAATGTGATTTAGAAGGAAAATTTTAGGTCATATTTATGTTAATGAATAAAAGTTTTTTAAAAAACACAACATGGAACTGTACAACACAAACAGGAAACCCAATATAAATGATGGACTGTGGTTAATAGTTCAGTTACAGTAATATTCTCTCATCAATTTTAACAAATGTACCACACTAATGCAAATTATGCGTAATGGGTGGGTATTTAGGAACTTATATTTTTCTGTAAACCTACAATTTCTCTAATAGAAAAACACAAATCCAAGGGGATTTGAAAGAAAATTTGAAGAAAAAAGAAGAAAAATTGGGGGGTGGGGGTTGTGTTGTGATGGGAATGAAGACTTTCTGAGACAAGCATAAACTGAATGGATTAATCACCAGTAGAACCATACTACAAAAAAAAAATTAAGTTCTTTAGGCAGAAGGAAAATGATAACAGATGGAAGTATGGATCTACACAAAAAATGAAAATCATACATCAATACAAATACTTGTACACATTTGTTCACAGTAGCTTTATTTGTTATACCCAACACTAGAAACAACCCAAATGTACACTGGCAGCTGAAAGGATAAACAAATTCTGATATATCCATACTATGAACTACCTCACATCAAAAAAATTAATTAACTAATCAAAGATTAAACAATTTTGAAGAATCTCAAAATAAACATGGCAAGTGAAAGAAGATAAAATTAAATCTCTATTATTCCATTTATATAAAATTATAAAAAATGCAATATAATCTATCAATATAGAAAGCAGATCTGGAGATAAGATTGGGAAAAGGTGGGAAGGAGGAATTACAAAGGGGCAGATGGAAACTTTAGAGGCAATAGATATGTTCATTATTTTGATTGTAGTGATGGTTTCATGGGTGTATACACACATCCCAGCTTTTAAAATTAAACACTTTAAACATGGAAGTTTTTGTCCATTATATGCCAATTTTTTTTTGCTTTTTAAATTTTATATTTAAGGAAGCTTTAGATTACATAAATACTACACTGAAAATATAAGGGGATTCCCATATTACCCATCACTTCCCTCTCCCAGTCTTTTCCCCATTAACGTCTTTCATTAGTGTGGTACATTTGTTAAAACTGATGAACACATATTGAAATATTCCTACTAACCATGGCCTATAGTTTATATTATACTTTACGCTTTGCATCGCACAATTTTATAGGTTTTGACAAAATGTATAATGGCCTATCCGACGTTACAACGTTATGCGGAACAATTCGTGTATTTTTTTAAAGGAGAATACTATTTCCCACCAAGTGATGGTTTCTTAGTTTTTCCCAGTTAACAAAACACTAAGATCGAGATAATAAAAATTGACATTAAAGACATTACATATGTAGACATATTATTATGCAAGTTCCCCGACAAAGAAAATGGCTGTTTTAAGCTGTCCTGCTTTTTTTGAAATATAAGAAAAACCTTTTTATTCAGTAATTTGAAAGACTAAGAATCCTAATTGTATAGAGCATTCATTTTTAACCAAGCCTTTATCTGAATTGGATCACCATATATATTTTACATAATTACCAAGCATAACAAATGTTTATAATATGGAGCAAAGTTGCGACTAGAGTATTATTAGACCTACGTATAAGAAAACAGTGGTTCACAGAGTTCATGTCTGCAAATTAACCCACAGCTATTATATGGCAGCATTAGAACTCTCATAGAGGCCTCCCAATCCAGAATGAGTGTTCCCAGCATCATACCTCTGCCTCTATCTACCATTGGTTAGAAATGTCCTCCACGACCTGAGATGGAAATCATCTATGGTCAAGCATGTCAGTTTACTCACAGAAGGCTCATGTTCTGGCATTC
Organism: Dasypus novemcinctus; assembly: GCF_030445035.2. Classification (NCBI taxonomy): domain Eukaryota; kingdom Metazoa; phylum Chordata; class Mammalia; order Cingulata; family Dasypodidae; genus Dasypus; species Dasypus novemcinctus. Next base: position 6,207,678 of record NC_080676.1, on the reverse strand, counting down.
ATATGGGAGCAGTTAATCCAGTACTTGCAATATCTTTTTTTTTTCTTTTTCAGAGTGCCAACTTTTTCCCAACAGTTTCCCTAGTATTTATTTCTTATTTTCTTTTCCCCTCATATCCTAACTCCAATCTCCCAGCAAGTTCTGTTGTTTCCACCTCTATAATATATGCCAGGTCAATCTATTTCTCTTTGTCTCCATTGTACCACTCCAATTCAAGCACCATCACCTCTTTAACATTTTATTTTGAAATGCTTTCAAACTTACAGGACAGTTATAAAAATAATACAAATCCCATACAAAGAACTCCAGCATACCCCAACCCCCAGATACCCAGGTCCACCAATTTTAGCATTTTTCCATATTTGTAATATCATTCTATCTATTTACACATCTATTTATTTATCATACTGCATACTTGAGTATATGTTGTAGTCATTATGCTCCTTGAACACTTTCTATTGCCATGTACATTTCCGAAGAACAAAGCTATTTTCTTATGTAACCACCTATGTTCAAGCACCGTCATGCCCTGCCTAGCGACTGCCCTTTGTCTGTGGTATGAGTTGCACATTTTTCCTAATTTTCATTTGTCTTTAGACTTATTTATGTTTGGGGGTTTTATTCCATTCCTTTCACTTGCAATCTTTTGTTTTTATGTAATCAATTTATTAATCTTTTCTTTTATTCCTTCTGGACTTGGAGTAATATTTAGAAACGTCTTTCTGAACCGTTAATTCTGAATAAAATTCTTGCAAGCCAAGCAGGATTTAAAAAGTATATTGCATTTGGTTACAGATAAATTGTAAACTGGGCCACACTGCACTGGAACTATCATACCTAAGTCATGTTAGTGCCACAGAATTGCCCAATTTATCCCTGAATTTGTAAGTCTATCTACAGCTTATAATCTAAGACCCCTTAAAACACAGAGCTGCCCCAAAGCGATATACCTACCCTCCAATCTCTTGACCTTCAAACTGAACTTTAGGCAGTAATACTCAAAATCCAGTAAACCCTATAATGTATGATTCCTTTTATACAAGTGACAAAACATTGGACTTCCACAACAAATCCTTGACTTTAAAAGCACTTCAGAAATATTTGAGTGCATGAGTATTTGTCCATAGACAGAAAAACAAAATATTGCTATTAAATCCATCAATTTATTAAAAGTATTCTAAAATCATCAACAAAATAGTTTATAGCTAAACCTACAGGTAAAAGACAACATTATATCTGGTTTCAAAGAAACTATTAAAATGACAAGAATATTTGAAAATGTAGATACAAATACTACAGAATAATACCAAGGAATTTTTGTTAATTTAAGTGTAATAGTGGTAATACAATTATGTTGTATTTTTAAATATTCCCTAGCTATTGGAGATACATACTGAAATGTTTATGGCTAAAATGATACAATGTCTAGGATTTGCTTAAAAATATCCAGAGATAGTAATATATATGGAACATTTTTGGCCATGGCCATGACCATTGAAGATGGATGATGATAGGTTCATAGGGATTGATTGTACTATTTTCTCAATTTTTAGATGTATTTGAAATTTTCCATAGTAAGTTTTTCAAAGATAATATGTTAAGTATGTAGATTAACTCCTTTTTTTATTAGGATTTGTGAATGTATCTATGGGCCCTCTCTGGAGGCTAATTAACTCAGCACCCACACCCAGACCCTTCCACATAGAGGCTGGGACATCTGGGCCTCATTTCCCCAGCATCCTTTGCAGCTAGGAGTGGCCACGAGACACAACTTTAACCAGTGAGATGAAGCAGAAGTCTGCTGGGATTTCTTAGAAAATTTGGGAAAGCTTTCGCTTTTCAGAGAAAAGTAGGCAGTGTGGCTGGTTTCCACCTCCATTTCTCAGCTTTGAATGGAAAACAGATAGGTTCTGAAGCAGTAGAGCCATATTGCAACCATAAGAGAGCTAAATTGAAGTATAAAATCTAGGCCTGCTCTCATTGAGACACTAACCAATGCCTTCAGCCACCTGTCTTTAAACATCTAGTCATATGAGAAATATACATTTATATTGAGTATAAATATCTAACAAATCCCTATTTATTCAAATTGCTATGTCATATTTTCTCTTACTTGCTGCTAAACACACTCCCAGCTGATATAATCTGTTACATAGAATTTCTTATGCAATGAAAGTTTTCATCTCCATGATGAAACAATGCTAATATCTATTGCTAACTGAAAAATTTTCATTAACTTGAAATGGATACTAAAATGTCATTTAAAAACATTTTACTCGTATATCCTAAGCTAAGTTGGGTCATCTCACTAAAGTGGGTGAAGTTATAATTACTGTTTAATTAATAAAGTCATCACTAACAATTGAACTTCTTTTCAAGTTCCTGACTTTAAGGTGTCATAATTCCCAGACTTCCCCAGCAAGATGGGAAGTGTTCGTGTGTCAAGAACTTGAAGAATTGCCAGACACAGGGCACAGTCCCACAGCTGAAACCACTCTTCTTCCCCCAAAGCTAGTTAAACTCTCAATCGTTGAAGCTCTAGGCAAAGGTCATCCCCTTCAAGGAGTTCCCCAAAACGAGGCAAGATGCAAGACTCCACAGCTGTCCAAATTCAACCAGTTTAAGTGTGTATTTAAACAGAAACTTAGTTACAGGTCAAAACTAAATATCATCCAATATTTATGGGAGAGAAGAGTAATACCAAATTCTTTGGTATTTATTTTCATTTAAAGACTAAACAGCCCTATGTTTCAGGTAAGACGATCTGTGACAAATCAGGATGTGTAAACACAGTAGGTACTTAATAAATGTTTGGTAAATCAAGTAATTAAATGCATTAATTAGCTAGTTAGCAGGTATTTAGAGTTCACAATGAGACTGTATTTCAAACCCAGAGCACCAGCCTTACCCACACTGTTACAAAAAACAAACCTGTTGCCAAAATTCGAAATATTACATAAATGTGTGTGACTGTCCTTCATGAGACAATCAACTGTACATCATTCACTTTACATGAGCTTATACCCACAAACTACTTCATTCTCTCAGTCATTCACTCATTCACACACAACAGAACAACTGGTCTCTGTGTTAGGTCATGTCCCACCCCCATCAAATGTCTTTTAGAACAACTTCTTATCTTCAGTAATAGTGAGGCCACCCAGCCCATCCAACACAAGCCAGATGTGTGTCCTTTTTCCTTGGGAGGAACCAAGCTCTGGAGTCAGACCGTGTAGATTATCAGGATCCTGACTCTAGCATATTCAACTGTGTAACCATAGACAAGTTCCTTAGTGTCCCTGTGGTTTGGTTTCTTCATTTGTAAAAGAGGGATGATGAGAATAGCAGCTACCTTGTAAGATATTAGTGAGGAATAAAAGAGATTATAACATGCTAGAAAAATAGTAAGTGCCCCATAAAAGGTAATTATTATTGCTTGACTCTAGCATTGCACCATGATCAAAGCTTTCTGTCCATCTGCTCTGTTATCATCAATCCACAGGACAACACAGTAGCAGTGAACAGTCACATCAGTACACAGGCAGCTCGCAGCCCAGTGCCAAAGAGCCCACAAGATCCTCCAGTTCTACCGAAGAGGCTGGGAGTTGGTCATGACAATGTGACACATGGTCACAGCCCTCCCAGAGGCCCAACACAGGTCTCATCCATGCCAAGGTCTGTGCACATGGATCCCAGAAACCCCAGCAAGTGTAGATCAAGGTCAGGCCCTGCAATGGGATCATCTACCTTCAGCCCAGCCCTGATGCAAGCTTTGGGGAAAATCACTTTCCTTCTCAGTCTCTGTTTCTCCATCTGGAAAGTGGAATTGTAAAGGATTAAACGAGACAACCTAGTACCTTTAAAATGAAAAACGCTTTGCCTACTGGGTGTTATTATTCATCTTTATATCAGCAACGTCATTCATTCGATTATATTCAGTTCATTCCTGCCTGTTCCAGCCACTGTACTAAGCTCTAGGGGTGTGGAAATGAATAACATACAATAAACAGAGTTGACTAAATATTTGTGCAGTATGCTATTTGTTGGCTGATCAGTTAACATTGTTGAAAATGTTTGGACTGGAGAACTTAGCTCCAATTTGGAGGAGTTAAATGGTGCCATATTCCGTTTTATCATGACACCCACGTGGCTACCTCCCTCTGTGCTCCCACTGCTTGCTAGTACCTGCCAAAGCATCGAGCACTTGCTACTGTAATCGCAAGTTCCCAGAAACACTTCCTCTAAATTTCCCCCCTACAGACTCTGAGCTTCTTGACTGTGGACCTATGTTTTGTTTTGTTTTTTTAATTGTTTGTTTGTTTTGCTTTATAATGTCCATATTTAGCATGGAATATTACATAAAGCAGGCACTTAGTAAACATCTTTTGGTGGCTAAGAATGACTATCTGCATGTAACATGTGGGAAGAAACAGTGACACAATTCAATTAAATCTTTTCAGGAGAAAGCTTATAAACAGAACTCTCTTGTACTTGCAATCATGTGTGCATGATATCTCTCCATGTACACAAGGAAACATGCATGCACCGCCTTTGGTGGAGACATTATATTTCCAAATACTAGGTAGCCTTTTAGAAAATGATTTCTGATCTCCTAAGCTTCCAGGAAGAGTTAGTGTGCCTCAAAGACATAATCACTATAACCCTCCAACCAGTAAAATCAAGCTCCTTATATTTGGTTTAATTTCCTAGGAGTTTTTATATACGTATATGTGTTCAACATACATAGCTCTTCACACATGTACTGGCACTATATTTTTTACAACACAGGGTTTTCTAGGATTGAGCAGTTTTAAACAACAGTATTTTATTATTTTAAGCACACCCTCTGTGGCAACATTCTCGGGGCTCACTGCTTCTGCTATTGGAACATTTGTTTTTTATTCTGAATATTTCAGCACATCTATTTACCTGGCACTATATTTAGTACCACAGTGCCAAGATGGCATATATAAAGATTCAATTGCAATTCCCATCTGATGTCCCTTCCCTCTCCTTTTTACCCCCTTTTTTATGTCCACACTCTGAATTCAGCACAAAGTTGGTGTGTTTAATTTAAAAAGAAGTAAAACGCTCCAGGAGACGCCTCAGACCACTGCAAATCACCTACTTTATAGAGGCAGTAAAATTGTGTATCGGATTAGAAGTGATGCTGATCTGAAATTTATGATAACTTTTAATGGCATTATAATTTTTTCCCCTGTGCGCTCCATAACTGCATCGTTTCAATGCACAGTACAGCGAGATGAAATTTGTAAGGGAAGAACATTACCCAGGCAAGCCCAGGGGGGAAAAAGTCGGTGGAATAATGCAACAGCCCCACACGGGCAGGTGGAAACTATTCTTTCCATGCACTGTGTAGAGGCACAAACTCCAAAACCACCCTTTGAAGTTCAAGGCAACCGAGAGTACAGAATTTGTTTCCTAATAGCAAACCTGGTGTAGGTAGCTCTCTGACATCACCCACCTCTTCACAGACTCTCCACTTCTCTTGACCAAGAGAAGCAAAGCACATTTGGGTGTCCTGAAATAGTTTGATGGAACAAACTGCTCTTCCTAGGCTCGGCGTGTTGTCCGGTTCTCGCCGGGACTGCTCAAATCCTCACTGGCACCTGGTGCTTTGTGTCACTGACTGAAAAAGACTCTAAGTCCTGAGAAGTTTGCAACTGGAGGAAATGATGGTGAAAGAGATGAAGAAGGAACCAGATGACAGAGGGCGAGAGAAAAAGAGAGACAGGGAGGAACTTTTTTAAAAAATTCCAACCATAGTGTTCATATCAAGTACTAATTTAAAATATGAGAGAAAAACTCTCCAGAAGAGCCACCAAATCCCTTCCTCAACTCTCTTCTTTGGCAGTTATCCAGCCTCTTCTTGAATCCTTTCAAGGATAAGGGGCTAATTACCAATTGAGGCAGCTCATTTATAAATTCCATGAACAACCTACAAAGGGTTGAACTAGGTTCTAGTGCCAAGCGCCATGCTATCATCAGAATATTTTGGAAGCTTTACTTTTTAAACAATAATATGCATTATTCTATTTTCTGATAAGAGAATATTAAATCTTCATAATGTACAAAGCTTCACTTTAGGGCATTCTTGCCAAAAATGTTTAATATCAATCTAAGAAAGAAGACAAAACTCTGAAAATTAATAATAAATGACTGGCCTGAATGCTCCAAAAATATCAACATAATGAAGGAAAAATTAAAGAAATAAAAAATAATAGGGGACAGTTCTAGCTTAAAGGACACTTAAGAGACACGGCAATTAATGCAATCCATGAAACTCAATTGGACCATTGGAACTTGGACCCAAAAAAAAGGTTTAAAAGGACGTTTGGGGTATATCTGACTGTAGACTATTAGATGATATTGCTAAATTAATATTAAATTTCTGTTCGTGACAATGGTATTGTGGATATGTAGGAAATGAACTTGTTCTTATGATACACACACTGAAATATTCAAGGGTGAAATATCGTGGTGCCTGTCGATTATTTCCAAATGGTACAGCAAATTGGATAAAGCCCAGCATGGCAAAATGTTAACAATTGGTGAATCTCAGTAAAGGGCTAACAAGGGCTCATTATCTTTCAACATTTGTAGCTATGAATTTTAATGCTCGTTATCTCTAGAAGGAGTGTTTTAAATTTTCTTCTTTATCTTTTTTTGGTATAACCCAAATTTTTCTGCATTGAGAAAGTACTTGTTTTATATTGGATGGAAAGGTGTCCCCTTGGGCAATTCCCTCCAGTCATCAGAAGAGCAGTGGGAGGCTGGCCTTGAAAGGGTGAGGCATTGAGTGTCAAGAGACCCAGGTTTTTGTCCAGGCTTTTCTACTCTTCACCCCTTGAGCACTGGGCAAAGCCTGTCAGCACCTCTGGGCTTGTTTCTTCACCTGCCCAGTAGGGTTTTGATGAAGTTCACATGAGATAATAAGCAGGAGTGAACTTTCAGTTGAACAAGTCTTTCTTTTGGGAGAATATTGCACCAAACTTCCCCAGTCTTGGGGCTCTCCATCATTTCTTGATCATTTTGTTCTACAAAAAATAAATAAAACTAAAAATAAGCCTTTCCTGTTGCCTTGAGCATTTTTTCCTGGACCCTTGGGTCAGAATTGAGTTTAGAGTAGCAGATCCTCTCACAGCATTCCCTACTTTCTCAGAGATTAAAGGGTTAGCAGGCCAAGCTAAGAACTGATCAGCCCACCCTTCGTCTGACTTCCATCATATACACCATGATGCTTTCCTCTGCAGATTATATACATGCCCCTTCTGAGTATCCAGCTTCCCAAGCTGTCCTACTCAGGTTGGAAGCCTCTCTAGCAAGCTGGTAAGTCTTTAATCAACTACAACATTCCCAGCCATAGGATGTGTTCTCAGTCATTATCCATGTGTTCTTAAATGGGTTGGGAAAACAAATTCTTCCCTTCAGTACCATCCAAAGTCACTGACTTTGGTCTCCTTTCTTTAACCAGATTAACAGGATAAAAGAAAATTCTCCTTTTGCTCCCAAGATCTTGGACTTGGACCAAAATTACAAATACTCTAGAAGGCCCTATTACTCCTTTCTTCTTCCCAAAATGTCCTCCCCTATTCCCTGCTTCTACCTGGCAACTTCTCATCATTCCAAGTACTACACGTATTGGAGAGACTTCAAACAGCACTCCAAATGGAGCTGGCTTCTGCTTCTGATGAATCTGAACTGAGCATTTTAGCATCAGTCAGTTTTCCTTCTACTGCAATTTTTGGTTTCATAGCTTTTCAGCTTTGAACTTCTTGAAGGTAAAGTTGCTGCCTTATTTATGTCTCCCCAGCTCCTGCCACACAGTGGGTGCTAAATTAATATTTTTGGATGAAGACATACACATCAGCAGTATTGGGAGGTAATGTGTGTTTTCAGAGTCTTGCAGGCTGTTTTACCATGTTCTGGGTTTATGGCCCAAAAGGCAATGAACCATATAGGACGTGCAATGCAACTCTCCTCACGTCCTCCCCAACCCTCGGACACATCTCTTGTCTGGGGAAGTATCTGGATTCCTGTCACTCCAGTGCCTGCCTGATGTCCCATGGGCCTCTGGACAGGTCTTATTTAAGGGGTCGGATTCACTCTCCTTATGAAGAATCTCACAAGACAGCGCTCCATTGGTACCTGCTCCCTTGTGTCATGTGTCGCCATCGTTGATGTTGATTTCTCTCCATCCTCATGGATTCTTTTTCTTTCTAACTCAATATTATCTTCCATCCTACCCAAGAAGCCATCATTTATCCTTTTAATACTCTCCTATAGAGAGATGTTCTCTAGCAGCAAGGCCAACCTGGGCTGCTCACAGCAGTTATAATTGATGAGAAAAATTACAGAGTGTCACTCAGATTGGCTTCATCCACTTGCCAATCGTGTAGCCTCTGATAAGTTCCTTAAACTCTCTGGTTCTCAGTTCCCTTATATGTAAAGTGCCTTTGTCGGGCTGCTGTGAGCATTGAAGAAAATAGTCCATGGACAGAGATTAGGGCAGTACCTGGCACATAGCAACTGCTAAATAAATATTGGCTGTTATTACTCTTAGCAACCTAAAAAGGAAGACAAAGACAGCACACACCCTCCTGATCCCCACAATCATTTCTTTGCTGCCTTCATGTTCTAGGGCTCTACATAAATCTTAGGAACAGTCATGAAACACCGTATTTCTGGCCATGAACCCTTTCCACGTCTTCAGTCGTCTCTTTGCTCATTCGCTTGCTGCTATCACCTTCCAATCTGCTGGGAAAGCCCTTGCTCAGCAGAAAGGGTTCTTCCGCTTCTGCCCAAGAGGGAAAGTGCAGTCAAGGAGCGAAGAGAAGGGGGCCCAGAATTGGAAAAGATGATGCAAAAGAGAGCAGTCCTATCATGATCAGGCTATCCTACCAAGTTTAGCCACAATTGCCCCTACTCAGCATCTGGACCTGAGCAGGGCCGCCGTCCCAAGATGCTCAGCGTTCTCTGCCAAGTGCCACTGCAAGCTCAACGCTGAAAACCCCAGGGTCCTGGCACTTCCCGTCTGCCAAGAGGCTGTGGTTAATGATGAGCCTGCACCTTGGGTTTATTCTGAATCACTCCTCTTCACCTAATTACGTGCCTGGGGGAAATCCAAAGTAGTTGATCAAGCCTTGCCAGTATTTTCCTTGTCTAACCCCATTAGTCTCATGGATAGGAAGTGGTCCTTAAGCAATCAAAGCACGTGCTACCCTCTGTGGGCTCTGGGATAAAGATCCCTTTCTCACTCATCTCAAAACCTGGTTATCCCTTTCAAGCATCACAGGCAGGGCTGTACAGAGAACCCCTCAGACGCTTTGGGGCCAGGAAATCAGAATCTAACCTCACCTTAAGCAACGGTGTTCAGAAACCGGGGCTCAACTAAGACATGGGGAGGGAGGGAGGCTGTGTTCTTGGCAAGAGTGTTTTTTCTTCACAGGTCTCTCTCTCAGGCAAACATCATATACTATGCCCATTTTCTTCAGCCCTTTTACTATTTCTCTACCTCTGGAAATCCAGCGACCCACAAAATGTCTTCAAAGTCATTGGCCCATTTCAGAAGCCTCTGGTAGCCCATTAGAAATGTCCATGCACACACAGCACACTCAACAAGCAGCCAGATCCAAATATGCTGAGGCTTCGCCTCATTAAAATGTTTCCACGACATAGGGTCAAACTTATCTTGCCACCTATTTCCCTTCTGCTCGCCAATCGCTGAGAAACCATTTTCTTTCTAATTAATTTCATCTAGATGAAACCTGTACAAATGTCAGTGCAACAAATTAAGACTTATTGATTATTGGCTTTTTAAAAATAGTTAATGGTTCTGTCCAAAGATGGAATATTTTAGGGACATCAGGAAGACATTTTAGCTTAGACTGATTTGAGTTTTTCAAACAATGAAAATAATGTTGTAAGCATCTTCCATAGCCTTGTTGTGCATTTTTCATTGGAAACTTTATACTTTATTTTCTTTATGGTCAAAAATATAAATAGTTAGAAAATTTGATCTTAGAATTTGATGGAAGAACAAGTACTTACCTGGCATTTATATTTCATATGTTATACTCTAGAGGTTGTCCATTCTTGTTTCCCCTTTTCTCTTTCCCATCTCACATCAGCAGAATGTTAAGTTTATTCACCATGATTGTGGATAGCTAAAAGGGAAAAAGAGAAAAAAATATTAAATTCAAGTTCCTTATCAGAAACCCAGTTTGTTTGCTTTTTTGTTTGTTTGTTTTATGACTGATTTTGGAAAAGGGTGAATGCTTTGCCCTAGCCACGAGTTTCTGGTATACTGCCAATCCCTTGCCAAGACTTATGGAATCCTACTGATCACTAGTGTAAACGCCAGAGGGAAATGCCACCCTTGATTGGTACTCCCAGAGGATGCAGTCTAGCTCAGCATATCTGTATATATGTATAAAAATCTGTGAAAAGCCTTATAAACTATACATGTGGTAAGACTCACATCCAGTATTTCATTTGGTTTCTAAACCTTCCACAAAGTAGTATGTGACCTCTGTTAGCTGGTGGAAAGACAAGGTCAAAGAGAAATGAATTGCATCAAGGATAACATTGGTTGCTGAAAATGAACTCAGGCTTCCAGTCCTAGGACACTTAGACTAGATCTTTCCTTAACAAGCTATTCAGCACATTGAAAGCTTTTATTTTACCAATTAAGTATATCCAAGGCCTGAAAGTAAGTTTTCCAAAGAAGTCAACTTCATAATCTACACAGGCAAATTGCTTCAGGGAAGAAATTTTTAACAAATCTTTTTATTTTCTTTCCTCCTCCCACCCAAATGTTTCAATTTGTCAGGGAAGACCTGAGGACAATATTCATTCTGAAAGTGTAAGTATTCAGTCTTCATTTATCAAAACAGACCTACAAAAGGTATCATAGAGCTCTCATAGTCCAACCCATCATTTTATAGAAAATAATTGAGACTCAGAGGAAGTTTTACTTGTGTGAGGTCACGTAACTTGAAGAAGTATGTGTGTGTGTTAATGTGTAGTGTGAAAGTATTTCCATCTTCCTTTCAATCCTGCTTGCTATCGTTGTGACTGGTGCTACCTATCCATTAATGGTAAGCATGGATGTTTTAGAAAAGACACCAGGTAGGTGATGTCAAGGACCGGAGAACCAATAAACTCAACAGAGGAAGAAAGCTGGGGAGATCTCAGCATGCTGAGCCTGGACCCGAACAGAACAAAGGATGTAAGATCCACAGGTCGATATGACCACAGCCTGAAACCGAGGGGCCCCAGCTAAGGTACAGCAAAGCTATGGCAGCTCATAGGACACAGTGTTTCTTTGGCCAGATGAAAGAATAAGACCTTCTAGTGGCTTCTCATGGGGGTCAAACATCTTAAAGGAGATTTTAGGAATGAAAATGGGAACAGAGGTAAAGAATCTAGTGGCTGTATCATAGCAACAGGGGATTGGACCAGTTGACCTTAAAGTCCCAGGTGGCTCTGAAGGACTTTGATGGTGTGAATTATTTTTATGTTTGTATTTATGTTCTGTCCACAATCCCATAAGCTCTGGGATGGCTTTAATAAATAAATGATAATGGAGTCACTAGGAATAGAAGCAAGTGCTGGTTTACAGCTAGGTCTTAATCTACGCCACAGAATTGGACACAAAGGGCAGGTTCTCTCGTTTTGATGTGTCATGGCCGGGGAATGTGGGAGGCTCAGCCTTCACCCCAGGCAAAGCAGGCTTGGTCAGCTGTGTAGGGTCAAAGCTGCCACATCCTCCGGGTGACGCTCTTATTCGTTTCCTTTCGGTGATTGTCTGCATCATGCAAATTGCATGCCTGGTTAGCAAGAGTATCTTAGGTGTGGGAATGAAATTATTGGCATAGGGAAGGAACTTTATGACAAATATCTTGAGGAAACATTTACTATAATTTCTCTGAAACATTTAAGACCAAAACAAGGTACTGACCAAAAGACAATGGATTGTCATAAGCAGAAGTTCACTTTCTTTTCAAGGGGTGACAGCTCAGCTGTATTGGTGGCTGGTCATAGTAAGTCCTGTTTGTCAGAAGCAATCAGAGAGGCCATCAGTGACACTAGTGAGAAGATAAGGTACACAAGAAAAATGACGGAAAAGTGTCTATTTCTGGAGTTTAGTTCTCCAAATTGTGCCTGAAGGACAGCATCTGGGCATGCAGGCAAGAAAGGACAACTCACAAACTGAACCCAACTGCACTATGATCTTTGTCCTGAGGAAGAATGAAGGGAAGCAGACATGGCTTAAGTGATCGGGCTCCCGTCTACCCTATAGGAGGCCCCGGGTTCGATTCCCAGGGCCTCCTGGTGAAGGCGAGCTGGCCCAGGCCGTGGAGAGCTGGCGGCCCATGCTGTGGAGAGCTGACGGCCCACGCCATGGGAAGCTGACAGCCTGTGCCATGGAGAGCTGATGGCAGCAAGATGATGCAACAAAGGGAGATGCAGAGGAGAGACAGTGAGAGACTTAGCAGACCAGGGAGATGAGGTGACTTAAGCGACTGAGTACCTCTCTCCCAAGTCAGAAGTCCCAGGATAGGCTCCCAGTGTCTCCTGAAGAGAAGACAAGAAGAGAAGACAAGTAGACACAGAAGAACATGCAGTGAATGGACAAAGAGAGCAGACAGTGAGCGCAGGTGGCATGGGGCAGGGGTGGGGAGTAAAATAAAATAAATCTTTAAAAATATACTAATAAAAAAGGAGAGTAGAGAACTAACATGAACTCATGGGAGTGCTCTTAAAATGAAGTCGGGGTACTGTTGGTACTTCATTTGACTTCTTAAGATGATATATTTATATCTTGTCATTTTTACTTTTTAAAATATGCCAAAGGTTATATTTTCCCCAGGTATCAATTAATGATTTGGGTATTAGTGTTGACTAGAACCAGAATTTCTCTCACTGATAGCAAGGCAAAAGGGCAGAATGTGTGCTCAGCAGGGCCCTTTGCTCTTCCTGTGTATTCTGCCAAAGAATATTTAGTCTATGGGTGAAGCTGATAGACACAAGCTGAAATGAGTTGAGGATAAGACATATACAGAGAAGGGAAGGCAGAGTGTGGTAGAGGCACCTTAGGAGACTGATTTTAAGCAAATGGTAAATTATATTTGGATTATGCACCACCCTGGGTCGTCTGGATCACTATCCCTCCCACTGGTAAGGAAGGGAGCTAGCATGAGCCTTAGGTGACAACCACCCCAAAGCTGTGTGACAGCTCTTTGTGACAAATGCAGGGTCAATGGCAGCAACAGAGGAAAACCGAGTAAGAAGAGTTGCTCCCTGCAGCCACCGACTCCTGGAGGAGGGACGTGCCCCTTTTCTGTTCACAATTATTGTTAGTATTCATTCTGCTCAATAGCCAACCATGGCAAATCTCTATTTGTTATTTATCAGTTGGACTTTGTTGGAATCAGTTGGAATCTGTTTTTTCCTGAATTAAAATTAAGTGTATCAGTCAGAATTCGTTTAGTGTCCAAGGAACAGAAAGCAACCCAAAGTGACTTGAGCAAGAAGAGAAATTATTGGCCCAATAACTGAAAGATCTGAGTTCAAAAATGGTTTGATTCTGATTCAAATGGTTACAGGACATTTCTCTCTGTCTCCCCCACTCTTGGTTCTGCAATCAGGTTCCATTTTTAGAAAGGCTTTCCCTGTGGTGGCAAGATGATTAAAACAGCTTCAGCCTCACTCCTCCTGGGCTCAAGCCCAGTGGGGAAAACAGTCCTCCCAACAAGTCTCTATTGAGTCTCATTGGCTCTTGTTTGGTTATTTGCCTATCTTTGAAACAATCACTGTGGCCAGGGAAAAGCAATGCTCTGTTTGGCTAAGCCTGAGCCATAGGTCTGGTTGGCGTGGGATTGGTGCCAACCCCACATAAACTGTCTTGAACTGAGAATGGAGGGCAGTTTGTTTCCCCAGAGAAAAATCCAGTTACTATTACCAGAAGAAAGATAAATGGATGTGAGCGCAAAAACAGTGGGTGCCCACTCTATCTAGTCTTATCTACCAAATTCTTGGCTCACTGGGGACAAAGACTATGTACTAGGATTTCTGAGTCATCCACAATGCTTAGTTTACAAATAGCCCATATTTAATAAGCATGTGATGCTTTAATTGATTAATGTGCTCAAATTGGGAAATCTAACATTAGGAATCACTCTGGCTTTTATTGAAATCTCATCGCAACAAGACAACTAGTTTCCAATATTGTCCTCATTCAGAGAACTATCTCATATTAGGGGTCCTTAACCTTTTTTGTTCCACGGACCCCTTTATCAGTCACCTGCAAACCATGGGTCCGTTATTAAGTTCACACTATACTGTGAATTATTTAATAAATATATCACACCCACACCAACACATGCCCACAAGAATGTTTTTCTGAATTTTCAATTCAAGCTCACGGACCCCCTGAAATCTTTGGTCCATGGACCCCTGGTTAAGAACCCCTGTCATAAATGATAAATGAACTATGCTGTGACTGTGCACTGTGAGACATTATTAATAATAATTCTTAACAGCATCACACTAGAGTTTTACATATAATACCTCACATAAATCATGACAACCCTGTAAGCACCCTGTGAGAAAAGCTTATTATCCCTATTTTAGAGAGAAGGAAATTGAGACTTAGAAAATTCAAATGATCTTCCCCAGGTGACACAGCTAATAACTGGCAGAGTTAGGATTGGAACTCAAGTCAGTTTTCCCACTATCTATGCTTGTTCAAACCATTCATCCCTCCAAGGCCGGGTGAGACACCACCACCATCCAGAACCACCAGCTGGAATCAGCAACCCTTCCAGGCCAGCACGGGGTGGCCTCGCACAGCTCTTCTTTTGTTCAGACTTGAGTCTGTCTCTCCTCCCAAATCCTGATTGTCCCTGAAAAGAGAAGACAGCAAGTTGAGCGGGGAGCAGGAGGAAGGGCGCTTGGCGGCGTGGACCTCCAGCCCTTATTGCCCCAGCCCCGGGGGGCCCCCCTTCCTTTTTTGCTGAGGGAGAAGCAGGGTCCGTTCTCCAGCCAGGCTTCCCAAATGAGCTCTTCCAAATGTGCTCTGCATCGTGTTATTCCCCAACTCAAGCCCTTCGGGTAAAACTTTATTTACAAGGGAGCAGATGTAGCTCAAAAGGTTGAGTGCCCTGGTACTCTCTAAAAACAAAACAAACAAACAAACAAAGACAATTCGAGTGAGCCGATGTAGCTCGGCGGTTGAGCACTTGCTTCCCACGTACCAGGTCCCAGGTTTAGTATCTGGCCCTGGTACCTCAAAAAAAAAAAAAAAACCCTTTATTTACAAAGAAACAAACAAAAAATGGCTGTAGCTTGTCAAATGTGATTCTTTAAAATATTGCACTAAAGTGCTATTAATCTTGATCATTGCAGGTTGTTTTTTTTAAAAATCCTTTAAATTTTGCACCAAGGCATATACCTACTTCTTCTCACCCTAGTCCTGTTCCTGCTTCAGGAACTCCCTATTTCCTATGGAGCAAAGTCTAAAACATTTAACCTGATGTCCAAGAGCTCCACAGAATGACTTCGATCTATCTTTATAACTTGATCTCCTGTCTCTTCTTGATACCGCTCCTCCATGTCAACCACCTGGTCCTCTGGCTCACTCTCCCCCTTCTCCTCTCTTTCCTGCTGCTGTGCCTATGCAGGGGCTGCTCTTCCAACACAGAAAGCTTCAACCCACCCCTTCCTTCAAAGGCCACCTCCCTCTCCTTGGGCCAGACCCTTCATTGCCTCCTCCTATTGGCTTAGACCTCCTCGAAGTCAGCCCTAACTCACCAACTACACATAGCTCCTAAAGGCCCAGAGCTGTCTTAAAACCCCTGTTTCTTTCATCTTCTCTTCCACTGCTCATCGTGGTCCCCATGTGGGCCACCAAAAGGACTTTTACCTCAATTAAAATAGGGAGCAGAGGAGAGAAATAATGTGACTCTCAGTTCCCTCTGCCTGAATCCTGAGAATACGCAGGGGAGAGGGGCAAGGGCAGGAGCAGGGAGCCATGAGGAAAATACTTCAGAATCCAAATGAGAGGTGATAGTGGCTAGAACCAGAGTGCTAGATCCGAAGAAGGGGTTAAGTTCTGAATTTATCTTGCTGCCTATTGAGGGCAGGAGTAATATTACCTCCTGCCTTATAGGAATCAGAGATTAGAGTGTAAAGAACTTATCAAAGCTCCTAGCACATAGTAACTGCTTAATAAACTATTATTATTGTATGATTGCATTACTACAAACCAAAGATACTATGTAACATATTGTATGATCCCCCCAAAATTTATATGTATCCAATACAACTAACCGAGAAATGTATGTTTTTATTCAACTGTATTTTATTTTTCTTTTTAAATTATTATTTATATTCCCCATTATTAAATATATAAAATAAAGTTTTAAAAAACTATTATTATTATCAGAAGGATTACTATTATTGGTAGGTCATTTGTTCATGTGTAGCCCTCTGTAGCCCTAAAAGTTAAAACAATGCTCTCATAATGCTCATAGAACATTTTTGAAAATGGGATTTGACTGTGGATCCTAACCAGGGGCATTCCTCTCTTTTCCCTCATTCCCCCAATGCCTCTGGCTCATGGTTCAAGGTCATGGGCAGCTATGGTGATCCAACTGTCATTAAGTACCTGTATCCCTCTAAGACTCTTCTGGATCTCCCAACTTGCCCTTCTAACTCATTCCTCCCTCCTTTGTTTCAAGAAACCAAGGCTCTAGAGCAAGCAAGGATTGGCTCTTCTCATGGGAACACTTGATACCCTGCGATTGGGCAAAAAGTGTTTTCTCATTTGCCTTCGGCTTTGGGGGGAGTGAGACATTCCCCTTGCAGGAGAATCTGGAGTCCTGGTGACTCCTGGGGCCACCGCTAAGGGACCCATTGGCCAGCCATGGTCGCTCTGGGGAACGCCTAGAGAAACAGATGAGGAAAAGAGCTCAGCTTGCTGTGCCGGGCACTCAGGAAGCTCTTGCTGGAGAAGAGGCAGCAAGAGAGAGTGCAGTCAAGTGGAATGGTTGGAGTACACTTTAGAGAAATTTCGCCAAAAGGGAAAGTAGAGATGATGGTCTCTTTTTTTAATCCCCAACAAGTAAATAAATAAATAAATAAATCTCCAGAACTTAAAACTATTTAATCAGCTGAAAAACATACGTGGGCTTTACAGCACCAAGACAGCTTGCACAGGCCCCGATAAATGCCTATCGCTCATTTGCATACGCTAACAGCTACACTTTAATCAGCCTCCTAATCCCTGATGGTATTAATGAATTTTTTTATGCCTTTTTTTTTTTTTTTAGTATCATGTTTGCTAATTCAAAAATGATCAGCGGCTTCTGTGTGCCTTTTTTTATGCAGGGAATAATGGGTGAGCTGGGTACTCCTGTTATCCTACTCTCACAAATAATTAAGACTACAAAGGGTACAAATCAGTTTGAATGCCATGCACAAAGGCACGGGCTCAGCAAAGGCCTTTCTCTGTTTTTGCTTCTCCTCCCCCATCCCCTGCTTTCTCCCTTTTCATTTGTTCCTCTCCTTTGACAAGAAGTGGTTTCAAAAGACACCTGGGCGAGCAAGGGGCTGGCGGGTCCAAAATATTGATTTTCCACCTTCCCCCACCCACACCCCATTACCACTACCAGGACCTGCAAAATGCAAATTTTAATCTCCAAGGGTTTGGATGCCTCTCAAGACTGGTTTTCAAAGCACAAATTGGAGTGGAAGAAAGAAAAAAGAACTTTCTGACTAGAGTCTCTCCCGTATTTCTTATCCTCCTCCTTTGCTTACCTCCCCAGGAAGAACCTGCTGGGTGCGGTGCTGCCGCAGGAACCCTGCTCCCGCAGGCCTTGCTCCCGGGCACCCTGGGACAGTTGGGTGCTCACGCTGCACAGCAGGCCAGCTTATTCTTATTCAGGGAAATGCTGGGAGAAATGATGAAACAACCAAATTTGCAAAGTCCTTTCCATTGCAACAAGGATAACCTACCTCATGGATATGTAATGACCGTCAAATCAGTGGCCTCCCATGTTGTTCAGTGGCCATCGTAACACCTGGCAGCCTTTCACTAACCTGTAGTCATTGGAAAATGACTCGGAATTCCAGACAACTGAAAGTCACAGGCACCTTGACTTCTTGCCTGTCTTCTTTTAGCTAGGTTTCTTTTCTTGTGTTCCTCCTAGAACATTCTCTGGTACACACTATGCACTTAATAAATGTTAAATTGAATTTCTTTGAGGAGCCATCCTCTAAAACACGTTGTTGGAAAGCTATTGTTGACAATGAGCTTATTTAATGGTGTAACATCTACTTTAATTATACGGAACAGATTCAATCCAAGGATATGGTTTGATTTTAAACATATAGAAATGTAATAATACATTATACCATGATTGATTTATTTTCTACTTTTTAACTCATGAGGATTCAGATACTTTTTTGTGTTTGTGATACTGGGCCCAGAGATTGAACCCAGGACCTCATATGTGGGAAGCTCAACCAGTGAGCTACATCAGATCCTCTGAGTTGGTTTTTTCATTTGTTTGCTTGTGATTTGTTTTTGTTTTTAGGAGGCACTGGGGACTGAACCTGGGACCTTCCATGTAAGAAGTAGGTGCTCAACTGCTTGAGCCCCATCCACTCCCTTCAGATACTCTTTACCAGCTACATTCCATTCTCCCTTAGCTTGTCCCAACCTTAGGCCATTTTAACACCTGTCAAGACACCAACCCATCAATTTGCCAACAAATCTGTGTTGAGAGTCAGTAATGCCAACCACCTTTAGCATCTCAAGCAGCAGGTAACTGGAAAGAAGGAAACACTTGAGATGGCTGCCTCTGGTTGGTCGTTCTTGAGGAAAATTAGAGATATCTGGGAAGCATTGTTTAACATTTGGTCTTCCCTTTCTCCATAAGCCTTATTTACTATGTCATTGTTTCCTTCAACATCAGTACTCAACCTTTGCTGCTCATTAGAATCACCTAGAGGGCTTTTAAAACAATACCTCCCTCTGCCATGCCTTACCCTCCCAATACCGATCAATTGGTCTACGGTAGGCCACCTGATATTGTTGTATTTAAAATCTAACCAGGCAATTCTAATGTGCAGCCAATCAGTGTCAATAGCAAGCAAGGCCAGTGAAGTCTGCCATCTGTAACCTATTCCAACTGCTAATCAACACATAGAAATTAAAGGAACCTAGACCCAGAAGGAGAAAAATGTTAAAAACCCCCACCTACCCTCTAATTCTTAGTGGGTCTCTTTTAGTCATAGACATTCCCAATTCTATCATCTGTTTCCAAAATTTTGCTAAAATCAATCCATTCATACCCATAAAGTCATTAGAGGAGCTACGTTTCCATGTTACAGCCTGTACAACACATTCCTCACAGGAGCCCACACCAACAGCACAATTTCTATTTATGCTCCTTCAGATCTGAAAACTAAACAGTCTCCAAGGAAGAGTGTTGCTTCTCTCCATGGAATTTTCAGGGCAACTAATGCCAAACTGTTTAAAGCCTCAGAAGAAAGGATTCAGCATCCTGTTTTAGAATTTTGTATCTAAGGGTTTCTACTCTTTCCCTTGGAGTTGGTTCCATGACAGAAGGCCCCATAGACGGGATCACAGAACACCTGGGATTGCAGAGGAAAGTCGTTAGAGGCATCTTTAACTTCACCAAAGTGTTCTGTGAGCTCAGAAGCTGGGCGCCATGAGGAGTGGATTTGGCTCAACAGACAGAGCGTTTACCTACCACATGGGAGGTCCAGGGTTCAAACCCAGGGCCTCCTGACCCATGTGGTGAGCTGGCCCACACACAGTGCTGATGCGTGCAAGGAGTGCCCTGCCATGCAGGGGTGTCCCCCGCATAGGTGAGCCCCATGCACAAGGAGTGCGCCCCATAGGAGAGCCACCCTGCATGAAGAAAGCACAGCCTGCCCAGGTGTGGCACCCCACACACAGAGAGCTGACACAACAAGATGACGCAACAAAAAGAGACACAGATTCCCGGTGCTGCTGACAGGAATCCAAGCGGACACAGAAGAACACACAGCGAATGGACACAGAGAGCAGACAGTGGGGTGAGAGGAGAGAAATTAATTAATTAATTAATCAATTTTTAAAAAAAGAAGCAGGGCACCAGAGGGACTAAGGCATATTGCAAAAAGGTGATTTTCACTGGCAAATTGGCTTATAGATTTCTATCACTTTATAAGAAAGTGACTCTGGTTTTTTAACTTAAATATTTCTGAGGGAAAAAGAATTAAAGATAAATGCAAAGAAGAGAAAACTGGACTGATGACTCTTGAGAACACATGTGGAGAGCTGAGCAGCAGAGGCTAGCACTGTAACGGCGGATCCCAAGCACTGCAGAGTGTGCCTTTTTTGATAATGGCAAAAGCTTACACTGGCTTTAAGTTAAATTCAAAACCAAGCCCTGGGTTCCCCGTGAAATATGGCTTTTAAAGCTGCCATTTTCTCCCAAACACAGGATCTCACCCATCTTTCTTCAAAAGATGGTTGTTTTTAGCATCTTCCTTCAAGGAAGGAAAAGCCATAAGTTTGTTTTCATTATAAATGGTGCTTGCAAGCTATATATATTTTTTACAATTCCTTTCCTAACATCAAACAAGCCAAAACAATATTCCCATAAGTATTCAATCATAGAGAAGCTTCTTCTAAGCTGATTTGTTAGCTCATTCACTCATTTAATAAATATTAATGGCTTATTATATGCCAGGCTCTGTACCACAGGACTCTGGTTTTTATCTCCTTTGCCTTTTGTTCCCTTCTGCCTTTGCATAATAAGCTTGCACATACAGTTGTTTCCTCACCTGTCTTTAGTAAGGGTAGCTATATCTGCTTTCCTTTTACCTCAGAGATTTACATCCAACATCATGAGTTTTGTTATTCCTCTTTCTCCTTTCTTTAATCAAGACCTGGCAATTGTTCTTTCTTCTCCACCGTCTTTTGGATGATGTGTTCAGTCATCAGGTGTTTCTATGTTCCTTTTGTTCCCATTCTTGACCTGGGCAGGCACTTTTAAACTTGATTTACATTTGAAACATTCCAGGATGCATTCTGCTTTGCCTGTCAGGTTTTCTTATTTTGTTTTGTTTTGTTTCAGTCTTTTGAAGACCTTTGAGTGGTCTTGTCTTAAAATCCATCTATTTTTATTTTAGGGAGTATAGATTTCCTTTCATCTATCACCCTCCTCAGTAAAGGTTTTTATTGTTTCTTAGTATTCACAATCAGGAAGTTCTCCCTGATGCCTCCTCCATATTCTTCTCCCCACAGCCATCTAAATCACAGGAGTTACCAGAGAGGAGAAAGTCTTGACAAGTCATAGCAATTTAACCCATAGCTGGTGCAGTAGATTGAATTATGCACCCCAGAAAAACATGCTCCTAAACTTAATCCCATTTCTGTGGGAGTAAATCAATTGTAAAAAAAAAAAAAAAAAAAAAGACCCTTTGAAGATGTCATTTTAAACTAAAGTGTGGCCAACTGAATCAGGATGGATCCCAATCCTATTACTTGAGACCTTAGAAGGAGGAAGCCACTGGGAGAACCTGGAAGCAGAAAGTCAGTGGAAACCTGGCTGAGAAAAGAGAGAATGTTGGCGTGTGATGGAAAAGTCAAGGAACCCAAGGATTGCTGGCCAGTCAGAACATTACCAACCTCAGGAGGAAGCAAGCCTTCTAGCCTCCAACACTTGAGACAATAAATTTCTTCTGTTCAAACCAACCCATTGTGTGTTATTTGTCCTAACAGCCTAGAAGCTAGAGCAGGTGGTGTACTCTAACAGTGAGGCATCTCCAGGAACACATGGTCCTTTTAAGGGCGCGGCTTAAAGAAGGGCTGCAGTCATGCTCTTACACGGGATGAAATGGAATCAGCTGGGTTGAGAAATTTGCTTTTTTTCCATTTTTAGACTTTATTGTTCTACACCACTTCTCAACTCTTAACTGAAATGTCAAAATTCCAGCCAGAAGTAAGTACAAAGGTGAAATTAGGGGAAAAAAAAAAAACAATTCTCATAAGAATATACTCTGTGATAAACTGTGACCATTTAGAACACGGCAGAAGATGCTTCTGACAAAAAAAAATAGTAGCTTTTCTTAGTAAGAAGAACAATGAAATATATATAATTGGTAAATGATACACATTTCCTGCCATATGAGTCCAGTAAGAAAGTCCAAACAAACACCAAGTATAATTATTCATTGGCCTCTTATTCACAGAATTACTTCTGCCTTAGAATGAATTTCTGGAAATTTTCTACATGACTTATTATCAGACTTTCTCACAATATACAAGTATAGGAATTTCTTCTAGTGTGTATTCTCATGTTTAGGCAAGTGTGAGGGCCAGCTAAAGGTATTCCCTAACTTTTCACTTACGTGTGGTTTTTATCCAGTATGCATCCTCACATGACTTTGTAAGGAAAAGAGCCACTCAAAGTTTTTCTCACATTGTGCACATTGATAGGGTTTCTCTTTACTGTGTGTGCTCATATAGTTTCTTAAGGATGCAGGCCAATTGAAAGCTTCCCCACACTTTTCACATTTACATCACTTCTCCCCAGTGTGTGTTTTAACATGATTTTAAAGGGATGTGAGCCAA